>NC_142472.1:3589646-4908813 GCF_049115385.1 Moschus berezovskii
GCGGGCTACCGTCCACAGGGTCACAAAGAGTCCGACACAGCTGAACCAACTTAGCACAGACGCATGCAAGTAACCAAAAACTTAGTACCTGATATTGACATAAATTATGCTGACGATTGAAGGAAAGTAGTTTCTTTTCCCTTATGTGTATGTTTGCTTCTCAAATTTGGATCTCTCCCAGGACCCATCAGCTTCAGTTCAGTTCAGTTCAGTTCAGTCGCTCAGTCATGTCCGACTCTCGGCGACCCCATGAATCACAGCACACCAGGCCTCCCTGTCCATCACCAACTCCCGGAGTTCACTCAAACTCATGTCCACAGAGTTGGTGATGCCATCCAGCCATCTCATTCTCTGTCGTCCCCTTCTCCTCCCGCCCCCAACCTTTCCCATCATCAGAGTCTTTTCCAGTGAGTCAACTCATCACATGAGGTGGCCAAAGTATTGCAGTTTCAGCTTTAGCATCAGTCCTTCCAATGAACACCCAGGATTGATCTCCCTTAGAATGGACTGGTTGGATCTCCTTGCAGTACAAGGGACTCTCAAGAGTCTTCTCCAACACCACAGTTCAAAAGCATCAATTCTTCGGCAATCAGCTTTCTTCACAGTCCAACTCTCACATCCATACATGACCACGGGAAAAACCATAGCCTTGACTAGATGGACCTTCGTTGGCAAAGTAATGTCTCTGTTTTTTAATATGCTATCTAGGTTGGTCATAACTTCCCTTCCAAGGAGTAAGCATCTTTTAATTTCCTGGCTGCAATCAGCATCTGCAGTGATTTTGGAGCCCAAAAAAATAAAGTCTGACACTGTTTCCACTGTTTCCCCATCTATTTCCCATGAAGTGATGGGACCAGATGCCATGATCTTTGTTTTCTGAATGTTGAGCTTCAAGCCAACCTTTACACTCTCCTCTTTCACTTTCATCAAGAGGCCTTTGAGTTCCTCTTCACTTTCTGCCATAAGGGTGGTGTCATCTGCATATCTGAGGTTATTGATATTTCTCCCAGCAATCTTGATTCCAGCTTGTGCTTCTTCCAGCCCAGCGTTCCTCATGATGTACTCTGCATATAAGTTAAATAAGCAGGGTGACAATATACAACCTTGACGTACTCCTTTTCCTATTTGGAACCAGTCTGTTGTTCCATGTACAGTTCTGACTGTTGCTTCCTGAACTTCATACAGGTTTCCCATCAGCTTGCTGCTGCTGCTGTTGCTAAGTCACTTCAGTCGTGTCCGACTCTGTGTGACCCCATAGACGGAAGCCCATCAGACTCCCCCTTCCCTGGGATTCTCCAGGCAAGAACACTGGAGTGGGTTGCCATTTCCTTCTCCAATGTGTGAAAGTGAAAAGTGAAAGTGAAGTCGCTCAGTCGTGTCCGACCCTTAGCGACCACACAGACTACAGCCAACCAGGCTCCTCCATCCATGGGATTTTCTAGGCAACAGTACTGGAGTGGCTTGCCATTGCCTTCTCCGTCCCATCAGCTTACCTCACTGTAATTGTCATACACTAATTCTGTATTGATTGGTTCTGTTACAGGTCAGTAGAAAAAGCGTAGCAAACAGCAAAGGCAAGAAGCTGTCGTGTTTCTGTTGATGGCACTAGCATTGTGTGTCTCTTCACCTTCCCCACATAAAAGATGTGAGCCATCCAGGTGTTATTCAGAGACTGGAATGTTGACAAAAGTAGCTAATAATGACATTTTAATTCTGGAAGAGCACTTAAAGGATACATAGGCTTGTGCGTGTGTGCATGCTAAGTCACTCCAGTTGTGTCTGGCTCTTTGCGACCCCATGGACGATAGCCCACCAGGCTCCTCTGTCCATGGGATTCTTTAGGCAAGAATACTGGAGTGGGTTGCCATGCCCTCCTCCAGGGGAACTTCCAGACCCAGGGATTGAACCCACGTCTCTTATGTCTCCCGCATTTCCTCAGGTGGGTTCTTTAAGACTAGCGCCACCTGGGAAGCTCTATGTAGGCTCACCCTATGATTTAACTAGGAGAAACAGATTGAGGGAAGTGACAGAAATGTGCCCTGAATCACAGATCAAGTTGATGTCAAAATGAAGACAATTCAGTGTTGTCCAGTGTTCTTTCTACAATAGTTTGTGATGGTTAGTGTTGTATGGGGGTAGTGACCTGAAAAACATTAATCATGAGACTGTAAGCGGATGTTGAGGCTGCACGGGCCGGGAATCGAACCTGGGCCGGGAATTGAACCTGGGCCTCCCACATGGCAGGCGGGAGTTCTACCACTGCACCACCCATGCACCATTAAGCATAAAGCGGCCGTTTATTAGGCACCTCTCCTATCAAGAGAACTGTATGTTCGTGTGCGACCTAATGTCTTCATGGCAGCCTCATATGATAGACACTCTCATTTGTATTATTTTATGAATATGGACAATGACGCTTAGGAAAGGTAATGCCTTTACCTATGGCCCTATGCTACAGTTAATCATGAAGCGAGCACCCTAACCCACATTTCATCCAACAGAAATTCCCATGTTCCTGACAATCCAGCTGAATCAGGCTTAGCTCTGAAAGAAAGAGATCAGATTAGCGCATATCTGTCCATCCTACTTTGATAATTAGCAATCTAATTCCGAGTACAATTATGGAAGTTTGTGTCTTAAAAGAACAATCATTAAGAAGCTCTAAGTGAAAGATGGAATTCAGTGTTCTTAAAATCACTCCCCCTTTTCCATCCCTACAGCCTACAGTGAGCTGATCTCAAAGCTCCTAGGTATTAAACAGATCTTTGTAGTTGTCGCAAAGATAACACAGGGCTGCTCTAATGAGAATGGCCTACAAGGTGAACCCTGTTCATTTGTCTATTAACATTTTTACCTGTTTTTAATAGAAAGGATGGTACACCTACAATTTTCCTTTTAAATCATGGGAGTCTCATGCTGACAAACATTGATCTTCTCCAAAACAGTAGACATGAATAATTTTTAAAAATATTCTGTCTTATTATTTTAGAGGGACAGCCAGAACTCTCTGCCAGGGAGCAGGTTATTCAGTTAGCTCATTTTCTGTGCCCTGGGGTTTCTCTGTCTCCTTCTTGCCCTGTTCTCTTTGAGAAGGTGGTTCTTGTTAGCATCATCATTGCACGCTGAAGAGAGGCAGGCTTGAGAGGGGTTATGCTTCTCCAAAGAAGCTCAGTAGATAAATAAGCTTAAGTAAAACAAAGATCTGTGAGAGTATCTGATGTTTCTACATATTCTTACTATTTCTCATCTACATCCATTTTGAAATCGTTAGTTGAAAATTTAGCTTCTGCAGGCTCTATTTTCTGTTAGAAAACCAGAGCATGGAAATAGATAATAGGATTATTTAGAACCTTGACAAAGTATTAAGCTTCTTCCACTGATTTCCTGGTTTTAAATTTCTCAGTTAAAAAATGCATTCTGAATATTTATAAGAGAACCTTAATGTTTTTATTAGTTATAATGCTCAAAATCTTATCTTTCAAACTGTGATCCTCTACTAGCCCAGGAAAAATCCCATATGAGACCAGAAAACACGCTCAGAGGCCTGCTATAGTTTCACGTTGGGTGTTTAAACCTCCAGTGTTAGCATATTCTGGGTCATCTGCATTACTTTCTGGAACTGACTCCCAGGTCTTATCTTCTGCTATTGTAATTACTTTTGTGTTTAACTTCACTCCAGGCAGAGACCACAAGTAAACCTTTGCAGTGTATTGCAGGAAAGAGGATTTTGCCACAATTTGAGAAAAGGGTAGAGGAACTGAGCCATGATACATGTCTCCCTGGCAGAGGCTGGGTAAGTTCAGAACAACCTCTGCCTTTTTCGCATGTTTTCCATCTCCGTGTTGGGGGTTGACTTACTTGTCAATTTCCAATAGTCCATTGTCAGTGGAGACTTCTTCCACCTCTGATAATGGCAGTGATTACAATATCTACTCATGCAAGTCAGAATTCAGTCATACAGCTATGCAAACTATATATTCACAAAGATAATAGTACAGAATTAACAAGTGAATCCTAATTAAAATTGGCATTAGAGAACTTCTTATGGCAGCATTTCATAAACGTGAGAAGCCATATTAGCTCAAGCAGCCAAGTCTTAAAGTTATTAATATTTTATAAAACACAGCAATGCAAACATGCATTTTCTGTGTATATATATTTAAGTCAAGATGAGAGAAAATGTGAAAACTGAAATAAACCCAGGGCAAAACCTTTGCTGCTTTTAAATACAAATTCTTTGTTATTGAAGTCATCATTGGTAAGTGAATCTCAAGAAAATAGGTGAATAAATAGTCATTTGAAATAAATTTACTTTTTGTAGCTTGTTTGCTTCTATAGATGCACAGGCCTGTTAAGAGTAAGGAATTTACACCAGGTTGTACAGATTTAAGACACTACAGGATTAAAATACCAGGAGATTTTTATTTCCCACAAAAGCAGAGTATTCATTATAAAAGTCTAAGTATATGCTGTGATACGCTTCATAAATGGTACACACTTGGTAGAAATGTTTCAATCTTTTGGAATCACAGACTTGAAAGAGGACTTGAACGTCAGTTCCTCTAATTCCCTTGTATAAGGACAGTGTGGACTCAGGTAGTTAGAACCGTCCTCCAGAATCATATAGAAAATTAAGTCATTCAGCCAAAACACTTCTGAGCACTCATTCCCAGGCGCTGAGACTCTAAGGTGCACACGTGGTTGATGGCAGAACCCCCCTCAAAACTGCACCTTTTATGGCCACATCAGGTCTGTTTTTGTTTCTCGTGGATCCTTCTAAGCCTGCACACCAGCAGGATGAAGCCCGCTTAGGAACCAAACAAATCACAGTGGCTTCTTCCATTCTGCCTCCATTCACATCAGGATTCACTGAGATTTTAGTCTCAGCTATAAAGAAGGAGAAGCAAGGGAATAAGTTTAAAAATATGTGTATAACATACTGTAAATGTGCATATACATTTGTAAGGGTAGTCATATGAAGTAAACTGTGACTTTCCCTCAATCGAAGACCACATTTTGAGTTGGACAATGATGGGAGCTGGGGAAGACAAGGCCAAAAACATCTCAGGTATGAGCTGCAGGAAAACCACCTGTCTAGTTCATTGATTTGGAATCATGAGTGAACCCTGGCTATACAGTAGACTTATTTGCAAAATGTTTTTTTCTTTTTTAATGGCCAAGCCACGTGGTTTGTGGGATCTTAGTTCCCTGACCAGGGACTGAACCCAGGCCCATGGAACTGAAAACACAGAGTCTTAACAGGACTGCCAGGGAATTCTTCACCTGCAGAACTTTTAAAAAACATTTATGCAAAGAAATATGATAAGATACCAGGGGCATCAAACTAAAGAACCCATGGATGAAATTAATTGGCTGGTAGCAATATAAGGGAAATATTCTCAAGTCTACATCTGGAACCTAATATCTAAATATGCAAAGATGGCTTGGAAATTAACAAGTCAGAAGCAACCTTGGTGTAAAAATGAGTGAAGGATATGATAGGGTGAACTCTACAAGAAAAAAAGAATCCTAAAGTTAAAAAACCATGAAGAGATATTCAGAATCACTGATAAATATAGAAACGAAAAATACAACAGAAATATCCCCTTGGAAATTTTGGAATGAAAAAATTAACAACCTGGACGTTGCCAAGGAATAGTGCAGATTTGAGCATATATATATATAAAGCTTCATGGCTCGATTCTAGAGTGTGGACTGGTGCAGCCATTTGTAAGCGCAATCTGTCATTTAGCCAAACTACGCACATAACACAGTAATTCCATTCTTAGCTATATACCCCAAAGAAGCTCTCACATACATCCCTGTGGGAATATGCTCAAAAAATATTCACCACAGTGTTATCTGTGTTACAGAGAGTTGGTTTCAAGTTGGTTGTCCATCTCTGGGAGAAGAGAAAGTTAAAGTTGATAGATTTACAGCAAGGACTACTGTAGAGTAGTTAGAAGAAGCAGTTGGAGGCAGTGAATTAAGTATGTACATGGATGCTTAAAAGCATTTGCTTATGAAGATGGAAACAATATGTCTCTCACAATGCCATCAAGAGACTTTAAAACCACATGCACTCCAAGTAAAAAATACACTGTTTTAAAGACTACATTAAATATCTATCTATGTACCACAAGGCACTGGAAATTAATTAGATTATAAAGGAGAAGGGAATGACAGAGGGTGACATGGTTGGTTGGCATCACCGACTCAGTGGACAGGAGTCTGAGAAAACTGTGGGAGATGGTGAAGGACAGGGAAGCCTAGTGTGCTGCAGCCCATAGGGTTGCAAAGAGTGGGACACCACTGGGCGACTGAACAACAACAAATAAAATATATAAAAGAAAAACCAGGGGCTCTGCTTCACCCCAGTACAATTTTTCCTTCTCTTTCTCTCTTTCTACTTAGTTTTGGAGGGTTCCCAGGTAATTATAACGTGCTGCCGCTGCTGCTGCTGTGTTGCTTCAGTCGTGTCCGACTCTGTGCGACCCCATAGACGACAGCCCACCAGGCTCCTCTGTCCCTGGGATTCTCCAGGCAAGAACACTGGAGTGGGTTGCCATTTCCTTCTCCAATGCATGCATGCATGCTAGGTCTCTTCAGTCATGTCCGACTCCGTGTGACCCCGTGGACAGCAGCCCACCAGGCTCCTCTGTCCACAGGATTCTCTAGGCAAGAATACTGGAGTGATTTGCATTTCCCTCTCCCAGTTATAACGTGAGGTATGAATAACTATTGAGCAGAATATAAAGTGCACCAAAAAATAGAATAACTGTTCTCCAATGGCCTTTCCTCCTTATGAATGTCTTCATGCAAGATTCCAACTCCCAGGTGAGAGAATCTGATTCCTCAGTGAAGTGGTATCTGTGCCCCCGGACTACTGAGATCAGATGCTGGGCACCTGGAAACCCCAGGAAGAACTTTCAGGACCCAAGAATAATTAGAGTAAATGTCTGGAAGTCTCTGATTCTCAATTTATATTTAAGAAAAGATGTTTGATTCCAGGATGATAAAGATTCATTAGTGTATGATGATTAATCACTATGAATTCAAATGATTTCACTTAAATAATTCAAAGCTGTTGAGAGCTTTGCTTTGCTTTTACTGAGTGCACAGAATATAGTTTTTGGATCTTGCCAACAGGAATTCCAGGTTGGATGGATTTTGGTCTGTCATTAATGCTATGTAATGTCTTAAGATGAGATATTTGTTAATGTTTTGTAAATGATTAGGAAAAACTGCTAAGGAAATGATTGGTATGGGAATGCTAGGAAAAACCCCTTACATATGCTTTAAAATTTCCTGATGATTATTTTGAAATCCCAGCAGTGGATGAGATTCAATTCACTGTGTCCTCCTCTAGGACTCGCTCAGGCAACAATGTGCTGATCGTGACTTTGGGCAAAGCTTCCTTTTCATTACTGTGCATGTGTTCTAGCAATAGAAACAGTTTTAGATCTAGAAGGGAGCTTTGGATTCTTATTATCCCCATTTTTAGTTTTGTTTTAAAAAGTACATTAACATCCAGAGAAATGACATCCCTAGCTGTAGGAGGTTGGAGAGTCAGAGTCTCATTCCAGGTTCTCATCTGATGTCAGGACAATTTCATGGTTCTCCCCGGTTTGCCTTCCCAGTGAATGATGGCTTCCTGCTGTATTCACAGTAGATGGCACCTAGCGGTCCAGAACCTTGATGTCTGCATAACTGAGGCTATAGTGCTCTGTCTCTTTATTTTTTACAGTTTATTTCTTTAAAATTTGTTGTGTTAGTGATTTAACGTGTTTAATCATAAGTAACAGTATTACTTGGAGAAGGCAATGGCACCCCACTCCAGTACTGTTGCCTGGAAAATCCCATGGATGGAGGGGCCTGGTGGGCTGCCGTCCATGGGGTCGTGAAGAGTCGCACACGATTGAGTGACTTCACTTTCACTTTCACGCATTGGAGAAGGAAATGGCAACCCACTCCAGTGTTCTTGCCTGGAGAATCCAGGGACGGGGGAGCCTGGTGAACTGCCGTCTATGGGGTCGCACAGAGTCAGACAGACTGAAGCGACTCAGCAGCAGCAGGAGCGGTAACAGTATTACTGAGCCATTGAATGCATTTGTTGCAAACCTGTTTATATATATAAATATATACACATAGTAAATTACTATATATACACATAGTAAACTTGAAACGAGTGCATTTAATGGCTCAATAACGCTGTGTGTATACGTGTGTGTGTGTAGTGTGTGTGTGTGGCTGTATAGACATTGTCTGTGTTTTTATGCATGTATGTTTGTGCCTAAGTGTGCACATGTAACCTTCAGTTAGCCAGACATCCTTCCAGAGGTAGGGAATACCGGGATGAAAGAAATAGATGAAGTTCATTCCCTCAAGGAATTATAGTTCAGAGGAAATAATTTATATTAAAACAAACAAGCAAAGAAGACACCAATTCAGAAATGCATGTGGCTTAGATGTTGATGAGTTTTGTGCTCATATGCACGTGTGTGTGCGTGTGTGCGTGTGTGTGCATATGTGTGCACGTGTGTGTGTGTGCATGTGTGTGTGTGATTGAAGGAGGGAATGCAGAGTGGGAAACAGGAGGCCTTTGAAATTTGAAGAAGACTGTATTTGTTAAGGTAGCTTTATGAATATTTTCATATGAATACTTTTCACTCGCTGAAACTGGTTGAGGTTCTGCTTGTACCGACTCCAGGGGGCACTGCCACTTTCTTTTCCTTCCTGACATTTTTACTGTAGCCTAGAGCATGATTTACCAACTGATTCGACTCACTTTGTATTTTAGGAGATTTTTCCTCTCCCATTTTCCATGTGAAAATATTTCCCATGCTTTTTCTGCGTGTGTTGCTTGATGTTTAAGCGCAGGGACCTTTGGTAAAATGCAGCTTTCTGATTATAGTCTGACTATAGCCAGATTTCTGGGTAAAATCCCTTGGTACACGTTCAGCTCTGAACACAGGAGCTGGATTGCTTGGTTGATTCCTCTCTTGACTTCTCCCCAGGTTGTCCTCAAATCTGCGCCTTGTTCTTCCTTGAAATGATACAACCTCCTGACTCCAACCAGCCCTTTATGCAAATAACTCCTGCTTCCAGAGCTGCACCCTTGGACCATTTTCTGAACGTGAGTGTCATTCGTCCAGAGACTCATGAAGAGCTCCAGCAGGCCATTGTGTAGAAATACACTCATTTTCCTGAAACGTAAACAGCCTCGACCTCTTCATTTCTGTCAGTACTGCTGCTGCTGCTGCTGCTAAGTCACTTCAGTCATGTCCGACTCTGTGCGACCCCATAGACGGAAGCCCACCAGGCTCCCCCGTCCCTGGGCTTCTACAGGCAAGAACACTGGAGTGGGTTGCCATTTCCTTCTCCAATGTGTGAAAGTGAAAAGTGAAAGTGAAGTCGCTCAGTCGTGTTCGACCCTTAGCAACCCCACGGACTGCAGCCTACCAGGCTCCTCCATCCATGGGATTTTCTAGGCAATAGTACTGGAGTGGCTTGCCATTGCCTTCTCCGTCTACTAGAGCTCGCTTTCAGTCATTCAGATTTGAGAACTTTAAGGATCATTTTAAGTCATCTTGCACTTCACCTTCTTATATCCACTCAATCACCAGACACTTGTGATTCTTTCTAAGCCATCCTTCACCCTGATGTGGAAAACAAATAAGAAGGTAAATTTACAGTGTTTTCCTAAGAAGGGACTGGTAGGCAGAGGGATGTACTTGGGAACCAGCCCTGGGAAATACTGGGGTTGTGATCGCTTGTACATGAGAGTATTTTGCATGTTTTATTTTGGTTCTGATTCTAAGGCCTAGGCTGGAAGCTTGACTAGCTTTATTTGCTCTTCTGGAAAATATTATTGAAGCTCAAAGTGTATAACTTGTGTTTGGGATAAATTAAGAGTATAGCAGATACAGAGCACAATATGTAAAAAAGATAACCAACAAGAACCTACTGTACCACACAGGGAACGCTACGCAATATTCTATAATAACCTATAAGCATTGGAAAAGATTATATATTTATATACGTATATATGTGTATGCTGTGTGCTTAGTCACTCTGTCATGTCTGACTCTTGTGACCCATAGACTGTAGTCCCCCAGGGTCCTCTGTCCATGGGATTCTCCAGGCAAGAATACTGGAGTGGGTTGCCATTTCATTCTCCAGGGGATCTTCCCAACCCAGGGATCGAACCCAGGTCTCCTGCATTGCAAGCAGACTACTGACTGAGAAGCCCTGTATGTGCACACACACACACACACACAACCATATATATATAAGTAGCTGAATCACTGAGCTGTTCACCTGAAATTAAAAAGACCTTGTAAATCAATAAAAAATAAAATAAAAATAATTGGATAAAAAATAAATGGATCAACAAATGTGTTTTGGGGATACTTTTCTATGAGTTAGCTGTCACTGTCAATCACTTTGCTACTCAGCTGTCAGTACTGAGTGTTCACTGGAAGGACTGATGCTGAAGCTGAAGCTCCATTACTTTGGCCACCTGATGCAAAGAATGGACTCATTGGAAAAGACTCTGACGCTGGGAAAAATTGAAGGCAGGAGGAGAAGGGGATGACAAAGGATGTTGGATGGCATCACCGACTCAATGGACATGAGTTTGAGTAAACTCTGGGAGTTGGTGATGGACAGGGAGGCCAGGCGTGCTGCAGTCCATGGGGTCACAAAGAGTCAGACAGACGGAGCGACTGAACTGAGCTGTCACTGGTAACAAACTTCTAGAAACCATTCGTACTTCCTCTTGGAAGCAGAGGTCAGCTCTTGATACTGGTGCTGGCAAGCACGTACACCTTGAAGATGCACTCTCAGACATGCCTAGGTCATGCTGCTTTGTGTCCACGTCCAAGCAGTGGCCTCAGAGGCCTTGTCAGGCACGTGCAGAGATCACCGAAGAATTGATGCTTTTGAACTGTGGTGTTGGAGAAGACTCTTGAGAGTCACTTGGACTGCAAGGAGATCCAACCAGTCCATTCGGAAGGAGATCAGTCCTGGGTGTTCATTGGAAGGACTGATGCTAAAGCTGAAACTGCAATACTTTGGCCACCTCATGCAAAGAGTTGACTCACTGGAAAAGACTCTGATGCTGGGAGGGATTGGGGGCAGGAGGAGAAGGGGACGACAGAGAATGAAATGGCTGGATGGCATCACCGACTCGATGGACATGAGTTTGAGTGAACTCCAGGAGTTGGTGATGGACAGGGAGGCCTGGCGTGCTGTGATTCATGGGGTCGCAAAGAGTCGGACATGACTGAGCAACTGAACTGAACTGAAGGAAGTTTGCAGAGGCGAGAGATGGTGGAAACTGCGTCATGACTGTCGTTCCTCAGCTCAGAAAGCCGTCTCCTTTCTTAGCTCACCTGCTGCCTTATGCCAGGACCCTGGTGGTGCTGTTCTGTCTCCGCCATCAGCAGTTTGACCCAGTTAAGCCTGCGCAGAAAAATCATACAATCTCTGCTTAATGTTATTATGTTATTATTATACAGTCTCCTCTTTATGTGCATTAAGGTTTATTCTTCCGAGACTCAAAAATTTAAAACTCACTTCTATCTCTCTTTACTCTGTTCAAGGCTTTCAGCCTCAAGCTCCACATTATTCGATGAAAATATTGCCTCTGGAGCCTCTTTTCATTGTCCTTGCTTGGTGTGTCCTTGCCATTCATTCACTGTCACCATGTCTTGTGGTGATTTCATTAATGATAAAGAGCTATTTTTATTCCTAATGCAGTCTGATCCTCACTGTATGTGATACAACATTTTAACCCACTGACATTTTGATAAACCTACTCTAAAGCTGCAGATACACTGAAATGCTTAATGCTCTCTTCTCTTCTTTTGGCATTTATTTTCATGGTTTGGATCATTCTCTCTTTTTTTTTTTTTCTGTGGAAATGGAGTTTCCAGCATGCTTTCTAAAGCTTCTTCCTACCTTATAGGAACATATCAATGTTAAAGAATGTTTGCATGCCCCCAGTTGAAATGTTTACTCCCATTGCTTTCCTTGCCCCAAGATGAACTCTTAAGAATACTTTGAATTGTGACTTCCCTGACAGTCCAGTGGTGAAGACTCCTTGCCTCCAGTGCAAGGGGCGTGGGTTTTGTCAGGGGATGTTTAACAGGAGGATTCCTACGTGCTGTTTCTCACAAGTCCTTTGTTTCTTTTTAAGCAGAACAGCACGCTGTTCCCAGGAACAAAGTCATTGTGTGAGACAGGCTTGGGTCTCCTTTAGTAAACATTCTCTTTGTAACAAAACTGCTTAGTCTCGATCCTCTTTCTTGAGATATGGATTGTCTCCTGACCTTGTGACCATTATTAACCCCTGGTTCCCTTGGTAACGGTTACTGTACGTTTGGTTTTCTGATCTTTATCATTGTTGAAAGAAATGTCTTGTACCACAGCCTTTACATACTCACAGAGAAACCATTAAAGCACCTTTGCTCCATCGGAGCTTGGGTCCCGTGTCTTTCTTTCTCTCTTTCTCTCTCTCTCTCTCTTTCTCTCCTCGGCTGATTCCTTGGAGCGCAGAGACCCATCTTGCCCACTCTCCAGCCCAGGCATCTAAGACTTTCTCGAGAAGGTGCCCTGTGCCTTCACTCCCCCTTGAGAGGGCGCCCGGTGCCTTCGTGGGAGATGCAAGTCTTGTGCCAAGGACTTTATCGGTTTTCTTCGTAAACTAGGGAATATCAGCCTCTTTCTCCCTTTCACTTTCTTATCGTCGTCTCCGGACCACCAGGTCCCAGTCCATTTAAGGACCCCAACAGGTTTGATATTCCTGGTTGAAGAACTAAGTTCCTACATGTGCAACCAAAAAAAAAGACTACTTTGAATTACCTCATCTCCATTTTTTATTCTCTGCTGCTGCTGCTAAGTCACTTCAGTCGTGTCCGACTCTGTGCGACCCCATAGACGGAAGCCCACCAGGCTCCCCTGTCCCTGGGATTCTCCAGGCAAGAACACTGGAGTGGGTTGCCATTTCCTTCTCCAATGTGTAAGAGGGCCTAAAACTCTTTATTTCTGAAAGGTTATTGAACTCACACCTATTATGCATCTCTTTTACTTTAAGAAGTTTTACATCACAATAATTTTTCAAATTCCCGTTTTCATTATCAGCATCTATTAGGGTTTAGCAATGCAAGATGCATTGTTTTCCCACTCTTCCTTCCTTGGTGTCCCCTGAGATGCTGGCTCTGATTCCAAGGTCATTTCTTAGAATACTTACGGTGTTGATGGATGATGTACCTGGACAATGCATCAGGTCTTGTCAGTGAATAGACTCCACGGGAGACCGTCGATTGGGTGAGAAGCCAGTGACAGGGAACCAGCGACAAAGTGTGAAGGAGACGAGGCAGCCCATTGATCAGGTTCAACAAAGAGGGACTATTTCCGTCAGGGCTGGAGTAGTTGGGGGCCAGGCAGCGTTGCCAGAGCTGTGTTGGGGCTGGAGCCACAGGAGAGAGCCGGCGCCTGCCAAAGAGGCGCCTGACGCCGGGGGAGGAGGAAGAACGGTCCCAGCCTCTCCCTCGCTCCTACTTGCCCTCTCCCATCAGGTCTCCTCTTATTGGAAGCTCGTGAGAAGCCAGCTGGCGTGGAGACCTGGGCAAGGGCAGGGCGTGAACTTACAGCCACAAGCCAAGGCCAGACCAGCAGACTCCTTTCTGAACTTGGCAGTTCTGAGACGATCTGTATTTTGCACCAGCATACGGATGCTATCTTGGCTTGCCGTGCTACTCTTCCTTGCAATCTTGGCTTATTCAAAGTTTGTAATATTTCTCCACTGCCATCTTCCTACCAGGTTTTTCCATTAAAAAAGAAAAAAAACTGGATTCCATTTTGATTTTTTTCATGCATCGCAGAGTGTGCACTATATTTTCTTTATTCTTCAAATTGAGGAATTACAAAGGTATCCTGGGATTTGGGGACGCCTTTCAAATTACAGATTCAAGGTGTATTTTTCACCTTTGGGCATGTATGTATACAAATTGCCCTTTGGTCTTTTTCTCCATCCTTCTAGAATTCTCATCACTCATGAGTTCTCTCTCCAATATCTTTCTTCCAAATCTCTTTCATCATTTCCTTCACAATTGCTATTACCACATTTTTGTTTTACATAGTTTTTTTTATCTGTTTCTTGAAACAAGTAATAAGCTTTCTATACTAGAATATCTGTGAGGTTTTGGTTTCTTTATTCAAACATGGTGTTCAGCTCATAGCAGGTGCTTAGGAAATATTTGTGGGTTAAAGAATGTGTAAATTAGTCAATCATATAATTATTTTCAGTTTACAGATCATAAAATATATGGGCACAGATGTATAGCGATGTGAGTGTACACATGAATGACTGCAAGTGTAAAAATAATGCTGCACATACAAGCATGTAGATTCTCTAACAGTTACCACCAGATATACAAACTAAATAGGATTGTCGCATAAAGGAAATGAATAAATAGTGTACAAGCAAATATAGGCTTTTCAATACATCTCACCTCTAATTTGTTTCTTTTTAACAGGAAGCAAGGGTATCCATACATTTTCTTGAACATTTTGCTTATAGAAATATATATGTCTCATGCCTCAAGTCATATCAGAACAAAATCTTTTGAGTTCTACTTTTTAGTAAGCCATTTAAAATGTTACTCATTTTGCTTTTTTGAGTGGGAATAAGTCTAAAAATGCTATTCTAAGGAACAATATTTATAATGATAAATGAGGATAGATTTTTAGAAATTTTATTTTTAATTTTCTTGATACACGAGACCATAATTTTAAAAAGGAGTTATATAATATTTTAAGCTTACTAATATTAAAACCATCTTATAAAACACCTAGAAATATTGTACACACTAACAACAAATTAAAAATGAAATGACCACCTAAATATTGAAGACACGTTATTTGAGTTGTAAAATGCCTTTGTGTATGAGATTCTTAATTTTTATCTATTAACTTGAATTCAAAAATAAAAAAATATCAGAAGAAACTATCGTGTGTGTCTCTTCTTTCTGAGTACAATGGTGCGGTAGTTTGAACATTCTTTGGCATTGCCTTTCTTTGGGATTGGGATGAAAACTGACCTTTTCCAGTCCTGTGGCCACTGCTGAGTTTTCCAAATTTGCTGGCATATTGAATGCAGCACTTTCACAGCATCATCTTTAAGATTTGAAATAGCTCAACTGGAATTCCATCACCTCCACTAGCTTTGTTCGTAGTGATGCTTCCTAAGGCCCACTTGACTTTGAATTCCAGGATGTCTGGCTCTAGGTGAGTAGTCATGCCATTGTGGTTATCTGGGTCATGAAGATATTTTTTTATAGCCCTTCTGTGTATTCTTGCCAACTCTCACATCCATACATGACTACTGAATAAACCATAGCTTCGACTAGATGGACCTTTGTTGGCAAAATAATGTCTCTGCTTTTTAATTTGCTGTCTAGGTTGGTCATAATGTTTCTTCTAAGGAGCAAACATCTTTTAATTTCATGGCTGCTGTCACTGTCAGCAGTGATTTTGGAGCCCCCCAAAATAAAGTCGGTCACTGTTTCTGTTGTTTCCCCATCAATTTGCCTTGTATTGATGGGACCAGAAACCTGAGCACCGAAGAATTGATGCTTTTGAACTGTGGTGTTGGAGAAGACTCTTGAGTCCCTTGGACAGCAAGGAGATCCAAACAGTCCATCCTAAAGGAAATCAGTCCTGAATATTCATTGGAAGGACTGATGCTGAAGCTGAAACTCCAAAACTTTGGCCACATGATGCGAACTGACTCATTGAAAAAGATCCTGATGCTGGGAAAGATTGAAGGCAGGAGGAGAAGTGTTCGACAGAGGATGAGATGGTTGGATGGCATGACTGACTCAATGGACATGAGTTTGAGTAAACTCTGGGAGTTGGTGATGAACAGGGAGGCCTGGAATGCTGCAGTTCATGGGGTCGCAAAGATTCAGACACGACTGAGCAACTGAACTGACTGACTGACTTTTTCTGAATTTCCTCTTCCATTTTATTGAATGGTAGATTGTGATATGGGCTTCCCTGGTAGCTCAGCTGGTAAAGAACCTGCCTGCAATTCAGGAGACCCTGGTTCAATTCCTGGGTCAGAAGATGGGATAGGTACTCACTCCAGTATTTGTGGGCTTCCCTGGTGGCTTAGACAGTAAACAATCCACCTGCAATGCAGGAGACCTGGGTTTGACCCCTGGGTTGGGAAAATTCCCTGGAGGAGGGCAAGGCAACTCACTCCAGTATTCTTGCCTAGAGAATCCCCATGGACAGAGGAGCATGGTGGGCTACAATCCACGGGGCTCCAAAGAGGCAGACACAACTAAGTGACTGAGAGACGGAAGGGGTTTCTGTGAAGTGGTTTGTTTGCTTTAAAATGTACTTGCTTGGCGTTTATATGTAATAAAATGCACAGACCTTAGTGTTTGAAATTGATGAGTTTTGACTAGCTGTCACCCAAAACAAGGTGTAGGACATTTCCATCATCCCATGAAGTTCCCTTAGAGAACCTCACAGTGCTCTACTCTGCTCCCTGCGGGGCGCCACACACCCTTCTGGGTTTGGGGCTGTCCAGAACCTCTTCCTCTGGGACAGCCTCTCCCACCCCAGTGCACCCACTGGAAATCTGGCCCCAGCGTGGGGACACCGCCCACACTCGCAGAAGCAGTTCAGGCTTTGGGAGATTTCCGTTCTGACGACAATGCCAGAAATTTGTTTCTGTCCCTGGTTCCATATTGGAATCCCCTGGGAGTTCCCCCAAAAAACTTTTTCTCCACATTCAGGCTTCAGACCTCAGGCTCACTGACATGTCATTTTATGAGCAATTTTCCCAAGGGAGAAAATAATCAGGACTCGGCTTGCCAGAGTGAGAATGAAAAGAGAAACAATAATGGCACAATAAACAGCATTTGGTAAAGCTTCTACAATGCTCCTTGCACCGGTCAGCCAGTTTAAAGATATTATTCTGCGCACAAGTACCTTACAAGGTAAGCATTATTGTTGTTACCACCTCTGTCTGATAGAGGAGAAAATTGAGTCTTTGGGATGTTAAGCAACGTGGTCAGACTCATCATTTGCCAGCTGTTGGAAACAGGCTTGAACTTGGTTCCGTTTGAAATGAAATCTTCTGCTCTGAACTGCTATACTGCACTGCTGCTCATCACGTTAAATTTGATTTACATGATAACGCCATGTTTATTCTAACAATTCTTCCTGCGTCTTGACAGGGAGAAAATGGAAGTATGTTTCTCTCTTATAAAAAGACTAGATTGCGCATAATTATACACAGAATAAAAGTGTAATTAAAAATACACACATTTTGTTGACACATTTGAAACCTCAGATTGCAGAGCCTGCTTCTCTTTAAATGCATTATATTTATAAATATAGCCACCACAGAATGGGCTGTTCCCTAACAGCATAATGCGCCGTGGCCCAGCACATTGTTCCATATAAACGTGGGTTGTTGTGCTTCATTTCCAAGGATGAAGTTCTCACATTTTTCACATGATCCCTAGTGTCAATAATAAAACTCACAATAAGAACATCACCAGAGCCTGGGTTTGTGTCAAGCCTTGTTTTGAGCAAACCACATCTGCTCTCAACCTCTCAATATTACCTCCCAGAAAATGGCACGGACAGCTGTGGGTGTGTGTGTGTTGTTTGACTTCAAGTTTATTAAAACTGACAAATGAATTTCAGAAGCATACTGGAAAAGTCAGGGTTGGAGCAAAGGAACTGAAATCCCGGAGATTCTCTAGATTTACACCCTGCCCCACCAGGAATGATGAACTCAAGGACAGAAAATGCCTCTGAGGGCGAGGCAGTCTTGGTTGGGATCCTGCTGGAGGCCTTCCAGGAGCCCAACAGCTGGGGGTGGTGGGGACCCCACCCACAAGGGATGAACACTGTTTACCGTCCCTGCCCCCTGCCCCCTGGCCCCTGCCCTCAGGACTCCTGATCCTCCATTAGCTCCCGCTCCCCTGAGAGGCAGGGCTGGCAAAACTGTACAATCACTTGCCTTCATCACTTTTGTTTTCTTCCAAATGTCAAAAATTTTACTAACCAGGATACCTTTTCCTTAAAAGAGTAAGTCATCTTGTTTAGTTCTGTTGATTCATATACTTTATCTCAGTAGGTAAAGAATCCTCCTGCAGTGCAGGAGATGCAGGTTCGATCCCTGACCCCAGGGTCAGGAAGATCCCCTGGAGAAGAGAATGACAGTCCACTCCAGGATTCTTGCCTGGAGAATCTCATGGACAGAGGAGCCTGGTGGGCTACAGTCCACGGGGCTCCAAAGAGACTAGACCAGCACCACCACCATCTCAAACAAATACCAATAAATAAAATACATCCCAACATGCATTAACACATACAGAAGTTTTTAATCTTTAAAAAATTTTGACTGTGCTCTGTGGCATACTGAATCTTAGTTCCCCAACCAGGGATGGAACCCAGGCCCCTTGCAGTGAAAGCATGGAGTTTTAACCACTAGACCACCAGGGAAGTCCCCAGAAATTTTTCAAGTAAGATTTATAAGATTTTCCACAAACAAACTTAACCTTTGTTGTTATCGTTTAGTCGCTCAGTCATGTCCGACTGCGAGCCCATGGACTACAGCATGCCAGGCTTCCATGTCCTTCACTATCTCCCAGAGTTTGCTCAGACTCATGCCCATCGAGTCGGTGACGCCATCCAACTATCTTGTCCTCTGTTGTCCCCTTCACTTCCTGCCTTCAATCTTTCCCAGCATCGGGTCTTTTCTATTGAGTCGGCTCTTTGCATCAGGTGGTCAAAGTATTGAAGCTTCAGCTTTAGCATCAGTCCTTCCAATGAATATTCAGGATTGATTTCCTTTAAGATTGACTAGCTTGATCTCCTTGCAGTCCAAGGGACTTAATCTTACATTATCTATTTTAAGACAGCAATTGTCCTCCCAATCAGGATTTTCCTTCAGAATTTGCTCTTTATTCTAGGAAAATTCTTTTCACATAGAGTAGAATTCAAGCTTAGGAGAGAGAGTTTACTTTTCATTAATGATTTGTATTTTAGTATCTAAATGTTAACCCAGTTCTCACTTCTCGTCCAACCTAAAGATTTCCATGCTTACTTCTTGTATTCATGCAAGGGGTGCTCAACAGGTGGCCTAGATTTAGATATTCCATAGCAATATTATTCCTGCTCAAACTCTGCATAACTGATGACCTATGTGTGGCAAGCATGCCTGCATGTTTAGTCGCTCAGTTGTGTCCAACTCTTTGTGATCCTATGGACTGTAGCCCACCAGGCTCCTCAGACCATGGGATTCTCCAGTCAAGAATAATGGAGTGGATTGCCATTCCATCTTCCAGGGGATCTTCCCAACCCATTTGTCAAGCCCACGTCTCCTGTATCTCCTGCATTGCAGGCAGGTTCTTTACCCTCTGAGCCATCAGGGAAGCCCCATGTGTGGCATAAAAATGCAAAAACCAACCTTTTGAGAACAGTCTAAGCCCTAATTGCTGACTCATTTATTTTAACTGGGTCTAGAACTCATTTTCCAAGGTCACTCATGCCCTCAATAAGCATCTATTAAATCAGTTCATGAGAGCTGTGAGTGAGGAAGCTATTTTTTCAGGCTAGGAAAACATAAGAAGTGCCCTATAAACCTAAAGAAAAATATGCTCCCTGATAAAACAGGCCTAAGATCGGCAGCATCAGAATCAGGCAGATATGTGGGGAAGGTAATAATGATTGGAAGATGACATGACAATTAAAAAATGGTATAAAAGCACTTGGGCTTCCCTAGTGGCTCAGCAGTAAAGAATCCACTTGCAATGCAAGAGATGCAGGAGACTCTGGTTCTGATCCCTGGGTCGAAAAGACCCACTGGAGGAGGCAATGGTAACCCACTCCAGTATTCTTGCCTGGAGAATCCAATGGACAGAGGAGCCCGGTGGGCTGCAGTCCATGGAGTCACAAAGGGTCGGACTTGAGTAGACAGGCATGCACAAAGGAACTCATTTAACCTCAATCATGCTTTTAAAATATTCCGAGATTTTCTTCCCATAACTGAATTTTTGAAGTCTAAAAATGTTGTCAAGTATAACAGTACTCTAAAAATAAGCAGCACCGCTATGGTAGTTCATGAGGAATTGATCACAGTCTTAAATTGTAACTTGTGTCTCCTCACTGCAAGGCAGTACGTCAGAGTGAGCCTGCAACTTGTGATCTGTGAGAATAAAACAGTCTGACACGAGCCAGTAGAAACAAAGGCTATCCATGGAGGCTTCCCCAGGATTAAAATAAAGCAATGTGTTTGAACTCCATCTATGTGATGAATTCATTTTGCATAATTGTAATTTGTTGAAAGTAATTGACTTGGGTCATTTTTCTCTGTGTCCTACTGAATTTCTGTGAATTTTTGTGAACAAAGAACAGATTAATTTCTTATCATCAGTGACCCCTGCCATTTATCCGCTGAAAGATAGTGATTAAACTTCCTAGGTTAGTTGAAGATCTCTGGCACTTGAGAATCCAATCATGTCATAAATTGGAAAATTTTAATTTAAAAAGCACAGCTGAACATTAAAAATGTAATAATGTTTACTTCTTTAAACATTCCTTTGTAAGTGACTTTGCTGTGTGTGATAGCAATAAGGAGAGAGAATGAGGTACGGCCAGTCTGCTCCAAAACTCTGTGGAAACCACTCTCTAGAGGATCATGGGTCTAAGTCAGTGACTATCAAACCAGAATTCCCACTGTGAAGGGCTTCAGAATTACTGAAAAAATAAGGTAGACATGGGTATACCTGGTGCTGAGAGCCGACTCACTGGAAAAGGCCCTGATGCTGGGAAAGATTGAAGGCAGGAGGAGAAGGGACGACAGAGGATGAGATGGTTGGATGGCATCACCGACTTGATGGGCATGAGCTTGAGTGAACTCCGGGAGGTAGTGAAGGACAGGGAAGCCTCGTGTGCTGTAGTCCACGGGGTTGCAAAGAGTTGTACACGACTGAGCAACTGAGCAACAACAAAAATAGGTTTATTTAAAAAGCAGAAAATAGGAAATAAGCCTACGACAATTAATTTTCTCTGATTTTATTTTCTAAAGTTCCAAATCCTTATGACCCCGGAAAACTCCAGATTAGAGCCTTTTGAATTCTGCACGCTTAAAACACTGAAGCTTCACTCTGCACAAAAAAGGCATTAATCACTCATTTGTGTCCGACTTTTTGTGACCCCATGGACTGTAGCCTGCCAGGTTCCTCTGTCCATGGGATTCTCCAGGCAAAAATACTGGAGTGGGTTGCCATGCCCTCCTCCAGGGGGTCTTCCCAACTGTACATGAAGGAGACTTCATTAATGTGCTTTAGAGGATACCCCAGGTTAAACTGTTATAGAAAACTGTCTCTTGAGTCTTTAAATTCTATACCGATTCTATACCTCTGGTTGGCCAATTGTTTGTTTCTTTATCTGGGTTTTAAGGTGAATGACCTGGGCCTATTCGCATCCATCAGCTCTGCACAGAGGCTGCCTTGAAGGGAAGGCCTCTGTGAGGTTCTGGAATGCCCAGAAACTACCACTGAGTGACCGGTGTGGGATGGGCAGCGGTCAGAGAGAGACAGTAGCCCGCTGCCCAGACAGGGGCTGGGGCTCGGGTTGGGAAAGTCACTGCACGTGGAGTTGGCTAGACGCACAAAGTAGATCCAGGAGCAGGGTTTATTAATTCTTAGACTCAGCAAGCAAGCCAAGCTGGGGGTGAGGTTCAGTTGGAAGCCAAGAGATGGAACAGCAAGCTCCTGGGGTAAGTGGTCAGACAGGGTGATGACAGGATCTCATTTTACATACACAATACAGCTTTTCTTCACTGAGAAGAAACTTTTTTTTTAGCTTTTGATGTTATATTGGGGTATAACTGATTAACAAGGTTGTGATGGCTTCAAGTGAACAGCAAAGGGACTCAGCCATCCACAAACCTGTATCCATTCCCCCCAAACTCCCCTCCCACCCAGGCTGCCATGCGACCCTGAGCAGAGCTCCCTGTGCTGTACGGTAGGTCCTTGTTGGTTATCCATTTTAATTGTAGCAGTGTGTACACGTCCCTCCCAAGTGCCCTAACTGTCCCCTTCCTATCTCCTCCCTCTCTCCTTCCCTCTGCAGACCATAAGTTCATTCTCACAGTCTGAGCTCGTTTCTGTTTTGTAAATAAGCTTATATGTAGCATTTTCAAAAGGAACAGCATCTTAACTGGGGCAACTGATTGCCCAATAGGTAGAAAACTACTATAGGTTTTTCTATTTTAAAAAATATGTTTATTCACTAAAGTAGAGATCAGATTGTAAAGAAAATGCATCAGATGTCCATAAACAACCAGCCTTTCTCACCCCATGGAAACAGTGACTCCAGTTAATTTCCTCAATGTGTAATCAAAGCCCTGTGTTAGGCACACAGCTTCTGCTTTTTTAATCTCTGAACTGTTGAGAATATTTACTAACATTTTGCTCAGAAAAATAAGCCTCCAAAGTTTGTATCTATGTTCCTAATGCGAATCCAATAGGGCTGCTCAAATATTATATGGGAAAGTAATTTGAATCTCTAAAGTACTGAATGCTATAAATTATTATTACTATAATGACAGTAGAGAAAAGTCTTACACTTTCCAGATTTCATTTCAAGGTGCACTTTTAAAATAGTGTCATCTTCCTATTATTTCTCTCTATTCTTTTTAATTTTAATTTTTCTGGAGACAGTCTCAATGCTATTATTCTTCATAGAGTAGCCCCTGACTCCTCAAGCCCAAACCACCTTCTCCCTTTACTGAATTCTTTTTCATTAAGGTCAGTGTCACAGAACCTAGTCCGTAATCGCTGTGGCAGTGTTGCATATATGACTTCACTGAGACCAGAATTTTTCGAGGACTGTTGTGATGGCTGTGTGTTAACTTTCTGGTCACAGGGTTCCCAGATTAAACATTATGTCTGGGAGTCTGGGAGGATGCCTTCACGTGAGAGGAGCATTTGCACTTGTGGGCTCAGAAATCAGTGGCCCTCCCCGGGTGGGTGGGCACCACCCAGTCCACTGAGGGCCAGAACGAACAAGAGGAAAAGGAAGGCGGAACCAGCCCCTTTTGCCTCCTGCCTGCCTGCTTGAGCTGGTTCTCCGGTTCTCCTACTGGAGTTGGCGCCCGAGTTTTAGCAACAAAAGTAATCAAGTGCTAACGACAAGATTTGACTCTGTGACATCTGCCCCTGGGATAGCCCATTCACAATATTGTCCTGTTTCCTCCTAAATTTTGTGAGTTAATAGGGGATTTTCCTCAGAAGTAAAAGTGTTAGTCGCTCAGTCGTGTCTGACTCTTTGCAACTGCATGGACTGTAGCCCACCAGGCTCCTCTGTCCAGGATTCTCCAGGCAAGAACACTGGAGTGAGTTGCCATGCCCTCCTCCAGGAGATCTTCCCGACCCAGGGATTGAACCCAGGTCTCCTGCACTGCAGGCAAATTCTTTACTCTCTGAGCCACCAGGGAGTTAATGGAGGATTTTCGTTATTTCAGGGAAAAGAAGATCACACCAAAATTTACACTATTATGTTTTATACCACTAGGAAATAAATTCATTGCCAACTAAAATATGATAAATATCAATGATAAAATACAGTTGACTATCAGAGATGTTAAAAAATGTTAGACTTGAACATCTAACATGTCAAGGCTGTTTGATGGGCTACAGTCCATGGAGTCACAAAGAGTCAGAAAGTGACTGACACTTTCACTTTCATTCAATGTATTCAATCTTCAAACATAAATTCCACAACTTTGTATGTGAAAGAAATGATATGACTTGGATTAAATTTGATTTGTAAAAATACTGTGAATCAGTCTAGCCTCTTGATAATAATCACCCAAAGAAAGGTTGATTGCTGATTGCCAATATAGTGTGACTTCATTTCAGTTAACACTGGAATATAGTTGTCATTTTTGTGTATAAAAGAGTGAAATAAAATTTAAATATGTAAATAAAATCCTTTCCTATTCATTATACACTTCTTGCTACAGAATAATTCTTGTTGCTAAATACTTACTTTCAATCAGCATATTTTGAAAATTTGCAATTTTGACCCTTGACTTAGTCAACTACTTTTAATTTTCTTTCTGTTGACTAAGTTGATTCCATGGGCTTTCTTAAAAAGCTTAAGGCATCATTTCATTTGCTGAAGAATTTATGTTAAAAACAGGTTCTGAGATGTAGTTTCCCATGGAAAACAAAATGAGAGAATAAGATGGTATGGAGTTTGAAAAGATGCTGAAGTCAAATTCTTTCCAGCGATTGGGATCTCTTTCCAGTATAAGGAGTTGAGCTGAATGCAGTGCTGGAAGTGAGTGTGGACTGGCATAATGATGCCTTTCCCCTTCCATCATTTCCCAGCAGAGTGGAGTCAACCTTAAGATCCAGTGCATCTTTTCTAGAGTTTTAGCAATCGTGAAAGAATATATAAATTCATAAGACATTGTCATACACCATAGGACACGATGCATTTCTGATTGAAAAGCACTTTCATTGAATTCAGTGCTTGTGAAAGCTGCCGACGTAGTAAAGCCTGTGCTTGTATTTGCAGGTCAGTCCAGAGGGCATCAGTCTCTCTTCTGATAATTTGCTACTTCATCCGCAAAAAGCCTAACTCCTTTAGTGCCAAGAAAATTATTCCTTGTTTGTGCCAACACAGGAATTTATATAATTCTTCTTGCACAGAACTCAAAATGCTCTTAACTAATTCACTCATGAGATATCCATAGGAGATGTGGATTGTCTTATGGAAGGAACTTGCTAGGTTCAGAGAGATGATTCAAGGACAGTGTAGTTGTGTTTTAAGGGCATGACTGAATGGATGTTCCCCTGGAATGCATTCTCTTCTATGACACCTTGGTATGTGTTCCCTCTAGTTTGGTTGCCCCTTAAAGGACTTTAAAGTATTCAGATAAAAAAAATTATGTGCTTGTTTATAAGAATGATTGAGGCCTTCCTTCAGTCATGCTATATCAAACAAGTTACTGAAATTAAATTTTTCTTTACTAATTTGGAAATAAAGTACGTTGGTTCATTGTATGTTCCTTATGGAATTTTATGTCCAGAGAATCCTAAAGTTGCCCAGGTTCCAGCCCAGCACCCTGAGTGAACACTCAGACATTCTGCTGGGTTTAGACATCCTGTTTCTTGCACTGCATGGGCTCTGAACCAGACTATTCTCAGAAGTAAAGACAAATTTCCAAGATGCCATCTGCTGTGATCACTGGGGAAATATTGATAGTGCTTTGTGATACCATCAGGAGTCAGAAAAGCTATCAAACTTAAGATTGGTCATTGCTGGTTATCTTGTGCCTCTGAGTAAAAACAAAAATGCCATTGAAAGAGGCTTGAGTGTCCTTTGAGGTCACTTGATAGCTGTAGCCAGCCCATGGAAGCTCAGGTCTGAAACCCTCCTGCCAGAGTGCCAGCCTGGACCCACTGTTAGCAACCAGATAGAACTCTAAGGCTGTGCTTCTCTCCAGACCCAGGAGTGTATTAAATGCTCTGTGGAAGATTCAAGCCATTCAACAGAGAGGCTCATATACAAACTAAACAGTACATGTCTTGGATAGAATGATGCATTGGGGTGTTGGGAATCAGAAGAGAAACCTGGACCTTGAAAACTAAACAGACTTCCTCTATTAAAGCAAAAGACTAGGGACTACTCTGCTACTTCAGTAAAAGCTGTTGGTCTGCTTTACAGACAAGAACGGTGGTTCAGAATATTCCAGGGAGATCCAGGGGATTCAAGCTAATGTAAGATAGGAAGCTTGTCTCGAAGACTCTTAGATGGCAATGTTAACAGAGAATATTAAAAAAAAATCTTGCAAGAGGTTTTCAAAGCACATGCATACAAGCATCTCTGGCCATTTTTGCTAAGGCTCAGGAACAGGGATAATTAAGGTCAGCGTGTAAGGCTGGCATTGGAATGACGAAGATTAGTAAAAAGGAAACAAGAAATGTGAATGTGAAAGTGTTAGTCACTCAGTCGTGTCCGACTCTCTGTGACCCCATGGACGGTGCCCGCCAGACTCCTCTGTCCGTGAAATTCTCCAGGAAAGAATACTGGAGTGGGTCGCCATTTCCTTCTCCAGGGGATCTTTCTGACCCAGGGATTGAACCCAGGTCTCCTGCATTGGCAGGTGGATTCTTTACCGCTGAGCCACCAAAAAGAAACAGAGCAGATATAAAATGAGGACAGGAACAGAGATTAGGATCTAATTACTAAAATAATGTGCTCAAACACTCAACATGTTTACTCGTTCCTGATGGTCACTATTTTTCCAGGATCAAGGAGGAAAACTGTTTTCCAACACCTTCTCAGAACTGAGGATGGAGTGGCCCGCGGTGGTTTCAGATCAGGTGGACCCTGGGCACCGTCTTCCACCAACGTTGTACCTCTCTGGGTAGTAAACCGGCCCTTCTTGTGCAGAACTCACTTCCCCCAGCTTAGACAGGTTTGATGCTTCTCCAGTCTCGTGCTGGGGTAAACTAGGCATAACTGGGACCCGTCCTGTGTCCACTGGGTGTCCAGAACTTATCAAGCGGATGAGTGTTTGACCCCAGTGGGCTGATGAGAGTCCTCCAAGGTCATCTGCTGGACCTGTCCGGAGTGATGTGATTTTGCCTTCCCTGGGCTTCTTAGCCAGGAGGATGATATAAGCAAGAACTTCCGTTTCACTCCTGGCCGCCACATGAAGGCAGCCTGCCAGACAATGAGATGATTTCAACCCCTGGGTACCGCAGAGCTCTGGGACTGCCCAGATGCACGGTATACATTTATCTTACCCTTGTGTAAATGAATCTGTCTTGGGTTTATGTCACTTTAAACTAAAGGAGTCCTCACCTAGAAATTAAGAACTACTGAATGCAATGGTTCCATAACCTTTGATATTCACTTTTACCTCCTAAATTTTGTGCAAGGTTTTTCTCAGAATTGTTTTTGGTTTTAATGTTGGATTTCTACTTTGCTCCTGTTGTCTAGCTATGATGTGACCATTGATGCTGCCTACACTTTATATCTGTATTATATCTGTTTATATCTGTTTATCAAGTGTTTTTTAAAAAATAGCTTTATTTATTTATTTTTCCCCGTGATACCTCTTCTGCTGCACGGGCTTTTCTCTTGCTGCGGCGCAAGGGTGTCTCACTGTCGGAGCGTCTCCTATTGCAGAGCACAGGCTCTGGGGAACGTGGGCTTCCATAGTTGCGGCTCCTGGGCTCCAGAGGACAGGCTCAGTCGTTGCTGAGAACAGGCTTGGGCTGTCTGTGGCGTGTGGGATCTTCCCGGATCAGGGCTCTAAGCCATGTCTTCTACCCTGGTGAAAAGTGAAAGTGTTAGTCGCTCAGTTGTGTCTCATGGATTATAGCCCACCAGGCTCTAAAGTCCATGGAATTTTCCACGCAAGTGACTCAGACAGTCAAGAATCTGCCTGCAATGCGGGAAACCCGGGTTCTATCCCTGAGTTGGGAAGATCCCCTGGAGAAGGGGATGGCAACCCCCTCCAGCATTCTTGCCTGGGAAATCCCATGAAGAGAGGAGACTGGCGGGTTCCGGTCCATGGGGTTGCAGAGTTGGACACACAGAGCGACAATCATGCCTATCTATAGATATAGTGGAGTGGGTTGCATTCCCTCTTCCAGGGGTCTTCCTTCCCGGAGATCGAGCCCTCATCTCTCAGGTCTCCTGGCCTTGCAGGCGGGCTCTGTCCCGCTGAGGCTCCGGGGAGCCTGGCTGATGGTCTGCATGCCTGAGCTGTTTCCTCTGCCCTCCTCTACCCCAGCTTTGCAACAAATCCTCTGCCAATCACGATGCCCTTTGCCCTAATTGTCGCTCACTATTCTGAGTCTTTATCCAGTGTCATCACAGCAGAATTGACAGCTCACTAATTTGGGGTAATATTTACAGTGAAGCTGTGCAAGATCTTCAGGACTTTTTAAGACTCTGCCAATCTTCAGTTCAGTTCAGTTCAGTTCAGTCGCTCAGTCGTGTCCGACTCTCCGCGACCCCATGAATCACAGCACGCCAGGCCTCCCTGTCCATCACCAACTCCCGGAGTTCACTCAAACTCATGTCCACAGAGTCGGTGATGCCATCCAGCCATCTCATTCTTTGTCGTCCCCTTCTCCTCCCGCCCCCAACCTTTCCCAGCATCAGAGTCTTTTCCAGTGAGTCAACTCGTCGCATGAGGTGGCCAAAGTATTGCAGTTTCAGCTTTAGCATCAGTCCTTCCAATGAACACTCAGGATCGATCTCCCTCAGAATGGACTGGTTGGATCTCCTTGAGGTACAAGGGACTCTCAAGAGTCTTCTCCAACACCACAGTTCAAAAGCATCAATTCTTCGGTGATCAGCTTTCTTCACAGTCCAGCTCTCATATCCATACATGACCACGGGAAAAACCATAGCCTTGACTAGATGGACCTTGGTTGGCAAAGTAATGTCTCTGCTTTTTAATATATTATCAAGGTTGGTCATAACTTTCCTTCTGCCAATCTTAGAATGAGGGAAAAGTTGTGAAACAGTTTTGCTTTTTTTTTGATGTTTCTTTTTGTCTTCGCCAAACTCAAGTCTACAAACACAGTTGAATAAAGCATTGAATCAAGGTTGTTTTTCTAGAAGGCATTAGCATTCTTACACAGGATTCATATTAACCGTGCCTTTTAAGCGGTTATGAGACAAACAGAGAGCCATCTCTCATTTAGAAAAGAACCAGCTAAACACACACTCCAGGCCTCACACTTCAGGCAGCTTAGTCCACCAATTTGTCAAGAGTAATTAATGGCGGACAGCTTGGCAGTTTTCACTGCCACCAATTCAATTGTGTTTGAAGGCAAGGGTGCTGTTTTTCATCTTTTAAGAATGAGCAAGTTTGCCTTTTTATGAAATGGAAAGTTTGCTCTGTTCCTCCACAGTGAATCCAGGTATGAAAATGTCACTTCTTAATCATAACTTACGTTTAAAGAGCTGTTTTGCTCTCTAAATCTGAAATCTCATCTTTTGGATTTCAGGGCCCTTTTGATTCAGAATTCCAGGTTTTGAGTTATTATTAAAAATCTCTCCATTTTTTCCCTTTTGCTTAGGTACCAAAATGTCTTGGTATTTGTGATATGTGACATATTAGATAAATTTAAAATCTCTAAAAAGTGGTACTGCTGCTGCTGCTAAGTCGGTTCAGTCATGTCCGACTCTGTGCGATGCCATAGACGGCAGCCCACCAGGCTCCACTGTCCCTGGGATTCTCCAGGCAAGAACACTGGAGTGGGTTGCCATTTCCTTCTCCAGTGCTTGAAGGTGAAAAGTGAAAGTGAAGTCACTCAGTCACGTCCAACTCTCAGCGACACCATGGACTACAGCCCACCAGGCTCCTCCATCCATGGGATTCTCCAAGCAAGAGTACTGGAGTGGGGTGCCATTGCCTTCTCCGAGAAGTGATACAGTAAGGATATGAATATATTTAAAAAGTGTATATAGATTATACTCATATTTTATGGAATTGTTTGTATTTCTATGCTTCTGAGAGCTTTCATCAAAGTGATTATACAATTATCAGAGTTTGAGACAGGTCATACCCACAGAATCAATCAAATTAGGTTTGATTCAAGGCTTCATTTGGGAGATATACAAATAAACATAGGATTTATTTGTCTAAAAATATGGTGAAGGCTCCAGGCAATATTTGAGGCATTTGACAGGGACCGCACTTAATAGTGGAGAAGGCAATGGCAAGCCACTCCAGTACTCTTGCCTAGAAAATCCCATGGATGGAGGAGCCTGGTAGGCTGCAGCCTGTGGGGTCGCTATGGGTCGGACACGACTGAGCGACTTCACTTTCACTTTTCACTTTCACACATTGGAGAAGGAAATGGCAACCCACTCCAGTGTTCTTGCCTGGAGAATCCCAGGGACGGGGGAGCCTGGTGGGCTGCCGTCTATGGGGTCACACAGAGTCGGACACGACTGAAGTGACTTAGCAGCAGCAGCAGCAGCAGCAGCAGCAGCAGCACTTAATAGAGGCTATGTTGTGTGGTAGAAAGAATATGAAATTTGGAGCCAAGCAGAACCAAATTCAAATTACCTACAAGTAAGTGTACCACGGTCAAGTGACGATAGGAATACTTTCTTGTGAACAGCAGCTTGAATAAATGCCAAACGTTTAACCCAAGATGGTGCGTCACTTCTTGCAGTTCTGCAAGAAGCGGATGCCATGAGGAGATTAGGTGTGCAAAAGCTTTATTAAGGGACATGTTTGTGCTGAATAGAGCAGAAAGGATGGGGAACAGGCGAACAGCAGGGAAGTCTTCAGGTGATGAGTAGGTATGATGAGGTTGGGCAGACCGCAGTGGGATGCAGGGCGGACTCTGGTCACCGAGCCCTCCCAGAACCCTGTCCCCCACCCAAACCACACGCAGCCTACATTCTATGCAGCAGTCTCTCACAAAAGCTTTATTCCGGGAACAGGTCCCTTATCTAAATTCTTTTCAACAGTTAAGGGAAAAATAATAAAAAAAAAAAACCTTCCTGAGTCTTTTTTAAAATAATAAATTAAATAATAATAAAAAATATTCAGCCCAAATCAATCCTTATGCAGAAGACAGACCTTTTGGAATGGGGAATTTTGCTCCCCTGTTGGCAAACAAACACGAACATCAAAAGAGGATTGTTAATCCCAAAGCACGAGCGTCTCACGTTAGTGACTTTAGTGCTTTTCCATGTACAAGAAGATGCGAGAGTCTGGGGTCACTGAAATGTTCCCTTGCATGTGTGCTCAGTCAGTAATTTGTGCCCAACTCTTCGTGACCCCACGGACTATAGCCCTCCAGGCTCCACTGTCCATGGGATTTCCCAGGCAAGAATCCTGGAGCGGATTGCATTGCCTCCTCCAGGGGATCGTCCGAACTCAGGGATGGAATCCCTGTCATCTGGTCTCCTGCACTGCGAGAGGATTCTTTACTGTATATTAACTATCTAGTGGCCAGTACCCGAAGCACAGGATGCTTCCTGTTTTTCTGCCTACTGAATTTCCCTCAGGTACCCTGCTGGGCAACAAGGTATCCAGCTTGATCCGAGTACGACTGAAAAGCTGGGTGAGTTTTTTTTTTTTACCAGAGTAACCATCCTCCTCCCGGGGACTCCCCTCCCCGCTGGACTCATGACTTCTTTGTCCCGCCATTGCACTTGGCACTTTGTCCTTTAAATCTGGATTTACTTGTCTCTCTTTCTCACTAGATACAATTATCTTTGAAAGCAGAGGCTGCGTTTTATTTGACTCTGTGTCACCAGCACTTATTTTAGTTCCTAGCAGCAATATTTGTAGAATTAATGAATTATGTATGAGTGAATAAAGGCAAGTAAGAAATAAATTTGACTGAGAAATCTCTTGCTCCAGCGTCTGGGAGGATAATAATAAGATGAAGATGAAATGACATGCAGAAACAGACTTTGAGAAGAAAAACTGAATTCATTTCAGACACCTAGGCATACAGTTAATGTTGTTTCTGTTGTTTAGTTGATAAGTGGTGTCTGACTCTTTTGCAACCCCATGGACTGTAGCCTGCCAGGCTCCTCTGTCCGTGGGATTTTCCAGCCAAGAATATTGGAATGGGTTGCCATTCCCTTCTCCAATATAGTTAATAATGTTTCACAAATATTTATTCAGAACTTACTAATTGCGAAGCACAGTGCTATGCATTAAAACAGTGGTTAACTTGCCAGAGTGGTGGGAGACTGGCAGTTCTCTTAGGCAACTAGTTGTCAGCAGCTAAAAGGCTGATGGGTTCTGCGGACTAGATACCTTGTGGAATAATCCCAAAGAGCAAATCCCGCTCTGGAGCTTTCCTGGGGTGGAACTGAGGTCCTTCACAGGTGAGGATGTATGTGTAGGTGAGCTGAGCTCTTTAACAAAGGAAGTGGACTTCCTGTAACTCCTCTCTACAATCCTGAGCACAATTGGGAACTGCACTTCTTTTTTTAAAAACTGATGTATTTTTATAACCCAGATTTTACACACACCTATTTTAAGAAGCCCCTGTTTAAAAAAAGGTTTGCAGAAAGAAAGAAAAATGACTATCCTTTAGGAGCTGATGGTTAGACAGCATCAATGACTCAATGGACATGAACTTGAGCAAACTCCAGGAAATGGGGGGGAAGACAAAGGAGCCTGGAGTGCTGCGGTCCAAGAGTCGTACTCGACTTAGCGACCAAACAACAATTGTAAAGAAGCACACACACACACAACACACCTTAAAATACACACATCATGAAAGCTATAAACCCATTTGTTCAGAATGAGTTGAGCACACATTGTGCTTGATGTTGATGGACAAGGGGAGTTTGCGTATGTTATTGTAAAGCTCAGTGTTGTTCTTCAGAGAATTTGGTTCAGGGTTAGGATAACACGTCATCAGATGTACTAGGCTTCATATTTTCACATTTCTTATTATCTGCTGATAAATTCAAATGTGATTGTTAAGCATTACTACTTGTCATGGATTAGACAAGCAATTGTACTTTGCCTACTGGAAAATAAGAAGTGGATTACGAAACTCATTATGTTTCCTGAAATTTACCTGACTTTCTTTGTCACCAACCTGATTTTCCATTTACCACAGCACTGAATTCTCCACTCAGATTTATGTATCTGTTTTTTTTCTTTCTTTATGTATCTCATGTACTATTATTCTTCTTTCTGAAAGAACCTTCCCTTTCCCCATTATGGAATAAAATTAAGAATTATCTCAGGAGACAATATTTGTGATATTTTTCGAAAATATTCATTTGAGAAAGAAAGACTATCTCTGTGATATCTTTAACAGCTACTCATTTGTTAAGTTTATGAGCCTGTGGCCTGAAAAAAAAAAAAACACACTCTAAAAGTTGAGAATTTTTAGTCAGTGGACTTATTGAAAATTGAAGCCTGGAATACAGTCTTTCATGGCTCTGGGGGACTGTTCCAAAGAGGTAAGGGAAGAGTCAGGATATAAAGGAGTTTTTGCTGAAAAAAAAAAAACAACCCATGTAGTCAAAAGTGAGTCAGAAAGGGAAAGATAAATATTGTATTCTAATGCCCATATAGAGAATCTAGAAAAATGCTTCTGAAGGATGTATTTACAGGGCAGCAGTGGAGAAGCAGACGTAGAGAACAGACTTGTGGACGCGGGGAGAGGGGAGGAGAGGGTGGGATGTGTGGAGAGAGTGACATGGAAGCTTACATTGTCATATGTAAAGTAGACAGCCAACGGGAATTTGCTCTATGGCTCAGGAAACTCAAACAGGCGCTCTGTGTCAAACTAGTGGGTGGGGCGGGAGGGAGACAGAAGGGAGGTTCAAAAGAGGGGGGATGTACGTATGCCTGTGGCTGACTCATGTTGAGGCTTGGCAGAAAACAGCACAATTCTGTAAAGCAATTATCCTTCAATAAAATAAATAAATAAAAAGATTACTGCTCACCATAGAAACAGACATCTCCAGTCAATGATTTTATTACTTTTCTAAGTATGAGAAGATGCAAGAGTCTGGCCTTATTGAAGTCTTTCTTTGATACTCATCTTAACTATCTAGGACCACCACACTGCTTTGCTCTCTCCTGGGTTTTCTTGAGGGGAGGCGGGCAGGGAGGAGGTGAGGCGGACCACAGGGGCTGACGGCTTTATGGGCATGAAAGCCTTTGTTTACCAAAATGTAAGGACATACTTTGTCCACAAGCCAATTAAGTGGAAAGGAGTGAGTTGTATAATATTCCTCAACATTTAAGATTTGTATTGTTACTTAGTCACTGAGTCATGTTCAACTCTTTTGCCATCCCGTGGACTGTAGCCTGCCAGGCTCCTCTGTCCATGGCATTTCCAAGGCAAGAGTACTGAAGAGAGTAACCATTTCCTTCTCCAAGGGATCTTCCCTACCCGGGATGGAACCCGGGACTCCTGCATTGCAGGCAGATTCTTTATCACTGAGCCACCAGGGAACCCCATTTAAGGTTTTAGTAAAGCATTCAGTTCAGTTCAGTTCAGTCGCTCAGTTGTGTCCAACTCTCTGTGACCCCACAAACCACAGCACGCCAGGCCTCCCTATCCATCACCAACTCCCGGAGTTTACCCAAACTCATGCCATTGAGTCAGTGATGCCATCCAACCATCTCATCCTCAGTTGTCCTCTTCTCCTCCCGCCTTCAATCTTTCCCAGCATCAGGGTCTTTTCAAATGAGTCAGCTCTGCATCAGGTGGCCAAAGTATTGGAGTTTCAGTTCCAACATCAGTCCTTCCAATGAACACTAAGGACTGATCTCCTTTAGGATGGACTGGTTGGATCTCCTTACAGTCCAAGGGTAAAGCATTAAATAATATTTTTGCATCTTGAAAGTTATATATTATTTAAATAATAAACCCCTTTTTAAAAGTAATAATACCTTTTACTTTGACTTGGAAATAGTAAAAAAATTTGCTATTCTTGAGCACTATAAATATTTATCAATGAACAGAGAATAAAACATGTCTTCAGGTTTTCTGGTCATGTGTATTTTAGAGAATTATAGAGACATTTTAAAATGTAGGGAATTCCCAGGTTTTCTAGTGGTTAGCACTTGGTGCTTTCACAGCATGGTGGCCCAGCTTCAATCCCTGGCTGGAAAACTAAGATCCTTCAGGTTTCGAGGTGTGGCCAAAAAAAAAAAGTAATAAACTGACAAATCAATATTTTTTCATTCTGTCCCTCCCTTCTCCCAGAGATCTCTCTGATGGATTATCTTCAGTTATAGACGTTAGTAGAATGCATGTGCTACTATAGAGTCAATAATGAGAAACTCTCTTTTCTTAAAGCAAAGGCTTATATGGTTTATTTTAAATCTGCATTTATTTAGCACATTTGCAAAAATAAGTTCACATGGAAACATTATCACAAGTTTACGGAAAGAGAAAAAAGTTGCTTTTTTTCCTCTCTCTCTAAATGTCTTGGTAGTTAGATTATCTTTTTCATCTTCTCTAGTTCTACTGCTGAAAAGTATTAAATAATGGTGATTTGTGGTAACTAATAATATGACTCTTACATATAAATTATCTTTTTTCACTCATAAATGTATTAAAGACTGCTAATTTTGTTTTGCTTTTAAGCATAATCTTGTTATCATGTTAATATAATGTGATATGGGACACAACAGAAAAAAAAAGACAGTCCTAATTTGATCACCATTATACAAATATTGTTAAGAACTGCTTCCCAGGTGGCACTCGTGGTGATGAATCTACCCACCAACGCAGGAGATATGAGAGATGAGGGTTTGATCCCTTAGTTGGGAATATCCCCCGAAGAAGAAAATGGCAACCCAGTCTAGTATTCCTGCCTGGAGAATTCCAAGGACCTAGGAGCCTGGTGGGCTACAGTGTATGGGGCTGCAGAGAATCAGATACAACTAAGCATAGCATGAGACACAATGAAAAAACACACACTCATAACTTGATCACCATTATACAGAAATTGTTAGCATGTATTTAGTTATGGGAACAAATGTACTAATTTTGGTTGATTTGGTCTTATGTAAACACTTTGCCTTTTCTTATATCCTGACTATGTCATCTTAACTGTCTTAAGGTCTTAACTATCATTTTAAATACATTCTACTTAATGATTTATTTTACAATTTTATATTATTGAACAATCATTTTTCCTGATTTTTCATTATATTTAAATGTTATAAAGTATTTTTTCATTTATGCATTTTGAAATATTTAATAATGCTTCTTTTGGGGCTTCCCTGGTAGCTCAGTTGTAAAGACTCTGCCTGCCAATGCAGGAGACACAGTTTGATCCCTGGGTGGAAAAGATCCCCTGGAGAAGGATATGGCAACCCACTCCAGTACTCTTGCCTGGGAAATCCCATGGACAGAGGAGCCTGGTGGGCTACAGTCCAGGGCGTCGGAAAAGAATGGGTCACAAAAGAGTCGGACACAACTTAGCAATGGAGCACGCACCCACGCATGCATACACACAGTGCTTCTTTCAACTGACTACAGAATGTGGGGTTACTAAACAGCGGGAAAATTGTGTCTCTTATGTATAGTCTTATTTAAAATTATTTGTATGATATTATAATATTTTAAGCAAAGTTTGAGACAGCCAGAGTCACTACTGTTCTGTAGACATAAGCCACTTAAATGTTCATGTATGTCTTGTTAATATGATGCAGTTAGGACCATCAGCAAATGCAGAGGATCAGAGCTGAGATCAACTTACCTGGAGGAAAGCCTGCTGGATCCATAAACCTACAAGGACACTTTAATGGTAAATTTGACCACATGTTCAAGGTTAAGAGGGGACTGCTGTGAATGAGAGAAATACTCAGGGGCTCAGACTGGGGCTTCCCCAGGCTTCCATGGGTCTTATATCTAAAAATCCTGCCAGACCAATGTAGTTTGTCACATACAGAGCAGCTAGCAATAATCCGTGTTGATTATGTGAACCATTTAAATACACCAATTAAAAGGCAGGGATGGTCAGACAGAGTAGGTTAAACAAACAAACATGACCCAACATTGTCTAGAACAAACCCATTTAACATTGGAAGACAAAAATTAGTTAAAAGTAAAGAAAAGGAGAAAGACATGAATTCAGTTCAGTCGCTCAGTCGTGTCTCATTCTTCGCTATCCCATGGACTGCAGCACGCCAGGCCTCCCTGTCCCTCGCAAACTCCCGGAGTTTACTCAAACTCATATCCATTGAGTCGGTGATGCCATCCAACCATCTCGTCCTCTGTCATCCCCTTCTCCTCCTGCTCTCAATCTTTCCCAGCATCAGGGTCTTTTCCAACGAGTCAGCTCTTCGCATGGGGTGGCCAAAGTATTGGAGTTTCAGCTTCAACATCAGTCCTTCCAATGAACACCTAGGACTGATCTCCTTTAGGATGGATTGGTTGAATCTCCTTGCAGTCCAAGGGACTCTCAAGAGTCTTTGCCAACACCACAGTTCAAAAGCATCAATTCTTCAGCACTCAGCTTTCTTTATAGTCCAACTCTCACATCCATACATGACCACTGGAGAAACCATAGCTTTGACTAGACAGACCTTTGTTGGCAAAGTGATGTCTCTGCTTTTTAATATGCTGTCTAGGTTGGTCATAACTTTCCTTCCAAAGAGTATGCATCTTTTAATTTCATGGCTTCAGTCACCATCTACAGTGATTTTGGAGACCCCATAAATAACGTCAGCCACTGTTTCTACTATTTCCCTATATATTTGCCATGAATGATGGGACTGGATGCCATGATCTTAATTTTCAGAATGTTGAGCTTTAGGCCAGCTTTTTCACTCTCCTCTTTCACTTTCATCAAGAGGCTTTTGAGTTCCTCTTCACTTTCTGCCATAAGGGTGGTGTCATCTGCATATCTGAGGTTATTGATACTTCTCCTGGCAATCTTGATTCCAGCTTGTGCTTCTTCCAGCCCAGCATTTCTCATGACATACTCTGCGTATAGGTTAAATAAGCAGGGTGACACTATACAGCCTTGACTTACTCCTTTTCTTATTTGGAACCAGTCTGTTGTTCCATGTCCAGTTCTAACTGTTGCTTCCTGACCTGCATACAGGTTTCTCAAGAGGCAGGTCAGAAAGACATCATGGTAACACTAATTAAAAAGCAGGCTGGAGTAGCTATGTTAGTGGCAGACAACCACACTCCAGGACAAAGAAGATGTCAGAAACAAAGAATTGTAATGATAAATGATAAAGGTGTTTATTCTCAAAAACCCCTTAAGAATGCTCAATGTGCGTCCACTTAATGAAAGGCCAACAAGGGAAACCTTTGCGATCTCTGCAGATACTTTGAGGCCTAGGAATCTTGTCTATTCATTTTCTTTTTAGAAAAATGTGATTGGTAATTCCCTGGCAGTCCAGTCGTTAGGACTCTATACTTTCACTGCCAAAGGCATGAGTTCAGTCTCTGGTCAGGGAATTAAGACCCCACAAGCCGCATGGTGAGGCCTAAACAAATAAATACATAAAAATGAGAATAAAAAATGTGATCATCTCATATGACAACTTTTCCTTTGAATTCCTTGATTTGGTTTCACAAATCAACACCACATGGCTACTTAAATGCACAGAAATGGCAACCATATCCTAAGGTTTTATTTTTTTTTGACAGGACGTAACTTTAGAAAGGAGAAGGCAATGGCAAGCCACTCCAGTACTCTTGCCTAGAAAATCCCATGGATGGAGGAGCCTGGTAGACTGCAGTCCGTGGGGTCCCTAAGGGTCGGACACGACTGAGCGACTTCACTTTCACTTTTCACTTTCACACATTGGAGAAGGAAATGGCAACCCACTCCAGTGTTCTTGCCTGGAGAATCCCAGGGACGGGGGAGCCTGGTGAGCTTCCGTCTATGGGTCGCACAGAGTCGGACATGACTGAAGTGACTTAGCAGCAGAAGCAGCAACTTTAGAAAAATTTCACTTCAGACTCTGAAATGTAATCATTTAAAATTATATTTTAATTGAGAATATGTATTAGTTATAAAATGAGAAATCTGTAGTCTAATAGTAAAATAATTGCAAATATGTAAGACACCAAGCAAAGTCTGTAATCCTCTGAAGCTACAGAAGCTTTGCTTCAACTGAGGGTTCTTTTAAAGATTTGCAACCTATGCCAGAAACTCTTGATTTTGGAGTAAGCACTAACAGTGACTGTAGAGTGTGTTTGTTTTGTTTTTATGAAAACGGATGCACCAAATAGATTTCAACCATCATCCTGCCTGTCCGCGTTCTAGGTGTTAATACCATGGCCACTCTGCTGTGGGCGTGACTTATCGCTCCCTCCCACTTCCCATGTACCCAAGGATCAGAAGGAATTTATGATTGTATGTATCCATTTCAAAAAAGCAAGTACAAAAGATGAAATTAAGCTCTGGAAATGGGTTTCTTTTTTAGTGGTCTTGATGCATTCCTAAAATCAATATGCTTTTCACTTTAGCTGCTCCAAATCCTCTTGTTCTTTAGAAAACGGAAACATGAAGTACAAAACCTCCACCGTAATTACTGAAGAGAATAGAAAAGGCTCCTTTGACCTGTGTTTTTTTTCCTGCGAGTGGACTGCTAAAAAACTCTTTTCTTTAAACCAGATTCGGGAAAGACCCAGAAAGACGACCTCTTTGAATACAATAGGATCACCTCCTTTCAACTCCTAATTAGCCAGCTGTGAACAGGGGAGTTTCAGTCACCTTGTCTGAAGGACCTAGTTTTTCAAGATGATTCTCTATTTGGTGTTTGAATAGGGAAAAAGTAACCCATGAAGCGACTTTACACAGCTTGTTTCTGTTACCGTGTGCTGCGCTGCGCCAAGTCGCTTCAGTATGGCCCGTAGCCTGCCAGGCTCCTTTGTCCATGGGATTCTCCAGGTTGCCATGCCCACCCCTAGGGCATCTTCCTGACCGGGGGATCGAACCCATGTCTCCAATACCTCTTGCTTTGGCAGGCAAGTTTTTTACCACTAGTGCCACCTGGGAAAACCATTTGTGTTATTTATTTTATTTAGTGTTTAGTCCTATTTTATTTATTTAGTGTTTTAAATAACAGTTTGATGATTTCTTTTGATTTATTTATTTTCGTCTATGCTGGGTCTTTGCTGCGCAGGTTTTTTCCGTAGTTGCGACCAGTGGGGGCTATGCTCTAATTGCGTGCACCGGCATCACATTGTGGTGGCTTCTCTGGTTGCAGAGCACTGGTTCTAGGGTACTCGGGCTTCAGGAGTTGTGGCCCCCAGGCTCTGGAGCATAGGCTCAGTAGTTGGGGTGTGTGGGCTTAATTGTCTCGGGGCATGTGGGATCTTCCTGGAGCAGGGATCGAGCCCATGTCTCCTGCATTGGCAGGTGGATTTTTTTACCACTGAACCACCAGGGAAGCCCTATTGGTACTTTTTGATACAAGTCCCCCCAACTCTAATTTCTAACACACACTCACAGGACTTGTCATTGCTAACACCGTGTGAGCACAGGATAGAACAGTTGAGTGGAAACCTCACCTTACTCCCAATGAATGAGTTATTAACTCTGTTCTTTTTCTCCCTCCAAATAATGACATGATGGTGAAGCAGAAGATATTATACAGTCTCCAGTGTGCTAAAAAGTGCCAAGGACTCCTAAAGCAGCTCATTCCTAAGGGCAAAAAGCCATCCTTGACCACTCCAGTTGTTCGGACTCGTCTGCTCTAAGTTTTAAGTAAGACACTGGGACTCAGAGTAAAGAACCATTCACGAGAACAATTCAAATAGATGAGGTTAAAGTAGTCTTCTACTTACTTCAAGGCACTTTATTAAAGAAGAATAAACCTAGCAAAGATAGGGTTTTGTGCCGGTGTGTACAAACACTCAGAAGGTCAGAGAGACACACAAGTGTGTGACTGATTGCTTTCTAGGGGGTACTATTCTACAAGGACCATCTCCTCAGGAAAGTTCTAATAAGTGAACACTATAATTATGGCCCATGCTAAACAATAAGGCCTCATTGGAAAAGACCTTGATGCTGGGAAGATTGAAGGCAAAAGGACAAGAAGGCAGCAGAGGATGAGATGGTTGGATGGCACCACCAACTCAATGGACATGAATCTGAGCAAACTCCAGGAGATGGTGAAGGACAGGGGAGCCTGGCACACTGCAGTCCGTGGGTCACAAAGAGTTGGACACAACTTAGTGACTGAGCAGCAACAACAATTAGGAAGCAACCACAGAATAGTTAAGGACTTGAACTCTGTCCATCCCAGAGCACAAACTCCTAACCACCATGCTATGCTGCCTTCCCATGTCAACAATGACTAGAATTCAAGACACAATGGCAGAGCGAAGTACACTTGTTTTTAAATTTTAGTATCTTCCTCCCAAATATTCTCACTAGGGGGTTGGGGGGTTGGAGCAAGTTGAATAAAAGTGAAACTTAATTTTTCTAAAATAAAAAGTGACTGGACAGCTATTTGTTAGTTAAAATCCTATTGAAAATTTTATTTCATTGAACTTGTCCTGAACATGCAAAATTGCCTGCATAAATTCAAGCCAAAGAACCATCTGTTTTCCTCTTTTTTAACAACTTTGCCAGCATGTGATTTTCCAACATTTGTGCAGAATTCCTGAGAGTCTTATAGAGACATGTTAAGAAACCCCGTGGGTTACATTTGGAATACCAGCGAACATTTCATGTTCTGATTATTGTGGAGAAGCACAGGGCTTTTTTCATTATGTTAGAAGAAAGCCAGATAAATAATTTTTGAAAAATACCATAAGCTTTTGGAGTGTCATAAAATCAAATCTACTTGACCTACGTGCTCTAAAATTGGGTACAAACATAACGTCTTGCAAACTTTGGTTTCAACTATTAGAAAGATATTACACAAAATGATTTGGTATTTTCACAGTTTTCCCAGGGAAAATCATAGCACTCTTTCAGGCAAGCTGGTTTCTGTGATGTGGTCTATATTCGACCTGTTTCTCACGGCTTTCATCAAACCAACACTTCTTCTTCTCAGGAATGAGCAGTAGAGATGTGTGTGTGCTTGGTCGCTTAGTTATCTCCAACTCTTTGTGACCCCATGGATTATAGCCTGTCAGGCTCTTCTGTCCATAGAATTTGCAAGACAAGAATACTGCAGTGGGTTGCCATTTCCTTCTCCAGTGGATCTTTCTGACCCAGGGATGGAACCTGTGTCTTCTGAATTGCAGGCAGTCTCCTGCGTTGCGGGCAGATTCTTTACTGACTGAACCACCAAGGACGCTCCGAACTTAATAATAAATGGTTGTTCTTCAGTTGCTAAGTCATGTCTGACTCTTTGTGACCCCATGGACTGCAGCACGCCAGGTTTCTCTGTCCTTTACCATCTCCCGGAGTTTGCTCAAACTCATGTCCATCAAGTCTGTCATGCCATCCAACCATCTCATCCTCTGTCGTCCCCTTCTCCTCCTGCCCTCAATCTTTCCCAGCATCAGGGTCTTTTCTAATGAGTCAGCTCTCCACATCAGGTGGCCAAAGTATTGGAGCTTCAGCTTCAGCATCAGTCCTTCCAATGAATATTCCTTTAGGATTGACTGGTTTGATCTCCTTGCAGTCCAAGGGACTCTCAAGAGTCATCTCTAGAACCACAGTTCCAAAGCATCAATTCTTTGGCGCTCAGGTTTCTTTACTGTTAAACTGGGTAGTGACTGTAAAAGTCAGAGTTATGGGGGATTTGAGAGGTGAGTTTGGACATGAGAGCATTAGGAGCAACTGCTGTCCATGGGAAGGCGGGGAGCTGGGCTGCAATAAGAGACGATGTAAAGATGCTCCTCCCACTTCACAAGGCTTTTGTAGAGACACTGAATAAGAGGTTGAAATGCTTCTAATTTCCTTTTCATTGATGCATGTGACTTGACATGTGTATTTAGAGGGGATGGATGGAAAGCTGTGCCGACTCTGCTACAAGGACATTTGTGAAGCAAGTGATTGTTGTTAAGAACACTAATGCTATTTTCCTCAGCACTGTTTGTATTTTTGAAGACATGTCTCTGAAATTTAGAAAACCTCATATTAAGATCATTACATTTGTTTTTGGTTGGATATCCATTCAAATAAAACACATTTCATTGGAGCATTTTCTATATAGACATTCTAATGTATCCTTTTGGCAGGATAGTAATAATGACTATTATTGTTTTGACCTATGAAAAATGACTTTGAAGTTGGCGTGACCACTTTGGAAAATAACTATTTTAGATTTTCTGAAATGAAAACAGATGCTAGTAGCTTATTGTATGAGTTATTTCTATATATAATGAGAAAATATTTCACTTGTGTGCATGCATGCTAAGTTACTTCAGTTGTGTCCGACTCTTTGTGACCTTGTGGACTGTAGCCCACCAGGCTCCTCTGTCCACGCGATTCTCCAGGCAAGAATACTGGAGCGAGTTGCCATGCCCTCCTCCAGGGAATCTTTCCAACTCAGGGATCAAACCTGTGTCTCTTATGTCTCCTGCATTGGCAAGTGCATTCTTTACCACTAGCGCCACCTGGGAAGTCCTGATATTTAACTTACCTGATGTAAAATTAAATATCTAAAATTATGATGTGGCATTCAGTAAGATACAAGCAGGCACTGTAGTAACATAAAATACTCAGAAGTATTACCTGGCATTGGCCGTAGTATTTTATAAATGTTAAAATATTTTAATTTTGTTTTGCACATTAAGGTTCTGGTTTGTGTCTCTCACTGTACGTACTTTATGACTGATTTGGTGTTATGCATAGAAATAGCACGAATCATCCCCTTAGCATAACGCAAGGTAAAACTTAAAGAATACAAATCAGAATATTGATATGCTGTATTATGTGATATTGAGAATGGGAACATTTAGCTCAGACTATATGGAAAATTAAACTATTAGTTTACAAGCTGGATGATATTAAGAAGCCATCTTTGTATTTTAGTTGCATTCCTAGTCCTTTAGTCCTGGCTCTTTGCAGCCCCACGGACTGTAGCCTTCCAGGCTCCTCTGTCCATGGGATTTCCCAGGCAAGAATACTGGAATGGGTTGCCATTTCCTTCTCTAGCAATTCTTCCCAATCCAGGGATAGAACTTGTGGCTACTGTGTCTCCTGCATTGCAGGTGGATTCTTTAACCACTGAGCTCACTTGGAGACTGAGTTGGCAGGCGCTTTTCAGTAACACATACCCCATTCCTCAATCATTGTGGCTTAGATGTTACATTAAGCGGTAAAGAGACTTTTGTGTTTGTGTGTAAAGGGATAGTGTTGCAGTAAGTCTACTGGCTTCTAAGGAAGAAGGCGTTTGTCTTTAATTTGTGCAACACTTCCGAGCTCTGTCTAGGAGAAAATCAACAGCTTTCCAGAGAGCAATCGCCTTGCCTTGTTAGGTTCACACCCTGTCAGAGCAGGTCTGTTAAATCGCTGGGCAGGAGCACCCTGGAGGCAGAGTGGCAGCAGCGTGCTGTGGTTTCATAACATTGAAATCCATTCTGATCTGTAAAATTTCACGACAGAGGCCGGCAGGGGTGATTCGGGGTGGAATGAAATCTTTGCCTACAGCTGGTGAAAAGAGGCAAAAAAAAAAAAGCAACTTTAAACAGCATTGATTCCAGAAAACAGAGAGAGGACATTGGGGGCCATCCAGCTGCCCACCATCTGCTCGAATGCGGGCGATCAGGGGCGACCTGCTTGCAAAGAGGTGCCAGGTAACAAACCCAGGCAGAGTGCAGAGAAGATGTGAAATAAACAAGCCGCCCACAGTGCCATCGACTTTAGCAATAAACTAACAAGAGGACCCAGTGCTTGCTCGGTGATACACAACACTGCCACGGTAAAGGTGGTTCTAAAAGACTGCCTCTGGAACAAGCAAAATAAATTAGTCTGGAAACCTGAGAGCATTTTCAGATCTGGTAAATATTTTTTCTTCAACCGGCTTAGCTTTTCTCCCAGCCTTATTGATGTAACCCATCCTGAAAGGTACATGGCATACACTGAGACACTAATTAGAGTCTATCTGTAGTTGTATTTTGAGAAGTAAAAGCAATAACAAGTTTTTCTGAGGCCAAAATTTCATACTGAATGAGCCGGGTAGAGAACACGGATACGATGACTCAAGTGCTATGACTTTTGTGAAGTGAAACATGGAGAAACATTTTCTTCTGGTTTATTTCCATTAAGTTTAAATTCAGTAGCTTCAAGATAATTATCAAACAAATTCCCATCGAATGTTTTCTTCTTATTGACAAAGGCATAAAATCCATAAATCTGTAGTGGGGTCATCGACTCAATGTATGTGAGTTTGAGCGAAGTCCAGGAGACAGCGAAGGACAGGGAAGCCTTGTGTGCTGCAGTTCATGGGGTCACAGAGAGCCGGATACGAGTGAGCAACTGAACAAGACAAGGTAGTATTTAATCCAAATATCCTATTTTACAGATATGGAAACGGAGATTTATTGCTACAGAAGATAAAAAGAGAGGCAAGGCGGAAGTTGAAGCATATTATAAGAAGAAAATAAAATAGTTAAAATAGTAATAAAAGGTAAGAGAGAAAATTGTTCAATTGGCCATACTGGGAGCAATCGAAGAAGTCCTCTGATACAAGATTTAGGAATAAAATGCCACAAAACCAGCTTCAGGAACTAACCAAAACCGAGGTAAACCTTCACATACTTGGGCTGAAGAAATTAGACTGCCAGATTTCAGAAGCAGGGTTAGAGATGTATCAACAGGGAAGAGAAACACTGTGCAAAAAGATAGGCAGTTTATACTTTTACTGCTGCTGCTGCTGCTGCTAAGTCGCGTCAGTCGTGTCTGACTCTGTGCGACCGCATAGACGGCAGCCCACCAGGCTCCTCTGTCCCTGGGATTCTCCAGGCAAGAATACTGGAGTGGGTCGCTATTTCCTTCTCCAATGCATGCATGCATGCTAAGTCGCTTCAGTGATGGCAGTGTCTGTGTGACCCCATAGACGGCAGCCCACCAGGTTCCCCCGTCCCTGGGATTCTCTAGGCAAGAACACTGGAGAGGGTTGCTATTTCCTTCTCCATTTTAGTGGAGCAGTTTTTGCCAAAGGAACGTTTTTCCCAGTTACCCCAGTTCCCATGAGCCAGTCCTTGCCACGGATGCCAACTTGAGCAGCAGTTCTCTACGGCTGTGGTGGGTGAGCCCGCTCTTCCTCCCCTGCCAGTTCTCTTCCTCGCTGGGCTGCTGGTTCGCAGTTGGAACTGGGAAGAGAAGTAAACCATCAGAGTTAACCTGGACCTGCCCCTGTGTTCCCTTCTCAATATATTTTCCGGGAGATACAGTGTGGCTTTGGGCACAAAATGTCGAGAAGGGATTTGTGGAATTGCTGACTTTGCCTCCACTCTCTCCCAGCCCCGTAGACTGGATAAGTTAGAGGAGAAGTTAGAGGCAGGTGGCCTTTCCCTCAATCCTACCCTTGGCCATGGAGTTTGCAGAAGCCTGTGACTCCCTTGGGGGGTTTCTCCATCACTCTTGTAATCATAAATTGTTACGTGAGCTATGATTTTAAAAACCTGTCCTCTGAAGAAGTATGATGAGGATAGGTGGATTTTCAAGAATGCCAATTATATGACCATGAACATTGTGAAACTAAAGTTTTGGTTGACCAGGAAAGGGGGTTACTTGGTTAAAATTTTGTGCATTGTTAAGACATCTTACACATCATTTCTTATTCATTTCAACCTTAGGTGGAACCAAGGAAATTTTCTCCTTTTAGGAACTTCCTTTATAAACTTTTCTCCAGTATAAATGCTTCCAAAGTAAATAACATTGATACTAAACTCTTAAGAAGGTTAAAGCCATGACAACGAATACTATAATGAAATCAAGGGCAAGCTCGGGCTTTAAACCTCATGTGGCTTTCAGCCATACAGGACAAATTCGGATGAACTGTTTTTAGTGATCATTAAATTATAGCAAAAGTAAATAGATTTTTATAAGCGACTGATGTGGAGTAATTTCTAATATATTCTTGTGAGTTTTTTCCAATGGGCAAAACCATGTGTGAGATTCCCATTTCATTCCACGGCAGTAGCAGATTTACTTTCTCCCTGTGAACAACTGGGAAACTGGGCAAGATCTGAAAGAAATGCTCTTTCCAGACATTGGAGAGCAGGCAGAAAGGAGACAGATGGGGGATTCTCCCAGGTGGCCTGGCTTGTGTCTGGAGACACATTCCCAAACCAGCCCAAGAGCAAAACCCAAGCAGAGTGCAGTGGGCTCCGGGCCCTGGGGAGGGGTTGGCAGGATAATAGTGCGAGGGCATGAGGGCATCAGAGCCCCGCAGGGAAAGTGCTGGAAACGCACACAGGGAGTCTAGTAAGTCTCGGTCTGAGTGTTCAATTGTATCTGTGTTGTTGAAACCCCGTGAGTTTAGGAGACCTGCAGTTACCGTGCTCAGCCCCTGATGGACCGTTCCCTCAGCCCCGAAAAGTCAGAGTGACGAACGAGAGTGTTTATTCCACATTCCTAAGGAAGAGAGGGTTTTGACCCAGGTTGGTCTGCTAACAACAAAAACTCATCTCCTTTCTTCTGAAGATACTGTGGTGTAGAACGACATCTTTGACCGACACTTATTCTGGGCCTTCGTGCCTTAATTGTGTCATATGTAATAACCCTCTACCCTGGAAACTGCTCTATAGTTAGATACTGATATTATGCCCGTTTCAACAGCAAGGAAACGGAGGCACAAACAAGAAGGTCTGGGTGTCTTTACAAATGGAGCTGGAATTTTCACCCCCACAGCCTGACTGCAGAGTTCTCCCTCTTAGCAACGGTTTCTCCTCTGCCTGGAAATAAATATACCAGGAGATTGTGCGTGTGTGTGCTTAGTCACTTTGTCATGTCCAACTCTTTGCAATCCCATGGACTGTAGCCCTCCAGTCTTTTCTGTCCATTGAATTTTCCAGGCAAGAAATACTGGAGTGGGTTGCCAGTTCCTTCTCCAGGGGTCTTTCCTGACCCAGGGCTCAAACCCATCTCTCTTGGGTCTCCTGCATTGGCAGGTGGATTCTTTACCACTGTGCCATTTGGGAAGCCCCTATATCAGGAGATTAACAATGACCATTTCATTGTTATGGAAAGTGAAGTGAAAGTCACTCAGTGGAGTCTGACTCTCTGTGACGCCATGGAGTATACAGGCCAGAACACTGGAGTGGGTAGCCATTCCCTTCTCCAGGGGATCTTCCCAACCCAGGGATGAAACCCAGGTTTCCTGCATTGCAGGTGGATTCTTTACCAGCTGAGCCACCAGGGAAGCATAAGAATCCTGGAGTGGGTCAACATTCCCTTCTCCAGAAGATCTTCCTAACCCAGGAATCAAACTGGGGTCTCCTGCATTGCAGGCAGCTGAGCTACCAGAGAAGCCTTGGTTATTTAAAATTTTTCTATGTTTTGCTGATGTGCATTTTTAAATGTTTCTGAAATTAACATGCTCTGATTTTGTAATAACAATCATTTATTTTTAGAAAGACTATAACAGTAGTTGTGAATAGTGCATATAGGTGCAATCTTTTTAAAAAGCAATCTGGCAGTATGAACTAGAACAAAAATAAGACTGTTCCTATTTGTTTTTATTTCCATGGACAGCAGATATGTGTTCCTAATGTAGCAACAAACCATTTAACCCTACTTTTGTATAGTTGTCAAGAGTTTAGAGTGATGCAGAAAAATTTTCTAATTCCCTTGGTGCTTACTAGTGACTTCGGGCTGCCAGCCTCCTTCTGTAACTCCAACAGCGCCAGCTTTCTTCTTTGCCCACCGTTTTATAATTGTGATTTGGGAGCAAGCAGCAAGTGCAACACTAGGGAGAATATCAAGATTTCTGATTCGTCATAGAATCAGCTGAAAAATAAAAGAGGTGTCTATCTTAGATATTCAGGATAAGGTTTTCTGTAATAATTTTTAATTCTCTAAGAAAAATAAATCATTAATGTTACCTAGCATTCAATCAGTATAATGAATAAGCACAGTTCATGCAGTGATGTCTGTAAGTAAAAAAGCAAAGCTCACTTTTTTATTGTTAATCAGTTATTTCTCTCCTACACTGTATGGTTGCAGAATTGCTTATTACATTAGTCTTCAGAAAGGTCATATTTGATTGCTGTTTTTTAAACCCTCATTGTTTCAGCTGTTAGTTCTTTTGGTTTTTTTCCTCAGTTCATATCAGACGAAACCTGTCACTGACTACTCCCTCAAAACCTGGAAACGCTTGATCGGCAGACATGCCTATTACTTGAGCAGAAGATAAGAGGGTAAACTTCTTGGAAGATAAAAGCAAGCTTTATTTAGAATGACAACACTGAAATCTTGAAAATCTGGAAATGTTTTCTGATTGAATTATCTGAGAAAATGAAACAATTGTGACTTCTGTGATTTTGGTGAATTATCACAAGTTTCAAAGAGAATCCCAGGCCATTATTTTAACAAATATTTGTGATATTTGAGTTTCTGTCTGCATTGTTAGCTAAGCTAGAGTATATAACAATGTAATATTCTCTAGATTGCTTCTACATGGATGCAAACTAGCAAAAGTTCACTCCCAAAAGTTTGCTGGTAGGCTCTGTGGGTAATTTCTAAGTAGCAGGAATCATCTAATCAATTCTGGGGTTTAAAAATAATGATGATGATGTGAATTCTGTGGGAGTAAGAATCAATGCTTCTGTGTCTTATGTTCTTAACACGTTGTATCCCCAGCACCTAACAAGGTCTCTGACATCTGCTGTGCTCCCAGTGACCAGACAGCAAAGAAAGAAAGGACGAGGCACCACTCCAAAGAAACAACTCAGACGGTATCCACACCATGTCACAATTTCTCAAATGAGCAGAAAACTGAATTTTTTGGTTTTTATGCAGGCTCTTAGATGTATGAAAAGGTGCTTAAGTACGTTTCCCTGGAATGTTTGGACTTTGGTAATTGGAGGTTTCATATTTTAATTTTATATGTAAATGACTAGAGTAAAATGAAATTTGAATTATATGCCTTCTTAGGGCAAATTAACATACAAACATACCCAATACCTATGGATAGGTGGCCTATATTTTTTCAAACCAAGAATCAAGATTTAAAATATCTGACCTGACATCTGTATGTTCTTGGTGGAAAACCAAAGTGTTTGAAACAAGGGTCACTCCTGAGAACCAAGATTTTTTTCTGTCACACTTATCAGTGGTTTCAATTTTGTATCAGTGTTAGTTATTACCTCACACAAATTCAACATTTTAGCAGAACAGTTACAGAGTCTAGTTAAGTAAGGCTGTTATAACATGCAGTTTAGACACCCTCAGCTGGCTGAGACAATTCGACACTCAGCAGCTGCAAAATGAGAATGTCAAAACAAAAAAAGTCCAAAGAATTAGTTATTTTAGGACCAAACATTTTAAAAGCAATCAGGCAAAAGAGGAAAAAAACACAAATAATATCATAAATATGAACAAGTTTTTTGAGAGACTGAATTCATTAAATTCCCAAGAACCAGGATCACCTTGTCTTCAATGTGGGAGCTTGGCTTAACGCTTGATTTCTTTTTTAAATTTTTATTCAGTGAGTGAAAGTGACATTACTGATCTATACTTTTTATACTGTCAACTATGTATGCCGAGTAACCTAATTCCTGCTTTGTCCCTATCTCTAATTTTCTACCATGACCTTCAAGAATTAGCTATTCATTTTAAAGGCTAAAATCCAAGGCATTGGAGAAGGAAATGGCATATGACAAACCGAGAGAGCATATTAAAAGCAGAGACATCACTTTGCTGACCAAGGTCTGTATTGGCAAATCTTTCCAGTCATCATGTATAGATGTGAGAATTGTACCATAAAGAAGGCTGAGCACCAAAAAATTGATGCTTTCAAACCGTGATGCTGAGAAGATTCTTGAGAGTCCCTTGGACAGAAAGGAGATCCAGCCAGTCCATCCTAAAGAAAATCAGTCCTGAATACTCATTGGAAGGACTGATGCTGAAGCTGAAGGTCCAATACTTTGGCTACCTGATGGGAAGAACCAACTCATTGGAAAAGGCCCTGATGCTGGGAAAGCTTGAAGTCTAAAAGAGAAGGGGACGACAGAGGATGAGATGGTTAGATAGTATCACTGACTCCATGGACATGAGTCTGAGCAAACTCCAGGAGATGGTGAAGGACAGGAAGCCTGGCGTGCTGCAGTCCATGGGATCGCGAAGAGTCAGACATGACTGAGCGACTGAACGGCAACAGCAAAGCAGGTCTGAGTGAGACAGAGCCCTAGGTAGGACAGCGTGGGGGCGGGTGGCGTGGGGGGTTAAGTTGTCCTCCTCTTCTCAAGGGCAGAAAGGTCACAGGTCCCACAGGCCCCTGAATCCTGAATGATAACCCAGCAGATGCCAGCTGAGCCACAAGACATCAAAGACAAGAGGCCATTTCCACTTCTCTCTGAGTCTTGTACTTGCTTTGGGCACCACCTCACTATCAGTCCTTTGAAAAAAGAAGTTAATTTCCACGGGTTAAAATTCACGAAGACATTTAGTAGTAGAGCCACAGACTGAGTTTTATTTCACTTTATGTGCACAAGTTAAAACTTCACTGGATATTCTGTTTACAAAATGAAAACCGGGGTGTGTATGCCTTGTTCCTGTGATCGTCTGTATTCAGACTTCATGTTCTCTTAACTCCTCTTTTGTTTAAGCTATCTTCTATCACTTTCTAAGGCATTGGGTATTTAAAGAAGTGTTTAAATATATCTCGGAGCCATTTTTGGATGTTGAACTGCTCTGATTGCTAATGTGATTTCTTGCTCTGTTTAAACAACAGCTGTGCACCTGCTGTCCTGTATTTTCCTTTTGTGTTTTAGCGGTTTAAGCTGCATCCTAGGAAAATGGCAGTGCTGTTATTGCTAAGTTATGGCATTGATAAACACAATGGTGACATGAAGGTTTGAAATGAAGGTGATTTGCTGTCAACGTTCCTATATGTGTCAATACTGAAACTGGCAATAAAACAGCCTCCCAGAGATGTGGCCAGACTTGTAAGAACAGATCCCTCAAATACATTAATAAATAAACTGACAAGCACTGAGTGTTACATAGCATAGATGCTTGAAGCTAATAAATGAAGAGAAAATGAAGAAAATGGCACTAGTTTATAACATCTAGGCATCTATGATCGCGGTAAGAGGGGTAAATTTGTAGGGTGTTTTGTTATACAAAATCAGTAATTCACTTAATAACCCGTTTGGTTTTGTCATCCATTTCACTCCTTTGGGCTTAAAATTTCCCTTCAGAAGAAGATATTAAAAATTAAATATTCAAGGTATTTGCATTTTATTATGCAATTTCTAGGCATTAATAGTTTTGCCTCCCTTAGAATTACTGACATTTAGAGTGAATCTGGCCATCGGTGATAGGTTGGGATAATTTTTGCCATTTTGCAGTTTGACTGGCTTCTGTGGATGTTACCAGATGTGGGAAGAGGTTGTAGGCTGAAGGGCCCACTGCAGAGCCTCTTCCCAGTGGTTCGCAGGAGAGCACCATTCTCTTGTCTTGCCAGAACCACAGTAATTTTTGACAGGAAAGAGAATTTGTGACTTTAAGGCAATCTTTAAACCATATCACTGTTTTCTCTTCAAATCTGGAAATGATATGTGGGTTTCAACTTAACAAACATAGAAAACTATCTACTGAAAGAATAAAAAATACTAATAGCATGACAGTATTATTGTTGACAGTTTGATAAATGCCAGGCCCTTGGCAAGGTTACCAAAAGTATGCCTTCCCCAATATTCTGGATAAACAAGGAGGGGAGTGCATTTGGATTTGAGGAGGGTAGGTGTTCTGAGAGGTGGAAAAGGAAAGAGTAGGATTGTGATGTGGGGAATGGTCCATTGTAACCCGAAGTCACATCACCTGGGTGACGGAGCAGCAGGTCCAAGCACGTGATGCTGGAGTTGATGCTCTAACCTCCTACCTGGTCTCCAGAAAGGGAGTGAAGATGAAAGGGCTGGTGGAGGCTGGCATTATCCTTCCCATTGACAGATGAGAAATCAAAACTATGAAAATTAAGTAACTTGCTCAGGGTTAAGTAAAGAGCAGAGGAAGAATTTAATCTATTTACAATGTAGATTTTTCCTAGCATACCAAGCCACCTCCTAAGAATTAACTTCGCATGTATTATTTGGCTAACGATTTCTATTTTAAGTCCTCAGGATTATGGCACCAATAAATCAATGTCATCAATAGGCAACTCACTAGCACTCACTTCTAAAAGTAACAGAGGGTAAGAATTTATAATCCGACAAAATAGATAACAAGTGTCCAAAGAATCAGGATTACTGAAACCATCAAAACTGCACTAGAGAATTAGAGAAGGCGCTGATGATAAAAATCAATAAATGGAAAAATGTGGTTGGAAAAGTTGACCTTTCACAAGGAAGCAATGAAATATTAGTATTCCATCTGGTTTCCAGAAGAACTGGAGGATAATATACTTGAATTTATTAAAACCTCCTACAAGATTCTTTAAATTGCGCTTAGGGAAAAGCAAAGCTGTATATGTATTATGTCTGCTCATGATTCAGGAACTATCCCATGACTGTGTATGAGTATAAATTTGTGGATGAGGAAACACAAATAAAGCGCCAAAACCTTTATTGCAGGAAGAAGGTGATTATTCCATCTTCTTGCCTATATCCAAAGAGTTGGGTAACAATTTCATGAAGTCAGGAAACTGTATCAACTTACAATTCATTGCAACCATTGTAGAATCTTATTTCAGTGTGAACTTTCATTTCTTTGCTAAAATCTTTGCCTACTCCCTCAATCTGTCATGTATTGATCTAAAAACTATGGAGCATTATATCCATTAAATTTAAACATATGTGGAGGAGTCATGGAAGTCAGATGTCTGAGACAATTGCTTTGTTATTGATCAATAGAGTATTGAAAGGGGGATAAAGGGAGTTTGGACAGGAGAAGCAAATTAAGTATAGTAAGAGAACACTATAAGTTAGCAATTTGACACACTTTTATACAGCTGGAATCAGAGAAGGTTAATATCTTCATATTTTATAAGATACTTTTTATTGATAGCATGTTTTCTAAGGATAAAATTTGGATAAACTATGTTTCGGTTCAGTTCAGTCTCTCAGTCGTGTCCGACTCTCTGCGACCCCATGAATCACAGAACGCCAGGCCTCCCTGTCCATCACCAACTCCCGGAGTTCACTCAAACTCATGTCCATCGAGTCAGTGATGCCATCCAGCCATCTCATTCTCTGTCGTCCCCATCTCCTCCCACCCCCAATCCCTCCCAGCATCAGAGTCTTTTCCAGTGAGTCAACTCATCGCATGAGGTGGCCAAAGTATTGCGGTTTCAGCTTTAGCATCAGTCCTTCCAATGAACACCCAGGATTGATCTCCTTTAGAATGGACTGGTTGGATCTCCTCGCAGTCCAAGGGACTCTCAAGAGTCTTCTCCAACACCACAGTTCAAAAGCATCAATTCTTCAGCGATCAGCTTTCTTCACAGTCCAACTCTCACATCCATACATGACCACGGGAAAAACCATAGCCTTGACTAGATGGACCTTTGTTGGCAAAGTAATGTCTCTGCTTTTTAATATACTATCTAGGTTGGTCATAACTTTCCTTCCAAGGAGTAAGTGTCTTTTAATTTCCTGGCTGCAATCAGCATCTGCAGTGATTTTGGAGCCCCAGAAAATAAAGTCTGACACTGTTTCCACTGTTTTTCCATCTATTTCCCATGAAGTGATGGGACCAGATGCCATGATCTTTGTTTTCTGAATGTTGAGCTTCAAGCCAACCTTTTCACTCTCCTCTTTCACTTTCATCAAGAGGCTTTTGAGTTCCTCTTCACTTTCTGCCATAAGGGTGGTGTCAACTGCATATCTGAGATTATTGATATTTTTCCCGGCAATCTTGATTTCAGCTTGTGCTTCTTACAGCCCAGCATTCCTCATGATGTACTCTTAATTGATACTAAAGATGGCTGCTGCTGCTGCTAAGTCACTTCCGTCGTGTCTGACTCTTGATCCAAGGTGTATGGGCCCCAGAGCTCATATCTCAATAATCTGGATAGCCAACTTTAAGAGTGGGGAAAAGCAGCATAAAGTTAGAAATAAAAGCACAGGTACGAAGACTTGGAAGGAACTTGTCTAAGTGGGGTCTTGAAGTTTAAATACATTAACTTCTGATTCAGACACACATACAAATATTTGAGGTTACGTTTCATTCTGAAAAGAACCTCTAAAAAATTTCAATAGTGGACTTCGCAGTAAAGGTCACAGAAACAATCAGTTTCTCTAAGTAAATGGCATTTTTACCTATTTTTGTCTGCAATCCATGTTCCTCCAGGACACCTAACACTCAGCTTTAATAAATTGAAGTCACTGCTGCCCTGCGGACCTGAGTAGAATCTCCGCTTTGTCACCTGTGGATGATGCCACCAGTAGAATAATGATTCGACATTTCTGGTTTTTCCCAGGATAAAATATCAGGTAGAAGGCACACCTGTGTTGCCAGTGATACACTACATAATTTACTGGTATTTTCAAGACGGTTTACATGGTATAATTTCATTTAACGAAAATGTATCTCTCTAATTTGTAGTTAAGTTGTATTTCATTCTCCATGTCTTTTCTGAACATTACCCTGTCTTTAGTTTTCAGTTCCTACTCTATTATTTTGGGGTTTTCTAAATTTTCTTCAATTAGCAGGCGTTAATTTAAAAATGTATTTTAAACATTGAAACAACAGTGAAATGTGAGATAAATGTCAATACATTAACTCAAAAATAAATGAAGAAACATTATTCTGGTGACACGGTATAAGTAGAAAGTCTGTTGAATCAACAGTGCATTGCACCCTCAAGAAAATTTGCAATATTGTGTCTTCTGCACAAGTAAAATCTTGGTGACATATGTGAAAACATTCACAATTTTCTTGGTGTGAAAAAACTACAACTGCCCTATTTTTATTGCTTCTTCTATGCAATAAAAATATAACTTTTCCTTAACTGAGTGACACGCATAAATTTACCGTATGTGAGAAAAGAGGTTGAATCAGAATCCATTCTGCTTTCATCTTACTTACCTTCAAACAGTCATCATAGTCCCATAAGAAAGATTTCTACTCAATTGTGTAAGTTTAAGTTTGTCTTTTTAAATATCATATACTCTCAACTTAATGTTCAGCAATCTGGTACCCATGAGTTTCTAGTTTACAAGGTAGTTTAATTTTTAGAACAATAAAACCATAGGTTGTTTTCGGTATCCAATATGTCCTAACAAATGAGAAATTGTCAAGAAGACATTATAAAGAGTTAATAAACATTGAATATCTATATCACAGTTATACTGCTTCATCTAAAACCCTAGCAGATGATTAATAGCTTTAGTAAAAGGACACACATACAAACTACCAAAGTAAGCGAATGAGGTCCATTTTTAGTAACAAAAAGAGAAAGTAAGAAGCCATCTGAAAACTATGGCATTTGTTAAGTAGTAAATATTAAAATGCAAAAAAGAACAGTTTTAGAGTATACTTTATATTGTTAAGAAAAAGGCACTATTCAAGGTACTTTCTCTTTCTCTCACCCTACTTGTTAAACGTATTACAAAATCATGAATACATACCAAATTTATTGAGAAAAATTTAAAAGAATTTATGCAGTTCATATCTATGTATGAAATTTGGCAGTATCTACCTGCTTAAATCATTGGAAGGACTGATGCTAAAGCTCAAACTCCAATACTTTGGCCACCTCATGCGACTAGCTGACTCACTGGAAAAGACTCTGATGCTGGGAGGGATTGGGGGTGGGAGGAGAAGGGGACGACAGAGAATGAGATGGCTGGATGGCATCACCAACTCTGTGGACATGAGTTTGAGTGAACTCCGGGAGTTGGTGATGGACAGGGAGGCCTGGCGTGCTGTGATTCATGGGGTCGCAAAGGGTCGGACATGACTGAGCGACTGAACTGAACTGAACCTGCTTAAAAAAGATATAATATGTATTCAAAAGCTAGATGTAAGGAAATATAATACAGATGATTTTTTAAAAAGCAAAAGTGTTAGTCGCTTCAGTCATGAGCAACTCTTTTTGACCCATGGACTGTAGCCAGGCTCCTCTGTCCATGGAATTCTCCAGACAAGAATACTGGAGTGACTTGCCATTTCCTTCTCCAGGGCATCTTCCCGACTCAGGGATCCAACCCGTGTCTCCTGCATTGAAGGCAGTTTCCTTATTGTTGAGCCACCAGTGAAACCCATCGATGATAATCGGTGTGTTCATTTCTATAATATGAAAAGTGCTATTTGATAATTACAAGATAAAGAAAAAATAGAAAATTCGATAAGGATTTAAATCTTCAAGGTCCACTATGATAACCAGAGGACAAGTGTGGTCACTTAAGTTAAATTAAAGTTAAACAAGTTTAAAATTCAGTTTCTCAGTGACATTGCTACATTTCAAAAGAATACCTCTACTATGGTGGAAAGTTCTATGAAAAGATGCTGCTTTAAATTGTCAACTGATACAAGAGCAAATATAAATGGCCAACTTGAAAACTAAAAAATTATAGCCAGTATTACTAGTGTGAGGCAACAGTGATTAAAAGGAGCAGAGTGTATTATTTCATGCTCAGCACACTGGCAAGGCATGGAGGGAGCAAGCGTCTCCTCCCTGCATGGGATTCATTTATTCTTACCATTATCAAAGAATATGACACAGTGCATCCCGTGTAAAAGCAAATCAGCAATATTTATTTTATAACATTTTATAATATGTGTGCGTGTTTTGTACAAAACTCTTGACAACAATCACTCCTGGCAATCTGAAATATGTGTGAGGGTGTTTTTTAAAATCTTGCTTGTAATGACTGAAAGCAAGCAAACAGAAATAAAACCTAAAAACAAAGAATTGTAATAGAGAAGTAGCTGAATATATTACATTGAACTTGCATCTTGGAATACTCTGCATACACTGAAAACAATAAGTTAAAACATTACAAGTGGACTGGGAGTGGTGCCAACAAAGAGCTCTAAGTGAAAAGGGAAAGATTCCGAAAAATGTGCATGATAGGAACTTACTTTTTTGCAAAGCAAAAATGGCTAATACATTTACACACATATTCACACCTATTAGGGTCTTCTCGGGTGGCTCATCCAGCCAGCGTAGGAGATGCAGTTTCAACCCCTAGGTTGGGAAGATCCCCTGGAGGAGAAAATGACAACCGACTCCAGTGTTCTTTCCTGGAGAATCCCATGGACAGAGGAGCCTGGTGGCTACAGTCCATGGGGCTGCAGAGTTAAACATAACTGAACAACTGAGCATGTCACACCTATTGGCCAATGCAAATATATATATATATATGATTATCTGAGCATGGAAATATAGGAAGGCTACAAATTAGATTGGTTATTTTGTTAACATGCTGTGGAGATGAGAATGGAAATCCAAGATGGGAAAAGGGTCAGTTAAGCATCAAAGCATTTTAAAAATATAGGATTTGATTATTAATGTAATCATGTGCATTTATATGTACCTATATCTGTGTCGACATTAAAATAATTTTAAAAAGCATGCTTTCTAAACCTAGAGAAAATTTAAATTATCCAGATTGAATTTTAATGCACATTTCTTTTCCAAAACACCGAATAAGATATTTCTCAGAACATATTGCTTGATTGTTTTATTTAGGTGTCAGGAAAGCTTTTTCTTTTTCACATATAGACGTAACTAACACATTCTAGGAAAGACATAATTTTTCTTCAAATAAGCATAATTAGAAGGATTAACATACCGTAGCAATACGATCCAACAGAAATATAAGGCATGCTGGAAATGAGAGCCAGGTATAATTTAAAATTTTCTGATTGCCACGTTTAAAAAGTGAGAGGAAGCAGGTGAGATCAATTTTAGTAATATATTCTTTTCAATTCCAGATATCCCAAACATTATCAAGTCAGGAAGTAGTTAATGTAAAAATTACTGAACTATTTTTCAGTACTTTCTCATATTAAGCCTTGATAGCCTGGGTGTGTTTTAGCATTTCTGAGTCTGTGTGCCCACCGTCTAATGCTCCCTGCCGGCTGGAGTGGCCAGGTAGAGCCAGGCACTGGGAACAAAGGGAGGACTGATTATAAAATGTGGCAGTAGTAAAACTTTTGCTCGAGGGATAGAGGAATCCAGAGCTTGCTGATATTTTAAATGTGTTCTTTGGCACAACACCCGGAAGTGCACTTCCGGAACAAAAATTTGCCCGAGGTTTCACAAGTGGTTTCTCCCCTCCCGGAGTGTCGGTGAGAGGTGACGGACCCGGCACCACCTAACTTGAAAGTGTGCGGAATGATGGTTTGACTACGTGTGTTTTGCAATGATCACCACAATAGGCCCAGTTAACATAGGTCACCTCACACAGATAGAAAAAGAAAGGAAAGAGAAACGTGCTTTTTTCCCATGAGGTGGGAACTCTTTGGGGTCCACCCTCTTAACTTTCACATACACCGTTCAGCAGCGTCAGTCAGAGTCGTTATGTAGTCAAGTGTTTTTTTTTATATAAGAATCTGTAAGAACACTTTTCCTTGGTGCCTGCAAAAACTGCTCTTCTCTTACACAGAGGGTCATTTCAGAAGTGGGGGTGCAAGGGAGAAATGTGTGTGTTTGTGTGTTTGTGAGTGTGTGTGTGTGTGTGAGTGTGTGTTTGTGAGTGATTATGTGCATGTGAGTGTATCTGTTTTTGTGTATGATTATATGTGTGTGTCTGAGTGTGTATGTGTGATTGTGTGCATCTGAGTGTGTGTGTGTTAGTATGTGTGTCACTGTGTGTGTTTCTTGTAGACTCTGAACTTTATACCTTTAAGCAATTCATTCCAACCATTTACAGAACTTTCCTTTCCCAAAATTGAATTTTAATTGCAACTCAAATTCATAGATTCAGAATTTCCAACTCAGAGATGAGTGTTTACTGTTTTTTCTTAATGCATACCTCATGAATCTGAGGTGATAAAGTCTTATTTTTGATGAACCCTTTTAGCAGTTTTGCTTCCGCTTTTGGCCTGCAGGCTTCTCAGCCCTCTGATTATATGGATATTTCTCCTGTGTTTAGAGTTAAACCCACTCTGGGTTTGTATATTTTTGTTCCACTGTTTTTTTCTCTTCGTCTTGAGTATGATCTTTCCTAGGCTGGTGTTGACCCACAAAGAACTTTCAATACAAGTTAGTCAACAGAGGAAAAATAAAAAAACAGATGTACTAATGTGTCTTCGTGAAATGTCTTTACTAATGCATGGTTTCTCACTTCCACTGTATAATCGTAAGGGATTTGATTTAGGTCATATCTGAATAGTCTAGTGGTTTTCCCTACTTTCTTCAATTTAAGTCTGAATTTGGCAATAAGCAGTTCATGATCTGAGCCACAGTCAGCTCCTGGTCTTGTTTTTGCTAACTGTATAGAGCTTCTCCATCTTTGGCTGCAAAGACTATAATCAATCTGATTTCGGTGTTGACCATCTGGTGATGTCCATATGTAGAGTCTTCTCTTGTGTTGTTGGAAGAGGGTGTTTGCTATGACCAGTGCGTTCTCTTGAGAAAACTCTATTAGCCTTTGCCCTGCTTCATTCCATGCTCCAAGGCCAAATTTGCCTGTTACTCCAGGTGTTTACTGACTTCCTACTTTTACATTCCAATCCCCTATAATGAAAAGGACATCTTTTTTTGGGTGTTAGTTCTAAAAGGTTTTGTAGGTCTTCATAGAACTGTTCAACTTCAGCTTCTTCAGCGTTACTGGTTGGGGCATAGGCCTGGATTACTGTAATATTGAATGGTTTGCCTTGGAAACGAACAGAAATCATTCTGTCGTTTTTTAAGATTGCATCCAAGTACTGCATTTCGGACTCTTTTGTTGACCATGATGGCTACTCCATTTCTTCTAAGGGATTCCTGCCCACAGTAGTAGATATAATGGTCATCTGAGTTAAATTCAACCATTCCAGTCCATTTTAATTCACTGATTCCTAGAATGTCTATGTTCACTCTTGCCATCTCCTGTTTGACCACTTCCAATTTGCCTTGATTCATGGACCTAACATTCCAGGTTCCTATGCAATATTGTTCTTTACAGCACCGGACCTTGCCTCTATCACCGGTCACATCCACAACTGGGTATTGGTTTTGCTTTTGCTCCATCCCTTTATTCCTTCTATAGTTATTTCTCCACTGATCTCCAGTAGCATACTGGGCACCTACCGACCTGGGGAATTCCTCATTCAGTATCCTATCATTTTGCCCTTTGATACTGTTCACGGGGTGCCTGATGAACTCTGGATGGAGGTTCGTGACATTGTACAGGAGACAGGGACCAAGACCATCCCCATGGAAAAGAAATGCAAAAAAGCAAAATGGCTGCCGGAGGAGGCCTTACAAATAGCTGTGAAAAGAAGAGAAGCGAAAAGCAAAGGAGAAAAGGAAAGATATAAGCATCTGAATGCAGAGTTCCAAAGAATAGCAAGGAGAGATAAGAAAGCCTTCCTCAGCGATCAATGCAAAGAAATAGAGGAAAACAACAGACTAGGAAAAACAAGAGATCTCTTCAAGAAAATTAGAGATTCCAAGGGAACATTTCATGCAAAGATGGGCTCGATAAAGGACAGAAATGGTATGGACCTAACAGAAGCAGAAGATATTAAGAAGAGGTGGCAGGAATACACAGAAGAACTGTACAAAAAAGATCTTCACGACCAAGATAGTCACAATAACGTGATCACTGACCTAGAGCCAGACATCTTGGAATGTGAGGTCAAGTGGGCCTTAGAAAGCATCACTACGAACAAAGCTAGTGGAGGTGATGAAATTCCAGTTGAGCTATTTCAAATCCTGAAAGATGATGCTGTGAAAGTGCTGCCCTCAATGTGCCAGCAAATTTGGAAGACTCAGCAGTGGCCACAGGACTGGAAAAGGTCGGTTTTCATTCCAATCCCAAAGAAAGGCAATACCAAAGAATGCTCAAACTACCGCACAACTGCACTCATCTCACACGCTAGTAAAGTCATGCTCAAAATTCTCCAAGCCAGGCTTCAGCAATATGTGAACCGTGAACTCCCAGATATTCAAGCAGGTTTTAGAAAAGGCAGAGGCACCAGAGATCAAATTGCCAAAATCTGCTGGATCATGGAGAAAGCAAGAGAGTTCCAGAAAAACATCTATTTCTGCTTAATTGACTATGCCAAAGCCTTTGACTGTGTGGATCACAATAAACTGTGGAAAATTCTGAAAGAGATGGGAATCCCAGACCACCTGACCTGCCTCTTCAGAAACCTGTATGCAGGTCAGGAAGCAACAGTCAGAACTGGACATGGAACAACAGACTGGTTCCAAATAGGAAAAGGAGTGCGTCAAGGCTGTATATTGTCACCTTGCTTATTTAACTTATATACATCATGAGGAACGCTGGGCTGGAAGAAGCACAAGCTGGAATCAAGATTGCTGGGAGAAATATCAATAACCTCAGATATGCAGATGACACCACCCTTATGGCAGAAAGTGAAGAGGAACTCAAAAGCCTCTTGATGAAAGTGAAAGAGGAGAGTGAAAAGGTTGGCTTGAAGCTCATCATTCAGAAAACAAAGATCATGGCATCTGGTCCCATCACTTCATGGGAAATAGATGGGGAAACAGTGGAAACAGTGTCAGACTTTATTTTTTTGGGCTCCAAAATCACTGTGGATGCTGATTGCAGCCATGAAATTAAAAGACGCTTACTCCTTGGAAGGAAAGTTATGACCAACCTAGATAGTATATTAAAAAGCAGAGAAGTTACTTTGCCAACAAAGGTCCGTCTAGTCAAGGCTATGGTTTTTCCCGTGGTCATGTATGGATGTGAGAGTTGGACTGTGAAGAAAGTTGATCGCCGAGGAATTGATGCTTTTGAACTGTGGTGCTGGAGAAGACTCTTGAGAGTCCTTTGTACTGCAAGGAGATCCAACCAGTCCATTCTAAAGGAGATCAATCCTGGGTGTTCATTGGAAGGACTGATGCTGAAGCTGAAACTCCAATACTTTGGCCTCCTCATGCGATGAGTTGACTCACTGGAAAAGACTCTGATGCTGGGAGGAATTGGGGGCGGGAGGAGAAGGGGATGACAGAGAATGAGATGGCTGGATGGCATCACCGACTCTGTGGACATGAGTTTGAGTGAACTCAGGGAGTTGGTGATGGACAGTGAGGCCTGGCGTTCTGTGATTCATGGGGTCACGGAGAGTCGGACACGACTGAGCGACTGAACTCAACTCTGAACTCAACTCAATGCATGGTTTGAGGCCTCATTGCCCCGGGAGGTTCATTTGCCTGCGGAGATTAGTAATGTTACAGAAGGCAATGTGTGGTTGCCTCTGTGAAAAATAGAACTTCGCAGCAAAACAATTCTCTGGGCAAGCCCGTTTATTATGTGGCTAAAGACTGCTGTTTCAGTTCAGTTCAGTTCAGTCGCTCAGTCATGTCTGACTCTTTGCTTTCCCTTTTTTCATCGGGTTTATGTGCCAACCACGGAGTCTAGTGCTACCTGCCCTTGGAATGGGGAGGAAGTCTAGTTCTTCTGCCTAGTGGAGGTGGTGGGTAGCACACGGATGGGATAAAAGAAAAGTCTGGGGCCTTGGAGAGGAATCCAGGAGGGAGGAGGTAGAAGCAGCCCTGTATCCTGATCCCTGCGGGGAGGAAGCGATACACTCAACAGTCAGGGACAACCCCGAGATCCCAGTTAGGATGCTGGATAGCAGCTTCCTCCCAGGTCATTGCAAAGGGACAGGAGGTTGAAGCCCGAGGAAATACGAGGCCCTGTGCTGCAGGCAAGTGGCCAGAGAATTCCGTACCACCCCAGGGTCTATGCTGTCTACTTAAAAAAAAAATGCGCAATGTTAGAGTTGTGAGTTAAGTTTTATTTGGGGCAAAATGAGGACTGCGTCCTCAGATCGTTCTGAGATACCCTTCCAAAGAGGAGGGGAAAGGTCAGGATACCTGTGATTTTGGTGAAGGTTGAATACACACAATCATGTGCTTATTTTTCCAGAAGTTTCTACGAGTTTAGTGAAGCCTTCACTAGTCCTGAGGAGCAGTCATCACCATAAAGGAGTTTCATGCTTTTCTAGATAGGAGGAGTTGTAAGAAGTGGGCTCATAAAACCAGCTCCTGAGTATCTCCAACTATCTGAAGGCCCATCCTGCCAGGCTTTCCTGAGCACAGAGAGTCTCATTTCTGCTCTCCACCCTGACCTCCTTCCTTGGTTCTCAGTCCAGTCGCTCAGTCGTGTCTGACTCGTTGCAACTGCTAATGGCCTAGACGTCAGAGCAGAATCTGCTTTACGCCAGAAGTGACGTTTAATTAATTTTTGCCTGCTCAGAAAGGCCAGATTACTTAACTAAAAATCTAAATTAATTATTCTGCCTATCCATTTTGTAATGAGAGCTAATATTTGACTGCAACAAATAGATAAAGGAATGAATGATTTAATAAAATAATCATCAGTTCAGTTCAGTCGCTCAGTCATGTCCGACTCTCCGCAACCCCATGAATCACAGCACGCCAGGCCTCCCTGTCCATCACCAACTCCCGGAGTTCACTCAAACTCATGTCCACAGAGTCAGTATGCCATCCAGCCATCTCATTCTCGGTCGTCCCCTTCTCCTCCTGCCCCCAACCTTTCCCAGCATCAGAGTCTTTTCCAGTGAGTCAACTTGTCGCATGAGGTGGCCAAAGTATTGCAGTTTCAGCTTTAGCATCAGTCCTTCCAATGAACACCAGGATCGATCTCCCTTAGAATGGACTGGTTGGATCTCCTTGCGGTACAAGGGACTCTCAAGAGTCTTCTCCAACACCACAGTTTAAAAGCATCAATTCTTCGGCGATCAACTTTCTTCACAGTCCAACTCTCACATCCATACATGACCACGGGAAAAACCATAGCCTTGACTAGACGGACCTTTGTTGGCAAAGTAATGTCTCTGCTTTTTAATATATTATCAAGGTTGGTCATAACTTTCCTTCCAAGGAGTAAGCGTCTTTTAATTTCATGGCTGCAATCAGCATCTGCAGTGATTTTGGAGCCCAAAAAAATAAAGTCTGACACTGTGTCCACTGTTTTTCCATCTATTTCCCATGAAGTGATGGGACCAGATGCCATGATCTTCGTTTTCTGAATGTTGACCTTCAAGCCAAGCTTTTCACTCTCCTCTTTCACTTTCATCAAGAGGCTTTTGAGTTCCTCTTCACTTTCTGCCATAAGGGTAGTGTCATCTGCATAGCTGAGATTATTGATATTTCTCCCAGCAATCTTGATTCCAGCTTGTGCTTCTTCCAGCCCAGCGTTCCTCATGATGTACTCTGCATATAAGTTAAATAAGCAAGGTGACAATATACAGCCTTGACGCACTCCTTTTCCTATTTGGAACCAGTCTGTTGTTCCATGTCCAGTTCTAACTGTTGCTTCCTGACCTGCATACAGGTTTCTGAAGAGGCAGGTCAGGTGGTCTGGGATTCCCATCTCTTTCAGAATTTTCCACAGTTTATTGTGATCCACACAGTCAAAGGCTTTGGCATAGTCAATTAAGCAGAAATAGATGTTTCTCTGAAACTCAAATAGGAGCTGCAAGACAAAGAATAATTTTTATGGCAAAATGCCTATTCTTTAAGTTTAAGCAACAAAGTCACTTAGGAGTTAATAACAAGATATAAAAGAAAATATAATTCTATCAAAGTAAGTGTGATAGTTTCTATAGAATACTGATACTAGTCTAGGTATACTGAGAAAATAATGCTATAGAATAGAGCCCACAGCCTGGGCTTTATTAAGATATACTTCACTCCATCTCTGAGCAGCTCACCCTGTGAGCAGAAAGACTGTTCACTTACCTACTTAGAACAGTACACCCTTTACAGAGCATCCAGACTATGACTTGCAAATCTGCTCCTCCTTCTCCTCCACTAAGTTTAAAGATACTTGTTGAATGGTATTTCCATTAAAAGCTTATATGTAAGCAGTAATGCTAAAGATGAAACTCTAATACTTTGGCTACCTCATGCGACGAGTTGACTCACTGGAAAAGACTCTGATGCTGGGAGGGATTGGGGGCAGGAGGAAACGGGGGCGACAGAGAATGAGATGGCTGGATGGCATCACCGACTCGCTGGACATGAGTTTGAGTGAACTCCGGGAGTTCATGATGGACAGGGAGGCCTGGCGTGCTGTGATTCATGGGGTCGCAAAGAGTCGGACATGACTGAGCGACTGAACTGAAGCAGTAATGACATCATTGGGGCATCCCAGGTGGCTCAGTGGTAAAAGAATTCCCCAGCCAATGCAGGAGACACAGGTTTGATCCCTGGGTTGGGAAGATCCCTTGGAGAAGGAAATGGCAACCCACTCCAGTATTCTTTCCTGGAGATTCCACGGTCAGAGGAGCCTGGCGAGCTATATAGTCCATGGGATAGTAAAGAATCAGACACGACTTAGGGACTGCACAACAACAAATTGTCCCCTTTGCAGTAGTTTAAGTTTTGTCGTTATTGTGAAAGGGATTTCATTTAGATGGATATTTAGTCTTTTAAGCAAGTTGCCTTATCAGTTCAATTCAGTCGCTCAGTCATATCTGACTCTTTGCGACCCCATGGCCTGCAGCACGCCAGGCTTCCCTGTCCATCACCAACTCTTGGAGCTTGCTCAAACTCATGTCCATTGAGTCAGTGATACCATCCAACCATCTCATCCTTTGTCATCCCCCTCTCCTCCCACCTTCAATCTTTCCCAGCATGAGGGTCTTTTCCAATGAGTCAGTTCTTTGCATCATGTGGCCAAAGTATTGGAGTTTCAGCTTCAACATCAGTCCTTCCAATGAATATTCAGGATTGATTCCTTTAGTTTGGATCTCTTTGCAGTCCAAGAGACTCTCAAGAGTCTTCTCCAACACCACATTTCAAAAGCATCAATTCTTCTATGCTCAGCTTTCTTTATAGTCCAACTCTCACATCCATACACGACCACTGGAAAAACCATAGGTTTGACTAAACAGACATTTTTTGAAAAGTAATGTCTCTGCTTTTTAATATGCTGTCTATGTTGGTCATAGCTTTTCTTCCAGGGAGCAAGTGTCTTTTAATTTCATGGCTGCAGTCACCATCTGTGCAGATTTTGGAGCCAAGAAGATAAGGTCTGTCACTATTTCCATTGCTTCCCCATCTATTTGCCATGAACTGATGGGATCAGAGGCCATGATCTTAATTTTCTGAATGTTGAGTTTTAAGCTAACTTTTTCACTCTCTTTTTTCATTTTTATCAAGAAACTCTTTAGTTCTTCTTTGCTTTTTGCTCTAAGGGTAGTGTTATCTGCATATCTGAGGTTATTGATGTTTCTCCCAACAATCTTGATTCCAGCTGTGCTTCATCCAGCCCAGCATTTCGCATGATGTACTCTGCATATAAGTTAAATAAGCAGAATGACAATATACAGCCTTGATGTACTCCTTTCCCAATTTGCAACCAGTCTGTTGTTCCATGTCCAGTTCTAATTGTTGCTTCTTGACCTGCATACAGATTTCTTAGGAGGCAGGTCAGGTGGTCTGGTATTCCCATCTCTTTCAGAATTTTCTACAGGAGAAGGAAATGGCAACCCACTCCAGTATTCTTGCCTGGAGAATCCCAGGGACAGAGGAGCCTGTTGGGCTGCCGTCTATGGGGTCGCACAGAGTCAGACACGACTGACGCGACTTTGCAGCAGCAGCATTGTGATTCACACAGTCAAAGGCTCAGGCATAGTCAATAAGGCAGAAGTAGATATTTTTCTGGAAATCTTGTGCTTTGTCAGTGATCAAATGGATGTTGGCAATTTGCTCTCTGGTTCCTCTGCCTTTTCTAAATCTACCTGGAACATCTGGAAGTTCACGGTTCACATACTGCTGAAGCCTGGCTTGGAGAATTTTGAGCATTACTTTGCTAGTGTATAACATGAGTGCAATTGTACTATAGTTTGAACATTCTTTGGCATTGCCTTTCTTTGGGATTGGAATGAAAACTGACCTTTGCCAGCCCCATGGCCTTATCAGTTCAGTTCAGTCGCTCAGTCGTGTCGGACTCTTTGCGGCCCCATGAATCACAGCACGCCAGGCCTCCCTGTCCATCACCAACTCCCGGAGTTCACTCAAACTCATGTCCAGCGAGTCGGTGATGCCATCCAGCCATCTCATTCTCTGCCGTCCCCTTCTCCTCCCACCCCCAATCCCTCCTAGCATCACTCTTTTCCAGTGAGTCAACTTGTCGCATGAGGTGGCCAAAGTATTGGAGTTTCAGCTGTAGCATCAGTCCTTCCAAGGAAGGACTTCCATGGCCTTATACTAGCCCCTAAATTAAGACCTTAAAAGAAGTTTTCCTAAGTCTAGACTGAACTTCTTAATACTGCCACCATACGTCTATAGCAATCTTTTCTTTAAGTGCTTGAAATAAAATTAAATAGATGCACAGCCTTTGCCAAAGTAAAACTTTAAAAACTAGATTTTGTTCATTTGCAGAAATTAGAGATAGTATTTCTTCTCAGATTAGCATAGAAATGGGGTAAACACTTAGAAGTGTGTGTGTGTGTGGTTCACAAGATATTAAGTTGCTGTTCTTTCATCATATGATTGATCTCTACGTCTTTCCACTTTTTCCTTTTCCTCTTCTCCAGTTTCTTACATTAGGTATTTCACGATGTGACCATAACCCTTTTGTCTCTTAATCCACACGCAGGGAACAACAGAATATGGGAGCTAGAAATTCTACCCACTGGGGAGGTCTGCCTCCGCCAGCATCTTTCAGGCAGTGTTCCGAGAAGGTTGCAGCCAAGCAGCGGTTCACTTCTCACCGGGTGCTCACGAGCTGCGGGGTCCTGGGTTTTTATTCCTCAACTCAGTCAAGTGTTCGTACGGAAGCCTCCAGGAGGCCTCTGGTCAGCATTCAAGCTCCAGCTCCTGCAAGCTTATTGGGACCTTTTGAGCCCGTCATTGTCTGTGTGGGGGCTGGAAAAGAATTTCCAGAGATGAGGCAGTGTGAGGGGAGAATGGAGCTTATTAGAGTGGGAGGTGTTGTTAAACAACGGCCAGTTCAAGGGAGAGCTGACCCCTTTTGTGCGCAAGTAGTCAATTTTTATAGCTTTGAGACACAGAAAATTTCTGCTGGAAGGAGGCATTAGGTGATTTGTTAGGATGCTATAGTGGGTAACGGGGTGAGTATTACGGCGTCAAGGAGCTGGTTAGTGTAGATCATGAGGCTCACGGCAGCAGTTCCTGTGGGGTTCAGTTAACTCTGGAGATTTTTGTCCTGTGACCTTGGTGTAGGGCTCCACACCTGTGACCTTCCTGCAGGGCTCCAGAGAACCTGCTCAAGCCTGACCTCTTAAATACCATTTCGACATGGTTATGAATTATGGTGGAGAATACCCAGCATTATGGTGTAGGGGTGAGCTTATCACTAGTTCATGATGGACAATAGTTATGTAAAGTCTGAGGAGACATGCATTTGGTCTCTACTCAGTCCCAGGAGAAAGCCAGACATAGTTCTTTTAAAGGAGCATAAGGATTGTGTGCAACAGGAGATGACTTTTCTCCAACGTTAATGGATCTCTGCTGGTATGATCCTATTTGAACTTGCCAGAGTCAAGTTCACTACTCATAAACACTTTAATTATCATGGGATTTTCTGGGCCCAAATATTACAGAAGCTCACCAGCCTGGGCATGATACAGAGTCTTTTCTTGTTCTATGTGTGGTGTGCTAAGTTTCTTCAGTCATGTCCAACTCTTTGTGACCCCATAGACTGTAGCCCACCAGGCTCCTCTGTCTATGGGATTCTCCAAGAAAGAATACTGGAGTGGGTTGCCATGCGCTCCTCCAGGGGATCTTCCTGACCCAGGAACTGAACCTGTGTTTCTTAGGTCTCCTGAACTGGCAGGCAGTTTCTTTACCACTGGAGCCAGCTGGGAAGCTCTGTATTGTTATATGCCTCACTCAAAATAGCAGATTAATGGGATATGTAGCCAATAGACCAGACTTAATATGCTGTATGTTGACTACAAATATGAAAAAGACCCACATATAGGATGTGCCACGCTTTAATAATTGGAGGTGCAATGTACAACATCTTAGTTTCCACTTTGGAGGGATAGGTAAAGACATTTCAGATCCTCATCAGGTACATAACAGTTAAAGCCAGTAAATGTAAGAGGGCAGGTGTCAGGGTTTTGTGAGTAAGGTTAATAACAACTCCTAACTCCTGAGCTCCAGAATGGAAGCCACTAGAAAAATAGAAAAATTAGGTTGTTTGTTTCAACAAAAATGGCTGGTCCTGATAGATATTTTGCCAGGGATATGGTGACTTATTACCAGTAAGCAAGTTTTTTTGTTAACTAAGCTCTGCTTCCTGTTTATTATGCAGAACCATGGTATAAAGTGTGCTTTCAGTCCCTGAGGACTGAAAGTCAAGATTTATGTCACTAAAGAACATTTACCTTGAACTCTCACATTTAACAATTTGGAGCCTTCTGAATGAACTAGGCCCTCAGTTTTACTTTAAGTGGTGTTAACACGTTTTGTCCTTGATGAGTTATTGTCATTTGGGTTCTAAAATCATTTAGAATCGCTAAACATATGAAACTTCCTGTGAGAAATACCTAGCAATTACTCTTCTATTGAAAAAGAGAAATTGTGATGTAAACCCATTAAATCCTGTCTCTAAATTCAAGAACAGGGACCAGTGCTAGTGGCTGCCTGGGGCTTCAGGTGGAAATTGGGATTTACTGTAAATGGGTACGGGGGATGTTCTTAGAAGAATGTGAAAGTGAAAGTCGCTTAGTCATGACTGATTCTTTGCAACCTCATGCACGAAACAGTCCATGGAATTCTCCAGGCCAGAATCCTGGAGTGGGTAGCCTTTCCCTTCTCCAGCGGATCTTCCCAACCCAGGGATAGAACCTAGGTCTCCCACTTTGCAAGCGATTCTTTACCATCTGGACCCCCAGGGAAGGCCTACTAGAAGAATGAAAGCATTCTAATACTGACATTTTTTTAAATTTGTTATTTATTTGGGTGTGCTAGGTCTTATTTGTGGCATGAGGGATCTATTAGTTGTGGCACATGAACTCTTAATTGTAGCATGTGGCATCTGGTTCCATGACCAGGGAGTGAACCCAGGCCCCCTACATTGGGATCACAGAGTCTTAGCTACTGGACCACAGGGTAGCCCCTAAAATTAATTTTTGATGATAGCTGCTCTACTTGTTAAGATACTTAAATCATTGAATTGTATACCTCAAATGGGTGAATTTTATGACATAAAATATCCCAAAAAAGTTGTCAAGAAAAGTTAACATATGCATGCCAACTTAAGTAATTTGGACATTAATTGTTTGCTCTTGATAAAGAAATAAAAATCAATAAGTTCTACATGCAATTGGATTTTTAAAATGAAACAGTAAAGGAGTCCATAACTGCATATCAATCAGCACAAAATTGATATATTGGAATACATTTGGTTTGTGAAATTTCATGTTTTTAATAACTGGGGATCAGTTCAGTTCAGTTCAGTCGCTCAATTGTGTCCAGCTCTTTGTGACCCCATGGACTTCAGCACGCCAGGCCTCCCTGTCCATCACTAACTCCTGGAATTCACCCAAACTCATGTCCATTGAGTTGGTGATGTCATCCAACCATCTCATCCTCTGTCGTCCCCTTCTCCTCCTGCCCTCAATCTTTCTCAGCATTAGGGTCTTTTAAATGAGTCAGCTCTTCACATCAGGTGGCCAAAGTATTGGAGTTCCAGCTTCAACATCAGACCTTCCAATGAACACCCAGGACTGATTTCCTTTAGGATGGACTGGTTGGATCTCCTTGCAGTCCAAGGGACTCTCAAGAGTCTTCTCCAACACCAGTTAAAAAGCATCAATTCTTCGGTGCTCAGCTTTCTTTATAGTCCAACTCTCACATCCATACACGACCACTGGAAAAACCATAGCCTTGACTAAATGGACCTTTGTTGGCAAAGTAATGTCTCTGCTTTTTAATATGCTGTCTAGGTTGGTCATAACTTTCCTTCCAAGGAGTAAGCGTCTTTTAATTTCATGGCTGCAATCACCATCTGCAGTGATTCTGGAGCACCCCCAAAATAAAGTCAGCCACTGTTTCCCCATCTATTTCCCATGAAGTGATGGGACAGGATGCCATGATCTCAGTTTTCTGAATATTGAGTTCTAAGCCAACTTTTTCACTCTCCTCTTTCACTTTCATCTAGAGGCTCTTTAGTTCCTCTTCACTTTCTGCCGTAAGGGTGGTGTCATCTGCATATCTGAGGTTATTGATATTTCTCCTGGCAATCTTGATTCCAGCTTGTGCTTCCTCCAGCCCAGCATTTCTCATGATGTACTCTGCATATAAGTTAAATAAGCAGGGTGACAATATACAGCCTTGATGTACTCCGTTTAACATTTGGAACCCGTCTGTCATTCCATGTCCAGTTCTGACTGTTGCTTCCTGATAGTGTTTCTCTATTCAGCAATGCTGACAAAAGATTGGTAAATAAGTGAAAAATAACATAAACCTATGAAAGCCATTTCTGAATTACTGCTTAATATATTATTATTATACATTAAATATGTCTAAGTTGTTTATAATTCATTTTCAAGTCTTTTATATCCTCTTTTTCTTTTAACCCGTGGAATTCTAAACTTACTTTCGGTGTCCATTCTGTCTAGGAAGAAACTGATCATTCGTTAACAGTAAATAAATTAAAAACTGGATTTGACTTTTTTCCCCTTCACTTTCAAGTAAGACTGAATAAAGGGGAAAAGAGTTCATCCATCATCTGGTCAAAAAGAGACAAGGTCATTGGTAAATGAAAATACCAGCTCCAGCAGTGATGAAATGAGCACAGACTATGTCAGGTCTAACCACGAAGACAGAGCTGGCTTCACAGGGGCAGCACCTATGCAGTCACACGGGCCCCTCTCAAAGGGTCCACACTTGCTCTAAGGCTCTGCTATTGCCGTCTCGATATTCTTAATCATGTCTTTAGCGAAGGGCCCCACCTTCTTATTTTGCACGGGGCCCAGGAAGGTAGGGTGCCAGTGCCGTGTGCGGAAAGCGGCGTCTGAACAAGGTGGCAGTTTGCTGTATTAGCTGTACCTGAATCTTCCTCGTATGTTGAAATGTCTCCTCTTTGTATGCTTAGAGTTAGATAAATAGGGATAAAAATATATGCCTTTTATTTCTTTTTCTTCTCTCTTTGCTGTGGGCAGCAGTGGAGAAACAGACGTAGAGAATAGGCTTACGGACACGGGGAGAGGGGAGGAGAGGGTGCGATGTCTGCAAAGAGTAACATGGAAACCCACCTTACCATATGTAAACAGACAGCCAACAGGAGTTTGCTGTATGGCTCAGGAAACTCAAAGAGGGGCTCTGTATCAACCTAGGGGAGTGGGGTGGGGGGTGGAAAGGAGGTTCAAATGGGAGGGGATATATGTACACCTGTGGCTAATTCATGTTGAGGCCTGACAGAAAAAAACACAGTTCTGTAAAGCAATTATCCTTCAATTAAACAAAGAGATTAAAAAATTTATGACTTTCTGTGATTATACTCAAACAGCTGAAAGAATTCGTGGAATATTCTAAGTCATAACCCTCATTTTGTTCAGTGTACTTAATTCTCTGCACATATTCCTGCATAGTAACTGGTTTAGTATTAAAATATTAAGAGAAAATTGGACTGGTACCCACCCAGCACCACATCTGTTTAGGCAGCAAGCTCACAGGCCTGACACACCTCCAGTAGCGTTGTTGACAGAGAAGAGCAGTTGTCTGGGTGACTGATCCCCGGAAGCCACCCCACTCACAGTTGACAGCATGATAGGGCAGACGAAGGAGGAAGAGGTGGTAGACAGATAAATGCAGCTTATTTTGAAACCCAAATCCATCAATTATACTATATTAAACACACTTGTGAAAGCAGGCTGGTGTCACCTGCTAACGATGGTTTAGCTGTGCTTGGATTACACGAAGTCTCTCAACATCTTTCTGTAAACAAGTAAAACATTTTCTGTGCAGTCATGTCTGACTCTTTGCGACCCCATGGACTGTAGCCCGCAGGCTCCTCTGTCCATGGGATTCTCCAGGCAAGAATCCTGGAGTGGGTTGCCATTTCCTCCTCCAGGGGATCTTCCCAATCCAGGGATCAAACCCACATCTCTTACATCTCTGGCATCGGCATGCAGGTTCTTTAGCACTAGCAGACAGCGTATATTTTGGAGGAAGTAAAAGTGTATTTTCTCTCAACTTCATATGAAACAGTGCTCTTTTTCTGTATTTTCTCATCCTTGAGATCATTGCCCATTGTACCTTTCACTTCTGAAGGAATCTACAGTTGTGAGACCTCCACGTCCCCTTTATACTAACACGCACACACACGCGTGCACACATGCATGCACACACACGCGCGCACACACACCACCCTTGACTAACTGACAGTGGCCACCTCAGTGCTGAGATGAGTACTGTTAGCTGTGTCCTTGTCAGCAGAGAAGTGACTTGTGACTGATTAGCGGTGTCTCCCTGCAGGGAAAACGCTGAGATGGTGAGCAAGGAGACGCAGGGAAGGGAGTTTAGGGGAAGGACCACGTTTCGTATCTGCGGACATTAGAGAAGGATCTATTCTATTGCTGCCAACCAGCAGAGAGCCCTAACATTTGCAATTCCTTTTCATTTTGGCAGATGTTCACATTTGAGAAATACCGATGTAATAAATAATGCTTTTCTATATTCACTTACAACTTGTTAGATGTTGCAAAGCATGAAAGCTGGACATAAAACTGGAACCTGGAGTGAAACCTTGAGAGGCGCAGAGTGCCTGAAGCTTTAAGTCACCTGGATGAATACTGAGGCCTCTGTGCTTTTCTCCCAGCAAATGCCTCCCTTGAAATGCCCCTGCTCATGGAGTAACTGTATGCATTCCTAAAGCCAGGCTGGGAGTCATTTTCTTCAGTGAGTTAGCCTTTCTTTTCCAGCCAGGTCACTGCTGTCTTACCTTTGCCTTGTTTTTGCTTTTTTCACTGTCAGTGTGATCATTTTGCAGACTGGCATCTTTTCTAAATGGTGAGTCTCACTGAGGGACGTAAAGAAGGTCCAAAAAGACGTTCTTTTCAAAAGACCTATTGGAGAGGGGCCTGCAATTTGGCCTCTCAACACCAACTCAAAGGTTTCTTCATACCATTATCAATATGACTTTGTCTTACATACAACAGGCCACTAACAAGAAGTACTAAATCAACAGCAATATGCCGCCAAGGCAGAGAGGAGTACTCAGATCCGCTGATACTGCTCTGACATTTCACACAGGGTCTTCATTTTGATAGGTGCTACTGTTACTGATCATTTCTGAAGGACTTTGTATGAGTTTCCTGCAATGAGTTCCACCAACTGGATGGCTCAACACAACAGGGACGTACCGTCTAACAATTCTAGTGGCTAGAGGTCCAGACTCAAGGTGTGGGCAGGCTAACACAGGGCATAATCCCGTCTCATCTCTCCCTGCCTTCTGGGGGCTTATGGGCAATCTGTCGGGTTTCCTGGCCTGTAGATGCATCTCTAGCTGTCCTCCGTCTTCACATGCCCGAGTGCTCAGTCGCTTCAGTCGTGTCTGACTCTGCTACCCCGTGGACTGTAGCCCGCCAGGCTCCTCTGCGCGCGGGATTCTCCAGGCAAGAATGCTGGAGTGGGCTGCCATGCCCTCCTCCAGGGGATCTTCCTGACCCAGAGATCGAACCCATGTCTCTTACGACTCCTGCGTTGGCAGGAGGGCTCTTTACCATAGTGCCACCTGGGAAGCCCCCACCTGCACATGCCAGCTACTTATAAGGACACAGTCACACCAGGTGACGGACCCCCTCTACCTCAGTATGATGCCATCAGACTGTAATTAACCATGACTGCAAGGGCCTATTTTCAAATAAGGACATATGCTACAGTGGTGGAGGTTCAGTTCAGTTCAGTTCAGTCGTTCAGTCGTGTCTGAATCTTTGCGACCCCATGAATCACAGCACACCAGGCCTCCCTGTCCATCACCAACTCCCGGAGTTCACTCAAACTCATGTCCACAGAGTCGGTGATGCCATCCAGCCATCTCATCCTCTGTCGTCCCCTTCTCCTCCTGTCCCGAATCCTTCCCGGCATCAGAGTCTTTTCCAGTGAGTCAACTCTTTGCATGAGGTGGCCAAAGTATTGGTGTTTCAGCTTTAGCATGAGACCTTCTAATGAAAACCCAGAATCGATCTCCTTTAGAATGGACTGGTTAGATCTCCTTGCAGTCCAAGTGGTGGAGGTTAGGACTTCACATTTTGGTGAGGACACAGTTTAACCCATAACGGACTTATTCTTCATGATTTTACTTATATTAACCTACACATAATATTTCTAAGATACTTTCTATTTGCAGCAATGATAATGTCTTCAATTCCAAATGAAGATTTTTAATATTAATTAAAACCTGTAACTTGAGCATGTGAGTTAATTACAGAAATTTTCATTTTATTTTTTCCCGATTTTAAAACAGAGCTGGGTTTTACTAAGATAGCAACTGTAAGAGCATGTTTCAGTTCAGTTCAGTTCAGTCACTCAGTCGTGTTAGACTCTCCGCCACCCCATGAATCACAGCACGCCAGGCCTCCCTGTCCATCACCAACTCCCGGAGTTCACTCAAACTCATGTCCATCAAGTTGGTGATGCCATCCAGCCATCTCATTCTCTGTCGTCCCCATCTCCTCCTGCCCCCAATCCTTCCCAGCATCAGAGTCTTGGAATAATTTAGTGTACATTTTCAATGATTGCAGATTTTTTCCAATTCTTTCTGAGTAAAGTCCCTTATAAAACAAAACTAGGCATGCTGATGTCACTAGCAGATTTATTAACAATTTGGGTAACATTTAGCCATCATGTAATGAAGAAAACAATGAAGTATTCCTTAAGCTGTTAATAAAATAAAAATGAATGTTTTGAATAGTTTAAAGTCTACTATAAGTACTATTTCAATGATTTGGATGTAGCACTTCTTTGCCTCTCTTATCTAAATAATTACTTCAGTTTTATACTTTTTTATTTTGCATATATTTATAGTACCTTTTTTCTAACAAAATTCTAGTAGAAAACAGTGTGTTTTACATCACTTTTGCAGGACTTTTAAGCATAAGGAATGCTAAAACTCAAAAAGCAGTCATCAGCAAAATACCCAAATTATATCAGCTTTGAGTGCTTCTGTAATTAATAGCCATGCTGTCAATCAGTGAAGACTAGATACTCAACCAAAAATCAATGGAAGGGCTAATGATAAGGTCCATTCATTCTCTGACCAAGACAAAAATGAAAAACATGGCAAACTGTCCTGCAGCGTACAGCACCCACGCAATCCTACCAGCTCCATGCAGGAAACAGTGTGAGCTGTAATTGCAGACCACAGAAGCCAACGCTAGCAGTGGAAGCAGGTGTGGTAACTTCACTATCAGACTTGGGTCCATCCTTTGTGCTCATACTCACACTGATTAGCAAGGAAGCAAAATGGAAAGTGCAAACTGTGCCCCAAATTTAAGCATGAATCAAAAGGAAATACCATCCATTTCATAAACAGTACTTGAATCCAGTGGATGAAGTTTGCTTCAAGAGTACTTTTATTAGTAGAATGTTATTATGGATTAGGTTCAGCAGGCAAGGAATCCGCGTGCACTTCAGGAGATGTCAGTTTGATCCCTGGGTGGGGAAGATCCCCTGGAGAAGGAAATGGCAACCCGCTTCAGTATTCGTGCCTGGAGAATCCCATGGACAGAAGGGTCAGTGTTGGAAGCAGAAGAGGACTTCTGTTGAGGCAAACCACATCTTCTCCCCATTATTGCACCCATCACAATTTGGTTTAACTGAGGCTTGTCTGTGCATCTGTGAAGCTAGTTTCCTACCTTCTATTTATTCTTCATGTGGCTTTAAAATAAGCTCTATCAACTGAAGTGAGTTCAGTGCATCTTTGGTCTTTAAAATTAATACCTGATGGTACAACTTAAAGAAGTTATATAATCTCACTAACTTTGTTGCAGCAAAGGCTTTTTGACTATTGTTGTTCGGTTGCTAAGTTGTGTCCGACTTTTTGTGCCCCCCCATGCACTTCAGCACGCCGGTTTCCCTGTCCTTTACTATCTTCTGGAGCTTCCTCAAGCTCATGTCTATTTTTGACTATGGAAAAGATAAATTTCAAGAAATCTGCATAAAAGATATGTTGCTAATTTCTATGTTTCTATTTATCTTTGCCACCACAATTTTTGTGTTTATAAGTTCTAACACACGTGGTAGTAGAAATGAAAAACGTTGGAAAAGTTACATCTTGAAAAGAACATGCCCATTTTTAAATAAGCATATTTAACTACAAATGCATAATTGAACACTTAGGAGAATAAGTTCAGAATCCTGTTTGACAAAGTTTTACTTCCACTGAAAATTATATTTTATCAAAATTTTGTCTTTCAAAAATATTTAATATATTGAGAGTTTCTGACCATTTATTTTCTATATAAGATTATCTCGAGTTTCCCACCACTGGTGAAGGGATTATCTTCCTTTTAAGTTTATAATGTAAATGGTACTATCTGACTTACCTAATTCTAAAAACTTGAGCAATTATTAATGGGTCACCTAATATTCAGGGCATACTATAGAGTGGTTGAAAATATACGAAATATATCATTTGACCTCAATTCCAGTTTTTGCTCTACCTGAATTAGTTGTAGGCGAAAATGAAGAATTTGAAGTCCCAAAGATATTTAATGACTTTGACTAGACTACTGCTAAAATTCTAAACATTATTTAAAGCCTCTGACTCTGTGGTATAAACTGGTCTACTATAACAAATAAAATAGAATTCTCGTATATTACTAACCAATCTCTAAAAATGCAAGGCAATGAATGTAACATGTAATCAGAGACTAAAAGATGAAGGCTCACCATCAGAAGGCGAATAAACTTTATTAAAAAGAACAGATCATAAGAGAAAATGAAGAAAGCAGCAGTAAATAAATATTTCCTGCTTTGTCCCTGGTGGTTCAGATGGTAAAGAATCTGCCTGCCAATGCAGAAGATGCAAGAGACACAGATTTGATTCCTGGGTTGAGAAGGTCCCCCAGAGGAGGGCATGGCAACCCACTGCAGTATTCTTGCCTAGAGAATCCCAAGGACAGAGGAGCCTGGTGGACTATAGTCCATCCAGTCCCAAAGAGTCAGACATGACCAAGTGACTAAGCACACACACAGCCGTATTTCATTTGCTACTACCTCGAAACCAGAGATTTTGATAGGAACTTTATATGTTCCCGGAATGACATTGTGTCCAATTGTGCAGACATTAAAATTTTTCTAAGAAAGTCCTCAGCATTTAAATATATTTTTGTTTCACATGTTTTTATTTAACTTCAAAACATTTCTACAGCAACTTGGCTGCAGACTTGTATTGTAGAAAGGATTGTTAAGAAGGACACATTCCATGTCTTAGCAGTGTTTAGCTACAAGTCATTGACTAATTCAGACATAGTTTTAAGTCTCCTAACTTTGGGTATATGACTGTTTATCAATGGTACATACCTTTGCATAAATGTAAATTTTTTCTCTGTGATAGTAAATAAACTTCAGAAAAGATATCCTTTATTTTTTAAAAAATTATTGGGAAATAGAAACATAGTAGTTTAATTGAATGGAGAAGGCAATGGCAAGCCACTCCAGTACTCTTGCCTGGAAAATCCCATGGATGGAGGAGCCTGGTAGGCTGGAGTCCGTGGGGTCGCTAAGGGTCGGACACGACTGAGAGACTTCACTTTCACTTTTCACTTTCACACATTGGAAAAGGAAATGGCAACCCATTCCAGTGTTCTTGCCTGGAGAATCCCAGGGATGGGGGAGCCTGGTGGGCTTCCGTCTATGGGGTCACACAGAATCGGACGTGACTGAAGTGATTTAGCAGCAGCAGCAGCAGCAGCAGCATGGTTTTAATGAGTCTCATAAAAATTTTGAGTTGTCTACTGTGATGTGTGGCATAGTTGCCACAGTTATATTATGACATCATTCTTTTTTTAAAAAAAAATGTGGAAAATTTTATTAACGTTCAGTTTTAAAAGCTTTACACCTGTGGTACACCAAGGGGAAGGGGTTTACTTAAAGAAGTAATTCTCAGGGTCTGGGTCCCGGTTTAGGAGTTGTGCAGCAGTGGTATGTGTTTGTTAAATCCTTTAAGAACTTGTGATCTTGGTCCCGGGTTGGTAAGGCTGTGACAGATTCTTCTTCCCCGGAGAAGTGTCTCTCAATAATGTTCAGCGCAGTCAGGGCGACCTGATGGTTCTCTTGAAGTTGCAGAGCCTCAATTATATCAAGCCCACCAAGTCCTTCTATCAGCAGACCCATGTTTTCCTTCTGAGAAATCTCCTCTGCTGCCTGGAGGGTGAATAAAAGGTTGTCGAGGATGATGATAACCATTTTGTTGTCTGGGATGGTGAGGAGATTTATTAGTGGTTCCAAGACTCCAGCCTGGACAAGCTGGATCAACTGGTCCATGGAGCCCCGGGTTGTGAAGTTAGCCACCGTCCAGACAGCCTCTTTCTGGACTTAAAACTCTCCGTTTTTTAGCATGGCCGCCAAGGGAGGAAGGGTGCCACAGGCGATTAGCTGCTGGATGTGTTGGCGGGGCCCAGCAGCCATGATGCTCAGGGCCCAGGCTGCCTCCTTCTGGGTGGAGGAGCAGGGATGCGTCAGGAGCTGGGGCAGCACACCCAAGATGCCCGCGTCCAGGGCCAGTTGGGTCTGGTGGTCCGTTCCTGTGACAATGTTGCCCACGGTGCGGAGAGAGGGGGTCAAGACGTTGAGTTCCAAGCTGCTCATAAGCTCAACCAGCCTGGGCAGGACCCCGGTGTCCACCACCTGGTCAATGCGCGCATCACAGCTGTCAGTGAGGTAGGACAGGGCCCAGCAGGTGTCCGAGAGGACCTCTCTGTCTGGGTGCCCCAGGAGGTAGAAGAGGGCCGGCAGCATCTGCTTCACCGCATGGTTCGATGGGTAGGGGTTCTTGTTCCGGCACAGGCTGGACAGGGTCCAGGCGATGTTGCGCAGGAATGGGACTGGTATGCGTGACGAAACCAGGGTCAGCAAATGTGGAATGGCATCACTCGAGATAACATTGTCTCTGAATTCTGGTCCATCACCTGCTATGTTCCTGAGGGCCCACATGGCCTGTTCACGCACAGTCATGTGAGGGGAAGACAGGAGCTCAACCAGGGGCTGGATGGCGCTCCCGTCCACAGCGGGCATGAGTCAGCTCCGAGGCCCCCGAAGCAAAGTTGGTCAGAGCCCAGGCTGCCTCAAACTGCAAGCGGGGGTGAAGGGACGACTTCAGGAACTCCACCAGCCTGGGGATGAGTCCTGCGTCCACAATCAGCTTCAGAGGAGGGTTCTTCTCCTGGGACAGCATTTTCCTGGCTGCTTGGGTGGCCTGAAAACATAGTTCTATATCTGAGGCATTGACACCACTGATTATTTCTTGCAGGGTGAGGCTGCCCCTTTGGTCTGCTGATCAGAAGGGTCAAGTGAGACATCAGTGATGTTCCTCCTCTTCAAGGCCTGCTCATCCTTCTTGGCTTTCCGGAGCTCCAGGCGTCTTTGCCCTGATACTTAAATTTTCTCAGCCTCTCTTCTGGAGCATCCAAATTCTTAATGTCTATCCTTTTAAAATACAATAATATATACAGTTCAGTCGCTGCAGAATGCAACATATATATATCAGCTGTGTTGATAGGGTGTTCCTGTTCAGAACATCTTGGTATTGTCTTAGCATTCATTCCATTTTAAGTAAAAATAGTGACTTGTTCAAATACAATTTAAAATCTAGATCTAATCAGCCACAATATCACCCCAAGTAACAATAACTTTTCCTTTAGGTGTCACACACATTTAAGATGCATACCTACCTGCTCTCTTCCCATCCCTTTCTCAACTGAAGCATTTTATAAATGATTCATGTAATTACAGCTTATTTAGTGATTTGGTGAGGGCATTAGAAAGGAAAAGATTTAAAATTGTCTTAGTTTTTAAGAAATTCAGTATGCAATAAAATCATCAAAAATTGGATCTTTTAGCATTCAGATTGCTCTGCTTTGTTTTATATTAATGATTCATTAAATTATCATCTTCCCTGAAATATACTATCAAGTGAAATTTACTATTATTGTGGTAAAAATGCTGCGTACCAGTTACCAAATGTTAAACAATCATATATAGCTTTATTCCTTGGACTCATTAAGTGTTATTTAACCACAAGCAAAGTCAGCAACACAAGGTTCTTATTCAGTTTGAAAACACATGTTTGAATTACAATACTAGAATGTTATCCATCAAATATGGCAGGTGGATCTTACAAAACTTATCTGACATAATAGCAATGAATACCTGGAGAATGCTTTTGGGACCTTAACAATAGTATGCTGCTGCTGCTAAGTCGCTTCAGTCGTGTCCGACTCTGTGCAACCCCTTAGACGGAAGCCCACCAAGCTCCCCTGTCCCTGGGATTCTCTAGGCAAGAACACTGGATTGGGTTGGCATTTCCTTCTCCAATGCATGAAAGGGAAAAGTGAAAGTGAAGTCACTCAGTTGTGTCCGACTTGTAGCGGACTCCACTACTTGTAGAGGACCCACTAGGCTCCTCCGTCCATGGGATTCTCCAGGCAAGAGTACTGGAGTGGGGTGCCATTGCCTTCTTCGCAACAATAGTATAATGGCATTTTAATAGTATTGTGCATAACTTCTTCATGATTTAAAAATGTGGAAATGATTAGTACCTCAAGTAAATCTGTAGGTATCCTAGAAGTCTGGGATACCACAGCTTCCTACCGAAGCTCTCCTGCGAGGAAAACATTGCTCATAGAATCAGGATCCTGGGTTGAAACTCCTTAATATGCTGTGAGGTTTGTGGGACTCGCTCTTCCTTTCTCACCTATGAGGACAATAATATCTGCTCTGACCCTTTCCCACAGGTACTGCCAGAATGAAATGAGATATCAGATAGCAAATAAATTTGAAAAATATGGAAATGAGATGCATGTTCAAAGCTCAAAGACAGATACACGAAATAAAGATCAGGCCCAATATGATGTTCAGAGGTACTTTCTGAATATAAATTATTTTATTGAGGCTGAAATTAAGCAAACATTCTGAAATAAAGTGAATAATTAGAACATTGGTTTATGTTACTGTGTTTGTATCCAATGCTTTTCAGAAACTCATGTGGTCAAGATTAATGGAGTTCTTGGCCTGGGGCCACCTTGTTTATGACGATCATAATTCAATGACTTCTACCAGAGTAAATTTGGCATTGAAGATGGTGTTCTGCATCTTCTGCATGTATCAGTCTTCAACTGTACCTCACATGCTTAAAGAATGAAGCTTTAGTCGTATCCGACTCTTTGCAACCCTGTGGACTGTAGCTTGCCAGGCTTCTCTGTCCATGGGATTCTCCAGGCACTGGAGTGGGTTGCTATTTCCTTCTCCAGGGGATCTTCCTGACCCAGGAATCAAACCCACTCGTAGACTCAGCATCCGGATCAAACCTAGGTCTCCCACATTGCAGGCAGATTCTTTACCATCTGAGCCACCAGGGAAGCATTTTATCATTAGCCTAAGACCATGAAAGAAAATTGCATAATCTTTCAATATACTTTCCCAGGTGGTTCAGTGGGTAAAGAACCTGCCTGCAATGCAGAAGATGCAGGAGACTCCAGTTTGATCCCTAGTCAGAAAAATCACCTGGAGAAGGGCACGACGACCCACTCCAGTATTCTTGCCTGGAGAATCGGACAGACAAAGGAGCCTGGTGGGCTACAGTCCACAGGGTCGCCAAGCATTGGACACAGCTGAAGCGGCTGAGCAAACACTTCCTCCAGTCGTCGCTGCTGTTGCTCCCTTGCTGTCGTGTCTGGCCCGGGGCTGCAGCGCACCGGGGTTCCCTGTCCTTCCCCACCTCCGGAGCTTGCTCAGACTTACGTCCATTCTGTTGGTGACACCAGCTGTGGAAAGGCAGTTAACTGCGTGAAGTCCATCTTTCGGATAAAGCGGTGATATTCCTGTATGTCCTTGGCACGCCGCTGCCTCAAGGATGTCATGCATATACCCTGAGGTCCACTTGAGATCTACAATGATCCCTGCATTGAGGCTGATAAGGGATCTAATTGCAAGGAGCTTGGAGGACTGATGCTGAAGCTCTAATACTTTGGCCACCTGATGCGAAGAGCTGACTCTTTGGAAAAGACCCTGATGCTGGGAAAGACTGAGGGCAGGAGGAGAAGGGGGTGACAGAGGATGAGATGGCTGGATGGCATTATCGACTCAGTGGACATGAGTTTGAGCAGGCTCTGGAGGATAGTGAGGGACAGGGAGGCCTGGCAGGCTGCAGTCCATGGGGTCGCAAAGGGTCAGACACGACTGAGCATCTGAACAATAGCAACAACATGGAGGGGATAAGGATTCAGTAACTGTAGTAGCCTTCCAGGTGTCGGGGCACCACAGATGATGTAAACTTGTCAAGGCTGGAGTGAGAGAGTGAAATGGGAGCAACTCTTGGAAACAACAAAAAGGCTGTTCTGTTGGGCTCATCTGCATAACTGCTCCGTCCATACTGTGACGAGACCTCTTGATGTTCTGTTACCATCTCCCTCCACTTTTAATATGAATTATACTTTTTAACTGGGCCTTGTCAGAACTTCTTCCTAATATACTCTTCTAAATTCCCCAAAGTACACACCTCAGAGCTGTTAATTAAAAGGGCCTGCTGGTATAAATAAACACATATGCTGCTGATTAGCCACCCTTTAGGGGTCAACAGTGGGGAAGTCTTGCTGGGCTTCTGTTAATTGTTGTCCAGAATCTTAACAGGAACTGTCTAATGATCTCGTATGGCTTTGGCCATCTGGCCCTCTGAGTTCACTTGCCAGTAAATAGCCAACATTTAGAAAAAGAAAGAACTATCTCTTATAAGACGAATACCTCATAAGATCTAACCTAGCTATTCACATATGTGAGTAAGGATGATTTACTTTAGTTCACTAATCAAATCTTACATAATTCAAATTGTCTTTTAGATTCATTCTCATGTCAACTGCTTCAATACTAGCCACAAGCTGGACTTCCTGCTTCTTTTACATAAGCAGCAGTAGACGCACCAGAACTTGCATGTTATATTGATGGTCTCAGGCAGCGAAGAATGTTTCTGATAATTAATCTTTCTGAATTTTACCTGACGATTTTAGGTACTGGTGCATCTTCTTCTTCTGGGGGAGTACTGTAGAACTGATGGCTAGGTGTAAAGCTTGGTCTCACATCTTCTAAAATAGAATTTTGGTTGGTATTACTCCTCTGAATATTACAAAGCTTCACTACTAGCTGGTTTTTCACTACATCATCTCTCCCATTTTTAGCTGAATGTTTCAAAACAGAATTAATAGATTTAAAGGAGCTAATAAGAGAACACTCTTCATTCATAGGAGGACGTTATTTTAGAAAACCTCTGTTCTATTTGTCTCAGTTTTGAAAGAGATGAAAGTATGAATATAGGGGAAGAGATCCTCCAGCTCAAGGTGTATATGTGTATACTTTTCATAGATAATTGTGTGCTGAAGAGAAGAATATCACTGGTCACCTTTACTCTTGTGTCTAATCTCGTGTCTAATCTGCTCATACACTATCAAAAGTGATCTGACAGTACTGTAAAATTTACCCAAGTGGTAGAAATGGAAGTTATTAATGTTTTCATTTGTGTTGCATCTCATTGTTATCTTGTGTGTGTTAGTCACTCAGTTCTGTCCAACTCTCTTTGACCCCATGAACTGGAGCCCACCAGGCTCCTCTGTCCATAGGATTCTCTAGGCAAGAATACTGGAGTGGGTAGTCATTCCTTTCTCCAGGGAATCTTCCCCAGCCAGGGATCGAACACGGGTCTCCCTCCTTGCAGGCAGATTCTTTTACCATCTGAGCCACCAGGGTGGGTAGAACTAGATTACAATATTATTAAAAAGGGAAATCTGTCTAAAAGAAATATATATTTTCAAAAAGCGGAAAGGAAAATTACATAAATTGCATTTCACGTTAGAAAAAGAATTCTGAGAACCGTGTGGAAGACATCTTGGAGAGGGGTGACACTGAGGCACTCGGGACCCTCCTAAATATGTGTCCTAAACGCAGTTTCTGTCTCACCCGAGTGCATTTCTCCTAACATTTTGCATATTCTTCAGAGACCTTGGGACATGCCATAAAAATGTTGGCCATCTATTCTGATTCAGTTGTGAAATATAAATAATATATAGAATATATATTACGTGTCTGTGTGCTAAGTTGTTTCAGCCATGTCCGGCTCTTTGTGACCCTATCACCATAGCCCGCCAGGCTTTTCTGTCCATGGGATTCTCCAGGCAAGAACACTAGAGTGGGTTGACATGCCCTCATCCAGGGAATCTTCCCAACCCAGGGATTGAAATGATGTCTCTTACTAAAATCTCCTGCATTGGAAGGTGGGTTCTTGGGTTCCTCCCTGTAGCTCACATAGTAAAGAATCTGCTTACAATGTGGGAGACCTGGGTTTGATCCCTGGGTTGGGAAGAGCCCCTGGAGAAAGGAATGGAAATCCACTCCAGTACTCTCGCCTGGAGAATTCCAAGGACAGAGGAGCCTGGGGGGAGGGGGGGCACAGTCCATGGGATCACAGAGAATCAGACATGACTGAGCAAATAATACCACTAGCGCCACCTGGGAAGCCCATATATTCCATCAGTCAGTTCAGTTCAGTTGCTCACTCGTATCCGACTCTTTGCGACCCCATGAATCGCAGCACGCCAGGCCTCCCTGTCCATCACCAGCTCCCAGAGTTCACTCAAACCCATGTCCATCGAGTCAGTGAAGCCACCCATCCATCTCATTCTCTGTCGTCCCCGTCTCCTCCTGCCCCCAATACCTTCCAGCATCAGAGTCTTTTCCAGTGAGTCAACTCGTCGCATGAGGTGGCCAAAGTATTGGAGTTTCAGCTTTAGCATCAGTCCTTCCAATGAACACCCAGGACTGATCTCCTTTAGAATGGACTGGTTGGATCTCCTTGCAGTCCAAGGGACTCTCAAGAGTCTTCTGCAGCACCACAGTTCAAAAGCATCAATTCTTCGGCACTCAGCTTTCTTCACAGTCCAACTCTCACATCCATACATGATCACTGGAAAAACCATTGCCTTGACTAGACGGACCTTGGCTGGCAAAGTAATGTCTCTGCTTTTTAATATGCTATCTAGGTTGGTCATAACTTTCCTTCCAAGGAGTAAGTGTTTTTTAATTTCATGGCTGCAATCAGCATCCGCAGTGATTTTGGAGCCCATAAAAATAAAGTCTGACATTGTTTCCACTGTTTCCCCATCTATTTCCCATGAAGTGATGGGACCAGATGCCATGATCTCAGTTTTCTGAATGTTGAGCTTTAAGTCAACTTTTTCACTCTCCATTTTCACTTTCATCAAGGGGCTTTTTAGTTGCTCTTCACTTTCTGCCATAAGGGTGGTGTCATCTGCATATCTGAGGTTATTGATACTTCTCCCGGCAATCTTGATTCCAGCTTGTGCTTCTTCCAGCCCGGCGTTTCTCATGATGTATTCTGCATATAAGTTAAATAAGCAAGGTGACAATATACAGCCTTGATGTACTCCTTTTCCTATTTGTAACCAGTCTGTTGTTCCATGTCCAATTCTAACTATTGCTTTCTGACCTGCATATAGGTTTCCCAAGAGGCAGGTCAGGTGGTCTGGTATTCCCATCTCTTTCAGAATTTTCCACAGTTTATTGTGATCCACACAGTCAAGGATTTGGCATAGTCAATGAAGCAGAAATAGATGTTTTTCTGGAACTCTTGTGCTTTTTCCATGATCCAGCGGATGTTGGCAATTTGATCTCTGGTTCTTCTGCCTCTTCTAACATCTGGAAGTTCACGATTCACGTATTGCTGAAGCCTGGCTTGGAGAATTTTGAGCATGACTTTACTAGCGTGTGAGATGAGTGCAGTTGTGTGGTAGTTTGAGCATTCTTTGGTATTGCCTTTCTTTGGGATTGGAATGAAAACCGACCTTTTCCAGTCCTGTGGCCACTGCTGAGTTTTCCAAATTTCCTGGCATACTGAGTGCAGCACTTTCACAGCATCATCTTTCAGGATCTGAAATAGCTCAACTGGAATTCCATCACCTCCACTAGCTTTGTTCGTAGTGATGCTTTCTAAGGCCCACTTGACTTCACATTCCAGGATGTCTGGCTCTAGGTGTGTGATCACACCACTGTGATTATCTTGGTCATGAAGATCTTTTTTTGTACAGTTCTTCTGTGTATTCTTGCCACCTGTTCTTAACATCTTCTGCTTCTGTTAGGTCCATACCATTTCTGTCCTTTATTGAGCCCATTTTTGCATGAAATGTTCCCTTAGCATCTCTAATTTTCTTAAAAATATCTCTAGTCTTTCCTATTCTGTCGTTTCCCTCTATTTCTTTGCATTGATCTCTTAGGAAGTCTTTGTATTCTCTCCTTGCTATTCTCTGGAACTCTGAATTCAGATGCTTATATCTTTCCTTTTCTCCTTTTCTTTTTGCTTCCCTTATTTACACAGCTATTTGGAAGGACTCCCCAGACAGCCATTTTGCTTTTTTCCATTTCTTTTCCATGGGAATGATCTTGATCCCTGTCTCCTGTACAATGTCATGAACCTCTGTCCATAGTTCATCAGGGACTCTATTAGATCTAGTCCCTTAAATCTATTTCTCACTTCCACTGTATAATCATAAGGGATTTTATTAAGGTCATATCTGAATGGTCTAGTGGTTTTTCCCACTTTCTTCAATTTAAGTCTGAATTTGGCAATAAGGAGTTCATGATCTGAGCCACAGTCAGCTCCTGGTCTTGTTTTTGCTAACTGTATAGAGCATCTCCATCTTTGGCTCCATTCTTTGATTTCATCAAATCAATGCAGCTGCATCAATCTGATTTTGGTGTTGACCATCTGGTGATGTCCATGTGTAGAGTCTTCTCTTGTGTTGTTGGAAGAGTGTGTTTGCTATGACCAGTGCATTCTCTTGGCAAAACTCTATTAGCCTTTGCCCTGCTTCATTCCGTATTCCAAGGCCAAATTTTCCTGTTACTCCAGTTGTTTCTTGACTTCCTACTTTTGCATTCCAGTCCCCTATAATGGGTGTTAGTTCTAAAAGGTCTTGTAGGTCTTCATAGAACCATTCAACTTCGGCTTTTTCAGTGTTACTGTTTGGGGTATAGGTTTGGATTACTGTGATATTGAATGGTTTGCCTTGGAAACAAACAGATATCATTCTTTCATTTTTAAGATAGCATCCAAGTATGCATTTCGGACTCTTTTATTGACCATGATGGATACTCCATTTCTTCTAAGGGATTCCTGCCCACAGTAGTAGATATAATGGTCATCTGAGTTAAATTCACCCATTCCATTCCATTTTAGTTCACTGATTCCTAGAATGTCGATGTTCACTCTTGCCATCTCCTGTTTGACCACTTCTAATTTGCCTTGATTCCTGGACCTAACATTCCAGGTTCCTATGCAATATTGCTCTTTATAGCATCGGACCTTGCTTCTATCACCAGTCACATCCACAACTGGGTATTGTTTTTGCTTTGGTTCCATCCCTTCATTCTTTCTGGAGTTATTTCTCCACTGATCTCCAGTAGCATACTGGGCACCTACCGACCTGGGGAATTCCCCATTCAGTATCCTGTCATTTTGCCTTTTGATACTGTTCATGGGGTTCTCAAGGCAAGTATACTGAAGTGGTTTGCCATTCCCTTCTCCAGTGGACCACATTCAGTCAGACCTCTCCACCATGACCCACCCGTCTTGGGTGGCACCACACGGCATGGCTTAGTTTCATTGAGTTAGACAAGGCTGTGGTCCGTGTGATCAGATTGGCTAGTTTTCTGTGATTATGATTTCAGTGTGTCTGCCCTCTGATGCCCTCTTGCAACACCTACCATCTTACTTGGGTTTCTCTTACCTTGGTTGTGGGGTATCTCTTCACGGCTGCTCCAGCAAAGCGCAGTTATTGCTCCTTACCTTGGACAAGGGGTATCTCCTCACGGCTGCCCCTCCTGACCTTGAACATGGAGTAGCTCCTCTCAGCCCTCCTGTGCCCGTGCAGCCGCTGAACCTAGGTCTCCCACATTGCAGGCGGATTCTTTACCAACTGAGCCACAAGGGAAGCCCATATATTCCATATATAATATTAAATGAGAGGCTTTATTCTTTTGAGATACTGCACTTTATAAAAAGGCTCATGCTTTGTTTCTGAATTGAATATGTCTGTCTCTAGAACATTTTTATTTCCTGTATACTTCCTTGTGTTTATGCATATGTAATGAAAACTGTACTATTTTGGTATACACACTTTTTATGTAAGCATTGTATGTTCTAAAGAAGATATTTTGAATAGTTAAAGCAATAGCATTCTGAAATAATATGATTTAGAAAACAGTAAAATCAACCAGAATAACAGTGAATATTCATTACAACTCAGCATGCTCTAGTAACAATATCACTTATTAAATTGAATTTCTTGATTATTTTTATTTCCTTTAATGTGTATTAAACATTAGCCAGTAGTGCTGCTCTCTACATAGTGAAAGGTTACCCGTACATTCAGGCTCTCACACATATTTACATTTACTTTAGATCAGTAATCTCATGTGACTTTTATGTAAAAACACACCAGATCAAAAAAAAAAAAAAAAATCCTCCAACACAGAATCTTGCATCAGAGTATAAACATGAAGACCAACACTTTAAAATTCCTTTGTAAACAGAGAGACTTGTATTGCCGAACCACAAAATATGTCAAGAGACTGTGCTTGCTTATTTACTTTTCTGCTTCATATTACACTGGGCCTTTTCCTAAGTTTATATTTGCATAGTGTTAGGCATGCAGAGAAAGGACTGTGTCTATTTGCATTTTGAACATTCGGTCTGTTTGGCATAAATGAAGGTAGGCAGTTTGCCCTCACATTCCCTCAGTACATTTCTTGACATGAAAATATCTCTCCAGTGATTCACTAATGTGGTTTGTAGAAGAAGCCAGAATACTACTGAGGCAATAATCACGTATCAGTTAAAGTTTTAGACTCTTGGTTCAACCTACATCTCAAAGGTAATTTTTAAAATGCTGTGATGAGATTTAGTCACATCCTCCCTTCTCAGACACCCCATCTGTCACCTCCAACCACTCCATGTGTTTGCTGATATAAACTTTAACCTGACTTTAATGCATGTTTCTAACCATGAGAAATGATGTCACTTGGGTCAGTAAATATGCTGATTCATTTAAACTAATCTTCTAAGGCATTCAGTTCACTTCAGTTCAGTCGCTCAGTCGTGTCCGACTCTTTGTGACAGGGCAGTCTAATTGTAAACGGGAGAAACAAATGATAGTGGTATGTTCTGAACAGAGTAGCGAGAATCTGAGTTCAGTTCAGTTCAGTCGCTCAGTCGTGTCCGACTCTCCGCAACCCCATGAACCACAGAACACCAGGCCTCCCTGTCCATCACCAACTCCCAGAGTTCACTCAAACTCATGTCCACAGAGTCGGTGATGCCATCCAGCCATCTCATTCTCTGTCGTCCCCTTCTCCTCCCGCCCCCAACCTTTCCCAGCATCAGAGTCTTTTCCAGTGAGTCAACTCGTCGCATGAGGTGGCCAAAGTATTGCAGTTTCAGCTTTAGCATCAGTCCTTCCAATGAACACCCAGGATTGATCTCCTTTAGAATGCACTGGTTGGATCTCCTTGCAGTATAAGGGACTCTCAAGAGTCTTCTCCAACACCACAGTTCAAAAGCATCGATTCTTCGGCGATCAGCTTTCTTCACAGTCCAACTCTCACATCCATACATGACCACGGGAAAAACCATTGCCTTGACTAGACGGACCTTGGTTGGCAAAGTAATGTCTCTGCTTTTTAATATATTATCAAGGTTGGTCATAACTTTCCTTCCAAGGAGCAAGCGTCTTTTAATTTCATGGCTGCAATCAGCATCTGCAGTGATTTTGGAGCCCCAGAAAATAAAGTCTGACACTGTTTCCACTGTTTTTCCATCTATTTCCCATGAAGTGATGGGACCAGATGCCATGATCTTTGTTTTCTGAATGTTGAGCTTCAAGCCAACCTTTTCACTATCCTCTTTCTCATCAAGAGGCTTTTGAGTTCCTCTTCACTTTCTGCCATAAGGGTGGTGTCATCTGCATATCTGAGATTATTGATATTTCTCCCGGCAATCTTGATTCCAGCTTGTGCCTCCTCCAGCCCAGCATTCCTCATGATGTACTCTGCATATAAGTTAAATAAGCAAGGTGACAATATACAACCTTGACGTACACCTTTTCCTATTTGGAACCAGTCTGTTGTTCCATGTCCAGTTCTAACTGTTGCTTCCTGACCTGCATACGTTTCTCAAGAGGCAGGTCAGGTGGTCTGGGATTCCCATCTCTTTCAGAATGTTCCACAGTTTATTGTGATCCACACAGTCAAAGGCTTTGGCATAGTCAATGAAGCAGAAATAGATGCTTTTCTGAAACTCTCTTGCTTTCTCCATGATCCAGCGGATGTTGGTAATTTGATCTCTGGTGCCTCTGCCTTTTCTAAAACCTGCTTGAACATCTGGGAGTTCACGGTTTACATACTGCTGAAGCCTGGCTTGGAGAATTTTGAGCATGACTTTACTAGCGTGTGAGATGAGTGCAATTGTGCAGTAGTTGGAGCATTCTTTGGCATTGCCTTTCTTTGGGATTGGAATGAAGACTGACCTCTTCCAGTCCTGTGGCCACTGCTGAGTTTTCCAAATCTGCTGGCATATTGAGTGTAGCACTTTCACAGCATCATCTTTCAAGACTTGAAATAGCTCAACTGGAATTTCATCACCTCCACTAGCTTTGTTCGTAGTGATGCTTTCTAAGGCCCACTTGACTTCACATTCCAAGATGTCTGGCTCTAGGTCAGTGATCACATTATCATGACTATCTTGGTCGTGAAGATCTTTTTTGTATAGTTCTTCTGTGTATTCTTGCCACCTCTTCTTAATATCTTCTGAGATGAGGGTACAATTCACACAGCTGTTAAATGAAGACAGCATAGACATAAAGGCTTCAGATACAGAACAGTGGGCTCAAATTCCAGCTTTGATGCTTATTCATTGAGTGAATTTTGGTAAATTTGTAATTTATTTATTCGATTTTATCCATAAATACTTATTCAACAACTGCTTAAAACAACTTCTAGTGAACCAGAAATTTACTACCTGTATTGTATGCATGGAACATTGTGGGGAATTCAATATGTATTTGTTAAATAAATAAATAACCTGAATAGAATGAACTAAATATGAAAATTATTCAAAAGTAAAAGAACAACTTAGTATATGAAACAATCTTTTTAGCTAAGAACACAATAGTTTGCACAGGACTATTTAGAAATTGAAAAGAGAATCAAACAAGTTTGTTATTTTTCTATCACTCACAACATTTTTATTGTGTATACTTTGCTTTCTAAAATAATTGTGTGCCTTGGCTCACTAGCATTATCACATTATCACCACTTTGGCAACTTTCTGTTAGTGTATTTAAAACAGTGAAAAAAATGGCATAAACTCTTCAAACCCATCATAAAGAACTGCACAACGTCTCAGAATGACATAACAATGCACCTCAACTCTTATAAACTCTTGGCTATTACCAACAATGCAAATTTTTCTCTAGCATGTATTCTTGACCCTTGAACACTGCAGGGGTTAAGAGTGTCAATGAACCAGGGAGTTGAAAATCTGTATACTCTTGCCTCAGTATCCAAGGGGGACTGGTTCCAGGAGCCGACTTGAATACCAGAATCCATGATGCTTAAGGCCCATAGTCAGCTTCCTGTGTCTGCAGTTCCACTTTGCAGGTTCAACCAATTGCAGACCATGTAGTACTGTATTTACTGGGAAAAAAAAAAAGCAAACATACATAAGTGGACTGGCACAGTTCAAACCTGTGCTGTTTAAGGATCAGTTATAGTTTGTTATTAATGAAAACTGGTATGTTGATGTCCATTAATCAGAGAAAATCCAGCAACTGCAATAAATATTTGGTTTTTAAAAATACGCTGGGAAAAAATGAACCCCATGAATCAAAGCTTTGCTAAATATGTTAGTGAGGATCTTGTGGGCTACTCTCCAATCGTGTCCCCACTGCTCCTTGGAGATGGTATCGCTCTTGTTGTTTAGTCGCATATACTGTAACCCACCAGGCTCCTCTGTCCATGGGATTTCCCAGGCAAGAGTATTAGAGTGGGTTGCCATTTCCTTCTCTTAATTTGCTGATAATCATTTCCTCCTATTCCTTTGTAGAATCATCACAATAATAGATATCCTTGATACATTAAAAATTTTTGCTTATCAGATTTATAAAAAAGGACTGATATGGTGTTAATTTTTCTCTAATCGTGCTTTTTATCTTCCAGCATTGTTTTTAGAGTCACCCAGGATGATTAGAGAGCCCAATTTCAATAACTGTCATTGCTCAAAAGTAGAAATTCTTGAAACTTTTGGTCTCGGGACTCTTTCTTCCCTCCTTCTGTTCAGTTCAGTTCAGTCGCTCAGTCGTGTCCGACTCTTTGCGACCCCATGAACCACAGCACGCCAGGCCTCCCTGTCCATCACCAACTCCCGGAGTTCACTCAAACTCATATCCATCAGGTCGGTGATGCCATCCAGCCATCTCATTCTCTGTCGTCCCCGTCTCCTCCCGCCCCCAATCCCTCCCAGCATCAGCCTTTCTCCAGTGAGTCAACTCGTCGCATGAGGTGGCCAAAGTATTGGAGTTTCAGCTTTAGCATCAGTCCCTCCAATGAACACCCAGGATTGATCTCCTTTAGAATGGACTGGTTGGACCTCCTTGCAGTCCAAGGGACTCTCAAGAGTCTTCTCCAGCACCACAGTTCAAAAGCATCAATTCTTCGGCGATCAGCTTTCTTCACAGTCCACCTCTCACATCCATACATGACCATGGGAAAAACCATAGCCTTGACTAGACGGACCTTGGTTGGCAAAGTAATGTCTCTGCTTTTTAATATGCTATCTAGGTTGGTCATAACTTTCCTTCCAAGGAGTAAGCATCTTTTAATTTTCTGGCTGCAATCAGCATCTGCAGTGATTTTGGGGCCCCCAAAAATAAAGTCTGACACTGTTTCCACTGCTTCCTCAACTATTTCCGATGAAGTGATGGGACCAGATGCCATGATCTTCGTTTTCTGAATGTTGAGCTTCAAGCCAAACTTTTCACTCTCCTCTTTCACTTTCATCAAGAGGCCTTTGAGTTCCTCTTCACTTTCTTCCCTCCTTAATAGACAGTAAAATTATTTCCCTGTTAACTTCAGTTTACCATTGTCCATATCATCTCCCACCACAGTGAACATGCTTGCCAGTACTCAGACTCATGTTCTCTTTTTCTACTCTTGAACACTCCTTCCCTCTGCAGCCAAAGTATAATAAAAACACCTAGAATTTTAGGTCCACATTCTTAAGAATATACATCTGTTGCTTGCTTTATTATTTTATTCTGTTCCTTTATCGTGAGAAAACAGTTCATTTTACTAAAATATGTGAAACTGTGACTTCCATGGGCACCTAACATCCTCCATAATACTGCTTTCATTCTTATTTTGAGTACTTCCCCCAAGAATATTTATAAATAGATCTTGGTATGGTAGACCATCTGATGCCTTGAAAGGCTGAAATTTTCTTTAAGTATTAATCCAGTGATAATAGAATTGAATATTTAAAAAATGCAATTTTAAACTTATTTACTTAAACACTTGAAAATACTCATTTTCTTCCTCCATCAAAATTGCTATTCAAAGTTGAGGCTGATCTCTTGGAATTTGTTTTCTGTCAAGGGAAGAGTTCTTTCACCTCTGGAGATTTTGAAACATACTTGTCTTAATTTGATTCAATTTCACAAAACTGTTTCTAAGTGTGATGCTTTGCGTACTCAAGCTTTTAAATCAGCTGGCAATTTTTCTGTTATCCTTGGAAATTCTAAGATATCATTCCTTTAAAATTCTTTTTTTCCTGTCCTTGAGTACTCCCTTCATGTTGATGTTAATGCATTTTTTCTGTTAATATTCCTAAACTTTTATTCTGCATTATCTACTTCTTTATAGAAAAATATCAAGATTTGAATCTGAGTTATTAATTTGTCTTTAAATTTATCCTACTCTTCCCAATTTATTTATTCATCAATATTAATTAAAAATAAAAATAAATTGATACAAATATGATCCTTGGTTCTCTTTGTAATGGCTTATAATTCCTTATTTCCTTGAGAATACTTAATGGGACTAAATTAAATTCTTCAGTTATGTGTTCCATTAATTTTACTTTACCTGGTATAAGTGATTCTGTTCATCTTTCTTTTGTATAGTTGTGCTTTTTTCCTCTCTTATATTTAGTGCCAATTTATGTTTTCTTAGTGGTACTGAGATTATGTGATTTTCATAGTTATTAGTTTCTCATTTGAAACACACCTCCATCATTCCTCCCAACATGCAAATGAAGATTAAGTACAGGATCGTACCTAAAATGACATGATTCATAACAGTGGGATCTCTCAGTTTTGAAGACATAATGTGTTCCATTCCAAGTCAAAAATTCTGAACTTAGATTAACACTACAAAGTTTGTATAATTAATACAATTTTACAAATGTGGCATCAAAGTTTACAAACTGGAGTCATACACAGTGCTCCACTTGAACAATATTTTAGAAAATGCAAAGTAATAGAGACCTAAAGTAGACCAGTGATTCAGGGTTGTTATTGCTGTTCAGTTGCTAAGCCGTGTCTGACTCTTTGCGACCCCATGGACTGCAGCATGTCAGGCTTCCCTGTCCTTCACTCTCTCCCGGAGTTTGCTCAATTCATGATCCATCCAAGCACCTCATCCTCTGTCGCTTCCTTCTCCCTTTGCGTTCTATCTTTCCCAGCATCAGGGTCTTTTCCAATGAGTCAACTCTTTGCATCAGGTGGCCAAAGTATTGGAGCTTCAGCTTCAGCACCAGTCCTTCCAATGAATATTCAGAGTTGATTTCCTTTAGAAGTGACTGGATTGATCACTTTGTAATCCAAGGGACTCTCAAGAGTCTTCTTCAGCACTGCAACATGAAGGCATTAAGTCTTCAGTGCTCATTCTTCTTTATGGTCCAACTCTCACATTCATAACTCTCACACTCATACATGATTACTGGAAAAATCATAGCTTTGACTATTTGGACCTTTGTTCCGGGAGTTGGTGATGGACAGGGAGGCCTGGCGTGCAAAGAGTCGGACACAACTGAGCTACTGAACTGAAGTGAACTGAGGCAAAGTGATGTCTCTGCTTTTTAATACGCTGTCTAGGTTTTTCATAGCTTTCCTTTCAAGGGGCAAACATCTTTTAATTTTATGGCTTCAGTCACCGTCCACAGTGATTTTGGAGCCCAAGAAAATAAAATCTGTCACCATTTTCACTTTCCCCTCATCTATTTGCCATGAAGTGATGGGACAGAATGCCATGATCATAATTTTTTGAATGCTGTGTTTTAAGCCAGCTTTTTCACTTTCCTCTTTCACCCTCATCAAGAAGCTCTTTAGTTCCCCTTTGCTTTTTGCCATTAAAGTACAACATAAATGTGTAATATAAGACCAATTCTTTCCCCAAGATGGATTTTCTCTATCTTGATGGTGGTATAACGAAACACTTGTGAAAAACTCCCAACTATACCTGAAGCAGTGTGTGTATGTACTAGAAACAATGCATGGAAAACAACAATGCTTTCACCTGCTAGGAGAAAGCTAAACTTTCTGAACCTTAGTTTTCACATGTGTAACATTTCCTTACACCACCTTGGGATCCTTCTTGGGAAGCACTGGACACATAGGGGAAGGCCACTGGCCACAACAGGCCTTTCTTGGAACCCAGATATTAAGAGAAGTCAGAGAATACTCTCCAGGGGGACACCTGCCCTCCTCTCAGTCACACAGCTGGTGAGAACGCCACAGTGACCGGCCTCCAGGGTCTGGCTTTGATCAGATCCTGGGAACGCTGTGGTCGGAATCACGGGGGCGCGTCTGAAAGATCGCTCCATGCGGGGCCCTCCAGGGTGCACCCCAACCCTTGAGTATCAGCATCACGTATTTCCAGAGCTGGTCTCCAGCTCTTACACTTCCCCTCTCAAGTGCCCTCTGGGCCTGCTTTCAAAGAATCAGGTTGAAAATACAACACCTGTCCTGCCCTGGAAACGTCCTCTGTTGCAGCGCCAGGTGATTGCGATGGAAGGGGAGCAGCTACAGCACGGAACCCACGTCCCGGAGCGAGGCGCAGGCTCCTTGGACACAAAACCTACACCGTCTGACAGGGACGCCCCGCCGGTCCGGGCCACGGGAGTCTCGCAGGGGCCCACGGTGGCTGAATGTCCACCCTCTCCATACCTGGCACTTTCCCCTGTGCCTGCGGCCTTGGCTCAGGGTCGCCTCCTGAGAGGTTTGGGGCCGACCCTCAGGCCGGTCCCTGCGTTTCGCGGGAACTCAAGCCCACCCTTACCTGAGGAGGTCCAGCCGGGGCACCCCCGCGCCCCGCGCTTCCGCGTCACAGCCTCCCAGGATGCAGCGCGGCCACAGAAAGCGCGGGAACCGCCGGAGGCCGCGCCCCGAGGCCCGCTGGGCTCCGCCCCAGGGAAGGCCGCGAGGGCCCTCTGCCTCCCGGAGGAGCGGCGACGGCTGCCGGTGCCCGCCGGGTTCCCAAGGAGGCCCGGCGTGGGCCTCCGCCGTCCCGGCCGCACGCGTCTCTCGGGGAGCAGCGAGGGAGGCCTGGGAGAGGACGCCGGCGGGCGGCTCAGCGGGGAGCTCGGCGGTGGGGATGTGGCGGGGGTCGGGTGGGCCTCAGCGTGGGCTCCCTTGTCAGGGCCGGGCCGCGGGCTGTCGCGCACGCTGGGACTCATGCTTCTTGCACCTCCTTGCGTTGGCGTTTGTCAGGGGTGAGCCTCGCCCTCCCGCTCCCCGCTGCCATCTCGCCGTTGAGGGTGGGGAGGTTGAGGATGGAGTCGGCTCTGCCCTGTGTGCAGTTCCTTCATCCCTGTTGATGCTGCTGAGACGAAAGCACCCCACACACCAGCTGCTCCTCCACCCTGAGCCCCCCACTCCTTCCCCACCTTCTTGCCTTCCTTCTTCTGGGAGATTCCCCACCTAGCGGTTGCTGCGATGCCCTCTGTTGGTGGGCAGGTCCATCACCTCCCTGCAGTTGTTCTTGGGTGGATATCGGGAGCCCTGGGATTCCTCCTTCTGGGAAGCAGTAAGCCCGCTGCTTGATGATCTTGAGATGAGGGACTGTGTGACTTTGACATTTATGTTTAGGGGACTGATGGACACAGAGTGGAGTTAGGTTGCTGATGCCCTGGTGTTCTCTTCCTCAGAAGCTCCTCTTATCTTGTGACAGGTGTGAGATGATGTTGTACACTGTTCCTTTGCTCTTAGACTCAGACAGTTGAGACTGGAGATAAGCCCATCTCCAGTGGCAACGTGGCTTCTAGATGAAGCCCTCCCAACACAGGGAGAGCATGTAGGAAGTCTACACACGGTGATATTCAGAGAGACACCTAAAAGTATTGTGTCAGAAATCAGGTGGATAGGCAACCATCAGCTTGCATTTGGTAAAGGGAGATTTTTTATTTCCAAGGAAAATTAATAAATAACTCCAATAAGAGATTCATAAAGCATATCTTTGAAGAAGAGAAAGATAACGTTGTCCTGAAAGCTCAAATGAATAGATCAATATTTGTTCTTTTAGGAATGGTAAATTTGCTCTTGGTGTCTGACTTTTTGTGACCCTATGGACTGTAACCTGCCGTACTCTGTCCATGGAATTCTCCAGGCATGAATACTGGAGTGGGTAGCCATTCCCCTCTTCAGGGGACCTTCCTGGTCCGGGAAGCAGTGATACAAATATATAATGTAATTTAAGAGTGAGTATGGAAATCCCTTGAAGACATCCTGAAGCTGATCTCAGGTTCCCAGATAACTAAGCTTGGCTCAGAGAATGTTTCCCTTCTAGAGAAGCTGTCCACCCTGAAGCAGATTTCAGACCTTTAGATCAGAGGCCCAGAGGTAAAGAGATCAGTACAGTGACCAGAGGCCAGACACCTTCCAGGCTTTCTGGATAAACATGCTGAGGTACCTCTGATAAAAGGATATGCTGAGGAGTCCTGAAAACTACAGTTCTCTCAAACCAGAGTTGGTTTGGTTAACTAAATTAAAAAATGCCGTTTCTTATTCTTTAAAGGCTGTAGAGAAATACAGACCTGATGTGCATGTGTGCGCACACACACACACGTAAAACACCATAACAAAAATCTAAGAATACCAAAATATTAAAAAATACTTCTCTCTTATTAGTGGAAATAAGGAGAACAATTTCTTTCTTCATACTTTTATGTAAGTATGAATTTTTTACTTCATACTTTTTTCTGCCATGAGCAATTACTACATTTGTTATTGTGAAGTATTATTTTAATATAATAGAAAGAATATAAGCTAGTCTACAACCATTCTTTCTGTTTTCCTGCAAAGCTGCTGGAAAAAGCCAGACATGACTCCTGCTGCATTTAATATTCTTTCTTTCATTGAGGCCAGTGGTCGAAATGAACCATACTGATGCTATGGATGTTAATTTACAATAGTGGAAGGAAAGACAGATGGGGGATGTACTGCCGTGAAAGGGCCATGCAGTTAGTAGATTAGTAGCAACGACACCAGGCCATTTATGGTACATCATCAGCATAGTCCAAACTTTGATCTATTCTTTTGCCAGTGTTCCAGTGCCAAAGAGACTGGATTTTGACATTCTTGGCGTTAACAGTTTTTCCTGCAGACTTGACCCTAAATTTTAAGCCTTCACCATTCTGGAAATAATCATGTAACAAAAATATATCAAGGCAGTGTTCTACCTTATTTGTTTAAACTGTGAACAGACAGCCATGAAAAATGAACACTAAACAGTAGGTTGGGTATACATATATATATATATAGCTCTTATTCACATCATCACATGAAAAAGCAGTTTGGTAACTCATTCAACAATTGTTAGCAAATAAGTGTTAATACTTTTATGTGGCACAAACCCTCAGATTCTGGACCATCATAAAATGTCCCTGGCCTCACAGACCAGGGGCATCCTAGGGGCAGAGGCAGGTAGCAAGCAAGTGTACAAACAGGCATCCTCAATCATAACTGCAGATATTTTTTGACTTACAATGGAGTTACCTCCAATAAAATCACAAGTTAAAAATATCTAAGTTGAAAACGCGTTTCATATACCTAAAGTTGAAAACGCGTTTCATATACCTAACTTGCACGACTTCATAGCTTAACCTAGCCTGCCTTGAACATGCTCTGAATACTTCCATTAACATACAGTTGGGTAAAATCTAACACAAAGCCTATTTTATAATAAAGCATTGCATATCTTATGTAATTTAATGAATACTGTACTGAAAGTGAAAACCAGAATGGTTGCCTGGGTGCAGAGTATTTGTAAATATATAGGTTGTTGACTCATGATCGTGTGGTTGACTAGGAGCTGTCTTGCTGCCGCTGCCCAGCTCCACAGGAGAGTAGAGTACCACATATTATTGGCCCTAGTTGGTTAGTTAGTTGCTCAGTTCTTTGTGACAAGCTCCTCCGTCCATGGAATTTTCTGGGTAGGAACACCAGAGTGGGTTGCCATTTCCTTCTCCAATTATTAGCCCTAGAAAAGACCAAAACTCAAAATCTGAAGTACAGTTTCTACTGAATGTTGTCACTTTCACAACATTGTAAAGTCAAAACATTGTAGTTGAACCATTGTAAGTCCGGACTATGTATATATGAATAACATTCTTAGGATGTGACCTCTGTCCCCTGAACACGTCCTGAGGACCACAAGATAAGCCCCACATCCAGCAACTTCACAATGTTATGTAAAAATGGAAATATTATCACTTTGACATAATCAAGTCTCTTTTTAAAAACCTTTTCTACTGTTAAAGCTTTGAGCAGAAACTTTTTAATCTTCAGACCTCTGCACACAGTCTGTACAGGAACAAATGCTCAAGGTATTGGTATCTTTTCATTCTGTCCTCACCTTCCACTGGTTTTGGTCCCAAGGGCATGTCTTAATAGACATTTTCCCTGCAAAACTCTCACAGGTTATGCTTCTCAAGAAACTCAGACTGCAACACATAGAAAATTAGGCTCTGGAAACAGAGTAGCCCTTCATAATTGTTTTCAAATGTCCATCTAGTCAAGGCTATGGTTTTTCCAGTGGTCATGTATGGATGTGAGAGTTGGATTATAAAAAAAGCTGAACGCCGAAGAATTGATGCTTTTGAACTGTGATGTTAGAGAAGACTCTTGAGAGTCCCTTGGATTGCAAGGAGATCCAACCAGTCCATCCTAAAGGAAATCAGTCCTGAATATTCATTGGAAGGACTGATGTTGAAGCTGAAACTCCAATACTTTGGCCACCTGATGCTAAGAGCTGACTCATTGGAAAAGACCCTGATGCTGGGAAAGATTGAAGGTAGGAGGAGAAGGGGACAACAGAGGATGAGATGGTTGGATGGCATCACTGACTCAGTGGACATGAGTTTGAGTGAACTCCGGGAGTTGGTGATGGACAGGAAGGCCTGGTGTGCTGCGGTTCATGGGGTTGCAAAGAGTCAGATATGACTGAACAACTGAACTGAACTGAACTGAAGAGGGCCAGGCTGGGCATCTGCTAGTTTTTGGATATGGGCCTCAGAAGAAGGGGCTTGACCTTGGGCAGGGTAGATGGCAGCTCTACCCAGTGGGCTGGTCTCTTCTGGCTGCAGCCCACTATCTCAGGGATCCTTGACAAGTGACTGATGTCACCTTCCTCTTCCTCTTTGCTGGGAAAGAGTAGGCATAGGATTGGGACACTGTGTGTGAGGTTGCTGTTGTAGGGAGTGAGGTAGTATGAGATGGATCCAAAAGTTTGATGAGAGAACACTGGTGCATGTCTCTGGAATTGTGAAATGCTCTGGTTTATGTACTTGGAGGGAAAAAGGGAAGTAGAGGAATAGTCCGGAATAATAGCCAAGCCTCAGAGTGCCCAGTCTGACCCTGTCACAAAATAATTTACAAACATGCTTACTATTAATAGTATGGGACTTCCCTGATGGCTCAGCATTTAAAGAGTCCATCTGCAGTGCAAGAAACACAGGAGAACTGGATTCAATCCCTGGAGAGGGCATGCCAATCCACTCCAGTATTCTTGCTTGGGAAATCCCATGGACAGAAGAGCTTGGTGGGCTACAGTCCAAAGGATTGGAAAGAGTCGGACATGACTGAAGGACTAAGTATGAATGCATTGATAGTATGAGCTCAGAGTTGTGGAGAGCAGGAGAGCAGTACTGTCTGTATCCAGAGCATTAGAAGAATGTGTCGCAAGACACACTGAACTATGTCCTGGGGTAAGCATTTCAATTGATTGGAAAAGATGGCATATATTCTAAGAGAATGGCTAGTGAGTTTGCAAAGCTAGTTTAGGGGCCAGGTTTTTGGAAGCTTTGAGGGCAATATGGGATGCATGAAGACTTTGAATCAGGGAACAGTCCTCAACACCAAGCTCTAGAAACATTAATCAAGGATCAAGATTTGAAGTGAATTTAAGTGGTTAGAGGTGAGAGGTTGACTGAACTGTGAAGAAAGGTATAATGAGCATGGAACTACGTGGTAGCTCCCTGACTTGTAAGCTATGTGACCATGCCAAATTTCTTAGTTGGTCTCATTCTTAACTGTTTAATGTCTATAAAGGTAAACAGAATATTTACTTCACAGAAGTTCATCTAAGCTAACAATAAGACAAAGCTTGTAAAATATCTGAGTGCATATTCCTAACTGTTTCTGGTTCTATTTGTGCTATAGCTGAAAATCCAATACTTTGGCCACCTCATGCGAAGAGTTGACTCACTGGAAAAGACTCTGATGCTGGGAGGGATTGGGGGCAGAAGGAGAAGGGGACGACAGAGATGGCTGGATGGCATCAATGACTCGATGCACATGAGTTTGATTGAACTCCAGGAGTTGGTGATGGACAGGGAGGCCTGGCGTGCTGTGATTCATGGGGTCGCAAAGAGTCAGACACGACTGAGTGACTGAACTGAACTGAACTGATGTATGTGTGGACGTACATGGTTCTGCAGGAATATTGCAAAATCGTTGAGTCCATACTTAGGACAAAGGATAAATAAGACTAGTAGTGCCAAAGGATAGAAGGATGATAAGTAATAACTTTCTAGAATCACTTGGCCCAAACAACTTTTTATCTGAAGTTAAAAGTAATATATTTTTAAAATTCAAAGAAATGTTGCTAACATTGCCAAAAAAAGCAAATTATTACTCAAAGATTGTCATTGTGCAGTATTGTGATGTGTCTGTTTTCTTTGAGTACATTATAGATTCATAAGATAATAGCATATCAATTATATATTGTTATAATTTAACATTATATCACCAACAAAACCATATGGTAATACTGTTTTAGAAAATAATTTTTATATTGGCTTCATGATATTCTTTTGAGAGACTTTGTCAGGTGTTTCTTGGTACTTTGACCTTATGATTAGTTCTAAATTTTAACTATTATAAACAGTATCTCATATAATCTTTATTGTCCTAAAAACAATCAAACTTTTAATTGGATGTGCTAGGCTACGCAAAACACTTTTTAAAATAACAGAAAACACCAAAGATTGAAGCAGAGTGGTTACTCCTTTTCTCAGAGAAGTTAGTGGGTAGAGGAGATCTATTCATAAGGAAAAATGAACTAGTCTGGGTTATTGCAAAGAGACTTTGCAGGGACTTTTCACATAATATTATTACTTAATAATATTAATAATTACTTAATAATATTAATAATAATTCAGTAGTTAATGTGTGTCAGGCAATATTCTAAGCTCTTTATATTTAAACACTTTTTGACCCTCAAACTAACCCTCTGGCAGATACTGCTATTTATTCTTATTTTATCAATAAGGAAAATGAGACAAAAAATATGTGTGTGTGTGTATGTATGTATGTATGTATATATATATATATATATATATATAATTAGTAACTTCCCCAGGATCACTCAGTTACTAAACAGAAGTGTCCGGATCTTGACCAGTTTGCCTGAGGCTCTCTTCGTGCCAGGTCTCTATCCTGCAGTAGTGTTTAGCTAGTAATATTGACTGTGTTTCAACAAATTGATCATGGATCACATCATGAGAATTCTTACTTGAAATCCTGGAAGCTGGAAGGCAGTGGAACAATATTTACAGATTATTCAAGTACAGAACTTCCATTTAAGATTATTTGCACATCCAAGATATTTAATCGTGTCTGAAAGCAGAAGAAGAACATTATCTGATATAGCAGGGTCTTGGTAGGTGTACCATCCAGGGTGTCATTCTGAAGGAACCGATCGAGTAAATCCTCTAGACAAGAGAAAATGGCGTCAAAGCAAGATTGAAAGATAAAGACAGACAACATGTGCAATAAAAAAAATGTGTCCCATGAATTTCATGTTTTTAGCTAAATTTAAGTGGGTAGATATTTGCTTCTAGCCATGTTGAGACGACAAGGACTGGACTGAACCTACCGTCATAACTAATTAGAGCAGTGAGGGAAGCACGTGAGACAACTTTTCAGACTGCTGCTGCTGCTGAGTCACTTCAGTCGTGTCCGACTCTGTGCGGCCCCAAAGACGGCAGCCCGCCAGGCTCCCCCGTCTCTGGGATTCTCCAGGCAAGAACACTGGAGTGGGCTATTTCCTTCTCCAGTGCATGAAAGTGAAAAGTGAAAGCGAAGTCGCTCAGTCGTGTCCGACTCTTTGCAACCCCACGGACTACAGCCTACCAGGCTCCTCCATCCATGGGATTTTCCAGGCAAGAGTACTGGAGTGGGTTGCCATTGCCTTCTCCCTGTTTTCAGACAGTGGATATCAAATAGCCTCCGACTGTGATCTTTGAGAGAAAGTAAATAGGGTGGTGCGTTCTAGGATTGTTGCCCACCTGGAGGCAGTTTTTGGACCAGGAGCATGAAGTAAGGGCATGGAGGTCACGGCCAGCATTCTCCTTGGACTTGGGAGAAGGAGATGGGATGGCAGAGAGGCTGAGGCGGCTGGAGGTAGTGGGACAGAGCTGAACTGCAGAGGAGGGAGCCTTGTGGTGAAAGAACACCTGGGCTCAATGCAGGGATACTGTGGCTTTGCTGCGTCCTCACCACGTGTGCAAAGTGTTGAAGGTGTTAGTCCCTTAGTCGTGTTCAACTCTTTGTAGCCCCACGGGCCGTAGCCCTCTAGGTTCCTCCGTCCACGAAAATTCCCAAGCAAGAATACTGGAGTGGATTGTTATTTCCTTCTCCAGGGTATCTTCCCAATCCAGGAATCGAACCCATATAACCCACATTGCAGGCAGACTTTTACCATTTGAGCCACCAAGGAAGCCCTGGTTCAACGGGGGTGGCTTTAAAAAGGCTAGGTAAAAAATGACCAAGGGATAAGCTGAACTCTTTCCAGAGCTCACACACAGTTAAAACACATTTAAACTATGACCAGACCAATCAGAGAATTCTCGATTTAGCAGAAACCCCAGAACAGTAACACAGTGTAGAAGAGCAGATGTTTCTCTGGAATGAAATCTTTTCTATACCCATTCCAGGAAACTATGAAAGTAGACGGTAAAGGGAACGCAAGGATTTTTTGCAGAAATTTTTCACAGTTCAGTTCAGTCGCTCAGTCGTGTCCAACTCTTTGCGGCCCCATGTACTACAGCACACCAGGCTTCCCTGTCCATCACCAGCTCCCGGAGCTTGCTCAGACTCATGTCCATCAAGTTGGTGATGCCATCCAACCATCTCATCCTCTGTCATCCCCTGCTCCCCACCACCTTCAATCTTTCCCAGCACCAGGATCTTTTCCATTTTTCAGTGATTCAGTTCTTCACATCAGGTGGCCAAAGTATTGGAGCTTCAGCTTCAGCATCAGTCCTTCCAATGAATATTCAGGGCTGATTTTCTTTTGGATGTACTGGTTTGATCTCCTTGCAGTCCAAGGGGCTCTCAAGTTTTCTCCAACACTGCAGTTCAAAAGCATCGTTTCTTCGGCACTCAGCTTTCTTTATGGTTCTACTCTCACATCCATACATGACTACTGGAAAAACCATAGTTTTGACTACATGGACCTTTTTAGGCAAAGAAGGCATAAAGATAAGTGTTTAATGTATATTAATATTTTCACAGGTCAAAAAATGGAAAGATAACAATTTTAATTCTGTGGGTGTATGTATGTATTTCTCTCCTGTATTTTGCATTATTCTTCTGCATCATTACTTTTCTACATTTTCTGCAAGTACATGGAATGCTTAAAACTTATTTATTTATTTAATTTTTGCCCATGCTGCATGCATGCAGGGTCTTACTTCCCTAACCCAGGATCAAACCCTCGTCCACCTAAGTGGAAGCTTGGAGGCTTAACCACTGGCCCACTGGGGAAATCCCTGGAATATTTTTAAATTAAAAAATCTGTTAAGTATTTGAAGGCTCTGTCATATTCAGGTTTATGGCATTCACATTCTCTGGAATATTGTTAGCATTCAATTTATATTCAGTGAATCCTTGATGGATAAGTGAATTAGTGAATAAAAATTTTATTATTCTGAAAATTATTTCTCAGGGATAAATACATTATTTGGTATTCTAATTAAGCAACATTATGCTAAGTATTCAAAAGTAATAATTTAAAATTTAGTAGTCATCTGTTGCTCTTTGCTTAGATATTTTAAAAAGTATTGATTGTGTTTGTGCTTAGCTTTCTCCTTGCATTTATTTATATGCACAAAATTTTAGAAAAATCTGGTGTTCCTCTGGTGCTTCATTAGGATTGAAGGCTTTAGCAGTTTTAATTGATTGTTTGAGAACCAAAGTCTGATTCTGAACACAGACTATTTATGATTCTCTAGTCTCTCTTCAGTTACTACAATTTTTATTGTATTATCTTTGTAAAATGGAATTTGTATGTGTAATGGACACCATGACTCGTTAATTACTGGATAGTATCAAGGGAAAGGAGGAAAGAAGAAAGGGGAACATAGGCTGTATAAACAGCAGATTCATCTAGATACACAGTGTGGAGGGAAGTGAGGAGTGATGCAGGGAAGGAAAAGTGGATGTAGAGAGAACAGCAGGCAGCAAAGCGAGGAAAGCCAAAGCGTGGCAATCACAGTTGTGAGTTACTTTTACTCAGACTTTTATGTTTCATGGTGTAAACATTCAGTGACGCCTCATTCATGACTGTCAATCCCCAGCCCCCTTTGTCTTGTCCAGTTTATCAAGCTTCAAAACTGATGACAGAAAAATACAGTTGTGCTGAGATAGCAGCAATGTTTGTAATACAGTGGTAATACTTTGTAGGAACAAATAAGACTAAAATAACTTAATATTTCTGCATACTTACTATCAGTTATCATCATTTATTAAGTCTACATTATTATTTACAAGATAGTTCTGTACCTGTTTTGGATTTATGCAATCAATTGACAAAATAGGAGAAAAGCAAGCTAGAGGATGTACCTAATATAAAGTTGATCTACAGAACAAAATTACAAAATTCAAAGCAATCAGAAGAGAAACACACATGCTGATACAGGTAATATACTAAAAGAATAATAAACAATAAAAACAGAAAGCATTACATAAAATATTAATGTGAGACCAAGAACACTGATCATAACAGGAAACTTTAATTGTTTCTACTCAGCTATTAAAATTCTATAACTCCCAAGTGGAATTATAGAATAAAATGCAAATGTATATGGTATGCAAGTCACTAGAACAAAAAGTGACTCAAAAACACTAAGAATAATGAGGTATTTAAAGCGGGCCAGGCATAAACTGAAAACAGGAGTCATGATACCTATCAGTGTTAGATTTAAAATTATTGAACATTATAGAACACAAAAGGCCAATTTTGTATTGAGCAAGTATGAAATCTACAACAAGAATCTAACAGTTATTATTTATGTAATAAAATATCAGAAACATTCATAAAACAAAACCAACAGGCAGTTCTCCTCTATTGAAATCAAGGAGAAATAGAAACGATATAGTAGGCAATTCAATGCTACCTTTCTTATGGCGTAGTATGTGAAAAAAATGATGATAAAGGTGACCTAGATAATTTGATGAATAAAAGATCTACTTGATTTAATGAATTCAGTACTTTGAAAACAAAGTATATGCCTTTTGGTCAAGTGACTATATGCCCATCCACTAGCCCAAAGAAACTACAAGTCGTGGAAGGCATTTTAAACATGATCTTGTAGATGTCTGGAAAATTATCCTTTGTCCTGGCTCTCAGACACTGAATTCTTGAATTGACTCAGGCCAGACTGTACAGCCTGAAACTGTGAGTGATGGATGAGGACTTCAGGTTGGGCGGCCCCGTTGTCCTGCAGTGTTGCATTGCACAGGGTAGCTCTAAGATTGATGAAGCACACCTGGCCAAGGTGAGACGTTCTCTGGCGTGAATTCAGATTTGACTAGTAGGAAGATTTCTACTGCCTAATATACTAGGCTGGGCCTAGGAGAAATTCTTAAACTTCAAGGCGTTCTAGAGTGACCTTCATTCATTCACATATCATCCATGGTTTGCAGCTTTATAATCGCCAGTGAAGGATTTTATGGCCAAATATTAGCCCTGTTTGTAAAAATATTGCTGATCTACTGGCTCCCTGCCAGTAGTGTGTTGATAGACCTGTATGCTTTAGGTAGTTTAACACTACTTGATTTACCCTTACCCTACCTACTACTGACTCTTTTCAACAACGTGACCATTCATCTTTAAGTGCTGTGCCTAGTCAGTCAGTTGTGTTTGACTGTTTGCGACCCCATGGACTGTGGCCCTCCAGACTTCTCTGTCCATGGGATTCTCCAGGCAAGAATACTGGAGTGGGTTGCCATGCCCTCCTCCAGGGGATCTTCACAACTCAGGGATCAAACCCAGGTCTCCTGAACTGCAGGCAGATTCTTTACCATCTGAGCCACCAGGGAAGCCCATTCATCTTTAAGTAGTCATATAAATAGACAAATAAAACCTCAAACCATTTCACAAAGAAGATGTAAGATATTAGTATTTTATCAAAATGCAACAACAACAAATGAAAAAAAAAAGGGAAAATATCCTACTTTGGAGTGGGGAGGGGTGGTGGCAGAGAGATTATTACAGAAGATCTTCAAAATTATTGTAGTGAAATATTACAGTTTTGATCTTTGATGGAAAAAAGGCACAATAAAGTATATACATCAGTAGCTCTTTCCAAGGGAAAAAAGATGCAAAGCCCAACTATTGAAAAGCAGACATGATAAGGAGAACTAATCACAGACACAGGGAATTTACTCATGAGACTTTTTTGTTCAACACTAAGCAAATAATTTTGAAAAAAATGGATGAGATACACTTTTTTCCAGAAAAGTAGAAATAAAACTAATCATTGAAGATGTAGAAATTCTAAACAGACTTTAGCGGAATTAGGGAAAATTATCTAGCAGCAGAAACCTGAAAGATGTTTTAGTCCTAGGTTCTTTCACCAGCAGAGAGTTGTGAAATCAGTGCAGGTAAAATATATGGGTGATTTATTAGTATTTTCTTGTATAGAAATGAACTTCGATTAAAAAAAAAAACCTCCCCTCATCCCCTGACATCTGATTCTGGTCATTCTAAATCTTACATTTAGAAGCCTTACAAAAAGTACCAATTAAATGAAAGAGTTGCTGGTGAGAGGCAAGAAGTCTCCTGTGAATTCTCTAAAAGAATAGGATTCCTGGGCTTGGAATAAATGAGTAGAAGCCCAGTAAATGTTTTTAATCAATGAGGTTGGCACATTTAAATGGAAATAGTATTACAGCTGGCAGCAGGAGACTTGGGCTATGTACTACTTCCATTAACTAGTGACCATTTGACCTTCAGCAAGCCATGTAAATTTTTGTGAATTTATTTATTTTTTGGTTTGTACAAATGAAAGATATCTGTTTTAATTTTTAATAAGGGGATCTTTGATATATTATTAGGTTTCCTGTCAGTATTTGAAGGATACTTAAATACTGATAAGTTGAAATATTAAAAAGAATAGAGAAATTTAATGCCTTTCAGACCAAAGTGGGTGGACTGTGCTTGATACCACCCCCATGTGGAAATCTTACTTTGCATTGTTAAGAATATTTTATGGAAAAGAGAAAAATCTTGGATTTATCAATGTCATACTCAAATGCGAGAAGCGAACTTAACTTCTTTCTTTTCAAAGAAGGAAACAGACTCCTTTTCCTTAGACCTCCCCTCTCACTCAGAAGTGGGGAAATATAATTTAACCCCAATAGATTAAACCCAGTTCCATGGGATAATTCAAGCATTCCTTTGAGAAATCACTCAGTGCTCTTAGGAAAGCATGCTTCGTCTCTAGTGTTACCCCATCTGCATTCCTCCACCTAAGGTGACACCCAGGTATATGAGGAGCTTGTTCTGTCACAAGGTAGCCAGAGTAGGGGTTTCCATTCATGGTCGTGTTCTGTGGTTTTACACTGATCATCTCTGTAAAGTAGTTGGAGGAAGTCACTCCCTGAAGATTCTGCTGAAATTTCTGCTAAAGATGATGCCTGCTAAAATACCCCCTTCCTTTTGGAGTGAAGAAAGCCCAGTTTCCAAAGCTGATGTTGCACACCTGGATACTTCTGGTCTGGCACACCCACTCTCAGTTACCTCTCCTTCCACATTCTATCCTCTGGCCAGGTTGTCAGTGGCACAGATTTGACTGTGAAGTCATCTTTCCCTTCAGTAGTTCAGACACTATAAACAGACCTTAACCCTACCACCTACCTCATAAGGAGATCTGAGAAATTCTGGAATTTGCCTACACTGTTGAGGAAAATTGGCTGACTAGGGGAAGCGGAAGTCTAGACTCACAAAAGAAATTATTGTGTCGTATAGCCAAGTCTGCTTTATTTGGGGGACCATCCTGAGTTGTGGGGTGAAGATAAGCACATCCAAAATGCTCTAGAGAGTCATTTCCTCCTCCTCTTCAGGATCTGACTCTATGTACAAGTCGACTCAATGGAGAACAGCTCTGGAAGCTCTTGTTTTCAAACAAGGTTATTTCCTCAGCAGGAAGCCCGGTTGTTACATAAGACACTGCATGTGCTCTGCTCTCCTTTCTCTGTAGTTTGCAGACTGAGAGGAGGGTTAGGCCTTCGTGTCGGTGCTCTTCCTTGCTGTGGTCAGCTCGGCCCAACACGCTGCCTCTGTGAACAGCGAGAGAATCTGGGAACTTTGCGCCATCCTATTAATACTTCTCTGCCTCTACTTTTTCTCATTAATCTAGTTTTACGATAAAGTACATGGCACTCCCATTGTCGTGTGTGTGTGTAGCCACAGCTGTACAATGACGGGAAGATTGCATACCTCTTTACTCAGACCAAGAGCTGCCGTAGGGAATCAGATGACACACCCTTGCTCCCTGTGATCAGAGACAAAAATATAAAACCAGTGTCCCTCCGGCGGCGCAGGCGCAGACGTGGGAGACGCCCGGCTCCGGTGCAACCGACCACGTGCAGAATCGTGGCTGAGATGAGCTACCCCACGCCCAGGGTTAGGGCAGTGGCCGAGAGGAGCTGTACCACGTCCAGGAGGCGGTGGCTGCTTGGGCACCGGAGGGCCGAGAGGAGCTGATCCACATTCAAAGCAGGAGGGGCGGCCCTGAGGAGATACCCCTCGTCCAAGGTAAGGTACAGCGGCTGCGCCTTGCTGGAGCAACTGGGAAGAGATACTCCACGACCAAGTGGAATATAAGAATCCAGTGTTCTGGGGAGGAAGGAACAAGATGGCGGAGGGATAAGACGGCGAGACCATTTTCTCCCCCACAAATTCATCAAAAGAACATTTGAACGCGGAGTAAAGTCCACAAAACAACTTCTGAATACTGGCAGAGGACATCAGGCTCCCAGAAAAGCAGCCCATTGTCTTCTAAAGGAGAGAGAAGAAATCCAGCTCCACCCACCAGAACACCGACACATGCTTCCCTAACCAAGGAACCCGGACAAGTCACCCGTCCAACCCCACACACAGCGAAGAAACTACATAATAAAGAGAACTCCACAAACTGCAAGAAGAGGGAAAGGACACCCCAAGCAAAGCAATATAAGCAAGATGAAGAGGCAGAGAAATACCCTGCAAGTAAAGGAACAAGGTAATTGCCCACCAACACAAACAAAAGAAGAAGATATAGGGAATTTACCTGATAAAGAATTTCAAATTTTGATGGTGAAAATGATTCAAAATCTTGAAAGCTAAATGGAGTTACAGATAAATAAGCTGGAGAAAAGGATTGAGAAGATGGAAGAAAGATTTAATAAGGACTTAGAAGAAATAAAAAACAGTCAATATACAATGAATAATGCAATAGATGAGATCAGAAACACTCTGGAGGGAACCAACAGTAGAATAACAGAGGCAGAAGACAGGATAAGTGAACTAGAAGATAGAATTGTAGAAATAAATGAAACAGAGAGGAAAAAAGAAAAACGAATTAAAAGAAATGAGGACAATATTAGAGACCTCTGGAACAATGTTAAACGCTCCAACATTCGAATCATAGGAGTCCCAGAAGAAGAAGACAAAAAGAAAGACCATGAGAGAATACTTGAGGAGATAATAGTTGAAAACTTCCCTAAAATGGGGAAAGAAATAATCACCCAAGTCCAAGAAACCCAGAGAGTCCCCAACAGGATAAACCCAAGGCGAAATACTCCAAGACACATATTAATCAAATTAACAAAGATCAAACACAAAGAACAAATATTAAAAGCAGCAAGGGAAAAGCAGCAAATAAAACATAAGGGGATTCCCATAAGGATGACAGCTGATCTTTCAACAGAAACTCTTCAGGCCAGAAGGGAGTGGCAAGACATACTTAAAGTGATGAAAGAAAATACCCTACAGCCCAGATTACTATACCCAGCAAGGATCTCATTCAAATATGAAGGAGAAATCAAAAGCTTTACAGACAAGCAAAAGCTGAGGGAATTCAGCATCACCAAACCAGCTCTCCAACAAATGCTAAAGGATCTTCTATAGACAGGAAACAGAGGAAGAGTGTATAAACTTGAACCCAAAGCAATAAAGAAAATGGCTATGGGATCGTACTTATCAATAATTACCTTAAACGTAAATGGGTTGAAATTTTCAAAAAGGCTAGGAAACAATTCTCATAGCCATCATTAGTTCAGTGTTGAGTTCATGAATAGTTTTTAAAGTTTGGGACAAACTGTAGTATTTGCTATTTGAAGTACTATTTGTAATTGGCATATTACGATGTAACATTGGTCTTCATTTCCAACTTAAAACGCCTAAAAATGCCTAACAGGTTTTTAGATTTGTGAACTTTAGTTGAAATGTATTTTACGATGTTACTAAACCTGCAGAAATATTGAAATATTTCAGAGAACTTATTCACTGTACATTTAATTTATTTTATTTATAAAAGTTATGAACTGTAGAAAGCTTTACTTATTGGGTCAAATGCTTGTTGCTTCAAATGCTTGTTGCATTTGAAGTGCTAGTTACAAAAAAATCAAATACCTTCAATGTGTAAATGCTATTAAGTTTTTAAAGGACTCTGGAGTATAAGTAAGTTTGTTTAAAGAAATTTAGTCTGTTCAACTTGAAAATAAATAAATAAATAAAATTGGATTATTTGATTAAAAAAAATAAAAATAAAACCAGTGTCCAGTGATGTGCTGTGGAGCAGGCTTCTGCCCACACATGACAGAAGATTGTGAGTGTGTTAACACAGCCTTTATTACAAATTAAATTTTATAAGCTTTTAATTAAATTTTATTAAGAAAAAATAATAAATGCTCAAGACTCATCATTGAGTAGCGGTTTTACTGCTGTCTGTGCTTTAAGATTACTTACACCTATTATATTTTTTATTGTGGAGGTACTATATCACCAGGTACTGTTACTACTGCAGATCTCTTCCTAGCTCTGCCTTAGGCAACACTGTGTTGTCAGCTCCAAATTGGTCATGATAAGTGTATTTATATCATAGAAATCAGCAAACATTGCAAATATAGGCATTATTTTTTCTCTTGGATTGGATTGATATCGTTAAACATTTGACAGCCCACACTGATATAGCTCTCCCCAAATGAAGACTACGGTTTGTTGATAACTAGGATGCAAGAGTGGAGAACTCTCAACAGGCTGTCAGATTTTGAAAACTAAGCCCCCAGGAAATGCTCCTGCAGAGGAAGCAAAGCAAATTTTTTCTTTTTTTCCTTTTTTTTTTTAAAAGAAAAATTGACTTTATTTTTTTTATTTATTTTTTTAATGAGTCAATTGCTTTAATAATATATATGGCAACAGATATTTTAAAATAATATTCTGCCAAAGATGATATACTAATTTTTAGTAATATATTTTATACAATAGATTTTGTCAAGGTGAAAAGCGTTGACTAACAGCCTTAACAAAAAACTTTTCATTAATTTTGGCCTCAAATGCCTCTCTCTGATTCTGAACAGCTTCAATATTATTACTACAATGACTCAAATTAGTAACAATGCTACAACAGTACCTCACTTCTAAACGCTTGCTGTTGCCTTAAGAGTTCTTTTCCTATCATTTTATTTTTCTTTTCTCTATTTTTTTTAAATTGGAGGCTAATTGTTTTACAATATTATATTGGTTGGTTTTCCATACATTGACATGAATCTGCCCTGGGTGTACATGAGTTCCCCTTCCTGAACCCCCCTCCCACCTCCCTCCTCCCTTTATCCTCCCTCTGGGTCATCCCCGCATGCAATAAATGCTGGAGAGGGTGTGGAGAAAAGGGAACCCTCTTACACTGTTGGTGGGAATGCAAACTAGTACAGCCGTTATTGAGAACAGTGTGGAGATTCCTTAAAAAACTGGAAATAGAACTGCCATACGATCTAGCAATCGCACTCCTGGGCATACACACCGAGGAAACCAGAATTGAAAGAGACACATGTACTCCAATGTTCATTGCAGCACTGTTTATAATAGCCAGGACATGGAAGCAACCTAGATATCCATCTGCAGACGAATGGATAAGAAAGCTTTCGTACATATACACAATGGAGTATTACTCAGCCATTAAAAAGAATGCATTTGAATCAGTTCTAATGAGGTGGATGAAATTGGAGCCTATTATACAGAGTGAAGTAAGCCAGAAAGAAAAACACCAATACAGTATACTAATGCATATATATGGAATTTAGAAAGATGCAAATGATAACCCTGTATACGAGACAGCAAAAGAGACACAGGTATATAGAACAGTCTTTGGGACTCTGTGGGAGAGGGTGAGGGTGGGATGATTTGGGAGAATGGCATTGAAACATGTATGTTGTCATATGTGAAACGAATCACCAGTTCAGGGTCGATGCATCTTTTTTTCCTTTTTTTAATGAGCCATGCTGAGGGCCACCCAAGAGGGACAGGTCATGGTGGAGAGTTCTGACAAAACATGGTCCACTGGAGAAGGGAATGGCAAACCACTTCAGTATTCTTGCCTTGAGAACCCCATGAACAGTATCAAAAGGCAAAAAGATAGGACACTGAAAGATGAACTCCCCAGGTTGGTATGTGCCCAATATGCTACTGGAGATCAGTGGAGAAATAGCTCCAGAAAGAATGAAGAGATGGAGCCAAAGCAAAAACAATACCCAGTTGTGGATGTGCCTGGTAATGGAAGTAAAGTCTGATGCAGTAAAGAGCAATATTGCATAGGAACCTGGCATGTTAGGTCCATGAATCAAGGCAAATTGGAAGTGGTCAAATAGGAGACGGCAAGAGTGAATGTCAATATTTTAGGGATCAGTGAACTAAAATGGACTGGAATGGGTGAATTTAACTCAGATAACCATTATATCTACTACTGTGGGCAGGAATCCCTTAGAAGAAATGGAGTAGCCATCTTAGTCAACAAAAGAGTCCGAAATGCAGTGCTTGGATGCAATCTCAAAAATGACATAATGATCTCTGTTCATTTTCAAGGCAAATACCATTCAATATCACAGTAATCCAAGTCTATGCCCTAACCAGTAATGCTGAAGAAGCTGAAGTTGAACGGTTGTATGAAAATCTACAAGAATCTTCCAGAACTAACACTCAAAAAAGATGTCCTTTTCATTATAGGGGACTGGAATGCAAAAGTAGGAAGTCAAGAGATACCTGGAGTAACAGGCAAATTTGACCTTGGAGTACAAAATGAAGCCAGTCAAAGGCTAACAGAGTTTTGCCAAGAGAACACACTCTCAAAAGACTCTTGGACTGCAAGGATATCCAACCAGTCCATCCTAAAGGAAATCAGTCTTGAATATTCATTGGAAGGACTGATGATGAAGCTGAAACTCCAATACTTTGACCACCTGATGCGAAGAACTGACTCATTGGAAAAGACCCTGATGCTGGGAAAGATTGAAGGTAGGAGGAGAAGGGGACCACAGAGGATGAGATGGTTGGATGGCATCACTGACTCAATGGACACAAGTTTGAGTAAACTCCGGGAGATGGTGAAGGACAGGGAGGCCTGGTGTGCTGCAGTCCATGGGGATGGCAAAGAGTCGGACATGACTGAGTGACTGAACCGAACTGAATGTTGGTTTTAGATTTTTCCCTTTCAGTACTTTACATATATCCTGCCATTCCCTTCTGGCCTGCAGAGTTTTTGCTGAAAGATCAGCTGTTAAGCATATGGGGTTTCCCTTGTTACGTTACTTGTTGCTTCTCCCTTGCTGCTTTTAATATTCTTTCTTTGTGTTTAGTCTTTGTTAGTTTGATTAGTATATGTCTTGTTGTGTTTCTCCTTGGGATTATCCTGTATGGGACCCTTTGTGCCTCTTGGACTTGATGGACTATTTACTTTTCCATGTTGGGGAAATTTTCAACTATAATCTCTTCAAAATTTTTCTAGTACCTTTTCTTTTTCTCTTCGTCTTCTGGGAACCTTATAATTCGAACGTTGGTGTGTTTGATATTGTCCCAGAGATCTCTGAGATTATCCCCAGTTCTTTTCATTCTTTTTACTTTATTCTGCTCTTCAGAAGTTATTTCCACCATTTTATTTTCCAGCTCACTGATTCGTTCTGCTTCAGATATTCTGCTATCGATTCCTTCTAGAGTATTTTTAATTTCAGTAATTGTGTTGTTTGTCTCCGTACGTTTATTCTTTTATTCTTCTAGGTCTTTGTTAATTGATTCTTGCATTTTCTCTGTTTTGTCTTCAAGATTTTTGATCATCTTTACTATCATTATTCTGAATTCTTTTTCAGGTAATTTGCCTATTTCATCTTCATTTATTTGGACTTCTGTGTTTCCAGTTTGTTCCTTCATTTGTGTAGTATTTCTCTGCCCTTTTTTTTTTTTGACTTATTGTGTTTGAGGTCTCCCCAGGTTTCAAGGTTGAATTCTTTCTTCCTTTTGGTTTCTGCCCTCTGAACTGAACTGAACTGAAGGTTGGTTCAGTGGTTTGTGTAAACTTCAGATAGGATGAGATTTGTGCTGAGTTTTTGTTTGTTTATTTTTCCTCTGATGGGCAAGGCTGAGTGAGATGGTAATCCTGTCTGCCGATGATTGGGTTTGTGCTTTTGTTTTGTTTGTTGTTTAGATGAGGTGTCCTACTAGGGTACTACTGGTGGTTGGGTGATGCCGGGTAGTCTAGGGTCTTGAGTTAGTGCTCCCACTCCAAAGGTGCAGAGCTTGATCTCATTTGGTTCTTGAGCTGGAATATTAGACCCCACAGTAAGTCTGTTTATCCATGCTGAGTTCTGCTAACCTGGAGCACTACTTGGAGGTGACCAAACTGCATCACTGAGTCCAGCAGACTTTCCTGCTGCAGCCTCAGCCTCCTCTCTCAGTCTCTCTGCAAATTTTTTAATATGGAACTGCAACTGAGCCATTCTTCAAGATATATAATCCAATCTCTGTTATAAACATAAATAAAAATTAACCAGGAGAAAAAAAATATAATCATCTCAATGTAGCTTTGTAATCTGTTACCTATATTAGGCAAGACATTTACCTTTCCAAATGTGTTTACTTTAATTCAATTAGATATTAACTGTATGAGCAAATACTCTTTGACAGAAGGGCTCTGCAACTTATTCTAGGAGAAAGAGGAAAATAGCCCGATTAACATGTTTTGCTACAAGTATTCAAGAAAAAATTTATTTTTACAGTTACTTTTATGCCAAGATTCCAGAGTTGTTTGAAGTTAAATATTCTTTAGTTTCTATGTTTTTGATTCTTTTATAAAAATCCTAATTTATTCTTTTATTCAATACATGTGTGTGCTCAGTCACAGTCATGTCTGACTCTTTGCCACCCCATGGGCTGCAGCCTGCCAGGCTTCTCTGTCCATGGCGATTCTCCAGGCAAGAATACTGGAGTGGGTTGCCGTGCATACCCTCTTCCAGGGGATCTTCCCAACCCAGGGATCAAACCCAGGTCTCTTGCATTGCAGGTGGATTCTTTACTATTTGAGCCACCAGGGAAGCCCAGGAATACAGTAGTGGGTTGCCATTTCCTACTCTAGGGGATCTTCCCAACCCGAGAATCTAACCAGTATCTCTTGCATCGCTTGCATTGGCAAGTGGATTCTTTACCATTGTGCCACCTGGGAATCCCTTATGCAACATATACTTTAAAAAAAGATGGAGGCTCAAGGATGAATGAGGAGTGGTCTCTGCCCTCAGGGCAATTATAATCTCCTTAACCCAGTAGCTAGTGCAGGAGATGTAAGATTCCATCCCTGGGAGGGGAAGATCCCCTGGAGAAGGAAATGGCAACCCACTCCAGTATTCTCGCCTGGAAAATCCCGTGGACAGAGGAGCTTGGCGGCTACAGTCCATGGGGTTGCAAAGAGTCAGACGACTGAGTGGCTGAACACACAGAGAGAAGAAAGCCAGATAAACAGGAAATATTCAGCAACAAAGTGAGTGCAATGGTATAAATGCAGCCTGGCTTGTGGGAATACATATGTGTACAAGTGTCTCTTCAAATATATAAACACGGTATTGCCCCTCCTCCCTGCCCCCCTCCCTTATTCCCCCCCTCTTTCTCTGCTGTGCCCTCAATGATCCCGCTGGGTGAATCCATCTGAGATGTATGGTGATATCCGTCATCCTCAGTTGCTTCATGTGGTACTGTGAAAACAAAACCAATTTTAGCATCAAAGGATATTTTCAAGTATTTTTCTTCACTAGGCAAGCTGTAAGAATCTTCAGCTGTTTTGTTGCCATGGTGAGTGGAGTTGAAGCAGTATTTCTAGTCAGAGAGGAAAATCTAGAAAACGAATGCTAATATGAAATAAACTAAGAGCCACCATTCTATAAAGTAAGGAAGTTTAAATGTGAGAGTCATAACCTCCTGTCAGACATTCAGAGAAGCATGTACTTGTGCCTGAAGTTTAGGGAGTAAAGGTTGCCCATTTTCTCTTCTTTGCAAATTCAGTTTTGAATATGGCTAAACTTTTAAGTTGTATTGTTACTTTATTTTGAGAATGAATTTAAAATTTGGTTGCAGTTAGAAAATAATTTTTTATGGAGATGGAGGAACTAGGTTTCAGTCAGTCCTCCAGAAATTAACTCCTGATTGACCCAGAGAAATTTATATGTTTGTAGGAACTCATTTTCGTCATCTACAAAAAGGAAAAATGAAAAAAAAAAGAGGAAAACTAATTATTTTTGTTCTTACAGAATTATTTTATTAGTAGTAAATAATGTACTGTGTCTTGAAAGCTTGTAAACTGTTAGACCCCCTGACAAACATTTAATTTTAGTATTGTCACATGATAATGTCATTGTTGTTTGGTCGCTAAATTGTGTCAGACTCTTCTGTGACCCTGTGGACTGTAGCCCACCAGGTTCCTCTGTCCATGGAATTCTCCCAGGCAAGAATATTGGAGTGGGCTGCCCTGCCCTCCTCCAGGGGAATCTTCCTGCCCCTGGGATCGAACCCAAGTCTCCTGCATTGGCAGACAACTTCTTTACTGTCTAAGCCATCAGGGAAGCCCCATGTTTATCATAGAACCCTGAAATGTCATTTCTAAATATTTTTTCAAAGGAATCCCTTCTGTAAATCCAGTTTCATTTATGTAGGTTTATTTGATTTCATATTGGTCTCTGATGTGTGTACTAAGTGGCTTCAGTCGTGTCCAACTCTTTGCAACCCTATGGACTGTAGCCCACCAGGCTCCTCTGTCCATGCGATTCTCCAGGCAAGAATACTGGCATGGGTTGCCATGCCCTTCTCCAGGGGATCTTCCCAAACCCAGGGATCAAACCTGTACCTCCTATGGCTCCTGCATTGCAGGTGGATTCCTTACCACTGAGCCACCATGGAAGCCTATGTCTCTGATACTGTATTTGATTTCTTTGACTTAATGGTTTGTGAATTGAATATTATCTATTTTATTTAAATTCACTATTTCTCTTTTAAGTCAAATGTGCTGTTAATATTATTCAATAAATAATTTATTTGATATTTTTAAACTTTTAGCACTACATTGCCTGTTTAGTTTTAGTGAGAGCCTTTGTTTCTTTGCTGAAATCCCCATCATTTCACGCATTCTATCTTATCCTATAAATCAATAGTACCTGTCTTCATTAGTCTTTTTATTTAGTTATTTAATTGTTAGTAATTTTATCTTGGTTGGCAAAGTAATGTCTCTGCTTTTTAATATGCTATCTACGCTGGTCATAACTTTGCCAACCAAGGTCCGTCTAGTCAAGGCTATGGTTTTTCCCGTGGTCATGTATGGATGTGAGAGTTGGATTGTGAAGAAAGCTGAGCGCCGAAGAATTGATGCTTTTGAACTGTGGTGCTGGAGAAGACTCTTGAGAGTCCCTTGGACTGCAAGGAGATCCAACCAGTCCATTCTAGAGGAGATCAATCCTGGGTGTTCATTGGAAGGACTGATGCTAAAGCTGAAACTCCAATACTTTGGCCACCTCATGCGAAGAGTTGACTCACTGGAAGAGTCTGATGCTGGGAGGTATTGGGGGTAGGAGGAGACGGGGACGGCAGAGAATGAGATGGCTGGATGGCATCACCGACTCGATGGACATGAGTTTGAGTGAACTCCGGGAGTTGGTGATGGACAGGGAGGCCTGGCGTGCTGTGGTTCATGGGGTCGCAAAGAGTCGGACACGACTGAGCGACTGAACTGAACTGAACTGAATTTTATCTTATCCTTTAATTCTTGCTTCCTAATTTCAACATGTAGGACATCCTTTGTTCTGGCCCTGTTGAGTGGGGGCTTTTCTTGATTACAGATGACATTTCCCTGTATATTGGATTGTCTCTATTCCTTATAGTATGCTAGGAATTTTATATACAGATTCAAAAGAGACTCAAATAGATCATTTTGTGTTGTTTTGCTGTGCTGGAACACATACTTTCTTTTGTTAGGAGCCTAAATGAAGTGGCTAACACCAGAATGGAACTGAAACTGAGGTTGAACGACTGCAAATTTAATTAGTTTTACTTTATCTCTGATTTTAAATGAGATAGCAGGAAATGTCTTTGCTTTTCTCCCCAACCATCAACTTCTTGAGTTGACTGAGGGACTGTGTTCTTTTATCTTTTCTGAATCACTTGGGACTAAGTCTGCTTGTAGCGTTAGCTACTATTCAGGTTCGCTGAATTTGGCTCCAGTCGCTCGGTTTTCCAGCTGTGCTCTGTCTCAGTTAACTTAGCAACAGCCCAGTGGAGGGTAACTGTCAAGATATTCTGGTTGGCGATTCTTCCAGTTACCAACCGGATTTTCCTAGCAACAATGTTAATAAAAATTGGGCTACTTTCTCCTTCTCCTACAGAGGTCTCTCCAGTTTCAATAGTCATATTCTTCCACTTACATTACCTATTTGTTCACCCACATCTCTCTCTTTGCTCACTGATAAAGGACTTATTCTTTGCAAAATTTAATTTAGGTTTGTTTGCATACATTGTTCTTTGGTGGTATTAAAAACAAGCATGCTTTTATTTTATCCAATGCTTTCTTGTTTCAGTGGGAGCAGGAGACTGTGACATGAACTCATCAGTTACCATTTTCATTTTGCAGTTTGCTTTTTCCTTTAACAGTGTTTGTTTCCCCTGTCTTCCTAAAGTGCATAGCTCTCTAAATTAGTTCATGTGACTCTGTCTCATTATTCCCAAAGACTGAATGATGTATTGTATTGTGACAATACCAAAGGTATCTAATTATGTCTCCTGCTGACGGCCAATACTACTTCAAATAATCATGGGGTGAACAACATTGCATTTATGAGATAAATATTATCTCATACCCTCATGTGACTGTTTCCTGTTGGTTCATTCCTAGGATTGGAGTTATTGACTCAAAAGGAACATCAGTTGTAACTGGTCACAGAAATCACCAGGTTATATTTACAAGTAAGTATTATCAGTAAAGGGATTCTCTGGTGGGTCAGATGGTAAAGACTCTGCCTGCAATGCAGGAGACCTGGGTTCAATCCCTGGGTCAGGAAGATCCCCTGGCGAAGGGAATGGCTGCCCACTCCAGTGTTCTTGCCTGGAAAATCCCATGGACAGAGGAGCCTCGCAGGCTACAGTCTATGGGGTCTCAAAGAGTTGGATACAACTGAGAGACTTCCACTTGATTATCAATAAATCCTTCTAAATTTTATAAAACTACCCCCCTCTCCTCGTCACCACGGTCGATCTCATTCTTTTAAATTTCTTCAAATTGCGTGGGGCCAAATGTCTTCCCACACTCCGTTTTTTTTTTTTTTTTAGTTTTAATATTCTCATTTCCTGGTGAATTTCATCTTTACTGGTAACTCATAGTTAAACTTCATCTTTGAGAGCTATTTATGTTTACCCACATACTTTACTATCGCATTTTTTTGTAGTCTCTGTTGATTTTGAAGAACTGCTTGAATATTTTGGATATATAAACATACTTATCATTAGTTATTTCTGTATTTGTATTTGTTACCAGGTTGGAAACTTCTTGACATTAATACAAAATCATATTATCCTTTTAAATCTCCAGGAAAATTACAGTTGCTTGCCTAAAGTAAACATTGAAATATTGACTCAATGAATAAAATTGACAGTGATATATTTCATAATTATTTCTCTAATAAATAATATGTACCAATGTATCCTATTATGTAAACAATCAGCTTGTTAAAATAGATTCCGTTCTATTGTTCCTTCTATTTCAGTAGTTGTGTTCATCTGTGTGGCTTTAAATGAACTTCGTCATTATAACTCTACCCAATCATCTGTTTATCATTTACTAATGATTCATCTCTTTCTAGTGCATCACTTGTTCTTTCTGACTCATTAATTGATCTTATTCATAATGTAGACATGACCTAAGAGCCCTTTATTATTTTTAAAATTAATTAATCTATTTTAATTGGAGGATAGTTTCCTTACAATATTGTGGTGCTTTTTGCCACACATCGACACGAATCAGCCACGGGTGCACATGTGTCCCCTCCTCCTGAACCCCGTCCCACCTCCCTCCCCACCCCATGCCTCTGGCTTGGCCCAGAGCACTGGCTTTGGGTGCCCTGCTTCATGCATCGAACTTGCACTGCTCACCTGTTTCACATATGGTAATAGACATGTTTCAGTGCTGTTTTCTCAAATCATCCCACCTCACCTTCTCCAAAGTCTGCTTTTTACATCTGTGTCTCTTTTGCTGCCTTGCATTTAGGATCATTGTTACCGTCTTTCTTAATTCCACATACATGTGTTAATATACTGTATTGGTGTTTCTCTTCCTGACTTTCTTCACTCTGAATAATAGGCTCAAGTTTCATCCACCTCATTAGAACTCACTCAAATGCATGCTTCTTTCTTAATAGCTGAGTAATATTCCATTGTGTATATGTACCACAACTTCTTATCCATTCGTCTGCTAATGAACATCCAAGAGCCCTTTAAAATTGAGTTTGATCAAGGCACTTACCCGGAGTCCTGATAGTAGAATATATTGCAGTCATTGAATCTGATTAAGAAAGAAGAGCCTCTTAAACAAGTATTATGAGTGTATCAGTTCAGTTCAGTTCAGTCGCTCAGTCGTGTCTGACTCTTTTTGACCCCATGAATCACAGCACGCCAGGCCTCCCTGTCCATCACCAACTCCCGGAGTTCACTCAAACTCATGTCCATCGAGTCGGTGATACCATCCAGCCATCTCATTCTCTGTCATCCCCATCTCCTCCCGCCCCCAATCCCTCCCAGCATCAGAGTCTTTTCCAGTGAGTCAACTCGTCGCATGAGGTGGCCACATGATCCTAATTCATTTTTATTTTTGTTATTGAAAGCTAAACATGAGACATTTTGATTGGAAATCTCTACTAAGAATGGCAAAACATAGCAGGTGAAGCAGATTTTTTACTGAAAGAGCATCAGATGCTGACTGCTCTCATTTCCTTCTAGAACAGCTTTTCCTAGGAGTGTCTCAGGGCACACCTGTGTCTTGATCAATTATTGAATGTATGGAAAAGATAAACGTCTCAGTATATAATTTTCAGGTGTACAAAAAAGACGTAACTTTTTCTATTATTCAACTTAATGTTTAATTCAAAACTTATTCTGCTTAGACACAGTACCCTTAAAATGTCCCCTCTCATGTTGGGGCATAGTCATATAGTTATAAATATTGCAAAGAATTGGGGCCAGGTGGGGTGTGGAGAGCAATTAGAATATATTTCTTATATGTCTTACTCTTTGGTCTATACATGTTGCTGTGAATTCCCACCCTAAAGGCTTATGCCTGTACTTCCATATTCCTGTCCTCAGAGGGAGAGAAAATAAAATCAAAACATTCTCACTATCACATATATGGACAAGAAAATCACTACTGAGTATTGTAAATTATTTGCATATATTTATTATATATATAACATATATATGGAGGAGGGCATGGCAACCCGTTCCATTATTTTTTTATGAAGAATCCCATGGACAGAGGAGCCTGGCAGGCTACTGCCCACAGGGTTACAAAGAGTTGGACACGACTGAAGTGACTTAACACAGAATACCAGTGTGTGTGTGTATAGACAGATGCAAATTTTTCCATCAAATACCGATATTCTCACTTCCATTTGAAATTGTCTTTTTGAAGAGAAAGAAGAAGTTTACACAGCATACAGAAATATGTGCATAACTAAATAATTGAAATATGTAGTCAGTTACTTTGGATAGATACTACTGTTCTTCAGGATTTGTGACAAAAAAAAATGTAGGTTGATTTCCCAACAAAATTAACGAGGTTGAATATAGAAATTCTGGGTATATCATGGAAATGTGTCATACATGAGAATACCTTCATTTGTGCCTGCAGCAGAAAATAATGTGTGGAAACTATTTTATAGAGCAAATGTAATGGCCATGGCAGCTGACAGATAGAAGTTTGAAATAAAGCAAAAGAAGAAGTGTATATTTAACTAGACTCGTTCAGAAAAAGTTTTCAGTAATGAATGGACAGAAGTAGAACAGAGATATGTTGGTTGACTTTCTATTAAACAGATACAGTTGATCACCTACTCTGTGCATTCATGAAAAATATGCATTAAATGGGAGCCAGAAACCCAGGACTGGGAAGCAAGGACTTTGCGAACATCAGGCGGCAGTAGCCGGAGGGATGTGCAGGACAGGGTCATGCTCACACCAAGCCATGGACGCACTCCACTCACTTCTCCAAGACTGTCTTATGTGCCTCTTGATTATGCTGTTTGCAAAAGGAAGGGTAAGCCCCTTTGATTTCTGTCGAGGAAGCCAGTTATCTGCCAGAAATATCCAGGAGACGCGGTAGTGGTTATCCAAAATATGAAAAATATCTGTTACACAGGATCACAAGAAATGTAAGACTTGAAGGCATATCAATAAATTGATCAAAGTTGATTCATATGTATACATCATAATTTTTTAGCTAGTCTCTTTTTTGATAGGTGATCAGATCATGCTCTTTACTATTTTCTGAAAATTGCAAGTAACATCCATATGTGTAATTTTTTTTCTTCTAGGAATATTTCCTTCAGATTCTTTCATGGAAAAAGACCATTTTCAAATAACATGTTGTACTAATTTTACATTGTGACATATATTGCCAGACTAGTCTTCAGAAAGGTTCTTTAAATTTATACAACCACCCATAACAACTTGAAAGAAACCATTTTTACTCACTGTTAAGAACACTCTGGCAAGATAGGGTAATATTCAAAGATGATATGAAGGCAGTTAGAGCTCAAGAAGAGAGGTTTGTATGTGATTGGGACAATTACTGTTTATTTTGGGGATCCTTATGGAGTGTGGTCCCTCTATTAAGAAATTGGAGTTGGAAGAACTAGAAGATTAAATAGAAAATTTTAAATATATTCTCTTTGAGAATTGTGATTGAAAGTGAATCAGGTTGAATAAAATATTAAAAATGGTAGAAAAGGCACATTTAAATTTAGAAAGCATAAATCTGTAATAGGACACAATCCTGCTTCTTTTGCTGTACACTGAGAACGCTGAAAGAAACAAAGAATTGCACGCAGGGTAAGGCGGTAGAGTCGTTATGTCCTGAGCTCACTGAGAGAGCTGGATACGGGTATTTAAGCATCTAGGATACTGGAGAAAGTACCAGTGAAGTACGACTAGAACGTCTAAGACACTCAGCAGTGTAGTCAACGGTGTAGCAGTTGGACTGGGGAAATTAGGGGAAGATGAAGAATTAAGCACTGTTTTTTTTGTTTTTTTTTTTTACTAAAATGAGCATTCCTAAATAAGTGAATCCTACATAATGTCCACTAATCAAAACATCTTGTGTATTCACTGCTCAACAAGTGTAAATGAACATTATCTTCTTTAAGAAAATTCTAGAAGGATGACCAAACATGTGAGGCAGACACCTGAAAGAGAGCAAGGCATACAAACACACTCACTTCTCAGGGTTTTTAACCCAGAAGAGAAGGTGGGGAAAGCCTTCGGAATGAAGCTGCAGCAGGAGAGGAGCCAGGGAGACGGTGGAAGGCTCTCCACTGCCTCACTGGTCCCCTCCCTGCAAACGTGTACTTGTTCAGGAACATAGAGTATCCAAAGTATGACTGTGAGAGGACACATTGATTGAGACCTGGGTAGGCTGAGCAGAAATGCCACTGGGGAAATTCCCTGGCCGTCCTGTGGTTGGGACTCGGTGCTTTCACTGCTGGGGCCTAGGTTCAATCCCTAGTCAGGGAACTAAGATCCTGCAAGCTGCAGAGCATGGCCAAAAATAATTAATTTTTAAAAAAAGAAAGTAAGAAGTGGAGCCGGGGCACATGAATAGAAGCAGAGCAGAGAAACAAGGTTAAATTTTCTTTAAAAAAATGAAAAAAGATTAAGGGGTTCAGAGAAGCTCTGGAGACAGCTTAGGTTCTTTAAAGCTATGGAAGAGGTGATCAGAGCTAAATTTGTCCAGTCTTGAAGTACCTGGCAGTCTTTAGTGACACGTACTTTTTCATGTGGGATTTTTGTACTGAGATGAAGTACCTAGTATGTTTTAGATTAAACTGTCCTTCAGACTTGAATTGCGAATGGATTCTCACTGTGCCCGTTAAATCCTTGGATGTGAAGCAGTCAGTCTGAGACAGATCAGGCAAGACTTGGGATTTATACACCACCTCAGAGGCGGTGATGTTATGGAAGCTTCTCTGGAAGATCTTAATTGGAATTTTTGTGAGCTGTACATTTTCAGACTTGGTGTTTCAGGTGGAGGGCCTGGCCCTGGAAGCCTGTGCGAGTCTGCTAGACAGAGAAAGGCTAAGAAGCCACGCGGTGATAGGAAAACTGGGAAACCTGGAGAGTAACTGGCTTTGGAAACGTAAATTTTTATCAAGAAATGGGATTTAGATGTTTGGCCATGAAAAAAACGTCAGTGGAAGGTGCGTGTCGCGTGATGCAAGTCCTTTTCTTGATTTAGGAGACCTTCAAGGCTGATTAGCTGCTGCGGGGTCAGCTCTCAAGTGCGGTTCTGAACTCCTGATGTTGCCAGAATCTACAGACATTTGTCAGATATACGGTGCCAGAAACAGGAGTGGAGAATTTTGAGTTGGCGTTACAGTATGTCACTGAAATTTTAGAGGAATGACAGGCCTCAGACAGGAGAAGTGACAGCTATAAATGGAAAGTTTGCGGGGCCTGGCATTAAGTATGATATCTGTCACACACTCTCAAACTCCTCCATTTCTAAGTTGATGCACAGTGCACTTGAGTTAGTATGAAGTGATGTACAGGTGCCCAGGATTTTGGTGTCAGTTTTCTTCCAGAGCAAAAACTGCAGCGAATGCTTCTGCTATTATGCAGAGTTGAGAGAATCAGCCCTGGTTAGGTGGAAGCAAACCTAAGTAGAAGCAAACTAAATAAAGTATTTTAACTGCTCCCCAAACAAAAGAGGCTTCCAGGAGACAGTAAAGCATACCCCTGCATCCTTGTGATTATTGAATCTAATTCAGGAGAAATGAGGGTGGGAGGCAGCATTGAATGGTAGAAGGCAGGATTCAACAGTGTTCATCCTTGGCACCGACCTGGGATCCCAAAGCCAGAGTTGATTCAGGTGACTCAGCCCTGGTGGAAATCCTGGAGTCAGGGGGACGCTCTTCACTGCTGTTTGCCCTGCTCAGACTCTGGCTAGAGACCAGTGATTTGTTTCTGATGTGTGGCATGCTAAGTCACTTCAGTCATGTCCGACTCTTTGTGACCCCCTGGACTGTAGCCCGCCAGGCTCCTCTGCCCATGGGATTCTCCAGGCAAGAATACTGGAGTGGGTTGCCATACCCTCCTTCAGGGGATCTTCCCAACACAGGGATCGAACCTGCATCTCTTAAGTCTCCTGCATTGGCAGACAGATTCTTTACCACTGGCACTGCCTGGGAAGTTCAGGTGTGTGGTGTGGGTCACAAAAAGGCAGTGTTGAACCCATTCGAAATTACCATCTGACTCCTAACAGACTTCTAGTAACAGTGGAATAGATTCTAGAAGGGAAAAAGAACTCATGTAGTACTGTAATATTTACTATTGAAAAAGACCCATGTGTAAATAGACCTGCACAGTTCAAAACAGTGTTATTCAAGGGTCAGCTGTATTTGGATTTTATTTAATTAATTTTGTAGCACTTACAAGTGTGAGAGGCAGTCAGATGCATATACTGAAAGGGCTATACTGATGACTTAAGGAATGTCAGATCTGTCAGCTGCAAGGGACGGAGAAGTGCATCCGAACCGTTCTAAGCAGAGTCAACTTCCTGGCTCAAGCAAAAGTCAGTTGTAAGAACTGGTTTCATTTTGTCCAGTGCAGATTCAAAAATCGCTGTGATCTCCTGAGCACAGAGTCCCCTGTCTTCCACTGCTTCGCTCTGCTTTCCTCTCCTTGGCCTTGTTGGGACAGACTTGCTTCTTGCTGTGGCAGTCGGACCACCAACAGGTCCGTGCTTAAGTGTTCTTCTCTCTTCCCAGAAGCTGGAAAAATCCTACAACTGAAACTTGGTGGCTCTTTTGGCTCAGGCCTGTTAATTTTTTATTCCCTGGTGGCTGCCTGCAATGGGGGAGACCTGGGTTCAATCCCTGGGTCGGGAAGATCCCCTGGAGAAGGAAATGGCAACCACTCCAGTATTCTTGCCTAGAAAATCCCATGGACAGAGGAGTCTGGTAGGTTACAGTCCATGGGGTTGCAAAGAGTTGGACAGGACTTAGCGACTTCACTTTCACTTGTTTATTTAAATCACCCTCTAGAATCAGATGTGATGCTGACTGAGAAGGGTTCCAAGCCCACCTTGGCTTGGATGTGGTGAGAGTTTATGTTGAACTGAGAACTGGGGTGGGTGGCCCCCTCCTCCTTTCCCTCTGCAGATAACCACTTTCTAGTTTTCTTTATAGTTTTACCTTCTGTATCCCTCTCCGATTTTGAGTTTTACATAAATAGATTCAGACAGTAGACAGTATTTTAACTGGCTGCTTTGGCTCTGTGTTATACTTGTAAGATTCATACAAAGCATTGATCATAGTTAGTTGTGGTTTATTTTTTGTCATTTATGTTTTATAAGTGACAAAGAGTATATATGAACAGACCAAACTTTATTTTTTCATTATGATGTGAGAGGAACGTTTTATGCTTTCCAGTGTAAGGCAACCACCACAAAAAAAGTGTGGCGATCACATATCTATGTCCATATGAAGAACATACATTTCTCTCAGACATGTATTGGGCTGGAACTGAATGTGTGGGTCATAGGACATACATATTTTTGCATTTAGAAGATAAGGCCAGACTGTTACACGAAGTGTTTGTATTATATATTCCTGCCGGAAATGTATGAGAATTCCTGTGGCATTACATCTCTTTTCCACTCAATATTGTCAGATTAACTAAAAAAGATTAAACAAAAGCAACCACTGTCATTCTGTTGACATATAATTGTATCAAATTGTGATTGTTCTTGGTGGATCTCTTGTTAGTAAAGTTAAGCACACCTATTAACACGTTTATTAAGCACCTATTAACACGTTTATTAAGCATGTAAATTTCCTTTTCCTGGAGTACATCTTTACTGTTTTGCACATTTTCGTTGGATTTTATATATTTATTTCATCGGGTTTTATGTCTTTATTTTGTTGGATTTTATGTATTGTCTCTCTCTCTTTACTAATTTAAGTAGTCTTTATAGATTATGATACTATTAATAATTCCTCAGTGCCTAAATAATGCAATTTATGGGTTGTGTTTCCTGTGTCTTGCTTAAACAATTACTTCCTATCTTTAAGTAAGGAAGTTATTTCCCTGTATTCTCAGTTTTATAATTTTTCCTCTTGATTTTAATCAATTTGGAGTTTATTTTTTGTAAAGTTAGAGTTAACCTTCACTCATACCGTATGTTAGTGCAGTTATCCCTAACTGCACTTATTTGATATCAATTATCAAAATGTTTATTGAGAAATTTTCCTGTTTTACGTGCTGTCTCTCTTAAGTCAGGCATCCGTATAAGAAGGAAATCTGTTTCTGCTTCTCCCATTCTCCCCACTGGTCTTTGTGATTATCTATCATCTAATACTACACCATCTTACTCACCCCAACTTAAAGATTAAGGTGACTGTATAACTTATTTTCCAAACTGGGACAATGTGAAAGTGAAAGATGTCACCAAAAAGTAAAATTATGTGAATTTTAAGCCTATTTATTCACGTGAAACTCAATTTTATCGTATTGGTGAGCTTATGGAATGTTCTGTTCAAAATGATTTTTAAAATTAAAATTATTTCTAAAAAATAAAACATCATATAATTCATAAATATATTCGTCATCTTTGTTCTAGCTGTTATTTTAAAATGTCATAAACTGGGCAGTTCATAAACTGCAAAGTTTGTTTTTTTGGTTCTGGAGACTGGGAAGTCCATGATTGGGTGCCGGTTGATTTAGAGTCTGGTGAGGGTGAACTTCTGGTTTGTAGATGGTGCTTCTCACCTTGTCTTTCTGTGATGGAAGGCATGAGAGAGCTCTCTGGGGTCTCCTTTGTATGATCATTAATCCTATCACGTGGGCTCCTCCCTCAAGATTTAAGCACTTCCGAAAGGCCCCCAGCTCCTAATAGCATCCCACTGGGGATTAGATTTCAACAGATCAATTTTGAGAGGATGCAAGCTTTAAATCTGTAGCAACATTACATATATTAAAGCAAATCTTTAAAATCTTTTATTTACAGTCAGCACTAAAATGTAACACAGGGTAATAGTCTTGGTAATATTCACAAAATCTTTACTTATCTATGTTTGTTTATAATAGCCTGTCACTGATATTTTAAAGAAATAAGTTACTTTTCTTCAGTATGATGTTATCAGGGCTTCACTGGTCCTCAGACAGAAAGAATCCGCCTGCAATGCAGGAGACCTGGGTTCGATCCCTGGGTTGGGAAGATTCCCTGGAGAAGGGAAAAGCTGCCTACTGCAGTCTTCTGGCCTAGAGAATTCCATGGACTATACAGTCCATGGGGTTGCAAAGAGTCAGACATGAGTGACTTTCACTTGTGTGATTAGTTACAATGTTTACTGAAATATTCAAATTTTTACTTCATAGTTAATAATTTTATATTTTTTGAAAGCTTTACTCACTTTTCTCTGTATACCCGGGTATTTTTGAGAAACTATTCCTTTCAGGTATAATTTTTTAATACTTAAAAATATTAACTGTGTAATTATTTTACCAGAATATTTTCCAGATATTGTCTTTTAAGCCTCTATTCAGATCATCAATCTTTAAGAAAATTTTTTACAAGTAAACTCTCTTTAAAATCAGTTGATTCTATGTGTGATTCTTTTGAATATTTTACCAAATTTATATGCTGGGAAATCATAGGCCTTCTTGTTTCATTCTGTCCCAGTCAGAGCATAAATTTATCCAATTAAAACAGGAGCTTCATCAGAAATTCTTCTCACAATCCAAGATATTCCAAATCACACTTGTAGAAGTTAAAAATTAAATTCTGTACACCATCTGAGCTCTCATCCTTTGATTTGTTCACTTCCTCTTTTGCTTTTGTCAGGGTAATTTTCCATGTCTTCTACTTTGCGAGATATATTTTCAATAATTGCAGTTTATCCATTTCTTCAAAAGCTGAAGTTTCTATTCATTGAATATGTTGACGAAGATTCCCAACCAATTTTGTGCAAATTCAGACCAATTTCTCAAGAACTCAATCACAAAATAATTCAGTAGTGCATCATAGGTTTGAGTTATTCTAGCTCCATCCCTTCTGAACTTTGCTGGTTTTGATTGGCTGTTTCCGAGCTTTAATGGCCGTTCATCCCTCTGGATCACTATGAAGTCTCAGGCACATTCCCACCTGCCTTGTGGCTGCGTGTTTCTGGTGTGTTTTCACTATTTGTCGAATTGTTAATAGGGTTATTTTTATCTTTCTCCTTGTGATTCTCCTCCTAACCTTTTTTATGCGTTAGAATATATTCCCTTCTGTCCTCCCACTGCAGGAGGTAATGGGATGGGGAAGGGTAGGGAGACTTGCTGTGTTTCCTAGCTGGCTTGTGGACGCAACCCCCCCTCCCCTGCAACTTTGTTGTTTTCTCGAGGGTTTCGGCAGGTGGGCCCACCTCTCTCAGGTAGCCATTCCATGGTCTCTCTGAGGACTTCTTGGAATGACTTTTTTTCCCTTCTGCCCCATGCCATAGGCTCTCGCCTTAGACATTCTCATTTTTTCTAGTACTTCTTAGACCTCTCCTGGGTGTCTCTCCTTCCGGTCACCTGAACCTTCTCTCACTCCTGATGTTCCTTCTGTGTCAGTTTGGATCCCTCAGGAGGAGCCTCCCACCTTCTGGAGAATAGTGTCCTCAGGTATTTCTGTGGTTGTTAGGGGCTCAGTCTGCCATGGCGGTGTTTGAAGTCCCATTGTGTCCTGGCTCTGTGCTTGCCAGAAGCTATGCCTGTGGCTCAGCCTTCCCAGGTTTCTAAACGCAAGTCTCAGTCCCCTCTTCGGGGAGAAGAGGAGGGAGATATTACACTGGATTCCACGGGCTTCTAGGTTGTGGACTGGTGCCTTTCACGTAAACGTTTGCAGGGAGGGGACCAGTGAGGCCGCGGAGAGCCCTCCACCGTCTCCCTGGCTCCTCTCCTGCTGCACCTTCATTCCTGAGGCTTTCACCACCCTGCCTTCTGGGTGAAAAACCCTGAGAAGTGAGTGTGTTTGTTTGCCTTGCTCTCTTTCTGGTGTCTGCCTCACATGGTTGGTCATTCTTCTAGAATTTTCTTGAAGAAGATAATGTTCGTTTATACTTGTTGAGTACTGAGTGTGCAAGACATTTTGATTAGTGGACATTACGTAAGATTCACTTAGGATTGTTCATTCTAGTAAAAAAAAAAGTGAGTTTAATTCTTCATCTTCTGCTAATTTCCCTAGTCCTGCTACATTACTGACTACACTGTTGAGTGTCTCAGATGTTCTAATCTTATTTCACTGGTACTTTCTCCAGTATCCTATTTTTAAGATATAGATGTTCAGAGATTACTAAAGAATATGAGAATTTTAAATTTTAATTAATATTATTAAATTACTTTGCAAAACAATTGTTATTGATTGACTTTCTCATTTACTAAGAAGTAATTTACTAAGTAGTTTACTAAGAAGACTCCACTTCCTTTATTACCTCTCATATTGAATTACGCACAGGTGAAAGAAAGTAAAAGTGTTAGTCTTTCAGTCGAGTCTGACTCTTCGCTACTTCACGGACTATAGACCGCTAGGCTCCTCTGTCCATAGAATTCTCCAGGCAAGAATACTGTAGTGGGTTGCCAGTCCTTCCCCGGGAGATCGTTCTGACACAGGGAGTGAACCGAGGTCTCCTGCACTGTAGGCAGATTTTTTACCATGTGAGCCACCAGGGATCAGAGGTATACAATGCCAAATAATTTTGTATTTCGATGCAGCCTGAAAGTGTTACCTGAATTAGAATAGTAATGTTTTATCAGATGTACAGTGTCATTTGTTCTAAACTTTTCTTAAACTCCTATCTTGATCAGCTGTTATGTTTTTCACTGCTAGTAACTAATTCTGGTGGTGGTGATTTAGTCGCTAAGCATGTCTGACTCTTGTGACCCCATGGATAGTAGCCCGCCAGGCTCCTCTGTCCATGGGATTCTCCAGGCAAGAATACTGGATGGGCTGCCATTTCCTTCTCTAGGGGATCTTCCCAACCCAGGAATTGAACCCAGGTCTCCTGCATTGCAGGCAGATTCTTTATCAAGTGAGCTATGAGGGAAGTTAATTCTAGTTTAAGGTAAAGCATAGGCAAAGAGGGGGGCGGGACCAACCAGAATTCCAGCAGAATATAAATATACATAAAATAGGTAAAACGATAGTTAAACACATCTTGTGAATATTGAGACTTGGGACATACACTGGGAAGGCAAGCAGCAAAAACCTGGTAGGAAAAATTCAGTATGTTATGGTCTATAGGAAAGAGAGAGTCCCAGACTGAGGCTGACACTGGCCTGTGTAATGGCAGTAATATCTGCTTTTAGCCTGTGATTGAAAAGACTTAGCCATCCAATAGGTGGGACCTTGTATGTTTAGGAAAGCCAGATCTCCAGTCTTAAGCTGTTCAGCCTAAGCTAAACACAGGCATGGAATGTTGACATTTAGATGTGTGCTGGAGCCTAAGAGAAGACTGATTCCCTCGGCCTACCCTCTGCACTTCCTATTACTCATTTCTGCCGGACAAGGAGCCATAGCCTACTGTCAGGATCAGTTCAATTTAGTTCAGTCGCTCAGTCATCTCTGACTCTTTGTGGGGCAGGACATATATTCAGGATATAAATGAATATATATATATACATACTATTGAGTCAGGATAGTTGAGTCTGACTCTTTACTTTCAGGATAGTAAATATATAAATGAACTTGTATTTGAGTGTCTAATCCATTGTCCTGGAACCCTACATTGTGTAGTGTCTTCCCTAATCCTTCACCAAATGCTCATTCTTTATAGGTCTTATCTCTGTGGTTTCTATTCCCTGCCCTTTCTTTGCCTACTTTTAGGCCACTTACACATTGATTTAGTTATTAGGTAATTAAAATACATTTTAGCACATGGTAAGGTTTTCACCCTCTTTACTTTTATTTACTTATTCATTTTAAAATTCACCTGCATTGAGACATTCCCAAACTAGCTGGCCACTCCCTTTGGATGTAGCCCTCCTAAGCGTGTTCTCCCTCCTCGCTAGTTACAGTTAAGTTTTGCCTGACCTCTGTCACTATCATCCCCATGGATTTTAAAGTCTGAGAATCAGTGAGAGAAATATTTCACTGTCTGCTCTTTGGTGGGTATATCTGATTTCAGCTTATAATCAAATCTGTAGCGAGTGTCGCAAATTCATTCTCAGTATGGTACTGTGGGAACAACACTCTAGTGTCTGGGAATAACTTTGCAGGCATGGCACTCAGATCTGTGCACCCGGCCTCACCAAGCTCTAGCTGGAGCTTCTCTGAGCACTGACGAGAGATTCGGGGCACAGGCTGGATCCTGCATCATTTATTCACGGAATGAGTAAGTCTCCATTTACATCCCCCTTCTAGAGTGCTTTCCATAACTGCCTGCTGGGTCTTGTGATGGAGAGGCCAGTCACGGGGGAGAGTCTGGGAGAGACCGTGTCTCGAGGGCAGATGAAGCTGGAGGCAGACCTTCCTGGGCGGGATCACATTCAGGAAGGATCCATCCTAATATCTTCTAAGATTCCAGATGTCCTTTATAACTTGCTGTCAGTTTCTATGGAAAAATACCTACTTCAATTGAAATTGTGTTTAACAATCCATATTTGTGCCTGAATAAAGGAGAAACCCAAATAGAATACGTCTAAGGCCCATATCTTTTGATGAATCAGAAACTTACCCCAAAAAGGCTTCTGTAAGCTTGTGAAAGTGAAAGTGGCTCTTTGTGACCTCATGAACTAGAGAGTCCATGCGCCAGGCCAGAATACTGGAGTGGGTAGCTGTTCCCTTCTCCAGGGGATCTTCCCAACCCAGGGATTGAACCCACATCTCCCGCATTGCAGGTGGATTCTTTACCAGCTGAGCCACCAGGGAAGCCACAAGGGAAGCCCAGGAACACTGGAGTGGGTGGCCTGTCCCTTCTCCAGGGGATCATTCTGACTCAGGGATCGAACCGCGGTCTCCTGCATTGCACGCGGATTCTTTACCAGCTGAGCTATCAGGGAAGCCCTTCCTGTAAGCTTATACTTATCAGTTTTAAGGATGAAAATGAAATTAGCATTCATAGCGTTTTATGTGTAGATTTAGATACACACCTGTTTGAATCAGTACTTAAAGCAATACATGAATTTTGAAACACCTTTTTATACTATCACATGCAGAGAAACAATATTTAACTCTCCACTTGCATATTTAGTATCTGAACTTGTGTAACCACTCGAGATACTAACTGTCCCCACCAAGTTTACTCTGTATGCTTGATGAGCAGCTCTTAGATGGGTTTATGAGGATGCCACTGGAAACTTTGTGCCAAACCAGAGAGTCCATTTATGTAATGGAAATAATGTTCTTTTCTCTTTAAAAAAAAATCCCTGAAAATGTATTCTTAACCACTGCCACAGGAACATTTATTAAATGTTATTTAATAAATCCTTATTTTAAAGGACATCTGATACTTGTATTGTGGAATCGTTACCCAAGAAAAAATTACTAAATTTACCTCCTTAAAAAAAATTTCCTTTGTTATGTTGATAGCTCCATTGGGTACCCTCTGGAATACGGTAAAACTAACATTGATGTATATTGTTTGAGGAGAATGTGTCTTCCCCAAAAGAAGTTTGAAATAAAAATAGAGATAGGCTTGGACAGTATGAAATATTTAGTAAGGATTCAAATATAAAATGGCTTCCTCTTTTGTGAGGAATAATTTTTTCAGGAAACATTATCTCACCTTATTTTTAGGCATGTGTACAGTAATTGGGGGGAGAATTTCCATTTTTATGATAACCATCTTCCTATTTAGACATAGGCAGATTTTTTTCTGCTGTTCAAATCTTTTCTCTGTTTCTCAGTAACTTCTGTTCATTTCTCCATATGGACCTTGCTCTGTGTATCTTGAAGGAGATGTTTTCCCTCTGTGACTTTTTTTACTTAAAAACGGGTGTGTGCGTTTATATGCATACTCAGAACAATATTTGGCAAATAATAAGTAATTTCTGTGATGATGATGATGTAGATTTTTTAATGTTATGTGTTGGTGTACTATCTTTGCATTATATGGAAAGTTCATGAACTAAGCCTACATGTGCTAATTCTTAATCACAAATACTGTTATTTAAGAGTACATCCTCTAGCAGTTGAATCTTGATATTGGTTTAGAATTTAAAGTGTGTACTTTAATTTGACTAACACTGGCCTCTTATCCAGTAGGGCCATCACCGTGGATACCAGGATTCACTGGTCATACCACTTCACCCAGAGAGATGTGTTAAAGATGCAGTTTATGTGGACCTCATCTGGGTCCTGCTGAAATGGGTTTCTGGGAAGTGATACCAGTTTAACTAAGCCCCCACTTGATTTTTGCCCACCAGTGTCCGGAAACCACTGAGCTAGAGCACACTGGAAGTATACAGGTGGAGAGCAAGTTCTGGTTCTGCCCAACCAGCCCACTCGAGTCAAGGTCCCTTGAGGTTCAGAGTGACTCTGGCACATTTCCATTACTGGTATTAACCAGAGCCCTCAGAGTAGGTACCTGATGGTGCTAGAATCTGCCCTTTCCTTTAAAGAGAGGTTCTATTAGCAAATTATAGTGGGCCTAATCTTATTTTCTTATAAATAAACCTCGCATACTGTTCATTAGCTCTTCATCCATAATTTGTTTAAAAAAATATAGGCGTATTGGTCAAGAATTTGCACACTATCTGTGAATTCTGAAAGCACAAGATTCCCTTCTAGATTAATAGATGAAGGGAAATGATCTATTTCCACGTATATGTGGCATGTAAACAGTGTATAATAACAACTGAGAGCATGTGCCGATTTTTGTGCATCCAGAAGACAGTCAAAGTGAAAAAAGAAAATAGCTCAGGAGTGATTTGATTCACAGAGTGGACATATTCAAGTAATCGTTTTCATTGGAAAATAAAATATTCTAGGTTTGACTTTTCTGTGGTAAAACTGTTTGGCAGATAATTAACTCTAAGGAATAAGAGTAAATTTTTGAAAAGAGAACAAAATGTTATTTCAATTATTTTTATATATAAAATCAAAGTAAAAGAAATCTCTCCCCTCTAGTCCATTACAATTCATTCATTTCATTAGGAATAAAGGGGCAGATTCGCCTCAAAAAGTATAATCAAATAAGCCCTGAATTCTTTGAAACATAGAAGCATAAACGACATCCTGAACAGTAAACACAGAGCTGTGATACATATGTGGATTATTTCTGCAATGTTCTTTGGTAAAAGCACATTCCTCACCAGATCCCTCAGTATAATGTTTTTGCAGCTGGGTACTATTCAGCTGCCTTCTTAAATGTGCCTGTTCTATTAGGCTCCTCTGTGCAATTAGTCACACTCTTAGGTAAAAACTGTGTAGGAGTCTGTAGACTCCACAGCCTACTTTTTCTGATAAATGAAACCTACATACCAGCCAAGCTAGCAGCTCTTCTTCCACTGTGCTCCATATGAACCGATCAGCTGACAAGAATCCGTGTATTTACTAACCTGGCTAACACCGTCCCTGCACAGACTTCTCATTTTGCTTTTGGTGAACAGTGGTGTTAATGAAAATCAACTTCTAAATCACTGTCTACATTTCCTCGGTGAAACCCAGGGACCTTCAGGAGAAGAGACAGTTTCTTGGCTCACGATACAGTTATCGCTCACGAGAGAGCCCAGCCCTGTTCTCTGGTCTTTTCCTTGAAGCTGCGTCATGTGCCTCCCACACTCCAGCCCAGCCCAGTCACCCATAGATCCTCCAGTATCCTGGGGTCCTTTGAGCGCCAGAGTCCTTAAACACTGGAGGTCTTCTTGAAGAATACTTCCTAATGCCGCTGAATGCCCCGATTCCTTATATCCTGGGCCCTCTCAAAATCAGATTGGAGTTCATCTCTCCTCCTCTGAAGCCTCCCACATGGCTAATCCTTTATCATTCCCCACCAGCTTGTGGCTGCTGGCCCAGTCCTTTGCTCTTCTTCTTGACGAAGCTTCAAGAGGCCAGATACAGTCTTTTATCTCAGCCTCCTCGTGGTTCATTCTTGGACCAACACATAGCAAGCAGAAGTGGGGTTGGCTGTGACAGTACTTTCAGAGGGCATGTACCCTTAAAGTTGTCTTATTTGAAAACATCCTAATTCCTGGGAACTAGAAGAAGAAGGGAAGGTTCAGATTACCTAAAAATAAAGAATTAACTGTAATCTATTGTAGAAAGTAGTATTTTTCCAGTTATTTAGAAAATTAGTAAAATTCTGTTTCAGTATCTGACTTTTACTAAGAATCACTGAAATATTTTGTGAGACATAGTTTGACTAGATAGAAATAATAAGATGAAAATAACAGAGTCTGACTTTGCTTCTTCCCCTTGTTTGAGAGTAATGAACCTTTAATTTTATATATTGTTCATTTCTTTTATTTTCCCATTCGTCGTTTTCTTTCTGATTTAATCACATGGTCAGAGAAAGAGAGAGAACCTAATGTTTTGAGACATCATTAGAATTTGTGTGTCTGATTACAGTTCACAATGCAATACTGGGGGAAGATTGCATTATTTTCTAGTAAATGTGAGTGTGTATGCTATTAGACCTCCTCCTTCAGTCCTTAAATGAATCTGGTTTACTAAATGTCACAAAATAGGGGATTTATAATATAAAATAAATGTTAGAGAGATACTGCAAATCATGGAAATAGTGACTATATATGGGTACTGGGATTACAACTTTTAAAATTCTTTGTTATTTTTAATTTTCTATGTTGTGCATGTGGTATTTAACATGCATTTGATAACAATAATTACATTTATGAGCGCATGCATATGTTTGATTTAGTTTATGATATATTGTGGCTCCGATGGTAAAGAGTCTGCCTGCAGATCGAACCTGGGTTCAGTCCCTGAGTTGGGAAGATGCCCTGGAGAAGGGAATGGCAACCCACTCCAGTATTCTTGCCTAGAGAATTCCATTGACAGCGGAGCCTGGCGGGCTACAGTCTAAGGGGTCACGGAGAGTTGAACACGACTGAGCAACTAACACTTTGACTTTTTCATATTGTGATTGAGGGTCCATGTATAAAGTACAGACAGTCGCCTCATTAGTAAACAACCTGTAATCAATAATATTTTATCTGAATTATGGAGAAAATTCTGACATTATAATCAGATTTAGGTAATTATCATTTATCCCTATGATTTTTATAGAGACGAGTGTGAGAGGTAAGGGAGTTTAAATATTTTCAATATTATTTATTGTTATTTATTATTTCAATATTTCAATTCTATAACAAGAGGTGGTGATTCTGAGTAAAGATTTTAAGTTCCCTGTATATAAAGAAAGAGTTACAGCTTCATCTGTGATGCCAGAGCTTCTGCCATGCAGATATGAATTAAATAACTGCTAATTTAAAGAGCCTCTTGATGAAAGTGAAAGAGGAGAGTGAAAAAACTGGCTTAGAACTCAACATTAAAAAAACAAAGATCATGGCATCCAGTCCCATCACTTCATGGCAAATAGATGGCCAAAGTACTGGAGTTTCAGCTTTCACATCAGTCCTTCCAATGAATATTCAGAACTGATGCTTTTGAACTGTGGTGTTGGAGAAGACTCTTGAGTGTCCCTTGGACTGTAAAGAGATCCAACCAGTCCATCCTAAAGGAGATTAGTCCTGAATATTCATTGGAAGGGCTGATGCTAAAGTTGAAACTCCAGTACTTTGGCCACCTGATGTGAAGAACTGACTCATTGGAAAAGACCCTGATGCTGGGAAAGATTGAAGGCAGGAGGAGAAGGGGACGACAGAGGATGAGATGGTTGGATGGCATCACTGACTCGATGGACTTGAGTTTGAGGAAGCTCTGGGAGTTGGTGATGGACAGGGAGGCCTGGTTTGCTGCAGTCCATGGGGTTGCAAAGAATTGGATATGACTGAGAGACTGAACTGAACTGAAATGAAAACTGGAGATGTTTCTAGAGCAGTGGTTCTCAACTCAGGTGATTTTGCTCCCAGGGACATTTGGCAATGCTGGGAGACATTTTTCAGTTGCCAGAACTGGGGGAGATGCATGTCTGCTGGTGTGTTGTGAGTAGAAGCTAGAGAGGCTTCTGATTCTCCTGCAAAGCATGCAGAGCCCCCACCCCATAAAGAATGCTCTGACCCCACCTCTCAGTAGGTGTGATGCTGAGGAGCACTATCCAAAGTAATTGTGAATAGTTTGATTGCAACATCTCTGTTGGCTCTCAGCTTTGAAGTCCATCCTCCAGTTAATGAGTCTGTCAATATCAGGAGCATACAACAGAAACCACAACTCCAGGCTGCTGCTGCTGCGTCACTTCAGTCGTGTCCGACTCTGTGTGACCCCATAGACAGCAGCCCACCAGACTCCCCCGTCCCTGGGATTCTCCAGGCAAGAACACTGGAGTGGGTTGCCATTTCCTTCTCCAATGCATGAAAGTGAAAAGTGAAAGTGAAGTCTCTCAGTCGTGTCCGACTCTTAGCGACCCCGTGGACTGCAGCCTACCAGGCTCCTCCATCCATGGGATTTTCCAGGCAAGAGTACTGGAGTAGGTTGCCATTGCCTTCTCCGGCTAGTGGACATAAATTTGAAGCTGAAAATGAACATGGAGTGACGGGGCTGGGGAAGAGAGTTGGCATGAATTGTAGTATGCTGGACTTGGGACAGGGGAGACAATATATATTTCAAGACAGAAAAACAGAAAAAATGTGATAATTCATTTCAGGAGAACATCTGCCACTATTTTCTTGGAGGCATAACTTAAGATCTTCCTTATATTCAGCTGAGGTGTTATTAATCGCTGTGAACAAGAGCAGGTCTGACTCAAGCTGAAAGTCCAGCCTGCCCGGGTTGCAGGCGAACAGGTTTGGAGGAAGCAGGGGTGGGTGGTGGCCGGATGGTGCACAGTCGGGGAGTGGTGGACTGTTCAGGTACTTCAGCTTTGGAACCCTAACCGTCACTTTGCCCTCCTCTACCCTCTTGGCGTGGCAGAAGGGCTCTGGTGGAATTCCCTCTGGTTAAAAAGCCAGTTGCCAGAGCTCAGATCATCTTTGTGTTCTGAAACTCAGCCTAGTCTGCCTGTGAACTTTCTGTGTGAGCCTCCCTGTGTGGACTTCCTTAGCCAAGGATTTTCTGAGCTTTCAGTCTGGCACTGTAGAGATCAAAAAAATTATAAACGGAGCAGCATCTTCAGATTAGGAAGAAACAAGGTGAAGAAGAATGAAGGGGGTAGGTAAGAGAAGGAAATATGAAATTAAATACTATAACCTGGGTATTAAACAACTACATCGAGACAGAGGGAAAGATAGATAGCTAAGCAACAAAACAAAACAAAAAAAACAACTTTGTGTTTGTAGGAAGAAAGGCCTTGGATTATCACACGCTGTATTTTGTCACAAAGGGCCAACAAGTTCTAAACAAAGGGAGAGAGAATAATTTCAGGATTTAGAGCATGCTGTGCTCACTTTCATATTCTGTAGAATGTTTATCAAGAAATAGAAATGGAGGCTTCTGATATTATCTTCCATATGTATTTATTTATACAATAGAAAATGCCATGCCCATATACGCACTTCTACAAGCAGACTTTATCTTATATTTAAATATGATTTGGTTTAAGTGGATTGAAGTTTTATATTTAAGAAAAAAGTAATCATGATGAGAGGGTAGAAGAAAAACAAAATGCTTTCTAAAATTTAAAGAGATTTTTCCAAAGAATATCTTTGTCCACAGCACTGGTTGAGAAAAAAATATTTTATTCAATGTCAAAATAATTTAAACTATCAAAAAAGAAGAATCTAAAAGATTGTTTCCTCAGCTTCTGCTTTCTATACTAAGCTCAGATAAAGTTTCTTTTTCATGTTAAATTTTCAACAGAACCTGGAATTTTGCTTAAAGATGCTATAAGGTAAGGATAAACCTGCCATAGAAAATATGTACTTTAGTTTCTAGACCTTTTATGGAATTAAAGTTCAACACACTAAAAGCCAAAGTACCAGAATGAACACAGGTTGTCTTCTTAAACATTATATGACACTTTTAGATCAACCAGCTGTCAAATTGTACCAAGTGTTGATGGCCACTGCACATAGTTTTTAGAAACTTACAATTTACATGGGTAAACCCTACTATGCCGCAGAAAGGACCAGTTGGTCGAATCTTGCCAATTATCTTTTGCAACTTGCTTTTTGAAAAATACCCACTTCTCCCCAGTGCCAGCACTCACAGCACCTCTAAAAAGAATATGAATGCGGATGATGAGTCCCTTCGGGTTCTCAGCATGCTGAGAGCGATGGCAAACTAACACTGCTCGTGTGAATGTGCACCCTACAGAACAGTCATTCATTCGAAAGCAGAGAAGGAGCTTGCCACAGTGAGTGCTCGGTGGAACACACCGCTGTCCTCTGCTGTGCTCGGGGCGCGCGCCCAGGGAGGACGCCGGCACCGGCTCCGTCTCCTGCCCTCGCAGCTTCGGTGGGCGTGAGGGGCGGAGTGGGCATGGTCTTCACATAAAAGCAGACTGAGGTTTGCCCACAGCACTGACCCGCATGAGGCGGGGTCGAGAGGACCCCTGATTTTCCTAGCGTGACTGGCTTTTCCTTCTCGGAACTCCAAGAGCCAACGCTAAGGGGCACCAGAGGCTCGGATTGCTACAGCTGCCACCCGCCAGGGCAGGCAGCCTGACGGCACGGTGCTGCGGAAGTCCTGGGCGACGGCAGAGCGTGGGGGCTGGGCGCAGGTCTTCGGAGTGGGGGTCACGGGAGCTGGGGATGCTCCAGATCGGAGGAGGAATCCTCCGAGGCCGGAGGATTGGAACTCCAAACGGTGGGCTAGTCATTGAAGGCTAGAAGGCGAGGTCCTAGTATTTTTCTCTAATACTCTATGTGGCCACTTCAATCTCTTCTTACTTTATGAAAAATGTCGCTGTCCTACATACAGCTAAGGATATAAGCCACACGCGTCACCCCTGCCATATACTAAAATCATCTGACAAGATAATGCACTGGAAGCTGTTGATGTCTAGTTGTCCAGGGATCCCGAGACACATGCAGAGAGATCAGATGTCCCTCTTCTGCCCCCCGCCAGTCAATTCAGGTTTCCTCCCGTGCCCGCAGCCTTTCGTCGGAAGCCCACGCTCATTGTCTAGTTAAGGAGGCAACATCCAGACCCTGGCCCGCTAGAAGCCTCTGCCCACCCGCCGCAACTCGGACTTTTTCCCGGAGTCCGAGAGGGAGCGGGAGGTGCCGAAGAAATTCGGCAGGCATCCTCCAACCTCGCTGTCCGCAGTCTGACTTTTATAAGTAATAACAGAAAAAAACCCAAGGTGGCGGGGGCAGGGGTTGGCGGGGGGCACGGCGAGGCAGGGCAGGCGTCAGCTCGCAGCCGCCCAGGCCGGCCCGCGGGCCCCGCCGGGCTCCCCCCGCCACCCCGGACCCCCGGCGCCCTCGCCGCCCCCTCCGCCCGGCCGAGCCCGGGGCCAATGCGCCAGGAGGGAGCGAGCGCGGCGCGGGAGGAGGAGATGACGCACGAGCCGGCGCTCCCCCCCAAAAAGTGCTTCTCCAGGACGAAGATGGCGGCAACTTAGCCGGGGACTGAAGATGACTGTGGCTCTCGGGAGGCCCAGCGCAGGCGATTCGGCCCCGAGGTCCGGGGGAGGCGGCGTCAGCAGTCGGGGCCCGGCGCCCGCGGGCGGACCTGCGGCAGCGGCGGCGGCCGGAGCGCGGGCTGGGGGGTGGGGGGGCGGGAGCGCCCTGCCGGCGGCCGCCCAGGCTCCGGACTCGAGCAGAGCGAGCGCCAAGTAGCCGCCGGAGCAGCCGAGGAGGGAGCCGGCGAGGCCGGAGCACGGGCGGGGGGCGGGGAGGAGGCGCCGGCGAGGCGCTCCGGCCGCAGTCTGTGGGCAGCGGAGACGCGGCGTGCCCCTGGCCGGGGACAGCGGGCCGTCCTCCGCGGGGCCATGGGGACCCGCGCCCTGCCCGTGCCCGGCTGACAGGCGCCGCCACCCCCGCCGCCACCTCCTGCACCCGGCCCGCCGCCGGCCGCAGCCCCGCCGCCGCCTCCGAGCGACCCTCTGCCCCCCGCCTCCCTGCCTGCATTGTGGTTTCCCACTCGACAGAGGATGGGGTCGGCTGCTGCTTAGGTCGGAAGCGAGTCCTGCCTCCCTCCGAAGCCTGGTAATATTGATGTAGGCAAAGAGCGAGAGGAGCGAGGGAGAGCGAGGAGAGGGAGGAGGGGAGAAGGCAAGCGAACCCCTAAGTCAATGCATATTGTGGTGACACCGGCACCGGCGCCCTCGCGGTGGAGTCGGCCAGGGCTGTGCGCTCCCAAAATATGACCAGGGGTGCTTGGATGTGTCGGCAGTATGACGACGGATTAAAAATCTGGTTGGCAGCACCCCGGGAGAACGAGAAGCCGTTCATCGATTCGGAGAGGGCTCAGAAATGGCGACTGTCTCTGGCCTCTCTCTTGTTTTTCACAGTCCTGCTCTCTGATCACTTGTGGTTCTGCGCCGAGGCCAAGCTGACCCGCGCCCGGGACAAGGAGCAGCAGCAGCAGCAGCAGAGGCAGCAGCGGCAGCGGCAGGAGCAGCGGCAGCGGCAGCGGCAGCACGAGCCGTCCTGGCCCGCGCTCCTGGCGAGCATGGGGGAGTCCTCGCCCGCCGCCCAGGCTCAGCGACTCCTCTCCGCCTCCCCGTCCCCCACCCTGCCCCCCTCCCCCGGAGGCGGCGGCGGCGGCGGCAAGGGCGGCCGAGGCTCCGAGAGCCGGGGCAGGGCTCTTCCAGGAAACTCTGCCAGACCCGCGTGGCGCCTGGAGACTTGTTACCCGCAGGGCGCCTCCTCGGGCCAGTGCTTCACGGTGGAGAGCGCGGACGCCGTGTGCGCCAGGAACTGGAGTCGGGGGGCGGCGGCCGGGGGCGAGCAGCGGCAGCAGACCCGGGGCCCGCCGCAGCCAGCTCCGCTCTGGAACTTGTCGGATTTTTACCTTTCGTTTTGTAATTCCTACACACTTTGGGAGCTGTTTTCGGGGTTGTCCAGTCCCAACACTTTGAACTGCAGTCTGGATGTGGTGCTCAAGGAGGGCGGTGAGATGACCACTTGCAGACAGTGCGTCGAGGCTTACCAAGATTACGACCACCACGCTCAGGAGAAATACGAAGAGTTTGAAAGCGTGCTGCATAAGTACTTACAATCGGAGGAGTACTCGGTGAAATCGTGTCCTGAGGACTGTAAGGTAGGAACCCGTGGATTTTTTTTTTCCCTTCCTCGCGGTGTTATCTCTGTGTATGTTGGGTGGAGGTGTCTTCTAGAGTTTTAAAGTCGCTTTTTGACTCTCGTTTTGTTACTTCGACCATTGTTTTTGTGGTTGTAAGCGCCTGACCTGCTGCTTGACTTGGGGCTCTCTTGTGAATTGCTGGTGGATCGGTGCCTTCTGAGAATCCTTGGAAGATCAGGAGGACTCTGGTCTTCTGAGATGATAAAGCCAGTGCTTTAACTGTCTCTTAAAGCTACGGAGTTGGTTCAGATTCTGCCACCTTTTAAATTTTTTTTAATGTAACTTGAGTGAAGCTTGTGAGGAAGACTGATGGGACTGCATACTGGTAACCACAGCTGAAGTCAGAACAGGCTAAGACAGGCTTGTGTGGTCTGGCTTATGGACCTTACACATCAAGTCTTTGATAGTGACATAATTAAGCTGGTTGGCCGAAGGGACAAGAGAAAGTGTTTGTGATTGTTTATGTGGGAAGAACTAAAAGCGTTTTACGTGTTTTCCAGGAGGGGTACTGGTTGTTTCGAAAGTTTGGGGGCCTACCTAAGCGTATTTACTCACATGAATTTCTTGTTTTCTCTTAGAAATGTATATAGTTGTTGATCAGAAGCTCAGTATGAGTAGAAAATTTTGATTACGTATCTGGTGATAACTGATTAGTCTTAGATTATTTATTAGTCATCTTATGTAATTAGCTTGAATTTTCAGGATGCTCTCAGGAAGTACTAATTGACAAATGCTTAACACCATGACTAAAAAGTACTGAACTCAATAATAACATATCTTTAGTCCCTTCCTGTTGAATATAATAATGGTTATAAACTTTGCTGATTCACAAAGGAATAGTGTATGCAAGTTTCTTAAGAAATGACAAATGTGACCATGGGCGCCTGTCCTAGTAGAAGTGTTGCTGTCCATGGTTCTGAAATGAGATTTGCTCAAGAGCTCTGTTGAAGATGAAGATGCTGCAGTGACCTTTTAGTAGGGGAAGAAATGATGACAGAATCTCAATAAACCTTGATGTTTTTGTCCCAAAGGTAATTTCTTAAACAATGCAATAAAATGGTATTGCTTTTCAAAAGAAATGCGCCATATTGTCTCTCTACCTTTCTCTTCATCACACCCCGAACCTCCCCCAGGGAACACAGCAACTGAGCCTCCTTTGCCTCACTTGCTGGGAAAGTGTGGTCAAGGGCAGTATGGATCAAAGGGTTCTTGTGATGGTTTCACAGGAGAACTGGCCTAAGGGATACCTACTTAAACTGAACACAGTTCAAGGGTTGTATTCTAGCTTGGATTGATTAGTTGTGCTTTTGACAACTAAGCTAAACTAAAACTAAGCTTGCTTTGCCAATGTTCTTTAAGACCAGAAACTTATCTTCTGTGCAAATAATGATATTGCATTTGCAGCATTATTTTAGAATGCTGCTTCATTAGATAAATGGATCTTAAAAGATCTTTATATATTCTTCTTAACCATATGCCTGGGAATTAATCTTAATGGTAAAGTTACTAATGAATGACTAGTATATTTATTACTTACTTATTTATTTTGACAAGATAATGTTTCCTCAGAATTGCAAGGAAAAGGTTCTGTCTACTAATTTTACTACAAGTAAAAAACTTGCAAAGGTTTAAGTATATTTATGTTTAAAGTGATCCCTTGTAATAATTTGAATTGTCTTGCTTCCTTGAATATGTAAACTCTCATAGAAATTTCTAGTTACTTCAATTTGCATAGGCTCAGTATTTACAAGATAGTCTGTCTACATTGGAGACTACAGAATATTCTTAAATAAGCCTGTCAAATTTATTTTATTTGAATATTCACATAATAAATATCTATACATATATGTATATATAAATAAATATAGAGTTACCTCTTGACCTGAAGTAATTATCAACTTTATACTTATATCATCATAGCTATAAGGTATGGTGTAGGTTAAATGAGTATGTAATGTTATGACTACTTCTGGATTATGTTTTCATATAAAGTAGTCGTTGTGAACTATATACACAAAAGCACATTAAAAAAATCTTAACTCCTTTTAGAACATTTCTTCATACTGAAAAGTAAACACAGACATTTGAGTTTTTCATCTCCACAACACAGGATTTATTACTTGTGATGCCTTGAGCTACATTTTGGTTGTTTAGTTGTCAGTTGGAAACACTTGACATTTATTCCAGGATAACTGTTTTCACACTGTTTCAAATTTTAGGTGCTGGGGTGAGGTGTGTTCAGTGTGTGTTCTTGGTTGATAACTAACAAATCTATTGATTAGCTCCTTAGCTTAACATATAGCTTCTTTATGATTCTGCAAAACTGGAATCACATCCACATACAAAGTATATTACCTGACTTAAAATGCTATTGGTGGTCTTTGAAGAATGTATCTGAGTTTTTTTCTGAACACGTTTACTTATTTCAAACATACTTGTAATTATGAAATGATGTCTATCTTTAGGGGCAATGTTCAAGATAAATAGTCCCTGCAAAATTTTCTACATTTTAAGGTTAATGACAAAATCTTAGGCTACATTAAAAGTAAATGCATTATATTTCCAGAATTGGTAATATATTCATGAAAAAAATCTAATTTAATAGTTTAATATATTTATGCATTTATATATAGGATATATACTATAATGTTAATTAGACAAATAATTTGAATTCATATTTTAGAAGAAATATATTAACTTTATAATACTCATATATAATTATATGATTAATATAGTGACTTCTAAACTTTAAAAGTTAGTATATGTTATTGCCTTCTAGTTTTATAATTGCTCCGATTAAAAAAAATGCCACATCTCATATATGTATGCAATTAAAATGGATTAAACTTAATTTTTATTGAACTTGATTTAAGGGACTTTTGGGCCATTATACTGAAAAAAAAAACACCTTAATATTGAGTTAATCAAATCGTATTGCTTTGAACCCATAGTCATTGGAGATCAAATGCAGCTTGCATTTACTTTAGTAAAGGTTTATTTGCAATATATAATAGAAATCATTTACGCCCAAGAATATTTTTTAATATTCTTAGAGATAGCTGGTTTAATTTTTTAAATAAACATACACTTTTATCTGGGAATTAATTTATGGTAAAGAACAATAACTTCTGCATATATCATTTAGACTGTGGTATTCAAGTAGCAAAAATTATGACAGTAATTCTCTGAATTTTGAAGTTTTATTCTAAATAATGTTTTTGATATACAGCAAGAATCTGACAAATCTGTGAAAGTCTTCAAGATGGATGGCAAGATTAAAAAGTACACTCTTCCAAGCATAAACAATTACACATGTACATTATTAACATGCCTTAATTTTTGCTTAGTTGTTTTTATTATGAAGATTTTTTTTAAAATATGCCATTCTTTAGCTTCTAGGCATTCTTGAAGTCACATATTATAAAATTAAAATATTTAGGGGAATATAAATGTCCATGTTATAGGTAAGCTTTGTTACTAATAGTTTTATTGCTCAAGACAGACGGTCAGGAAAAGTGAGTTTGAGATTAAAGTCTAACATAAATCAATGCATCACTGTATTTTAATTCTCTTAGAATAGATTATAATCCTTGTAACTGTCAAGAATGTATGCATTCTTATACTTTTATTTCATAATTTTATGCTTAAGTAAATTATATTGTGAATTTTATTTAACAGACAATGATCAGAAGAATACTCTGCTAATGTTCCTCGTATGTAACAATTGTGATACTCAGAGCTTTGTGCATCATTTGCAGAAACCACTCAAAAACATTAAGCAGTTTGAGAATGTAAAATTTGATTACATAATATGCAGTTTAAACAAAAAGTCATTTTAAAATTCTTAATTATTTTAATGTCATACACTGTAGATATTTTAAAATAATTTTTAAGGAGATAAAATATCTAATAATTTTTCCCATTTAAATATTATATATAAAATATTTTTCTGTAATCAGTTTAGTGCTATTGTATATATTATGACAGTATCTGGAGTGTGGAATACATCTGCAACTAGACCTCTTTTACGTTCTACCACTGTCTTATTTTCAAATAATATTTTTATAATCAAATTGCTTCTCTGCAATATCACACAGTCTAACCTTCAGATGGTCACTTTAACCATTAATAAGGCCATTTATAAGATCAAAGCCACTATCATAACTTTTTATGACCAAATTTTTATTTTTAATATTTTTCCCCATATAAAAATGGGGTGTTTTATAAAGCAAGGAATGATTTTGGTTGCTTTATAAACCAAGGAATGATTTTTAAAAAAATTCTGACTTGTAACTGGGTCAGATTAGTAGCTATATAGGGCATAACCACAAAATTTTAATAATTGCTGTTATACATTGGTTTTAATCACTTTAATTAGATGAGATTGGTGTCTGCATATGCAAGGTGAATTAAAGTATGAAGCAAAAAAAATCAAATAATGTTCTCAGTCTCATGCTCTCCCACAAATAAATCAGAATGCATTAAGATATATTTTGATACTAGATTGAATGTACAAAAACAAGTCTATAGATAGCTGTTTGAAACACAGCACTATTTTGGTTTGCATTATTGACCTATTGCTTTAACTTCAATTCCCCATTTCCTTTTCAGTCTTAATCTTCTATGTCGACCTCGTGTTGACGAGGCACCAAACATGTCATTGTTCACTTTATGTTAACTTACATTGAAAAGATGTTTCTTCAGTATCAGTTAACATTTACTCTAGATCAGTGGTCCTTGGCATTACAGTAGAATATCCTGGGAATCTCTGAAAACATGCCCAGCCCTAAGAGATTCTGATTTCATCAGCTTGGCTTGCATCATGAGCTTGGGGTCTTCCAGTTTCCCTGATGCTGTGCAGCCTAGGGTGAGAGCCACTGTTCTAGTTGAGTGACAAGCAAAGTGGAAAGACCTTTTAGGTCCTGCGCCTCTGTAATACATAATAACCTCATTGGTTCAACAGATGAGAAAGGAACTTACATTGTTTCTAAGTGGTAAAGGCAACAGGACATGGTCAGGGGGTAGGGGGAGCGAATACCCTGTGGCTGGGCCGAGGAAGTCAGATGAAACACAAACCAGCTGTGTGCCAGGTTTGGGGAACGTGCCAAGGAAAGAACATGGAGAGGAGAAGGGTGCAGAGAAGACTGGAGCTTTGAACATTCAAGGATGGGCCTGTTGGCTGTGGATTTTCTGTCTTTTAGCCAGAATTGAGTCATTATTCTAATGTTCATTAATGGGCTGAACACATGAGAGCAGAAATTAGATGGTTGTCTCTCTGTGAGGCGATCAACTATTTGATTAGAGGAGCCTCAGCCTCCTTACTTTGTCTCTAATTTTAGCTTGTATAAATGGCTACAATTTAGACTTTTTCAAAAGTATGCATTGGTTTTAAGAGAAAACATTTCGGCTTTTCATAGTATTTCATGTGGTTTGGTTTATTCTTTCTTCACCTATTTACTTTATTAAACCTAGGGAATTGCTAACTCTTTTTTATTGTTCTTTCTCCATTATGATGACGAGCTGTCTTTCCTCTTTCCCTTATTTCTATCATACTGGAATAACCAGTTGACATTCACACAGCGCTGTGAAGGTACAAGTTGCTAAGGAGACCCAGAATGCTACCACACTTAATTTAGGAATTCATTTTAGAGGGATCTTATCATTGTTCTATTTTGAAGGGATTGTAATATCATCACATTTTATTTTTTTTATTTTTTAAAAAGTTTAGAAATGCTGTGAAACACTAATTTTAAGTTTTACCTTAAATTAATAAGCAATAAAACATTACAATCCAAATAATGAAATTTCAGTAATAAAATGTTTTAATTTACTTTGATTCTTTAAAACAAAACATGAATTCACACCTACCTTTCTTTGGTAATAAATACTTAATTATTTATACTATGTATTGTGTAGAATGCATGAAAATATTTCCTTCTTGGGTGCTTAAAGTGTTAAAATGTTAGTAGCTAATTTTCCCTCTCTGCTTCTACACAGAGTCATATATTAAAAGAAAAAGTTATAGATGCTATTATGGATGGTAAAAAAAAAAATCCTGCAAAAAATGCACATTTACTAGTGTTTAAATTCAGTTATTGATCATAGCAGAAGTAGTAGTATATTCACATGTACGTGGAATGGGTGGATGCAATAATTACTTTAGAAAGACATAGGAATTTATATGTCAGGTGCACGGCCCCTCTTGAGAAGGAAATAGGGCTCTGCTCAAAACTGTGAGTCCTCACCCCTCAGTTTCCTCTTCTTCCTGTCAGTGTGCCCTCTTGCTTTCATCTGGCTGAATCCTCTCCTGGCATCTGGAGGCTTCACTCACAGGGCCTGTGTCCCATGGGAAACCCAGAGTACAGAAATCTTACTTCTCTGCATCTCCACTGCCATCAGAAATAATCCGTCTCTTTCCTACTGAACTCTCACTGACTTAGTTTATTTGGAAAAAAAAATTGAACTAAAATTTAAATGTATCATCATGACAATGTATTGGTTTTCTCAGATAATGATTGGAGTCACTCAGAAGTTTAAGTGCCAGGATGAGCTTCAGTAGTAGCTAACAAGTTTTAGAGTTGATTAGAAGTCAGGAACTAGTCTAATTCATTTAATCATGTCATCTTTATAAGTTCTACCACGTATTTTACAATGAGTAAAGTGAGGACATAAAGTTAACTCTTCCAAGGTCAAACAGCTGGTAGTGTTAAAGATCAAGCTCACTCCTCACCTTATCGTGTTTTCTTTTCTCCCTCCATTATGATCATTACAGTCATACTGAATCAGTTCAGTTCAGTCCCTCAGTCGTGTCCGACTCTTTGTGACCCCATGGACCGCAGCATGCCAGGCCTCCCTGTTCAACACCAATTCCCGGAGCCCACCCAAACCCATGTCCATCGAGTTGATGATGCCATCCAACCATCTCATCCTCTCTCATCCCCTTCTCCTCCTGTCCTCAATCTTTCCCAGCATCAGGGTCTTTTAAATGAGTCAGCTCTTCGCATCAGGTGGCCAAAGTATTGGAGTTTCAGCTTCAACATCAGACCTTCCAATGAACACCACAGTTCATACTGAATAGTGAAGAGATAAGTGTATAAATCCACAAATACTTTTTAATTTTTCATTTATCATTAAAAGTGTTTTATAGATAATATAGCAAGCTATGATGGCAGAAATTTTGGAGTCCTAGACAGCTGGAATGAACAGCCAAGATTTCCAGGTTCATCATTTCAAAGTCCTGTTGGGGGGGTTATGACTATGAATAAATGGTACGACTATCAGCAGAACACTTAGATTTCCATTTCGAGTGGAGCAGAGGAAGGGTACAGATACAGTTTTGAAGGGAGGGAAGCAGACTTTGGAAATCTGCGATAGTTCTTACACTGAATTCCTAAGTTCAGTAAGATATAGTCACTTTTTGTTTAACATTTTTAAACAGCCATCCAATTTTTACCACAGTGTTTTAAAAGATGTTGAGTTTATGAGTTGAGAATTGTGTACATATTGCCTGAAATCTGTAATAATTAGAAATCTTAATATTTATCTAAACTTTATTAGCCCTTTATATGCCCTGTTCCTGAATACAATCACACTGAGGGGTCAGGGCTTCAGTGTATGAATTTGGGGGGACATAATTCCACTCACACATTGAGTAAGCTATATGGCAAGAGCTGGAGGAAATACCTCTGGAGAGAGATTAGTGCTCAATTGTGAAGAACCGTGTATCCCATGCTAAGGGCTTGAATCTCATCCTCTATGTGATGTAATATCAGAGAGGAATTTTAATCAAGTGATTTACTTGAGATGGTTTGTTTTTCTCAAGACTTAGCCCTGGCAGCAATATGTTGATAGGTTGGAAGAGGGTGAAGTGATGTCAGAAACTAAATTTCAAATTATATTTCATTTCAGTTAGTCTAAATTTAAACAGCCCCAAGTGGCCAGTGGCTACCAGGATGGAGAGAAGGTTCTAAATGACTGTGGTGGCTATGGAAGGGGAGAAGAAAGCAAGATTCAGGAGACTTTTCTGAGTTCAAATTTGCCGGTTGCCATGTAGGGGAAGGATTTGATTCAGACTTTAGGAAAGGTGATACTCTGGATATGGATGCGTGTAATGAGATAGCAAATACAGGAGGAAGAACACATTGGGGTTGAGACCAGTGAAATGACGGGAGTCCATTCTTGGAGGCAGTGCCATCAGGAGATGTCCAGTGGACAGTGTATCATGTAAGGCGGGCCTTTGGTGTGGCATTTACTCTCTACGTGTGATGTGGTTTGATCTAGGAAGCGTGGGCAGAGAGTAGATGATTTAACAGAAACAGATTACATGGAGAGAATGTCAAAGATGAAACAGCAACGTTAAAGGGTCTGGGCAGAAAAGGGACGGGAAATAGAGACGGAGAAGAAACGGGGAAGGAGAGTGAAAATGGGAGGATGAAAACAAAGAGAGGATGGGGCAGGGCGGGAGGGGAGGGGCGGAGACAGACGGCGAGGAGCGTCCTTAGGATGCAAAGATCGGAACAATACAGGGAGGAGTTTCCAGAAGGATGTAGTCAGTCAGGAGTGTCTCATGTTTCAGAAAGAACATGCAGGATGGCGCCTAGAAATAGGTCACTGCATTTGACAATTAAGTCTTGTTGAACCTTACAAGACTAGCTTCAATAGAATGATGGAAGAGATGTCAAATTGTGATGCATTAAGGAATGAGCTGGAGTTGAGGAAATAAAAACTAGTTTGAACGATTCTTCATTAAGTTCGGTGGTGAAAAGAAAAAGGAAATGAAAAGGTTGGAATATGTGTGTTTAAAGGAATAAATATTTTATGGTGAAATAAGCATTAGAATATTTGTAGCTTTTGATCTGGGACCCAGATGGGAGTATGATATTGAAAGTATCACTTTTAGAAAAATTAGTGAAGGCCCCAGATCCCAAAGAAAAGATAACAAGCTCTAATTTATTGCTTATGCTCGGGAAGGAGGAAGGTTTTATCTTTGTACATTGTGCTGTGCAGCTAAGATCCTTTGTTTTGTTGTTTATATTTTAAAGAGGAACAATGCTTTAATTTCGGAATTTCAGATAATAAGTACAATTGTTATCTTGAAAATGCTTAAGTAAAGTAGAATATTCATTTTCAAATAATAGAAAATAATTATTAGCTGTAAATATGAGATCGTAAATAATTATATGTGTCACTGTGAATTATTTTCTTTAGGATGTTCTGTCTTGGGGTTCAGTGACATATTATAGAGTCCATAGAATTAAATATGGCTATCTCTTTATCTGTTTTCTTCAAAAATATTAGTATGTTTGATAGAAAGTTCTAAAAATAGAAATTAATTTTAAACCTAATAGAGAAGTATAGTAAAATAGTTACAAGAAGTATTGAGGATCGACTGGGTTCAACTCCCAGTTTCATCTCTTATTAATTATATAACATCATGCAAATTACTTGAAATAAGGATTCTAGCACCTCTTTCATGAGATAGTTATGGGAAGAAATCAAGAGACTCCCATGCATGTTGAAGTATCTAACCTGGGGCTTGATGATGCCCCATAAGTAGAAGCAGTTCATTAAAACCCATGGGGAAAAAGCCCTGGGGAAATCAGTAAAATTGCTTCACTTGAGAGCTCATGCAAATTTTCCAGTAAGCAACAGTCAATTACAAGAGTTTTATAAACAGACTTTGTATTTTATCATGATAAACCTGATTTTACTACGTCTACATCCCTTCCGCTTCTCTGGAAAGGTGACTAAAGGTGAGTCTTTAGAATGAAACAGAAAACCAAAATTCAGCTAAAAACCAAAATTCAGGGTGAAAATGTTGCATTCCTAAAGCTTGACTTTTCCCCTTGTTATTTCAGATGAAAGATTAACATGTGCTGGGTTTTAGACTCAGTGGATCCTCTCAGATTACTACAAAGGGGCTTGAACCCTTTCGTGTACAAACGTTTTGGAGAGGGCACATGGAGAAACCGTTGTAATGACCCTCCATCTCCTGGGAACCTTGGGGTGAGAACAGTCTTGGAAGAAATTCTTTGTTGTGTAGTTCGTCAGGCACTGCAGTATCTCCTGTGCCTCCAAGCTCTACCCTCCAAGCTACTTGTCTTTGTGTTCCGGTTTGGCTGTTCCTGTTATTTTCCGCTCTGCCCCTCCATTTACACACTCTGCCATGCTTAGTGTTTTTATTAATTGGGGAGGGAGGGGAAGTAGAGTTAAAGGTTGCCTCAGCATTTGAACTAGAGCCGGTGGACGAGGCCAACATGGTGGATGCCGAGATACGCCAGATTGAACAGGGTAGACTAGAAGACTGTGAGCCGTGCTCCATGAATGGGTACATGGCTGCCTTAAGAAAGAAAAGGCACAGCAAGCTTCTTTAATTTGGTAAAAATTGCCATGTGGAAGCAGGGTCTTGCTTCAACAATAGGTTAATTAAGGCTTAGAGAAGGTAGGAAGGGTGCCAAAGTTCTCACAGACAAGAGTGGCATAGACAGAACTCAAACCAGTAGTATCTGGCTCTTAATCTCATGGCCTCTGACTTTATTATAATGTGTTCACTCTGCCACAAATCATTGCTCATCTAGTTTTTTTTTTTTAATATTTTAGGGGGAGAATGTGGGTGGCTGACAGCAGGAGTGGATAGAATATAAAGTTCTTTGGCACATAAAAGAAATTATAACTTCTTTCATCCAGTTTTCTGTTGCAGCAGCTGGGTGTAGGAGAAGAGCATAGGCCTAAAAGTCAGAAACACCTAGATTTACATGGCTGTTCCATCAGTTCCTACAAGATGTGGATACTTACATATCCACGTTGAGGAGAGAAGGAACAGGTGTATAATAAAAAATGTAGCTGTCGAGGGAGTTTCCTGGTGGCCTAGTAGTTAGGACTCTGGACGTTCACTGTAATGACCTGGATTCTATCCCTGGTTGGGGAACTGAGATCCTGCAAGCTGTGGGGACAAAAATATATATACATATATAGTTGATGGATAAAGGTCTCATGTGTTCATCCAGGCTACTCTGAGAAGACAGGATGGCATCACCCTGCAAAGCTCGGCCTACTGTCAGACACTGAGCTGATGGAAAACATCGACAAGTTTGTCCTTCTGATCCAGTCATCAGTTTCTGACCAGAGCTGTCCTGGTGCAGATCAAGTCCCTGATAGAGACTTTTGACTTGTTTTCTGTAGAGGCATTTAAAAAGGCACTGGTGATGCATTTAATCTTGGGAGTCACCGTGACCCTAGATAAGCAGTGAGAGTCTGTCTGAAGAGAAGCAAGTATTTTAAAAAAGGTGAATCTGAATCTTAAACCATTAAAAACAAACAACCAAACCAGAATTTCTCCTTCTCCTTAGTGAAAATGAGACAGGTCACTATGGGCCGTTAAGCACGGAGTTGTCGGCACCCGCGTTTTCTGAGGCAATGGCTTTGTGTCACAATCCAGGTGCCATCGCGGGGGGAAAAGACCACATGTGAGTGCAGATGACCTGCTGTCAGTGGAGCTGTGAGGCCCACATCTGACTGGCTTTGTAGAGGGCTGGTGAATTATGACAAGTTTCAGGTATGTTCAATCTGTCCCGTGGATTTTCTAAATATGTATTGGAAATTTAGAAGTCACTTGTGAAAGAAATGAGCCCTTTCCTTATCATTTCAGTTTAGACGTTTTAAACTAAAGGTTCATTTTCATTTAATATGTCTGAAAATTCCAGTGACATGGAATTCAAGTCTGAGTAAACAAAATCCTTGTCAGCATAGTTTGGCTTCTTTGATGAATATAGATTCTTTTCAGCTGGCATAGTTATCAACTGCTCAGTCATGGACTTGATTCTCTGTTTGATTAATTGACTATTTAAAATTATTACAATAAATGATTCATTCTTTAGGTCCATGTAGTTTTTGATCGTGTGACTTAATGGATAGAACAGGCCAACCGTATATATGCTGCTTCACCTACAAGAAGTCAAAGCAGTTATTTATCTAAATAATTTTTGACAAGAGCGAGCATATTAAAAGAGTGCCCAAACACTTTTTGTTTGTTTAGTCTTTGAGAAATAATTTCTTATTTCCAAATAACTTAAAAATCTGGAAAAAGTTTACAAGATCCTTGAATATTTGTGAGTCTCAAATCTGTAATTTTATGTTTCATACATTATTAAGTGCTTGAACTTTTCATAACAAAATCTAAAATGGTTCCCTGAGGGCAGTGGAGTTGACTTTTGATAATCCTTGATTATTTCATGAAGGTAGAGACTTTCAAAGGCCCTGATAAAGAAGTCAGTGCTAACATGGACAGAGAGGCTGGGCTGTGCCCCAGGTGTGCTGTCCACGTGGCAGCCTGGCAAACGTGCCCAACTCGGGGTTCACTGACCACTGGTGGTGGTTTAGTAGCTAAGGCGTGTCCGATTCTTGTGACCCCATGGACTGTAGCCCGCCATGCTCCTCTGTCCATGGGATTCTCCAGGAAAGAATACTGGAGTGGGTTGCCATTTCTTTTCTCCAGGGGATCTTCCCAACCCAGCGATGGGACCTGGGTCTCCCTCATTGCAGGCAAGTTCTTTACCAACTGAGCTACAAGTTAGATTCTATATTACAGTTTCTCCAGCATTGCACTCTAATTGCATGGATGTTTAAGTTTCTCAGAATACCCACTTTAAGCAGATAAATGCAAAAGCTCAGCAGTACAAATTTGCATTTCTTTACCACTTGTTTATATTAATAAAAATGAAAACAATATAGCTAAAGGCACTCAACAACTTACTTTTATTTTTCAAGTCAAGACTAGATTTTGTTGTAGATGAACTATAGAAGAGTTAACTCATGATAGATATTGTCTGGGCTTCCCTGATAGCTCAGCAGGTAAAGAATCCGCCCGCAATGCTGGAGACATGTAGATATTACTTAGGGAAAAACATTTTCCCTTCATCTAAATAGTTTATCTTAATGGCCTGACATTTGATATACACGTGACCAGTTGAAGGTACTGCAGAGACAAAGGCAGTACACGATGGTCAATGGAGGTCCCCACTCCCTACTTCCTGTGTGACTGGCTGAAGAGAGACGGAAGGCAACACACAATGTTCAGTGGAGGTCCCCACTTCCTGTGTGACTGATGATCAGAATTTATTTTTGTCTGTGTATTGTGGTCTCCATTCTGGGCTGTTTTGCATGACCCTGAGCCTATTCTTATTCTCCCGTTTTATTTTTATTTCTTCTTTTTCTACTGTGACAATATATGATGCAGTTAATGTAGTAAATTATTAAAGAGAATTTCCCAAGAGGCTGTTCAGCTCCTCTGATTTCTCCAGTTAATGGTGAAGGGCCATGCTCAGGGTTGCCAGTGCTTGCTTTGGATTTCAGCAGGTGGATCAGAGGGGCCAAAAGAGTGTCAGGCATGAAGAGAAAACACCCCTTTTCTCAGAGTGATCACAGTGGTTATTTTATTCTTCTTTACCATCCAGATGTAGTAAAGGATGCTGCATAAAGAACATTTTAATAACTTAATTTGTAATCATTGCCTCTGAGAATGCACTTTGCCATACAATTTTTGGTGCTCTATAGTAAAAAAACATAACATAAGGACAAATGAATATTTCCTTTTAAAACACATCTTTAGTGGTAACTGTTCTTAGATAATTTGAGCACTATTATTATATGGCAATAGTAATTTAGGCACTGAGATAAAAGATATCCCACAGTGCACCTAGTTAAAAAAAGAATAAATAATCCGATGCTTCATCATGTGTGACTCATACATGGACATGGAAAAAAATGTGAGAAATTTATATATAAACAGGGTACTTACTAACGTAAGAGAAGGAAGGAATATGAGGGACAATCCAGGAGAATATTTGATTTTCTAGGTACTTGTTAATGAGAACAAGATTAAAAGGCATGTAAATCTCTTAAGCTAAAAGCTGTTGTGTTCATAATCTGCTACTAAAAAAAGACAACTTGGTAAATATTTCTTTTCAAGTGGTCTCGCTTTCAACCTGTAAATGGAAATTAGATTTCACTTAGAGCTCTGAAATCAGGACAGTGCTGCAATTTCAACATGAAATCGTTTCTTCTAACTTGCTTATAAATTCATTCTTTCCCTCTTAAAAATGCACTCGGCCCTAAGTCAAATAATTACAAAATACTAATTTTATAAAATATGGTGTTTGATATCTTTGTTGCTGAACAAGAGAGCTTTTTATATGGCAAATATAAACACAGTATTTTATTTGTACATGCTTCTTTATGGGTAATTATGGGTTTCAAAAGTAATAAACAGCAGTGTAATTATTCCATAGCTTGCAGTGGGGATGTGTTTCCTTAATCTGGCCACTTAAAGAAAGAAATAACTATTCATCTCCAAACCTTTTCAGAAAAGCAATTTAATAAAATTCAGTGTTTTTTTTTTTTTCAAATTTAAAAGGCTTTAGAAAAATATATCATTGTTTAGTTCTGCTGATTAGTTTATGAATTTTAAGAGACTGGAAAGATATAACTTTACAATGGTTATTTCATCTGAGAAATCACCTAGCAGGTCAGATAGTTCCAAAACTTTAAGTAACCCACAGAGAAATGTTTTAAAATATCACTTTCCACTTAAGGAGAGCATTGTGACATCTGTGACTTACTTTGATGTAGTTCAGCAGAAAATATAAAAGTGTAATAATTATGGTAACGTTTGCCAAATCTATGTTATGGCTATATGGGTGTTTAGTTACTAGTCTTTCAAATTCTCTATGTTTAATTTTTTTCATAATTCAAAACTGTTTTAAAAAAGAATCAATAGTCTGTGGGGAGAAAAATGTTTGCGAATTATGCCAGTATTACTAATTCAGTCTGTGTAAGTTATATATTTATTATAATTTGGTAAACTGGCATTGCGGCTTAAAAAAATCACTTTCCAAGCATTTCTCTATCATTTCACAGTATGGAATGAGCTAGAGTGTTAGCAATATGACAAGGAAGAAGCTGAATCCCTAATGGATATTCAGGGACTTTTTGTATTACTCATATAGAAATAAATATAAGTATAGTGACTGCTTTGGTCCTCTGATGAAGAATGTTTGTTAATCAATCAGCAACCCAAGTATAGGGAAAAAATGATGAAACGCTATTTCTCTATCTTTGTCAATATTAATTTTGCTTTTTAAATTTTGATTTGGTTCGTGGGTAGGCAGCAAAGCCGTGCCCAAAGTTGGGGGACAGTTTTCTTCTCCATTATGATCGTGTGTGTGTGTGTGCTTTACATTTAGCACCTCGTGTTGGTGCTAGACCCAGTTTATTTAATTCTCTGAAGTAGGTCTGATAACTGTCCCCGTTTTGCAGAAAAGTAAGCAAAGGGCATAAGACTTTTACTTAAAACTCTTGACAATTATATTTGTTTTCTGTTACATTGCTATAGTATAGAACCAGTCCTGATTTTCAAAGATTATTGAAAAGAAAGAAAGTTGAAAATAACCGAAAACATTAGCTTGAAGACAATTTCTATCAGCATGTGGGTGGTTTACATGATAAATCCATAAAATTGACTTCATACATATGTACTTGCCCATTTGTTTCTCCTGTTAGATTTTGAGACGTCCCTTCAAGCTAGGAATTACGACTTATGCCTGTTTTTTGTGTAATCATTTTTAAAGAAGAAAAGAAAGAAAACCTGAGCTCGTGATGTTTATAAAACATTTAGGCAGAGTCTTTGATGCTTCTCCACCTGAGAGGGTGCCCTCCCTCTGAATCTGGGTATGCTTATTATGACTGCTTCATTCAAAAGACCAGTACAGAATTAGTGCTCCGTGACTTCCAAGATAGGTGATACAAGGTTATGCGGTTTCTTCCTTGTTCGCTGGGACATGTATTCTTGAAGCTTTGGGCTGTCAGTGAACCCAAGACCGCCGTCCAGTAAGGAAGCCCAAGTCACACAGAAAGACCACGGGTAGGCTTTCTCATGGACAGTCTCTATTGAGACCAGCCTTTGAGTTGTCCCAGGTCAGGTGCCACACGTGTGAGTGAAGCCTCCAGATGAGCCCTACGCCCAGCCATTTAAGTCACCACAAGCCCTTCAAATCTTCTCAAAGCACCAGACACTTCAGAGGACGGAAAAGTTGCCCTCTTTGTGATGTCTGATATCCTGAGGCAAAGAATCCTAGCTGTAATAAAGTAGTTGCTGTTTTATACTACATTTTAGTGGTTTGTTACACAACAGTAGATCATGGGACTGTGTTCGATAATAGTTTGTTGAATGACCGATTCTCCATTAAGTGAGACGAATGAACACTGAAATAAAAGAAACCTATGCAGATGCTGATTGCAGCCAGGAAATTAAAAGATGCTTGCTCCTTGGAAGGAAAGTTATGACCAACCTTGATAGTATATTAAAAAGCAGAGACATTACTTTGCCAACCAAGGTCCGTCTAGTCAAGGCAATGGTTTTTCCCGTGGTCATGTATGGATGTGAGAGTTGGACTGTGAAGAAAGCTGATCGCCGAAGAATCGATGCTTTTGAACTGTGGTGTTGGAGAAGACTCTTGAGAGTCCCTTATACTGCAAGGAGATCCAACCAGTCCTTCTAAAGGAGATCAATCCTGGATGTTCATTGGAGGGACTGATGCTAAAGCTGAAGCTGCAATACTTTGGCCACCTCATGCGACGAGTTGACTCACTGGAAAAGACTCTGATGCTGGGAAAGGTTGGGGGCGGGAGGAGAAGGGGAAGACCGAGAATGAGATGGCTGGATGGCATCACCGACTCTGTGGACATGAGTTTGAGTGAACTCCGGGAGTTGGTGATGGACAGGGAGGCCTGGCGTGCTGTGATTCATGGGGTCGCAGAGAGTCGGACACGACTGAGCGACTGAACTGAACTGAACTGAACTGATGTGGTCTCATATGTATTATTGAATTTTTTTTCCCCTCTCTGGTTAGCAGTGCTGGTAAGTTGAAGTTGTTCTTGTGACATATTCTCCTGGCAGTTATTTGATTCATTTAGTAACCAATATTCATGCATTGACTCTTGTGGCCAGGTCATCATCTGAGGAATTTTGACGTGTATGGTGTTAAGATACGATGCCTGCAAGCAGGTTGCGTGCAGCGCAACTGAAAAGATGCACTTTGAGGCTGCGCATGGATAGTGCCACGGAGAGACACGGCACAGTCGTCTCCAAAGAGCCTCTTCCTGCCTTCACGAGGTCACTCCAGTGTGTCTCACTGTGTGTCCATCTGTGGAAAGTCAAGCGGAAGCTAGTCTAGTCATCCACAGAATTAAAGTGTAAAATGTGTCTGCTGACATTTTTGCATTATCTGGAATATTCAGCTGAAATCCTCATGTTTTGATTTTTTTTAAGATTAACAAGTTATAGTGAACTATGTATTTATAGTGAACTGTCCGTGGGATCACAAAGAGTCGGACACGACTGAGCAACTGAAGTGAACTGAACTGATAGTGCGCTCGCCCACTTGAAATTGAATAATTTATTCTGCATTTATAACCTACATTGTTTTCAAGTGGTTGATTATTGTGATATTCTCTCTTAGCCACAGATTTTTACTCTTTCTTAAGAGGAAGTAGTTACATTTTCACTCATATATTAAAACCATCACTTCTTGTATCATGCACCTACTCGCCACATCGTTGGAATTTTCTAAACATCATTGGCACAAGTTTTCACATTCAATTTACCTGGAATATTTGGGGAAGAATTAAAAGCCAGAAATCAAGAAAGAGAACTAGGTCCGGTGTAATCAGGAGCAAGTGGCTGATCAGGAGCAAGGATCTGAATGTGGGTAGAGAAGGAAGAGGCAAACAGTCGTCATGAAGGAAAGCACCAGTCAGCGTTATAGTACTTTCGTTGTTCAGTTGCTAAGTCATGTCCGACTCTTTGTGACCCCGTGGGCTGCAGCACACCAGGCTTCCCTGTCCTTCACTATCTCCCTAAGTTTGCTCAAACTCATGTCCCTTGATGCCATCCAGCCGTCTCATCCTCTGTCACCCCCTACTCCTCCTGCCCTCAGTCTTTCCCAGCATCGGGGTCTTTTCCAGTGAGTTGGCTCTTTGTATCAAGTGGCCAAAGTATTGGACCTTCAACTTCACCATCAGCCCTTCCAATGAATATTCAGGGTTGATTTCCTTTAGGATGGACTGCTTTGATCTCCTTGCAGTCCAAGGGATTCCCAAGAATCTTCTCCATCACCACAATTCAAAAACATCAATTTTTTGGTGCTCAGCCTTCTTTATGGTCCAACTCTCACATGCGTCATTTACCAAACATTTTATTCAATGGGGTGCATACCAGTTTTCATGGATAGTTTCAAAACTGAAATGATATTGTATTTGACTTCCTTTTAAAGTTTAAAGTGAAGCAGCTTGTTTGTTTATTTTTGGTTTGCAAACAAACAAACAAAAAAAACCCCCAAAGTTGAGAATCTCCGTTGTATTAGTTATTGCACTGTAACAAATACCACAAACTTAAAGACTTAAAACAATGCATGTATATTATCTCTCAGTATCTGCAGGTCAGAGTCTGACGTGGTTTTGATATGTCCTCAGCAAGTCTGCAATCAGTGTGTGAGCCAGAGCTGGGGTCTCAACTGAGACTTTACTAGGGAAAGATCAGATTCCAAACTCGCGTTATGGTTGGTGGGATTCGTGCCTTGCAGACTGTGGACCTGGGGTACTTAGCGCTCATTGGCAGGGTGCTGCCTTTGGCTCTTTGCTAGGTGGCCCTCCCTCAGCTAGTCCGTAGCCTGGCGTCTTGCTTCTTGAAAGACAGCAAAGAGGACATTTTCTCAGCAAGACAGATGTTACAATCTTATGCAACGTCATCATGAAAATGACAGCTGTCACCTTTGCCCTCTTCTATTTGGAAACAAGTCCCAACACTGAAGGGGAGATGGCTGGGCTACCCAAGGATACGAAGAGCAGGACAACGGATGGTGGCACACTGGAGAATGTTTGAACATCGATTACTGTTAAAGTCCCTCAGGGATATTGGTCTCTAGATAAGCAGAGACAATGTAATTTATTTTTAAGTCCTCTCAGGCAAGATATATCTTTATTTGTGTTTTGTTACTAGGTCAATATTTGATACATGTGTAACTATTAATGTAGGAGATCATCAGCATTATTAAGTACAGATGCATTTTATTGCAGGGACATATGTAAAGAAGGGACTTCCCTGGTGGCTCAGATGGTAAAGAATCTGCCTGCAATGCAGGAGACCTGGGTTCGACCCCTGGGTTGGGAAGATTTCCTGGAGAAGGGAATGGCAACCCACTCCAGGACTCTTGTCTGGAGAATCCCACGAACAGAGGGGCCTGGGAGGCTGCAATCCATGGGGTTGCAAAGAGGTGGACACAACTGAGCTACTAATATATACATACACATATATAAGGAGAATATTATTAGGCTTGATTCTGCATGGACAAAGTGAAATTTTAATTAAAGAAATTGAAAGTGATCATTTTCAGTCCGTCTTTCGTCTTCCAAAATTGTTTCTGTGTGAAATTAAATTTTAAACTTTGCCTTGTAATATTTTTTAGAATTTAAGAGATTTGCTATACCCATGGAATGATATCACATAAATGCTTCAGAAGAATGCAATTTGTTTCCTAAAATGCATTTTTAGGGTAAATTAATGAATTTTAGAACCTGTAGTTTCTAAATGGTGACCTATAATTCCATAATAAGATTGATTTGTTTAGACCAATAGAGTAATCTCGTATGCCTATTTAGTCATCCATATAAATCTCATTTGTCTGGAATGCTGCCCATAATGCTAAATTCAGATTAAAGATTTCAGCAATGGGATTTGAAATAAACATGAAGGCTCTTTAGGCCAACTGCCTTTATGAATAGAGGCCTTAAAACTGTCTGTCTTCAACTATTCTGGCCCAACTAGAATACTTAGTTCTTTTTACCATTTCTGGAATGGCAGATATTCTTCTAGAGAAGCAACTTCTGTCTTTAGTCCTTGATGCTCATTAGGGCTCAAATTCTGCATACCTAACACTGCTGTACATTAGTGTGTACACGGGTGTGTTTAGCCGCTAAATCATGTCTGACTCTTTGCGACCCCATAGACTGCAGCCCACCAGACACCTTTGTGCATGGGATTGCCCAGGTTAGAATACTGGAGTGGGTTACCATTTCCTTTGCCAGGGGATCTTCCTGACCCAGGGATTGCAGGCAAATTCTTTACTACTGAGCTACCAGGGAAGCCCCACATTATATTTACTTGAGTAAAATGGTTTTCCAATGTCTTGCTTACTGTACTTTTTTTTTTTTTCGGGAGAGTAAAAATATCCTTGGCGTAGGACTGGGAGTATAAAATCAGACTTGGGAGGTAAGTAGGCAGTATCAATCAGGATAGAGCAGGTTATGCTGAGTTAATAAACATCCCCAAATGTCAGTGACTTACAATGATGACACCTCCTAGAGATTTCTTTCTTGCTAACAATATATGTCGTTGTGGATTGGCAGTGCCTCTGTTATACATTTTCAATCCAGACGTCAGTCTGACGGAACAGTCGCTGCTTAGAACATTGTCAGTCTTGTGGCAGAAGGAAACGAGACAGAGTACCATACTCTGGCTCATAAAAGTCCAGCTCAAAAGTGAGACAGACTGCTTACAGCTCCGTTTGATTGGCTGAAGCGTCACACGACCATTCCTGTGTTCAGCAGAGCAGAGAGGAAGCTAGAATGGCACGCAGCAGTACAGTCTACCAGAGCTAGTAAGGATGGGATGCAGGGAATCTGGGCTCAAAGAAGATCTGTTTTTATATTTTAAGTCTTTGCTGATGGCTGGTACTTTTATATCTATGTTTTTAGAAATTATATATTAAATTCAACTCTGCCATCAACTCTGCCATTACCTTCCAAGTGTAAAATGAGGCTTTTTTTTTTTTTTTTTTTAAGGAAAATATAAGAGTAACATGGAAACTTCCATTACCAAATGTAAAATAGATAGCCAACGGGAATTTGCTGTATGGCTCAGGAAACTCAAACAGGGGCTCTGTATCAACCTAGAGGGGTGGGATGGGGCGGGAGATGGGAGGGAGGTTCAAAAGGGAGGGGATTTGTGTATACCTGTGGCTGTCTTGTTGAGGTTTGACAGGAAGCAACAAAATTCTGTAAAGCAGTTATCCTTCAGTAAAATAATTAATTAAAAAAATAATTATCTAGTCAAAAAGAAAAGGAGAGCATTCCAAAGATTACCTTATTCGTGGCATTCTTTTGGATGGCATGATATATGGAGATAAAATGATATAACTGATAGATGAGACTTTTCCTTATGTAATTTTTTTTATTGTCTTTTTTTTATTTTACAATATTATATTGGTTGGTTTTGCCCTACATTGACATGTATCCGCCCCAGGTGTACATGAGTTCCCCTTCTTAAACCCCCCTTCCCCCTCCCTCCTCCCTTTATCCTCCCTCTGGGTCACCCCCGCACACCAGCCCCTAGCATCCTGTAACATGCATCGACCCTGAACCGGCGATTCATTTCACATATGATAATATACATGTTTCAATGCCATTCTCCCAAATCATCCCACCCTCACCCTCTCCCACAGAGTCCCAAAGACTGTTCTATATACCTGTGTCTCTTTTGCTGTCTCGTATACAGGGTTATCATTTGCATCTTTCTAAATTCCATATATATGCATTAGTATACTGTATTGATGTTCTTCTTTCTGGCTTACTTCACTCTGTATAATAGGCTCCAGTTTCATCCACCTCATTAGAACTGATTCAAATGCATTCTTTTTAATGGCTGAGTAATAGTCCATTGTGTATATGTACCAAAGCTTTCTTATCCATTCGTCTGCAGATGGACATCTAGGTTGCTTCCATGTCCTGGCTATTATAAACAGTGCTGCAATGAACATTGGAGTACATATGTCTCTTTCAATTCTGGTTTCCTCAGTGTGTATGCCCAGGAGTGCGATTGCTGGATCATATGGCAGTTCTATTTCCAGTTTTTTGAGGAATCTCCACACTGTTCTCCATAGTGGCTGTACTAGTTTGCATTCCCACCAACAGTGTAAGAGGGTTCCCTTCTCTCCACACCCTCTCCAGCATTTATTGCATGTAGACTTTTGGATAGCAGCCATTCTGACTGGTGTGAAATGGTATCTCGTGGTTTTGATTTGCATTTCTCTGATTATGAGGGATGTTGAGCATTTTTTCATGTGTTTTTTAGCCATCTTTATGTCTTCTTTGGAGAAATGTCTGTTTAGTTCTTTGGCCCATTTTTTGATTGGGTCATTTATTTTTCTGGAATTGAGCTACAGGAGCTGCTTGTATATTTTTGAGATTAATCCTTTATCAGTTGCTTCATTTGCTATTATTTTCTCCCATTCTGAAGGCTGTCTTTTCACCTTGCTTATAGTTTCCTTTGCTGTGCAGAAGCTTTTGATTTTAATTAGGTCCCATTTGTTTATTTTTGCTTTTATTTCCAATATTCTGGGAGGTGGGTCTTGGAGGATCCTGCTGTGATTTATGTAATTTTAAAATGTAAGTAATTTGAAAGCAAATTATAACTTTCTGGGGAGTGGGAGAAGAATGGGTTGATGTGTATAGTGATGTTTTGGAGTCCTCTCCCAAAAACACAGAGGTTAAAAGAATCCCAAAATTTAGAAGAGTGTTCTCAAATACGTTTCTCCATTTATATTACTATGGTTTTATGAATTTAAATTATCTGAATAGATTTGCTTAGTATTGAAGAATGCTTAGTATTGAAAATGGAAAACAAAGTTTGGAGATGTGCTCTAGTTTCTGGATTTATACTCACTGAGGGACTGGCAGAGAGGAGTGGTTAGGCTGGCGTTTGGGCAGACAGGGTAAGTTTAGGCTTATCACTGCTCTTCATGTCTCAGCTTCCACCCATTCTTGTCATCAGCTATCTCAGTTCTACCACACAGACCAGACCTCTTGGTTGGTAAAGATTGAAGTGGGGCACTATTTGAAAAATGAGTCCAAGCATATGCCATCCAGTAGCATCATCTTGGTATTTAAAGAAGACAATGGAATTAACTATCCTTCATCTGGACTTGGGTCATGCCAAAGTGATGAAAATTATTAGTATAAAATTAAGAATTTAAAGGGCTTTCCTGGTGGCTCAGACAATAAAGAATCTACCTGCAATGCAGGAGACCTGGGTTCGATACCTGGGTTGGGAAGATCCCCTGGAGAAGAGGAATGGCAACCCACTCCAGTGTTCTTGCCTGAAGAATCCCATGGACAGGGGAGCCTGGAGGGCTACAGTCCACAGGGTTGCAAAGAGTGGGACACAAATACTTTCACTTTCAAGAATTTAAAAGATTATCTCTGGATTTTTCTTTTTCCATAAATCGAATCATCTTCCTAGGCCTTCTGAACTAACTCTTAAGCTATGTATGTTTTTCGTCTGTCTTATGCATAATTATTGACTTAGAATTAATGTGTTATGTAAAATTAGCTCCAGGTCTTTATTATTTATCCTTGCAGCACAGTTGGCACATAATTGTTCACTAACTATTTGTTGACTGGATTTAATCCATTTGACGAAAACCTCGTTTTAATTCCACAATCATAGGAAAGTGGGGAAGGCAAATCTTCTGTAACTCCCAGAAGCACTTATCCTTGTGTTATACTCTTTGCATCAGGCAGAATTTAGCTGTGGTCTTTTCTGTGTGGTTTTGAGATGAAGTCAGGCTGGATCACAGTGTCAAAATCTTGTTTGAATTAGGAAAAAAGAACTTAAGCAAACTCATGTCTTCATTTCAAAGTGTATTCACTCTATTGTCAGACTATCAGTGGATTTGGATTTCTTCAAATCAAAGCATGATTCATGTAATTACTGTATTATGATTAGCTTTATTAAAGGACTGAAGGTATTTTAATGGTTTGTGATGAATGAAAAGAAGATGAAGAACTAGTTTGCGATGAGAACTGGATGTTGAATTCAGTTATAGCTATTGTTGAATATTCTTTTAATAAGATTGAATCCAGAGGCAAGACATTTTGTTCCTTAAAAAACCCCATTGAAGTATATTTTAAGAATGACCTACATAGTAATGAATTTTCAAATTCTTATTAACATCCTGCAAAAAAAAAAAAAAAGAGAGAGAGAAAGAACTCTGGCATAATTACTTGGCTTTTAAAGTTTAAATTTATGCTCAAATTCATTTTAAGTTTTCTTCTGGTCATTTTATAAGAGTGTCTTGTATAGTTATTGATTTTCTAGATTTTCTTTAATTATGCATTTTATTAGTGACTACTTACAACTTACAACTTGCTACTCAACAGACTGTATTTATTTCTAGTCATAAATACTAGAGGAGGAAATGTTTACTTATATTCTAATTAACTATTTTTAAAACTCTTCGAAAGGAATTCCTTTAGAAATTCGATAAGAGAGTGAATATTAATGTTCCTTATTTGCATCAAACTCAATTATGCAGTAAGTAAAGACCAAGCATGTTTTGGTGTTTTAGTACCTGAGTAGAAAATTTAAAAAATACACCTTTTTTTTTTTTTTTAAACACTGTCTCTTAGGAAGCATTTGATGTTAGATCCAAAGTCTGTTTAATAAAACAGGATTTTTGATCATCAGTTAATATGTAGTTTCTCTCCAATGTCTTTAAAGTGCTTTTAAGTTTATTCTCAATTTACTTTTTGTTTGATTCCGTTCACACATGGCTTCTCTTCCTGCTGGTGGCTCTTCTGAGTGGGTTTTTAGTCAGTTTGGCCTCTGTCCCAGGGAAGACAGCACAGAGGTCTTCCATGCGCCCCTTAGAAGTTAAAGCATGTACCTGATGGAAAACAGAATTACAGAAAAAAGGAATTACAGCGGATTCCATTTCCCTTTACCGGGTGAACCTTTGGGGAATCTTGCTGAGGTACCAAGTCTCGACTGGTGCTTGTGGACCTGAGGCCGTCTGTGTTCCCACCAGATTCCCAGGGCGTTGCTAGGATTCAGAGGCATGGAAGGGACCGAGCTTTGTGTGGCAGTTGTGTGGCGTCTGTAAAGGTCATGCCAGTGAGACTTGCTCACTCCCCGCTTGCTCTGTTTTGGCAGACCCTTGGCGTTTATAATTTAACATTCAGAGTTTGAAAGTCCATTACTTGTAGGTTTAATTTATAATATTACGAAGGTACAATGAATCGCACATTAAAATAATGAGTCATTTATCAGTTAAACATATATGTATTGATCCTACTGTAGGTAGGCGTATTCTCCTAGGTACTGGGTGACAAAGGCAAATTAGACTCAGACAAACAAATGGATACTTGCAACATAACGTGACTGCTGCTTCTCCAGGGGATGTCCAGGTACTGTGCGCAGCTTTGGAAAGCCTATTCCGAGGACCCAGTATCTCAGCTGAAACCTGAAGCCAGCAAGGCCCGTGTGTGTAAACGGCAGAGACTCGTCCTGGACTCTCTGACGCCCAGAGTATGTCTATAGATCAACAGCGTAGCCCTGACTGGGAGCTTGTTAGAAATGGAGTCTTGGGTCGTGCTTTGGAGCTGCAGCATCCCTGAATTAGAATCTGCATTTTAATCACATCTCTGGGTATATGTGTGCACATTAACAAGATCCCCAGGTAGCTCATTCAAGGAAACACAGAGAGGTTAGGGACATGAAGGAGCTTGCAGCAGACTACAGGAAATGTACTTCATTGGAGGAGACAGCTCAGCGAACATCAAAGAGCTGGTACCTTGAAGCCCAGGGAGGGAAAGAGGTTATCCTTGAGTTTCTAAGTCAGTTTATCACAAAGTATACATTCTTTCCATTATTGCTGAGAAACTGATAAAACTGTCTGAAAATGTTAGATACAAAAGTCTATTGTTTGCTGCGAGCTTTCCCACCCTCTGAGATGTGGTTTATAATCATGGGAGTTGGTCCTCTCTGGCTTCAAGTGCTTTACTGAAGTCTGCATACTACATCATTCAGGAGCACTCTTTGCCTGAAATACCTTAAATTATTTTGCTAGCCATAAAGAACATTGCTTATGCCAGTCTACTTTAGGAAAGATGTTTTCCTTAAAGACCCTCGCTCATATGCAGCATGCAATACTTCATGTGAGGATCCATTTCCAGGGATGCAGATTAAGCTGTGGCTCTCCCTAACAGACTGGTTCCAAATAGGAAAAGGAGTACGTCAAGGCTGTATATTGTCACCCTGCTTATTTAACTTATATGCATTGTACATCATGAGAAACGCTGGGCTGGAGGAAGCACAAGCTGGAATCAAGATTGCCGAGAGAAATATCAATAACCTCAGATATGCAGATGACATCACCCTTATGGCAGGGAGTGAAGAGGAACTAAAGAGCCTTTTGATTAAAGTGAAAGAGGAGAGTGAAAAGGTTGGCTTAAAACTCAACATTCAGAAAACTAAGATCATGGCGTCTAGTCCCATCACTTCATGGCAAATAGATGGGGAAACAGTGGAAACAGTGGCTGGCTTTATCTTGGGGGGCTCCAGAATCACTGCAGATGGTGATTGCAGCCTTGAAATTAAAAGATGCTTACTCCTTGGAAGGAAAGTTTTGACCAATCTAGACAGCATATTAAAAAGCAGAGACATTACTTTGCCAAGGTCCGTCTAGTCAGGGCTATGGTTTTTCCAGTGGTCATGCATGGATGTGAGAGTTGGACTGTGAAGAAAGCTGATCGCCGAAGAATTGATGCTTTTGAACTGTGGTGTTGGAGAAGACTCTTGAGAGTCCCTTGGACTGCAAGGAGATCCAACCAGTCCATCCTAAAGGAGATCAGTCCTGAATATTCATTGGAAGGACTGATGTTGAAGCTGAAACTCCAATCCTTTGGCCATCTGATGTGAAGAGCTGACTCATTGGAAAAGACCCTGATGCTGGGAAAGATTGAGGGCAGGAGGAGAAGGGGACGACAGAGGATGAGATGGTTGGATGGCATCACAGACTCAATGGACATGGGTTTGGGTGAACTCCGGGAGTTGGTGATGGACAGGGAGGCCTGGCGTGCTGTGGTTCATGGGGTCACAAGGAGTCGGACATGACTGAGCGACTGAACTGAACTCCCTAACAGAGGGGCTTCCCTTGTGACTCAGATGGTAAAGAATCTGCCTGCCAATGCAGGAGACATGGGTTCGATCCCTGACTTGGGAAAATCCCCTGCAGAAGGAAATGACAACCCACTCCAGCATGCTTGCCTGGGAAATCCCATGTACAGAGGAGCCTAGTGGGCTACAGTCCATGGGGTCTCAAAGAGTCAGACACGATTGAGTGACTAAACAGCAACAACTCCCTAACAGATGCTCCCCCATTTAATTTCAAATGTCAAACAAAATAGACTGGGGTCTCAGGAATATAGATCAGCATGGAAAAGCCCAAAACAGACCCAACCTTCCTGAATTTGGCCACTTCCCAGGATGGAGAATTTAGGCTTGTTGAACATAATGTGTGTAATTTCCAACGTAGAGATCTGACTGTGTGCATGATTGCTAAGTGACTTCAGTCATGCTCGACTCTCTGCGACCCCACGGACTTCAGCCCACCAGGCTCTTCTGTCTGCAGGATTCTCCAGGCATACTGGAGTGGGTTGCCATGCCCTCCAGGGGATCTTCTCGAGCCAGGGATCGAACCGCTATCTCTTTCATGGGCAGGCAGGTTCTTTACCCCTAAGGGCCACCTGGGAAGCTCAGAAATAAGATGATTGATGATGAATCAATAGTGGGTCTGATAGTGGGTCTGATGTCTGGTGAGGACATTTCACTTGAACTTGGATCAAGGTAGGCTTTACTCTTTGGTATCGGAAAATAAGCCATGTGATTGTATAATAAGGAGAAGTGCAAAGGTGTTGCCGGGACAGTTGATTTCTTATAAGCCCCATGTATATACCAGAAAGGAGTATGGAGACACATTCACTCACGTGTGTGTTTGCTTTTTCTACCTTTAGCCGCGTCAGCACAGAAATAATTTATTCTTCCACGTAAGTATAATGTTCTGGGCCTTAAAGTTCAACTTGTGTGGGTGCCAGAGCCTCCTCTGCTTACCTTCTCTGCTTTTTGGTCAGAGATTTGTTTCTATTTCCTTCCGCCTTGGGTATCTCCATGAGCAGGCCTGACCACAGCCTCCTGCTGGTACAATATACATTTCATATATTGAGATTACTAATACAATTCTGAACTATTATGGGAGAAAAGGAGAGTGAAATTCTAAAATGAGGTACCGAATAGCAGTTGTAAAATTAGAAAATTACATACATATGGGCAATTATTTAGGCATTCAAAAGGACATCAAGTAGAAGTTGAAAAACATATCAAAGCTTTCATTTTTAAATTAAATTTTGGAATTTAAATAATTTCACAAAAAACTTTTATGACCTTAAAATATTATGTTTTTATCTTAAATGTGTGATTCCTCAAAAGTTATATAGAGACCACCACTTGTTATTTACAGCAAGGTTACCGTGTCCTTTATTTTGCAGAGGAAGTTACAAATGCTGAACTGTATCTTAGCTGAGATTATTCAAGAGCTGCACTGTTTAAAATAACCTTCCACAAAATCAGTTATGCTTTAAAAAAAACACCTTCCATGATAATAGAAATATTTGATATCTTCACCGTCAGCACAGTAGCCACTTGCCTCAGGTGGCTGTTGAGTATCTGAACTGTGACTGGTACAATTGAGGGACTGAATCTTTAGTTTTATTTAAAGTTAATTAGTTTAACATTTAATTTAAATGTCCACATGTGGCTAGCGGCTGCCACAGTGAACATCTGAATTCTAGAAAATAGTGACTATCTCATAAATACCTGAATGTTTTTTTTTTTGTATCTCCATGGCAGCTTCAGGAATAACTTACATGTACCCTCTACTCAGTTAATGATTAATAAGGTGAGGGGTGATTAAAATTTATTGTGCCAGCCCTTACTAAAAAGGTCATTGTATCCATATGAATGTCAGAATATATAACCTTCAATAAGAAACTCTCAGTGATTGTCAGTTCTTTGATGAAGTCTAATGAGTTTGTGTCAATATTTATAAGATCAACATTATAAGGTCTACTTTTATGTGACTGTGCTGTATGCCCTCAATGGGACGATGCGACTCTTGATAAGGTAAGGTGAGCTTTGCAGGGCTTCTATCGTATGACAGCATCTCCTTTACTGGAGAGATCAATGCTTCTCAAGGATAATCTCTCCGTGTTGCTTGAGCTCCATAGTCAGAGTGTCTACATTCAAAGGTTGTCTCTGCAGTTTACCAGTGGTTTGGCTTAGAGCCATTTACAGTTATTTTCTAATTCCCAGTTTCTTCATCAGGGGATAATAATGGCATCTCCCAGTTGGCACTAACTGTAAAGAACCTGCCTGCCAATGCAGGAGACATAACAGATGCAGGTTCAATCCCTGGGTTGGGAAGATACCATGGAAAAGGAAATGACAACCCACTCCAGTATTCTTGCCTTGGAGAATCCCACGGACAGAGGAGCTTGGTGGGCTCCAGTCCAAGGAATCACAAAGAGCTGGATACAACTGAAGTGACTTAGCAATAGCACCTAACTCCTGGGACTGTTACAAAAATTAAGTAAGTTCAGGTTACTAAAGCACTTGTAATAGAGTCTGGCACACTGTTAGTGCCGTAGAAGTATTTGCTAGATAAATAAAATATGCTTGACATATGAAACATGCAGCCAGCACTCAGTCACCATGGATGTTCTGCTAAATGTGGTTAGGTAAATGTTATGTGTATTTCCACCACCCAGGGAAGTCTCCTCATTGGCCCGGATAACACACGTAATCTGTGCAGCCTGACTGCTTCCCTGGCTTGTCCAAGAATATCTGGGTGATGCTTTTATTGAAGAGAGCACACAGAAGCTGATTCGGGTCGGGTGAGGGGAGGGTGCTAGCGATATCTGAATAAAAAGCTGGGCGTAAATATCACACTGGCAGATGTCTTCTTCCCAGAGATCTGCCAAGATTGCATTAAAACACTGTCAAGTTTCCCCCAGGAGTGTGCTGGGGAATCACTAATTACACAGGAGGTTAAAAGATATTGAAAGATAAAGAATTTTGTGTTCAAGTGTGCTTGAGAATTGGTGGCTTAAAAAAAAAAATTAATTTTACTTCTTTATGGCAGGTCGGCTCAGAGTCTTTTGTATATCAGTGTGCTTTGTGAATCTCCAAGCCTGGTAAATGTACAGATTTCTACCTTTACTCTTTATATGCGATATATTTTTAATCCATGTATTTGATTTTGAAAGCAATTCTAATTTTTGCATCATAATGACTGGTAGCACTTAATGAATTTTAAAACATCTGTAATAGACACATTATTCCTTGTCACCTGGCACAAATAATTGGGTCTCTCTTGGCTTTGAGTTTCTTATATGTAAACTAGGCTTACCTTGTTTCAGTTCAGTTCAGTCGCTCAATTGTGTCCAACTCTTTGCGACCCCATGAATCGCAGCATGCCCGGCCTCCCTGTCCATCACCAGCTCCCTGAGTTCACCCAAACTCACGCGCATTGGGTCGGTGATGCCATCCAGCCATCTCATTCTCCGTTGTCCCCGTCTCCTCCTGCCCCAATCCCTCCCAGCATCAGGGTCTTTTCCAGCGAGTCAACTTTTCGCATGAGGTGGCCAAAGTATTGGAGTTTCAGCTTTAGCATCAGTCCTTCCAATGAACACCCACGACTGATCTCCTTTAGGATGGACTGGTTGGATCTCCTTGCAGTCCAAGGGACTCTCAAGAGTCTTCTCCAGCACCACAGTTCAAAAGCATCCATTCTTCGGTGCTCAGCTTTCTTTACAGTCCAACTCTCACATCCATCCATGACCACTGGAAAAACCATAGCCTTACCTACGGGTAAATGATGAAGTAGATTTTTTAAATGTCTTTTTCAATGCTGATATCTATGGGTATATAAATTTTGGATCACATTTGCTTTAATATGTATATTGGGTATTTCTATCACTTGTCTTATCTTATTAAACTTAGAAGCCAAATTGGCTAAAATGTCTCAAAATGAGATAAAAAATTTATTGAATTGTCTCATGTATACCGACTCTGTGGACATGAGTTTGAGTGAACTCCGGGAGTTGGTGATGGACAGGGAGGCCTGGCGTGCTGTGATTCATGGGGTCGCGGAGAGTCGGACACGACTGAGCGACTGAACTGAACTGATATGCAAAGAATATTTCACCAACTTATATTTAAGAAGGGTTTCATAAATATAAGCAGAAAAATATATTTTTATTTTTAATAAGTAGCTATTCATTATTTTATGTACTTCTAAATTAATAGAAATTTAAATAAAGATACACATTTCTGTATATGGTTTGTGAAAAAATATTCTTTTGCAAGAATATTCGAGGTTTCAGCGATACTTCAGGCATGCAAGAAATATTGTAAAAAGTAAAAAAAGGCATATAATCAACTTTTCTTTCCCAGAACTTACTCAAACAATATGCTTCCCCCATGGCAGTGTAAAAACAGCCTTTGTGAAATGTGTTGTGTAAAAACAAAGCAAAACAAAGTTAAATAAAAATTGAAAACATTTTTGTTTTTTTCTAGTTTGGGCTTTTAAAAAAATTTAACAGATACTCCAGCTTTTCTTTGCGTTTGTGTTTTATATGCCTGCCCCGAGTCATTCTTAGGGAAGAACCTGGAATATCTATGAGCTGCAGCACTTACATAGATGATTCCATTGCTGGGATGTGAACCATTTTCTCCCCGCAGGCATTTCAGTAGTATTATTATTTCCCTCTTGAGTGAGAGTCCTCGTAAGTGGCACAGCCTCGTGGCATCTGCTGTGCTAAACGGGGTGTGGCCTCTGACCAGCTCTCTCCCTTGCGATGGTCCCCGAGGGCATCCGGAGTTGGGCCCCGCATCCAGGGCAAGCTCCCTGGGCAGTGGTTTTGGCAGCGACAGATGGGGTCACAGAGATCCCCAGACTGCCCTGACCACCACCCTGGGTTGTGAAACCTTGCATGGTACTAATATTTTATTTGAAATCTGCTCAAGTGAGATTGCATAATTTAACAAATATTATTGAGCAACTTCTATATGCAAAACTTTGGGGGAAGTACCTATAATAGTCCCTGTGTTCCTGGTTGCTGAATACACGACTAAATACGTGCCCGGATGACCCTGTGTCCCAAGAGCATTCAATCGGAGAAACTGAAATGCTTAAAACTCTTTGTATTCCAAATCAGGAGTCAATTAATCACCAAGGTCAAGTTCAACAAGGAAGGATTAGGGAAGATTTTACTTAGGAACTGGTTTTAAAATTAAGCTGTAAGGATGAGTAGAATCTTAACTTACAGACAAATAGTGGGTTCTTTTTCTTTACAGTTTTCTCATAGAAACCCAATATCCTGAAGCCAGTTGCAGTTCTGTGGGGTCATGTGACCAAGGAGTAGCCAATAGACTGTCTGAAGGACTTCAGTGTGGTCCTCTTTGAGGAAAAGGGCACTATTTTTTACCTTTCATTTCTCCACTTTGGGACCTGGAAAGCACGTTTGATTTCCAGCTCCATCAGGTACCCTGAGCCTTAATGAGGAACGTCCTAAGTTTAGTCACTGCACCCAAGTGGGGCAACTTGTTCCAAAATTTTTCCTTTTTTCAAGTCAGAAAAAAAACTACCTGCTTGAAACCACTGTTGTTTGGTATTTTACTCTTACATATGTGAAAAAACTTACGTGGCAGTAAACAGCTTTATCAACTGTGCTCATTTTTTAATTTATTCATACTTACGTATTAGGATATGTATAAGATCAGTTTGTAGAACTCATTTTATCTACACAAAGAACATAGGAAGTCCACAGTATAAATGTATTTTAGAGTATTTGTGTTTGTATCTTTGTGTATTAAAGAGAGGTACAAGGTACAAAGGAAGTACAAGTTTAAATCCAAGCTGAACTCAATATACCATGTCACCACTTTCAGTTAAGCTCCGAATCTTCTCAAACTCTTACATAAGACATTAAAACAATGACCTTTCATCATCTTTATTTTCTCCCTGTATTCCGTGTCTTCAAAGTTTATGCCCTCTCTCACAATTCTGAACAGGTCGTGTGGATCTCCTATCTACAGTGTGAATGATATTTCGGAGGTATTGCTGTCATAAACTTGGACACATTCTTACCCTGTGGACCTGGGGCTGGAATCCAGCTGTGCTGCTTGCTAGCTGCCTGATCTCGGGCAGCTTTCTTAAACTTCCTCTCTTGCAGTTTTCTGGTAGGGAAAATGAGTGATAAAACAGTTTTCCTTGGAGAGTGAGCTGAGTTAATACCGGAAAGTGTCTATGCTTGTGGTGGTGCTGGTTGTTCAGTCACGGAGCCGTGTCTGACTCTTCGCAACCCCGTGGACTGTAGCTGCCCAGCTTCTCTGTCCGTGGGGTTTTCCAGGCCAGAATCCTGCAGTGAGCCGCCATTTCCTTCTCCAGGGGATCTTTCTGACCCAGGGATCAAAGCCACGTCTCCTGCATTGGCAGGCAGAGTTTTTACCACTGAGCCATCAGGGAAGCTCCTGTTTGTATGGTATTTGGCACCAATAAACACTATCAAATGATCAGTGATTATTCTGCTGCTGCTGCTACTGCTGCTAAGTCACTTCAGTTGTGTCCGACTCTGTGCGACCCCATAGACGGCAGCCCACCTGGGATTCTCCAGGCAAGAACACTGGAGTGGGTTGCCATTTCCTTCTCCAATGCGTGAAAGTGAAAAGTGAAAGTGAGGTTGCTCAGTCGTGTCCGACTGAGTGACCCCATGGACTGCAGCCTACCAGGCTCCTCCATCCATGGGATTTTCTAGGCAAGAGTACCGGAGTGGCTTGCCATTGTGGAGACCTTTTCACAGTAAGCTATAAAGTTTAGACTTTATCCATGTGTAAAACAGCAAGCTATTTAAATTGGAAGTGGAAGCATATTAATGAGGAAACCAATTTTAGGTAAATTACGGAAATTGGAGTCTGTAAGATGGATTAAAAAAGAATATGTCAGAGATGTCAGATCAATTAAATGACAGTTGAGCTTACACAAGGAGACTAGAATAAGAGGAATATGACTGCTTTCGTCTTCATGGCATGAGAATTAGTCTAAGCACTAGCTAGGCCAACTAAATATGAATCCTTTACCCACCATCTTGCAAATTGGGCATTTTTCTCCCCAGAGGATGGCAATTATTGACTTACTTTGGGGTGGTGAAGGTCATCACGAACCCTCAATCTCTGAGAGGGTTAGACCGAGAATCGAATCCAGAATTGGATTCTGAGTTTTGCAAAGATAAGGCACCTGCAGGTTCGTGTGGGGGAAGCGCATGTGCTGTCTTTCTGCACGGCAGTGCTGTTAATTCTTCACTTGCTAGAACATAACAATTACTCACCAGTAGAATGTGTTGGAGAGGATTTGTTTTCGTATAATGACTTTCATACTCAAAACATCCCCAAACTCCTTGCAGATGAGTGATTGAAGAGCTCCATGTCACCCTCCCACCTGCTCAGGAGTAACTGGAACCGCTAACAGCCTGTATCTTTCTCAGCCAAGCGAGATCGCAGGGGGAGAAGACTAGAGTGGAGGTGTGTTTGCATGAATTTAAATGATAGCTTGAATAAAACACCTCTGAAGCACTTTTTACACTCTTGCTGTCTCATTGTCTCTGTGAAGACCTCTTTAATCAGTGATACAGCCCGGATACACATTCACCACGCATGCTTCCCACCAATGAGCTGTTGCATGCAATGTCTTCAAGAAATGTGTCCCCAAGCCCCCTTTGAATAGGAAAAGCAAAATAATTTCCAAGTGTAGGGTGCTCTGTACAGTGTAAGCCATTATAGGGGAAAATCCTAGAGCTGAAAAGGAAAAATAAAAGCATTCAAGTTGATTTTATTTTATTGCTTAAGGACTAAGGTAGCTCAGATGGTAAAGAATCTACCTGCAATGCAGGAGACCTGGTTCGATCCCTGGGTCAGGAAGATCCCCTGGAGAAGTGAATGGCAACCCACTCCAGTGTTCTCGCCTGGAGAATCCCAGGGACAGAAGAGCCTGATAGGCTATAGTACATGGGGTCGCAGAGTCGGACACTGATAAGGAAAAAACAGTCCATGGTGGTGCTTCTTCAATACACATCGTGTATTGAATCACCTGCAGATTCTTATTCCATAAATGGGTTAGGTTCTGAAATGCTTTATATCAAGCCCCCAGGGGATGTTGACTGTTTGGTTGCACTCAGAGTAGCAAGCATCTAGCAAGCATTATGGCATACAGGCAGAATTTGTCAGTAAATGTGAGAAGGGGTCAAGGACCAGCTCTTCAGAACCCCGCTCCTTCAGGAATGATTCCTGTTCATTACTAGGTTTCCAGCCTTTCAGAGTTGTCTAAACAGAAGTTACAGCACTTTCTCCTGAGCGCCTAATCTAAATGCCAAACCAGAGCACATTTCTGAAGCATCATGGGTCTCACGTGAGTTTTTGGACCTATGTTTGAAAGAAATCTGCATAACCTAATGATGGATGCTCCCTCGTAAGTCAGCTATGACTGCTTTCTCTCAGAGAGGCCTCTGTGAAATGATCTTTGAGATTTTCAGGGTCTCTTTCTTTGCAGAAAGAACTGGTTAAGTATCATTTCCGTGCTTCATTCTCTTCAAACCTCTGCTCCGGAACCCCGGGAGGTGCTGTGAAGTGCTATATCTAGAAAGTGAAAGCAGATGTCATGCCGCCTCCGGGGAGAGTCTGTGTAGCTAGCGGGGACTCAGGGTCCCTACGCCTTCCCCAGACAGGTTCAGGTCGTTTGTGTTGCTCAGGCTCTGATCTGTCCACGTTCTCAGCGTCTGCCCTCTATTTTCAGGACCCATTCTCTGCAACATTCTCTGTACTTACAGAAGTCATTCCAAATCCCTCTAGAAGGCAGATGCCCGAGGAAACTTGTGGAGGTGCATTGATGTTGGGAGGAGAAGGCCCTTTATTGCTGCAGAGTGCTATCATCATGGCCACATATCTTTTCACTCAGTAAATCAGAGCTGGAAGCTTTGAGAGTGCTGTCTGCTGGCCTGGCTTATCCTCCCTGGCCCTGGTTCCCCCAGTGTTTCTACATGGTGGATGCTCTTTGAGGACGATGAGCTTATAAAGGGTTGTAGATAACATCCCCTAGTGTTAGCTACATTCATCGTGCGCTTTACCATTTACAGAGCTTTTCATATAAATTGTCTCAACAACGAATGTAGGACAACTCGCCCGAGGTCACTTGGCTAGTGAGGATTTCAAAGGAATTCTGAAGCCAGGTCAGAACTTTCATTGCTAGAAAAATGCAGCTAATTACGTTTCAAATATAGAGCAGTATTTAACCCAGAATATTATGGAATCCAATTTTTCTTCTGTTTCAGTGTTATGATCTATTTCCACTATTTAAAGCTATCATTAAAAAAAAAATTAAAAAGCTAACTGCAGAAGCAAAGGTGCCAGTTTGGTTTTCAGAAAGAAATTTCTCATTCTTGATGATGCCTTTTTAGATTTAACAAGAAAGTAACACTATTAAATGTTAACTACCTTGATTTCAAGGTATATTATACTTTTCTAGTTTTTTTTTTTTTTTTGGTATAGAACACAACTAATTTGGTAGTTTTGCAAGCAAAATGTTTTCTGAGATTTATATAAAATTGTTTCTGTGTTGTGCTTAATGTGGGGCTGGCTCCCTGTGCCAGCTCTGGGGCTCCAGTCACTGTGACGATTAAACCAAGGCTGTCCGCACACAGCCGAGGGGAGAGCAGGCATCCCTGAAGGCTAGCTCTTAATTGCTGTTGTCATTGCACATAGTTTATGTCACCTAGTATTTGTATACTTTAAAAATGTTAGTAATGAGCTTAGTCCTCAACCACTGATCTGCCTGTGGATTCGCACCGGCTCTTAACTTGACTCAAATGGATCAGCTCTGGGGTGTATGCTTCCCCCTGCCTCAGAGCCAGTGTCATGAAAGTCACATGTCCCTGGACCCTCCCTCTCGGGGCAGAATTGGCTGAGGGAAGATACAATTCCAAAGTCAGATCTACTCCTCCAGTTTTGGGGAGGGTGAGTGGGTGGATGCAATGGTCCTTTTTTAAAGTTAATGTCAATCACGCTCAATTGTAAGAGCTTTCACAGTGCTGAAAGTTAGGAGTTGTTTTCATGAGCTGTTTCGCATGTGACCTTGTGCTCTTGTGTGCTTCTGCATCCTCCATTTCTAACCAGACACTACATCTTGACGACTGTCCTGTAAATAAGTACTGTGCTCCATCAAAGGGAAAAACAAGTAATTAAATAGTAATTAACCCTGTATCAGTCATCAGGGATGACATGATTTCCATGAAGAAAGAACAGAAGAGGAAGGAAGATACTAGCATGTACATGACTGCCGTGTATTCCACAGTCAGGTCCTTAAAGAGTATCACTTATAGCGCGTCTCTTGGAAGGTGTCTTCCCTTTCTTTCTCGATGCCGTTTGCTGTCATATTAAACCTGGAATTAGTTTGGTGTTCTTGTCTCGTTTCCTTAGGAACCTTTCTGAATGATTCGTTACACAGGAAATTATCATCCCACAGTTAGGAAAGTAACCTTACAGATGAATAATGTTTTGACAGAATTTTCAAAATTAAATTGCATACTATACTTTAGTAGAGTTGAAATATCTTAATGTATATGTTCCTTGGAGAGTTATCTTTATCATCCACATAGGGGATAGGAGAATGAGAAATAATTCCATTTTTCTTATCAAAAATAGGAGAGCAGAGCTTTTCTCCAGGCAAGTGATCCAGCTGTCTGGGGTACCATTTAGACATGAGATTCAAAATCTTTTTAATTACACTCGTTAACTGTTTACCCAGTTAGCGCACCATTAGTTGCCACCCTTGTTGGGCCAGTACCCTGATGACTAGCATCTCACAGCTTGGCTGATAAGTGGGGGGGTGATTCATTGCATTTCCCTCTGCTCTCGTGGCATAATGGTAAGAGCTTTACTGTTATTAAATATATATATATATCAAATTCAGTCTCATGTTCTCTGACTCAAATATGAAACAGAAATGGTCTAATTTAGCATTAGGTTTGGTATTTCTCACCGTTGCCAGAGTTAATACATATGTTAGTGAATGGCATTGTTAAAAATAAAATACACACTGAGTGGCCCATCACTTCCCTAGACCTGGGAATGAGCCTTCCCAGCACCGCGGGACACAATGGCCATGAAATGGTGTCACATGGTCAGATATGTGGCTATGAAGGGACCCTGCTGACTGGAAGTTGGCACTTGCCAGCTGCCTCTACAAAGATTACATCATGACCATTGCAAGCTGCTGACCTTCAATACCCCCTGAAAGAAGTTCAGGGTGAAAATCAGGAATGAGGCACTCTGTGCTCTGGGGGAAAAAAAAAACAACAACTGGCAGAACAGGCCTTCAGATAGTTAGATCTTTTCAGAAAAAGGTTTTATGTTTCAATTCTTGCATCTTCTCATACCTAGAAAAACACTGACGTCATTAATGGTGAAATCTGCTTTGGCTATTAAAAAAAAATTTTTTTTTTTACAATTAAAAGTCAAAATAGAGTAGCTATGGTTCAGACATCCTGGGAAATAACTATTTCCCAGATATTCTGAAAAATGATATTATGGGTGTGATTTCAGATTAGATGCTGTGACCTAATGTAGAACTTAATGCTCCTGTAATGCATTTTTGCTTCTGTACTTTGCTTGCTGCTCGTAAAACCAAAGTGACTCCATTTTAAGATAAGGTTGTTTTTAAGTGTTTTTGAAAAAATAAATAAAAATTAAAAAAAAATAAAAATAAAAACTATGCCCCATGCTAAAAAAATAAATAAATAAAATACAGCTATCTTAAGTCTGCAGAAACTGTTTAAATATTATTATGACATGAGAGTAACATGGTGTCATGGAATAATGCCTTTTCATGGGAAGCATTATGATGGCAGATAACAAGGGGGCCAGAAATCTTGGTTTTCATTTTTCTTATTTTATTGTGTTAAGAACACTTGATAAGAGGTTTACCCTCTTGAAATTTTACATGTACAGTACAATGCAGTTCAATATAAGAAGTGTGCTGTAGCGACCGTCTCCAGAACTCACTTGTCTGTGTAACTGATATCCCGTGACTAGCAGCTCTCCAATTCTCCGCCCAGCCCCTGGTAACCACCGTTCTACTCTGTATCAGCTTGACTATTACATACCTTATCAAGTGGAAGTACTTGTCCTTCTATGTCTGACTTATTTCCCTTAGCATAGTGTTCTTCAGGTTCATCCATATTGTTGGAAATGGTGGGATTTCCTTCTTCTTTTAAGGCTGAGCAATATTCCATCGTAAGTGGAGACTGGATTCTGAACCCTGGGCCAGTGCACATAATCTGACTGCTTAAAGAAATGTCATTGTCTAAGTCTTGTTACACCTGTAACCAAACTGGAGAAATGGGTACTACCCCTCCAAGCAGATCTGAAATGTTAGTCTCTCAGTCGTGTCTGACTCTTTGCCATCCCATGGCCTATAGCCCACCAAGCTCCTCTGTCTGTGGAATTCTCCAGGCAAGAATACTGGAGTGGGTTGCCATTTCCTTCTCCAGGGGATCTTCCTGACCCAGGGATTGAACCTGGGTCTCCTGCATTGCAGGCAGATTCTTTACTGTTTGAGCCACCAGGGAAGTCTGAGCCATCAGTGGTGGTGGTGGTTTAGTTGCCAAGTTGTGTCCGACTCCTGGGACCCCATGGACTAGTCTGTCGGGGTCCTCTGTCCATGGAGCCATCGGGAAGCAGATCTAAACCCACAGCCCTACTCATATAGACTGAGTTGTTACTTACCAAGTGAAAGGATGAGTTCCGATTTCTTTTACACGGTTTTGGAACAGGTGGCCAATTGTTAGACCATCCTTCTTGTATCTGCTTCTCCAAGCAGAAAGAAACCTCTGGAAAGAGATCCTGGGTTGGGATGCACCGGGCATGGAAATCACGTTTGTTCTTAGGGGAGCTTTGTGTGTGTGTGTGTTTACATGTGCTATCATGAAATTTAACGTGAATCACTACACATTCTGGGTTCCTCACCAGTATTCTTCTCTTTGGGGATCAGAAGTTCTCTGTGGTTCAACTCTTGATAAACATACTTTATATTCTGAGGGATTTGATTTTATCAAAGTGGATAAGATGGGCTGTAAACAAACATGGAGGGCACAGTGAGGCGTGCAGGTGCAGTTGCTCCATGGAGCCTTACCGGAGGCCTTCCGCGGCCTGTGTTCCTGCCGTCACGGCAGATGAGAACTGCACCCAAGGACATGAGTCTGGGCCTTGTGATAAAAACACAGTTTGGAGTGCAGACTTTTTAAGACTAAGCTGAAAATTGCCCAATGAGAAATGATGGGAAATCTCATTCACAGATCCCGTTGGTTTGTGGGCACAGTTGTAAGGTCAGTGTCAGTGACAGGCGTACACGTTGGCGTGGTGGCCCCAGTGCCAGCAAGGAGATTCTGACCGAGGGACAAAGCACATCCTCATGGTTCCATTTTTGTTCTAGTAAATATGTGAACCATGATAGTCCCAGAAGAGTTTATCCTTTCTGGTCTGAAAGACATCTTTTAACTGCCCTTTCCCAGTTTATCCAAGTTTGGTTTTCTTAAAACCATAACTAAGATTCATTATATTGTTTTTTTTCAAAACACTACTATACTGATAAAGAAAGAAACATGTGATTTATCTCATTTTTAAGTATCTGTGGAAAATAAAAATGACTATTTATAGATTTTTTAAAAGCAAACTTGTGGAACAAAAAGACTATTAACTTGCAGAGTCGATAGTCATTTATAGGCTGAATGCTCGTGTTTCTTCAAAATTCATCTGTTGAGGCCTAACTGCCAAAGTGATGGTGTTTGGAGGTGGGGCTTTTGGGAGGTGATCTGGTCATGCGGGAAAAACCCTCGAATGTGATGGTGTCCTCAAAAAAGAGACCTCAGGGATATCTCTCACCCCTTCTGTCCGGCGAGGACACAGGCAGAGCTGCACCGTGAACCGGGAAGCAGGCTCTGCCAGGCCCCAGCTCTGCTGGTGCCTTGACCTTGGTCTTCCAGGCTCCAGAACGGTGGGAAATAAATTTTTGTTGTTTGTAAGCCACCCAGTCTATGGTTGTGTGTTACAGCAGCTTTAATGAACGAGGATACAGGGCAAAACTTATATAGACACATAAATATAAAAAATGTGGATAGTATTTAATTAAGAAAGTATAGCCAACAGGAATTTGCTGTATGGCTCAGGAAACTCAAATAGGGGCTCTGTATCAACCTAGAGGGGTGGGGTGGGGAGGGAGATGGGAAGGAGGTTCAAAGGGAGGGGATATATGTATACCTATGGCTGATTCGTGCTGAGGTTTGACAGAAAACAACACAATTCTGTAAAGCAATTATCCTCAGTTAAAAAATAAATAAAAATTAAGTTGAATGTAGTTTTTATCTTTATTGGAGTATAGTTGATTGGGCTTCCCTCATAGCTCAGTTGGTAAAGAATCTGCCTGCAGTGCAGGAGACCTGGGTTTGATTCCTAGGTCGGGATGATCCCCTGGAGGAGGAAATGGCAACCCACTCCAGTATTCCTGCCTGGAGAATCCCATGGACAGAGGAGCCTGGCGGGCTACAGTCCACGGGGTCACAAGAGTCAGACACGACTTAGTGACTAGAGAGAGAGAGAGGGAGAAGTGGAGTGAATTAGTCCAGAGGTGCACAGCTTACTGGCCTGGGGACGTGGGTTTTGGCCGTTGAGTTCTAGTATCTCCTTATGACCAGGGGTCCCTGTGGGAAGACACCTGGTTTAGTTCCTAGGAATAGATCTGTTCTTCATGTTTCTACAGCAGATTCTCTGACAAATGTTATTCCTGGGTGCTTGGGTTGAATCCTTCTAACGGAAAGAAATAACTCATTTAACAAGGAATCCTTATGTTCTTTGAGCTCAGGCAGACTCTCAGCTAGCTGAAAAGCACATAGGAGAACAGAAGAAAAAATGCAAAGTCTAGTGCAGTTAAGAAGACTTCTCCAAGTGGCCCTTTATTAGGAGAATATTAATATTTTAATTCTTGAATAAATACTCCACAAATATTTATTTTTATATCTATATGATGAGTCAGATAATATTAGACTTGACTGGTTAAAACAAGTATATTGCAATATTTGTAGTTTTAGGAGCAAATCATAAATGTCAGAAATTGTGCCTGGCTGAGGTTTATTCCAGAACATGGTGGATACTGAATCTTATAAATAAATAGATTTCCACGGATTAGTATTACTGCCCGAGGCATTCTGATATAATTTGATGTTTTAAGTTGCTTTCTCTTATAATTTTATTTCCATTTGTGTAAGGTCTTGTTTTTCTCACTAATTTGTAAAGACCGAACACCTACTTATGTGTCAGGCAAGGCAGAAAGCCCACCACATTTTTTTCAACAACTCTTTAAGATCTCTAAGGGCTTCCCTGGTGGCACAGACGATAGAGTCCGCCTGCAATACAGGAGACCCAGGTTCAATCCCTGCGTCAGGAAGGTCCCCATTCCAGTATTCTTGTCCAGAGAATCCCATGGACCAAGGATTCTAGCTGGCTGCAAGTCCACGGGGTTGCAAAGAGTCAGACATGACTAAGTGACTTATACACTTGAGATCTCTGATGCCAGTTATACCAGTGAGAAAACTGAGGCTAGGAGATGTGTGTGTTTTCCCAAGGTGAAGCCGTGTTTTGATTGAAATGTTTCTACACCCAAAGGCCACCTCCTGTCCAGGGAGAAATGTCCTCTTGTCTGTGAGTTGACCATGGTCTTAGGTTAAAGCGTCTGCCTGCAATGCAGGTTCAATCCCTGGGTTGGGAAGAGAAGGAAATGCAGGTTCAATCCCTGGAGAAGGAAATGGCAACCCACTCCAGTATTCTTGCCTGGAAAATCCCATGGACGGAGGAGCCTGGTGGGCTACAGTCCACAGGGTCGCAGAGTTGGACATGATTGAGCGACTTAACTTCTCCACTAGTGTCCTTTATGTTTTATCCAGGAAATTGCTCTGACATGAACAGTTACAATGCTGGAAAGACTTTCCCATCCTTGCTGAAAATTGTTTATAAGTTGCCTTTTTCTTCCAGTCTGGAGCCTCTTGGCCTCTTTCTGTTCACACTGCACCATTTTGGATGGTGCGTCTTTCTGCTCCTTCAGGGGCGGGCTCTTCTGTCTCAGGATGCAGATGTTACTCCTGCTTTCTCTACTGTGCCCGGTCCTCACCCTGTGTTGGACAGTGTTTCAACTGCTGGCATTCCCCGAAGCACCCTCCCTTAGCTTGTGTTGTTGGTTGAGTGGCTTTGCACTGTAGCAGGGCTGCTGCTGCTGCTACACACACACACCCACACCCACACACATGCATCCATGCAGGATGGGTCTTATGCAGAAATGGAATAGTTTAGAAAGACCACTTTTCAGTCACCTCAGATGAGTCTCTCTCTCTCTTTCTCCTTGCTTCTTATTTTCTTAATCTAAAATATTCTACTCCATTCTCCAGCAAAGTAGTTACATTTAAAAGACTACCAGTCAGTGACACGGTTTTTCTCTTCAGTGGCTTATAATAGTTGTGGTCAAAATATAGGTAGGCTATTGAACTTCGTTGGAATGGTAACAGTAACCTTTCATTTAAAAAGTTTATGAAATTTCTCTTTGTAGTTTTGCATGGGTGAGCAACTGTTATATGAGTAGATAAGGAAAGTCATTTATTTTCTACAAGTATGTGAATTTACTTATTTTTAATTATCTCTGTAACTTTTCATATTAAATAATATTTTTAGGAGTTAATGCTCACTGTGAATTGTATTTTTAACATGGATAATAGGGATTGAGGCCTAATTATGGACTGAAGCAAGAATTCAGATAAAGGAAAGAAAATTCTAATGAAGGATTATATTAATAGATTTCTTAAAAATTAAGGGGTATCAACATTTTTTGATGTCATAATACATTTGATATTGAAAAATGGCATTTCACCAATTACATAACATGATTCTTTTAGATTAAGTTAGAGACAGGAAATAAATTATATATATTGTATATACTATATATATAGTTTTATATATAAATATATAGTTATATATATATATAGTGAGAGAAATAGGAAATTATAGTTATAAAACCTTGACTAATAGTCTCATTTTGCGGTTGAGGTGGTGTCTAGAAGGTAGATTTTAGGTTACTTATCACAAAACAGCAAAGGTAATTGGAACCAAGGACAGAAATTCACCTAACTCTCCCCTAGGCAGGAATATGTCTCTTTTACCCTAGGAACTGAGAATTGCATTTTGCTTTTGAGAATCATGAGCGGACTTTTCTCAGTGTTGCCTTTCCTTTCTCAACGTCTAAAGTACTGTTAGAATCCAAGCAAACAAGAAAATAAATAACAGCAGCGTAAGCACTAAATTTGGTTTTGGATTATGTCCTAGTGTTCAGGAGAGGTGGAAAGTAAATTTGTTGCTTTATCTCCCCTTTCATATTCCTGATATTGGCCACTGAAGTGGCAAACCGAAAGCCATCAGGGTAGTGGTGCAGAGCGAGCGTGATTCACGACCGCGGAGTGACGGGAGGCAGACACGCACGCTGGGAGGCGTGTCCCTACGTGCTTATCCGGCTCTCATCAGAAATGAGCTGCGGGCCTTCCCTGGCCTCTCCTCCCAGAACCCTGTGATGGCCTGTTTTATGTACGAAAATGGAGGAGTCCACGCATGTAGGGCAGAGTTGAGAGACAAGCAATTTTTAGTTTGAATCGGTTATTTTAATCCTTTAATCTGGATTAGTTTAGTCCCAAATTTCCTGTTTAGAGTAGCAGACCTGTGGCTTCCATTCTGCCCTTTATCTTCCTCCTGAGCTCAGATCTCGGGAATGTTTCCCCAGGCTTCATGTGAATGGAAAATGAATTCCACTGGAGCATTTTCAGTGCAGTGAAGCATCATCCAAGAGGCAAGTAGTAAAGGAAATTAGGGGCGAAAAAGGCTTTAAGACATTTAATCTATTCATACTTTATTTTTATTTATTTCCTAATTTGTTCACTCGGTCAATAAATATTTACTGTATATCTTTCACTGTTAGGTTTGCAGACAAAGCAGATAACTTTGAGATCATCCCTACTGTTAACAGTCAGACAATATAATGAAAAAACAGAATTATGTACTTATAATAATTATTTTAATATGTGCTAAATATAATAATAACTACAGTCATTTGTTTATTCAACAGATATTTTTGAAAGTCAGTCATGTACCATTAATGTGTTCCACAAGGTGAGGAGATGGACACTGCCCTTGTCTTTAAGGAGTATATATTCTGATGTGGGGGTAACAGTAAGAGCAATAGTCGCAGTAATAATATTGAGCATTTTCTGGATGTAAGTGTGTGCATGCTTAGTGGTGTCAGAGTCTTTGCGATGCCATAGACTGCATCCCACCAGGCTCCTCTGTTCATGGGATTCCCCGGGCAAGAATACTGGAGTGGGTCGCCATATTCTTCTCTGGGGGATCTTCCTGATCCAGGGATCAAACCAGTGTCTCCTGCGTCTCCTGCACTGGCAGGCAGATTCTTCACCACTGTGCCACCAGACAATCCCTAGATGCAAGAAACACTTTTCATGTAGTAACTCACTGACTCCTCACAACAGCCTTGTGCAATCAGCTTTGCTATTATTCCTGTCTTATAGATGAGAGAATCCAGTGAGGAGGCTAAGTAACTTGCCCAGTATCACACAGCTGGTAAGCAGCATAACTAAGATCCAAACCCAGGACTTTCATCTCCAGAATCTATAAGCTTATCACACAGACTTACGTAAAAGTTGCATGAGCGGAAGAGTGCAGAAGGTCTTTGGAAGGCTGTGGGAGGCTCCTCTGGAGGACACCTGGGCATGAGTGGGTGGCAAGGGAGAAGGCTTTCCAGGCAGATGCATAGAGGCCTCCGGAGAGGGTGGACAGGCTCTCGGATGTGGCAACAGAAGCCAGTGGGCCAGGAATCCAGAGGGAGTTGAGGCAGGAGGCATGGGCTTCTTGGCCTTGGTGGCGAGACTTGCTTTCAGCCTTCAGCGGTGGGAAACCAGTGGGCCTGCCTGGTGGTGTCTGAGAACAAGTGGAGCAGTGCACGGACTCGGGGCGATTAAGAGGGTGTCTGCCTTAGCTGGTTGGGAGACGACAGCTGTGCGGACCAGCGTGATGGCGGTGAAGTCCACAGTTTGCTGACTCTCGAGGAACCTTTAATTGCATCCAAGTCGCTGTTAGAGAAAGACCCTACAGAGAAGAAGCTGCCATGCTGGGCCTGATAGGGAGGACTCTGCCAAATAGGGCGGGTGACTGGCCATTCTGAATAGGGGAGACAGAGGAGAGAGACAGATGTTGAGAGAAGAAATCTGGGTAATTGGACGGTCCCAGTGAACCAAACAAGCGCTTCTAACAGTGGCGCATCCCTCGGTCAGCTGCATCCAGCGCTTTGACACAAATTCTCCTTCTCGGCAAACGGCACGGTGCTGGCTTAGTTGTTTCGGCCAGTGGCAAATGCTTTGTTAAACCCCAGTTTGAAGAGTGGAGCCTTCCTCAGAATGATGAACTAATATTCACACAGGGTAAGTTTTTGGCTTAACTCTAGCCGTATAACTGACTAAATCTTTGGGTTAATTTTTTTAAGCTGGAATTTGTCTTTGTTCTTTTTCTGTTTAACAGTGTCCCCAAGTCTTAAGTTCTTTCCAGAATGTTATGGCCATATATCCCTTTAACTGTAGTGCCCAAACCTGGAACGTTTTCAGTCACTTTAGTGGTAAAAATAGGCTTCCCTGGTGGCTCAGCTGGTAAAGAATCTGCCTGCAATGAAGGAGACCTGGGTCCGATCCCTGGGTTGGGAAGATCCCCTGGAGAAGGGAATGGCTACCCACTCCAGTCTTCTGGCCTGGAGAATTCCATGGGCTGTATAGTCCATGGGGTCGCCAAGAGTCAGACAGGACTGAGCGACTTTCGCTTTCACTTAGTTGTAAAATGCTGCTAAGTCGCTTCAGTCTGTCTGACTCTGTGCGACCCCATAGACAGCAGTCCACCAGGCTCCCCCGTCCCTGGGATCCTCCAGGCAAGAACACTGGAGTGGGTTGCCATTTCCATCTCCAGTGCATGAAAGTGAGAAGTGAAAGTGAATTCGCTCAGCCGTGTCCGACTTGTAGCGACCCCATGGACTGCAGCCCACCAGGCTCCTCCATCCATGGGATTTTCCAGGCAAGAGTACTGGAGTGGGGTGCCATTGCCTTCTCCGAGTGGTAAAATAGAAGGGGAAAAAAAATAAGAAAGGCTATAAACAAAAGGAGCCCAGGACTTGAACAATAGTTATGCTTTGTCAGCTGCAGCAGTAAGACCGCATGGCTGTCTCTGTTGGTGACGTAAAACCATTGTCGCACCGAGTGGCTGTCATGAATGGTGAAGGCTGGATCCACCTTTAGGCGGGCTGTGGGAGCCCCTGTGGGCTTCGTCAGAGTGCAGATGGCTGGGCTTACCCTGCAGAGTATTGTGAGTCAGTAGTTCTTAACCTGCATGTGGATGGTTCCCAGGTGACGCCCATGCTGCTGGTGCAGAGGCCATGCTTGCGAACTGCTGGTGGGAAGGAAGAGTGGTCCTCCTGTGTGACCCGCGGCAGTTGATTGAGTTAGAGGCAGAGCAGAGCTCGCCACGCAAATACATTTCCTTGAAACGGAATGGAAGGCAATCTGGGCTTTGTGTTGTTGCCGAGGGGGGTGAGCCGGGGGACCCGTCTCCTAGGTGCCGAGGCACCTTCGTGGCAAGTCTTTGCTACAGTAAAATGCCTGCCTTCTAGTGTATGCCCATGTCTCAGAGAGAAGCAGATGGGCTCTTTCTCAAAGACACGTTGGCAGTTCATTTTTTGTGTATAGGAAAGAGTGTAAATAGTAAGCCAGCAGCACCATTGTCTATGTCTATTGTGATGCTGGAGTTATTTTAAAGGTTATATTGTGTCATGGCCAATTGGGTCATTATAGCCCTTTGAACAATGTGCTCCACCGTAAACATGAATCATGAAATGATAAAGATAAGTTTCTCAAAAGCTTAGGAAAGGTTAAGGAGAATGACAGTATTTTCACAAATAAACGTCTAGTTTAACTTCTGTTCTTTTTTTGTTAACAAGGTTAATGATGCAGATTTATTTGGATTTCACCAATTAACCCATTAATGTCCTCTTTCTGTTCCCAAGTCCAGTCCAAGCCGCCACATTGACTCAGTTGTCTGATCAACCCAGCCTCCTCTGGTCTGTGACAGTTTCTCAGTACTTCTTCACTTTTCTGACCGGGAGACTTTGAAGACTACCCACCAGCTATCTGGTAGAGTATCTCCAAGCTAGATATGTCTTTAGTTCTCTCAAGATAAGCCTGGGGTTATGGGTTTTGGGGTGAGCACCACAGAGCAGAAATGCCCTCGTCATGTAGCAGAGGATGCCTGATATCAGCAGGGCTCCACAGAGCTGTGCCTGTGTCTGTGTGGCCGAGGTATAACCACCGAGTCTAAGGGCTGTGATGCCTGCAGACAGTGAACAGTTGAGCAGCCTGGTATTTCAGTAGCTGAAGGATAGCAGAGTGTAAGTCTTCACCAAATAGTCTTACAGTGTCGCTGTGATAAACTTAAAGTTCATAAAATTCATCAACAAAACTCCAAGGAAGTTAAACAGCGATGTTTAAGCACAGAAATATTTTTTGTCCCTGAAGAAACGTTTATTTTCAGCACTGGAGACAGCGTTGACATGGAAGAAGATGAGCATTGATGCGTATGTGCATGTAGTGACTGTACTTTATGCTTGTGTTCCTATTTTTAATGAAACGCCGAGGGGAGGGAGTATGCAAAATAAATAGTTATGCATTTTATCCACGTCCATGCGAGTGCAAGGAGCACAAGATCATGTTTACTAATACCTGGAGTAAATATCTGACAGGGCGTTTAGCTGCCAGGTTTCAAACGCTGATAATGAACTAACATCATGAAATAATATCATATTTTGCCAAATCAGTGTCTCCTGTGGTTATTAGGCCACAGACTAGAACTGGAAAATCTCTGTCAGTGGCAGTCACAGTGATAGAAACACCAGTGCAGTGAGAACAGGGAAACAGATATTTTCTATTAAAATGTGAAGCCCTTGAGCACAAAGAGAAAGATTTATATGGTAGATAAGGGGAAACAGATTAACTCTCCCAATATTCATTTGGAAATTGTCATTTAGGCTTTTAGACTCCTTAAATACCGTGAGCTTCTGCCTGGCAGGTTTTGAAAAAAATAAGTTTGTGTGTCAGCTCTCTGACAAGGTAGATAGGGAGCTTCTGGGAACAAGGCCGAGGGCAGTTTTCGCCAGCTTGTGTGATGCACCGTGAAGAGTCTGGAATGATCCATTCAAAGCAAATGTCAGATCTCTATGCACATTCAATTTTAAAAATATGAGTATGATTCAGGCCACCGGAGTCAGTTGTACTCATGAAAATATACGACTGGCAATGAGTCCAGTTGACTATAAAATACCTCTGGAAGAATAGGAAATCCTCGCTTTCACAAAACACCACATGGAGCTTATTCATGAAGCGTGTATTTACTGAGCTCTTCACCTTCTGCGGACGCTGTGTGGAGCAGGGCAGGCTTTGCAGAAGGGTCTGCAGGCCGCATTTCAAGGGTTCCGCTTCCGGGTTTTCTCTGAAAGCGTCTGTTGCTGAGAGGAAACTGATAATAAGCTGGAGCCAGTTTAGACAACTGCACAAACAAATAACTGCAAGTCAGAAACTGTGCAAAATACACAGTGGCAAGGGCCACAGGAAGGCCTAAGTGATGGAACGTGTGTGAGAGATAGGAGGGAAGGAAGGGAAGAGAGAGAGAGAACTTGGCGATGGGGACTGTGGATTCGTCTCTTGGGAGTGTATTGTCAGAGAACGAGTAACATATTCCTGAAGTAATTTAAGTCCAGACCTTAGTCAGTGGTCAGTGGGGAGTGATTAATATTTATAAGTACTAAAGACATAGGGCTTCCCTTGTGGCTCAGCTGGTAAAGAGTCCGCCTGCAATGCAGGAGATCTGGGTTCTATCCCTGGGTTGGGAAGATCCTCTGGAGGAGGGAAAGGCTACCCACTCCAGTATTCTGGCCTGGAGAATTCCATGAACTGTATAGTCCATGGGGTCGCAAAGAGTTAGACACAACTGAGCAGTATTTCACTTTCACTTCACTAAAGACATAAAGACACTTGTACTTCAGGACGATTTAGCAGCTTTTAAAGTAGATAGTACGTAGGTAGAGCAGTGGGTGTACTTCTTAGTAGTACATGCAAAAGCTGATGTCCTGAGCTTGAAAAAAGAGGACACGCATGCCAGAAACACCGCTTCGGTAGACTCTGACAGATGACTGCTGTGTGCAGAGTCAGTCGTGTTTAAAGATACGTGTTGAGTGCCTATTCTTTGTGTGCTGCTGCTGCTGCTAAGTCACTTCAGTCGTGTCCGACCCTGTGTGACCCCATAGATGGAAGCCCACCAGGCTCCCCCGTCCCTGGGATTCTCCAGGCAAGAACACTGGAGTGGGTTGCCATTTCCTTCTCCAATGCGTGAAAGTGAAAAGTGAAAGTGAAGTCGCTCAGTCGTGTCCGACCCCCAGCGACCCCACGGACTGCAGCCCACCAGTCTCCTCCATCCATGGGATTTTCTAGGCAAGAGTACTGGAGTGGGTTGCCAGTGCCTTCTCCGCTTCGTGTGCTAGTCACTGTGTTAACACTGGAAATTCAGAGTGAACAAGATAGACACGATCTCTGACCTCATCTTACTCATACTCAACTGGGAAGAGGAGCTTGTTCAGTTAAGTGATTACAAACATTCATTTACTCAGTAGGTGTTTGTCGGAAACCTACCTGTCTGCAAGACATCAGGCTCAGGAGATGGAGCCGTAAACCACGTGGTCACGGTCAGTGTTACTGAAGTGCGTACACGTCAATACGCAGCTAGTCCGTGGGAGACAGAAGGAAGATAACTGAGGATGAGCTCTCAGGAGCATGCTGTCGTTCTCCCTAATTTCTCAGCATCCTCTTCTGCACGCACATAGCTGGATGTGTTCACACTTAACGTTCGCATTCTCAAGCCTGCTCAGTTGGATTTTTAGGACAGATTCTGACATCAAGTGACAGATACAGGCGACTCTAACTGTCCTGTCTACAACTCCACACGTGTGACCTGTGTCACCTGATGAGGGACTCTCTGGGACTGGCACTCATCCTCAATGTTTCTGCTTCATACGGAGGAGCTGTGAGTGGACCTCACGATCCTAGGGTCATTGGGGCCCTCAGCCCTTACCAGGGCCACCCAGCCAAGATGCACTTGGCACTCGCTGTCTCCAGCAACCCCCGTGAACAGGGGGCCTTGAGCCAAGGCTGGTTGACGCTCAGGCTCAAGAGTGCTTTGTGCACTCCCTCCATTTCCATACCGACCCCAAAAGGAGAGAGCAACAGGTGAACTGAGCCCTTCTGATGGCTGCCCCTCAATGTGTCCAGCTGAACAGGAGAAGCTTAATGCTTCCCAAAATGCCCCCAGGAAATGACTGCACCCCTTTCTCTGGCCAGGGGATACTTGTTAATGGTCCTCAGAGGCCATCGTATACCACCGAAGAGATCTTTATAAGAAAGACAGCATTGATCAACCCCCCGACTTACAGGGACAGTTCAAGAAGGATAGGAATTGATCTTTTACTGCATGTTTGACTCTACCACCAAGCAGCAACTTTAGAGCAAGGTGCTTGCTTCATATGTCTTTATACCCACATCACATAGACTACCTGATGGTCAACAAACATTTGTCAAATGGTGGTTGGATGGATGGTTGGATGGTTGTGTGGATGGATGGATGGGTGTTTGTAGAAAGCAAAAGCTTTTAGTTGTGCTGCTACAGTACAGCAAAGCAAGTGAAAGCTAGATTACATGGATGCTGTGTTGAGGAAATGTAGCTCCTTAGGGCAGTGCCGCTTCAGGAGGTTGATCAGTGTTATGGAGAGGGACCATGTTCGACAGAAGCCCTGGGACCTTATTGGAGTCTATGCTTACAGTTTAGGAGACTTGAGAATGACTGCAGACTGATGGGATATCTTCTATGGTGAGATGTTGAAAACAAATCTTTAATGAGGATTAGTGGCAGATGGATAAAAGGAGGAAAAATTTCTTTATAAGAAAATTTGGAGAGGACATAGGAGAAATTATAGAATAACTATTTCTGTACTCCCCATGGTGAATGTTTGAAAGATAACATTCCTTAAGATATCATAGTATATGTCTTTGTATAGTTCTGGTGTGAGTCATTAACCATTTTGTGCTTCTGATATCACAGGTCTTGGTTTAAAAATCTACGTATAGTTTTAGAAACATCATTCTAAATGATACAGAGATAACATAGGTGTTATGCCTTGCTGTTTTCATACCTATAATGTATCATTTTGCACAAATCACCATTTCAAATGAATTGGATTCCTTGATGATCTATTAAATGATTACATTTTCCATGTTTACTTGTGAGATATACGTTAGGTGATTGTTATGTGAAGATATTAATATTTATTTTTATTAGCTATTATATTTAATCACATGTTTACCTCTTCATTTATTGATATTGGTTCTCACTTCATATCATGCTATCTCTCTCTCTAACCCAAGAACACAGTCCTGCAGAAATGTCAAAAACATGACAAAAACGTTTGCATTAAATTCCCTGAAGAGCAGTCCGTATGTATAACAGAATACGGAAAAAGTGAAATCATAAAATGAGCTTGGAAATGTCACTCATGATTGTATTTGCTTGACTAGCTGACCCCCAGTCTTTGCTTTTAAATGGCCCTGGCCACTTCTGCATAGTAGGTAGAAAATTAATTTTATGAATTAAGTGGACACATCCTACATAAAAATGAAATTCAACATAATTCTATTGTAATTTGATTTTAAACTGATTTTTGTTTTAACACCAAATACATCAGCAAGCCTTGTCATATAGACAATCACATATGCTTCATTATCAATAAAAATTTTCTTGTAACAAGTTTGTTGCTATATAATTCACGTTTCATCAGATTTACCCTAGATACTGTATCAGCAAGGTTGTGCCGCCATCACCACAATTAGTTGTAGAATGCAGTCCTCACTCCCGAAAGTAGCTCTGTGTCTGTTAGGGATAGCAGGCGCTTCCCACTTCCCCTCAACACCCCCAGCCCTAGGCAGCTACTCATCTGCCCTACTTCTGTCGTCTTGCCCATTGTGAGTCTTCTGTATAAATGAAATCACGCAACATGTGGCCTTTCGCGACTGGATTCTTTCACTTAGCATATGTTTCCAAGGTTCGTCTTACCTTATTTGTGTCAGTACTGTGTTTATTTTTATTGCCGAGTAACATCCCTGGTGGGGGTACGCTGCACATTTTCTATCCGTTCACTGGTGGATGCCCATTTGGGGTGTTTGTACAACAATACATAGATACACATGTTTTGAAAATACAGTGTGTATTATCTGTAATAATAATAGGTAATAAGCAGCATCTAGTATTTAGTCAACCTTACTTGCTGTTGTTCAGCCACTCAGTCGTGTCCGACTCTGCGACCCCATGGACTCAGCAGGCCAGGCCGCCCTGGCCTTCCCTGTCTCCTGGAGTCTGCTGAGACGCATGCCCGTTGTGTCAGCGACGCCGCCCAACCCTCTCGTGTTCTGTCGCCCTCGCTCCTTTGCCTCAGCCTTTCCCAGCCTCAGACTCCTTGCCAGTGAGTCAGCTCCTCGCATCAGACAGCGAAATTCAGCTTCAGCCTCAGTCCTTCCAGTGAATGTTCAGGGTTGGTCTCCTTTAGGATGGACTGGTTCGATCACCTTTCAGTCCAAGGGACTCTCAGAAGTCTTTTCTGACACCACAGTTCAAAAGCATCAATTCTTCGGTGTTCAGCTTTCTTTATGGTCCAGCTCTCACATCCATACATGACTACTGGAAAAAAGTACCTTGGACTATACGGACTTTTGTTGGTAAACTGATGTCTGTTTTTTCATATGCTGTCTAGGTTTGTCATAACATAAGGTCATGTAAAACCACATAAGCAAACGTGAAAACATGGTTGAGTTTCCAAAAATTTATTTTATAAGCCTTCCAAAATGAGATTATTATCATTCTGGAGCCTGCTCAAATTCATGTCCATTGAGTCAGTGATGCCATCCAACCATCTCATCCTCTCTCGTCCCCTTCTCCTCCTTCAATCTTTCCCAGCATCGGGGTCTTTTCCAATGAGTCAGCTCTTTGCATCAGGTTGCCAAAGTATTGGAGTTTCAGCTTCAGCGTCAGTCCTTCCAATGAATAGTCAGTACTGATTTCCTTTAGGATGGACTGGTTTGATCTCCTTGCTGTCCAGGGGGCTCTCAAGAGTCTTCTCCAACACCACAGTTCAAAAGCATCCATTGTTCAGCACTTAGCTTTCTTTATAGTCCAACTCTCACATCCATACATGAGTACTGGAAAAACCAGTAGTTTTTTCCTGATTGTTATAAGAGGAGTTAAATACCTCAGTTTCCCCAGGTGGGCTTTTGTGTTTCATATGTTGTTTATACAGTAAACTTATGTTTCTAAATAGCTATCTTTAAGACCTAGGATACAATTGTAGAATGTAATATTCATTTTTTATCAACTTAATTATAGCTTTGGTTTCTTTGGTCATTGTGATAATTTGCTGTAGGCAAATTACATATACAAAAAAGCATATTTATTCAATGCTCACAGTTCACAGTTTATCAAAATTTGACCAAACATGTGCCACAATGATTACTTATTAAGACAGTTGCTAATCTTATCCGAGTGAGGCCAAGGCAGTCTAAGCTTTCTAAAATTTTATACTATTAGAAATAATAGTAACATTATTTACAAATTTTCATAAAATTATACTTCTTGAAATCAGAAACTTTGGTTAACGAAAAATAACAATAAGTGTCAACTGTTATAATCATGAGAAGTTTTAAATGCCAAATATTAGAAAAACTGTATAAAGCTCTGGATGGATCCCTGGGTGAAAGTTATAAATTGCTAAGTAGAATCTGGGGCTTTTTGGTGGCTCAGCAGTAAAGAGTCTGCCTGCCAAGCAGGAGACATGGTGTTGATCCCTGGGTCAGGAAGATCCCCTGGAGGAGGGCATGACAACCCACTCCAGTATTCTTTCCTGGGAAATCCCATGAACAGAGGAGGCAGGTGGGCTACAGTCCATGGGGTCACAAAAGAGTCAGACATGACTTAAGAGACTGAACAACAATAACAATGTGTTGAGAAGCAGATTTGGGATTGTGGTTTTGTTTCTTTGTAAATTGCATCATTCAGAGAAATGTAGAATGTTGAACCCAAAAGCTCCCAGCCTGAGTCTCTGCATCTTGTTTTGGCCTCAAGGGTGCTTCCCTTTGTCAGGGAGCAGACTACCAGGGTAGACTCTTTCTTTTTCACCGGTATGATTTTCACTGCAAATTTTACATGTTCTCTGATCTTGGAAAGCAAGGTTTCTTTGCCTTATATTTGATGTGAATTGAAAAAAAAAAAAAAAACAAGCTTATATGGCCACAGACATATTTCTAGCTCTGGGAAGTTATTTATCTCATTTATATAAGATAAATGTTGAGATTTCAGGAAGTTATCTTCCAGTGCCTTTTCTTTTACTACATAATCTTCCACATTGTTCTCTTATCTCTCCAAGGAGTAGTTTTTATCTGTATGATGAGGATTCTGTTACAACTGAAGTGGAAATGGAAATATGAAAAATCACTTCCTGTATCAGCAAAGCTTTTCTTTCTGCCCAAGTCTCGACCTGTGTTTCTCTAGGAGCCTCTGCCCATAGTAGATATCCGTAGTGTGGGGATTTGTTGAAGCTAAAACAATGCTGTTGGACAGGAATTCAGGAGAAAGAGAAAGACAGGCTTAAGCGAGCCAGAAGTAGGAACAGTCTTGGAATAAATTTCTAAAAAGTCTAAGTGAAATTTGTATTTTTCAGGATTAAAAGAGAGAGAGAAAAGATGGGAGGAAATTTCATTAATGTGTAAAAATTAAGTAAGTATTATGAACATTTCATTGTGAACATTGGTTGGTGCCGTCATTTATATGGTAGGCCTCATAAGATATTTCCTGTGAGTCATACATCCAGGCTGCAGAACCTTTCAGGTCCCATGCTACGTATGTGCATGCTAAATCGCTTCAGTCACGTCTGACTCTGCCAGGCCTCTCTGTCCATGGAATTCTCTAGGCAAGAATGCTGGAGTGGGTTGGGTCCCACCATACCCTTTGATAAATAAAGAAAAAAAAAGTAGTTTTCTTAAATCTGACAGCTTGTTAATGAAAGAGGCCTACAGCTCGCTAGATCTGCTTCTTGTTTAATTTATTGTTTGTAGAAGGAACCACACTGAAATCTTGTGAGTTAATTTATCCTTTATACATTTATTGTTTTATCACAATATGCAGGTAACGTAGTGTGAAAGGAATAATATAAAATCTACAATTACTTCTTTAGTGGGAACTATCTATTGGTGTTTAATGATTTTTCTTTTCTTTTTTTTTTGCGGTGAAACTCAACAGTCAGGTTTGAAAAGTTTTGTATTTTTGTCAAACATTTTAGATATTTGTGGCTTATTTGATGTGTTAAACCTTTTGTTTTTACTTACTTGATCCTGTCTGCCTTTGTAGAATCAGCCAAGTACAGTTATACTATTCAATAATTTATCATAATGTATTTTTATGCATGGTGATAGTTTGTAGTCTGAGTGCACATAGTATACATTACATATTGAAAATAATATTTTGCCATAATTCAAATTGTTTTATGAAGCTGAATAAGCAGATTCTCATATTAATGAAATCATGCTTGCATATTGAATATTTTGTAACTGAATTTACAAAGAAGTCATGAAGGGATTAATGCTAAAATAAAGTAAAAACACTATTCTGTTCTTTTTCAAGTACATATCAATATTAGGTATTTTAGCAAGTGTCTTCTGACTTGCCTTGATATTTAGCGCTTTAAACATGTTCAGTTCAGTTCAGTTCAGTTGCTCAGTTGTGTCTGATTCTTGCGACCCCATGAATCACAGCACGTCAGGCCTCCCTGTCCATCACCAACTCCTGGAGTTCACTCAAACTCATGTGCATCGAGCCGATGATGCCATCCAGCCATCTTGTCCTCTGTCGTCCCCTTCTCCTCTTGCCCCCATCCCTCCCAGCATCAGGTTCTTTTCCAGTGAGTCAACTCTTCACATGAGGTGACCAAAGTATTGGAGTTTCAGTTTTAGCATCAGTCCTTCCAATGAACACCCAGGACTGATCTCCTTTAGGATGGACTGGTTGGATCTCCTTGCAGTCCAAGGGACTCTCAAGAGTCTTCTCCAACACCACAGTTCAAAAGCATCAATTCTTCGGTGATCAGCTTCCTTCACAGTCCAACTCTCACATCTATACATGACCACTGGAAAAACCATAGCCTTGACTAGACAGACCTTTGTTGGCAAAGTAATGTCTCTGCTTTTCAATATGCTATCTAGGTTGGTCATAACTTTCCTTCCAAGGAGTAAGCGTCTTTTAATTTCATGGCTGCAATCAGCACCTGCCGTGATTTTGGGGCCCCCCAAAATAAAGTCTCACACTGTTTCCCCATCTATTTGCCATGAAGTGATGGGACCAGATGCCATGATCTTTGTTTTCTGAATGTTGAGCATCAAGCCAACTTTTTCACTCTCCTCTTTCACTTTCATCAAGAGGCTTTTTATTTCCTCTTCACTTTCTGCCATAAGGGTGGTGTCATCTGCATATCTGAGGTTATTGATATTTCTCCCGGCAATCTTGATTCCAGCTTGTGCTTCTTCCAGCCCAGCGTTCCTCATGCTGTACTGTGCATATAAGTTAAATAAGCAGGGTGACAATATACAGCCTTGATGTACTCCTTTTCCTATTTGGAACCAGTCTGTTGTTCCATGTCCAGTTCTAACTGTTGCTTCCTGACCTGCATACAGGGTTCTCAAGAGGCAGGTCAGGTGGTCTGGTATTCCCATCTCTTTCAGAATTTTCCAGTTTATTGTGATCCACACAGTTAAAGGCTTTGGCATAGTCAATAAAGCAGAAATAGATGTTTTTCTGGAACTCTCTTGCTTTTTCCATGATCCAGCGGATGTTGGCAATTTGATCTCTGGTGCCGCTGCCTTTTCTAAAACCAGCTTGAACATCTGGAAGTTCACAGTTCACGTATTGCTGAAGCCTGGCTTGGAAATTTTGAGCATGACTTTACTAGTGTGTGAGATGAGTGCAATTGTGCAGTAGTTTGAGCATTCTTTGGCATTGCCTTTCTTTGGGATTGGAATGAAGACTGACCTTTTCCAGTCCTGTGGCCACTGCTGAGTTTTCCAAATTTGCTGGCATATTGAGTGCAGCACTTTCACAGCATCATGTTTCAGGATTTGAAATAGCTCAACTGGAATTCCATTACCTCCACTAGCTTTGTTCGTAGTGATGCTTTCTAAGGCCTACCTGACTTCACTTTCCAGGATGTCTGGCTCTAGGTGAGTGATCACACCGTCATGATTATCTGGGTCATGAAGCTCTTTTTTGTATAGTTAAAGATGTTAGAATTCAGCAAAATGGAAAAAAAAGGATCACTTGCCCAAAATTATTTTAATTTTGAAAAAGAATTATAGAATGTCTACTAGCAAAGTAATGCAATTTGTAAGAATGATTTTGAAAGAAAAGAAACACATGAGTCAGGTGCTTTTAAGCACAAGTTATTGATTTCTTACATTTAAACTCTTAGGGTTGAAAAGTCTTTGTTTTCAATTGCTTGTAGCTGGTTGGAGATATATACAGAAAAGAAAATGCAGACCTTTCAGTGTCATTGGAAACTATCAGAACTGCCAGTCAGAGATTAAGAAATGACTTTTATGAGAAATGTTCTCAAAGTGAATTTTGATTTTTTCATCACTTGATATACTGAATCAACCCCTCATAAAGACATTTTTGCTTTTCTGATATGATACCGTATTTAATGATAAATGAATAATTCATTGCTTTATAAAACTCATACCATTTTATATTTTATGTAGAAATTTTATGAGATGATATTAAGAGATGAACACAATCAATACATGATTCACTTGTTTTTTTAAGGAATGCATCAAGATTCATTCCTTTTTTATGGTTCTCTTCTGAGATAATTTCTTCAATTTTTATGGTTGTATTCTGAGATAATTTGTTTAATTTTATCTAGAGTGTTTTAACATTTTTACATATAGTCACACAATATATTCTATTTTATGTCCCCTAAATAAAAAAGGTCAGTATAAAACCACATCGTTAGTGATTGCATTAAGGAAATAAAGTAAAATAAAATAAAACAAAGGCATAGAGAATTTTAAAGCTGTCAGTAAGAGAACCTGGAGCACAGCAGAATATTTAGTCTCAGAAACTAGGTCATCTCTGCACAAATGCATGTCCCTTCCTTTTCTCTGCAGGTCACCTTCCGGTTTGTATGCTTAGTTCAGAATACTTGCAGTCTGCAATTGTTACAAAATGGGTGAGCTTTCTGAAGATTTCTCTGTGTTTCTTTCTATATGATTCTACAAAATCTATTTATAACATTGAATAACAGTAAAAATATATTTTAAGACTATCAATCCCTTTTTACTGTATTATTTATTTTTTAAAAATTATTTACTTCAGTTGGAGACTTCATTACAGTATTGTAGCGGTTTTGCCATACGTGGACATGAATCAGCCACGTGTGTACATGTGTCCCCATCCTGAACCCCCTCCCATCTTCCTCCCCATCTCATCCCTCAGGGTTGTCCCTGAGCACCAGCTTTGAGCACCCTGTTTCTCGCATTGAACTTGGACTAGTGATCTATTTCACATGTGGTAATATCACCGTATTATTTTAAACCTGCAAGTGTTTGAACTGGCCCTTTTTGTGCGTGATAAGCTGTTCTCTCCTTGTCAGGGATCTGGGCCTAAAGAAGCCACAGATTGTAGTTAAACTGAAAGTCCACACTGACACACTGGAGTTAAGAGTTGTTACCAGTTCATTAAGAAGATATTTCCAAAATGTTTATCCAAGACTTCTAAGACGATAACAAATGCTTTATTTGTATATCCATTTACTCCTGTGATCACTCATCTGGAGTGTTAGTTGCACAGAGGATTAAATAGTGTTCCATTCTCAACTAAATGTGTATTTACTCATGGATTGTCATTTAGAAATTTTAGAAAACATGTGTTTTTTCCTCCTGCATGGAAATAAAGGTTCAGAAGAAAGTGGATAAACTCTGTAGTCTGTTAAAACTTCCCCCAACCTTCTTTCTTCCCTCTGTAAGAATAAAAGAACCCCTGTGAGGGTGGAGAATAAATGTGTTTGTTTTATACTTACAAAGAAATAAACATATCTTGGACATCCTAAAATATGGCATAGAGCATGCAGGTGAAAGAAACCCTGTAGAGGGAAGCATGGTTTAAACTGCCAGTGCTGCTGACTCTGTTGGTTTCAGCTCACTTGAGGGAATAATTGGTGGTGATATATGCACATTTAAGAAGACTGCGTGTCTTATGTAAGTAAGCTCTTAGAAGTCATTAAAAAAAAAAAAACGGGGCAATGACCTGTAGAATTTACTTACAGTCTGATGTAGTTAATGCTATCTCACATGTTACACAATTGAACCCATAAAAACATAAACCAGGGATAATTACACTTGTCTAAATATACTTCAGTTGCTGTTTTCAGCTGCCTGACTCAAGGATAATTATTTAATGTCAGTTGTCCAGGGTCACCCAAAAAGTCAGTGATATGTTCAATGATTTAAGTTATTTAAGTATAAGTACATTTAAATTTATTTTTTATGGTACATAAATTATGAGATAAGTTTTACTCTCATAATTTATGGTACATAAATTATGAGATAAGTTTTACTCTTACTATGGTACTGTACTTAATTCCTTAGGTCTCTTAAAATGTAATTTGAAGCAAAAGATTGACTTTATAAGGCACAATGTCGTATTTCTTTGTATTTTGACAAGTAAATATCTTAGTTTCTATTTATTTCTTGTTCAAGGCAGTAAACCCCACATGCACTTTTTCAACAACTAATTGAACACAGTGATGCAGTTTGTTATGCCTTAATTTTCCTTTGTAAATTTAATGCTTGAAATTTTAATAAACGTACGTTATCATCTTTAAAATAACCAGCATGTGTAGACATTCAAAACGGCCCCGCATTGAGACAGCACAGCAGCGCCTTAGTGTTCTGCCTGGTGGGAGAAGAGTCTGTCCAGCGAACCTCCTGTGCACCGAGCGCCCCCTGCGTGGCGGGCTCTGTGACGGGCTGCGGTAGACTGTCCCTTTCTTCCGGCAGCTCGCCCGCTCGTGGGGCTCAGTCCACCATGGATGCTGAAGGCTGTGCACAGGAGGGGCATTAAGTGGGTTTATGCTGGCACTGCGACTGGAGAAGGCTTCCCAGAGAAAGAAGGTAGCTTTTAAGCTTCATGTGAAGGACAGGGGAGTGGAATGCAATGAGAATATACACCTCGAAAATCTTTGTTTCTCCTTCCTCCCGGCACTGGAGAGGTGTCTTGGGCTTACCTGATGCTGAATGCATTTTAAAATGGTTGACTAAGGCGCATTCCAGTCAGAAGAGGGAAAGAGAGGAAAGGACACACTGTGACGTGTTGGCCTGGTGGAATGGACAGGACTCGCTGCCTCACTGTGATAAAGGAAACGCCAGTGAAGCTACCGCTGGTTTCACTTTGGCCATTCACTGAGACTGAAACCAAGGAAGATGAACCGGCTCACGCGACAGCAGTGGAAGCAGAGGGAACACTGCATGTCGCCCTGCCTCTGAGTCAGTGAGTCAGGAGGAAGGTGTTCACTGTACTGTGTATACTAGATTTATTTTGTAGAAAAGCCAAGTCGGGGAAATCTAAGCAGATCCCATTACTTAGTATAGGCAACTTGTCTGTCTCACTTTGCTCAGGTCAGTGGCTCTTGAAGTCTTACTTTGAGGTTTTCATTGGCATCTATTACCCTAGACATGCACCTAGAGTAACTTCTCTGTATTTAAAGGTAAAGGAGATCAAAGGATTATGGCCTGGGCAACAAAACCCAATCAATTTAGGAAAGCTTAGTGCCATTCTGGGTTTCCAAAAGTTTAACCACCTCTAAAGTGAGCTTGCGGGCTTCCCTGATGGCTCAGGGGTTAAAGCGTCTGCCCCCAGTGTGGGAGAACCGGGTTTGATCCCTGGGTCGGGAAGATCCCCTGGAGAAGGAAACGGTAACCCACTCCGGTATTCTTGCCTGGAGAATCCCATGGACGGAGAAGCCTGGTAGGCTACAGTCCACAGGGTCGTATAGAGTTGGATACGACTGAGCAACGGAATGGAACGGAATGGAAAGTGAGCTTGCAAAGCCAAGAAAGGCCATTGCTCAATATTAGTAATTTCTGTTACATGATGTCCAAAAGATAAATGGTTGGTGAACCCTCCCTCAAAGGAAAGCAATTAATTTCCTGCCCAAATGCTTCCACCTAGGTATTGTTCATGTGTCGCCGCTGTCACTCAGAAAACAGAACCACAGTTCCTAGATCAGTCTAGTTGAGCCTTACGGTAATGCGTTGATGAGCTGTGCAGTGAAGGTATGCATGAGAGAAGCAAAGATGTTCCCCTGTAGGACTCACAAAATGAATGGCACAGGTGCTTCACTGACAGTTCAGGTGGTGAAGAATCCACCTGCAGTGCAGGAGACCCCGGGTCAATTCCTGGGTTGGGAAGATCTGCCGGAGAAGGGATAGGCTACCCACTACAGTATTCTTGGGTTTCTTTTGTGGCTCACCTGGTAAAGAATCTGCCTGCAATGTGGGAGACCTGGGTTCGATCCCTGGGTTGGGAAGATCCCCTGGAGAAGGGAAAGGTTACCCACTCCAGCATTCTGTCCTGGAGAATTCCATGGACCATATAGTCTATGGGGTCGCAAAGAGTCGGACATGACTGAGTGACTTGCACTTTCAAAGAGACATTTAGATTTGGTGAGGAAAAAAATGAAGCAAACATTAGTCAGGCTTACACAGACTATCACATTCCAAGTGTTTCTATCTGGCCTCCCTGACTCTGTCTCCCTCTCTGCTAGGACCAAGGACACAATGTCCTGAGATCTATTTTCAGTTTGAGGCACAACTGGGATGTCTTTGAAATATTTAGCTCTGGCGAATTCTTACAGTCAACTGAAACACAGTACCATCCTTCACCACTGATTTGCAAGGCAACAAGGCTTGAAACATCAAGCACTTGCACTCTTCTCTGGCCATTCCCATCAAATTCTCTTTCTCTGTACTCCAAATTGTCTTACCTATTTCAAATCCTATTTTACCACAGACCGCAGAAATTGGAAACGATCAATTCCATGTGTAAATTGTTCCCAACATTACCGTTGCTTTAGAGACTATACAAGGAACATCAAACCACCTTCCCTCAACCAGCCATTAGAAAACCTCAGCTGTTAGGACCCAGATTGTCAGCTTTCAGAAAGATCTCTATGATAACAATGACCATGGTGGTGTAGTCAAAGAGTGTGCTGATGCAGGGAATTTAGGGTGATGGGGATTTAGGAAGTTTGGTTTTATGTCCCAGGACCCACTGGCTGAGCTGAATTACAGAATCAGTCTGTGATCCGTGAAAAGAGCCCTGACATCGGGGCTAGTATGTGGATCGGGTTCTGCCATTTTCACCAGCATGGACTTGGGCAAGGAGCTGCCCCCTGGAGTCTGCCGTATTTATTGTAGGGGTTATAGTATTGCAGACGAAAGTCCCTAGTATATAGTGGCCCTTGTTGTTTAGTCACTAAGTCATGTCTGACTCTCTGTGACCCCACGGATTGTAGCCGGCCAGACCTCCCTGTCCCTCACTATCTCCCAGAGTTTGTGGTTGGGCATCCTTGCTGTCTAAGGGACTCTCATTACAGGCTTGCTAAATTTGTTATTTGGAGATAATTTTATTTCTAGTTAGTTTAGCAAATTAAAACCATACACAAAATTTAGCCCCCATATTTCTAGGATAATTTTTCTAAGGAAACTTGTAGTTCAGAGAATTTAGCACTTGTCTGGGGGAATGTATCACCTGCCTTGGGGACATCATTATAAAAATATGTGCAGAGAAGGGACAGAAGGTGCATATGTAGTGTTTGGAAAATGAATATTCAGGTAATGCAAATGCCATATCAAATATTTCTCGATGGTTTTTATCCTGAATAATAATGCAAAGCTATTTTTAAAGGTCTTAGACCATAAAATGATAATTTGACTTTTGTTACCTGCTTTTGAGCAGGCTGTCTGTTAGTTCTCATTATTATTTCCTGGAAACCAACTTAGATTCTGAGAGAAATGTTGACCAAGTTGTGTTCATTTTAGAAATGTTCAATTCAGAATTAAATTGTCATTTCCCTTTGAATTCCTACTAACATAATTTACAAATTGAATCCAGTCTCCTCTGGTTTTCTGAGCTGTTCATTTGCTTCTTTCATATAATAGGGACAGCTCCTGTATCTTTTTGTAGTCTTTGAGAGGGCAAGGCCCGCTGCTTTCTTTTGTGGGCGATATCCCGTAATTTAGCATGATGCTGATGCTCGGAAGGGGCTTAGTGAGTAGTTCTGAATAGCTCTATGCTGATACAATGACACCAAACTGGAGATTTTCCAGGCAGTTCTTCCTCTCACTCCATGAAGAGATCTTTCCATTTCCACATGAAAGGCGTGATGAAGTTTTCAATATCTAGTGCAATTGAGTTTATTGGTCATTGAATTCGCTTGAACCCAACTTTGGGTTTTTCCTTTTTGTTCTGTCAGGCAAATGGTTATCCTCAATTTTCAAGCCAAACATTTGAACTAATAAAATTTCTAGCAATAGGGATGGTATAAAAATGGCTTTTCCCTTTTTATTCTGTTTAGCGCAGTCAGCAACCTTCCTTTTATTCATTCATCCGTCTACACTCTAACAATTTATGAACTGATGCTCTCTGCTAAGCATTGTGTTAGGTACCATGACTGATGTACAAAAATTATGGTTTCTTTCCTCAAGGAGCCCATGTTTTGTACATACATTTTATTCTAGGAGTTGTATGTCTGTATGTGTTATGCACTTGAGTAAATTTTAGATGACTGTAGAAAAAAGAAAATAAGAAAAGGGTTACAGAAAAAATACAGAATATTGTATATTTTACTGGTTTTAAGATTTATAGAATCTTCACAGATTGTGATTAGAAAATTACATGCAAGAAATATTTACAAGGATATATTTTACAAATAGTATGATTTTGATGTTGTTTGTAAAATTTGTTTTTATTTTAATGATCTGTAGTATATACAAATATAGTTACCAATAAATTAGCTGTAGGCTGTAAAAGAAAAAGTGAAAATATACCAAAGAGCTATTTTGGGGAGACTAATTTTGTCATTTCAATTTGTGATAATAAAACATTTTTCTGGGTATGTCTACACAGCATACTCATTTATAATATGCTAAGTGAATAATAAATTTCAGTTCAGTTTAGTTCAGTCACTCAGTCATGTCTGACTCTGTGACCCCATGGACTGCAGCACACCAGGCTTCCCTGTCCATCACCAACTCCCAGAGCCTACTCAAACATAGTCCATCAAGTCGGTGATGCCATCCAACCATCTCATTCTCATATAACCTTCTCCTCCACCTTCAATCTTTCCCAGCATCAGGGTGTTTTCCAATGAGTCCGTTCTTCACCCAAATGGAAAAAAGGAAGAGCGTTACAAACTGAAACAAAAAAATTATAGCATAAGATTAGTGACCTATATGGAGCTTTAATACACTTATCTTTTCTTTACCTATGAGAGGAGACATTCAGCAACCAACTTCTTGATAACGGAGCTAAAGATATTTCTAGTGAGAAATTTTTCGTATTGGGATATTTGCATGAGATAGATTTCATGCAAATTTCAACTTTTAAAAATCTCTAAAATATATTCCCAACTAGCAACGTGGGTTCATGAGATGGCTCCTCAAACCACTGATACAAATAGTTACAGACTTGAGCCAGTGATGTGTTCAGAAGGCCGAGGAACCACAGCCGCATCAGTCAGCCAGCATGAGGCAGGGTGTGACCAGGAAGGGAAACAGGCAGGCCGCCGGGAGGGCGGAGTCTGTGCAGGGCTCCCTGGCCAATTTCGAGAGCGGACTGAGTGGACCCGGTTCATCCTTGTGAGACATTTTTGAAATTGCTCTCTATCAGCGCTAATTAGGATATGAAATAAAAAATCTGTTCACATCCAACTGAATATTATGTCAGTGATACAGGGCCCGTCTTTAGTTGGCCCCTGACAGGATTTTAATTTTCTGCTGTCAGTTTCTAGAAAACCCTTGTAAGGAAGGAACGGAAGGTTCTGATCTCTATTTTCTACTGACAGCTGCCAGGGTTCTGCCAGATCCATCTGTCTTCGTCTTACAACCTTTTGCTGGATTCCCTTGGAATCCTTGTACATAAAGAGAAGAACAGTACCCCAGTGTTACCCTATGACTCTGTTGTCATCGTACACCGCCCCCTCCCAATAATTGCTCATTTACTAGTAACCTTTCTTGCAAATATTTTAACACAGATTGATGTCATCCTGGTCTACCACTTAGTCTGCTCTTCTGAGATATCCCGGAGAAGTCTGACTGCTACGCTTTGTATGCACTGGGTAGCTAGGAAAGGAAGTTACCTATGGAGGCAGTGAAGAGTATTTTAATGAAAGAATTATGTGCAGTTATCTAGAATCCCTAGATTTCTGTGGCAGCAGTCACACCGTTATAGTTCTAAATGCTTTTCTAACAAATAATATTATGCTGTGTATTGATTTTTGTTTTAATGTATACAAGGGACACAGGGCTAGTCAAAGCAAATGGGAGCAAGCATTGCTCAAGGCATTTAAATCGTTTAACTGGCAAATTATATAGAACCTGTAGCAAGATGATTATGCAAACCAGTGTCCTTGAAATGTGATTCAAGAACTGGTTTTAGTGTGTAAGATGGTTAACATCGCTGATTTTCTTCTGTTGGATAAAATATAATTCTAGAGCAACCATCAAGGTTTTTTTCCAAATACCTAGAGTTTATTATCAATCTAAGTGATGCTGAGAGGAAGAGTTGAATGTTTCTTCATTTGTAATTTGCAAATTACTTTGACTAAAGTGTGGGGATTGCAAAAGGAGTGTTAGGCAGAGTTTGGATCTTAAAAACAATTATTAAGTCCCTTCCTTCCTTCCCCTCTTCCTTTATTTTCTTTGACATCTTTCTTTTTCCTTCCTTCTTTTCTCCTCTCTCACTGTATTTTATTTTGTTATTTATTCTTCATCTTGCGTTCCTCTCTCCTGTCCCCAGTAGTTAGTCAAAAAAGATGTAACTCAGATTCCAGAGTTACATCTTCACCTGTTAACCATCTTAACCTTAACAGGTAAATTATTAACCTGTTGTTGTTGTTTTTCCTTTCTCTAAAAAGTCTCTAAAAGGACTCTGAACAACATTTGGATCCTCAGCCTTGCTATTTTGCTTTCATTTACTAATCGTAACACAGTTTTCAATTTTTCAGCATTATTTTGATGCTCTTTTATATAAATTTAACGTGTGTTAATTCTACTCTCAAAAGTAGCTAAGAATCAGTCCATAGAGCCTTCTACCCTAAGATTTATTATTATAAGCAAACACGCCCTGTTCATTGTAAGAGTTACTTGTAAAAGTAAATAATGAGTCCACAGTTCTAGCCTTTAACCATGAGGGTCCTTGGGTTTGTAGAAGAGCTGATGCGCATAGAACTCCTCCCATTGCTTTCATCATTCTCGTATTTGCATATGCAAGGAAGGAAGGTTAAAAGGAGGTTCAGGAAAACTAGTGTTTATGGTGAACCCTAGGCCCTTGGCCCTGCACTCCTGTACCTCATTCGGAAGCAGGCCCCATTCACCTCGGCACCAGCGAGGATGCTCTGTGAAGCCAGCCCCCGGCAAGAGGCTGCAAATGGGGCATAATGAGAGGGGCTGGTGGCGGCACCGCAGTAACCTGCCGGTGGTGGCAGTGCCTGTTTCCATATCCCCGCAGAAGGCGTTCAGTCACTGCAGCGCGTGCCTAGGGCCACATCATCTCTGCAGGCCTTCCCCTGGTGGCTGTGCAAGGATGCCGCCCTAAGTGGGTGTGGATACCATGGTTAGGGGCAGGCTTCAGGCATAAACAAGACCCGGGGGCTAAAGTCTGCCTTCTCCTGGTTGTGGGGCTTTAAATACACTAGGCTCTTTGAGGCTGACTTTTTCTATAAAAGTAGGCTAATTATAAGAGAGTTGTGAACTTAAAAGAGAAAACATGAAGTTCCTGGCATTTATAAATGTTCAAAAGCCCTTAATTTATGTATTTACTATTATTATTAATTTGGCAAATGTTGCATTCTGCTCTGCAGTATTTTGGGGCAGATTGTTCACCTTTATTGCCAGGACAATGGGCTGCATTCAAAGTCGGACAAGCCAGAAAGACACAGTTCAAAAAAGAAATATTGCTTTATCCCACATTAGCAAACTTTATTTAGAAATTCTGAAAATGAAACTGTAAAACCATTCCAAAGAGAAAGAATTTCCACTTGGTCAGTTTCTAATACACTGTTTCTAATAAATTAAATTGCTCTATCATTTGGCTCGTCTGCTTGAGAGTGAGCATATATCAAAATTCAAAAGAAAAAAGGGCACAAAAGAAAGTCCTTTTCTTAGGACTCCAGGGACTAATCACAGTGTCTCAATTCTGAATGAAAAATGTCTTAATCTCTAGAGCTGAGAAGTCAGCATACTTAACTAGCAACATACATTTAATATGCATTTTATTTTATACATTTTGTTCTTTGAAAAATAACTTTGCAAGGAAAGGATGAGAACATACACAAAGCTAAAGTGAATTGTTGTCAGCGATTGATGATCTTTATTAATTGTTAGCGACTGGTCAAAGTGTCCCATGTTCATGGGTAAAAACAGGAACCCTAAACCATGGGAGAACTGTACGCTATCCCACACATCCACGTGTCTCTGAGGCCAGGAATACTGTCCTTCACAGCATAGTGTAATGCCTTGCTTTTGAAAGATTTCTACAGAATCTGCTATAATCCAAGCTGAGGAAAAAATGGAGAAGCAGTTTAAAAGGTGGCAAATTACTGCCAAACTTTTTAAATATAGAAAAGAATAGCTATCTTGGGCCATTTCTATTAACGTGTTTCATTTGGTCCATTGAAAATACTTTTATGTGAGTAATAGGAAGAAAACATAGGAAGTACGGTGAATGGCCTTGCTGGAAGACTATACAGGTGTCGGAAGTTTGCATTTCCTGTTGAGGAATGTTTCTTCGTTCTGTAATTAGAGAGGTGGTATTATAGCGAAGTTAGTCTAAATGATAAATCAGAGTGGCATTTTAGAATAACTGTGATCACATCTTAGCAACTAAATCGGGATTGGAGACATCAGAAAGTCAGGGAGGTACTTTACTTTTGGCGGGGGTGCTGCACTAAGAGATAGGGAAGCAGCGCAAACACTTCGGGAAGGTCAGAGAACAAAAGGAATCAGTGAAAAGACATGGACTTAAAACTTGCAGAGATTCTTAATAATTACTAGAAGAATTAACAGGTTTCACAGAAAATTTAAGTGGAGTTGGAATAGCAATATCGGTGAAAATTAACATTAAACACATCTCAAGCATTTGTTTATATCAAAATAAGAGAAAATTTGGAAACTATCAAAGGGGTATCTTAAATACAGGCAAACACTAGCACATCTTCCATTAGGCTAAAAAAAATTCAGTTTAAGAAATGGAACCGTGAAATCCCAGACCAGAGAAAGATGAATTATTGACCATTTGGATGCTATTTAATGTGTCTAAAAACTACACTGTATTTATTATACCGCTCAAAAGGTTGAAAGGAACAAGGTACATAAGATAAAAGGAAATCCAATAATCGTGACTCTTAAGTTTTGAGGGAGATATATATATAAGAATTATTAGTCTACATAATTATCACATACAATGATTACCTTATATTAGTCTTAAAACCTGTTTTGATGTAATAAAATTATTTAACTATCAATAGCTGATATTTTAAAAAAAAATAGTGGCATAGGAATACTATAAGACACTCATCAGTATTGACATTGATGTACTTTTGAGTCTGGTAGTCATCAATCCGGTATGAAGTTTAACAAGTAAAAAGCAAAGCAGTTTTTCAGACTGCAGAAGAAGAGGAAGGAAGAGAGGGGCAGAGGAAAGGGCAAGGAAGGCTGGGGAGAAGAAAGAAACAGAAGTCCCACAGTGCAGGAGGTTCCTCTTTCAAGAATTTTTCCTTGCTTACGCTGCTCCTGCACAAGACAACTGAGGTGAAAGTCCATAAGAGCGGTGTCTTTTATGTTCGAGGATGCTACAGTTAATGGAATACTGGAAGTGTGTGTTAAGTCCTCATTTTTTATTAACATGATAATTCGGGCTTACAAAGTGAAAAATACAAGTGCTTTATGAGCTATAGCATTACTGAAAAGTGAAAGTGTCATTCGCTCAGTCGTGTCCGACTCTTGGCGACCCCGTGGACTGTAGCCCGCCAGGCCCCTCTGTCCATGGGGTTCTCCAGGCAGGAATACTGGAGTGGGTTGCCGTTATCTTCTCCAGGAGATCTTCCTGACCCAGGGATCGAACCCAGGTCTCCTGAATTGAAGGCAGATTCTTTACCATCTCAGCCACAGGGAAGCCCAGAGCATTATTCAGTTCAGTTCAGTCGCTCAGTCGTGTCCGACTCTTTGCGACCCCTTGAATCACAGCACGCCAGGCCTCCCTGTCCATCACCAACTCCTGGAGTTCACTCAAATTCATGTCCATCGAGTCGGTGATGCCATCCAGCCATCTCATTCTCTGTTGTCCCCTTCTCCTCCCACCCCCAATCCCTCCCAGCATCAGAGTCTTTTCCAGTGAGTCAACTCTTCGCATGAGGTGGCCAAAGTATTGCAGTTTCAGCTTTAGCATCAGTCCTTCCAGTGAACACTCAGGACTGATTTCTTTAGAAATATCAAATAATTATTATGTGTACAGCATTGTGCTAGGTAAAGGGAGAATGTTGAAGTCGTAAAAGAACAGAACCTTCTACCTTCTAAACATGGAATTTATTTGAGGAGAAAGGCTTCATATAGAAAAATGGAAAGGCCTTTTCTTCCAACATTTTAAACTTCAGCTTGGTAAAAGGCTCAAGTTAAATGGCATTGAGGAAAACGTCAGACTCGGAAAGATGGACCGCTCTGTTTAGTGAGACTTTCAACCCTTTGCTATCAGTGGCTTCTGCAAAAGAATGCCTCACTGCATGCATTGCCTGTGAATAATGAGCCTTATTAAAGTTTTCTATTCTTCCCTAGATCAGTGGCTCTTTCTTCCTCTTTCACAAGATCTGTATTGATTTTTTTTCTTTTTTTGCCTGAGAATAAACAATTTAGATTGGCCTAAATATTACTTGATTGTAGTTTATTTTATCCAGAAACATTGGCATGTTTTATAATTGCCCTTGTATTCTGAATAAAAATTGCCGATTCAGGACTCTAACATTACCTTAGCTAATTTTGCCTGCTTTGCTCGATGTGCACTCTTTTTTTTCTTTTTTACAAATATTTTTATATGTAAATTAACACTTTGTGAAATTAATGTGCATGTTCACTTCACCTCTTTTGTTTTATTTTTTTTCTTTTTGTTTTATTGTTACACTCTCCATCAATAAGTTGACTGGGAATAAATGAATCCAAAGATTTTCCTGTTTCTTCACTGTTAAAAGAATGTGTTTGGATAGATTTTTTTTTCCCTACTGTTTAAGAAGTTAAACCCATTATTCGATTCAATTTAAATGTAGCTTTCGGCATGATACATTATACAACACTCAAAATATAACTCAAAAAGCATAAATGAAAATAATTGTTTAGTGCTTCCTTTATGACAGAGGAAGTATCTTAAATCCTTAAACGATACTATAATGGAGCCTCCATTATTTCTGATATTCCGTAGATAGAAAATAGTACAAGTGAGAATTTTTTAACCTACTTGTGTAGATTCCAAGAATACTTGTAGAAACTGGCAACATAAGCCAGGTTTTCATAGAATTTTTTTTTTTTTGGTGGATGAAGGAAGTTTTGTAAAAAATAGTCTCAATATCTTAACATATTTTGTGACAAGCATTTAACATTGGCAGTCCCAAGCACAGAATCGTGCAAACAAACAAAAAACCCCACATGCTAGTCTGAATAGGGAACAAAGACATTTTCCATTATAATCAGCATTTTCAGATCCTATGCATCTCTGTCCGGTTCAGGAATCCAGCAGTTAACCTGGGAGAAGGGAAGGACGCAGCAGTTATTTAAGAGGGGAGAGGGCAAACGCTCACGGGAGAAGCACCACGGCTTAGATGGGGGTTGGGGGAGGGAAGCCGAGGGTGACATACCCAGGAGCTTGCAGGTTGAGCGAAAGGGTAGCCGCCAGCTGTTCATTTCCAAGGAACAGGATGTGAGGGGCAAGCTACTGTGCAGTGGGCTTCAGTTAAATGCAGGTCGGCTGTCGGTGAAATAGAAAATGGCTATGAGGATACTGTGTAGCACCTACAGAAGATGTGTAACTTTTCTCCAGATATATTTTAACAGTGAAGATTCTTTCACCTGTTTGGAGTTGTTCAAGTATTAGTTACCATGCTTAAAAATAGGAGCAAACAGAATGAGTTAATGAAATTCATACTCAAGCTAATTTCAATCCAACTGTTAAAGACTGAAATTTTTTGAAAACCTGTAATGATTCACTGTCAATTTAGAGACTAAAGAAAGTAGTTAAACTAAAGTGGGTTTATTTGTGTCTGGATACCAGAATTTATAATAGGCTATGTAGGTGGGACAGACTTTATAACCTAAAATTGCAGTAGAAATTGATTCAGAATAACTAAGTGTGATTCAAACTTATGACTAGTTAATGGCAGAAACTTTGAAGCTAAGATTACAAATGCTAAAATTTTGACACAAACTACTTCTTACTAGAAGCAGAATCAAGTATTACTTGCTGTCTCATTGGTGTCAAAAAACATAGCTTGGAAAAATTATAAAAATAGATTAAAACATTCAGGATAATGTTTTACAGATGCCCAGCTACCTAACTGGAAGATAAGGATATAAATATGAGTTCTGTTCTGTTCAGTCGCTCAGTCGTGTCTGACTCTATGCGACCCCGTGGACTGTAGCCTACCAGGCTTCTCCATCCATGGGATTCTCCAGGCAAGAATACTGGAGTGGGTTACCATTTCCTTCTCCAGGGGATCTTCCTGACCCAGGGATCGAACCCGGGTCTCCCGCATTGGAGGCAGAAGCTTTAACCTCTGAGCCACCAGGGAAGCCTAAATACGAGTTAGGGTTTGATAAATCACAGTAATGGATGAAGCCACCAAGTCTTTAAAAAAAAAAAAAAGGATTTCTATGACCTAGGAGGATTTGAGACACACTTATCGGTAACTTAAGCACAAACAATGTGGTTTTCTGAAAACAGTGGCTTTATTGCTTAACCTGTGACCTGTATACAGTAGGTTGTGAGAGAGTTCAGACTGGTAGAATTTTCTTCTAAAGAAATAACTTTGTAAATACGTTGTTTTACTTACCAACTGACTGGAAGAGTATGATGCGCTAGTTACAGTAGCCAGAGTCCGGTGGCTCTGAGGTCCATTCTCGGAAACTCCTCAGAAGACATGCGAGCAACTGGCAGTCAGTTTTAATCGCCCCGCTCGAGCTGCATAACGTGGATCTGGTAACAATGGTTGTTGGACGATTAAAGACATATAAACTGTGACTCATAACGAGAACAAAGGGCATAATCAAAGCTCAGCTCATGCGAATTCGCAGTGCTTAGGAGTCTCTGCTGAAGTTTATATTTTTGAGAAGTCCACTTACATAAGCGTTCATACTCATAATTGTGACAGTAATATTTTCTGCCATGTGCACTATTACTGGAAAAATTTAAGGCTAGAATTTCAGATTGGTCAAAATAATTTTGGTGTGCAGGCCTATGTACAGATTTCTTATCAGTAGAAGAGTATTTTCTCTTGTATATATACAAGAGGATTGGTAAAAAAGAATTTTTAAAATCCCACGTAATGAATGTTGATGACAATTTAATAGAACAACGGAGAAATAACATTAGATTTGCATAATAGTCTAAAGCTTGGTGGGTTTTCAGTGTTGGTCAGTAATAAGTATAGACCGGGAGACATAATCATTGTGTGAAACGATTATTTTACGGTTCCAGGGCATGTCTCTACTAGTGGATTTGTTAGCCTGTCTAGAGTCCAGCACCTTTATCTCTAAGATGAAGATGGCAAGTACATGTCTGTCCCACCGAATTCACTTGGTACTTTTGTCCACCGTGCTGAGGGAGGCGGGCCCGTAACATTTGCCCTAAGCAGTGTCTCCCTCGTCCCTTAGCCGTGTGAGTGAGGTGCGTGGTTTTCCCAGGAGACGCTGAGAGGAAGGAGGAGCCAATGGTTAGAGTATTCTTTCCTTGGCTCCCTTCCTCTGATGCTTCCTGGGGCTCACAGCTGTGTTCTGAGCGGCGTTTGATCTTCCAAGGAGACCTTCTCTGGAATTCTCTTTCCTTCTCATCCTTTTCTTCCCTCTGTCTTTCTGGATGTTTGTTGTGGGAAAAGGTAGCCCCCTGCTTTCACAGTATCCTTGCATCTTGCCCACAATTGTTGCTTTATAAATAAAGCCCTCCCCTTATCCCAATTTGAGTGCCTTCTATGTCCTGTCAGATCTTGATTGATACAGTAGTCTCTAGAATTCTACCCAGGAAAATTATTCATTGTTTCCATAGGTTTTAAGAACCACTGTCATCAAAGTGAAACTATGAATAGGTCTGTTCAGGAGAACAGTTATTGTAGATACCTCCTTGCATCTCAATGGAGTGGCATCTTTTACCAATTTCATTTTAAATATTGATCAGAGCAGACCATAAGCTAATTCATTTATGCTACTTTTAGGCAGTCTGAGAAGTTTTCTTTTCTTACAAAGGGGAAAAAAAAAGTCAGTGATTTACTGGGAAAAATCTTCCTCAACCGACAGATAGGAACGACTGTTCTGATGTGTGCGTGCGTCTGTGTGACCACTCAGGACAATTGCTGTTGCGATGCTTACTAGCAGCATGAAGTTTCCATATCTTCACCTCCTTCTTTGGTTGCTTAAAATCGCAGTTTCTGCTTGAGACATGCCACTTTGAGTAAGCAGGGGAAGGGCTATGGAGGCCGTGCCTCTGTGTGACTCTTCTTTTCTAAAGCAAACAATATGTGCAGGCCCTTGTGTGTACAAGTTTTCCTGAGAGCCCGTGTAGCTTGTCTTCTTTCGCGCCGTCTGCGCTGCCAGCTGTCCGTGACTCTTGGGAAGGAGAGTTGTCTCAGTGTCTCCCCTAATTGCAGAAGCCGTGGTTTGGACGTGCTTCTCCGTGACCCACACCAGACCTCAGGTCTGTGAGGGTGCTTCCTAGAACAGGGGTGAGTTTACTTCTAGCAGAATGTTCAGATATATTTACTTTTTAATGAAAGTCGTCCACAGAAATGTAACTTGGCCTTCTTTACAATTTTTATCATCTGCTAGGGAGACAAACACCAGACAGACAAAAAAACAGTGTTTGGTACAGAGTAAGTCAATCCCAAATCACTGCAGATGCTGATTGCAGCCATGAAATTAAAAGACGCTTACTCCTTGGAAGGAAAGTTATGACCAACCTAGATAGCATATTAAAAAGCAGAGACATTACTTTGCCAACCAAGGTCCGTCTAGTCAAGGCTATGGTTTTTCCCGTGGTCATGTATGGATGTGAGAGTTGGACTATGAAGAAGGCTGATCGCCGAAGAATTGATGCTTTTGAACTGTGGTGCTGGAGAAGACTCTTGAGAGTCCCTTGTACTGCAAGGAGATCCAACCAGTCCATTCTAAAGGAGATCAATCCTGGGTGTTCATTGGAAGGACTGATGCTAAAGCTGAAACTGCAATACTTTGGCCACCTCGTGCGACGAGTTGACTTACTGGAAAAGACTCTGCTGCTGGGAAAGGTTGGGGGCGGGAGGAGAAGGGGACGACAGAGAATGAGATGGCTGGATGGCATCACCGACTCTGTGGACGTGAGTTTGAGTGAACTCCAGGAGTTGGTGATGGACAGGGAGGCCTGGCGTGCTGTGATTCATGGGGGCGCAGAGAGTCGGACACGACTGAGCGACTGAACTGAACTGAACTGAAGTCAATCTTGTACAGAAAAATCATCACAAATATGATCATAGATTAGTCAGCTTTTTGGTTCATTTATTCATTCAACAAATTTTACTGAGCCAGGAAATAAGAATGTTATTATGATTAAATAAAACATATGAACATTTAGAACAGTCTTTGGGACTCTGTGGGAGAGGGTGACGGTGGAATGATTGGAGAGAGTGGAATTGTAGCATGTATATTATCATAAGTGACCAGTCCAGGTTCGACGCATAAATTTTCCTCTGTTCAAAAAATAAATAAATAAATAAATAAAACAAATGGATTTATTCTCCATATGAATGATTACAGTGAGTGCATACAACATTTGGTTTAATAAATTGTTGAAATCATAGAGCAGAACTCTTAGAGGCCTATCGCAGAGACACACAACCCAGATGAAGGGCCGCAGAGAAGAGCAGAAAATGGGAGATACTTCTGACAGGGTCTAGTCAACTATGCCTGCATCACTGTGGGGGAGTTACTGACAGAGTCCTCCTAAAGTATCATTCAAACATGTAATATTGTTAATGATGGTGGAAAAGATGTGGTTGGAATCAAGTAACACCTGGAATTAGTAAAGAATTTACATGCAGTGGTTGGGGGCAAGCTGAATAAAAGTTTTGTACAAATCCAAAAGGTAGATAAAATTTTAAAAAGGCATCACTAAATTACTCAGGCTGTTTCTTCACCTGGATGTTGATTTTTAAATCTCTTAAGGCTTATGGAATATAGCCTCTTATCCGGGGAGATATACTCTCCTATAGAGCCTTGTTTTGCCTTAGAAGGATTAATGTGGAAAAGACGCGTTGAATTAAAATAACCTTTCTTTTTTGAAGACACATCTCTGGTTCCAAAATATACAAATGAAATTAGATCTTTTGCACAATAATATTAGCATGGACAATATTGGTTAATTTTCTCCTGGCATAAGAAGAAATTTGCAATATTATCATAAGTAAAAAAGCAAGCTGCAAATCCACCATAAATTTGGTAAATATTTGACATTTCTTCTATGTTTTAGTTTATGCAACTAATAAAATACTAGCAGGTATTGATTAAATCCCTGGAGAAGGGCATGGCAACCCTCTCGAGTATTCTTGCCTGGAGAATCCCACGGACTGAGGAGCCTGGTGGGCTATAGTCCCCGGGGTCGCAAAGAGTCGGTTACTACTGAACGACTAACACTATTGATTAAATAATTCAATATTTGAGCCTCTAATATGTGACAGGCAATATACTAATGTTAGGAATATAAAGATGAATAAAAACCTGGTTTCCATGTTTCTGAGCTCACATCCTATTACTGAAGACATTGCAATAGAGGTTTCCCCCCTCAGGTTTATTGAGATAATACTGACATATGCCACTGTGTAAGTTTACTGTGTACAGTGTGGCGACGTGATACATATATGTGTTGTGGAAAGACTGCCACACTAAGGCTAGCGAACACTCTTTGCCTCTCATCGTAATCGTCTTCTGGAATTGGTGATGGTGGTGCGGTGAGAGCATTTAACAGTTACTCTCAAAGTCACTTTCAAGTGTACAGTACAGCGTCATTAACTATTATAATCCCCAGGATGCACACCAGCTCTCTAGAATTTATTCGTCTTCTACCTGGAAATTTTTACTCTTTGAGCAACATTTCATTGTTTCCCTGGCTCTCAGGCCCTGGCCGCCACCAGTCTGGTCTCTTTATCTATAAGTTCATCTTTGTTTCTTCTTAGTTTTCACATGTAAGTGGAGTCACAGGGTATTTGTTTTTCTTCGTCTGACGTATCAAGTAGTATGATGCTCTCAAGTTTCATCTGTGTTCTCTCAAATGGCATGATTTCCTTTTTTATATCTGAATACTATTGCATTGTGTATCTACACACATCACAGTTTCTTTACTCATTCATCTGTTGATAGGCAATTATTTCCGTGTCATGAATTATTATTTCTGTTGTTATTTCTTTTGTGAATAATGCTGCAGTTAACATTGGGGTGCAGTATCTCTGTAAGATGGTGATTTTATTTCATTTGGATGAATGCTCAGCAATGGGTTTGCTGGATTCCTTGGTACTTCTGATTTTAACTTTTTTAGGAGCCTTCATACTGTTTTCCATAGTGACTGTACTGATTTATATTCCCACCAGCAGTGTACCAGGGTTCACATTTCTGCAAATTCTCACTAACACTTGCTACTTCTTGTCTTTTTAATAATAGCTGTTCTAACAGATATGAGGTGGTATCTTATTGTAGTTTTACTTGCATTTCCCTGATGATGTTGAGTACTTTTTTCTGTACATGTTGATTTTTTCTTTTGTTGTTGATTCAACAACAGCACAACAACAATTGTAAATTCGGGTGAAGCTGTTTGTTTTGAATACAGAGAACAAAGTAATAACAGCACATTTTTAATGTAAAAATAAAAAATCTCTTTTAACTTTTATGAATACAACTTATTCTCCAAAGGTCTCTAGTCGTGCTTTAAATTTTATAGCGGAGGGTCTGCGACCAACTTGAAGGTCTCAGCGTGAAAAAGGAAAAGAAGTATTGAAATGTTAGTATCTACTTCATAAGTGGGCTTCCCTGGTGGCTCAGAGGTTAAAGTGTTTCCCTGCAATGCAGGAGACCTGGGTTCGATCCCTGGGTCCGGAAGATCCCCCAGAGAAGGAGATGGCAACCCACTCCAGTATTCTTGCCTGGAGAATCCCATGTACGGAGAAGCCTGGTGGGATACAGTCAATGGAGTTGCAAAGAGTCGGACGCGACTGAGCGACCCCAGCCCATGGGGTTGCAAAGAGTTGGACACGACTGAAGCAACTTAGCATGCACCCATGCCAAGTGGCTCCAGAGGACTCCCAGGTGGGGGTCCACAAGGATGGGAAATACGGGCGCCTGGAGTTAAATGGCTTTTAAGCTCAGTGTTCTCTAACTTCTCTTTGGGCTTCCCTGGTGGCTCAGAGGTTAAAGCGTCTGCCTCCAATGCGGGAGACCCGGGTTCGATCCCTGGGTCGGGAAGATCCCCTGGAGAAGGAAACGGTAACCCACTCCAGTATTCTTGCCTGGAGAATCCCATGGACGGAGAGGCCCGGTAGGCTACAGTCCACGGGGTCGCATAGAGTCAGACACGACTGAGCGACGGAACGGAACTTCATAAGTAAAAGGAAGTTACGTGAGTCTCGGGAGAAAGTAGAAAGAGAGTAAGAGAAGGAATTTCAAAAGGCAGTTTGAAAAGATTGATTAAATCTCCCAGTATGGAGAGATCTCAGGTAATATATGAAAATGTCAGTGTAAAACTTGGTCTAAAAGTCAGAAAAGTAAAGAACCAGCCTTGAGTGTGCTGGCAGTCAGCGTTTTTTCTCCAGCTATGAGTGATTTGGCTCCCTGGACACGTGACAAGGGAAGAACATTTCAAGGAAGGCCCTTTCACCTGCTTGTTATCAGCAGAAGGGCACGTGGAAGACAACAGTATGAAAGCCACTAGTTCTGATTTTTGGAAACAGTATTATCGTATGTGTGAATCAGAATGTATGAAGTATCTGATTGTAATTGTATATTTCCTTAGTGAATTATGGAAAGAAAAATTTACTTAAAGCTGTGATAGCATGCACCATGTAGTGACGAAGGTGATTTGAGAGGTGGACTTTCTGGTTCTGAGCAGACATTGGAAGGATGACGTGGTCTAAGGGGACATCATGAACTCAGATACGGAGTTGATTCTATAATGATGCAGGTGTTCTTCCTCATTTAGAGTCATCCTCAATTAGATCAAATCAATCAGAAGGCCTTCCTTCATTTTTCTGCTGTACATTTCATCATCATGATAAGATGGTAAGATGACGGAATATACACCAGAAAAATGAAGAAGGTCAGCAAGCTTTATGTATTAAAAAAGCAGAGAACAATTAAAATATAATGTCTCCCTGGAATAATTCAGCCCAAATATTCTGAATATGAAATGAAATTTGTATAAATTCATTGACCTAAAAAAAGAAAGAAAAAGCAGAACTTGATGGCGTATTGATTTTAAGATTGTTGTTGTTTTTTGGTTGCTGAGTTGCGACCCCATGGACAGTAGCCCTCCAGACTCCTCTGTCTTCCACTATTTCCTGGAGGTTGTTTAGATTCATGTACAGATGTAAGATTCGGAACAACTAAATAGTAATACTTTTTCAGTGAAAATAGTTGGTAAGGGAAACTTGTGAGAATCTGTGGCTAAAAATGTAGCTTTAGGAGGTAATAGTTGACTAGTGAGAGCCGAGGCTGATGAGATCTACTGTCTGTTTAGAAAAAGTCCCTGAGAAACTGGTTGCTGGCCTGGGCCCTTCCTCACCTTGGAGAATGAGAGGTGAGAGAAGGCAGAGGAGTCAGCAGGAGATGTGGGAGGGATTGGAGAGTTTATGGCCGCCACGTTCTGTCTGCATAGGAAACTTGTGCTTTGACCTTTGAGAGAGAAGGGAGTTGGCGCCTCCACTGAAATATACCATTCCTGTCTCAGCCCTGGCCTGAAATCTGCCTTCATCAAAGATCCAACCATTGATTCTGTTCTGCCTTCAGCTCCAGTTCCTTCTATACATTCAGCTCTTTAAGATGTGAATTCAGCAGTCATTCAGTCCAACAGTGCCGATATTCCCAGTTCCTTTAACCAGTCCTCACGTGGTATTGCTTTAACTTTCCACTCTCCTGATTTTCCTCTGGGCACACTCTAATTAAGTTCCTTCTTAACATGTGCCCACATTTAAACACGATGCTCCAAATAGGTTCCACGCATCAAGGAATAGAGGGAGACACATGTTTCCTTTGTTCTGAATCCTGTATTCTGTCCACGCAGCTCAAGTTTGCAGGGAAGTTTTGTCAGTCAAATCTCCCTCTTCACTCCTGTTACATATGCAGCCACCCTGCAAGACCTGGGTGTTTTTAACAAGTTTTTCAAAATTTATCCAGGTCTCCTTGGAGTTTGGAAATGATTCTTTTTTAAACTTAATGCACACAACTATTTAAATCTATCTTATTAAATTTTGTTTAATTTATCAGCAAATCAGTAGACAGTTTGAACGAGATGAAGAGGAAGCACAATGTTATGTCAGAGTCATAGGAAGCACCTTTCTAGGAGTATGTTGTAAAAATGTTTATCAAAATTTTTAAAAGTATACATTACATAAAATCTATACAACATGTGTGTGATGGAGAAGGGATTAGGGCCCAGCCTGTCTGGCTCCAGAGCCAAGACCCCTGGTACTGCCCTCCATTGCCTCCCATCTGCTGAATTGCTCAAGTTCAACCCTTATAACGATAAGAATGATTTAAAACAAGAGACCTTGCCCCCGATTTAGGTCACCTTGTACATTTGTTCTGGGCTTTCCTGACTGCGTTCAGAAGCCACAGCTGATGGGCTGTGGCACTTTCTTCTTCCCTCTGGCTGCCAAGACCAGCAAGTCTTACAGTTGACATGGGAGAAAACAGGGTTGGCTGTCACTTTAGGGCAGTGCGTGCTCCGGAGATAGCACCCTTGAGCTGTTCCAGGCCAGGTGCGGAGCAGCCAGCCTGCTGTGACAGCCTCGCGGGGTCCTTTTCCAGCTGAGCTCAGAGAGACTGTTCAGCCACGCCAAACGCAGTTCCCTTATCTTTGCAAAGGTGGATGTGATGCCTTTCTGTGTTGCTCTAACAAGTGAGAGCACCCACCATTCTGTCTACTTCAAGTAGAACTTCGTGTCTCCCATCCAAATGAACTTGATAGTTCTATGGGAGACCTAGGAATTTACATCTGTAACTATAGTGTGGTAGTCTTTGAGATACATTTACCAGGCATATTTAGAATATAGAGATATTAGGGAGGAAAGGTTCCTCCTGATTCTGGAAAGAGGGAGGAAGGTCCATAAAAAATAGGATTTCTCACTGGCCCTTGAAGAAAATTTTCAGCCTCCTTGGAGCATGATTAATTTCATAGTGATATATTCCTGTAGGCTCAAGAAGTCAAAGAGAAGGATTGTTTTTCTAGCACTCCAGCCTTGCCGTCTAGCAGCAAACCTTACACACAGTTTTAACAAATAATCTGTTGGATGGACCAGAGGGATGGGATGGGGAGCAAGGTGGGAGGGGGGTTCAAGATGGGGAACACATGTACACCCGGGGCAGATTGATGTCAATGTATGGCAAAACTAATACAATAATATAATTAGCTTCCAATTAAAATAAATAAATTAAAAAAAATCTGTTGGACGAATTAATAAACAACAGAATGTAATAACCACAGTAATATACTGTTAGGTCAGGTGTATTTTTAACTCCATTTCACTGATAAAAAATTTAGACCCATAGAGGTTGTAGTTTGTCAAAAATCTTGTCAGGAAAAGAGAAAGGATCATAGAATTTCTGACTGAAATCTGTGATTGTATTTTCTTAGGAGTTTTGTCTTCCTAATTTGTAACAAAACAGCAGAATACAATCAACTGTTCAAATTGCTTTTGGAACCCAGTGGTGACTGACAAGGACTTCATGTTCCTAGTTTATTTAAAAAGTAGATTTGTTGACAGTTCCCTAATAAAGAGCTGCAACTAAGATCTGCAAACCATTCAGAAAAATGTTTGGCGCCATATTCAAAATTGGAGCTCTGTGACACTCGTATGCACATAAACATAAATACACACATTAAAATTGACTCAGAATTGCTGCTGCCATAATGAGCCATCTTAAACATGTGGGAAATATCAAGAGAAATGAGTGAAGTGACTGCTCTTCTTGCTTTCATTAAGGGGTAGATATTCTAGCTCAATATCTGTAGCATAGTAGACCCTCAATTAATAGTTGATGAAGCGTAGGCTGACGTAGTTAATTAGGTGATTAATTTAATACTGAGCTCTTTAAAATACTCAAATTGGTCTTTTGGGGGGAAAAGTGTCTTTAGTAGGAATGTAAACATAAATTAACTATTACATCCTAGTTGATTTTAAACTTACACAAAGTAATGATATTGTTATTTTTAAATGATAAGGAAATCAAAACAGAAAAACATTTTAAATTAAATGTAAGAGAAATCTCATGTAGGATAATTTTTGTTTGGTTTGGTTTTAGAAAATGTATTGAGAAATGGAGAGGTATAAAAATTAGAATAAGAAGAGAAACATCAATCCTCTGGGATTATTTTATAAACTTTGTAGTTCTTTCACCTCAGGGCAAAGTAATCACAAGATCAGTCTGCTGAGAACTTCGAGGTATTGCCCTACAGGAGCTTTAAACAGAGACATTAATCCATATGCACCATTATTTTTAACCTGGCTTATTCTATGAGTATGATTTATAGCCATGAACTGTGATTTATTGTATACATCAAGATAGTTTCACATTTTCTAGTGCTGTCTTTGTCTCAGCTCATGTCTCTGATAAGAAAATTGAAAATAATTCATCAAGGTAGAATATGACCAAGCTGGAATGTGTCAGAATGTGAATAAAATATAGATCACAAGTCACATCACTTCTGCAGACACATGGCCAGTAGACTGTTTACCTTAATTAAGAACCAGTGCTTTCCTCCTATCTTTTGATGAGAATAAGCTCTTTAAAAGTAAGAACTGTGAATTATTCATCCTAGATTACTTGTGCTTAGCAAAGTGCATTTTAGATACCCATTTAATGCTCATTAAATAAACCTTTTTTTTAAAGTGTAATAAGTAATAAAGATCTATTCCTGAAATGTTCTACTGTGTAAAACTTAAACATTAATTTTTAACTGGAAACAATCCCGAATCAATTGGAAGAGATTTTCTATATAATTAAAAAATATCGAATTTTAAAAGGTTCATTTCATACAGCAGAGCTTTCAGAGTTAAACGAGTGTGTTTATCACATGGGAACCCAAGCTCTCAGAGACTTTATTAAAATAAGCAAATATGCAAGGTCGTGATGCAAGAGAGATACATTACTGTGTTTCTCATGATTATTTTACCACAGAATTTTTTCTTTTCATCGAATATATTTTAGGAAAGGCTGCTGTTAAGTGATGCTGCAAATTTCAGATTTTTTTCTTTGCTGCTATATTTTCTCCATTTTTAGAATAATCACGCAGCTTTTCATACAACTCCTTAAAGGCCTCACTGAACTTATGTTTCAGATTGAATTTATCCCAGAAAATGGAGACACACTGACTGTGTTATTTGTGCCAGGAGAGGATTTTTTTCCTTATATTTGTAAATGCTCCAGAATGCATGACCCTATCCGCCAAAGGGTCCACCTACCTCAGTATTTTTACATTCACTGGCTATATATATATATAGATAGATAGATAGATAGATAAAGAGAGAGAGAATATCTCTTCAAAGAGAACAGCTATTATATACATGTATGTGTATATATATATATAGATTTTAATTTTATATATAATTGAATTCAATTTACTTGATAATCATTAAATTTATATATTATGTTCATAATTAATTTTCTAAAATCTGCATGTTCATTTGCAAAATCTTTTTGAAAATCCAAGTACTTGTACTAATAATAACTTTATTTAAAAATACAATCTCAAACCTACCTAGCACTTTGAGGTTTGGAAACATCCAGAAAGTAAAATTAAGAGTTATGTTAATTTTACATTTTTGTTAGATTTTTTTTAACTTTAATCACTAACTTGCAAATCTAAAATGCAAGATTAAATATAAGTACATGTGTCTAAGTACATTTTCAAATGAAATTGTTCCATGCTCCTTTGAGGAAACCAATATGTCAAGTGATTTTATTTAAGGTACTAAACCCAAATTTCTAATTCCTCAGAAGGCAAATAACTGCAAGGACTGCTAAAGGTCAAGGAAAATTTAGGCCAGAACCAAGAATGCAGCAAAAGAATTGCCAGAAGCAAAGAAGATACAGGGTAAAAGGAAGTGAGCAAGTTCTTTTAAAAGGGAAGAGAAAAATGAAAGTTTAGGTCATTAAAGATTTAATCGACTCGTCAAAGTTAGAGAGAACAAAGCCATCAAATGAACTCTTAATATGGCCCCATGGAGATTCACCCTGGCCATTAGCCTATCTTCCTAATTACACTAGACAACTCTCAGACAGGCTATTGGTAAACCCTGCACTTTTGAGGAACATAATTGGATAATGGCTTGGAAGCAATGAGAAGGATCGTTGGATAAGACAGTCTGTATTTTTAATTATAGAACTTTGAAGTCTATTTCAGAAGTAAAAACCCAGTTGTAGATACTTATGGAAAATACTTTTCCTCAAGAAGTAGAGCTTTCCTTGAAAAACAAGCTAGAGTTACTATTCTATATATTCATGAAAATTTGCTCTATATAAATAATATTGACTAACACTTTCACATTGAGAACTTTAGGCATGAAAAACCTATGTCACTTATAAAGTTAACCTTGACCCTTTATCAGTCCTTACAATGCATGACTAAGTGGATTATGCTGCTGGATTATGAGGTGTACCCAATTGCCCCTGAGTTGTAGGCAGCTCCCCGAAACAGAAGTAATCAGGAGAATGAGCAGGGTAACTCTAGCGATTACTGGATTATCAAAATAACAGAAAAAATAGAGTAGATTTTGAAGTCTGAGATATTAGAGGAGTCTATGCTAATGGAATTTTTCGAGAAGTGACCATAGCCCCCTGCAGTTAGGCTCAGGGACAGGATTTCTGCTATGTGCATCCACAGCCATTGATCCAGTGGGGGGCTGGCTCATTTAATTAAGGTTAACAAACAGTTCTTAAGGTCAGTGCTATATTTATTTCCAAACTGTGAATAATTTTCTGTATCTGCCAATCAGTTACTTTATCAATTTCATGAGTAGTATGAATTTTTAAAATTTATATTCTTGATGGAGGGAAATTTATTCAGAGAATAGTTCAAACTGTCCATCCTTGATCTTAATAAATGTTCCTGGAGATCTCAACTGGGAAAAGAGTCTCAATAATTTGGTTCACATCCTAAATGTTTTTGAAACTACCATGTAATATTCATTTATTGTGCCCTCTTGTGTTAGGATATTTCCATAGATTATTTCTAGTCCTGAACAGGAGGCCCAGTTATTAGTAGGTATGTTTATTTTTATTTTGTAGAAGAACAGCCAGGAATCACAATAGTTAACTAACTTGCCATAAGTGTGCAGTGCGTAGCCTGTCAGAGTCATGCTTGTAGAAATAAACCATTATCCGTTTATTGAGTGCTTACTGCCAGCCATAAACTGTTCAAAATGCTGTAGATGTAATATCTAATTTTCTTCTGAAAAGAATTTTATTGACCCCTTTGTCAGTTATGAAAGCTGAGGCTCCACTAAGTGAAATAATGTGCTCAAGCACACAGGACTTTCCAGTGTCGGAGCTGCTGCCGCTGCTTAGTTGCTTAGTCGTGTCCGACTCTGTGATCCTTTGGATCTGGGATCGCAGGAACTTGCCAGGTTCCTGTGTTCATGGGATTCTCCAGGCAGGAATACTGGAGTGGGTTGCATTTCAGAGTTAAGCGTTCAGGTTCATTTCACCCAACCTGCTCTAGTCCCTGGGAGGGTCTGCAGGAATGATGGTCCAAGGATGGTCCTGGGGGGTTTCACTTTCTCAGCATCTCTCTCCTTTGTGCACGTCTCCCTACTCTTCAAACTTATTTCTTTTACATAAAAACATAACAACAAGAAAAACACTGTGTAAAGATTTAGCACTGCCTCAAAGTATATATTAAAGCAGGGTATGATATCATATGCAAGCAGAAAACTTCTCTCATAAATGGCATTATAGGATTATATTAAATATATATAAATATATATATATGCGATTTATATGGCGTGACCTTCAGCAGCACCCAGATAACGCTTTCATGATGACGTGAAAGTACATTAGATAGTTGTTATCATTCTGTTTATGGTACTAATGCACTTCTAGGGTATTTTTCAGAAGGAACGCAGCGGTCCCCTAATTGACATATAGGTATGTGACGTCCTAGAGCACTCTGATATGGACCATGAAACTGCATGTTGCATGCCTTTACAGAGTCTTTTAGGACCACAGAATAGCATGTCGGACCCAGTGGTTGCTACAGATCCCTTGTTCAGGGCTAGAAGGTGCTGCCCGTTTACACATGGATGTGGAGCAGGTGGGGGGAGTCCCCGGCCCTTGACTTCATCTCGCCTGGCCCTGGGGTGAGTAACAGGAAGTGACAAGCCATTTCTGCATCCAACCACAAAGCGCATAAAGTGACTTTAGAAAAGCTACCGCAGAAGGGCACACGGTGTGGATTTGTCGCTTCATGTTTTCTGCTTCTGCTCGCACGTGATATTTATCTTTGCGCGTGAGAGCAGCACTCTGTGGAGCACTGTGCTGTCACTGTCTGCATGGGAGTCTCTTTCTTCATCTATGGTCCCCCTCTTCTGCTGCATATCCCCTGTCTCCCAGCCCCCACCAGTTCTAATTCTGTTGTCAGTAACCTGCTTCTTCATTTGATAATATAATATGAAATTCTTAAAAAATAAAACCCTCTAAGTTGCTTTTGGGCTCTTTCTGTAATATGAAAATCAAAATGAATTTGTTTTTACTTCTGTAGTTTTCAGATGATTCTTTTTATGGATCAGATGCCATTAAAGTCAAGGATGGGACCTGAACACACATTCTTTGCCTTTCAATGAATCATTTTGAGTCCATTGCTCAGTTGCTAAGTTGTGTCCGACTCTCTGCGACCCCATGGACTGTAGCCCACCAGGCTCAGACTTTGTCCATGGGATTGCCTAGGCAAGAATACTGGAGTGGGTTGCCATTTCCTTCTTCAAATATATGAAATAAATATATGATAATTTGCAGTTTAGAAGTTTTGTTACATTCAATTTACTTTGTGTGCAATTTGTCATATTTTTAAATGGAATCAGCCCTCTTTGAATGTTGCTTTAACACAAAGGTATCAATATGTTTATAACATGAGAGGAGATTTTTCTTATATTTTACATATATAGATAAAAATTCTCTCACAGGTTGACAAAAATTCTAAAATATCCAGTTTGACACTTTACCTGTCAGCTTAAATCCTCATTGAGTATATATGTCATTAACCCAGACAGTATTTGAAATAGCAGATTCGCTGTCTCCTGTCATTATTAATGCTAACAGACCGCATTTCAATCTGCTTTGTAGTATAATTTCACTTGAAAGAAAGAAAATTAATTTTTAGTGGCCTTGTCATACATTTTCTTTCTCTGATTTGCACTTGATTTAAAAAGAAAATGTTTTGGAGAGCACATTGTTACCCACAGCTTACTCCTTTGCAAAGCAGGATTTCTAACACATCTACTGAGCATTGTTTGCCTTAGCTGGCTGGCTAATATGAAAGATGCCTATTTTATTTACTTGATCGTGTGGGATGACACAGACTCATCTTACTAAAACTACCCTCAGTGAGATTTGCTAAGGTTCTCGGGTAGCCAGGAGCCACATGCCCTCGTGCTGGAAAGGGAATGGAACTGTGAAGGGCGTGTTATAGCTGCACTTGTGTCTACAGTTACACCCACCTCCTAACTCAACGTGAAGAATACTCGACTGAGTGTAAACAGTGGTAGCCTCTGATGGAGCCATTATAGATGATCCTCCTCTTCTTTATGCTGTTTTTTAATTTTTACAATGAGTAAAGGAGAAAGAAAGCTGATCGCCGAAGAATCGATGCTTTTGAACTGTGGTGTTGGAGAAGACTCTTGAGAGTCCCTTATACTGCAAGGAGATCCAACCAGTCCATTCTAAAGGAGATCAATCCTGGATGTTCATTGGAGGGACTGATGCTAAAGCTGAAACTCCAATACTTTGGCCACCTCATGCGACGAGTTGACTCACTGGAAAAGACTCTGATGCTGGGAAAGGTTGGGGGCGGGAGGAGAAGGGGACGACGGAGAATGAGATGGCTGGATGGCATCACCGACTCTGTGGACATGAGTTTGAGTGAACTCCGGGAGTTGGTGTTGGACAGGGAGGCCTGGCGTGCTGTGATTCATGGGGTCGCGGAGAGTCGGACACGACTGAGCGACTGAACTGAACTGAACTGAAAGGAGAAAACTCAGCTTAAATATAGCTATTTTTATAAAAGAGAGTAATGTGACCTATATAAAGAGGAATTTAAAACAGCTAGTTGATTAGACTCTAAAGGAGTATGATTTGTCATAGATATAATATGTTCCTCAAATATTTATAAAGGTTAATAATAGCTGCTTTCTGAATATTTCATTCATTTTAAAGTCACCCAAATCTAGGTAATATTTATTTATTAATTTAAATATTTATTAATTTTGTAGGCTTAAATAAACTATGTTTTAGGACCATTCAGTGAGACCAGGTTTTAGAAACATGCAAGCAAGGTATCTCTTTTCATTTATTGTGAATATAAAGCATGAATGGATAGGAATCCTGTTTACTAAATGGCTTATGAGAGACTGTTTAACTTCTTTTCTAAATCTGTCTCATTTTTTAAACCTATCCTTATTTAAAAGTCTATCCTTCAGTAGTGTAACTGTGTGTTATACTGTATACATTTATATACATACTCATAGTTAGAACTAGATAGGTAACTATTACGTAAGTGTGTTTGCAAGTTTATGTGCTAAGCTGTAATAGCTAATTAAGAGAAGATGACAGTTTAGTATGCGATTACTTACATAACCAATCCAAACGATCCCACCCACATTAACCTGACATTGAGCCTTAGAATTTTGTTTTTAGATGACTATTTCAGGGAGAAATTTAGAAACCCTGCTGGACTGCATTCATTCAGAACAGATTCTGATGATACCCAACTCTTTGGAAATGGGTATTTATGGTTTGTTGAACGTTTGTGGTGCAATGAAAATATGTAAATTGCGGTCAACACAACAAAACTGAAAACTGAAGCTAGTTGTGAGACCTCAGTAGCTCTTCTGCCGTGGTGCTTGTGCATTTGGCGTCGGGGATTTCTGTGGTCTTCCAGCAACTATTTTCTGTCCACTCAGTGTTAAGTTTCGTTCACAGAAGTGGCGAGTATCTCTAGAAGATATGTATCTACTAGATATCTCTTTCTGCGGTTGAAGAGCAGCTCTTATTCAAGAGGTTACTAAGAATGCAGTAATTTGCACTGACTTGAAAAGCAGTGACTGTCCTCTGTGCTCTGTGCGTAAGCTGCTCCCAAGTTGATAGATAAATCAATCTGTCTTGGTTCTTTCTGTCCGATGGCTGAAAAATGACTAATCAAATGTAGTTCTCCAAGGGCTTGACTTGAGATCACAACGTTGACCTCAGCACAGAGAATATTTTGTGGGAGAAATTGTAAACTCCATTAAAGTATGTCCCGGACACATCCCTGGGTATTTGTACTTTTTCCACTAATTTTACTGATCGTGGTCATCTGATGAATATTTCTGTGATAGAAGACACTTCTAGCTATTTTGCACTACATTTGACAACACAAAACAGCCCTTTTGACCCAATCACAGTAATCTTTAGGTGCTGTTTTTAAGATGTCAGATGTACTTGGTTTTCCATTTCTTGATTTTTTTTTTTAACCTTATTGTCACCTAGATGAGACAATGTCCCTTCATTAGGATATTTTGTCAGATATTGATGTCAGGGTCTCTCAGTCTTTCTTTTTCTATGATAGAGATACATAGATACAGATATGGACATAGGTACAGAGATATACAGATATAGACATGTTTACAGATTTTTATATATACGTGTGTGTGTGTGTGTTAGTCGCTCAGTCGTGTCCGACTCTTTGTGACCCCATGGACTGCAGCCCACCAGGCTCCTTTGTCCATGGGATTCTCCAGGCATATATACATATATATATATATATGAAATAAAGCTTTGCCTTGGTGCTCTAGTATCTTGCCATCTATTTCCTTTTCTATCATGCCTAGGTTTCGTAATATCTTTGCCTCAGCTCCTCAGCTGAAAGAAGTAAGAAATGAAACAAAGTGGTCATCCCAGTGGGGAAGTCCCTTGATGTCGTGGTAGCTCAAAGTATGTTGCCTGGCAGACTTTTCCAGAGCTCATGGAACAGAAATAGTTGAAGACCAAACTAAGAAGATTGAATTACTGGGACTGTTATGTTTATTTAAGTATACAGTGCAAAGCAGGAGGTAGGGAACACTAGGTAACACACTCAGGACAGGGTGTCAGTGGGCTGGGGCAGCTTTTGAGTAAGTAAGGTAGACCTCTTGGCCTATGATGGGAAAACTCACCCAAGTGGCTGGATATCTGGTAGTCTTGTCTGCATAACCTTGTATATGATATCGAGGTATTAGTTCAGTGACACAAAATGGTAAATATTTTACTATTAGCATGTTTATATTATATTTCTGCATATATCCCTATAACCACAAATGCTCAAGTCAGTGATAGAAATCATTAGCTATTTCTAAACTTTCTAATAATATCAATTTTCTGCTTTTTCATTAATGATGTTTGTTTAGGACAAGTAGAAGCAGGCCTGAGAGCTTTAAGAAAAAATTCTGAAGGAAACTTTAAATGGAAACAACCCCATCTATTATTTTTCTCCCCAGTGAACAGGAAAGGCATATCATTTTTTTTTTTTAATTTCAGTATGGAAAACTTCAGTATAGATCCCAGATGTTCTAAAAGTACATAATCTGAGAACCAGTGATTTAGTCTGAAGAAAATAATAACAGGGCAACAAAATAACTATTTTAAGACCGTAAGTGGACATTATATAGAGGATAGCATCTTGTGATACTTAATTTACCAGAGTCACTATTTTTATCCATTGAAATCCTGTTGGTGACTAATTCCTGGGGCAGGGAGAAGAGGAGGTTTAAGAACACTTTAAATGGATATCTCTTATTTGTGTGGATATTGATTTTCTCATTTTTTTCTTTCTGTTGTATTATGTATTTTACAACATATATGAAATGGTTTCAAACGATTTGTTGGATGCCAGAATAAGTGATGAGTTCATCCCTTTTTTTTAAAGCTAAGATTTGAAGCCTATTAGAAGAAGAAAAAAGTATCAAAATAGATGTGCTCATTGTTATTCTTTTCAGTGTTCACAAAGGCTGATATCCAGAGGCTGGAAAATCTGTAATTATTTTATCTTGTCTCAGTTCCCTTTCTGAAAACCACATAATGGTTTCTCATTACCCTTCAGATACAATCAAAACTCCTTAAGAAAATTTATGACTTTTCATTTTTTTTGGCAATTTAAAAAATTGTGTTAAAAAAAATGAAATTTACTTTCTCAGCCATTTGTACGTGTACAGTTCCGTAGCATCAACTGTATTCAATCTGTTGGGCAATATTCTCTAGAACGTTCTCAAATGTCTCTTTCAAAACTGAAACTCTGTACCCACTAGACAACTCCTTTCTCCCTTCCATCCAGCTTCCAGCTGTCACTGTTCTGTAAGACTGTCTTGATCTGGCTTCTGCCTACGCTGTTTGACTTTTGTCCTACCCATCTCAAAACCCGCTTTTGAGGTACATACAGTCTTCCTGTCCCCCATTCAAACTCTCGCTTCAGGACTTTGGTCCATGTTCTTTCCATTGGTCAGGAGACTCTTCCCCCATCTCTTGTATTGTTAACCACTGATTCAACTTTTACATTAGACGCACCTGGCTCTCTTAGAGTGACAGATGTCTACCTGTGTTCTTATATACACCTTATATTTCCAGCTATCACAATAATAGCTTTAACATTTTCTCTAACAGTATGTGAGCTTTTGAAACTAAACAGGATCTATACAAATAAGACCATCCATTCTTTCCATTATTTTTTTTCCTGGCACTATAGGACACACTAAATAAATACTTGTTGACTGAATGAATGGGTCAGTGCTCAGCCCTGCCAATTGTATGCCCTTGAGTCCATAGTTCTGATGATGGTAATAACAATTGCAGCAATAATGATAGTGTGGCAAGATGCTATCCCTGATGTTTTCCGAGCAATTTTAGATATCAGGCACTTTTTCACCCTTACTTATATTACCTTGTTTAATCTTCATGGTAACTCTGTGCAGTTTGGTACTATGATTGTGCTCATTGTCAGAGGAGGAAAGGCAACAGGGATATTTAAGTGATTTGTTCAAGGTCACACAGTTCAAAAGAGCAGGGATGTTCCTAGAATCAGACGTTTTGAATATCAAGTCACGTTCAGAAATATTTGGGGCGCCACTTCCTTATATAATAGTGATTATTGTAACCGTTTCAAATACGAGTGATGAGCATTAAATGCTGTAATCTGTGACAGTTGCTTAGTACGATGCCTGATATGTAGTGAAAATTCAATAAATGACAGCGACTGCTGTCATAATATATGTCAAGTGCCCTGTTCAGTGCGTCTAATGATGGAGGCTTTCAATAAATGTTAACTCCTGTCTTCTCGCTCTGCTCCCTTAATCAGAGCAAGTCAGAGGCAACTACTCGTACAATAGAATTAGGTCAGGAGCATATTGCAATGACCACCAAGAAAATGAAGTATAATTGGTAGAAGCTGTGGAGAAATAGCGCACATTTAAGAAGAAAACGACATCCTGTAGCTGAGTGCTCGAACTTTCCTGGGATTGTGGTAAACAGTATCCGGTATTTAGATAATGCCGATAACTCTGCAAGCGTGTGCTCATTTTTCATATCATTTTCACTTCACAGCCGACCTTGAGAGAAAGGCTTAGAATATCACAGCTCCCGTTTTACAAGACTGCACGATCCAGACGCTCAGGTGAGCTCACCGCGGCGGTGGCAGGAAGGCAGGCAGGCCTCCCCGCGGCGGGAGGAAGACGTGACCCAACCCGGCTCCGTTTGGGGCGAGGGGGAGCCACGGGACACTCAGCTGCACGCTTCTGTTAACAGCCTTGGCCTTGGCGTGTGCTCTTTCAAAGACACTATTAGGAGTCTGTCCAAAGAGCAGGGAGCGACAGCTCTGTAAACATGCAGCCCTAGCCCTAAAAACACTCTGGACTTTGTCTGAGGGATGGCAGAGGAGAGCTGGGCAGCTCATCACTCCTGACGTACCTCGTGTATTTTGAAGCACTCAGGTGAACGCGTGCTTATGCTCCTCGTCATCCCGCCCAGGTTGGAGCCTCCGTCCGGTCGTGGCTTCCTCTCCGTGGGCCGGTCCGGAAGGCCCTCCTTCCTTCTTGCAGCCACAGCGTGCTCCCCTTATCATCAGGGTCAGGCGGGCCCGTGCCCTCCCGAGTTCCTCTCTTCACTCCGCATCCTCACCTCCCACTGGCATGCACAGCCTCCTGACCTTGCTGCTTGTGTACAGGTGCGGACCGTGTCTCCAGCCTCCCCAGACCTTGAATAGGGCAGGGCTTTCGTGTTCACCTGAGTCTTTAGCTTGGAATCATATCCGCATATAACTTTTTTTTTCTTTCCCGAAGTACCACTGAATGGATACTCCTAATGAGGGGCAATTAGAAGTTAAGGCACACGTCGATTTGTAGCTTTGAATACCAACCTATGAAATGCAACTTCTGACAACAACGCATCAAAGAATTCATGAGCCTAATTGCGAGGATTTGTGTGCCAAGTGCATCTAATGTCATTACAATCAGATCCTTAAACCTTCATATGTGACTAAATAATTAATTTCACAGGCACTGAGCCTTCTGTCCCTGTTTATTGTGTGAAAGAGAAAGTGCAGATCTTCTTTTTGAGGTTAATTGTTGCTTTCATTGCTGACACGCCCTCTTTCTTTGCACCCGTTCAGGATTGCCTCTGACCCATGATATACTTGTGAAAATTGATATTCATGGTTTATGGGCTGCAGGGACTGCATCCCTGGAGGGGTTCAATATAGTTAAGCATGCATGTTGAATAAGGGCCAAACATTTTTAAATGACAATTGTGAGGATACAGAAACCAAGTCAAGCCGGTCTAGGCTAACATTTATTTTATTTTTTGTTAAATGTGGAGCCACCATCATGGTTTTATGTAAGTAAATCTAGTTTATATATGTACATCTGAATCAATGTTTTATATGCATTGATGTTAAACTAATTTAATATTTAGTTATGACTGATTCTAATAATCTGCATTTTTGCTCACCATACATCTTTGCTCCTCGAAGTACAATCCATGGACCAGCAACATTGGCAGCACCCAGGGGAACCTGTTAATGCTGTGAAATTCAGCTGCTGCCCTGAACTATGTAGTCAAACTTAGTTTTAACGAGGACCCCCACCCTAATGTTTTCTATGATATTGAAGTTTGAGGGCTGTTCTCCATCTCTATGAAATGTATTCTTTTTTGGTGTGAATTAGTATTTGGTTTTGAAACACTGGCATTCCCTGTTGCTCAGCTGGTAAAGAATCCATCTGCAATGCTGGAGACGCTGGTTCGATTCCTGTGTTGGGAAGATCCGCTGGAGAAGGGATAGGCTACCCACTCCAGTATTCTTGGGTTTCCCTGGTAGCTCAGCTGATAAAGAATCTGCCTGCAATGCGGGAGACCTGGGTTCTGTCCCTGGGTTGGGACGGTCCCCTGGAGAAGGGAACTGGAGAATACCCCCTCCAGTATTCTGGTCTGAAGAATTCCATGGACTATTCCATAGGGTTGCAAAGAGTTGGACACAATGAGCAATTTTCAGTATGAAACACTGCCATTGTTTTGGGGAAGTTTGAGTCCCTAGAAAAATAATTTAATATTTTTCATAACAAAGCCTTCAGATTTTACCTGGAGATTTTACTCTCGAGTCACAGAGATAAAATATTGCAAGGAAATATTAAGCATTTGTCTTTAATAACTTAAAAGACAAGATTTTATTAGATGCTCTATGTATAGCAGGACTCTTATCCCTGAAAGTAGGTCCTTTCTCGTTAGTGACCCCTTTGTCCTTAGTTGTCATATCTACATTTTATGTAGAAATCTACAGGGCTGTCATAAAGTTGTGTATGAATAAAAGTTTTGGCCAAGTGTATTCGCTGGATTTGATTTCCATTGCTCCTTAAGGGCTCCTAGTGGCACTGCTGAAGATTTGAGTTCTGACACAAATTCTGCCTGCTAAAACCGGTCAATTCTCAGTCTGCAGTGGACTGTAACTTCTCCCTGTGTGTATACATATGCGTGCAAGCACATATGCACTCAAGCAGACTCAGAGCCAGTTTTGAGCAGCTCTAATAGTTTTGTCTGTCAACTGAAGTTCATTATAGGAACTGTGGCAGTTAAGGGAGGTAAACAGAGAATAATTCGGGCCTTCCAGGCATTTGTAATCTAGTGTGCAACATAAATTGAGCAGAAATTGTGCCCATATGACATGTAACAAAATAGCCCCTGATTACTTTGGATGGGTAATGAAAAAGACTTTTTTTTTTTTTTTGATAAATTGATATTGAACCTTAAAAGATATGTGGCAATCCAACAGGTAGAAAAAAGCAAGCACATTTTAATTGGAAGCAACAATGTGAACAAAGAAACCAAATCTGGTGTGGCCTGGAGAGGAGATAGTCCTACTGAGGAAGATAGCGGAGACAAGACATGGGAAGCTGCTTCTGCAAGGGCCAGAGGCTAAGCTAAACTCTGCATTCTACTCAGGAAGTGAAAGGGGGCCACCGTCACGACCGCGTGTGCAGGGGCCTATGGTCTAGACAAAGCCTGCACAGAGGAATCTGGCAACACACACACACAATGTCTTCATTACTTTTAAAGATTTTTTGGTTCCTTTTTGATTTGGGGAGTTGATTTACTCAGGAAATTATTTAAAAATATCTATCTCTTGAGCATTAGCTCTCATGTGATAACAGCTCCTGGAAAATTTCTGTAGCCTCAGGGTTCTCACAAGTAACTAGATACCTTGTTTTTGGTGTAAAGCTGAAATGTATAACACATTTAACTCTTTGCCCTGATAATTTATCTAAATTTATCAACGATTTTAGAGCTGATTATATTTAGATTATATTCTATATTAGGTTATAGATTATATTCAACAATGACCAAAGGAAACACACAGGATTGATACTACATATCACTTGACCAGAAGACTTAAATCTTTTCATGAAAAACTCCCAGAAAAAAATGAAAAAAAAAAAAGGAAAATAGCAAAAATTAAAGAAAGAGAACTTTACTTACCATCACTCCATAATATTTATGTCTTCTCACCTGATATTATTCTTGAAAACACTGGGAGACTGAAAATACTGGAGTGGATTTAGGAGACACATATGAAAAGAAACTTGTTAAAACAGTGAACTAGAACATCATGTAGTCTTAGAAAGAAAACATCATGAAGAACCATCTTCTTCAAATTTCACGCGAAGGACAGCAGTCCTCTGTTTCCTTTCTGGTTTCATGTCCATCCAGGTTTTGTTTAAAGTCTTTCTTGACAACTTTTTTCACTGATATTTCTAAGACAGTATCTGGAAAGCGCTTTTATCTTGAGTTGATTGGAAATTGGAAAAGAACCATCTCTAAACAAGTTCTACGTATTTGTCTGTGTGTGTTAGTCACTCAGTCATGTCTGACTCTGTGTGACCCCACGAACTGTAACCTACCAGGCTCCTCTGTCCATGGGTTTCTCCAGGTAAGAATACTGGAGTGGGTTGCCATTCCCTTCTCTAGGGGATCTTCCCAACCTGGGGATTGAACCCAGACCCTGATCCCAAACTAGGAAACTGGGAACTCATTTTTTCCTTTTGCTTAGAACTTTGGTATTTCTTTAAGCTCAGATTCTTCAAATGTTCCGTACATGGTATGATATATTTGTGTGTATATACAATTTCTGCATACTCTGATAGCCCTTTTTTAGAAGAGTTCTCAGGAAAGTACCAGTACATGCAAATGAAATCAATGACTTTTCAAATAATTGCATTAGAAAGTCACTCTCATGTATCTAATTTCACTGTTATTCCCGAAGGAAAATAAAAATTTCACTTCAAAAGTAGGAAAATAACCTCAAGATAAAACAGCCCCTATCTGATAACAGCTTAATTTTATTATATATAGGAAAACTCTGCACAGTATTGTCATTTTTTCCATGTATTAGAGAAAATCTCTTCATGGTTAACAGATCACAATATTGAAGGCAGCCTTCTCTGCGACTTCTGTTTAGTCCATCTCTCTTTCTAAAATGTCCTGTCGGAGTTGAACACAGTACTCTCAAGCACAGTCTTCTGTCTGGGCTCACCTCCTGGGAAATGGTGGACAAATGCAGCGTTAGGTTGGCATTCTGTATGCAAACATTGCACTCAGGAGAAGCGTCAGCCCTGCCACGCTACACCTTCATCTCTGCAGTTAACTTTTTAACCCTAAAGGCAATTCTTTATTATTTTCAACTGTATCTTTTGTACTAGTTTTGTTCTAGTAATGCATTCTATTGAGAACTTTTAAAATAATTGTGATTAAAAAAATTTTTTTAATTAGATATATTTGATATATGTGCTGTGCTGTGCTTAGTCACTCGGTTGTGTCCAATTCGTTGTGACACCCTGGACTGTAGTCCGCCAGGCTCCTCTCTCCATGGGGATTCTCCAGGCTAGAATACTGGAGTGGGTTGCCATGCCCTCCTCCAGGGGATCTTCCCAACCCTGGATCGACCCTAGGTCTTCCACATTGCAGGCGGATTCTTTCCTGTCTGAGCCACCAGGGAAGCCTAATACTGGAGTGGGGAACCTATCACTTCTCCAGGGCAACTTTGTGACCCACGAATCAAACTGGGGTCTCCTGCATTGCAGCTGGATTCTTTATCAGCTGAGCTGCCCATAGATCACATTAATTTCATTAGGTTGTACGTACAAATGTTTGTATGTATTTAAAATAATTGGCAAATAAGTCTAGTTAACATGCAGCACCATACATAGTTACAGAATATTTTGTGTGATGAAATCTTTTAAGGCCTATTCTCTTAGTAACTTCCAAATACATATTAAAATAATATTAGCTATAGTCATAGTTCTATACGTTACATCCCCTCGACTTATTTATTTTATAACTAGAAATTTGAACTTTTTAACTTCCTTCACCCATTATAAAGTTTATTGCTGAAGTTTTCAGGCTGTCAAAAAATTGAACAGTTACATAGAGTTTTTTCAAAAGGCATTCTGTGTATCTTTAATATGTCACATTTTTTTCTTGACATAAATAAAAAATGAATTAGCTTTATGTAATCTAAAAAATCTGCCAGGTTGAAGTTTTGGCAAATACAGCTTAGGATTTCTTCATCATCCACTCAACATTTTTTATAATACCCATTTCAAAGAAAAATTATGTAATTGCATACACTAGTACCCGGAGAAGGCAATGGCAAGCCACTCCAGTACTCTTGCCTAGAAAATCCCATGGACAGGGGAGCCTGGTGGGCTGCAGTCCATGGGGTCGCTACTAGTCGGACACGACTGAGCGACTTCACTTTCACTTTTCACTTTCACACATTGGAGAAGGAAATGGCAACCCACTCCAGTGTTCTTGCCTGGAGAATCCCAGGGACGGGGGAGCCTGGTTGGCTGCCGTCTATGGGGTCACACAGAGTCGGACACGACTGAAGTGACTTAGCAGTAGCAGCAGCAAGGTATAGACCATAGTGATTTGATATACATGTAAATAATGAAATGATTGCTACAGTCAAGCCAGTTAGCATATTCGTATTGTCTCCTGACATAGTTACCATTTTGTGCGTGTGTGATGGGTGCACCTGAAATCTGTTCCCCTGTGTTTCCAGTGCTCGGTACAGGATTACCGGTGTGGCCATCCTGCCTGCGTTCTGGCCTTGCTCATGCTACACAACTGCACTGCACTCTTGTGCCTTCCACCTGCCTCTCCTCATTCTGCCTCACCCCAGCCCCTGGTAACAGCTGTACTCTCTCTGCTTCTGTGAGTGTGACGTCTTTAAAACAAACTTCTACGTGTCAGTCGGATCAGACAGCATTTGTCTTTCTCAGACTGACTTGTTTCACTTAGTATAATATGCTCCAGGTTCATCCTGCTGTTGTCAATCATAGTATTTCCTTCTTTCTCATGGGCGAATAGAGGAAGGTAGATATCACATCTTCTTTATACATCTATCTGTTGCTGGACACCTAGGTGATTTCCATACCTTGGTTATTGTCAATTAGGCTGCAGTGAACAGGGGTGCAGATATCTCTTTGAGATACTGATGTCATTTCCTTTGGCTGTATACCTGGAATTGAGATTGCTGGATCATATAGTAGTTCTTATTTTTAAAATTTTAATAATTTTAATTTTCATAGTTTAATTTTAACAGATTTACATTTGATACATTCTTTAAAAAATTTTTAAGCTTTTTATTTGTATTGGGGTATAGCAGGTTAACATTCTATGTTGTGATAGTTTCAGGTGAATAGCCAACTGACTCAGCCTTAAGTATACATGTGTCCATTCTCCCCCAAACTCCTTTATTTTTAATCTTTTAAGGCATCTCCATACTAATTTCCATAATGGCTGTACCATTATATGTGTGTTCATTCCACCATAGTTCACTAAGTTTCCCTCCCACATTCCCACATCTCTTATCTTTTTGAGAGTAGCTTTTCTTTAACAGGTAAGGGAATATCTCATTATGATTTTGATTTGCATTTCCCTGATGATGTTGAGCACTTTCTCATATACCCATTGGCTAGATGTAAGTCTCGTTTGGAAAAATGTCTATTCAGGTCTTTTCTGTCTATTCTGTCTAAGTGGTCTTTTGCCCATTTCTTTGTTGGGTTACTTATTTTCTTGCTGTTTAGCTGAGTTTCTTGTATATTAACTCATCAGATGTATGGTCTGCAGATATTTTCTGCCATTCCGTAGGTTGTCTCTTCACTCTGGTGATTCTTTCCTTTGCTGTGCAGAAGTCTTTTAGTTTAATGAAATACCATCTGTGTATTTTTGTTTTGTTGCTTGCATTTTTAGGGCCATATCCCCCCAAAAGCATCACCTGGACCAGTGTCTAAACACTTTTCCCCTATCTTTTCCCAAAACCTTAATGGTTTCAGGTCTTACATTTAAATCTTCAACCCATTTCGAGTTGATTTTTATAGATGGAGTGAATCAGGGTCCTGTTTCATTCTTCTGCTGGTAGAAAACCAGTTTTTACAGTTCAGTTCAGTCACTCAGTCATGTCTGACTCTTTGTGATCCCATGGACTGCAGCATGCTAGGCTTCCCTATCCATCACCAACAGCTGGAGCTTACTCAAACTCACATCCACTGAGTGAGTGATGCCATCCAACCATCTCATCTTCTGTCGTCCCCTTCTCCTCCTGCCTTCAGTCTTTCCCAGCATCAGGATGTTTTCCAGTGAGTCAGTTCTTCTCATCAGGTGGCCAAAGTATTGGAGTTTCAGCTTCAGCATCAGTCCTTCCAATGATTCAGGACTGATTTCCTTTAGGATGGACTGGTTGGATCTCCTTTCTGTCCGAGGGACTCTCAAGAGTCTTCTCCAACACCACAGTTCAAAAGCATCAATTCTTCATTGCTCAGCTTTCTTTATTGTTCAACTCTCACATCCATACATGACTACTGGAAAAATTCTAGCTTTGACTAGACGGGCTTTTGTTGGCAAAGTAATGTCTCTGCTTTTTAATATGCTGTCTAGGTTGGTCATAACTTTTCTTCCAAGGCTCAAGTGTCTTAATTTCATGGTTGCAGTCACCATCTGCAGTGATTTTGGAGCCTAAGAAAATAAAGTCTGTCACATTGTTTCCCCATCTATTTGCCATGAAGTGATGGGACCATATGCCGTGATCTTAGTTTTCTGAATGTTGAATTTTAAGCCAACTTTTTCATTCTCCTTTTTCACTTTCATCAAGAGGCTGTTTATGAAAGTGATTTTTACAGTACCACTTATCAAAAATCTCCTTTTCTCATTGAGTGTTCTCGGTAACTTTGTCAATGATCAATCGCCATAAAAATGTGAATTTTTGAAGTTTTGGCAAACTCTGGTCTGTATTTCTTCATCTGCTCAACATATTCAAGAAATGGCTGCATTGTTTTTGTCACGATCAAATGCATTATTTAAATAAAAGCAGCAACAAGAAACAATTTATTATTTTGCTTTCAAGAAACTCAGCAAGCAATTTGGGATCTGAAAGAACCAAATGTTAAAGTTCATTGGTAATATCAGAAACTCTGAATGGATTGAAGCTGAATTGCAAAATGAATGAAAGAACCTAAAAATATAAACTAGTTAGAAACAAGAAAAATGGCTCTAAACAAGAAAAATACTGACTCTAAAAAGTTAAACATGTGTCAAGATACTAGGAAAGCTCTCTGGAAGAGAAGGAAAAAATCTAAATCAAAGGGCAGGTGGCCAAAGGGAGACCCACGCCTACACTGAGTTTTGCTTTATAGAAGAAAGCAGTTTTGTTCTTTTGCTGACTTCTTTAATTAAAAGGCAATCAGTTGGCCATGAACAAATTTTTGAGTCTGTAATCTACTTGGAAGGGTTTGCAATATAACCAAGTGACTGAAAAATAACTATAAATCCCATAAAAATCAATTTTCATCTTATTAACACATAATACTTATGGCAAATGTCTAAATGTTGGCTAATATAGTGGTAAAAGACAATCAGAAAATTAATAGATTGGCAGTCTCTTGTAGAGAAAGGAGAAAGATGGTGTTGTGTAATGTGTGTAATAGATGCAACATTGAACAGGTTTTTAAAGTTTCTGACATACCATTAATTACTGAACTTAATTTTTTTCATTGTGTATTAGATAATGATTGAATTTCTCTTACATTAATGTTTTGAAAAATTTTGACATTTGATCCAATATTGTGAATATAATTTGCACCATTTAAAATCTATGATTTTTATCATATTGCAAAAATTCTAATTCTTAATTCTAAGATGAATTTAATTCTATATTATTATAAATTAGGAATGTATATAGATATATATGACTATATGCAGCATAATATCCTTATATTCAAGTAATAAAGCTTTGGTTTTATGAATTTTTGCATTCTCCTCCTCATCATGATTTAGCATTTGAGACATAAGTGTTTGACAGGATAGTATCCTAGTAGGACTAGAAATTGTACATATTCAATACCATTTAGCAAATGATATATATAGTAGAAAAGTCTGTTGAAATTAATTCTGTTTTGAAGAATTATTATTTTGGTTCAATAAAATGTGCATATACAGGATGAGTGCTCTAACTTTGTAATTGATATATAAATAGGTATTTTTAAGGTAAGATAGTCAAGCCAGTTTTTGTGTGCTTAATTCAAAGGCCAGTTGTTTGGCATCATATGGCTGTGATGGAGCTTCCCCTGTGGCTCAGATGATAAAGAATCTGCCTGCAATGCAGGAGACCCGGGTTCTACCCCTAGGTCGGGAAGATCCCCCGGAGAAGGGAATGGAAACCCGCTCCAGTATTCTTGCCTGGAGAATCCTCTGGACAGAGGAGCCTGGTGGGCTACGGTCTGTGGGGTCACAAAGAGTCGGACATGACTGAACAACTAACATTTTCACTTTCATATAGCTATGAATTTTTAATATAAATAATGTTCTCTAACACTATAAAACAGCGTATTTGTCAAGGTCAGTTTTCTTTTAATTTTAACCTGAAAGAAGGCTTCCATCAGCATACAAATGCAGCTTCTGTTTTAAGTCTATCCTGGGCAAAGCCATGTGAAGTTTTATTGGTGCACACTGTGCTGGTTTGCTATGAGCCTTGCGATAATTTACCTACTCCAGAAAGGTTAAGGCATGTCATCCAGCGAAACCTCCTAAGCCTACAAAATAGATTTTATGGTAAAACAGCTTTTCCTTTCTAAGTATGCTTTGCCCAGGAGGAAATGAAGTTGCCACTTTGGAATTCGTAATAGCACCATAGTTGTGGCTCACAGAGATTAATCAGCTTCTACTCTGTTTTATCATCAGTCAAGAGGCTTCCAAATTAAGGTCCTGGACCTATGCTTCTAGGAAATAGCCTTTACAGGATGCTTTCTATCTTGGGATTTTTCTGTTTTTTTCCTCTTATTAAACAGATTTTAGAAATCAGTTATTTCAAATTTAATACATCTTTGCTTTATGAATTGGGAAAAAAATCCTTAAGGGAGTTTACTTCCTAGTTTCTAATGTTTTATTTTGTGATCTTTTAGTGGAAAGAACTTCCATGTTAATATTTAAGAGAATGTCATTTAAGATCTATGATTCTTTCCTAGAATTGTCAACTGAGTACAACATAATTATTATTTTAGTGAAAAGCTATATCTACTTAAAAGTATTGTTGCTGTTGCTGCTGCTGCTAAGTCGCTTCGGTCGTGTCTGACTCTGTGCTACCCCATAGATGGCAGCCCACCAGGCTCCTCTGTCCCTGGGATTCTCCAGGCAAGAGTACTGGAGTGGGTTGCCATTTCCTTCTCCAATGCATGCATGCATGCTAAGTCGCTTCAGTTGTGTCCGACTCTGTGTGACCCTGTGGACAGCAGCCCACCAGGCTCCTCTGTCCACAGGATTCTCTAGGCAAGAATACTGGAGTGAGTTGCCATTTCCTTCTCCCAAAAGTATTGTTACCTGTTACTATAGCATACTTATTTGTTTTATTTGTTGCTTTTCATATTTCTCTTTTATTTTTCATGTTAAACTAGAAAATAAAGTTGTGGTGGCTAAGGATTTGCCCCAAAGAAATAACTTTTATTTCCTTTTTCCCTCTTTTTCTTTCCTTCTCTTTTCCACAAAGGTAGACTTTCATATTGGTGCTTACTTGGTGACTCAGTGGTAAAGAATCCACCTACCAATGCAGGATAAGCAAGTTCGATCCCTGGGTCGGGAAGATTCCCTGGGGAAGGAAATGGCAACCCACTCCAGTATTCTTACTTGGGAAGTTCCCTGGACAGAGGAGCCTGGCGGGCTGCAGTCCATGGGGTTGAAAAAGGGTTGGACATGACTTAGTGACCAAACAACAGAAAAGGCATTCATATTACACAGTTTCATTCTAAAACACATTCAGATACGAAAAGTTAAATGGAGAAAATTTATGACAAAACTTAAAAAATAAGTGATTAGCTCAGTTTTCTTGTTGTTCATTCGCTCAGTCGTGTCTGGCTCTGCAATCCCATGGACTACAGCATGTGAGGCTTCCTTGTCCTTAACCATCTCCCGGAGCTTGCTCAAAGTCATGTCTGTCAAGTCAGTGATGCCATCCAACCATCTCATCCTCTACAATCCCCTTCTCTTCCTGCCCTCCATCCTTCCCAGTATCAGGGTCTTTTCCAGTGAGTTGTCTCTTCACATCAGGTGGCCAAAGTATTGGAGCTTCAGCTTCAGCATCAGACCTTCTAATGAACATTCAGTGTCGATTTCCTTTAGGATTGACTGGTTGGACCTCCTTGCAGTCCAAGGGACTCTCAAGAATCTTCTCTACCACCACAGTTCAAAAGCATCAATTTAGTATGAGTTAAATATTGGCTGAGTAATTTCCTGTGTGTCTTCCTTGAGAAATTCAGTTCCCATGGTTACTTTGTAAGGACCTAGATGGACCCTCCATTGGACAGCTTGAAGCTCTTGCTGTGTTTCCTAGCCTCACTGGCTGAGACTGGATGAGACTAGCGTCATGGCAGGTTGGCTCTGTTTTCACGCAGATGTTATGCTGAGCCTCACGCCTACGCTCTCCTGTATGGCCACCATTGACCACCTGTGGCTACTGAACCCCTGAACTGGGGTGAATGGGATGGAAGGAATACTCTTTTCCAGTTTCATTTAATTTTAATCATTTTAAAATTAAAAACTGTTGCAGTGTAAAATAAACTTACATTAAGTATATCTTCATTGTTTTATTACGACTATATTTGACCTTTGAAATTTTAGCATATGATTAAGGTGTAATGCAAAAAAAAATCACAAGATTTCAAAGATACTATATGAAAAGAAAAAGTAGAATATCTGAGGAATAATTTCTATTTTCATTAGATACTGAGATGATAAGATTTTAGATACATTATGTTCAATAACGTACAATTAAAATTAATTTCACATGTTTCTTTTCTTAATTTGTTAGCATGGTTCCCAGAATAGTTAAAATTGCCTCAGTGGCTTGCCTTGTGTTTCTGTTTCACAGTGTAGCTCTGGTGATTCAGATTAGACAGTGATAGTCCTCTGTGCAGGAATGAGCTTGGAAGCAAATTCCTATATAACTTAACATTTTCTCCATCATTATGGAGATTCTTTCCTTTTTTAATTTATTAAGACAAAACCATCTTAAAGTGCAAATTTCCCAAAATATATTCTTGAAGATATAAAAAAGCCTTTTTAGGGTTTTACTATGCCATCTGCCCTGTGTGTATATATATATGTGTGTGTGTGTGCGTGTGTGTATACACACACATATATGTATGTATATATGTGAGTGTGTGTGTGTGTGTGTATGAACGTTATTCCCTGAGGCATTTCCCAAATTGATTTTCAAGGAGCATCTCTCAAGAATAGCTTTCTACGGATCAAGTGACCAGATGTTGGGATGTGTAATAATGGTTCTGCAGCTCACTAATTGGTCATTTTTTATTCTAATGTGAAAAATGGCAGTCCCTCATATGGAGTTCCACGTGCATATTACACATATGGGCTTACCTGGAGGCTCATACAGTAAAGAATCTGCTTGTAATGTGGGAGACTTGGGTTTGATCCCAGGTTGGGAAGATCCCCTGGAGGAGGGCTAGCAACCCGCTCCAGTATTCTTGCCTGGAGAATCCCCATGGACAGAGGAGCCTGGAAGGCTGCAGTGCATGGAGTTGCAAAGAGTTGAACACAACTGAGCGACTAGGCACAGCACAGCACAGCACACATATATTTTATGTTATTTGGCACTGTCCCAGTGCCTTTTCCAACTGGCTGCAAATAACATAACAAAACCAAATAATGTGTGTGAAATCTTTACCCCTGTTTTCAGTACAGTTCAGTCACTCAGTCGTGTCCGACTCTTTGCGACCCCATGGACTGCAGTACGCCAGGGTTTCCTGTCCATCACCAACTCCCGGAGTACACTCAAACTCATGTCCACAGAGTCGGTGATGCCATCCAGCCATCTCACTCTCAGTCGTCCCCTTCTCCTCCCGCCCCCAACCTTTCCCAGCATCACAGTCTTTTCCAGTGAGTCAACTCGTCGCATGAGGTGGCCAAAGTGTTGCAGTTTCAGCCTCAGCATCAGTCCTTCCTCTTTAGTTCTTCACTTTCTGCCATAAGGGTGGTGTCATCTGCGTATCTGAGCTTATTGCTATTTCTCTTGGGGATCTTGATTCCAGCTTGTGCTTCACCCAACCCAGCATTTCAAATGATGTATTCTGCATATAAGTTAAAGATGCAGGTAACAGTATACAGCATTGATGTACTCCTTTTCAATTGATGACTGGTTCCAGTTTGGAACCAGTCTGTTCCATGTCCAGTTCTAACTGTTGCTTCTTGACCTGCATACAGATTTCTCAGGGGGCAGGTAAGATGGTCTGGTGTTCCCGTCTCTTTTAAGAATTTTCCACAGTCTCCTTGTGATCCACACAGTCAAAGGCTTTGGCATAGTCATAAAGCAGAAGTAGATGTTTTTCTGGAACTCTCTTGCTTTTTCTATGATCCAAAGGATGTTGGCAATTTGGTCTCTGGTTCCTCTGCCTTTTCTAAATGCATCTTGAACATCTCGAAGTTCACGGTTCACGTACTGTTGAGGCCTGACTTGGAGAATCAAACCGGGGTCTCCTGCGTTGCTGTCAGATTCTTTACCAACTGAACTACCAGGGAAGTCTCACCCCAGTTTCATCACAGATATTTTCATATTTCATGCTAAACATTTCTAATTCTTGTCATTAGCTTCAATTAAATATTCATGACATTAAGTTAAATGCCAGAGGGCGTTCAATGCTACTGATCAAAAACTATTTCTGACTGATGAGTATTAATTAATTGTCAGGTCAGTTAACAAATGTTTATTAGGAGTTTATGTTCTGCCAGGGACTCTGCTGTAGACACTGGAGACTGAGTGGTAATAGACATACATGGAATTTAATGATCTTACCTCATGGAGAATAACTGTATCAGGAAATAAGTGCCATATATGTAGCAGAAAGAGCCAATGCAATTGTAGTGTAAAGACTTTTTCATTTATTACTTTGAGATTTCCTTTTTGCCCCTTATGTTGAAGATGTAGAACTTGTGAAAAAAGTTATATAGAATTGCACAGTGTACATTTGTATATAATACATGTAAAAGAAAAGTGAATGTTGTGTCTTAAAAACCACAAGCTGGAATTGAAATATCTTTATACACTTCAGATTAACAAAGGACATAAAATTGCCACTAAGAAAGCAGAAGGACCGATACTTGATACAGTTTCCTGCTTTTCATCTTCTCCTGCTTTTTCCTCTTTCAGAGTGATTTATTAATAACATAAAAAAATGTAATTTGATCCCTGAAAAGAAGTAGAGAAGCTGGATTTTTTTTCCCACTGAGGCAGGGAAGAGTCATATTTCTGTAGCTGAAATTCAACTTTGTCATTCTTTTGGAATTGAAACCATTGCTTATAGAAATAACATGAGCTCTTTCAATTGCCGATTCACTTAAGATTTTCCTCATTGCAATCAGAACAGGGAAAATAGTCAGACATAAAATAATTCTATGAAATATACTACTCATTGTATGCAGGAAAGAAAAATAATTAAAATTAGAATTAGGTATTTTAATCTTAAAGTTTTAAAAAAATATTTTTTACAATCTCAGAAAAGTCGTATGTACATTTTAACAGTAAGTTGTTTTAGTTTTAAAAAGTACTCAACTTTTTTTTTTTTTTTAAGAAACACAATTCTGTGCTAAATAGTTATTTTCCTGAAGAGGGGACTATTATGTGACAGAGTTGTAGTTATCTATGTCTAATAAAGTTGAAAGATATAACGAATGTAGATTATAGAATATGGACCTACAAGACTCTCCACCAGTTCCCAAGGCTGCTTGTCAAATATATTAGACTTATGCTAGGGTTTGGCCATCTCAGGAAAGTATGAGCCTTTTGAAAAAATATCTGTTCAGATGGGTGTTTGGGCAATAAAGAAATAAATAAAATATTCTTTGTGCTTAGATTGCCTGGAGTTTAATGGGTCAGAGAGAGATAAAACAAACTTGCAATTAACCAAACCAAAGGATGGATGTTCATTTGCTAACAGCTGAAAGGCAACCCTAGTTTCAGTAGAGTAAAAGTAAGGTCCCCTCTGGTGGAAGGTTTGAGCTTCACAAAAGAAGCAGCGTTTGAAATTAGCTGCACAATGTGGCAAATTTTTATACAGAGATGAGAAGAAAAGAGCCTTGCAAAGAGAAAGAATCATGTGAACAGAAGGCAGAAAATGAAGATCACCAGCGGAGTGAAGCAAATAATGCTTTGATTATGCATAATTGTAAGCAGAAGGACTCAAGGTGAAAATTGAAGTTAAATTGTAAAGGCCTTGACTTTATGACATCTACTGTGTTCAGTGTACAAGGAAAAAAATAATATTCTTGAATGAATTGTAGGGATGTTAATATTTCAGTAGAATATTTTAGAGTGGATAGAATTTGGAGAAATATTGGTTTGGATGAAAGCAAATTTTGCTACCCTGAAGCCAGCTTTCTTTGAGATCAAAAGTCTTTGTGAGATTCAAGCAGTTCAGAAAACAACTCTGCACAAAAATATTTAGGTCCACAAATTTTAAAAAACATTCCACAAGTGAAATATTTATTCCAATTATTAAATAAAAGATTATTTTTTATTAAAAATATAAATAATTTTGGAAAGTTTAGGTGAATTTCCTTTATACTTGAGTATGAATCAAATTTGAGGCTTCCCAGGTGGCGCATTGGTAAAGAATCTTCCTGCCAATGCAGGAGGCACAAGAGATGTGGGTTCAATCCCTGGGTCGGGAAGATCCTCTGGAATAGGAAATGGCTGCTGACTTCAGTATTCTTGCCTGGAAAATGCCACAATCAGAGGAGCCTGGCGGGCTACAGTCCACGGGGTCACAAAGGATCAGACACAACTGAGTGCACACACACACATCAGTCAGTTTAACCAGTGTTTTCTTCCCGTATGACTTCACTGAAATTCCGCAGAAAGCTGGAATGTTAAAATAATGATTCTAGAATTATATGCAATAACAGAGAAGCCTAATGTAGAAACACGGCAAACTTGGTAGAATTACAGAGCTCTCCTATCATAATGGTATATAATATATACTCACATATATCTCTCAATTATTGATAGATCAAGAAAACGAAAAGTAAGCAAGGATAAGGAAAATGAGAACAACACAATGTACAAGCTTAATTTATTAAAACTTGTACGTAAAGTTCATGTATGTATATCTTATAAAATATGTACACATTTTTAAACTATATATTGTTCACTTAAAAATTCACCTACTAAGTGAATTTGCCTACTAAAGCAAATCTTAATAAATTTTAATACATTTTAGATACTTCATATTACACTGTGATATAGTAAAGCAGTAGGTTTTAGTGAAAAATACTATTAAGCCCCACTGTGTGATTTCAGATCTCAGGTTCTTGACATACTAAAGACTTCTGGAAGCCTGGCGTGCTGCAGTCCATGGAGTCGCAGAGTCGGACACGGCTTAGCGATGGACCAACCACAAAGAGTTAAGGGTGATTCTGATGCTTCTTCTACTTGTTTCCTCAGCTACTAATAGAAGTAATAATAGTGCTCGTCCATAGATTTATTGTGAGCGTTCAATATGTTAATGTAGGGAGAGTACTTGGAAAAGTATCTGGAACATAGTCAAGCGATCTGAGGATTGTTATTGAAATAATGGCTTTTGTAGTCCAGGAGCAATGGGGAAATAGCCTTTTCAGAGCAGGCAGGACTCCGCAGGCTGTCTGGGTAGAGACTGGAGCAGCGGTAAGGAATCAGTGAGTAGGTGAGATACGGAGCAGAAAGAGCCCAGTGACTGGGAGGCGGAAGGGCCTGGGGAAGCGAGGGTGAAAATACAGACCCCCGCCTTGAGCTGAGCGTGCTGGGAAACAGCAGTGACGCCTGGCCTCTGGCTCAGCCACAGGCTTGGCCCTGGTTCCGTCCTTGGGGACTCCGGAAATTGTCTTCACAGATCCCAGGTGGGATTGGGGTTGGTCCGGATGCTGGCGTAAGCATCTCCACAGCCCCCTTCTCACCGTCTCCAGCACATCACAGCAGTTGTGAGCCCCCACCTGACTCTGTGGTTGTCGACCTTAGGGACGTTGGAACAGAGGACCCGCGGAGGAGCTCCTGTAGTTTGTACATGATTGAACACATCTCTGCTTTGTATATTCTGAGGCAGTTTTCATTTCACCACTGATTTACTGTGAAAGGCAAATGTTGTACTTTTGGGGTTTGGATCTTGGTATATATACTCACAAACATTTTGATAGACTGTAGAAGCCACAGTGGTCTTTCAGCTATGTTTATTATCATACAAACTTGTTCTATTCTATCTGAGAAGGATAGCCAAATGCCCACATAAAGAACAGAATATTTAATCTTCATTCGGTCTGATGATTGGTAAACATAAGAATGCTTGCTTGAAAGGCCCTGTTTAAAGAGTCCTTAAAGAGTCCTCCAAGAGTCCTCCAAGTGTTTCTTTCCAATTAACATTGTGAAGAAGCCTCAGAATTTTCATGCGTCTGCAGCAAAGATGTAGAAAATAACTACTCAAGAATTCAGGCTTTTTGATAGCGAAGTTTCTAGGTAGGTAGAGAATAACTCTGCTACCAATGTGCAGTCGTGGATGAATTAAAGAACAGTTGATCTCGAAAAGTCTACTCTAGAACAAAATGCTAAGCAGTGAAAAATCAAGTTCTGTAACAATGTTTACTGTAATATCTTGAAAGGAAACCTGATTTTTTTCCCCAACAGAATACCTATTTCCTTTAGACACAGATTGGGTCATCAATGTTCATTAAGGACCTGGAGTGAACTGCCCAGGATCTGAAATAACTGCTCTGCCTTGCTGGCTGTAATAAATAATAAATATTGGTGTTATGTTCAAGAACAGGAATTCCCTGATTTGAGGGGTTTTTTTAAGTCAGAAAAACTGACATAGGTCGCAATGAATATTTTATTACTTTTTATTATTTATCTGTGCAAATCCTATTATGAAATAAAAAGAGAGTGAGAAGATCAGACCTGTATTGTCTAAGGAGAAATAGAAGCTTCAAGGGGGATTTTAGAACTTGTGGAGACTTTCATGATCATCTAATCTGACAGTCTCATGAACATTTATTGAAACCAAGTCCCGGCAAGCGTCTCCAGAATGACTAATATCACCCAGCTAGTATGTGACAGAAGTGAGAGCAGAGTTCTTTCCTGGTTTCTTAACTCTCAATCAAGGATGCTTCCCAGTGTTTCAGTATCTGTCCTACCTTCAGGTTTGTTCTGTGTAACTCTATGTACGTAGGAAGAAAACCTTGCTTCAAAGTTATATGAAAATGATAAAGTTATGGGTTATCTTATTTCTATTTTATTTGAGTTTTAGTTGCAATGAAAGTCGATGTTGCTATCCCTTTGACCGTGGTATTTCATGGTACAGAACTTCCCCGTGTTGGATTGGAAGTTGATAGCGTCATATTTGTTTACAGACTTTGCTGAAGTTGGTCATGGTTCCTTCTTACTTATTGCAACTTATGATGAGCATAGGCCAAGTTCAGAATGAACAAAGTTGCACAGTTGAATCATTCACGCAGGAGTGTGGCAGGCCATCGTGTGCCAGGCACTGTGTGAGAAGTGAAATAAATAACAAACAGTTTTGCTAAATTCTCCTTGCCTAGAGTGTGATCTTAAGGTTGACACTCTTAGAATCTTGAATTTGTCTTTGAGAGTGTAATCATGTTAAACCATGTCATAAGAGACTCTCTATATAAATTTCAATTCAGTGTTTATCAGACTTCAATAAAAAAATACCGCTTTTGCAGAAAGCAGATTTCTCAAGTCAGCTTGCCCAGCCGGCGTTTTGTGTTACCGTAGTCAGACCTCCAAGCGAAACCAAGCTCAGGGTGGTCTTGAGATCACGGAGGCAGAGGCAGAAGCATGTATTCAATGGTTCACAGGGACTCATGCGTGGGATTCTACGTCAGGTGCCCACCTTCCGCCTTCCGCCTTCCTGTCTTTAACAAGTAATGCTAGGCCTATAGACCCCACCCCTCTTCTGATTGGTAAATCGTATTTTATGTATTTTATTGAAGTATAGTTGATTTACAATGTTGTGTTAACATTGAACTGAACAATTTCTGCTGTACAGTAAAGTACACATGTTATACATGTATATATTCTTTTCCATTGCAGTTTATAACAGGATATTGAATATAACTCCCTGTACTATACAATAGGATCTTGTTGTTTATCCATTCTGTTGTAAACTCTTTAACAAGTTAATATTTTTGGCTAACTTTGGCTTTGGGATATCGTTTTTTAAGGACTTTGCTTACTTATTAATGCTTAAACTACAGTGACAGTAACTGCCATCAATTAATCACATGCTTAATGTTCTCCAGGCACTCACTGGACTTCAAATGTATTATGTTTCATGCCTCCCAAGCCAGTGGGGTGTGTCCTTTTCTCTTTCTTGCAAATGAAAATGTTCACGTCTCACAAAGCTGAAAGAGCCTGCAAGCTCTCGCCCTGGATTAAACCCAAGTCTGTCTGACTCGGAGCTTTCTCTGCCTGCTGTACTTTGTGTTTCATTTTTATGGTCACATCCTTGTCTTACAGCCAGTCAGGCTGTGGTTAATATATGCATTTGTTTTCTTTTTCTTTCCCTCTGCTGTAACCTTAACTCTGGGCACCATTATTTGCTACCCAGATTACTAGACTAGCCTTCTACAGGGATTTCACAACTCCTTTCCCAATTCTAATAGACTTTACATAATAAACAGATCAGTTTTCCTAAGGCACATTCTGATCATGTTGGTTACTTTCTAAAAAGTTGTCCAGGCTCTCCATCGCCTACATAACAGTCGCAATTCTTGATCAAAGAGACACTTCAGAGTCCCTTTCTAGCCCATCCTCCTGCTGGCCGCCTTCTCTAGGTCTGTGGTCCAGCCAAACTCACCGTGTTCCCCATTCAAGTCTGCTCTATGGCCTCCGTATGTTTCCCGTTTCTTTAACTTTGTTAAGAATAGTCTCCATTTCTTCTTGTGTGTATACCCTAATCAAGTGAGGCTCAACCCACGGCAACGGATTTGGGATATAACCCTTCGATAGTTCTTCTTCGAGCGCATCTCCATCAGTTCTTCCAGGTATAGCCCCTCTCTGAACTTTCAGAGCCTTGGATCTGCACTTCCACATGGCCTCTGCTCCTTTTAATATTATACTACTGTGATTTAAAGTGGACATTTCCTACCAGAATGCAAGTTGCTTGTCCCAAAAGTCAAGACTGAAACGAGGATTTGAGTGTAAGCGATTTCTTCTGAATCTGATCTTTACATCACTTTCAGGAGAAGGGGAGGGGTGAGACAGGGGAGGGAAGCGTGTATGCTGTCCAGTAGGTCAAGGCTCTGAGAAGCTGAGCTTCTGTCCTCTGTGTGTCCCCACTAAGCGGGTGGGGAGCTGAAGTAGTCACACGCTAGTTTCCCTTCTGTACTGGCCAAGGGCCACATCCAGTGAAGGTAACTCAGCTCCCCCAGCCTGGCCAGGAAAGACAGAGCCCCTCATGAATCACAGAAAGCACTCAGGGAGACAAGCACGCTTTGATGTGGGCACAGCAAGAGTCTTCAGTAGCCTTCCAGGGCAGAGCCTTATGGGTTTATCTCTCTGTTCTCCGTAGTGACCATGAGTCTTAGTACGGTGGCACTGATTCAGTTGCCCGTAGATTTCCAGCCATCTATCTGGTGTCTTTGTTTGATGGCAGGCCCAGTGTGAGCCATTGTGGATGAAGCCCTGAGCACGGCTGACCCATCTCAGTGCTGCTCACGTGGAGTTTATACATGGGGGGATCGTCCCCGAACAAGGAGGAAATAATCAGATGGCTGACCTCTGTACACACTCCTCTAGGGATATCTATAAGCAAAATTTTGTTTGCCGCTAGTTAAGGAAGCAATAACTACATCAAAACCATTAAAAAAAATCCAAGTAATATGGCTTCAGTAATTGAGAAATGTGCCAGTGGGCATGATTTAATATGGATATCTTTTCGTATTAAGCAAGCAAACAAAAAACCAAAACATCCCAAGTTATTTACTTAAGGCATTTAAAAATTATTATATAATGTCTTAGTTATATGAATCCAGTAAGATTTCCTTTTAAAGACTGTATAAAAGCGGTTAAGATAGGTGCTCAAACGTTGTTTCTGGTTAATAATGAAAGCATTTGTCAATTTTCATATCTTCACTTTATCCACAAAACAATCTTAACAATAAATTCATCATTTCCTTGAAAATGTATGCCTTGGCAAGTATTTCTCTGAGGAGAGGTTAAAATATTCCCCGGCGTATAATTGCTATTTAACAGGTCGCCCTGTGAAATGGGTAGAAAATATCCTTTGTCGTCCTTGTTGTTTGGGAAATCAGCTCTACAGGAGAGTCACAATGTTACTGGGATTCCATCATCCAATTAGCACTGTAATTACTATAAATAATAGATCTGAGGCGTGTATGTCAGCCTGCCATTGATGAGTCATGCATGTTCTCCCAGGGGAATTATATTCGTATGAATGGATTTGATTGTGTCACAACTGACAAAACGCTACTCAGACAGGAGAGTCGGAGTGGTGCCTGGCGAATGGTAGGAGCGCGTGGATGTGTGCGGAATGCAGGCGTGGATGAGCGTCCTGACCACTGCCCCTCCAGCTCCTGAAGTTAGCGGTAGCCTAAGAGGTCCTCTGCTATCTTCACCATCAGCCCCTACTCGCACTCCCACTCCGTAGCCCACAGCACAGTTTCCTTTCAGTTTATGTCCCCAGCATATACTTTACCCCTTGCTGTGAAGGGTCCACTGTGATTTTGTTTTCCTGATCGTCAAGAAAAAGACTGCAGAGCAATCCAGACATTTGGCAAAACATTCTTGGACAGGTGATTCAGGCAAAAAATTGTCTACTGATAAAATGATTTATATAATGATGGTATTAGAAATTCACTAATATCTGGGAGTTGCCTCATTGTCATTCCATTGCTAAGTTGTGTCTGACTCTTTGAGACCCCCGTGGACTGCAGCACGCCAGGCTTCCCTGTCCTTCAGCACCTCCAGGAACTTGTTCAAACTCATGTCCATTGTGTTGATGACGCCATCCAACCATCTCATCCTCTGTCGTCCCCTTCTCCTCCCCACTTCAATCTTTCCCAGCATCAGGGTCTTTTCCAGTGAGTCATTCTTTGCATCAGGTGGCCAAAGTGTTGGAACTTGAGCTTCAGCATCAGTCCTTCCAGTGAATATTCAGGACTGATTTCCTTTAGAATGGACTGGTTGGATCTCCTTGCAGTCCAAGAGACTCTCAAGAGTTTTCTCCAACACCACAGTTCATAGGCAATAGTTCTTCGGCGCTCAGGTTTCTTTATGGTCCAGCTGTCACATCTGTACATGACCACTGGAAAAACCATATTTTTGACTATATGGACTTTTGTCGGCCAAGTAATGTCTCTGCTTTTGAATATGCTGTCTAGGTTTGTCATAGCTTTCCTTCCGAGGAACAAGCGTCCTTTAATATCATGGCTGCAGTTACCATCCGCAGTGATTTTGGAGCCCAGATAGAGAAAACCTGTTACTATTTCCACTTTTTGCCCTCCTATTTGCCATGAAGTGATGAGACCAGATGCCATGATCTTAGGTTTTTGAAAGTTGAGTTTTAAGCCAGCTTTTTCCCTCCCCTTTTTCACTTTCATCAAGAGGCTCTTTAGTTCCTCTTCACTCTCTGCCACTAGAGGGGTATCATCTGCCTATCTGAGGTTGTGGCTATTTCTCCCAGCAATCTTTATTCCATTTTGTGATTCATCCAGCCTGGCATTTCACATGATGCATTCTGTATATAAGTTAAATAACCTAGGGAGTTATCTAGGTTACTATAATTTGATTTATTTAAAATAGGTGAAACTAATGTGCAAGTATTTTTAACTTTATAATTACATGTAATATTTTACTATAGTTTATTGTATTATATATAATATATATATTTATTATTTATTATATTGTATTATAATATATTTATATTTATTATAGTTTGCACATTAATCTGAAAGATCAATAGTAATTAATAATCAAATGATTCGTAAGTTCATATTATACCATTATATTTAATTGATTTTTAAGTATTTCTATACTAAGTTCCCCAAACCAAAAGTAGTTGTTTGAAATCTTCATCCTTATTTTCCAAAGATAAAGAGAATAGCTATAATTACCAATAGATACCACACAGATTATTTCTATCTGGATTCTATTCTGTGGTTTTGTTTCTGTTCTTAATGACATATTCTCATTCCGTATCAATCATTTCCAGTGAGAAAATGCATCATTTTCTCTATTCATAGATATTATTTTTTACCTGAGATTTATAAAACTATTATTTTTGAGATATAAATTGTGCAAGTATAGATCAAATCCTATTGATCTGAATACACTGTAGAGTTCATGTCCTCTGTGCATGCTCAATTGCTGAGTCATGTCTGACTCTTTGCAACCCCATGGACTGTAGCCCGTCAGGCTCCTCTGTCCCTGGGATTCTCCAGGCAAGAATACTGGCGTGGGTTGCCATTTCCTCCTCCAGGGGATCTTCCTGACCCAGGGATCAAACCTGCATTTCCTGCATTGGCAGGCAGATCCTTTACCACAGTGCCACCTGGGAAGCCCTCGGTCCTAATAAACAACGCAGTTTACTTGTGCATCCGTATGGCATTATTCCAGTAATACATTAGACATATCTTTGTCACCATATGTTCCTGATGAGTCAGTGAGATCAGTGTCAGCATGTGAGAACTTGTCCCGTGTGTGACCAGGAAACCCCTGCAGTCAGATTTTTTGAGCAGATATGCTCTTTGATTATAAAATGTAACTGCAGTTTTGCTTTGCAAACTATTTGCAGCTCTTTTGAAAATGTATCACTTCATTTCCAACTGCCTTCTTATTTACTCATTCTAAAATTTTAGGGAAAGAGCTCTTAATAATTTATTGTTATTGAGCTAAGTGTTATCGTTGTTTCCTTGTGCAGTCTTAAATGACTAATTATTTGACTCAAGTTGACTATTTAGGAGAAGGACCAGCTCGGGGACAGGAAATAGGGAGAAGCAGGGAAACTGGGCAAAGTGCAGACCTGTGATGAGAGTCGTGTAAGACTCATACGGTTAGTGAGCAGTTGATCCTGTGGAGGCTCTCCATCAAGGTCGTGAGTCTGTATAACTTATAAAAGTCAACCGGAACAGAAACAGACACATCGATCAGTGAAACTGAATAGAGAACCCGGATATAAACCCTTGCACCTGTTGCAATTAACCAACAGCAAAGGAGGAAAAAGTGTACAGTGGAGGAAGGACAGTCTCTTCAATAAATGATGCCTGAAAACTTGGCCAGCTACATGTAAAAGAATGAAATTAGAACATTCTCTAACACCTTACACAAAAATAAATTCAAGATGGATTAAATACCTAAACGTAAGTTTGGAAACCATAAAGGGAAACCTAAAGGGAAACCTAAAGGGAAATATGGGCAAAACACTCTGACATGAATCATGGCAATACTTTTTTGGACCTGTCTCCTAAAGGAAGGCTTCCCAGGTGGCTCAGTGATAAAGAACCCACCTAACAATGCAGGAGACGCAAGAGCTGTGGGTTCAATGCCTGGGTTGGGAAGATCCGCTTGAGTAGGAAATGCAACCCACTCCAGGATTCGTGCCTGGAAAATTCCACGGACTGAGGAACCTGGCTGTCTACAGTCAGTCCATGGGATCACAAAGAGTTGGACACGGCCGAGCATACACACACAGCAAAAGCAAAGGAAATATGAGGAAAGATAACCAAATGGGGCCTAATTAAACTTAGAAGCTTTTGCATAGCAAAGGAAACCATCAACAGAATGAAAAGACCGCCCACTGAATGGAGAAAATATTTTCAAATGGTATGACTAATAAAGGGTTACTATCCAAAATATATAAACATCTCATACAACTCAATAAAAAACATGGGCAGAAGAACTGGACGGACATTTTTCCAAAGAGGGAATGCAGCTATCCGATAGGCACATGAGAAGATGCCCAGCACCACCAAGCATCAGATGCAGATCCAAAGCACAGTGAGATCCAAACCTCATGCCCGTCAGAAGGCTGTCATCAGAAAAACCCCAAATACCAATGGTGTGGCTGTGGAGAAAAAGGAAACCTTGTACACAATTGGTGGGAATGGAATTAGTGTAGCCTCTGTGGAAAGCAGTATGGAGATTTCTTTAAAAAGCTAAAAATAGAACCACTACAGTGTGCATGCAGGCTTAGTCATGTCTGACTTTTGCAACCCCATGGGCTGTAGCCCACCAGGCTCCTCTGTCCATGGAATTTTCCAGGCAAGAATATTGGAATGGGTTGACATTTCTTGCAATTCCATTCCTGGGTATATATCTGGAAAAAAAAAAAAAAAAAACAGCAATGATTTAAAAAAAAGAATAATGTGCCCTAATATTCATAGCAGCATTATTTACAACTGCCAAGATCCTGAAACTCCCTAAGTGGCTATCAGCAGAAGGATGAAGAAAATCTCATCCTCTGCATATAGTATTATAATTTTTGCATAGTTCAGTGAATTCATAGACTTCCCTAAAGCACATCTGTGAGTCCTGTAGGGATCCTTATATTCAATACCCACATCCTGCCATAATAATTTATTTCCTGCCTACTTAAATTATTTTAGAAGATTTTGTGCTCTTACCAAAGTCCTTAAACTAAAAGACTAAATCTTATAAGAATAATCTCTAGGCAGTCTGTTAGTTTATGATAGTGAACTTGTGAGTTTTCTTTTTCAGTAGGTGTTAGATGTTATGACAAAACCTACTAAAATAGTATCAAGTGAAACAAAAATATTAATGCAGAATTCACTTTGACAGGTTTAATGGCCATGCTTTGGGGAAAGTGATAAAATGTGTATCTAGCCAGTTTGAATGCCCATAGGAAAACAAGACTTTCTACATCTGGGTTTATATGCATGTATTTATTGAACATCTGCAATCTGTAAGTCAGTGAATCAAGCATAAGAGAAAACAATACATCAATAGATTGATTTACCTAAACTTATTTTGAATTCAGATCTCTGGTTTTAGATGTCTTAAGGTGAGAACTGCATTAGGCCCTTTGCTAGAGTTGGAAGGAAAATACTTCTGCATTGTCTAAGAATGCACTAAGTCCTTTCAGCTTTATTTTTCCTAGTTTGGACCTTTCCTATAGTCTTTCAGTAAAGTGTTGAGTGATATTTACTGTGAGTTATAATGTGCCCCACAATATTAAACCAGAAACTCCAGAATTCCTTGTGTGTAGTCATGAAATGTTACTGGAATCCCTGGCCTAATCTCATTTACCTTTTCAGTGAGTCACTTAGTGAGGGTTCTTTGGTTGGCAGTTTTCATCTTAAGTTTTAAAATAACTTAAATCTCTAGTATGAAATGAGTAATATTTGAGTTAATAAGTTTAAGGATTGAAGGACTCTCTTGCTGTTCACTGCCAGCTGTGTTACTTATCTGATGGGATGTTTTCTGAACAAAGCATCATAACTACTTAAAGCCTTTTTGCTTGAAGCATTTCATAAACTTGAATTAATCTTTTCTATTTCTGATCTTTTACTATACTAATTGTTCTCAAGTTGTTAAAGGTTTTTGTCTCCCTAAATAGTTCCTGGAATTGATGAGTCTTCCTTATTTCACAATCATTCCTACCTGTGCCTTGCACAATATAAATAATAGCTAAAGTGGGATATTTATTATATGGCAGTTACTTTTCTGTGCATATTGTGTGTTTTAATTCATTTAATCCTGTGGACAGCTATCACTTATTGGAAAATAAGGTTGAGTAATTTCCCGAGCTTTCAGAGCTGATGGTAGAGCCTAGGGTTAAACCCAAATTTTAGAGTTTGAGAGCCAGTGTGTGCTAACTACTATACATAGTGCCTTGTCTACAGTAGGTTGTGGGTTTTGTGTTTGGGGCTGCGCTGCGAGGCATGTGGGATCTTATTAATAGTTCCTGACCAGGGATTGAACCTCTGCTCATTGCAGTGGTAGCATGGGGTCTTAACCACTGGATCACCAGCGAAGTCCCTAAAGTAGTTTTTGGTGACTCTTTTTTGACTATCATTTGCTGTCACATTTCCAAAGCAAACATGCCTTTGAATTGTTCACCTGGATTAGGCGGGAGTGTTAATGCATACTGTTTCCTTTTGTAATTATATTATACCTCTTAAGTTGCCTGTTTAGTGGTATAAAACCACTTGGAAGAAAGGTAAGAGAATGTCAGTGTATGATAGTGTTACTTACGAAAAAGGATAAATTGGATAGTTGGGGAATTAAAAATAAATAAAAATTTTTAAATATAAGAATTTAGATTTCTTGAACTCCCTGAGTCACAAGCTCTAGTTCTCTTTCCTTCCTGTTTGTGACACCGTTGTGTTTCCTTAGAGGCAGCCTTTGTTTCATGCGTGAAGTTTCCTGCCACGTCTGAATGTGGCGTATCTATAGTACTGTTTTCTGTTTCAGCTGCTGAAATTAGACCCTTTTTACCTAACCCTTGACTTATGTAATAATTCCTTATTTCTTTGCTTTAATATTTCTTGACTATTTATGACATTAAAATTTCCTTAAAGTAAAAAAAAAAAAAAAAAAAAAGAAAATGTGGTAAGTACATTCAGTAGAATACTACTCAGCCATAAAAACATGCAGTTTTGCCATTGGTGGCGACATAGATGGGCTTGGAGGGCATTGTGCTAAATGAGATGTGTCAGACTGAGAAGGAGATACTGTATGATATCACCCATATGTGGAACCTAACAGGACAGCAGACTAGTGACTCCAGCAAAAAAGGAACAGACCTGCAGATACAGAGAACAGACTAACAATCGCCAGTGGGGATGGGAGAGGAGAGAGGGACGATAGAAGGAGCGGGGACTAAGAGGTGCAAACTATTGTGTAGAAAATAAGCTGCAAGGATATATTGTACAATATAGGGAATACAGCCACTATTTTATAAAATCTATAAATGGAGTATAACCGCTAAAATTGTGAATAACTCTATTGTACACTTGTAACTTATACAATACCATAATCAACTATACTTCAATTTAAAAAAGTGGTGACCTTCCATCCAAAGCAAACTTCTCAGAGGTAGAAATAAATCTCAATTGGGAACATTCTAGAAAGTTGGTTGCAGTATCTTTTTTCTGTCTGGGCATAAATAAAACATATATGCTATTAACAATTTTAATGCATGTTCTAAGAAATATCATCAAGTTACTCCTTGAAACCAACACATGAATGATTCAGATGACAAATAGGTAGAGGTGACTTAAATTTTCATTCTGTTGCCTTTTCACAATAAAATAGTGCTGAGTGCAGAGACCTCTCTATATTTTTTAATGTTTTAATCTTGTGCCTTAGTGTCAAACTGACTGAGTTAGAATCGTTTTTATTGCTTCTTGTAAACATGTATTTATGACTATGCAGAAACTTTTTATTTTTCGAGTGACCGTGTGTTTTAGTACCCCTCTGTCTGAATTATCCATGGATATATTTCGTATTCTTCAGAAAGAATATTATGACCTCTATGTTAGGGAGGCCTGGCGTGCTGTGATTCATGGGGCCGCGGAGAGTCGGACACGACTGAGCGACTGAACTGAACTGAACTGAATGTTAGACGAAGGAAATTGTTTCCATTAGGCATATTGACTGCCAGACAGCAGTGTATTCTACAGGACAATGGACTATTTGTAATACTTTTATATATTACTGACACCATCAGACAAGATGCAACAAGAAATCTACAAATAATTAGAAAAATTATTTCTACTCTAGTTCCTTTAGCATCTTTGGAAGTTACTTATGCAAGAGTATACTGTGAAACTAAGTAAAATTTAGCTTTCTAGTTTGAATCCTTTTTCCAAAAACAAGTCAATATTTTAGTGTTAAGAAAAAATAATTATATAGTACAGAAACTGTAAACGGTTAAGAAACATGGGAAATGATCTCCCATCATTATGAAAGTTAAGTAAAATTTAATGATAACATTCTTCTTATTTCCCCCATCAATAGTTTTAAAAAATCATTTAGTTTTAAGATGTCTGTTGCTGTTAAGGATTCAATGAATGGGAATTCTGCATCACACTGGAATGTTGATAAAACCTATTTCAAAAATAATTTGTCTCAGTAAGCTTATAAATATTTATCACCTTTAACCTAGGAATTTCATTTATTCTTAGTTATTCAGTAGAAGCAGCAACTATAACAAGCTCCCAAGAAATGCTTTTATGAAATTATTAATAATAATCTCAAAAGCTAGAAATTATATAATGACCAGTAAAGAGGTTACTGGTGCTTGCTTATGCAGCTTTAACAATGTTGTTTACAAACATTTAACAATAATATTTTAGTACTCAGAATAAAAGGAGATCATGGAGAAGTTGATGTGGTTCTCAGCTGGCTTCCACACTGGTTGAACAGACAAAACACAAAGTTATAATTCATGGAAATACGTGTAATTAGAAATGAGGACCTGCTCCAGTGGTTGGCAGGCCTTTAGGATTTCCTCACTGCCTGGGAATCCACTGCCAAGCTAGTCTAGGAAAAATTGTCTTAACATGGCGGAGTGGCTTTCATTTTATTTTAAATTTTGGAGAAGGAAGCTTCTCATCTCTACTCTGGCACTCCCTCCTTATAATTTGCTTGTCTGTCAGTGCCTCATCACACCCCAAATCAGCTACGAGTCTTGGATTCACTCTGGCTTTTTCTCGTAACTTGTTAAACTAAAAGCAGTGACTTAACAGACTAGAGTTTATAGACCCCAGAACTGGGAAGGACAAAGAGAGGGACCATGTAAGACCCCTGACGTTTGAAAGGTGATTTAACACCCAGACGGAACAGTGCGGGTGTAAAATGTAATGTGGGCTCCTGCTGTCCTTGGGGGTTATTTCGAGAACTAACAGAGGGGGCGTTTTAAAGAGATTCATCACTAGGCACGAAAGGATGAGTAGGTTTGTGGCTTATTTGTGCAGAGTTGTTTCTGCCTGTGAATTGCAGCATCTTATTTTTCGGGAGACCTGCTGACAGCAGCAGTAGCCAGGGGTGTAATCAACCTGTGTGAACAAGTCAACAAGGGAACTCCAGCAAGGAAGCACTCCACAAACTAAGAAACTGGCTGCTGCTGCGCTCTGATGACAGTGTCCAAACTCCTTCCAGACAGACTGCAGCTGGTTAAATAGAGCTCATTCAGTGTGTGTGACTGTGAGAGAGGCCATGAAATATCGTCTTTGTTCTTTATATCCCATTGGACCGTAGGTCGCATCATTTAACCAATCAGTATGTGGTTATTGTCCCTGTCCTCAGGGTCTTTATATTCCAGTAGGGAACATAAGATTAATACAGACAATAACTTTGACACAAGATAAAATGAGATCAGTGCCAGGAGAGGGGCACCCAAGTCAGAGTATAGAAAAATCACTGAAAAGAGTTAGTAGTTCAAGAATGCACAGTCATCGTTCTTAGACAAGACTGTGTTAAATACTCCTCAATTAGCTGTGATGTTGTCATTTTAGATTCCGGGGCTTGTTTTTCCTTTACCCTCCGACCAGAAACAGTTTGTGAGTAAAGGGGCAGGACTAGAAGAGAAGCCTGTGTCCTTTTGACAGTAATCTGTTCATGATGTGAATTCAAATCTAGAAGGTTACAGAAATTTGTACACTATTTACTGTTTTCAGCAGCATGATTAGATGTTTTAATAAAAAGAATGATTTTATGATCATGACCTTTTAAAAAGGTCTGTTTGAGGCAAGACAGGTAATCCATTTTTTATTTCCTTCTTTGCCACTTACCCGTTTCTCAGTTTAATCTGAGTAAAGAAAAATTAGTCATGAAACATATGTGTATTTAGATGGGAATTGAGAGAGGGGAGCTTTCCTGATTTCATAGTATCTTCCTGGGTGAAATGGGCTAGTCATCATTCTAACTCCAGGAGAAAAAGGCAAGCTGCCAAAGTGCAAATATTGGCTGAAAACATTTGGCCATTTTCTGCAAATTAATTATTTTATTCATTCAACCATGTTGTCTTACTGATCACTTGGAATCTAGAAATGCCCACTATTTAGTCTTCCACACAAGGCACCTAGGTTTCGTTATGCCTTTATTGTCTATGTCTAGTAGTCAAATGTGGAGCTAAAACTTATTAAACCAAATGTATCTCTGAGACTCATGAGAATATGTGGTCTGAGTTCCCGTTTCCCACTATGGTTCATGCAGCTAGATTAAGTCTTTATCAGTGTTTCCAAGCTCCCAGCCTCCTAAGTCTCCTGGTGGAAAGTTGTTTTCTTGATGGACATCAGGGTCTCCCACGGGCACCTGATAGCCTTTGACCCCACAGATATCCGGATGGGGTTTGGTCACCAGTGAGCTGCCGTCCTGCTCCCCCAGGTGGGGCGTGTTCATAGTCATGTCTCAACTCTGGCCTGTAATGCTGCCTGGAGTGTGCTGGGGAGGGGACGCATAAGTGAACAGTCTTCTGGAGGATCTAATGTCAGGCTTCCCAGGGGCACCGTGGTAAGGAGTCAAGCTGCCAGTGCAGGAGAGACAGGAGACTCAGGTTCGATCCCTGGGCCTGGAAGATCCCCTGGAGGAGGAAATGGCAACCCACTCCAGTATTCTTGCCTGAAAAATTCCATGGGCAGAGGAGCTTGGTGGCCTATAGTCCATGAGGTTGCAAAGAGTATTATATATACAATCCAGTGACTACAGTGGATGCGGCCAGTGGTAGTTCTCATCATTAGTAACATGACCACATTACACATCTTATCTTAATTATATGCTTCCCTGGTGGCTCAGATGGTAAAGAATCTGCCTGCAATGCGAGAGACCCAGATTCAATTCCTGGGTTGGGAAGATCCCTTGAAGGAGAAATGGCAACCCACTCCAGTCTTCTTGCTGGGGAAATCCCATGGACAGAGGAGCCTGGCGGGCTACAGTCCACGGGGCAGCAAAGAGTCAGATGTGACTAAGTGACTGACACTCACTTTCCATGATGTTCTTATGAGATAAGCACTGGTATTCACATGATATGTGTAAGAAAACTGAGGCTCAGAGAGATCAGCATCTTATCCACGTCCCCTGGCTATAGGCAGGAAGAGCTAAAAATACATCTTTCTGGATCCAAAGCTTGTTTTCATTGTGACACAGATTAACTGTGTACCACAGCATAAACACACACAGACACAAAACAACAGCAGCAACTCTTAGCAGAATTTTAGGAAACCGCTAGCAGTATAGCAGAAAGTGAATATATTTTCAGTATCTAGTATCTAGCTCTTGGATCTGTCTTAATTCAGTTATGATGCTTTTCTAGGCACAGAAAAGATCCATGTGTTTTCTCTTGTCTCACCATGTGGCATTATAGATGCTCCCGGGTGATGACCTTCCCCAAATTAAATTGTAGGACTCATCAGTGGCTGATCCTACTGTATGTTCTAGCATAATTAAGTGGTGTGATGGCAGGACCAGACTTCTATTTCTATAGCTTCTATTCTTTTGCTTCCCTCTTCTGGGAAACACAAGTTGTTTCCTGGGAATGAATTTTGATGTCACACAAACTATAGAGGTAACAATATAAGTTAATCTTCACTCATGGCCTAGTGGCTTTTAATGTCATGATATTTCTACTAGTTTAATGTCATTGATTTATTTTTGTTATGTAGATTAGAAATTAGTAAAAATTCTTTGCTTAAAGTAATACAGATACACCCATCTTTGAGGCTAATACTAATGTATGCTTTTGCTTTTTTACAAAAGTAATAGAGCTGAGATGCATTACTGGCTTCCACTATTCATGCCATTTTGCTTTTTAAAGACTCACATATATGAACAGAAGTGTAAAATCGTAAGCTGTTGGAATCTTGTATGTGACCAAAATTCTGTCACTGTCTTTAGAAATTCAACAAGAAGACAAAATAACAGGTTTAAGCCATTTTGGAAAAGAAAAAAAAACACAAACACAGCACCCCACAGAGGCCTTGAAAGTTGTCACAGAATGAGCTTACTCTGCCGCAGCAGCATCTGCATTAAGCCGTGTGTGTGTTCTGGGAGGTGGTGAGGGGAGAGTGGTTGTGAGCCCACTGCTGTAATTTCTGCAATGCACCGTGGGCAGCGGGCTGTGAGGCTAGGCACTGGTTTAAGAAACTGGCATAACGGCTAACGGGTTAGTGTTCCAGACATTGTTGTATCCTAATAGAATAACTTATGAACCCAGAGAAACAGCCGGTATTTCTAGAAGATCTGAGTGAAGGTGCTTTTGATCCAGGCGTGCCTTCTGTTCTCTCGGGGGCTGGGAGGGGCAGTCTTGCTTTATGAATTCCCGTATTAGCTCGTTAAATTAGCACGGTGCTCTTTTGCAGACACCACTGTCCTCACGCCGCCCCCCGACCTTTCTCTGCACTCCGGAACCCTCGGGGGGAACCGAGTCTCGCTGAGCAGCTGCGCTCCGTGCACACCGCGCGGCCCTCGCGGGCAGGAGGCAGGCCGAAGCGCGGCTCCGTGGCCGGGCCTCTTGCTGCCGCCGCCCCGCCGTGTGCGCTTCCGGCCACAGGCCCGCGTCGCCCAGGGCGCCTGTGGGACGACCGCGGAGGCCGGCAACCGGTGAGGAGAGCCTCCGGTCTCGCTGTGGAGCAGTCAGGATGCACGCACCCCGGGGCGCCCGTCTGTCGGCCCCTGGGAGACTGACCCGCGGCCGCGCCCCGCATACACGGGCGAGCGGCCCGCGGGCGTCTGCTGAGCACGCGGGGCACGGCCCAGCTCCCGCGGGCAGGAGAGGGAGGTGGGCCCGTCCACACTGACTTCCTGTAAGGCTGCCCGCGGCTGGGTGTTTGGGCTTGCAGATAGCTAATGCATCTTTTCAAGTGTTCATTGTGTCCAGAGCACTGCCAGCACATGTCAAATTTACCAGGGTACATGTACATTATGCAGGAACAAAGCCAAGTGGAGCTGAAGTCAGTGCAAACCGTCTATGTTATGCACATGAAAGATAAATAGCATTCATACATTCCGTGTGTATACTTTTATATATATTTTCATGTTATTGTATGTAAAATATAGCATTTTTTATATACTGTTTTACATCATTTACATGACTTTAGTTGCTGAGTCATGTCCAGCTCTTTGTGACCACATGGATGGGAGCCCATCAGGATCCTCTGTCCTTGACATTCTCCAGGCAAGAATACTGGAGTGGGTTGCCATTTCCTTCTCCAGGGGATCTTCCTAACCTAGGTATCGAACCCAGGTCCCCTGCATTGCAAGCATTCTTTCTCATCTGAGCCACCAAGTACAGTGCTCAAAATTTATGAAAAGAGTCCAGAAAAGCTTTGTGAAGTGGAAGGAGTGAGGCTGCTCCCAGGGAGCTAGGGAAGAGTCAGCAAATGTGAGGCTAAATGGGAAGCGTCAACCTAGGAGCAGTCAGTCCGTTTACAGCAGTGGTAAATTCCCATTTCTGTTTTCCCTTGTTTGCTTCCCCTTATCATACAGCTTCCTACAGTCTAGATGAAAGAAGTGAAAAGTCAAAGGGAAGTCACTCAGTCGAGTCCAATTCTGTGACCAGGCAAGATTTTCCAGGCAAGAGTACCGGAGTGGGTTGCCATTTCCTTCTCCAGGGGATCGTCCCGACCCAGGGTTCAAACCCAGGTCTCCCGTGTTGCAGGCAGATGCTTTACTCTCTGAGCCACCAGGTAAGCCCAGTCTACTTAGCCCTCCCCAATCTACTATAGCTAGTCCTCTGGAGAATTCAATATGGCAAAGGAAAGGAGGAAAGAAGGGTTTTTAGGAATTTTAAACTTTAGTGAAATTTATTATGTGAATCTTCAAGAACACGTTTCTTAGCAGTTGCACCCAAGTTGTGGCATTTATTGAGAATTCACAGATGATATGGAAGCTCCTGTTGAGAGTGATATTGTTGTATTATTTAGAGGTACTCAGGGAAATAATTTGAATCATCTCCTTAGGAAGATATTGCCATGTCTTCTGTACTTTTGGGCAAAGATTCCTTCCCCAGTTTGTTTTCCACAAAGCTAGTCGTCATACTGACTTCCTGAGAAAGATCGCGGCAAAAACAATATCACGTACTTTCCTAATAACACCCATTCCTGTATTTTACACTGTAGGAATAGCTCTCCTGCTCTCCCCCCATTTGTGGCATGCACATCCCTCTCTGGGGTGGACATTCCATGAGCATACAGGTGGTGTGTGATGTGAAGCACTTCGTCACTGGTCTGAGGCTGCAATCCCAGAGGTAATTTACAGTGTTTATAAGTTGCAGGGTCCCTGATTGCACACAGCCTCTGAATCAAGACTTGCAGTGCGTGTTAGCCTGTAGAGGGGACACTGGTTGGTTCCTGCAGTGTCGGGAGCGCTCACTTGAGTCTGTGTTACTCATTTACTAACTTACAGTACAAGGAAAATGGTGACAAGGCATCTGAGATGCTTGACTGGTTTTATGTAATGATATCAAGCACCCGAAAATGTTGCAGAAGTATGACTTTTTATTAAAAATCCATTAAAATGATTTATTTATGAAAAGACACTTTTGCATTGGACATTCATGCAAAATAACACTGAATGTCTTTTAAGGAAAGAGCAAGTAGCAGATTGGAGCACTCCAATTGGTAAGAGACTCACTTTCTACTACAGCCAGTGAATTAAGTCAAAACAGAAATACTGAGAAAACACTAAAGCAGGTTAAAGTCCCAAGTTAAACTCATGACACGGCCAAAGGTAAAAAACAAAGCAAAAATGAAATCCTCAGCAGCTAACGTCAGTCATAGTGAAAAATGAAAAGAAACTGTGGTGAACGTGGCTCAAGTCGTTCCATTGGAGAGCGTTCACTGAGCCTGAATCTCACTGTGCTATGCAAAATGTGTGAAAAGCATTTGTGTGTCAACAGTATTCTCAGGAACTCATTTGTGCTGCCTTGTGTGAAAACAAATCACTTAAGGCAAAACAGTAGTGAGAAGATTCTCGATAGTATGTCTGTATGTAGAATCCTACTTTATGAATGTCCTCTCTCATTTTTCCCTGAACAGACAGGTGTTTGATCTTTCCTGAGACACTTTAGTAGCAGACTTAGAAGCTAGATACTGTAAGATTTTGCTATTGATAATTAACAGGGATGGCTTTTATGGTATTGACCAAGAGTTTCATGGATCAAGGAAACAATACATTTTGACTCCACTGCACAGAGTAAACATGCAATACTTGTGGGAGACTGAGTCAGTTTTTCTGGGCATATGTCCCCAAAGTCCATCCTGTGTATAACTGTATGTGGCCAGAGGAACTGCACAGTTCATTAGTCTGATTCATTTCAAACTAACTTGTAAAATTAGCAGGGTAATGTAGCGTACATAGCATCCCATGAGGATAAGGCAGAGAAGGAGATTTATGGTTGACCAAGTAAGACGCTTAGGTCAAGGATTGGCAGACTTTTCTGTAAAGGACAAGACGATAAATATCTGGCTTTTAGCTTTGTAGTCAATGTATGGTCTCTTTCACATGTTCTTTTTTGTAGCACTTTTCTATGCAACCGTTTAAAAAGGTAAAAATCTTCTTAGATCTTTGCAATACAAAATAGATGCAAGCGACTGTGAGACTATGGTTTGCCTGCTGAGCCAAATCAGTGTGTAGTTGGTGCCTTGTGCATCTTTTCATTATAGGGGACTGGAATGCAAAAGTAGGAAGTCAAGAAGCACCTGGAGTAACAGGAAAATTTGGCTTTGGAGCACGGAATGAAGCAGGGCAAAGGCTAATAGAGTTTTGCCAAGAGAATTCACTGGTCATAGCAAACATCCTCTTTCAACAACACAAGAGAAGACTCTACACATGGACATCACCAGATGGTCAACACTGCAATCAGACTGATTATATTCTTTGCAGCCAAAGATGTATACAGTTAGCAAGAACAAGACCAGGAGCTGACTGTGGCTCAGATCATGAACTCCTTATTGTCAAATTCAGATTAAACTGAAGAAAGTAGGGAAAACCACTAGACCATTCAGATATGACCTAAATCAAACCCCTTATGATTATACAGTGGAAGTGAGAAATAGATTTAAGGGACTAGATCTGATAGATAGAGTGCCTGATGAACTATGGATGGAGGTTCATGACATTGTATAGGAGGCAGGGACCAAGACCATTCCCATGGAAAAGAAATGCAAAAAAGCAAAATGGCTGTCTGAGGAGGCCTTACAAATAGCTGTGAAAAGAAGAGAGGCGAAAAGCAAAGGAGAAAAGGAAAGATATAGCAGAGTTCCAAAGAATAGCAAGGAGAGATAAGAAAGCCTTCCTCAGCACTCAATGCAAAGCAAAAGAGGAAAACAACAGAATAGGAAAGACAACAGATCTCTTCAAGAAAATTAGAGATACTAAGGGAACATTTCATGCAAACATGGGCTTGATAAAGGACAGAAATGGTGTGGACCTAACAGAAGCAGAAGATATTAAGAAGAGGTGGCAAGAATACACAGAAAAACTGTACAAAAAAAGATCTTCACGACCAAGATAATCATGATGGCGTGATCATTCACCTAGAGCCAGACATCTTGGAATGTGAAATCAAGTGGGCCTTAGAGAGCATCACTACGAAAAAGCTAGTGGAGGTGATGGAATTCCAGTTGAGCTATTTCAAATCCTGAAAGATGATGCTGTGAAAGTGCTACACTCAATATGCCAGCCAATTTGGAAAACTCAGCAGTGGCCACAGGACTGGAAAAGGTCAGTCTTCATCCCAATCCCAAAGAAAGGCAATGCCAAAGAATGCTGAAACTACCACACAATTGCACTTATCTCACACACTAGTAAAGTCATGCTCAAAATTCTCCAAGCCAGGCTTCAGCAATACGTCAACTGTGAACTTCCAGATGTTCAAGCTGGTTTTAGAAAAGGCAGCAGCACCAGAGATCAAATTGCCAACATCCGCTGGATCATGGAGAAAGCAACAGAGTGCCAGAAAAACATCTATTTCTGCTTCATTGACTATGCCAAAGCCTCTGCCTGTGTGGATCACAATAAACTGTGGAACATTCTGAAAGAGATGGGAATCCCAGACCACCTGACCTGCCTCTTGAGAACCCTGTATGCAGGTCAGGAAGCAACAGTTAGAACTGGACATGGAACAACAGACTGGTTCCAAATAGGAAAAGGAGTACGTCAAGGTTGTATATTGTCACCCTGCTTATTTAACTTATATGCTGAGTACATCATGAGGAACGCTGAGCTGGAAGAAGCACAAGCTGGAATCAAGATTGCGGGGAGAAATATCAATAACTTCAGATATGCAGATGACACCACCCTTATGGCAGAAAGTGAAGAGGAACTCAAAAGCCTCTTGATGAAAGTGAAAGAGGAGAGGAGCCTCCTGTTCAGAGGAGGCTCTTTTCCTCTGTTGGCTCTAACCTTTTCCTTGCCCTTGGACCTGACCTCTCTGCTGCGCCTACTTCTGAACAGGAGACGGGTTTCCCACGTTCAAAGCAGGTAGTGCAGTTCAGCGAGGAAATATTCTTCTGCCATTTCCTCACGGCTGGATTCTTCTTCCTTTCCAGCTTCAGAAGCTGGAGAAATTGCAGGAACTAGTTCCAGAAGTAAGGGCTATAACAGATGCCTGCTGCTGGATTCATGGTAGCTTTTTGTCTTCCCCTGCTGTCGGCAGGGATGCTCCTAAACCCACAGAGTACTGAGTATGATGCAGGTCCTAAAGCTGTGGATAGGAGTTCCTTAGCCTGGAACTCAGGAGAAGTGCCAAGACCCAGAGTATTCTTCATGAACAGTTTCTGGAACAACCCATGGGAAGTCAGAGATAGGGGTGTCATGGAATTACCCATTTTAATCTTTTCAGAGGAAATGTTTTACAGGCTTACTTTAGTTGGCTTCTTTATGTATATTATCATGTTTATTTATTTGGCATGGCGAGCACTCTCTCTCTCTTTTTCTTTTCTTTTTAGCAAAAGACACTGGTCTCAAGTCTGTGCCTCAGGATATGCAGTGGGCAGGCTTTTGTTCATTTAAGTATTTTTCTGGTCAATTCTTTGCTCTGCCATGCTGAAATTTTAGGAACATATAGGTTACACAGTGAAGCAGATGTGGATTCCAAACCTGGAAAAATAAAAATGAAGAATTACTGAAATTAGAAAATGCCAAACCTTGATAATAGCAGCTCTTAGACAAGAAAATCAACTGAGGCACAGCTCTTTGGAAATTGGGAGTACAAAATAGTCTTACATTTCTTCTTTAAAAAGTGCATTAAACTGTCTCACATTTTCATCTTTTTTCTGTGCTTCTGTGTAAGCAATCGTATGCCTTTGCAAATTAATTTGCAGCCATCTGTTCAATGAAAACGAATCCCTTATTTTGCAGCTTAAGCTATTCAACTTAAAATTAAACTTTAAATGTATCTTAATATAAAATTCAAGTGAATAGGTAAGGAATATTGATAAATACAACAGTATATAAAGGCATTTTAACTGTTCAGGCTGTCATATGAAAGTTAGATGAAACAGTAAAATTTTTTGACTAGGGAACTTGTATCAGAGATAAAATATTAAAAAAGCACATAAATTTCTGATCCAAATAACAAACATGTTCTGAAGCCCAATAAAATTGGACTGAGCGCAAGGAAACAAACAACCCAGATATGGGTCTGCTTTATTTTAAACAGCTGTCTGTGAAGCCTGATTGGATACTTGGAAATGTGTTACAGGTAATTTAATAAATCAAGCCATTAAACTAATTCTACTTCAATGCTTAATTGCTTCAAGTGGAATTTTTTTCTTGAAATTATAAGATTGACATTCTTTTATGTTTTACTCTACTTATTTACCCAACCTTATTATACTTATGTTGGACCAATTTTTCCCTCAATATCCATAGAAATTAAATAGATAATTATAAGACTGTGACAGTTCTGGACAGATGAACATGCCTACTTCTCCAGCAGGTCATAGATAGGTGTGGTTGTTGGCTCCAAAATCAGAGATAAGGGACATCAACATCAATGTATTTCAGTCTTATCTATAGAAAAAATAAAACTCCATTAGACTCATAGCTTCATCTCTTCCAAACAACAAAGAAATTTTTTAATATAATTTGAATTTATGGAGAACTTAATTGGAAACAAATGCAAATTAGATACATTTTTGTTCATGATTTTATTTTTTTTAAATATATAAAACTTTATACATGCCCTCCTATTTTCAATAATTTCATCATGCCAAATTATGGCTTGTTTAACAAAATAAAATAATGCTAATTCCCCCCCAACCCCCCCAAAAATCACATTTAGCATGTGACTGTGGATGCATTTAGCATTTAACTATGGATGCATTTAGCATGTGACTATGGATGCATTCAGCATAGAACTATGGATGCATTTATCATGTGACTATAGAGACTGAACCAACACATTAAGTGTAAGTTAACTGCACTTGACTATGCGTACAATGGTCTAGCTTGCTCTGCTTTGAATGCCTCCCGTCAACTTCAGGTGTATCCATCCCTTGGTCTCCTCTAAGACTTGCTTCCAGGACCCTCCAGGGAATGAGAGTCCACAGATGTTCAGGTCCCTTGCAGTGGGCCCTCTGTACCTGTAGATCCTGCCTCCCAGGAGAAGAAGGGCCAACTGCAAGTTTAAAGGTTTTTAATTAGTTGCTCCTTTCCCTAATGACCAACCAACACAGTATGTCAGAAATATATTGACACTACACGATTTGAAATGAATTTTGAGATGTCAGGGTAAGTATGGCGGGAAGAGAGACAATGTAACTTTAGCATCAAAGCCTGTGTCTTCCTTATTTTATAAATATTATCATTTAATCGGAACACGGAGTAATTGAGAACTTTTTTAATTTTGTATTTAGTGAGTCAGGGAACTAGAGCCAAGGATGATAAAGTGAAAATGAAAGTGAAAGTTGCTTAGTCCTGTTCGACTCTTTGTGACATTATGGATTATACAGTCCATGGAATTCTCCAGGCCAGAATACTGGAGTGGGTAGCCTTTCCCTTCTCCAGGGGATCTTCCCAACCCAGAGATCAAACTCAGGTCTCTCGCATTGCAGGCAGATTCTTTACCAGCTGAGCCAGGAGGGAAGCCCAAGAATACTGGAGTGGTCGCCTCTCCCTTCTCCAGCGGATCTTCCCGATCCAGGAATTGAAGCGGGGTCTGCTGCCTTGCTTTTATTTTTTTGGGCTCCAAAATCACTGCAGATGCTGATTGCAGCCAGGAAATTAAAAGATGCTTACTCCTTGGAAGGAAAGTTATGACCAACCTAGATAGCATATTAAAAAGCAGAGACATTACTTTGCCAACCAAGGTCCGTCTAGTCAAGGCTATGGTTTTTCCCGTGGTCATGTATGGATGTGAGAGTTGGACTGTGAAGAAAGCTGATTGCCGAAGAATTGATGCTTTTGAACTGTGGTGCTGGAGAAGACTCTTGAGAGTCCCTTGTACTGCAAGGAGATCCAACCAGTCCATTCTAAAGGAGATCAATCCTGGGTGTTCATTGGAAGGACTGATGCTAAAGCTGAAACTGAAATACTTTGGCCACCTCATGTGACGAGTTGACTCACTGGAAAAGAGTCTGATGCTAGGAGGGATTGGGAGGGGGGAGGAGACGGGGACGACAGAGAATGAGATGGCTGGATGACTTCACCAACTCTATGGACATGAGTTTGAGTGAACTCCGGGAGTTGGTTATGGACAGGGAGGCCTGGCGTGCTGTGATTCATGGGGTCACAAAGAGTCGGACATGACTGAGCGACTGAACTGAACTCCTGCCTTGCAGGTGGATTCTTTACCAACTGAGATATCAGGGAAGCCCTAAAGCCCTAAAATTATATATCAGAAAAATAAATAATGCATGTGGACTGTTCTATTGTTTGAGGTGATATATACCACTAGAAATTTCACTCTCTGTTTAAAATCATATTTGGAATACCTCTGACTTCTATACGTGACTAACCCAAGCTCTTCCTTACAGGTAGGAAGTCATTCTGTAAGTCTCCAGTGTTTGGAGTAGCTAGTGGTTCCCTGCAAAGTAGAAACATTCACTGCTAGAATATGGGGAGCAGGCACTTAGATAAGGACAGGTCGGCTAAGGAAGAGCAGCCTAAGTGAACAGATTTAATTCCAAAGCAGATGGCACTTAATAATTTTAATTAATTAATCACTTAATTGATTGGCTATTTCTGATATGTATTTGAGCTGCAGAGAAGAGGCAATTGGGATAGGATTTCATGACAGAAACTAATTAAATGATTAAAGATGAAACTTGAATTCAGAAATGCACTTCAGAGGGAGAGGTTAAGCTTGATACCTGAAAGTTTCATTTTGTAAGTAGGAGAGTTGAAATGTTTTGTAGGGTTCAAAATGGAAACAGGCACTCTCTTGAAGGAACAGCGATATGATGATGAATCTTTAGCTTTCGAATATGACATCCTCCTGTGCTTTCATTAGGGCTATTTCACTTTCAACTCAGAACCCAGTTTATAATGCAGACTGTCATGTATAATCCTATAAAAAATTCTGGAGTTTTCCATTTGGAAAATATAAAAAATGTGCTTTTTGCTTTGACCACTATTCGGTAACTCAAGGAAATGTGTTTCCTTCCTCATATATTTGCATATTTGATCTATCTTTTATCATGCAGTTAACACCTGGCAAGCTCAATGGCTGTCCAATCCAGTTTAAGGTTCTGAAGATTGTCTTGTGTCACCCTTTATTCTTATCACAAAATATATGCATGTGTTGATGTGTATGCATGTCCATTTGTGTGTGTGTGTGTACACAGTTCAGTGATGACAAAGATTGTCTCTCCTCTAACTGTTACTTACGAGGCATCCAATACTTATTTGCTAAGTGATTGAAAGCACAAGATATTTAAAGATTATTTCAAACCAAGTGTAAGAGATTACCATACTGAACTTGGGGGCGTAAAAGGATGAAAAGGAAAGTGAGATAGAAACCTGGTAAGAGAGAACACCAGCGTGTTCAGATGAGCGATGAATAAGCAGTAGTTTCATCTGGTTGAGGGCAATGAAGGAGGTGACACTGGCATAGTTGGTAGGAACTCTACTTACTTATTTATTTTTTAATTGACGTCTAACTGACTTAGTTTGAAGTGTTCAGTTCAGTTCAGTCGCTCAGTCGCGTACGACTCTCCGCGAACAATTCAGGGTTTTTATACATTATGAAATGTTCATCAGGATAAGTATAATTACCATCAGTCTCCCTACAAGGTTATTATGATACAGTGACTGCATTCACTTTGCTGTACATTATATCCCCGTGTCTTATTTATTTTATAACAGAAAGTCAGTACTTCTTAGTCCCATTCGCCTATTTCACACATTGCGCACTCCCTTCCTTCTAGCAACCATCGGTTTGTTCTCTGTATTTATGAGACTGTTTCTGTCTTACGTTTGTTTGTTTGTTTTTCTGACTCCACGTATAATTGAAATCATATAGTATTTGTCTTTTTTTTCTGACTTATTTCACTTGGAATAACACCCTTTAGGTCCAGCCACATTGTCATAAAAGGCAAGATTTTTAATGGCTGAAAAATATTTTGTTGTATAAAAAATACATCTTCTAGATCCGTTCACCCATACCTCGACACTAGGCTGCTTCCATATCTTGGCTGTTGTAAATAACGCTGCAGTGAACATCAGGGTGCATGTATCTTTTCAAGGTAGTGCTTTGGTTTTCTATGGAAAGATGAGCTCTTCAGGTTTAAAGAGATTGTATAAGGTCTGCTAAAAGTGTTTAAGTGCTTTTGTTATCAAGAAGCTGCTGTGCCATATAAAACGCCAGGAAGAAACAGTACTCTCTTCATAGTTTAAAAGCTAGTTTTTTGTAGGTTTGTGTTAACTTTCGTCCTGCTGCCAAGATACTGTTTTGGTTTACACAGGATCGACACTCAGAGAGTTTTCAGTGCATGTCACTGGGTATTAGTTTTGTGGAGCAGAGAGGACGTTCTTGTTGTCTGTGCTCCCCCACAGCTGCCAGCAAAATGTCTTACACACGGAAAATACATAGGATCACTTAAACTTTGTGTTTCCGTCTTTCGGAATTTCTCAGCTACATTCTTTCCAGCATGGAGGGCATGTCTAGGGAATTTAATGTATTTTAAGAGATTACCAAAAAATGGACTTTTTGAGCTAGTACACTGCAACGGGAACTGCAGGACGCTAGATGTATTGAAGAATCAGGGCCCTTAGAAGCAGACAGATAGCCGGATACTTACAGAAATGAGAACCTTCATTTCACACTTATCATCTTCTTGGGTCCCCAGCAAATTGGCTCCATACTATGAATGAATGCAATAATTCATCAGGATTATTGCACAAGGAACTCCAGCTTTAGATATGAGTTCTAACTAGGTGGCCTGTACGTTTTTTCTTTTTCAGTATTGGAAATCTATGATGGATACATGCACAGACAATCCTAAATTGCATGATCATTTTAATAGCTACCCTGTTGGATCAAGCATGTGCTCAGAGCAGCCATATTTGGGAATACGGTTTTCTAAAAGGGACATGTAGGCTGGAACCCATCCCAGGTTGTAACAGTCAGTCTGACCTGACTAGACTGACTGCTTTAAATGCAATATTTGATACGGTTACAGCAGCCCTGGAATGGCATCTTATTGCTTCAGCTTTCCAGATGGAAATAAGGATGAGGGAGGTTTTGTGACCTGCCTTGTGGATGTGGCTAGACATACCCCAGGTTTGATGTCAGGTCTCTCTGCATGCAGAGCCTTTCTCCCAGGCTCTGCTCATAGGGCCATCAGCAGACATCTGGAGAAAGGAGACCTCCGTGTCCGGCGGGGCTGCAGGCAGGCTCCATAGGAAAGACTATTCAGGAGCAGCCTCGCAGCCTGGGTCCTGAGTCAGGGGGCTCCGCCTCTCCCTCTGGTCTCTGGAACACTGAGGTTGGGCGGTGGAGCAGGAAGGATGTGCTGGACCACCTCCTAACTCCTAGAATGTAAACCGTCAAATCATCACTCCACTGCAGAGCCTGTGTCTCCTGGCTCTCTGCGCCTGGGCCCTCTGACTATGGGAGGAGTGTGGCCGCCGCCCCTCACTGTGCCAAGACCAGGGGACGAATTCTTCACTGCTCTCCCTCCCTCTCTCTCTTCGCCTCCCTGCCCCCTTCCCTCCTTTCCTTTCTTCCTCGGTTGCTCTTCTGTCTCCGTCTGCCTGTCTCCCGCTCTCTGGTTAAGTCATGCTGCTGCTGCTGCATTGCTTCAGTCGTGTCCGACTCTGTGCGACCCCACGGACTGCAGCCCACCAGGCTCCCCCGTCCCTGGGATTCTCCAGTCAAGAGTACTGGAGTGGGGCGCCATTGCCTTCTCCGGGCTAAGTCATGGTATACCTATAATTGCACCAGAGTGTTTTTCTTCCATCACCTGCTGAATCCTTCCATGTGACTGTATAATGGCTTTAAATCTCCAAGGTTGAAAACAAAGCCCTGACTTCTTTAACGATGACTTCTTTCATGTCTCATTATCCAGGGTGTGGGGGATAAACAGAGCACACCAAAAGCCTTGTGAATTCGTATGTAGTTTGAGAAAGTTTGGGGTTTTTAAAAATTTATTTCTTTAATTGGAGGCTAATGACTTTACAATAATGGTTTTTGCACATTCGAGCAGTGGCGGTCGGAGTGTGTCTGATGGCAGACAGACAGACGTAGAAAAGAATGCCTCCCGTAACCTCTGTGTTCAGTTCAGATTCGACTGTCCACAAATAGAATTGTGTTGGATCATGCTCCCAGAATGGGGGGAAAAAAACAGCCCAGCAGATCTGCAGCCTTTGGTGTAAACAGATGTGTTTCAACCTGTGTTTACCCAGAAGGTGGGAGGAATCACTTCCCTCAGCACAGCATGATTTTGCTCTAAAGTGATCAGTCATTAAAAGGACATGGATTAGAACTGCAGTGCAGGCAGGTGGGTAGTGCCTGGGAAAATAACAAACTCTCCCTGCTTCCCCAGCTGAGTTCCTTCCATCATCTGATTTGGCTAAATTGCTGCTGCAGTCTTTAAGGTGGTCAAATGCAGACGTTAAAAATCTACTCCATCAGGCATTACTGGACTCTTGACACTCCTAGGAGCTGTGGCTGTTATGAAAGTGAACAGAGAAAAAGATCAGGATAGGGTAAGTAGAAATCTAGAAATTTCTTTAAAAAGTGATCATCAACTATCAAGTCAAGTGGTAAGCATGACCATAAAAGAAGAAAGAATGGTAAATGTTTATGTTTAAGGGAAATGAAAAAGAGACTGCAGACAACAGTCTAGGGGCAGTGATGGGAGCAGTGGGCAAACAGAACAAGGCCATGTTGAAGCAACTGAGAGAATATTCGCAGAGATGAAATGCTTAGTGGATGAAACATGAGAAATGTCTAGGAACCTTGCTAACCTGCAAAGTAAGAAGTTATTGGTAATGTCTGTAGGTAGTTGTCAGATTTCAAGTCGTAAAGAGAGTAGGTATGAGGAGATAGACATAGATGGCTCCTTCAAAATCGTTTTGATTAAAAAAAAAAGAAAATTGGCAGCCTGAAAAGTGATAGCGACAGTGACATTTCCTGAGCGCCTGCCGGGGGCTGGGCAGTGTGTGTGGTTCCTCTCACTTGGTTTGGGTGCCAGCAGTCATGACTGGAGGTTTGGGATGGAGAGAAGGTGAAGACGTGAGGGTGTCGCTTCACCCTCCCTCCCCACGCGTTCAGCAACTTGACAGATGATGAAGGCAGAAGATTCCTTTTTTCTTGCTGAGACTCAGTCCTTTTCTGTCTGGGTGTAGCCCCTTCTCCCATCCTTGTCTGCTCTTGGTTATAACTGCTGTGCCCTGGGCCCTGGCCCCAGCTTCCAGTGTCTGCCAGCTGCCTCCGTGAACACCGTCCTCCTTCCTGGATTCTCCCCTCATTCCTTTTGGGGGCTTTTGTAGTTCTCCAGCCCTCACGTGCAGCAGGATCACCTGGAGAGTTTGTGAGACTAGTGTGGGCCAGCCTCCAGCTCCAGCGTTTCTGACTCAGTAGGCTTTTACAGTGGGACCTGAGGTTTTGCCTTTCTAGTAAATTTGAAGCTGATGCTTATACTGCTGGTCAGGGCACTGCACTTGGGGAATTTTGTAAATTAAGCATATATTGGATGGACTCTGGAGAGCATGGCAGACTGCTTCACACAGCTCTGTGGTTGTCGGCTAGAAGAGGAATTTTGTTGACGTTTGTTTCCAGTAGATACAACCAGAATTAATGAGCAGAGGGAACACAGACTTCTTATTGGCACAAGGATGAATTGAGCTCACAGAGGGGCCCATGGGTGCCATGTGAGCTTGGCAGACACTGCAGAGGATTGGGGAGCAGTTTCCAACAGGATATGCAGTTGCAGTAGATGGTCTTGAATCTTCCTCCCAGTTCTGAGAGTCCAGTTTAACATTTTTACTTAGCATGGCCTTGTCCCTCTTGGTTTCCCTGGTGGCTCAGATAGTAAAGAACCTGCCTGCAATGCAGGAGACCCAGGTTCAATTCCTGGATCGGGAAGATCCCTTGGAGAAGGGAATGGCAATCCACGCCAGTATTCTTGCCTGGAAAATCCCATGGACAGAGGAGCCTGGTGGGCTGCAGTCTGTGAGATCGCAGAGTCGGACACGGCTGAGCAATTAACACTTTCACTTTGGCTCTCTTATTTTTCTAGCAGCAGGTGTAAAAATGTGTTTTTCTTTACTGCTCCTCCACCATCACCATCAGTCCTAGAGTTAGTAGCTGAACTCCCTTCCTACAAGACTCCGTGTTTACCATGCTCTCTGCTGAAGCATGTAACCCACATACGGTCCAACCAACCATTAAAGAGATTTCATCTGAAAACAAGTTGGTATTTAAAGATGGTCACAAGTCCTGTCTTCAGCCAGGCAAGCCACTGCATATCCCACTTTTGAAAAGGAGGGATTTTTGTGTTTGTCTTTGTTTTTTATTTTTTAGCCACACCACTCAGTGTGTAGGATCTTAGTCCTCCAACCAGGGTCCCCTGCATTGGAAGCACAGAGTCCTAAACGCTGGACTCCCAGGGAATTCCCAAGAAGGAGATATTTTTAAAATGTGTAACCTGCCTGCCCAGGAAGTGAAAGTGAGTTGACCAAACACCTGATCTGTAACTCAAGTGCAGAGTTTCTCCCCCATATCAAGCCGTGGCCTTTTATACTGAGGAGGAGATTGGGAGGGAAAGGAGGAAAGTACACGCAGTGAAATGGAATATGTTATGATGCTGTCTTCCTGGGTGAATTTTACACCTGGCTGAAATCGGAGCTGTGTTCCAGAGTGATTGAACATTCTCTTTTCCAAATGCAAAGACTCCAGTGAATTTTGAACCTTTTAGCACTGTCTTATCCTTGGTAATAACTCCAGCTAAGAAGTGCAAATGAGTCTGATGCCTTTGAGAACATCTGAATGGTCTTGATGGAAGCATTGATAGGGGAAAGCGGGAAATTAATGTTGCCTTGAAGGGTGACATAAATGGGTTTCAATTACTGCCTGCAATGGATACCCTAATTTCTACAGTTAACACCAGTCTTCCCAGAGTTAACTGTGTTCCAGTCATTGAACTTAGCAAACTTTGATAAAGCAGCATCAGAAGAAACAACTAGTGCGCCATATCCCTTACACTGATCGATTTACTTCCTTTTCTTTGGAGCAATACTGTAATTGCAGGGAAAAAAATTCTGTCCCCTTGCAGGAAAACACTGTATAGCAATCTTTTGAGCTATTGTTTTCATTTAAAAACATCAGTGGAGGCTTTTAATCCAGCCAGTGTGGCCAACCTGAGTGGGGGCGCAGTCTCTAGAGGTCTCTAAGGCAGGAATGTATGCCGTAGAGCAGTGCTTTGCACGCTGTCTGTCCTGATGGCCTCACTCTTTTCCTAGAACATCATAACCTACAGGGATGTACAAAGTTCACGTGTGCCATGCACAGCTCATCACTGAGTTCTGAAACACTCCAACTAGGAGATACTCTTGTTCAGCAGGTATCTCCCTTGATCAGACACAGGAATGCCATGCATTATTGGATCATTATAAAAAGTTCCAAAACATCCACTCTCTGTACTCAACTTTCTGTGGACCGTAACTAATTGTGGCCACAACTGGAGGTGTGCGTGTGTGTGAGTGTGTCAGTCTCTCAGTCGTGTCTGACTCTTTGCGACCCCATGGACTGTAGCCCGCCAGGCTCCTCTGTCCATGGGATTCTCCAGGCAAGAATACTGAAGTGGGTAGCCATTCCTTACTCCAGGGGATCTTCCCCACCCAGGGATTGAACCCAGGTCTCCTGCATCGGCAGGAGGATTCTTTGACGCCGAGCCACCGGGGAAGCCCATGGTGAAGGACTTGTGGAAGACACTCCTCCATATCAAAGAACCTGGTTAATTTTTGAGACATCTTTTAAAAATGAAAGTCTTTCCGGCACAAACGCCAAAAGCAGCGGATGTTGCCATGGACACCATCCCATGCCTGGAATCTTGGAATCTGAAGTAGGAGATAATATTGATATAGAGACTTCTATGTCAAAATCATAGCGGGCACACTGGGGTTATCACAGCAGAGCAGGGTGCCTGAGCGAGGCCAGCATCCCATGCAGGTTAAGGCAGTGCCTGCATTTGTGAATGAGTAAGTTAGAGCACTTTCAGGGGATCTGCTCTCGTGCTGGGAAGACGCTGGGGAAATGAGCCAGCAGACAGTCCTGGAGGACAGCTGGGGCAACTGAAGGGCAACTGTTGACTCCAAGCTTTACACAGATTTACTCATCATCATGTCTTATTCCACCTTAGATAGAATGTTGGCCATGAAGTAGATTCTTTATGTTAAAATTTTAATCATAGACTGAAAAGCTTCAGATTAAAAGCTTTAGCGATTATTTCTCACACGAAGTCAACTTAAATGCACAGAGTTGAAGTCACTGTTCACAGGCCCCACTGGTGGTGAACGCTGAGACAGGGCCCCTCGTCTGGGGCTCCTCACCCACGTATGAGGTCTTTCCCTGTCTCCTCTCCTGCCTCTCTCTCCCTCTTCATTCGGATTCTTCTCAGTTAGTTCTCAGCGCTTTTCTCCTTTAGTCCTTATAGCCTACTACCCATTGTGTTCACTGGAAGGACTGATGCTGAAGCTCAAGCTCCAATACTTTGGCCACCTCATGCGAAGAGTTGACTCACTGGAAAAGACTCTGATGCTGGGAAGGATTGGGGGTGGGAGGAGAAGGGGACGACAGAGAATGAGATGGCTGGATGGCATCACCGACTCGATGGACATGAGTTTGAGTGAACTCCGGGAGTTGGTGATGGAAGGGAGGCCTGGGTGATGGACAGGGAGGCCTGGTGTGCCATGATTCGTGGGGTCACAAAGAGTCGGACACAACTGAGCGACTAAAAGAAAGACCCATTATGTAATTTTAAAAAAATTCAAGTATATTGTTTCTTTGCTTGTAGGAAGGTTTAGGGTCATGCTCTCATTTGACCCTTTCATTGTAAACACAGATACAGAAAAATTACTGATAAATATTTAACATACTTATTGTATATGCTGGTTAATTTAAACTCTATTTTATCATGCTCTTACCTCCATAGTCTATTGTCTACTAAGTAATCAGGGACTGAGATGAGAAATCGGGGTGAGATTCTGACAGCACAGGTTTTATGAACACTGGTTTTTGCCCTCCGTTCGCAGTTGAGTGTGTGACCTCAGGTGACCTGTTTAATCTCTTTGCCCCTGAGTTGCCGCTTCTAGAGAGTGTGGATAACAGCAGTGTCTACCGTGCAGTCCCATTGTGAGGTTCATCTGGGGCAGTTTATTCAGCCACTGCCGTGGTGCCCAGCAGCAAGCAAACCATAAGCATCACTCTTATCATACCTAAGTTTACATCATTATATTCCATAGAAAAATATTAGCATCCTTAAAAGACAACAGAGAAGGAAAAAAAAAATCCCGGAGTGATTTAAGGAAGGAACAAGGTCCAGTTATGTTGTTGAGCTCTGAGAGAGTGAAAGCCATTTGTGTGTGTTCGTCTCCCTCCAAGGGGAATCCATGTTCTGTAACGTTCTGCTTTCTGAAGGAACAAGGAAATTATTAACAGAAGAATGTAATTAAATTAAAAAAGACATCGGAGAGTGCCGTTTCTCGGTAGCGTCGGGTGCTGCCCCGCACGGCGGTCCCCTCTGTGCTGTGGTCCGCCCGGCACACAGACGGGGGTCGGGAGGCCCTCCTGCAGGGACCCTGCGGCCCGGCCCGGCCCGGCCGGCGCGGAAGCAGAGCGCACGGGCCTCCGCCTCGGTCTCGGTGAAGGTCTGGACGCGCCCGTCGCCAGTGGAGACGAGACCCGGGCGGGCCTCAGGCCTCCGTGTCTGTTTGGTTTGCGGGTTAGCTTTGATCACAGACGAGAGACCGTCTTTTGTTTGAATGGAAGGAATCAAACCACTGCAGCGGTTATGAGGCAACGATTTGAAAAAGCTTTGGTAGACTTTTTTTCTTTTTTTGCTGAAAGAAAGCTCTGTACTTTTTCATACAAGCCTTTCGCACTGGGTGACATTTTCAGTGCTTTCATTTTTTTTTATCCTCCTAGCGCATGCCACAGTAAAATTACAAGTATAGCAGTCCACCATCTGGCAAGACTCCTCCCCGCAGTAAACCCGGGATGCGGAAGAGGCTTTTTGTATCTCCCGTCTCTGCGTCCCTACCTCTCTTCCACTCCGTGTTGTTTCTCCTGCTGGTTAATCAAGTCTTGAAAAAGAACCTTCAAAATTAATTTGTAGGGCTCTCCAGGCCTCAGTGCTTCACCCTGGAGCTCAGCGTAATTCAGGAGCTGAGGGCTTCGTTTGTGTTTATGGCTCGCATCGGACATAATTTTTAGCCTGGGTATTGCCCCAGCCTTTATTTTATTGCTGTTATTACCATCTGTTTGTTTTTTAGGGCTCATTCCTTCTGGTTTTTTTCCTCCTTTTGGGGGACTGTCAGAAAGAGGGAGAATGCAGGCATCAAAAATTCTCCAAATTCAAATGTAAATGGATTAGTTTAATTGTGGTCACCATTCCTTTTGGACATTTTGTTTTGTTTTTAGATCCTTATTACCTAATCAAGGTATAGTTTATAGCATGTGAGTTTATTATAGGATTAAAATATAACTTTATTCAGGTGTGTACAGATTAAGGTAGTTTAATTGAGGTAAAATTCAAAGAGTTTTTAATTTTTTGGCATGGAAGGATTGACAAAATTAGGGTCCTGTTTGTTTATTCGGGCTGGGGACTTTTTCTATCAGTCCATATAAAAGGCCTGTTTCTCTTGCTTTGAAATCCAACTAAAGTTGTCTCATATAAGGCACTGTTTTCAATAAAAGTAGTCTATTGCTACCAAAGATGTTTCTTATTAACTAATTGGGTATAAACAAAGATTGATATTTATAGCAAAAGCATTTTTTTTTTTAAATGCCTGTCTCCCCACCTGTTTCCACATTAAGTAGTATTTAGGAGTACTCTTGAGAATACTGTTTGAAATTTCTGTTGAACATCTGGGTTTTATCATAGATCCATAAGATATTTCTTCTTCTTTTTACAAGATCCTCCATGCAAACCCTTCTAGAGCATAGATCCCCCCCAAGATGATGAGAAAGGCATTTGATACGTTCATGGACATTTCTCTGGACTTTTTCCTTCATGAATGCATATATTTCACACTAGGTTAAAACGAACCCTGTAAAAGGAGGGTTCTGAGTTTGGTGCAGTATCCCAGTATCATACTTCGTTCAGTTCTAGGAACACGTCCACCTGTCTGCTGCCAGCAGGGCGCTCTCTTAGTCCATAAGGATAACACAATGATGAACAAGATACAGCCTGTTCTCTCAAGTTGCTTATAGTGTAGTAGAAAAATAAGGTAAACATGCTACCGTAAGGGCTTCCCAAGTGGCTCAGTCATGAAGAATCCACCTGCTATTGCAAGAGAAGAGGGTTCGATTCCTAGGTCAGGAAGATCTGCTGGAGAAGGGAATGGCAGCCCACTCCATTATTCTTGTCTGGGAAATCCCATGGACAGAGGAGCCTGGTGGGCTACAGTCCACGGGGTTTCAAAGAGTCAGACACGACTAAACAACATCATAACTATTACAACATCTGTTTGTGAGTGGTGAGTTACTGAGCATTTCAGAAGAAGGAATCACATTATTTGAAAAGATAAAGTGTAGAAAAGTCATTGTCATTTGAAGTGGCTTTTCATCAAATAATTTCCTAATACCTGGATTCAATTATTCCCAAGCAAATAAAACCCACAGAGATATAACAACTGGGAAAAGCATTTTTATATACTAATATTCCACACAAGATAGATACTAAGTCCATGCTGATTTTTATAGAATTGTATTGATGCTGTAAAGCTAAGCTTATATAAAAATCTCAAAAGTGGGCTGTCTACACAGCATCTTAGGATAACTGATCGTCTACCATCTCCTTCTCATTGGATGCCAGAGACTGCCAAATTTGACCAAATTGTTAAATTTCAGTGAGTGTGTTATCACAGGAATAGGCATCAAATTAATAATGTGCTTTTATATCATATTTTTATAGACGATGTAAATATACATATAAATGTATATGTTCCTTCTGTATTTTTACATATAAAACCAAAAAGAATTAATTAATGTGGATAAAACTCACAATCTGCTCATTTACTAACAGTAGCTTTTCAATTGTTTCATCATGAAATGGAAATTTATAAAATAACCATATTTTTCTATCCTAAACAACACATGTTAAAAGAGCAGAAAATAATATAATGAGAAATATTTTGTGACCTTCTCTAAAATTACCTTCTTAGCAATAGTCCACTGAACCTGAATTGTATCTGAGAGAGCAGTTGATAGTCATGTTTTCTTTTTAAAATTTTAATTAAGTAGCATTAAATAAAATTTTAAAAAAATCATCTTCTCAGTGGCACTAACCACAGTTCAAGCACTCAAAAGCCACACATGGGTCATGGCTTCTGTGTTTGATGCTGATGATAGAGTATTTCCATCATTATAGACAATTTTATTGGACAACACTGCACTTAAGTTCCTTTGAGGGCAGAGTCATAATTGCTTAGGAGACTAAATAAATATTTTTTGAACAGTTAATTGAAAGAGAGACCTGGGAATTCCCTGGCAGTCCAGTGGTTAGAACTCTATACCTCATTGCAGTTGGATCCCTGGTCGGGGAACTGAGATTCTGCAAATTGTGCTGCATGGCCAAGAAAGAAAAACAGAAAGAAAAATCAAAGAAAGAGAGCCCTACTCTAGAATTTTTGGTCTCTTAGAGCTTTTGGGAGGGAGAGGGCTTTGAAAACCCCTGTCTTCGGTTGAATGTAAACGCTAAGCTATAATGACTATATTGATGATGGTGGTGGTGGTGGTGATATTTCTGAAAAGATGATGATGGAGTTGAGGGTGATGAATATAAGAAATAAGAATGTTTACCAAGACTGAGCTGATCTGGGGGTTTGTTATCTAATGAGCAGGTGTCAGCTCTTCCAACAGGGGATGGATTTCTGGAAGTTTGGTTATGTCTGTGATGTGATTATGCATGTGAAAGTCCATCAGTCGTGTCTGACTCTTTGTGACCCCATGGACTGCAGCCTGCCAGGCTCCTCTGTCCATGGAATTCTCCAGGCAAGAATACTGGAGTGGGAAGCCATTCCCTTCTCCAGGGGATCTTCCCGTCCCGGGATCAAACTCGGGTCTCCCACATTGCAGGAAGATTCTTTACCAGCTGAGCCACCAGGGAGTTATGTGATATGGTTACAGGTGCTTTTACTCACATGGAGTCCTTTTCAGTCACATCTGAGGTCTGGTGAAAACTTCTATCAGAAATGTTCTATGTTTGGGACTAAGTAAGTCCTTATGCAATAGACCTTGAATGATGTACCGCCAGTATATGGTAGGGATTGTAATATACAGTAAGGGTTTTAAATGGTGCAGGAAAAGAGTCGTTGAAGGACTAGTCTGGGTTTCTTAAATAGTGAAATCGCTCAGAAGAGTTTCTGAAAGCCACATCCAAGTTAAGGCTTGATCCCTCTCTAGCTTCCAACTAATGGAAACCAGTTTTATGAGAATGAAGAGATTTTTCAAAAGGATTTTCTTCCAGGAGACATTTCCTTAGAGGCTGCAGTGATACATTTGCCATGGAGACTGTCTTCTTGTCTCCTTCCCAGGATAAGTGATCTTGCAAAGCACGTTTGTGATCAGACAGCTGCTCTGTTAACAGGCAGTCAAGCTGAAGGCTTTGATCCAGAGAGAATGTGGTGAAGTTTTGCCCATCTTCCTACAAAGCACATCTTGCCTGGTAACCGGAAAGGCACTTGGCATATAATTCTCCTGGGGGTCTCTGGTGGCTCAGACGGTAAAAAACCTGCCTGCCTGCAATGGCATGTACTTCTCTTATAATAAAGGTTATTTTTTATTCATGTTATTTAATGTTCGTCTGCCCTCGAGATGCTACCATAATATTATTGAGGACAAAGAGTCTCATTTGGTTGTCTTTTCTGCCCTTCACCAGCCTATATGCTGTCCGCTTTAGCTGTGTTCTTGCCCATGTTGGGGACTGGACCATTTCAGGAGATCCGATAGAAGTAACCGAGGGAATGTTCATAAAACAAACCTTTGGCCAAAAACAAAGACCGCGACTTTTAGAGGCAGTTGTGGTCTCCCATAAGAATCACTCTTTTTTTCCCAGCAAGAATACCTCGATTCCAGATGTAATGGAGAAAAATGGAAGCAATGTATTTTTCCCTAAGGGTAGACTATTCCCTAGAAGCAAATTCTATCATGACTTTCTAAGGTCCCATCATTATCTTGGTGTAAAAAATTTATACAAGCATTATCTAGATGGCAGTAAATTGATCCTATTCATTCTTTCTTAGCTGTCATCCAGAAGACACACATATCCATGCAAACAACTGGGGAGAGAGTCTAATGATTTGTATCAGAATAACATGCATTTCCAAAATCAGGAATCATTGTGTGTCTTTGTGGTCAAGAAGTCCCCAAAGTAAAAATACTTTGGAGCAAACAGAAAACACAGAATATCAGTCAGAGTTCTTATTTGCAAGCAACTAATATGAGCATGAGATTATATTGCATTTAAGGCTACTAGAAACTCTAGGTGGAGAAGGCAATGGCAACACACTCCAGTACTCTTGCCTGGAAAATCCCATGGACGGAGGAGCCTGGTAGGCTGCAGTCCATGGGGTTCCTAAGAGTCGGGCACGACTGAGCGACTTCACTTTCATTTTTCACTTTCATGCATTGGAGAAGGAAATGACAACCCACTCCAGTATTCTTGCCTGGAGAATGCCAGAGACAGAGGAGCCTAGTGGGCTGCCATCTATGGGGTCGCACAGAGTTGGACATGACTGAAACAACTTAGCAGCAGCAGCAGAAACTCTAGGGCTAACAGAAACTAGCAGAAGAGAAACTCTAGGGCGGCCAGCTAACGCAGTTTGAAAGTTGTGCAGTTGCGAACCGTGCAGCGATCTCACAACATCTGGCCGTAGGAAGAGGTCACACCTCCGTCTCTGGAGCAGTGGTCGCTGCTGCCACTGCAGACATTCACCGGAAGTGGCTCCACCCCTGCCCTCCGCTTCATCTCGTTCGCTTCCTGTCCACAGTAGGCACTGAGCGCCTCTGGTTGGCAGAGACTGCGTCCTTGGGCTGTACCCTGGCTGGGGGCATGGACGGAAGGAGTATGGAATTTTCAGTTGGGTGGTGAGAGTTGGGCTCTGTTTCGAAAGGGAGGAGATTCCGAAATGAAACAGCCACAACTAATGAAAAAGCCCTACTATCCCTAACATCGAGCTAAAGCTCTTCATCACTGACCTTGGAAGCATCATTTGTGTGACTCACAAAATTAAGGAAATTAATATTTGCCAGCTTAGATTTACCTTACCCTACCTGAATGTCCAAGTATCAGAATAGTCATATGAATGTGCTTAATCGAAAATTTTGCAGGACAAAATTCTCTCACCAGGTATGCTAAACAATTCACAGTTGCGTTCAGATACAAATGATTGATGTTTTTAGATGAGAAGATAGGAAGGTCAGAGAATTGAAGGCCATCTCGTAGCCAGTCCTGGAAGCTGCCTGAGGACATGCACCGTTACCCATAGCCTGTTCCGTGTGAGTAGGGGCTGGAGTTAACATCTTCTCGTTTAGAAAATCCATTCTTTTGTTTTTTTCTGGATGACGATTCTTTGCTTGGGACTAATCTTGCTTTCCAGTTATCAAATGAAAAGGACTGCCTCAAATTCTGCATTTAAGTTTGCATTGAGAAAAGCTCTTGTGAGGGGTTTTGGGGTAGCAGTAAGTATAAAGAACTGAATGTGACCGTGAAATCTTTGCAGGATAGAACTCATCTACTTCAAAGGAACCCAAGTGAGAAATCTAAGTATAATGAGAACCCTTATTTAGGCGTCATGAGGTAGCTGCCAGTATAATGTCTTGCCGAGCTGCAGGTCCTTATACTGCACGCATCCTCTATTCCCAGCAAAAGAAATGAGGTGAAGGAAGAAATTTATAATGTCGGGAAGGGAGCAGAGTTCTGCTTCCATTCCTGACGAATAGTTTGACTTTCCCTCCCACGTAGACGTCGGGGAGAGCATTTTTCAGGCGTTTTATTGCCACTAAGGATTGAATTCTGTGTTCCGGAATACCGCAGACACCCGGCTTTCTCTTCCTTTGCAGTTTAGCGGGATATTGAGAATGTGTCCTTAAAGGGAATAGCTTGTCATTTATCCAGATGTGTACGTTGTAGTCACTTGTGCCGCTGGAGCTGGAGCTCAGGTTCCCTGTGGAGTTACGCTGCTGATGGCTCCTCGGTTGTCTCTGCCTCTGCAGCTCCAGACATCCCATCCCCCGCCTCCCCTCCGTGTGTCCCTGCCGCGCACGCGCAGTGCAGATCCCCTGGGGCAGAAACTAGCGCCTCCTTTCCTCTGCTACAAACCTATCACCCAATATAAAATCTCAGTGGAAAAAAATAAAAACAAAAGCAAAGCCTCCCAAGATTTGCACGAGTGTTTTCTTAAGAGCATCTGTTTATGTGTTCCCGTGCTGAAAGTCATCCTTGGTTTTGTTTGTCCTCGGTTAGGGGCTTGGCTCTGGAGTAAATTGCGGGGACAGTTATATTACTTTCTCATTTCCTTTCTTTCTAAGCCAGTGTTTTGCTTCTGTTTGAAAATGCTTGCATGCATTATGATCAGTGCCAAATTTTGTGTTGTTTTATACTTGAGCATGACTGTAAACATAGCCCATGTTGGATTGCAACTATAAATACATATGTACACAAGCACACATCTATACACACGCCCTGCTCTCATCTTGTAGACCTGGCATACGAACTTTGTGCAGTGCATGGCCTTAGGCTGCATGGTGGTGATTTGATTTGGTTGTTGTGTCTTGTTTTATGCAATCCCATGGACTGTGGCCCACCAGGCTCCTCTGTCCGTGGAATTCTCCAGGCAAGAATACTGGAGTGGGTAGACATTCCCTTCTCCAGGGGATCTTCCCAACCCAGGGATTGAACCCGGGTCTCCTGCACTACAGGCAGATTCTTTACTGACTGAGCTACCCAGGGAACATAATCTGCTAATATTGCAAAAGCAAGTGTGTTCTCCTGTGATGAATGCCCTTATCTTGAGTACTTTCCTGGGGCTAACTGCAGTAAATGATTTGAATTTATTTAAATTCAAGTTTCTTTTGAAAGAAAAAAGCAACATTGACTGCAGCTTGCACTGGGAGCGCATTAGGTGAGGCACATCCGCTCTACGTTCTTGTGAGGGCGGTGATTCCACATAGAAGTCAGTTGCATAAGCTTCCTGACTGGACAGAACTGGGTTTGGACCTCACCACCACCATTTACAGTGTTTCGACCTTGAGCGTATCTCTCTTCTTTGGCCAAAGATTTGATGCTTTTGAACTGTGGTATTGGAGAAGACTCTTGAGAGTCCCTTGGACTGCGAGGAAATCAAGGCAGTCAATCCTATAGGAGATCAGTCCTAAATATTCATTGGAAGGACTAATGCTGAAGCTGAAACTCCAAAACTTTGGCTACCTGATGTGAAGAACTGACTCGCTTGTAAAGACCCTGATGCTGGGAATGATCTAAGGCAGGAGGAGATGAGATGGTTGGATGGCGTCACCGACTCAATGGACATGAGTTTGAGTAAACTCTGGGAGTTGGTGATGGACAGGGAGGCCTGGAGTGCTGCAGTCCATGGGGTCACAAAGAGTCAGACACGACTGAGCGACTGAACTGATATCTCTCTTGCACTGTCTGCAAAAGGGAGTAATGTGTATTTTTTCAGATGCCTGACACAGTTTAAATGAGAGAATGTCTTTAAAGCCTGTCATACAACATGAAAAAAGAGGTCTGCGAAAAGCCAGTTTCTGTGAATTATGTAGGCCAGCTGTGGGACTGATAATCGGAAGATGGGTCGAAAGTCTCTTTGCGCATCAGTTAGACCCACTGGTCAGGACCTAAACATCCAGGGAGTGTTCTTGCTCCCATCCCTCCCCTCCTTCAGTTTATTCTCTGCGGTAAGTGATACCGAGAAAGTGAGACTTGAGGTATCTTGATTCCAGGGTGAAGTTTAGAAATAAAAATACAGTGATTGTATCACATTCGATACTCTGAAATGTGGGGTTCCTTGTCTTCTTATCATTTTACCTGAGAATGCCTGTGGCCAGGTGTGTATTCCCCAAAGTTCGAGATTGTAAAATTTTTCTTTGGATAAACCCAATAACCCCAACAAAAGACCTAATGGTCCTAAAACCTAGGAGCCCACAACAGACAACTGGCTCAAGATAAATGCCGCTTCAATAAAAGATAAGGGCAGGATAGGATGTAAAATAAATTGTCAGACAACTGAAAAAGAACTCTTGGAAACTGGGACTACAATCGCTGAAAAAAATTAACAGAGGAATTATAGTCTAAAGTTGAGGGAATTTCCCAAAAAGTATGATGAAAATGAAAGAGATAGGCAATAGTATAGAAAATATTAGTAAATGATATAAGACAATGCAGGAAATCCTAGATCTAATTACTTGAAATTTCAGAAAGGGAAACCAAAAGAAAATAAATAGAATATTATCAAATAAAGAAAAAAATCAGGAATATATGCCAGGATTGGAAAATAAAGATCTTTACGTTAAAAAGACCACCAAGCATGCAGAAGAATGGATGGGGGAAAAGGTACATGACCACACAGTTTCACTCTTTCAGGCATAATAGTGAGAACCAACAACATCTAAAAAGAAGAGAAGTTTCGTGCAAATGTATCAGATTTAATTATGTGTCTTAAGAGCAATGCTGGAAGCTAGGAGACAAAACAAAGGCCTTAAAGTTCTGAAGGAAAAATATTTTAGAATTATATAGAATTAAAATACATAGAATTATATATTAAAGTATCAATAAAAGTTCAATAAAAATAAAGATACTTTTGGAAAAGTATGTAAAATTCTACAAGAAGTTTTGCTCTCTTTCAGTATTTACCATGATGTGCCACCAAAACAATGAAGTAAATCCTGAAAGGAAAGAGGGAGTTTAGCAAGAAGTCAAAGAAGTTCTCTATAGGGGCCGGACTAGAAAATTCCAGGGTGAAGTACCCCAAAAAGCAAAACAAACTAAAACAAATGAGCAAGCAAAAAAAGCAGAATTTATAGCTTGTCTGGTGCATTTGAAAATAAGTGGATTAGATGATAGAGCTTTGACAGTTGTCTTTGGGAAGTTTTCACTATGGATACGTTAAAAAAAAATAAGCAAATGAAGAGATTCAAGCCAATTGTTATTCTAAGAAAAACAAATTTGTACATTGTACAATTTGTCATTGTAATAAAAAACATATTACAATGTTTGGGTTCAGCAGGGAATGATATTTAATTAGTTATAAATTATGCAAGTTAATTTTTAATTTAAGTAAGATATTGCCTGAGATGGCAGAATATCCATCCCCATAATGAAAAATGAGTAGAAAATTCCTAAAATGTATATTTTAAGAATTAATTTTTAAGGGTGCTTTTTTAAGAAATATAGCTGTAGATATTAAAAGAAACAACTAAAATGTGCTTGTTTCTGAGAAACGAGACTGGTGAGTCAGGAGGGGGTGGACAGAGGACGCTTGTCATGATAAGCTTTGTAATAGAAATTGATATTTTAAACTTTCTGTTGTCTGTATTAATTTTAGTACAGCTTACCCCGTTACTTCTGGAGAGTGAAATTAAAAGTCAAGGCAATTTAACAAGTCAGCTAATGTCATTTGGATAGTAAGTGAAAGAACCAAATTTAAATCAAATCTGGTGACTCCAAACTTTCATACTGTCAATCTTGACAGTGTCATCAACAATTGTGTGTGTGTGTGTATGTATGTATGTGTGTGTGTGTATGTATATAGACTCTTTTCCTGAGTTAGTGAGTAATGCAGTGTGAATTCCTTTCAAACAGAGATACATGGGACCAGCTGAATTGGTGCTTATTACAGTTCACAGTCTGTTGTGATTTCCTTGTGTATTTTTCTCCAGATGGCTGCATGGCTTTAGGAACCCTCCCCTTCTCAGTCAAGGCAAACCCACTAAAATGAACACAGGTTATCACCTGTTTTAACTAGAAAGAAAGCAATGATGGGGCTCCAGGTGTTCCTTCACCCTGCTCCCTCCATCATCATCCCGGGACAGGATCCTTAGACTGTCCAGGAGGGTTATTGCTCAGTGTTACCTTTCGGTTGTTTTAGAAAGGAGGATCTGTGAACAGACTCATACCCAAGTTGATCCAGGATAGCTGAATTTTATACCATGTGATTCTCCTCCCTTTATCAAGGTTAGGCCTTTTGAGGAAATGGCCTCTGAAAACAGAAAAGTGACCCCAGTTAGTACTATGGTAAGTGGTTAGAGAACTTGCCCTGACTGAACCCTGGAGCAGATAGACACTTGAAAAGTAGGCTGTAGTTGCTTTGGGGTGTGTACACTGGCACAGCACCTTTGGAGGGTAATTTGGTATTTATCTCCTGAATTTTAACCGTGTATATCCCTTGATCAACACTTTGTATATACCAGCACACTTGAGAAATTATGTATGTCCAAAGATAACTCATTACATTATTTTTTTTGTAATAAGGAAAGATAGGAAACAATCTAAATTTCTATCATCAGGAGACTGGTTAAATAAGTTATGGCATATTCATATAATGAAACGGTAGGTAATTGCTATTACAAAATTATGAGGATAGCCTTTAGGAACTGACTTGAGATTTCCCAGAAAAATATGTTTAAAACTAAGCAGACAAAACCAGTAGCCAAAATGTGGAACCGTGTGTGTGGCGCCAATGCTATTTGCACGAAAGGGTAGAAACTTTAGAAATGAATTGGCTTGCATATTATACACTGGAAACTGGGAAGATGAGAGGATGGGGTAAGAGTGGAGAGGACTTTTCCGCAGATGTTTTAGGTTGTGAGGTTTGAATTTGCTGCTGTGCCGAAGGTGCTGTAGGGAAGGGTCAAGTTGTTTGCTAAGAGACCGTTAAGTTACAAAGTGTTAGAGTCAAGAATAAATGCAATCAAAGAAAAACAGGTTTTCAAATCAAACACTATTTCAATTTATAATAATTTGTAGCTAATGATTTTTTTACTTTATATGTAAAGATATTGTGAAAAAATTGAAATTCCCTCCTTCCTTCTCAATAGATGTTTTGATGAGAGTTTTCTTGATAAATGAAAGGCCTTTAAAAACAATAAAATATTCAGTATAGAACAGAAGCCCATTTTTAATAGAAAATATTTAACTAAAGTCTGAAAAATGGATATATTCAAGGAAGCAAAGTAATTATAGGTGAAATACATGGCCGAATATCAAAAAATTCAAATAAGTTTTTACTACAAGAAGGCATAAAGTTCAAAATGAAATTATTCATTTTAATCTGTTGAAATTATCCATTTTAATTTATGAATGCAAAGTTAAAATTAATATTTCTTGCTAAACTTCATTACAAGCCATTAATTCTAGCTCTTGAATTTTTTTTTCATTTAAATAAGATACTTGATATATTAGTATGTTCATATAAGGTATTCTTCACAAATCCACTGCTAACAAAGGAATTATTTAATAGTCTCAAATGAAACATACCAGAAGTCTTATAAATAGTTGTCTTGGGGTTAGTAATTCTATTGAAATGCTACATACTTAAAAATTAGGCATATTTACAATTTCAGTTTTTGTAGCCATGATATGTGGCTTTAGACAGGTAACTTATATTCAGTATAATCATTATTTAGAAAGTCTCTAAAACTCACCAAAGTTTCTCAATGTACCGATTTTTTGTCCCTTCTTTCTCCTTTATTATTGATCTGTCCATGGGATTCTCCAGGCAAGAATACTGGAGTGGGTTCCCTTCTCCAGGGGATCTTCCCGACCCAGAAATCGAACCCGGGTCTCCAGCATTGCACGCAGATTCTTTACCGACTGAGCTACAAGGGAAAGCCTTATTATTGATCATTAATCCATAATGACCATACTAGCTTCTTTCTAACTTCTTGCTCATACAAATAAAATAAAAAATAACATGTGGGGAAACGAAGCAAATTACAGGGGAGGGGAGGCTGAGGAAGAGAGAACGTGTCCATAACCATGGAGGAGGCCAGTGGAGGTGGGATACAGGCCAGGGGCTCAACACACAAAATGTAGAAATCAGGGCAATTAGAAAAACGAAAACCTCCCAAATGCAAAACGATCCCAAATATAAACATCATGTAATTTACAAAAATTAAAGCTGCGAGTTATTGAGCTTTTTTTGTATAGCAAACATGATGAGTTATTTCATATTTGCATCATCTAATCTAAATTCCCAAATATTTCTATGAAATATTATTGGTTCTGATATTTCAGTTGTATATATATGTAATATCTGTGTATATACCAGAACTATACACACACATTATAGGCATCCTCACACTTAATACGTGCACACGTACCAGCACGTGTGTCCATACATGCTTGATGACCTGGAGACATGAAGGCCTTTCCTCACATGACAGAAAGCGGGTAGTGGAGCGGGTATTTAGACCGAGTGTCCGACTCCCGAGTCTCTAATCCTGCCCTCCTTTGTCTGTGCTCATTCTGCTTTCCGTTTGAGTGAGCTTCGCAGCTGAGAAATGGAAGTCAGGTTTGACTCATCCATTATCAAATGGATGTCCACCATGATTAACATTTGCAAGGTCCTGGAAGTTTTGGAATGTAAATTACATATAGCATAGCTTCTACCAGAGACACTCCTGTGCTTCCTACTGTTTTAAGTCTTGCAGACTCAAAGATGACTAATAAAGGCTCTTACCAAGAATTATGGATGAGCAAATGTACCTCATATTTTCCACCATAAAGCTGCCCTAATTCATTCAACCAAAATTTATTGAACCCAGGCGTTGTGTTGAAAACTGCATCTTATTTATGCTTTTCATAAAGGTGTGCTTAATTGTATAGGCTTCCTAAATGCAACAGTATATCAGGAAGACACCGAATAATAAACCAAGGGTACACAGTGCGACAGAGAAAGAACTCAACTAGAAACTAGGAGAACTGTATTATCTGCGCATTCACTGGAGACCTGTGAAATCTTCAGTCTCTTAAGAAGCCAGTCCTTTCATCTATAAAATGAGATGGACTAAAATCTCTGTATTTAAATTAAGAGCTTATTCTGGGCTGTGAGTAAGCACAAATGAGACAGCAGTGTCAGTAGGAAGAAATAAGCAAAACTGTTTAGGTACCAAACTATGCATCTGCCTCTAAAATGATTTTTAACTTGTTGAGAAAATATGTGAGAGGAGAATCACGGAATGTGCCCTTAGGCCAAGGCAGCCCTCACCCACTCTGTGTGTTTATTTAAATGGCTGTGGTTCCTAGGACCTTAAAGCTATGTTTTACGATTAAAAAGCGTCCTGACCTTCCTTATGCATCCAGATTCATGGCAGTTCTCTTACCAACTGTATGTATGTGTATATATATATATCAGTTCAGTTCAATTCACTCGTTCAGTTGTGTCTGACTCTTTGCGACCCCATGGACTGCAGCACGCCAGGCCTCCCTGTCCATCACCAACTCCCAGAGCTTGCTCAAACTCATGTCCATCGAGTTGGTGGCGCCGTCCAACCCTCTCATCCTCTGTCGTCCCCTTCTCCTGCCTTCAGTCTTTCCCAGCATCAGGGTCTTCTCCAGTCAGTCAGTTCTTCGCACCAGGTGGCCAAAGGATTGGAGCTTCAGCTTCAGCATCCGTCTCTCCAATGAACATTCAGGTCTGACTTCCTTTACGATTATATTTATACTCATTTTTCTCTGAGTGTTCAACAACAACATATATATTAATATATACTCATGTTTCTTTGACTGTCAAGACACAGTAGGTGCTTTTGTATTTTTATTCCCTTTCACCTTAAAGGTAGTTGTTACTGGTCCTATATCACATGTGAGAAAACTGAGACTTGGAGCGGAAAGAGTTACCAAAGTTCAAGTAAGTTGGGGAGCTAGGATCTATCAGTTCAGTTGCTCAGTCGTCTCCGACTCTCCGCGACCCCATGAATCACAGAACGCCAGGCCTCCCTGTCCATCACCAACTCCCGGAGCTCACTCAAACTCATGTCCACAGAGTCGGTGATGCCATCCAGCCATCTCATTCTCGGTCGTCCCCTTCTTCTCCCGCCCCCAACCTTTCCCAGCATCAGAGTCTTTTCCAGTGAGTCAACTCGTCACATGAGGTGGCCAAAGTATTGCAGTTTCAGCTTCAGCATCAGTCCCTCCAATGAACACCCAGGATCGATCTCCCTTAGAATGGACTGGTTGGATCTCCTTGCGGTACAAGGGACTCTCAAGAGTCTTCTCCAACGCCACAGCTCAAAAGCATCAATTCTTCGACGATCAGCTTTCTTCACAGTCCAACTCTCACATCCATACATGACCACGGGAAAAACCATAGCCTTGACTAGACGGACCTTTGTTGGCAAAGTAATGTCTCTGCTTTTTAATATATTATCAAGGTTGGTCATAACTTTCCTTCCAAGGAGTAAGCGTCTTTTAATTTCATGGCTGCAATCAGCATCTGCAGTGATTTTGGAGCCCAAAAAAATAAAGTCTGACACTGTTTCCACTGTTTCCCCATCTATTTCCCATGAAGTGATGGGACCAGATGCCATGATCTTTGTTTTCTGAATGTTGAGCTTCAAGCCAACCTTTTCACTCTCCTCTTTCACTTTCATCAAGAGGCTTTTGAGTTCCTCTTCACTTTCTGCCATAAGGGTAGTGTCATCTGCATATCTGAGGTTATTGATATTTCTCCCAGCAATCTTGATTCCAGCTTGTGCTTCTTCCAGCCCAGCGTTCCTCATGATGTACTCTGCATATAAGTTAAATAAGCAAGGTGACAATATACAGCCTTGACGCACTCCTTTTCCTATTTGGAACCAGTCTGTTGTTCCATGTACAGTTCTGACTGTTGCTTCTTGACCTGCATACAGGTTTCTCAAGAGGCAGGTCAGGTGGTCTGGTATTCCCATCTCTTTCAGAATTTTCCACAGTTTACTGTGATCCACACAGTCAAAGGCTTTGGCATAGTCAATGAAGCAGAAATAGATGCTCTTCTGGAACTCTCTTGCTTTCTCCATGATCCAGCGGATGTTGGCAATTTGATCCCTGGTGCCTCTGCCTTTTCTAAAACCTGCTTGAACATCTGGGAGTTCACGGTTCACATATTGCTGAAGCCTGGCATGGAGAATTTTGAGCATGACTTTACTAGCATGTGAGATGAGTGCAATTGTGCGGTAGTTTGAGCATTCTTTGGCATTGCCTTTCTTTGGGATTGGAATGAAGACTGACCTTTTCCAGTCCTGTGGCCACTGCTGAGTTTTCCAAATTTGCTGGCATATTGGTATAACCAGAACAAATTCCAAAATAATGTCATAGAAACAGACAGTTTGTTCAGTTTTATTGCTATAAATAACATTTGATTGTATACGTTTGGTGGCATGGGAGTACTTTGTTAGTGGGGCTCAGTCCCTATTACAGGCATATTCCCCCCCACAACCATCCCATCAAGAGAAAAGGAAAGGTATCAGATTTCTCAAGAATTTAGTCCCATGCAAACCAGTCATTGCTTTCACAGTTGATTTTGACTTTTTAATGAAATAGAAAGGAATACAGACAGACGTAGAAGCAAACGCAGCCTTCCTTTTCTTATCAGATCCTCAAAAGTGAAATGGAGAGAAGAGTCAGGAGCATGTGGAGGAAGCAAACAGTGACAGATAACTTGGCTTTCCATTTTAAAAGAAGGATTCAGGCTGAGAGGCTCCATTCCTGAGCTCCTCGGATTTCAAATGGTATCTTCAGTCTCCTAATCATTTCTCGTTTCAACGTCTGTTTGAACTGGGTCCACGTTTTTAACAAGTGCTGGTTGCTGCTGCAGGGTATCACGTAGAGTAACTTCCCCCATGGCAAAATGTCTTTCTGCATCTGGTTCTGTCTTTTAATGGTGAAGTCCAGAGAAGATAGATGGTGGAATAAAGCGGAGTTTGTAACATCACTGCCACTTCTGTGGCCCCATATGCACAATTAACCATTCTCCTCTTCAGTGTCTGCATCTGTGTGTTGATGAAGGTGGTGATTTTCACCTACGGAGACCTTGCAAATATCCATGAGGTAAGTGTGCAAAGCAGTTAGCCCAGTACTTAGAAAAGACCGTGCTCTTGAATCTGACAGTCATGTTTTAGCATTTCCCAAACTGAGTTGTGTCTTCTATTTGATGTGTGTGTTTATGACATCTTTTGAGGGGGGAAACATACTATATTATCTTCATTGGGTCAAAGCTGGTGGCAGTTAAGAGTGGCAGTATCGCAGAAAATACTCAATACATAATCATTACTTAGCTGATGATCAAGTACAACAAGTTCTTGTTTCACCTGCATTACAGAGAAAAAGAAAAATAACTTTGTAAAAGAACTTTGCACAACTAACAGAATATTGGTGATTTCCACGCAACTCTCACTGAAGAATGGTTCTAGTTATATTTATTCTAAATATGAACTATTCTTTGCTATATAACCTCAGAACTTTTATTAAAATTCATTTAAGAATTGTTACCATTTTTTTAGTTATTTAGGCACACAGTAAAAGGATAGATTTCTAGACATCCTTCTATACTCAGTTCAGTTCAGTCGCTCAGTCATGTCTGACTCTTTGTAACCCCATGAATCGCAGCATGCCAGGCCTCCCTGTCTATCACCAACTCCCGGAGTTTACTCAAACTCATGTCCATTGAGTCAGTGATGCCATCCAGCCATCTCATCCTTTCTCGTCCCCTTGTCCTGCCCCCAATCCCTCCCAGCATCAGGGTCTTTTCCAGTGAGTCAACTCTTTGCATGAGGTGGCCAAAGTATTGGAGTTTCAACTTTAGCATCAGTCCTTCCAATGAACACCTAGGACTGATATCCTTTAGAATGAATTGGTTGGATCTCCTTGCAATCCAAGGCTAGGACTGTGGATGGAGGTTCGTGACATTGTACAGGAGACAGGGATCAAGACCATCTCCATGGAAAAGAAATGCAAAAAAGCAAAATGGCTGTCTGAGGAGGCCTTACAAATAGCTGTGAAAAGAAGAGAAGCAAAAAGCAAAGGAGAAAAGGAAAGATATAAGCATCTGAATGCAGAGTTCCAAAGAATAGCAAGGAGAGAGAAGAAAGCCTTCCTCAGCGATCAACGCAAAGAAACAGAGGAAAACAACAGAATGAGAAAGACTAGAGATCTCTTCAAGAAAATTAGAGATACCAAGGGAACATCTCATGCAAAGATGGGCTCGATAAAGGACAGAAATGGTATGGACCTAACAGAAGCAGAAGATATTAAGAAAAGGGGGCAAGAATACACAGAAGAACTGTACAGAAAAGATCTTCATGACCAATATAATCACGATGGCGTGATCACTCACATAGAGCCAGACATCCTGGAATGTGAAGTCAAGTGGGCCTTAGAAAGCTTCACTATGAACAAAGCTAGTGGAGGTGATGGAATTCCAGTTGAGCTATTTCAGATCCTGAAAGATGATGCTGTGAAAGTGCTGCACTCAATATGCTAGCAAATTTGGAAAACTCAGCAGTGGCCACAGGACTGGAAAAAGTCAGTTTTCATTCCAATCCCAAAGAAAGGCAATGCCAAAGAATGCTCAAACTACCACACAATTGCACTTATCTCACACACTAGTAAAGTCATGCTCAATATTCTCCAAGCCAGGCTTTAGCAATATGTGAACTGTGAACTTCCATATGTTCAAGCTGGTTTTAGAAAAGGCAGAGGAACCAGAGATTAAATTGCCAACATCCACTGGATCATCAAAAAAGCAAGAGAGTTCCAGAAAAATATCTATTTCTGCTTTATTGCCTATGCCAAAGCCTTTGACTGTGTGGATCACAATAAATTGTGGAAAATTCTGAAAGAGATGGGAATAGCAGACCACCTGACCTGCCTCTTGAGAAACCTATGTGCAGGTCAGGAAGCAACAGTTAGAACTGGACATGGAACAACAGACTGGTTCCAAATAGGAAAAGGAGTTAAGTCAAGGCTGTATATTGTCACCCTGCTTTATTTAACTTATATGCAGAGTACATCATGAGAAACGCTGGGCTGGAAGAAGCACAAGCTGGAATCAAGATTGCTGGAGAAATATCAATAACCTCAGATATGCAGATGACACTACCCTTATGGCAGAAATTGAAGAGGAACTCAAAAGCCTCTTGATGAAAGTGAAAGAAGAGAGTGAAAAAGTTGGCTTAAAGCTCAACATTCAGAAAACTAATATCCTTCTATATTAGGTAGACATTATTAGTTTGACATAGCCGTAAATATAAGTTAAATTGAGAAGATTACTTTCAAATATATTGGGTGGGCCATTTTAGTTATAATGGATAGTTTAACTTTAGGCTTATCATTTTTATGTGATTTTGTTTGAGACTCAAAAAGAAACTACTAAGAATCACATAGTCTGGATTTCTTTAGCAGCAAATAAAATACAGTGCTTTAATCCATAAATAGCTGAATTAATTTCTTGATTACTTCAAACTGGGCCAGATTTACATAACACAAAACCAAGTTAGATTTGATTTCTCATGAAAATTGAGACTTTGAATGAAAAATAAAATTTGTGTTTCATATTTTTTCACATATCCAATATACCACTTCATCAAATTCATTTTTTACACAAAATCAGTATTTAGAAAATTAGTTCATTGTATCTATCAAAGGGAGGTAGCAAAGAACTGGCATTGACTGCAAACCCTTCAAACTAGAGCCTAATTTGGGGAGGAATAAATTAAGTCTTTTATCTATTTTTAAACTTTTCTTAGTTCAAAATCATCAGGTGAATGACTTTACATAATGTGAATTATTTATGAATCTCAACACATCTCCCGTCATTTCTTTTTTATGCAAATATATTATACTGAGTTGTCCATAAGATTTTATTTTGCTTCATTTGTTTGTATACAGACTTGAGAAACATTTACCATCCATATATTAATGCGTGTGTGCTCAGTCGTGTCTGACTCTCCTCTGTCCGTAGGCTCTTCTACAGTGTGCTAAAAACTATGTCTGGAAGTGAGGATAAAAAAAGACATGACAGTCTGTCTTTAATTTATCCACAAAATAAAGGAGCCGCTAGTGTATTATGGTTTAATTTTTTTTAAAGAAACATACATTTTTACTAAATCTTTTTCAGACTTTATGTTCGTTTTATTCATATGCCATTTTTTTTAAATTTTCAAATTTGTCAAGTACATCACAAATCATCTAACAAGGCCTAACATTCATATGAAATATTTGAGAATAAATTACACAGTATAAATGGATTTCAGATACTTGCCTTTCCTAATGTTCCGTTGTTAGTTGGTTGCTGCACTTTTTGACTTTGAAAAAATTCTGTTACTAAGAAAAAGGGACCTCTGCTTCATGGGAGACAGAAGACGAGCTCTTCATTTTCCTGTTTCTGATCTCAAAACTAAGTGCATGTAGATGCCACTCTTGTGATATGATACAATCTGTATAGAAAGTCAGGAGAGAAATACATCCTGGGGTACTTTGTTGATCTGCTAAGGGCAGCCGTAACAAAGGATCACAAATGAGGCAGTGGGTGGCTCAGATGGTAAAGAATCTGCCTGCAGTGTGGGAGATCCAGGTTCCATCCCTGGGTCGGGAAGATCTCTTGGAGAAGGGCGTGGCAACCCAGTCCAGTATTCTTGCCTAGAGAATTCCATGGACAGAGGAGCCTGGTGGGCTGCAGTCCATGGAGTCGCAGAGTTGGACACGACTGAGCAAGTAACACTTTTAAACAAGTGGCTTCCCAGGTGGCGCTAGTGGTAAAGAATCTGCCTGCGAGTGCAGGAGATATAAGAGATGGGGATTTGATCCATGGGTTGGGAAGATCCCTTGCAGTAGGGAATGACAACCCACTCCAGTATTCTTGCCTGGGAAATCCCATTGCCTGAGGAGCCTGGCGGGCTGCAGTTCAGGTGGTCGCAAAGAGTTGGACACGACTGGGCACTCACACAGTAGATCCTGTCTCACAGCCTGGAGCCTGCCAGTCTGTGATCAAGGGTGGGTCCTTCTGAAGCTGTGAGGGTGAATGTGTTCCAGGCCTCTCCCTCGCTTCTGGGGGTTGCTGGCAAGTTCTGGCATCCCTTGATCTCTGCATCATCCCAGTCTTTGCCTTCATCTTCCAACCACTGTAGGGTATCTGTGTGTCCAAATTCCCCTTTTGATAAGGAGAGCAGTCATGTTGGATTAAGGACCACCCTAATGCTCTCATCTTTACTTGACTATTTGCGTTTGTGATGGTCCTATTTCCACGTGAGGGATGTTCTGAGATACTTGAGATGAGGTTGTCAGCATATGAATTTTGGGGAACTCTGTTCAGCTCACAACAGACTATGAACTCTTGGCTCAGATTTACATAAAATGAAGTTGATTTTCCAAGCCTCTGCAAGAATGCACGAGTGACCTATATTTTTACCATCATCTTGTTGGTATACCTTCTTCATGACTGTTAGAAATTTTCCACAAGTGTGTATAGTGTGAATAATTAAACTTTTACCTCTCCCTTTCTCTGCATCCTCTCCACTGCAACATTTGATCCTTTGCTTAAGACACTGTCCCGAGTGGCATCCGTCACCTATCCTTCCATCCCTCAAAGTGTTTGTTCCGATCGTGTTTGGTAGGAGAGTCGAACACATTATTTTCCTCGTGACTGCTCCTCCCGACTCGGAGTCTGCATCATTCCTCACTATGGAGTTTTTATTTCCTAAATTTTAAGATGAGCACTCGCAGTGTAACCAGTTGATCTGCTCCACTTAATCAAAACATCTTTAATTTTGAATGCTTTCTTTAGTTCAGATCACTCACTGATTTCCCAGGAGACAACACAAAAACCATTTCAGCTTCTCAGAACAAACACACTTAAAAGTTATCATTCAGAATGTCCTACATTGAATTCTCCCTGGGGAAGTCAAGTCTTGGAAACCTTTAGATGGCTGTTGGACCTGTGAACTGCACATGGAGAATATGATAGTCTCTAATTTGTATCCCTTCGCTCTGAGTGAAGCCCTGTATCTCTTTTTCTTGCATTGTGAGTGTTCTCAGGGAGACTTTGATTGCGGTAACCCTTAAAGCATAATAGAATAGGTTGAGCATGAACTTAAGATCACAGCAGAACTGAATTTGAATGTCAGTTTAGTTTTTCCTTTGTTCTTAGCTCTGAATTCCTAAACTCCCCTATACCCATGTTCTTCATCTGTAAACTCAGGATTGTAAGAGCTGCTTTGATGACTCACTATGCTAAATCAGCTAACACAACAGTAAAAGGCAATTAATGCTATGCTTCGTTCTTTTCTTAAACTTGCTTTTCCATATTTTTCACTAACTTATACCTACTCGAATGCCAAATTTAAATACTAATTGTTTCCGAAAAGGTACAAGTCCAGACTTAGTTATGTCCATGGGGAGCGATATTGTTTAATTACCAAAGCGATAGCATATAGCATACATAAGTGCTTCATGAGATGTGACCACTGACAGTGTCTTCAACTTGCTAAAGGGCATGGAGACAAATGAAACCAAGGGGCAGGCCTGGAGTGTTTTCAGAGTTGCCGTGACTTAGTCACTCACATGCATCAAGAACCTGAAAACTTTTTCTAGAAGGAAAGATACTTTTCTTCCCACTACTATTGCATTCCCATATTTACATGGAGAATTCAAACATCACAAAAATAAAGCCAGCTTTGAAAATATCTGTCATGACTTTCTGATGTCATATTTTAAAATTAAATCTTTCAATATTATTATTTTTCATGTTCCAAGGTAGACTCAAAGGACCACTCCTTGAATTTCCGTTTTGGCCAAAGTCCATAAGACTGACGTATATTCCCTATAATTGTCAGCCTAGCATCAAGGTGGTTTTAGTTTCATTTATTAGAAAGCTGAGAAAAAAATTCGACTCCAGTGTGATTCTTCATTTATGTGGGACCCTGAAACGAAGAATGGTTAATAATTTTGGACTGGATCCGTTATAACAGATTGTCATCTTAAAAAGTGAACAGTAGGGTCTGGTAAAAAGGAGAAGGGAAGTGAAAGGGGAAAGAGACAAAGGAGATTAGCTGGGGGCAGGCAGAGGAGTAGAGACGGGAAAGGTGAGACGGGGAGGGAGGCGGGGAGAGCGCAGACACACCCGCTCCTCCCTAACTGGTGACGTCTCTCCAGGCATGTTCAAGGGGCCTGCAGAGAAAGTGTCTCCAGGGAAGCGGGCTGTCGAGGAAACTTCCTGGCTACTCTAGTGACAGAACAGGCGTCTAGGCTCTCCTGGATGGGTCTTTTCGTCCTGTGTCCTTTCTTTGGTCCTTCTACTCCATTTAAAAGGTGCCCTCCCGCTTCTTCTCATTACCATCAGCCTCATCCCCGACCTCTGCGTAGAGATCCTTGTCCACTTCAGATTGGTGGTGTTTTCATCAGGAAATGTGTTTTCCGTCACCAGACCCAGGAGCCACATTCTACCAGCCTTCTCTGACCTCTGAGTCCCCCAGGCAGACTCTTCCTTTGGGTTGAAATTGTGAACTGGCCTCTCAGGTGGCAGGTCGCAGACACTGGAGCTAGGGTTGCTGTCTGTAGGGTGACGGACGCGCTGGCTTTGACACTGCCTCTGGGCTTTCCCTTGGAGAGTCTCCCCACTCCTACATGGTCTGCAGGCCTCCTGCTGTCTCTCCTACACACCAGCATTGCCTGTACTGTGCAACCTCAGACTGTTCTGGAGAAGTTCTACACCCAGACATTCCCACGGCTTTTTGTCAAGTTCTTCCATCAAACATCCCCCTTTCAGAGAGCTTTCACCCCAGCCTACTTTATCACATCCAGCACCATCATTAATGATCTCTGTGGTTTACTTATTATCCGCTCTCCCCATCCTAACTAGAGTGTAAGCCTTATGAGCGAGGCGCCTGGTCTAACTTACTCACTGTTGACTAGCAGAGACTTCGGAGAAGGAAATGGCAACCCACTCCAGTGTTCTTGCCTAGAGAATCCCGTGCACAGAGGAGCCTTCTGGGCTGTCGTCTATGGGGTCTCACAGAGTCAGACACAGCTGACGCGACTTAGCAGCAGCAGCAGCAAAGACTTGGTGCTCCAGTATACTGGTTAAACGAATCAATAGGGTGGTCATATACAGTCGTAAGAGTTGGACCATAAAGAAGGCAGATTGCCAAGGAAATGATGCCTTCAAACTGTGGTGCTGGAGAAGACTCCTCAGAGTCCCTTGGACAGCAGGGAGATCAAACCGGTCAATCCTAAAGGAAATCAATCCTTAATACTCACTGGAAGGACTGATGTTGAAGCTGAAGGTTCAGTATTTTGGCCACCTGATGCAAAGAACTGACTCATTTGAAAAGTCCCAGATGCTGGGAACGATTGAAGACAGGAGGAGAAGAGGGTAACAGAGGATGAGATGGCTGGAAGGCATCACAAATGCAATGGACATGAACTTGGGCGACCTCTGGGAGATGGTGAGGGACAGAAAGGCCTGGCGTGCTGCAGTCCTTGGAGTTGCAAAGAGTTGGGCTCGACTGGGTGACCGAACACCATCGACAACGACAGCAAGGGTGATTTTACTCTTTGTGTTTCTGCACTTTGCTCTCGTCCCTTTCTGCTCAATGCTGGTGTGCTTCATGTGGTTGGAATCTGAATTTCCAGAGAAGCCCACTGAACCCATTAAAGATTCACAGAGACATTGTTGAAACAAAATTTTGCTTCAGGGAAGATCAAAATTTTCCCTTTAAAAATAATATAGTCTATGTCAAAAGAACAGAAACATAGTTAAAGTAATTTATGCAGTTTTCTATTAACCCCTACTGAAAATATGAATGTCTTTGGGAAATAACAGTGTCCTGTCTTATCCCTCTTCCTTCCTATAAACTTCGTGTCTAAACATAGCCATCAAGAACCCAAGTGAATATACAAAAGTTTTTTTTTTTTTTTTTAATATTCTGTTCTATGTGTACTCAGTCATGTCCAACTCTTCGAGACCCCACAGACTGTAGCCCAGCTGGTTCCTCTGTCCTTGGGATTTTCCAGGCAAAAATACTGGAGTGGATTGTCATGCCCTCCTCCAGATCTTCCCGACCCAGGGATTGAACCCACATCTTTTACAACTCCTGGATTACACGTGTGTTCTTTACCAGGAGAGTTACCTGGGAAGCCCTAAAAAATATTAGACCATTTTTAAATTTCAAGCTGCTGTCATTCTGTGGTTGAATTCTTGCCCTTGCTTTCCTATGTAATCAGTTTTGAGTAATTAAAAAAAAAAACTTCAGGGCTTCCCTGGTGTCTCAGACAGTAAAGAACCCTCTTGCAATGCGCAAGACCCAGGTTCTATCCCTGGGTTGGGAAGATCCCCTGGAGAAGGGAATGGCAACCCACTCCAGTGTTCTTGCCTGGATAATTCCATGGACAACAAGATTCATCATGCCCCTTCTCTGCCTTTAGTAATATTGGGGAACAAAAATTCTCAAGTAAAAGAGTTTGTGTCTTACAGGAGTATTTTTGACCAGGAGGGAAGATGAGATGCACACACAGTAGAGGGCGTGTTCCTCCGGCTCACAGGAGCCCTGGTGGAGTGGGGGAGGCGGCCTGAAGGGCAGTGAGGTGACAGGAGTCTGTGGGCCTTCAGGGACCCTCAGAATTAGCATCCACCCAGGCCAGCTAGTCAGAGAGGTTGATTAAGTAGGTGTTATTTTATTTAGAAACTTATCCCCAAGTTGACGATACCAGTCCACAGCTGTGCTCATGGAAAAGTATTAAATATCCCGAAGTCCCTTATTGGTGGTAGCAAAATAATCCACTAGAATAATTAAACTAAAATGACATGTTTGTTTCCTACCTTGCCAAGGAAAAGCATCAGGCCAGTGTGACATGCTGAGATGTTGCCGGTTTTCCATCTTTGAAACCTGTAATTCCCTGTCCTGTTTGGGATGGAGGAGAGCTGGAAAGAGCGGGGTCCACTTTCCTGGCCCCCTCCCCTCGCCAGGAGTGCCCCTGACTTCCCCCTCCTCCAGAGCCTCCCTGGGACCACTCGGGCCTCGCCCCTGGCCGTGGGGCTCGGAACCCGGAATGGTTGGGTTCTCCGATGCCCGTGCTTCCTGGCTTCAAGCTCCGTGATGGTGGTAGAACGGGAGCCTCTGCCCTCAGACTCCTGAGGTTCCAGAATACCGGACCAGACTTCAAAGGGTAGGGGACGATCAAAGCGCGTCCTCCCCTCTGCGGGTTTCCACGGGAAACGGCCTGGGAGATGCTTCCACTCAGAGCCGAAGGAGGTCCCAGGCAGGGGTCTCTGCCTCCCAGCGCAGCAGGATCGTGGGGCGGGAAAGCTTTGCGGACCCGACAGGGAGCGGCGGGGGCGGTCGCCTTGGGAGGCTCCCTGGGGGCCGGAGTCTAAGAAGCGAGGCTGCGCGGATGCTTTTCACCCCCGGTGATGTGGTCACAGGAGCAAAGTGGACCCGTCCCCAGGTCCCGGGAGAACCCCTAGGACAGCCTCAGCTGGGAGCCCAGAGGTCGGGAAGAGTCTCGAGTGAGCCCCGGGGAGAAGGGCAGCTGTGCGGGCGGGGCCGGGGTGGGGGCGAGGGGAGGGGGGAGGGGGTCGAGGGGACGGGGAGGGGCGTCAGGGGCGGAGCCAAGGTGGGGGAGGGGAGGGGCAGGGAGGGGCCTGCAGGGGGCCCTGAGAGGCTCCCCAGCTCCCCCAGGGAAGAGGCGGCTCTGGCTCCCTCAGGCCTATCTGGAGCCCAGCGTCCACACTCCAGAGCTGTGAGGGGCAGAGACTCCACACACTGCCCCACTGGTACACATGCACACACACAGCCCTCACACCCACACCCACTCCACACAACCCCCCCACCTCACACACACACCTCCCTCCATACACCTACTCATACCCACATACCCACACACACACTCACACACACACACCTCCCTCCATACACCTACTCACACCCGCATACCCACACACACACTCACACTCACACACACACACACACCCTCCCCTGTAGAGAACTGAGGCAGACCCAGCGCTGGGCTCGTCTTGGACTTCAGAACAGAACCTTTCACTCTCGGTTCTTCTCACGGAATTAAGTGTTTGCCACATAAAAGCCTGTAAGCCCGTCCGTCTCTGCATGTGCAGAAATGGCCCAGAGACTGTGGGGGAGATTCACCCGGGAAACGGAAAGATCTCCCCACTGTCTCTATTGTCAAGGGGCGGCAGAAAATCAAAATAAAATTGTGCTTTCTCACAGCACTGCTTATATGATTTACTGTTTCTGTTTTTTTTGGTTTTTTTTTTGTATATGTCTAAGGCAATGGCACCCCACTCCAATACTCTTGCCTGGAAAATCCCAGGGACGGAGGAGCCTGATAGGCTGTAGTCCATGGGGTTGTTAAGAGTCGACATGACCGAACAACTTCACTCTCACTTTTCACTTTCTTGCATTGGAGAAGGAAATGGCAACCCACTCCAGTGTTCTTGCCTGGAGAATCCCAGGGACGGGGGAGCCTCCTGGGCTGCCGTCTGTGGGGTTGCACAGGGTCAGACAGGACTCAAGAGACTTAGCAGCAGCAGCAGCAGCAAACCTTCTTGTACATGTGTACATGCCATTTAATTAATTTTTAATTGAAGGATAGTTGCTTTACAGAATTTTGTTGTTTTCTATAAACCTCAACTATGTGATTCACCTTTGTGTAGAAAAAATGTCTTACTAAAATTAAAGCTAAACATAATTTAATTTTAAACTTATAACTCAGGAAGAAGGGTCAGACTTTTTGAATAGTTTGGGGACGTGCACGTAGCTGTGGTGACTTGGAAAGCATGCTGAACTTGGACTCAGACAACCTTCCCCCAGGCTCGGACTTTTTGCTCTGACTTGGGGCGTGCCCCTCGGTGGTGGCGGGAGGGGTGTACTCGATAGGGGTGCAGAATGGGCCGGGCAGACACTTTCGGGCCCTCCCACAGCTTACAGTCCCCTGTGAGCGGCAGATACTTATAAACCAACACATCTTTGCTTAAATGATACCACATTTAAGCAAAACCATTGCAAAAGCGAAGCGCTGAGGCTCTGGACCCCCTCAGGGAGGTGCTGTGTCTCACTTTACTCAGAGGGGGCGGCTGCTCCAAGAGTCGCGTCCTCTAACGTTTATCGTGATTCTAACCAGTGCTCCCCTGCACACATGGTCCAGGTGGGGGTGAAGAGTCCCTGCAGCGCGAGCTCCAGCTCTGTAATCCCACACCCAGTTCCTGTCCCTCAGCAGAGTAAAGATTGTCATTCCTTCAACAAACAGTCTTTGAGAAATTGTTACATGTTAAGCCCTAGATGTACCTAAGAGGGAATTCATAAAGACAAAAATGCCTTGAATCCTATCTTATTGTACATAGTTAAAGATGTCTATATTTTCCAAATAAAACTGAAGTCTAGAAAAGTCATATTTTTTTTTTGCTGTAAATTTCTGTGAAAAGACCAGCAAACCTCTGAAAATATAAAATATTAATTTCTTGATCTAATAAATTAATACTTCTGAGCATTTTTAAAGCTGCAGGAAACTGAGACCAGTCCAGAATATAGGAAGTGTACGGCCCTAGAGATAAAGTCAGATACTACATGGAGTGTGAGTCAAAACTGCAACTTGAAATCTTCATTTAAGCTGCCTGGCTTCCCTGGTGACTCAGTGGTAAAGAATCCGCCTGCAGTGCAAGAGGCCCGGGTTCGATCCCTGGGTTGGGAAGATCCCCTAGAGGAGGGCGTGGCACCCTCCTCCAGTATTCTTGCCTGGGAAATCTCATGGACAGAGGAGCCTGATGGGCTATATAGTCCATGGGGTCTCAAAAGAGTCGAACATGACTTTGTGGCTAAAAAACAACAACAAGCTTAAGGAAAGGGAATGTGTGTGTGTGTGTGTGTTTGTGAGTTGTTCAGTCATGTCCAACTCTTTGTGACCCCATGGACTTTAGCCTGCCAGGCTTCTCTGTCCTTGGAATTCTCCAGGCAAGAATAATGGAGTGGGTTGCTGTTCCCTTCTCCAGTGGATCTTCCCTACCCAGGAATCAAACTGTGTTTCCCGCATTGCAGGCAGATTCTTTACAATCTGAGCCACCAGGGAAGCCATATATATATATATCCACATATAAATAAAAAACACCAATTATTTGCCAAATATTTTGTTAATTGCCTTGTAAGTTACAACAAATGAAACCAGTGTTCAAAGACGTTAATAGCTTTGCCCCAGGATGGTACAGCACGGTGCCCTAGTTTAGTGAACCTTTCTACCCACTTTTCACGAGCTGTGGACACATTTATACAAAGTGAATGATCATTCTAGAATTTTCTGTGCAGTTAATGTTTTGAGATTTCCTGCTTACTTCCTTCCCTTCTCCTCTGCACTTACCACACCTTCCCTCATTCCCAGCAGATGAATGCCATGCTCACCATTAACCCTTCACACCCAGAATGTCATCTAGTGATCGTGTTCCTTGGGAGAAAAGAGAAATGCATGCAACTGAACTGTAAGCCTGTTACTCCATGAATGCTTCAGAGAAGGTCACTGGTTTCAAAAACAGTGTAGCCAGGATTATTTTTCATTTTGACACGCACACAGAAAAATAGTCCTTGTGGCTCTGTAATTATTTGTGACCTGGTTAGTAAGAAATCCAAAAATTCCTGAATCCACTGAAAAAAATAGTCAAGTGACTGCTGTGTATAGATGTTTTTCTCAGTTTACCTTGGGAGAAACACACTTGAAATGGTACCACGTGAGAGGAGAAGCTGTCACTCTAAACCCATACAAAGTGTTTCAGAAATTTCAGTTCAAACTTCCATAAGGCAGAGGAGTCAAAGGCATCTACTATTTTGCTCGTTTTTGCTTCTGTTACCTCACAGTTCACATTTAATTCTTTACCATATAATCACCCAGGCTGTGGGTGTATTGACTGAATAACGTGATTGGAAGCAGTAGCTAAATAGAATAACTAAATAGAATAACTAAAAAGAATAACTAAATAGAATAACTAAAAAGCCCGTTAAGCAATATTTTGACCATATTTTATGTATTTTCACCTGACAGTTTAATATTGTATCTTTACATGTTCTTGTAAGAAATCATTTTGTTTCTTTTTAAATGTGTTTATTTTTAATTGGGTGGGTTTCCATGGTGGAGCTCCATGTGGGATTCAGAGAGTTGGTCACCACCCAGTCAGTACACATGGCCCATCCCCACTCCCACATGCCCTATTCTGACTTTGGGAAAATAGCTTAAATCTACAAATCTCATTTTCTTCACTCATTCGAAGAGAATAGAAAGTACTTGTTTGGATTGATGAAGATTAAATGAAAGCATGATTGCCTCTACAGCAAACACAGGGCTTAAAAGATGTAAGGTATCATTTGACTTCATCCACAGTTGCTGTTCGGGGGTAGAAAGCATCGATCTCCCCTCCCTTCCGTGGCAGGGGTGCAGGCAGAGTGGAATGCTGACGCAAATAAGGTGAGAGAGGAGAAGCGGCTTGGAGAGGCCAGGTCAGGAGGTGGGTGGTTAGCAGACACCGACATGCAGTTCAGTATGAAACCGCGGAAGGAGGTGTGATGATCTAGGGGTGTGGAAAGAACGACGCCAAATGGAAATAGAAACTGGGGCCCCTGGAATAACAACATTTAACAGGTTGGTGATGGAAACCAAGCAGCAAGAGGTTGAAAATCCAGACAAAGACTCATAGAAACATATTTCTTTTTTGACACCGTAGACTCAGCACATCTAATGGCCACATGATATCCAGTAAAGAATTTAATGACGCAAAAATGTTAATTAAGAAATGTTTGTATTGTTCAGACAGTCCAGACGAGAGTTTAATTGAAAATGTAATATCCAATAACAGTCATTGATGCGTTTTATTTTTTCAAATCAATTTATTGTTCTAAAGTCATCAAGAGCATTTCCTTACGTTCATAGAATTGCTTTTAAAAACATTTTCTTATGTGAAATTAAACAATTTGTCTTTTTGTCTAGGAGGATTTACCCCTAAGAAAAGATAACCCCTTCCGTTGTGTAGTGAATGGTTACATTTCCAATAAGAATTCTGATAAAGGGCTTCCCTGGTGGCTCAAATGGTAAAGAATTCACCTGCAATGCAAGAGACCTGGGTTCCCGATCCCTGGGTTGGGAAGATCCCCTGGGGGAGGGCATGGCAACCCACTCTAGTATTCTTTCCTGGAGAATCCCCATGGGCAGAGCAGCTTGATGGGCTACAGTCCATGGGGTTACAAAGAGTCAGACATGACTGAGCAACTAAGCACAACACTGGACAAATAGCCAACGGAAATTCTTCTGAAAGGTAGGATTGAAAATACCCATACAGGTGAGAGGCGTGACTCAGGAGGCGTGCTCTGTCCACCTGAGCTCCCCCTGTTACACCCAGAAAGGAAGCCCTGAGGACAGTGGTGAGGCTCACTTTCAAGGTCGTGTCCAAAGAGTGTGTTTTCTGTGGTCCCTGGGTCTCTAGCTGATGGTGATGGGCAGATTTCTTGCTGACTCTGCATTGTGCTACCATTAGCTAGATGGCCACACAGCTCTCTCCAGCCTGTGCATGGACCATTTGTCCAGAGACCCTTACCGTTAAATTTTTTATACACTCTGGATAGATTATCTGGGTCAGATCACTCGCCATATAAGGTTAGATTTTGAGGGAGAAGGAAAGGAAGGACTCTGCATATATATATAGAACATGGTGACTAAATCATTGGAACCTTTCTTTCAGTTTGAGAAATTTCCCCTTTGTGTTATCATAACTTTGAAAATTCTTGTTGGCTTGAGCAGAACACTGTGATCAACATTCGTATTTGGGCTTCAGGATGATTAATGATACACTTTCTGAGTTCTAGGAATTCCTGAGAGAGTAACAAAGGGGAAAGAAGTTGAACGCAACATGATAAAGGTACTTTAACATTTTCAAGATCGGTAAAGATGGATTCCACCCCCTAGAGAAAATCAGTTCAGTTCAGTCGCTCAGTCGTGTCCGACTCTTTGTGACCCCATGAATCACAGCATGCCAGGCCTCCCTGTCTATCACCAGCTCCTGGAGTTCACTCAAACTCATGTCCATCAAGTCGCTGATGCCATGGAGCCATCTCATTCTCTGTCGTCCCCGTCTCCTCCCGCCCCCAATCCCTCCCAGCATCAGAGTCTTTTCCAGTGAGTCAACTGGTTGCATGAGGTGGCCAAATATTGGAGTTTCACCTTTAGCATCAGTCCTTCCAATGAACACCCAGGATTGATCTCCTTTAGAATGGACTGGTTGGATCTCCTTGCCGTCCAAGGGACTCTCAAGAGTCTTCTCCAGCACCACAGTTCAAAAGCATCAATTCTTCGGCGATCAGCTTTCTTCACAGTCCAACTCTCACATCCATACATGACCACGGGAAAAACCATAGCCTTGACTAGACGGACCTTGGTTGGCAAAGTAATGTCTCTGCTTTTTAATATGCTATCTAGGTTGGTCATAACTTTCCTTCCAAGGAGTAAGCGTCTTTTAATTTCATGGCTGCAATCAGCATCTGCAGTGATTTTGGAGTCCCCCCAAAAATAAAGTCTGACACTGTTTCCAGTGTTTTCCCATCTATTTCCCATGAAGTGATTGGACCAGATGCCATGATCTTTGTTTTCTGAATGTTGAGCTTCAAGCCAACCTTTTCACTCTCCTCTTTCACTTTCATCAAGAGGCTTTTTAGTTCCTCTTCACTTTCTGCCATAAGGGTGGTGTCATCTGCATATCTGAGGTTATTGATATTTCTCCAGCAATCTTGATTACAGCTTGTGTTTCTTCCAGCCCAGCATTCCTCATGATGTACTCTGCATATAAGTTAAATAAACAGGGTGACAATATACAACCTTAACGTACTCCTTTTCCTATTTGGAACCAGTCTGTTGTTCCATGTACAGTTCTGACTGTTGCTTCCTGACCTGCATACAGGTTTCTCAAGAAGCAGGTCAGGTGGTCTGGGATTCCCATCTCTTTCAGAATGTTCCACAGTTTATTGTGATCCACACAGTCAAAGGCTTTAGCACAGTCAATGAAGCAGAAGTAGATGTTTTTCTGGAACTCTCTTGCTTTTTCCATGATCCAGCGGATGTTGGCAATTTGATCCCTGGTGCCTCTGCCTTTTCTAAAACCTGCGTGAACATCTGGGAGTTCATGGTTCACATATTGCTGAAGCCTGGCTTGGAGAATTTTAGAATGACTTTACTAGCATGTGAGATGTGTGCAACTGTACAGTAGAGAAAATCAGAACAACTCTTAATCACATTGAGTCAACTAGCGCATGTTGACTGATGACCCTGTCTACGAGCAGGTGATGGGAGGGCGGTGGGGATGAGGGAGCCGGTGCCCTGGTGGGGCTGGCTGTCCGCTGTCTACGGTGAAGTGCAGAGGCGACCACGTGAACTTGAGGGCAGAAGGCAGTATGCGAGAGTGCACAGAACGCCAGCTTTCTTCTGGAAGGGAAGGTTCGGTGTGAATGGTGGTATCTGACTTGAGCCTTTTAACACTGTGTAGGGATGATCTCTCTGGTCCCCGTGCCCAGCCACTTGCCTGCTGCTGGTCTGTTCCTCTCTCTCCTGCCCACACTGCAGAGGACTGCCCCTGGGAACGGCCTCTGCACTTTGTAACAAACCCCTCACACCTCACGGATTCCCCACTCAGCTCCCTTCCATCTGTGAGGATGCAGCCCTCAGAACTGAGCCCCCAGCTTCCAGGAGAATCTTATGGTTGAGCAGTGGGAGGGAAGGTGGGAGGGATGGTCCTCTCCTGCATGGATGACATCATCTCCTGCCACCTGCCTGTCACTCCTGCCAGCATGAGCATCCCCCTGGTCCCCAGATCCCCAGAGCCTTCACTGTCCAGTGACGAGAGCATCTCGTCTGATGGTCTAGTCTAATACTTAAACGTTAAGTCTTTCCTTATCTCCTCGGGCCTCTGCCTTCTTTGTTAATGCATGCAGGTGGTACATGTCGTAGAAATGCAGCGTACCTGTCTCTTCCCAGTCTCATGTCTTAGCCCTTAAGGGTAGGCACAGGGCCCACCATACTGCAGGATTCATAGTGTGGACTGAATAAATGCTGTGTGCTTAGTCGCATCTGACTCTTTGTGACCCCATGGACTGTAGCCAGCCAGGCTCCTCTGTCCATGGGGGTTCTCCAGGCAAGAGTACTAGAGTGGGTTGCCATGCCCTCCTCCAGGGGATCTTTCCAACCCAGGGATGAAACCCAGGTCTCCTGCATTGCAGGCTGATTCTTTACCATCTGAGCCACCAGGGAAACCCAAGGATACTGGAGAGGGTAGCCTATCCCTTCTTCAGGGGAACTTCCTGACCCAGAATTGAACCAGGGTCTCCTGCATAGCAGGCGGATTTTTCACCAGTTGATCTACCAGGGGAGCCCCAAATAAATGCTATTTGAAAACAAAACAAAAAACGCAAAACAATGAGGCAGGAATAAATTCTGATTGTTTCAATAGAAATAAACTGGAAAGGAGAGCATAAAGTTCAGAGAGAACAGCGGGAACAAAAGCTCCTAGTTGTGAAAACACAAAGGAAATAGTAAGAAGTCCTCAAGGATGAAGTGCAAACCATGGCTGGGGTGTTTGCATCCTGAGAGCCAGCTCATGTGACGGCCAAGAGCAGCGGCTCTCACGCAGAGTCCGGGAAGGCCGAGTCCGTGCCCTTTCCTGTTGACAGGTCACTCTCAGACTGCAGAGCAGGTCAGGGCGATAGAGGGGAATGGAGAGAAGGACTCTGTTCAAGTGTTTGGTTTCTGTTCTCTGCTTTCCAGTCTTCCCCTTGGTCCCACCAGAATCAGGGAGCAGGCCGTGCCCAGAGACCACGTGAGATACTCGGCTCCAGGCTGGCCCTGGGAGTGAAAACGCAGTGGTGACGTTGTTGCTTCTGTCCCCGGGCCACCCATCCTGAGAGCTGCAGGCGCCATGATCTCAGTCTCTGAGTCTGTCCTGAGCGTCCCCTCGGCGCCACACCCTGTCCCGGACGCTGTGGGGAAACCCTGAGAATACCTTCTAGGGTATTGCGGGCCGGCCTGTTTCCTAACAGGTAAAGGGGCTGGGTGCATGTGTAAAAGGTAAGACTAGGCTAAAAGTATAATCACTGCATTATAAACCATCCTTTGTTCTAGCAAGTTATTTGGGAAAGCCTCCTGACACCCTGTGGACACAGCAGTGACCGGAGGACATTTTTAATGATGACACACAGCTGGTTAGCAGGGCCAAGTGTTCACTGGTGGATGAGGCCTGGCCAGTGCAGACTGGGGCCCTAAGATTCCAGGGAGGACAGCTGACCTTGTACTTGCCCGAATGCCTACTGTGCCAGGCTTCACGGGCTTGGTTGGATTTCACATCTTACAAACATGCCAGCGCGGGGGGGGGTCAATCTTTTCAAGGCAGTTTTACCCTAAAGACAGAAGTAGGGTACTTTTGCATTATTAAAAAGTCCTCCACATTTTTGAAAAGTGAAAGCTCAGAGAACCATTTTAAAAACCACACAAACCATTTTCCATCACAGTAGTGATCTCTACTAACATTCCAAGCCTGTGACTCTCTCCTAGACAGGGAATAGGGCATCATACTTACTAACCGCTGTTCTTTGATTACTGAAGAATCCGTGCCCAATTTTCATGAAGTTATTGATCATTGGTTAAATTTTTAGGGAGTTTTCCTAGTGAATTTAAGACCATCTGAAGATAATTAGCTGGTTTGCATAAAGGCGAATTTCTTGTGTAGAAGGATGGGCTGAGACAGTCGTCCAAAGGTAGATTTAAATGAAATTCTGAATTGCATGTAGAGAGAGCATGGTCTTCAGCTCAGTTCAGTCGCTCAGTCGTCTCCGACTCTTTGCGACCCCATGAATCACAGCACGCCAGCTAGTAAAATAGTAAAGATAGTCATTTTTTTTTTAATACCCACAACAGAGCAGCAGGACTGTAACTAGTCCTGTAACTAGACTGTAACTAGTGGCACGTCTGTGTAGCCAGGAGCAAGGCCAGCCACTGATGTACACTGTCTCATTTACTGTATTCAGCAGCCCCAACAGAAAGCTAGGATGGCTCCAATTTATATAGAAAACAAATTCCAAGTCTGAGCCTTTTTCTGGAGACCTTACCTAAGCCCGCTCCTCATGCTCCCTTTCAGCATCTTAGCAATGATGGGATAGAGGAGACGCTCTGAGCCGTCTTGTGTTCATGTGAGCATGTGTGAGCACGTGTGCGTGCATGTACTTGTACTTGTATGAGACTATTTTTAGGAATGTGCCTATTTTACTAGTCACTGAGACCATGCTTTCTTCACGTGCATTTCAGAATTTTATTTCGGTTCACCTTGTTGATGCCTGTCTCAGCCCATTCTTTACATAATGGATTCACCTTTATGCAAACCAGCTAATCACCTTCCGGTGGTCTCAGGTTAATGAAACTTTGTGAGCAATTTTAATAAGTGACTCGAAACTGGAAGGATAAACTTATCTCTGGGCACAAACATCTGGTGAAGTTCAGGGGATTCATTTCCTGAAAGAGAATTAAAAAGTAAACCTTTTGCATTTTCCATGAATCATTAAAAATCACAGGGTGAGAGCAAATTAATTCCAAACATCTTTTAAGTGGCATCAAGCTTTCATCACTGCGGATCTGCAGCATCATTGTCCGCACGATTTCACAACCTAAAGATCTTTCCTATTCCTTTCTTCTGGATCTCAATCTTGGGGAGTGCTTACATATAATGGGGTCTTACAAAATGTTTATTGACTGCATAGATGAGTGTGTAGTTATGAACATAAGAAAAATACAGACTTATCACCAGTGCCCCATAATACTTTAGTGCATATATACAGAAAGGGAAATATAAAAGCGAGCATTTAGTGATTTCTAGTTTTGAAGCTTTTAGGGCTTTTTTTTTTTTTTGAAAAACAAAAAACAAAAAACCCCCAAAACCCAAATTTGAAAGTGAAAACTCACTTCCAATGATGATTCCAATATTTAGTGCACTGTCTGTCTTCCAAGAAGCTCGTAGTATGCTCTGGACCCAATCTCATTAAATTTCATACTACCCTCCGAGGTAGATGATGAGCTAAGGCTAAAAATGAAAAGCTGTTAGACGGACAACAGTGTCTCAGGCGCAGAGTCTCAGAGGGCAGAGAGAGCGGCTGGGACTCTAACAGGCACATCCCAGACCGCACAGGGCAGAGCTGCTCCTGATTCTAGGAGCCCCGGAATCCTGGAGTATGAGCACGTCTGAGTCCTAGAGTGGGGAAGGAAGGCAAGATTGCTGTGGTTGACGCGGGACCTCCTTCCAGTTGGAACCACTGCTCCTGAAGGTTTGTTTCCATTTGCAAAGCTACATTTTGCAAATGGAAACCAACGGACAAAGGTAGATTTTGCTATCTATAGGTATAAGATGTATAGACCAAGGAGCCAAGAGGGTCCCTAGGGAAGTCGGGGCCCCAGATCACAGCACAAACTTCTCTGCACCCTCCCCCGCCCCCCCAGCTGACAGCAGCAGGAAAGCTGCCTGGGTGGGTGTGTGCAGGGGAGGGAAGATGCCGGGCTTCCCCATCTCAGAGAGGACTTAGCCCTAAGACACGAGAACACTGAACAGTGGTTTGGTTGAAGGTTCAGCAGGGTGCGCTGTGCCTTCCTCCAGTAACTTTTGAAAGGACAATTTCAAAATAAATTGGAAACTATTTGAACTATCAGTATGCATTTTCAGTTAAATGATTCTTCATTTCTACTTAAAAAATAATCCTTGATCCAAATTTCCATATGGCCCTATATTTTTATAATTTTGAAGATGTCAATTAAATTGGATATATGATGTAAAGATACATACACAGTTTAAAAAAGTAGGTTCTTCCTGCCCTCACAAAAAATAAGAAATATTTTCCATTATATAGAGAAGAGATATTTCACAAATTCATATCCTCTCATGATTTTACAGTGTTTGGTTAGGTATCAAATAATTTTGCCATTCAATAATTATAATACCCTATATTTTCCGTAAAGATCTTATTTCTGACAGCCATAGAAGTTACACAGTTTAAATTTGTTTCTGCTGAGTAGACACTTGGCTTTCTTCTAAAAGGAAAATTATAAGACTTTTGGCTTTTTAAAAATTGACTTTGACCATTACATTTTGCTTGAAAATGTATGTCATGTTGAAAAGAACACGCCGATCTTCATTTTATGCTGCTTCTTTACCTTCTCGTTGACTTTAACAATCTTAGGGATCTTCTAGTTTAAGTTCTTAAATAACTGATGGAGAAACCGAGGCCCAAACTGTTAGGTGACATAAAGAATGAGACACAAGGCAAATCTTTATTTTGCTTATTTAAAATAACCAGTCATTGATATGGGGTCTAGGATGAGATGGTTGGATGGCATCACTGACTCGATGGACATGGGTTTGAGCAAGCTCCGGGAGTTGGTGATGGACAGAGAGGCCTGGCCTGCTGCAGTCCACGGGGTCGCAAAGAGTCAGACATGACTGAGTGACTGAACTGATTCCCCTTGGCTGATGGTTAAAATTGGAGGGAAAAAGATCTTTCAGTAATTTGAAATGAAACATCTTTTGGGGAAAGTGGGTGATGATAGGTTCCTGTAGCATGATTTTGTGAATTAAATGATACTGATATTTTCAGGGCTTATCAGTGTTTAATCATGTGTGTGTGAGTGTGCAGGGTGTTTTTACATAAATATGTATGACTCAAATGAAAATATATTTATCTAAGTAAATGTTGAAGTTAAATGCAATTAACCTGTTGGATACCTGTTTCTTAGCTGAAAGTTCATTTATTGAGCAGTTAATATAGGTGGAGGAAGAGTTAAGATCAAGACTTTAGTACTGAAATCTGTTAAAAAATCTTAAGGACATTTGCTTGTCTATTTAAAATAGTGTAATAGTTTCTCTTTTTCTCTGGTTCTTTATTGTTTTTCTTTATTATCCTCAATATTTTCAGAAGCTTTAAAGGCCATTGAAAAAACATAAACAACATGACAAGATGAGATAAAATACAAATAAATGTGAAAGATAATGTAAGAGAGCAAAATATTGCCACCAATAACACTAAGCTATTTAACTCTAGGTTATACGAAGAACTTAAGAGTTGAGTCAGAGAAAGGAAAAGCTGTTTTCTGAAGAATTAGCATGCCACAGATGGCTTTATACTTGTTGGAGATGATCCACAAGCTTGTCTGTAAGTTTTATTGCAGGTAAAGCTGAGATGGAAACCTGTCAGTTCCAATATTTACAGTGTTCATATTGTAAAAGCAGAATTCTTGCTCAAGAAAAAAGCTATCACGATGCTAGCAATGTATGTCTATCTTACAGATATCCTCCACAGTCCTGGAGTAAACACAGTGATAACTATTTCTGGTTTGCTTGTTAGGATATCTCTCCTTTCATGTTTTGTGCAGAAAGTTAGTGCTGAGAATAGAGATGGGGGGGTTGGTTTTCTCAGGTGGCACTAGTATAAAGAATCCACCTGCCAATACAGGAGATGCAGGAGACACAGGTTTGATCCCTGAGTTGGGAAGATCCCCTGGAGGAGGGCATGGCAACGCACTCCAGTATTCTTGCCTGGAGAATGAACAGAGGAGCATGATGGTCTGCGGTCCATAGGGTTGCAAAGAGTCGGACACAGCTGAGCAACTTAGCATGCACACACAGAGAGAGGGAAACCTGGAGCTCCGCCAAATAATTAGAATCGTAAAACTAGTCAAACTTCTCCTTTACGGGAATTCTCTCAGTGCAGCAACTGCAGCGGGTCGGGTTCCAAGCGCCCTGTTGCCCGTGGAAGGCTTGACATCTCTTTCACCTTCTGTTTCCCTCGCCCAGGGCTGTTCCCCTTTGTCCGAGCTGTCTGTGTGGCCAGCTGCTAAAAGGAAGTGTAGGGTATGAAGAAGGGGGATTAAACCACCTGTGCAGGTACACCTCAAGTTCAAGGCGTCCTTGGGAGACTGCAGCAGTGCTTGCAGAAAAAATGCACACGCCAGGACCAAGATCAGCAAGAACAAATGATGACTGCGTCGCTGGGCCAAAAGGGTAAAGCGCGGAAAGTGACAGCGTCAGGGAACGCCTTCAACTGTGTGTGTTCTCGTGTTGATATTTGTGGCAAAAGCAAAGAAAGTCAGCCGTGAGTTACAAGTGAATAGAGCAGGAAAGAGTGAAAGGAAAAAGTTCATAGACGGGGAGGTTGGGAGCAGCTCTGAATCTAGTGGGAAATGGGAAACCGCGGAGGGTTTTGTCGGGAAGGGGGGCCTGATCTGAGGTCAGTCGGAGCCTGGGTGGAGGAGAATGCGAGCGGGCGGGCATCAGCGGGCGGCCTGCGGTGTTGATCCCGGAAAGACGTGGAAGGGGGCTCGGGCGAGACGGGGAAGGGGCAGGACGCGCGAGCGCGGTGGGAGGCCCGGCAGGCGGATGTGCGGTCGGCGGGGTGACCCGGAGGGAGAGCAGGGGGCGAGGAGGCCCGGAGGCCCCGCGTCCGCCGCAGGGACTCGGCCTCTGCACGCCTCCTGGGGCGGGAAGCAGGCAGCTGCGCGCCTGGCCGTAGGCGAGGGTTGAGGCGGTGGAGACGGACGCGTGGGGCCGTCAGCACCCGGGGGACACGGGCGCCGGGGCCCTGGGTGGGACCCGGAAGGCGCGAGTGTAGACCGAGAAGAGGACCAGCCCGGGCGGCTGCAGCCCTGAGGCTGGGAGCGCGGGGGCCGCGGGACGCCCGGGACAGCGGGCGCTGTGTGCGCAGGAGCGCGCGGGGTGCGGGGTCAGCGCGCCACTGGGAGTCCCAACTTAGCATCCTCGGCGCGGCGACGAGGAGTGACTGATGCCTGGACGAAGGCAAACGCCTATGGGAACGTTTTCCAGAACGTTAAAGATTTTTCAAAATTTTCTGCGATGAAATATTGTGTTGTCTGAAATGTCTGGAACAAATTAAAACGTATTTCTCGAGGTAGCGATACAAAGAATTTAACACGTATCACTGTAGGTAAACTGTGGCCTGAGGCATTACGTTTTACAGTAAAAAGAAAAAGGACTATTATCTTGATAGGGATTGAGACTGTTCTGCTGTGAAGTTTATCAAAAATTAACTGGGCCCTCCAAACTTGTGGTTGCTGGAGGGGACAAAATCGATGGTCAGAATGGATGAGGGGGATTAAGAGGTGCTAACCTCCAGTTATGAAAAAAATAAGTCACAAGGAGGTAATAATACAGCGTAAAGAGCAGAGTCGATACCACTGTCTTAGCTTTGTAAGGTGCGGATGGTTGCTGGATTTATTGGGGTCATTTCATAACGTATTTAAATGTTGAATCACTACATTGTACATCTGAAACTAAGAATATTGTAAAGTCAACTGTGCTTCAATTATTGTTAATAATAATAAGCACTGGCTTCTCAGTTGCTGAAAATAGCTTACCTGTGTGTCTTCCCCCACAGCCTTGGTATTCACCGCGTACCTCATGAAGGTTGTTTTTTTTTTTTCGCCTGTAGGATAAAACAATTTTACTTCATCAGTTTTCTATTCAGGGCTATTAGCTTTGGACATAGAAAAGAAAATGTGTTCCCTGAGGATCTGATGAATGAATTTTATGTGCAAAGTTATGAAAAGAGTCACTTGAATTTATCACCTCTAAACACAGCTGAATATTATTTTTCAAGTATGAAATAACACAGTACATTTTAGTGTAAAGGCTTATTACGGTGAGACCATGAGATGAAACTTACATAGCACCAGCATAATTTTTTTTTCTGTGAAATGGAATGATTCAAGTTGAATATATAGTTTCAGAGTAAGTGGGAGAGGGATATATATATTTTGTTAATTTAGATGAATGAATTCATTTACCCTTACATAGTTAGACATGTTGGGGTGAATGATGTACAAATGTAAAAAAATTGACACTTAAATTAGGATTATGAATACATTTTAAATGACTAAGGTCGTTTTAAACTTCAAAATCTTTAGAATATACTTATTATTTAAAAAAAAGTTTTTATTTAGCTGAACTAAATCTTTTCTATGACTTGGTCTTAGAGCCCCTGAAAAATGAGAATATCCTTTTTTACAACTAATAATAGTATTTACTATCACTTAATTAGAATACGTTCAGAAATGCAGATTCCCTTTTCTTATTTTTTTAATATGGAATCTTATGTAATAACATCTTATGTAACAATTTACTGTTACTTTGTTAATTAAAACTTTTAGAATCTTTAAAATCATAAAATGAAAAGGAGAGTAAAGGGACATTAATTCTATATTCAAATTATTTTTAATAGACATGGTGTTGGATAACTGCATGAAACACATTTGTGGGAAATCATATTATGGTGGCAAACCCAATTTTCAAGAAAGATTATTCCCATGTGTATCCTATGCGGTTTTTTTTTTATATATGATTGCTATCAGAGTTAATTTTTCCTCTATAAGGAAACACTTTTAATGCTCTCAATAATGTTAAAAGTCTACTAAATAAAAGTTGGAAGTTTAGTAGAGGACAGACATCACTGGTTGTTGTCTTCTGAGACATATCCTGGAAATAAGTTTCACTACCAGCCGGTTGGATCCAGTGCCCAGGAAAACATGTGGATGTTTCTTGGAATAACCTGTGACTGAGGTTACCTCCAGCTCATTCATCACCAGCCCTGGCAGGGCTATAATGACCAGGCCCTGGGACACCCAGCAAATGAAGACAGTAGCTGCCAAAGTAGGCAGGAGAGGAACCACAAACCGGAAGGCTGCCATGTCCAGAAATACCCAGAAAGGGCTCTGTTTTCATGAAACGATAGAAGCTTTAGTTCTGTAAACCCACACCATCCCTTCTATGTTTTATTTTTACCTAATTTGAATTTCTGAATTTAGCTTTCCTTTAGAAGAAATAAATGTTAATAATTTCTTCATACAATTTTTCAAAAGATTGTTGCTATAGAAATAACCCACAGAATTAGAAAATTATAGTTTAGGTGGAAGAACTGAGAAAATTTAAGGAATCTAAATAGATTTTCTGTTTACCTTTACTTCATCGTATTTTTTTTCCCCTTTCTGGATAAAGCTGTAACAGATTTAAGTATCAGGCTTAAAATACATATAGAATTAGCATTGTAGAATATGTTTATTCCTTGACATTTCTTATTAGCTGGCATAATTACCTCCATGTGTATTGGGGAACCCATGATTTTCCCAGTGTTGATGGATGACAGGATATTATCTCAGACTGTGAGATGGGAGGAAATTCATTTTTCACAGAATATTCATGTAATGCTAATTGAGTTAATTCTTGGGTTGTGCAGCATGTCTTGTTTAAGATATTGTACACCCAGTGCTTTTACTTGTTAGGAAGCCTCCCATCATGGGCTTCCATGATAGGTTAGCTGGTAAAGAGTCCACCTGCAATGCAGGAGACCCCAGTTCAATTCCTGGGTGGGGAAGATCTGCCGGAGAAGGGATAGGCTACCCACTCCTGTATTCTTGGGCTTCCCTTGTGGCTCAGCTGGTAAAGAATCCGCCTGCAATGAGGGAGACCTGGGTTCGATCCCTGGGTGGGAAAGATCCCCTGGAGGAGGGAAAGGCTCCCCACTCCGTACTCTGGCCTGGAGAATCCCATGGACTGTGTAGTCCACGGGGCAGCAAAGAGCCGGACACGACTGACTTCCACTTTCACTCTCACTTTCTCCGTCATGCATTTCCCGTTTAGCTATCTGTCACCCTGGTTCGCCGGTTCCCTTGTGAAAGATGTGCCTGCTGGCGGTTTCAGGGGTATCATATGGTTCACCCCACTTGCTTAAATATGTCTTGAGTAGGTGATACGAAAGTAAAAATGCATTAGAAAACTGCTTTCCCAAGCTAGCAAAAAAAAGTGTGTCACAGGTTAAATTGAAAGTGTCTCACGGAGTCTGGTAAAATACCCTTGCGAGCACCCATTGCCAACGATGAAAATAATTTTACTACATGCTGGTGAGACTTGGAGGGAGGAGGGTGTAGGTGGGACTGGAGGCAGATGAGAAATCCTAGAAATCAGATCCAGATAAAGGTGCTCAATACCTGTCTTCTGATGATGAGTACAAACTTTTCTTTAAAGGCCATAGAATTTAGAAGCTCACTGTAGTTTTGTTTGAAAGGTGCTCTTATTTTCTGTCCTGAAAAAATAATTAGAGCTACTTCCCAATGTCTCCAATAAGATGCCAACCAAATGCTGCAGGAGGGAAGACGGGAGAGGGTTTCTTGGAATAAGTTAAGTGTTAGTTTGAGGAGTAGAGATGGTATTTTTCGGTATTCATCCGTTTGACTTTTCTTTTAATGCCAACAATGCAGAAGAGACTCCATCAGGTGCCAAAGACACAAAGATGAAAGACGCTCAGTACTGATGAGTCACCTGCCATCCCGTGGGGAAAAGATAAATACAATAGGTTACATGCAAATTAGAGGCCAGAAGTATAAATGGGGTGGTGTGCAGCACAGAGAATCAGGAGACTCTTCCTCTCTTGATTCACCCTGGGAGGTGTGGTCGGCTTCCTGGGGGAAGTGACGTTTCACTGGATTCTTAGGTGATGAGCAGGAGTGAATTAGGGAAGCTCTGTGTGCGCACACGTGCACACACACGTGTGCATGCATGTGGGGAGTGAGGCTAGTTGAGGAGGGGATCCCAGATAGAACGAAAGGGTTGACATGGAAGGCTTCATAGGAGTGGAAAGCATAATGGTGCCTGTGAGTAACTTCAGAGAGTTCAGTTTACAGACGCAGAGCACGGGGGCAAGACGCGCTGGAGACACAGTCGGGTTTTAGGCGTCTCACGATGGAGTGACACGGGCCTGTCAAACAAACAGCTTTTGGAGGGAATGCCGATCACACTTTCCTTACAGAAATATCTTGAGAGTGGTATTAAGGGAGAGAAACCAGAACTAAGGAGTGATTTGTGGCCAGAGGGTTGTTTTAATACTAGTAAGAAATGATAAATGTGGGCAAGGGTAAGAAAGCGTCCATGAGGTTGAAGGGCTGGTACAGTTGGAGTAAGGGGCTCCAAGTCTAGAATAAAGAATAAAATTCTGCAAGTCAAAGCAGAATGCCACTTGATTTTCAGCTACCCACCCTTTCATGAATTGCTTTTGCCCCCTTTATCTGTAGGATCACCTTGGTGTGGCCCTCTCCAAGGTCAAGTTTCCCTATCTGATCTGTAAACAATGTATGAATTTCTAAGTAGTTTTCCTATCACAGCCACATGCCTGGCACCCTGCGAGAAGCTGGGGTGGACCCAGTGATGGCCAAGACATGTACTTCCTTTTGAACAGCTCGTGATTCATAGAACTAGAAAAAGCACTCTGTTCAATTTCTACTACTTCTATAAATAAACCATGCCATTTCTACAAAACTGGAAATCGGGTGGCAGAACAGCGTATTGAAGTGGCTTGGTACTTTGCTTTGTCAACGTGATGCCCAGTGGGCAGTCAATGAAAGGAACAGCCTGAAGAGCTGCTGTTTTGTGGAGAGAAAGCTTAGGATGCAGAAAAGTCATGAAATGATTTAGTAAATGTTAGTTGTGTTCTAGTATGTAGAGCTCAAAAATATTTCACCAAATATATGAAAAGTCAGTGCCATGCAATCGGAGAGGCTGTTCACCCTTTCACTTGTGTGTGTAGCCAGCATGTAGACACAGCCCCTTCGTGACACCCAGGGAGAGATCTGCTGTCTCACAGGGCTTTGCCAAATGCGGAGAGATAAATCAGACTGGGTGTCTGGAGTGTGAATCTGTCTAAGAAAAGCCCTGCATCACCTCCCGGTACCGTGCTTTTCGGTGCAAGTTCTACCAAGCCTCTACAGACAGAGAGATGCTCTCTGGCTTCCAGACGAATGTCATATGTTTAGTTTCAGTTTCAGCTTCGCGCTCAGAACGGGCGATAATGCTGCATTTGCTTTTGCAGATGAAGGAAGAGACTTTGGAGTCCCCGTTAACATATTTCTCCTACTCACTTTGTTACGTGGAAATTTTTCTCTTCCATTTGGGGTCCCAGAGCACCTCCTCCCTGTCCGGAGGACATACTCACCTCTCACTGCGCTGTCCCTGGCAGCTGCCAGCCGTGCTGTTTATTGCCTTTGCACACGCTGAAATACACATGCCCAGAGTCCAGGTCAAGGCGCAGGAAGCCCATTAGACATGACCTGCAGAAGCCCTGGTAGGTGGGCTTACCTTATCTTCCCTACTGACACCTATTTAAGTCCTTAGAACAAACTATAGTCATAAATTCATCAATATTATTATTTATATACACCAATACTTACTCCTTTTAACATGTATTTACTAACTCCAAGATCTTTGTGTCTCCAAATATTACATTGCCACTAACACCCTTTTCATGTTTGTGGTAAAAGTGGAAATGAAAATAGAAAGCTATAAGGTGGCTATATATATATGCAATAATTTTGCAATTTAAATAAATTTAGCTGGTGTAATCTAAGTGATACTGTGCAAATGAAATGCTATTTTGGAACAACATCAGTCCTCTGGGTAGATATTCAAATTACACTCTATATCTAAGCAAGCTTTCTTTAATTTAAAAGACTCAAGCAGAATTATCTGTATTTTTCTAATTATTATATTTCAAAAATTAATGAGTGACACTAAGACATTCTGATGGGAGAATTTAATAAGTGAAATAAGAATATATTACGCTTAGTGTTTAGGGCTTTTTTACCTTGACATTATTAAGTACTTATATATTTGATTTAGTGCTATAATTTGTGAAAATCATTTCTGAATCATAGTCAGATTTAGTTTTTATTTTAGCAGTAACAACATTAGCCTTGACCAACAATAATTTAAAGGCTGTGTGATTTTCACCAATCTTCCTTGTTCTTATGTCCATTATGTTACATCTATCTTATTCCCTTTGTCAGCATAGTTTTTGATAATATTTGAGTTTTGATATTGTTTTTTAGTGATTTCACCATTGCATCTTCTGGTTGGAGTACTTACAGAGATGAGTCTTGCATTTATTTTTCATTCATGTACCTTTCCTCTCGCTACACTGATCCTTACCACATTTCAGACTCCCACACGCGTAGACAGTAACAGCAGAATAAATGAACACCTAGTCTTTGCCAAGAGAGCTTTGAAATGTATGCAGTTTTCTATACATTAGCGCTGGTCACTCAGTCCTGTCTGACTCTTTATGACCCATGGACTGTAGCCCACCAGGCTCCTCCATCCATGGAATTCTCCAGGCAAGAATACTGGAGTGGGTTGCCATTTCCTTTTCCATTCTATACATTAAAAAATGTATTATTTCTTTCAGCAGTCGGGTTTTCAGAGACATGGCAACTAACAATTAGGAAGCCAAAGTTCACCAAAATTATACGGAATTTATATATAAATTATACCAGATAAATATAATATTTATACCAAATTATAACAATATAAATTATACCAAAATTATCAGAAGAGTACTGATTTTTTTCTTATGTTACTTATCCATACAGTCGGGGCATATATACATTTTATAATGTCTTACATTAGTTTCGGGGGAAAAAATCACAAAATAAAACTCACAAATTTAAAAAATGGTAAATTGTTCTGCTTTTCTAATATTTTATAACTCATGGAATTGAAAACTATCAGACTGGCTGAAAAGTCTTAGATAATGAGATGGTAATGATGAAATTAAGGTCTGTGAAGTTTATATTTACAACTCTAGTAGGTTTAAACTGTTTTATATCAATCTATTTTTAGAGAGCCTTTTCTTATTGTTAAGAATTAATGAAATTTTCTGACATCACTGTTTTTCATGGAAAGGTCTATGTTTTAAAGAGATTGAATTTCATCCAGTGCATTTGCTTCTAGGAATTATACAAGATCGTCTTTAACAATATAGAAAAATACAGTACAAGGATCTATAATACCATGTGTAAAATAAATAGCTAGTGGGGCCCTCGTGGATAGCACAGGGAGTTCAGTTAGGTGCTCTGTGATGACTGCAGGGCTGGGATGGGGGTGGAGGTGGGAGGGAGGTCCCAGAGGGAGGAGCATGTGTGTACATTTAGCTGATTCAGTTCTTTGTACAGCAGAGACTGGCACAACGTTGTAAAGCAATTATACTCCAATTAAAAAAAATCTGAGTATGAAGAAGACAATGTAATTGAGGGATTTACACCATCATAAGAAACTGAGTTTTAGGAACTTCCTGGAAGGTCTTAGGGTTTTTTGTTTTTGTTTTTTTTTTAAATCACTGGGTAATTTTTGTTGGATTTTCTGGAATAAAGTTAGAGGGTTACCAAGCTTGACTACTACATTTTCATGTTCCTTTTCCCACTATGAGATCGTCTTAGTTAATTTTTTTTCTTTCATTTAATTCTTTCAGTCATAGCAATGATATCTAAGATTCAGATGGGAACATAGAATTCTTAGGATTTGTTAAAGCATATCCATTCCAATCGCTTATTTTTTTTTTTTTTTAGTTTCTACAGCAACGAAAAGAATTGCATATAGTGATTCTATGAATAATCTCCTGGAAGCCCAAAGTACAGCTTAACTTTATTCTCAAGGCTAGAAATGCTCTTAGAAATAGTCCAAGAAAATTCTACCTTTATTTCCCTGCCATTGTTTTAGCAAGGTTTTCATCACCAAGAAATGCTTTTGTATTGGAATTTTATTTCCGCTTCAGTGGTGGGTGGGAGGTTGCAGTTATTTCCAATCCAGAATCGTTAGAGAGTAAAGTTTCCTTCAACCTCATATATCTCCCAGGAAACATAGTTGGCAGAAGCCATGAAGGGAAGAAAAAGCAAAAATAGAAACAAGTGAACCCAATGGACACAGAGCAACCTGTGGATAAATTCAGGATGCAGTGATCCGAGGCATCCAACACGGCTTCTAATTGTTGGTGTTGTCCACACTGTGAAGAGGAAATCATCAACAAAGTGATCCCAGGGATGAAGTCCTTTATTAACAATGTAAGAATGATAAATTTATCAAGATAGGAACAAGAACAAAAATTGAGGCAGAAACTAACACACTATTATAAAGCAATTATCCTCCAATTAAAAATTTAAAAAAAGAAATAAAAAGATGTACAATACAGGTAATATAGTCAATATTTTGTAATGACTGTAAATGGAGTGTAACCCTTTAAAAGATGAATAAAAATTAAATGAAAAATCAATTTTAATTAAAAATTAGTCACCAGATGCATGAGCTCTTAAAAAAGAAAAAGAAAAATTGAAATAAAATAATACTCCTGGAATGTTTCAAGGGAGATAGTCTCAAAATTCCAACACTTAAAAAATGATAAAAAGAAAAAAAATGTCTTTGTAAAGGTTTTGTTCCCTGACCACCATACGCTTTCTGAGGAGAGCTTAAAACTGCCAAATGCATTAATTTAGTGATAGGAAAATAATGGCCAGGTTTGTTCGTATTTGACATTTTGATTCTTAGTTTTTTATTTGGTATTTTTCACTCTTATCTGCAGGATGACATTCAGTTCAGTTCAGTTGCTCAGTCGTGTCCGACTCTTTGCGACCCCATGAATCACAGCATGCCAGGCCTCCCTGTCCATCACCAACTCCCGGAGTTCGCTCAAACTCATGTCCATCGAGTCGGTGATGCCATCCAGCCATCTCATTCTCTGTCGACCCCTTCTCCTCCCGCCCTCAATCCCTCCCAGCATCAGAGTCTTTTCCAGTAAGTCAACTCATCGCATGAGGTGGCCAAAGTATTGGAGTTTCAGCTTTAGCATCAGTCCTTCCAGTGTAACACCCAAGATTGAACCAATCTGTTGTTCCATGTCCAGTTCTAACTGTTGCTTCCTGACCTGCATACAGGTTTTTCAAGAGGCAGGTCAGGTGGTCTGGGATTCCCATCTCTTTCAGAATTTTCCACAGTTTATTGTGATCCACACAGTCAAAGGTTTCGGCATACTCAGTGAAGCAGACATAGATGTTTTTCTGGAACTCTCTTGCTTTCTCCATGATTCAGCGGATGTTGGCAATTTGATCTCTGGTCACTCTGCCTTTTCTCTGGAAGAAGCACAAGCTGGAATCAAGATTGCCGGGAGAAATATCAATAACCTCAGATACGCAGATGACACAACTCTTATGGCAGAAAGTGTAGAAGAACTAAAAAGCCTCTTGATGAAAGTGAAATAGGAGAGTGAAAAGGTTGGCTTGAAACTCAACATTCAGAAAACAAAGATCATGGCAGGATGACATTAGGTTGCAAAATAGTTTGAACTCAAGCAAAAACATGTTTTCACTAGTAAATCTCCCAGATTGAAGGGGAAGTAAATAAAAAGTAATACAGTATTCTGCATCATAACTCAAAAACTTTTTTTCAACAAAGTATCAGTTCAGTTCAGTTCAGTTCAGTCACTCAGTCATGTCCAACTCTCAGCGACCCCATGAATCACAGCACGCCAGGCCTCCCTGTCCATCACCAACTCCCGGAGTACACTCAAACTCATGTCCACAGAGTCGGTGATGCCATCCAGCCATCTCATTCTCTGTCGTCCCCTTCTCCTCCCGCCCCCAACCTTTCCCAGCATCAGAGTCTTTTCCAGTGAGTCAACTCGTCGCATGAGGTGGCCAAAGTATTGCAGTTTCAGCTTTAGCATCAGTCCTTCCAATGAACACCCAGGATTGATCTCCTTTAGAATGGACTGGTTGGATCTCCTTGCAGTATAAGGGACTCTCAAGAGTCTTCTCCAACACCACAGTTCAAAAGCATCGATTCTTCGGCGATCAGCCTTCTTCACAGTCCAAATCTCACATCCATACATGACCACGGGAAAAACCATTGCCTTGACTAGACGGACCTTGGTTGGCAAAGTAATGTCTCTGCTTTTTAATATACTATCAAGGTTGGTCATAACTTTCCTTCCAAGGAGTAGGCATCTTTTAATTTCATGGCTGCAATCAGCATCCACAGTGATTTTGGAGCCCAAAAACATAAAGTCTGACACTGTTTCCACTGTTTTTCCATCTATTTCCCATGAAGTGATGGGACCAGATGCCATGATCTTTGTTTTCTGAATGTTGAGCTTCAAACCAACCTTTTCACTCTCCTCTTTCACTTTCATCAAGAGGCTTTTGAGTTCCTCTTCACTTTCTGCCATAAGAGTAGTGTCATCTGCATATCTGAGGTTATTGATATTTCTCCCGGCAATCTTGATTCCAGCTTGTGCTTCTTCCAGCCCAGCGTTCCTCATGATGTACTCTGCATATAAATTAAATAAGCAAGGTGACAATATACAACCTTGATGTACACCTTTTCCTATTTGGAACCAGTCTGTTGTTCCATGTCCAGTTCTAACTGTTGCTTCCTGACCTGCATACAGGTTTCTCAAGAGGTAGGTCAGGTGGTCTGGGATTCCCATCTCTTTCAGAATGTTCCACAGTTTATTGTGATCCACACAGTCAAAGGCTTTGGCATAGTCAGTGAAGCAGAAATAGATGTTTTTCTGAAACTCTCTTGCTTTCTCCATGATCCAGCGGATGTTGGCAATTTGATCTCTGGTGCCTCTGCCTTTTCTAAAACCTGCTTGAACATCTGGGAGTTCACGGTTTACATACTCCTGGAGCCTGGCTTGGAGAATTTTGAGCATGACTTTACTAGCGTGTGAGATGAGTGCAATTGTGTGGTAGTTTGAGCATTCTTTGGCATTGCCTTTCTTTGGGATTGGAATGAAGACTGACCTCTTCCAGTCCTGTGGCCACTGCTGAGTTTTCCAAATCTGCTGGCATATTGAGTTCAGCACTTTCACAGCATCATCTTTCAAGACTTGAAATAGCTTACTGGAATTCCATCACCTCCACCAGCTTTGTTAGTAGTGATGCTTTCTAAGGCCCACTTGACTTCACATTCCAAGATGTCTGGCTCTAGGTCAGCGATCACGTTATCATGACTATCTTGGTCGTGAAGATCTTCTTTGTACAGTTCTTCTGTGTATTCCTGCCACCTCTTCTTAATATCTTCTGCTTCTGTTAGGTCCATACCATTTCTGTCCTTTATCGAGCCCATCTTTGCATGAAATGTTCCCTTGGAATCTCTAATTTTCTTGAAGAGATCTCTTGTTTTTCCTAGTCTGTTGTTTTCCTCTATTTCTTTGCATTGATCACTGAGGAGGGCTTTCTTATCTCTCCTTGCTATTCTTTGGAACTCTGCATTCAGATGCTTATATCTTTCCTTTTCTCCTTTGCTTTTCGCGTCTCTTCTTTTCACAGCTATCTGTAAGGCCTCCTCAGACAGCCATTTTGATTTTTGCATTTCTTTTCCATGGGGATGGTCTTGGTCCCTGTCTCCTGTACAATGTCACGAACCTCCGTCCAGAGTTCATCAGGCACTCTATCAATCAGATCTAGTCCCTTAAATCTATTTCTCACTTCCACTGTATAATCATAAGGGATTTGATTGAGGTCATATCTGAATGGTCTAGTGGTTTTCCCTACTTTCTTCAATTTAAGTCTGAATTTCGCAATAAGGAGTTCATGATCTGAGCCACAGTCAGCTCCTGGTCTTGTTTTCGCTAACTGTATACAGCTTCTCCATCTTTGGTTGCAAAGAAAATAATCAATCTGATTTCGGTGTTGACCATCTGGTGATGTCCATGTGTAGAGTCTTTTCTTGTGTTGTTTGAAGAGGGTGTTTGTTATGACCAGTGCGTTCTCTTGGCAAAACTCTATTAGCCTTTGCCCTGCTTCATTCCGTGCTCCAAGGCCAAATTTGCCTGTTACTCCAGGTGTTTCTTGACTTCCTACTTTTGCATTCCAGTCCCCTATAATGAAAAGGACATCTTTTTTGGGTGTTAGTTCTAAAAGGTCTTGTAGGTCTTCATAGAACCGATTAACTTCGGCTTCTTCAGCATTACTGGTTGGGGCATAGGCCTGGATTACTGTAATATTGAATGGTTTGCCTTGGAAACGAACAGAAATCATTCTGTTTTTTTAAGATTGCATCCGAGTACTGCATTTCGGACTCTTTTGTTGACCATGATGGCTACTCCATTTCTTCTAAGGGATTCCTGCCCACAGTAGTAGATATAATGGTCATCCGAGTTAAATGCACCCATTCCAGTCCATTTTAATTCACTGATTTCTAGAATGTCTATGTTCACTCTTGCCATCTCCTGTTTGACCACTTCCAATTTGCCTTGATTCATGGACCTAACATTCCAGGTTCCTATGCAATATTTATAGAGTTAATTACAGTGAAAAGTGTTCTGTATTACAGACCCTGTGGACTGTAGCCCTCCAGGCTCCTCTGTCCATGTGATTCTCCAGGTTAGAATACTTTTTTTTTTTTTTTACCATCTGAGCCACCAGATGACACCACCCTTATGGCAGAAAGTGAAGAGGAACTCAAAAGCCTCTTGATGAAAGTGAAAGAGGAGAGTGAAAAGGTTGGCTTGAAGCTCAATATTCAGAAAACAAAGATCATGGCATCTGGTCCCATCACTTCATGGGAAATAGATGGAAAAACAGTGGACAAATTGTCAGACTTTATTTTTTTGGGCTCCAAAATCACTGTGGATGCTGATTGCAGCCATGAAATTAAAAGATGCTTACTCCTTGGAAGGAAAGTTATGACCAACCTTGATAGTATATTAAAAAGCAGAGACATTACTTTGCCAACAAATGTCCATCTAGTCAAGGTTATGGTTTTTCCCGTGGTCATGTATGGATGTGAGAGTTGGACTGTGAAGAAAGCTGATCTCTGAAGAATTGATGCTTTTGAACTGTGGTGCTGGAGAAGACTCTTGAGAGTCCCTTGGACTGCAAGGAGGTCCAACCAGTCCATTCTAAAGGAGATCAATCCTGGGTGTTCATTGGAAGGACTGATGCTTAAGCTGAAACTGCAATACTTTGGCCACCTCATGCGACGAGTTGACTCACTGGAAAAGGCTCTGATGCTGGGAAAGGTTGGGGGCGAGAGTAGACGGGGACGACAGAGAATGAGATGGCTGGATGGCATCACCAACTCTGTGGACATGAGTTTGAGTGAACTCCGGGAGTTGGTGATGGACAGGGAGGCCTGGCGTGCTGTGATTCATGGGGTCACAGAGAGTCGGACACGACTGAGCGACTGAACTGAACTGAACTGAATCATATCCATATCTAGAAAGATTTTTTTTAAATTATGCTGTATCTTCATCTTGTTCATGATCTCATATTCATTAAAATGGAAAATTCCCAAGTTTAAAATGAGCTCTCATGTACTCACAGGGGGCACTCTCCATGGTCCTGGTTGAACATCTCAACATCTAGTGGCAAGACGCACCTGGCCTTCCCTTCTTCATTCTACCCCGACTCCTGTTTTGATTGGACTAGATCGTGGCACTTGAGATTCAGTAATTGTCAAGTGCCTGTTATTGAGAACGCAGCGTGTGGAAGTTCTCTAGGAGCCTCCAGTAATAAGCCGATGCTTCAGCTGTCTTCACAGATGGTTGGGGGTGCTGGAAGATGAAGGTGTGGGTGGGGCTTGGGTTTCCTCTGAAAAGAAGTAAGCAAGCTGAGATGTCTGCTCCATTTCAAAGGTAATGAATGTGCTGTTCCACTGAGCAGGCTAGTTTTAAAAATGTGTTTAATACTTGTGTCCATCGAATTTTCAATGGTTACTTAAGGTATAATCTCAACACTTCATTGTGCAGGTTTTTTTTATTTCAGGGGTTTCCCTCACCCCACACATAGAAGCAAATGAAATCTGCAAGACGTTAAAATACCGATGAAAATCTCATTCAAATGAGATAAGACAAAACTGAGCTGGGTGCCTCAATATTCAGGCATTGAACAGTTGGAATAGTGAAATGCCTTCAAGTACCCTTGACTTGACGTGGTATCCCTGCTTCTGGATTATTGCTCTGTGCGAATAAAAACGGAGCGTGGGAGGAGCCCTGGTCGGAATGTCTGAGTGGCAGTGTCCATCGGCAGTGTCCTGTGGGACCCTGGGCAAGTCCTTGACCCTCTCTCTCTCTCTCCATATATAAAATATGGACAACAGCTCGTTTTCCTCATCTCTCCCAAATTTTAAGGTCAGATATGGTAATGGAGTTCTAATTATTTCCCTAAGCATATATCGCCATTTGAATGCATCATCCGCCCAAGTCAGCTCCTTTGTTGGAAACTAGATGATGACCACTAGGTGGCGAAGTCTTGCACTCCCCCGCCGGGCCATTTCTCCTTGCCGGACAATTGGTCAAGGATGGGAGACTTTGCTGACTTCTTGGAAAAACTAAAGTGACCCTCCTTTACATTTGCTATTATTAACTTGGGAGCAATCTGCGTCTGCTTCATCTTATCAGATAGATCAAGAGTATATTATTAATAACCGTGGAGGATATGCCCCCAAGTGGCACAAACTCCTCCCACTCTAGAGCTCCCAGGCAAATCTCAAATACTTATTGTAAGACCGGACTGATCCGCAGAGCAAGTTTAATCTTTAAAATTTAGAGTACAGTATCAAGAATGTCTTTAAATTAGTATTTCTTTAGCTTTTAAGTTTTACAGTTTATAAGTCAGTCACAAATGTCAGCAATAGTTTACACAGAATATGTTTTTAAATGACAAGCTGACTTTTAAGAGCTGAGGCCTGACCTGTGCCTGAATCCTGTGCTTAACATCATCTTTTCAATGTGGACTCCAGGCCCAGCACATCACAGAATACAAAGTTTCCTGAAAGATAGTCTGTTTTATAAAACATCGACTCCCCTGTGCTGTCTCCATTACATACATTTCCTTTTAACTATTTAACATAGCTTGAATTTTTTAAAGTAATTCTCTAGGATTTTTTTTTTTTTGGACTGACCAACTTCTTATGTTAAAAGTTTGATTTGCACTTAAACAGGATTCAGTTCAGTTCAGTTCAGTCGCTGAGTCATGTCCGACTCTTTGCCACCCCATGAATCACAGTATGCCAGGCCTCCCTGTCCATCACCAACTCCCGGAGTCCACCCAAACTCATGTCCATGGTAAATAGATACAGTGTATACAGTTAATATGCATCCTGGGAAAAGTAATTCATATGAAACAACTAACTCTTTAACCCAGGACTTAAATGAAAATGCTTAGCAAAGGAAATATCAAGTTTAATCATCTTAAATATCTAATTAAATCATTTTTATTTCAATCATGTTTAAGATATAATGGGAAAAACAATAAAAACAATATCATCAATACATTAAAAAGCCTATTTTTGTAAGTTTTATTGTGTAACATGCAACTAAAGAATAATTGTTGAGAAGGCTTTTGGTATAAAAACACAGATGTATATATATTTCTCTCGATAATTTAATATCTTTATTCAAGATATAGTAGTCTTATTATGAGATTCTGTATATCTGTGTAAACAATGAAAACTGAACGTTCCCACACATGGTAGGATAAAAAAGAAAGTAACTGAGTTAATTCGTACTATAGCTGATATCATTTTTTAGTGTTTAAAAGAATGATATTAAGAGGGTAAAAAAAAGGCATAGACTAGGAGAAATACTAACAAAACACATGTCAGATAAAGAACTTGTGTGCAAAATATACAAAGAAGTCTAAGAAAACAAACAGCCCAGGTTTTAAAATGGGCGAAAATCTCTGAACAGTCTCCCCAGCAAAGAAGATATTCAGAGGGCAAATAAGCACACAAAAGAGGCTCAATGTCAGTGTCATTAGGGAATTGCAGATTAAAGCAAGATACTGATACATGCCTACTGGGATGCCTGTGATTCAGAATGCTGACACCACCAAATGCTGGCAAGGATGTGGAAAACACGAGCTCTCACTCATGGTGGAAATGCAAAGTGGTGCAGCTCCTTTGGAAGACAGTTTGGCAGTCTTACAGAACTAAGCATACATTTGCCATATGATCCAGCAATCATTCTCCCTGGTATTTACCCAAATGAGTTGAAAACTTATCCACATAAAACCTGCACATGAGTGTTTATAGCACTTATTCATAATTACCCAGAATTGGAAGCACCAAAATGTCCAACAATAGGTAAATGGATAAACAAACCTCAGTATATACATACACTGGAATATTATTTAGTTCTAAACAGACATGTGTTATCAAACCACAGAAAGACATAGATGATCATTAAATACATACCGTTAAGTGAAAGAAGTCAGTTTGAAAATACTACATACTGTATGGTTCCAAACATATGACATTTGGAGAAGGCATAACTATGGAGTCAGTAAAAAGATCAGTGATCGCCCAGGTCTTGTTTGTTGTTTATTTATGGTTGAAGACAAAAATAGGTGGAACACAGGGCCTGTTTTTGCCTTTTCACACTGTTCATGGGGCCCACTGTGGGGAGGAGAAGGGGGCAACAGAGGACAAGATGGTTGGATGGCATCACCGACTCGATGGATGTGAGTTTGAGAAGCTCTGGGAGTTAGTGATGGACAGGGAAGCCTGGTGTGCTGTAGTCCATGGGGTTGCAACTGAACTGAACTGAGGGCATGTTTAGGATGGAAATTTACAGTTGGCCTTTTAATTTGCTAAGCTGTTTTAAAAACTAATTCCTAGATAGATGAGCTTTTAAATAACATTTTCAACATGTGGTAAAACTTCATGACTTAAAATTTAGAGAATATTTAATGCCATTGTTTGCATTATGTAACACTTGCTACACACCCCACTTAAGTATCCCTTGTTTGTATTTAAAGTAATCCTTTCCTATGTTTTTTCTCGCTTGGCAAATTTAACTCAGAGCTAGCAGTAAGCTGCTCAGGACAGATAAGTCATCATTGGTGGGGCCTCCTGACTCTGAAGTCCATGTTCCTGCTATAATAGAAGTAGTTTTAAATAGCATCTCACTTATGTTATTAAGTTATTAAGACTTTTATGGGGGTGTGTTAAGTTTGTAGTTCTGCTTTTGTAGGAGCAAAAGAATCAATAAGAGAGACATGTATTGTATTTTAATTAAGGAGAATATTTTTGGTTGAAAGGTAACATATAGTTTAAAAAGAAAAAAATAATGTTAATAAGAACACATGATTTAAACACAGAGAACACACAGCCCACATAAAATAATGATGAGAACACATGATTTAAACACAGAGAACACACAGCCCACATAAAATAATGATGAGAACACATGATTTAAAAGGTAAATTTCTCAGGTTGTGTGGCAGGTGGGGTTTTTTCCAGTTTCTTGTGTCCTTTTCAGGGAGCATCCCAGTCCTTCCATTGCTTTCCTTTTGTTTATTTTCATTTACCAGTATTTTTTAGTGATTCTTATTATCACATAGCAAATTACCTCAAGACTCACAGCGATTCACTGAATCCATTTAATGCAATTTAATGTAAGTTAACCAGACTCTAGTGATGGGTCTTTAGAATATTTACAAACTTTTGGTTTACTAAGAAGCTGCAGTGATTATTATCCAGTATGTATGTTTCTGTCCACATAAGCAAATGTATCTACAGAGTACATTTGTATAAGTGGAATTATTTGGTCAACATTTGAGTGCATTTATATTTTTGATAAATGCTACCAAATCATTAAAGAAATTATATCTATTATTGGCCTTAGAAGAATAAAAATTAACTATCTATTTTTTAACCACTAAGGCCATTCATACAGTCAAAGGCTTTGGCATAGTCAATAAAGCAGAAATAGATGTTTTTCTGGAACTCTCTTGCTTTTTTGATGATCCAGCGGATGTTGGCAATTTGATCTCTGGTTCCTCTGCCTTTTCTAAAACCAGCTTGAACATCTGGAAGTTCACAGTTCATGTACTGCTGAAGCCAAATTTTGAGCATTACTTTGCTAGCATGTGAGATGAGTGCAATTGTGCGGTGGTTTGAGCCTTCTTTGGCATTGCCTTTCTTTGGGATTGGAATGAAAACTGACCTTTTCCAGTCCTGTGGCCACTGCTGAGTTTTCCAAATTGGCTGGCATATTGAGTGCAGCACTTTCACAGCATCATCTTTCAGGATTTGACATAGCTCAACTGGAACTCCATCACCTCCACTAGCTTTGTTCATAGTGATGCTTTCTAAGGCCCACTTGACTTCACATTCCAGGATGTCTGGCTCTAGGTGAGTGATCACACCATCATGATTATTTGGGTCGTGAAGATCTTTTTTGTACAGTTCTTCTGTGTATTCTTGCCGCCTCTTCTTAATATCTTCTGCTTCTGTTAGGTCCACACCATTTCTGTCCTTTATTGAGCCCATCTTTGCATGAGATGTTCCCTTGGTATCTCTAATTTTCTTGAAGAGATCTCTAGTCTTTCCCATTCTGTTGTTTTCCTCTATTTCTTTGCGTTGATCGCTGAGGAAGGCTTTCTTATCTCTCCTTGCTATTCTTTGGAACTCTGCATTCAGATGCTTATAACTTTCCTTTTCTCCTTTGCTTTTCACTTCACTTCTTTTCACAACTATTTGTAAGGTCTCCTCAAACAACCATTTTGCTTTTTTGCATTTCTTTTCCATGGGGATGTTCTTGGTACCTGTCTCCTGTACAATGTCACGAACCTCTGTCCATAGTTCATCAGTCACTCTGTCTATCAGATCTAGTCCCTTAAATCTATTTCTCACTTCCACTGTATAAGGGATTTGATTTAGGTCATAACTGAATGATCTAGTGGTTTTCCCTGCTTTCTTTAAGTCTGAATTTGGCAATAAGGAGTTCATGATCTGAGCCACAGTCAGCTCCTGGTCTTGTTTCTGCTTTATTGACTATACCAAAGCCTTTGACTGTGTGGATCACAATAAACTGTGGAAAATTCTGAAAGAGATGGGAATACCAGACCACTTGACCTGCCTCTTGAGAAACCTATATGCAGGTCAGGAAGCAACAGTTAGAATTGGACATGGAACAACAGACTGGTTCCAAATAGGAAAAGGAGTACATCAAGGCTGTATATTGTCACCCTGCTTATTTAACTTCTATACAGAGTACATCATGAGGAACTCTGGGCTGGAAGAAGCACAAGCTGAAATCAAGATTGCCGTGAGAAATATCAGTAACCTCAGATATGCAGATGACACCACCCTTAGAACATAAAGTGAAGAACTAAAAAGCCTCTTGATGAAAGTGAAAGAGGAGAGTGAAAAAGTTGGTTTAAAGCTCAACATTCAGAAAACTACGATCATGGCATCTAGTCCCATCACTTCATGGGAAATAGATGGGGAAACAGTGGAAACAGTGTCAGACTTTATTTTTTTGGGCTCCAAAATCACTGCAGATTGTGACTGTAGCCATGAAATTAAAAGATTCTTCCTCCTTGGAAGGAAAGTTATGACCAACCTAGACAGCATATTAAAAAGCAGAGACATTACTTTGCCAACAAAGGTCCATCTAGTCAAGGCTATGGTTTTTCCCGTGGTCATGTATGAATGTGAGAGTTGGACTATAAAGAAACCTGAGTGCTGAAGAATTGATGATTTGAAGTGTGGTGTTGGAGAAGACTCTTGAGAGACCCTTGCACTGCAAGGAGATCCAACCAGTCCATCCTAAAGGAGATCAGTCCTGGGTGTTCATTGGAAGGACTGATGCTAAAGCTGAAACTCCAATACTCCACCTGATGTGAAGAGCTGACTCACTGGAAAAGACTCTGATGCTGGGAGGGATTGGGGGCGGGAGGAGAAGCGGATGACAGAGTTTGAGATGGCTGAATGGCATCACTGACTCGATGCACATGAGTTTGAGTGAACTCTGGGAGTTGGTGATGGACAGGGAGGCCTGGCGTGCTGCAGTTCATGGAGTTGCAAAGAGTCTGACATGACTGAGCTACTGAACTGAAGGCCATTCAAATTCAAACTGAATGGAGCTCATGAATTTTACTGACAAGGAGTTAAAGATAACTTTAATGTTGGTGTGAAAATATTTGTATTATACTTATGTTATAGTTAAATAAAGCTAAATGTAGGAAACTCAAAAGTTATAACTATATATACATAGAGAGAGAGAAGGAGAGAGAATATTTAATTTATATTGGAAATCAAATGCACATTACTGCACATTAATTATATAGTAATAGATAAATAATTCACATAAAAAGAAAAGTATTTTACTCATTAATTAATTATAGGGAAATAATCTAGGTCATCTGATGAACAAATCGGTGGGCACTTTAACTGTGGAGAATATAGTACAAGATGAAAAGCAGTAGAAGAGGTAAGAGAGTGAAAATGAAAGTCACTCGTCATGTCTGGCGACCCCATGGACTATACAGTGCATAGCATTCTCAAGGCCGGAATACTAGAGTAGGTTGCATTTCCCTTCTCCAGGGGATCTTCCCAACCCAGGGATCGAACCCAGGCGTCTCCCACTGCAGGCGGCTTCTTTACTAACTGAGCCACCAGGGAAGCTGTAAGGGAAGCTGCAAGGGAAGAAGAGGTTAAGCTCTCTTCAAAGAATTTATTGTAAGGGAATAGCCTTTCGATGGTGAGAAAGCCACAATTCTATCTCATGCTGCTTTATTAATATTTTTACTGCATCATTAGGCAAATATTCCTGCTATTATTTTAGAAATTGAAAAGGTTCTTGCGCATCTACACTTTTTCCATTGCTTTTTTTTCTCCTACGTAGCTGGCAGTTACCCAAGGAGTTTGTGTGAAGGCGAACAAGGTAGGGGATGTTAATGCTTTCATTTATAAAATAAAACTACTCTTCCAGTTGTGAAGGAATAGCTTGTGGTTGACCAATGCTCCTACTGAGAACAACTAGAAAAATCAGATAAAATTTGTAAAATATGTGTGAGAGGATCAGCCAGCTGCTGAAGCAGCTGAAGCCAGAAGGACCACTGCCAGGAGAGAAGGGAAGACATCAGAGGGAGCCGACCGTGCTGCATTTCACGCTATGGGAGCTGATACAGGCCAAGAGACAGAGAACGGGGTGAGAGCAGCCGCTGAGAGGCAGAGAAAGCACTCGGCCTCTCTGTGTACGTCCTGAGGCCTGGGAGACCCAACCTGGAGTGGAATTTTGCCACGAGACCCAGGAAACAAAAACCCAGAAGAGATGTGCGAAGAAACGAGCCCAGTACTCAGTACCAGTTTCTCAATTTGTTGAGTTATTTGCTAAAGAAGCTGCTCAGGGCAAATGTGCAAGAAGCCAAGAAGAAAACAGCTGGAAAGTAAAACATTTCCCCCCTCTAGCATTTTCATGATGCTAAGGTCAGGGAGATTAGAGTTCAGAGCTTTGCAGAGGAGCCATTGTAGAGGACAGCCTGCAACAACAAACTCTGCTGTCCAAAGAAGGCAATGAAATGGGGAAGAATAAGTGTTACTTGGATAGGACAAATAGGCTATAAACAGTTTTACAGTGGACATAAGCCGAAACATATCAATAAAACCCACTAAATCCAGTAAAATGCATATAAACTGTCAAATATTCCACTTCAGAACTAATACCAAATTGGATAAAATGTGCAACTATATAACATTCGAAGCAAAATGAAAGTTAAAATACAGAAAGATTGAAAGTAAATATATGGAAAAATTATATGATAAAGCTCTCAACAGAACTGGTTTAATTTGACTAACATAAATCAAGGTAGATTGTATAAAGAAAAACATTTTGTACTAATAAGTGAAAGTCGGTCAGTCGTGTCCGACTCTTTGCGACCCCATGTCTGTATAGTCCATGGAGTTCTCCAGGCCAGAATACTGGAGTGGATAGCCTTTCCCTTCTCCAGGGGATCTTCCCAACCCAGGGATCGAACCCAGGTCTCCCGCATTGCAGGCGGATTCTTTACCAGCTGAACCACAAGGGAAGTCTCAAGGGAATTCCCCACAAAGGAAGAATATTAGTACAATATTCTGTTTTTACTAATAGGATAGTTATTTCACAGAATGATGTAGCAATTCTAAATGTGTAGGTAACACAGAGCTTTACTGAGGTAAAACTGACACATAAAGATTGTGTATACATTTAAGGTATACAACCATATATATCCACTGTGAAATGATGACCAAAATCAAGCCCACTCACGTATCAGTCACCTCACAGCGTTATCTTTTTTGGGGTCTATGTGTAAGTTCTACTGTCAACACTTTTCAAGTATACATTACTATTAACTATAGTCACCATATTTTACATTGCCTTCACTTCCATTTTCTCCAGCTTCACAAAAACTATACATGAGCATTTCTATTCTGACTTTTTCCTATTTCATTCTATTGGAATTCTTCCCTGTGTTTATGTATGTATGTGAGCACGCTCAGTCTTGTCCGACTCCTTGCAGCCTCGTGGACTGTAGCCCGCCATGAGATTCTCCAGGCAAGACTACTGGAGTTTGTTGTCATTTCCTACTCCAGGGGTTCTTCCCAACCGCGGGATCAAACCCAAGTCTCTTGTGTCTCCTGCATTGGCAGGGATTCTTTCCCACCACCTGGGAAGCCTCCTGTAATGTACAGAGCCTTTCAGACCATCAGCAGGCTAACTGTATCCTGCGGCCTCCTTGATGGAGATAGTTTATTAAACCACACCTGCTGGCTTGCTGGCCCTCTTTCTATGTACGCCATGTTAATACTTTGTAAGGCTGTCATCTCTGACATCCCGCGGTTAGCTGCCCCACCTGTGACCTGCTCCTTAGCCAGCAGTGTGCCGTGATACCTGCCGTCTTGCTCTCTGAGATACACTCTCTGCTGTCACGCGCTGTGACTCTCCTAAGTGTGGCATTAAGATGAGACAGAAGCTTCAATACAAGGTCTCCACATCAGCTCCTTGTCCTGAATCACCTATAATTCAAAAGCCGGACACAGTTGCTATCCTTAGGTCAAGGTAAAGGAACTTCTGAGTTAAAGTAAAACCTAGTGAGGAGGCTGAAGCAGAGCGTCCTGTGATGGGCACTGTGACCAGCACGGCTGCGTTAGCTGCTCCGATGACTCACGCAGCCTCATTTCCCCTCTGCGGAGACGTCTCCCAGCTTCGTCCGTGTGATCTGTTTACCCGCACCTCCCTGCTTGACGCGCTGGTTTGTCCTTTCACAGAAGCGCTACACATTTCAGAAATACATAAGTAAAAACAAATGCACCCAGCATGAATCACATTCATATTTTCCAGAGTTGTCTTTTGATATTCATAGATAAATGTTAGACATTGATGATTGTAAAGGAGCAAAATGGATGAATTTCAGTTCAGTGACATGCAATGTGCGTAACGATCAGTGCCTTATGTCCTGAGCATGTAAAGGCTATTTTTTATTTATTGGAAACTGAAAGCTTCAATGTCTGGGACAGTGTCAGACGCACAGTATTGACTTAATAAAGCTGTGTTGGATAAGCACTGACTTCAATGTCTTTTTTTTTTAATTGTGCAGGCATAGCCAATGTTTCAGCTCAATTAACTGAAGCATAGAGAAATAAATAAGTGAAACCCAACCTTTAGTTTATGGAGAAGGAAATGGCAACCCACTCCAGTATTGTTGACTGGGAAATTCCACGGACAGAGAAAGGAGCCTGGCGGGCTACAGTCCATGGGGTTGCAAAAGAGTCAGACACGACTTAGCCACTAAGCAACAACAAAAGCTTTAGTCTTAGTGAAAATGCAACTCCGTGAGTTATGACAGTCACTTCCTACCAGCTTTGATTTGTGTTTAAATCAGTGCTTCTCAGCTTTCCCTGTGCATGAAAATCATCTGGAGATTTTGTTAAGATTCTGATCCAGTATTCCTGGAGGACTCCGCGTTTCTAAGAAGCTCCCAGGCCTTGTTGATTCCGAAGGTCGGAGGCCATCACTCGGCCTCAGCCTGTGTCTGTCACACTGGTCTGTACATTGGAACCACCCGAGAAGCTAGAAAGGTGATTCTGAATCCCACTCCTGAGATACTAGGATTTGACTGGTGTGGGGTGAGGAAATAAATGCTCCCTAGGGGCCATGCCCTTTGGTCCTGCTGAGTTGGGCCAGCCAAAGTCTGGGGTGTGATCGCTGACCAAGTCCTGCCACCCCTCTGACTTTTAAAGCCAGGACTGTGGTTACTGCCTAACGCAGAATGGAGAGTGAGGTACATCTGGGTGGCTGCCTCTTTTCTGACACTTGAGAAATAGAAGCATCTTTCTGTGTCGAGACTAAAGGATGAAACCAAGCTAATAAGAATTGAGGAGATCTCAGGATTCCGGTGTTTTTGTTCCTTTCTTTCGAGATCCAGCTACACTTAATTGCCGTTAGCCTCTATGAACTGTTTCTGCATCTTTGAAAGAAACTCCTCTTTGGCAGTTATCTAGCTGCTGTCAAATGATTCTTCGCTAAGATAATACCTGATCAATTTAAACAAGAGGTTTTGAAAGTCCCTCTGACTATTAAATTATATATGAATGCAGAGGACATCCCTGGGGATCCAGTGTTTGGACTCTGCCCTTCTACTGCTGGGGGCTCAGATTCGATCCCTGATTAGGGAACTAAGATCCTGAATGCTGCTCAGTGTGGCCAAAATGTTTTTTAAAAATTATATATATATATAAAATAAAGAGACCTAGAAAAATGAATACATATGTTCACACATTCTTTATGGAAATATTCTGCCAAAACAGCATCTTTGCTGGAAAAGCAGGGGCGTGAATGAACGCAGAAGGAGAGATGCTAAGAGACGCAAAGGCGTCTTGCCCACTGATAACCCGGCCGTTTAATCCTGCAGCTGTGGTGGGGATTCTCAGCTGTTTGTTGGAGGCTCACCCAAGAATGTGCCAGTGTCGGGACGAGTCGTAGAAGAGCCAGGCAGGAGCTCACAAAACCCGTTATTTTAAGTCATTTGGTCCCCTTCCTTCTCCCACTCCGAGGGGAGCTGCATGACAGGTTTCCTTGGGAAAGTCTGTGTATAATCCCAGTAGCTGGAGGTACCTGGAAGATTGAAACTCTGATCCATGAGATTTGGCTCCATGAGCGAATCTTTAAATAGCTAAGTACTCACTGTGTTCTTAGCACAGAGATATAGAATTTGCAGAGGAAAATGCCCCTGTTTGCATGGTCCCTACCTTCTGGGAACTGCTCATACGGTTTCTTTCACTTGGGCGTCATTTTCTAAGTGCCGATATAACGGACAGGAACTTAGGGCTTTTAATGTGGTCTTCCACATCTAAATTATAGCTCTGCCACTTTGTGTTGTGCGAACCTGGGCTTCATTTCTTTGTTTGTGGAATGGGAATAATAAAAGTGTCCACCTCCGATGCGTACCGACAGGATTAAATGATTTCAAGTCAAAGGCTTGGAATAGTCCTTTGCCTATGATGGGGAATAGTTCATAGATTTTAGCTATTATGACCCTCATTGCTTTCGCTGTTATTTTTATTCCTAAATCTGTATTTTTTCCCCCTAAGCAGAATGGTGATTCTTTAAAGACAGATGTTATACCTTTTAATAGTTCATCTGTTATCACAGGGCCTCATACTGGTCTCAGGACCCAGCAGTGGCACAGGATGTAGTGTTAATTGCTTTGGATTTTTAGGTCTCACCCATCACTATTGCTTTCAGGCCTCATAGAACGGCATAACACACATGTCAAACATCTCTCTTTCACTAAAGCATTATTCTTAGAAAAACATTCATGCAAACAAGGCCTTCAGGGGAAAAGTCTTAAAGGAATACTTTGCAAATACCGTTTTCTTGCTGATAAATGTTTCCGTGAAAAATCAACCACAGCTTTGAACAATACTTGATCTATAGATTATTGTTTTGGCTTCATATTTATTCATCTCAAATCTCATAATGTAAACCTGATGTGAAATTAATGAAAGATTATGTGAATGTTGCCGGGAAAAATGACTAAATCATTTGAATGGCTTCTTAGTTTATCATAAGAATATTATATTAAAATTAAATAAAATCAAGTAAGCAGATACAGCTAGGAATATTTCATTTTAAATTATATTCTAAAATTCCCTGCCTTGACTTTTAAGTACTAAAAAATATTAGTACTACTGCATAAACAAGCTATGTTCTCATCAGTTTAGCTGTAGGCTGTGTCTCTGCTGCTAAGTCGCTTCAGTCGTGTCCGACTCTGTGAGACCCTAAAGACAGCAGCCCACCAGGCTCCCCCGTCCCAGGGATCCTCCAGGCAAGAACACTGGAGTGGGTTGCCATTTCCTTCTCCAATGCATGAAAGTGAAAAGTGAAAGTGAAGTCGCTCAGTTGTGTCCGACTCGTAGTGACCCCATGGACTGCAGCCTGCCAGGCTCCTCCGTCCATGGGATTGTCCAGGCAAGAGTACTGGAGTGGGGCGCCATTGCCTTCTCTGTATGTCTTCCAGGGAGGCTTATGATTTTTATTTTCTTCCTGTGACTAATGCCATGGTTCTTAGTGGTGGAGACATAGAATTTGTTTATAACCCTCAACACTGTGTAAACTTGTTTTCTTCTTTGATAGAAGATGCTTCTGATTATCATTTCAAATGATTTCCTTTCCATTCACCAAAACCAGGCTGCAGTAACAAGAAGGCAAGGTAAATTATACATATTTAAGGCATTAAATGATTATAATCCTTTTAAATGTGAGATTTTCTATTATCTTATCATGTATTTGCTTGGATGCTGTTTGATTACAAAGATTGTCTCCAAACCACCATAATATAAAATACATTGAATGATACTTCTCAAATATTTATATAATCTGCAGACATTCATTAGGTACCAACTATCTTCCTCAGGTACTGTGAATACCGAATTAATAGAATGCATTCTGATTTATAATAATCTTTGTAGGTTGGTATAGACATAAAAGTGAAAGAATGCAAAAAGCACAAAGAGGGCACGCAGCTGAGCAGGTTCATTTCCACTTGGGGTGTGAAGCATGGCTTCAAAGAGTAGACGCCTCTGATCCGGGTCAGGAACGTTCACATACTTTAACCATTCATTGAATACCTCCTCTGTGTCAAGACTTGTTCCTAGAGACTCGGGATGCAAGGATTTATATGCTCAAAATCTGCGTGCTGAAGATGTGCGATCTGATGAGGAGAACTGACATTCTAAACAAACAATGATGTAACAATGCTCAGAGGCTGCTGCGAGGCCATGGCGGAGACGGGGAGTGAGGGAAGAGGAGTAGCACAAGCTGAGTACTTTGGGAAGTTCCGTAGATAAAATATCACTCAAGCTGATATTTTAGAAGCATGGGTTGGAGGCAGAGAGTAAATAGTCGGAGCAGAGACAGACATGGCACAGCGTGTCTCCAGACGTGTAAAACCCACTTGTCTGCACCCCGGGAGGCAAAGGAAGGTGCTCTTGTTGAGAGGTATGTTAGACAGGTAGGCAAGAGTCAGATGGCACAAGGGTTTGACCCGGCTTCCAGGTCAGGGTTGTCAGAGGAGCAGGGGGAGATGGCATTAGACGTTGCCTTGCAAGGCCGTCTGGCTGCAGGATGGATAAGAAGTAATCCATTTGGCCTCCAGCAAAACAAATAGCTTATATTAGGTAAATTACCTCTTCCACGGGCCAGCTATCTTTTTCATTATTTCTCTCAGGAGAATAATTTGCTTTTACTGGGAATACAGTGTAACCAATCAGCTGTTCCAACAATAATCAATCAGCAGCAGTTTCTCAGACTCCTGTAAATGAAAAGCGTTTTTACATCATGCGTGTAGATGGCAGTCAGGTGTCAGCCATGTGAGTGTCCCTCGTTTCAAGCCCTCGGGCCTGGCCTCCCTTGTGTCCGTGACTTCATCGCTCCCCCTCTGCCTGTAGCTCGCGTCTCTGCAGCCTCCTTGGCCTTCCGTGGCCTGCTCTCATGTCCTTGCCCGGAGAGCTTCCTCCAAAATCCTCAGATGGCTGCCCCTGACACACCCAGGCTCCGGCTCTGCAGAGAGGTCCTCCCAGACCCAGAGACCCACAGAAGCTCCCTCAGCTTCTACCCCGACTCCATCACTGTCTTGTCCTTTCTCTTTTATAGAGCCGCATCACTTTCTGGAATCATCCTACTTTGTCTTTACCTAGCACCCTCTTCTTCCCGGGCCCTCTCGCAGGTGCTGAGGCTCACTGAAGCAGGGCCGCTCCATCTCACTCACTCCCACCACCCAGCATTTTGAACAGCATCTGCAACACAGCAAGCCTTCAATAAATACCTGATGAATGAACGAGAAAGAATTCTCGTTAGAATACAACAAAATCAAGTCAATGGATCAGTCTTACCTCATCAGTTCAGTTCAGTTGCTCAGCTGTGTCCAGCTCTTTGCGACCCCATGGACTGCAGCACGCCAGGCCTCCCTGTTCATCACCAACTCCCGGAGCTTGCTCAAACTCATGTCCTTGAGTCAGTGATGCCATCCAACCATCTCATCCTCTGCCATCCCCTTCTTCTCCTGCCTTCAATCTTTTCCAGCATCAGAGTCTTTTCCAATGACTCAGTTCTTGGCATCAGGTGGTCAGAGTATTGGAGCTTCAGCTTTAGCATCAGTCCTTCCAATAAATATTCAGGGTTGATTTCCTTTAGGATTGACTGGTTGGATCTCCTTGCTGTCCAAGGGACTCTCAAGAGTCTTCTCCAACACCATAATTCAAAAGCATGAATTCTTTGGCGCTCAGCTTTTTTTTATGGTCCAGCTCTCACATTCATACATGACTACTGGAAAAACCATAGCTTTGAGTAGACAGACCATTGTTGGCAGAGTAATGTCTCTGCTTTTTAGTATGCTGTCTACATTGGTAATATATTTTCTTCCAAGGAACAAACGTCTTTTAACGTCATGGTTGCAGTCACCATCTACAGTGATTTTGGAGCCCAAGAAAATAGTCTTATATATAATGTATTTGCGAATAGGAGAGAAAATGAGATTCAGGAATACTGGGGAATATTGTAAAAATCTGAAATAATTTTGGTTATTTAATGAATAACCAAATAATATCGTTTAATGAATGAAAGAATCTGCTAATTGTGTTAACTATAAAATTGAGACTAATTTGAAGACTATTATAATTTCATATTGTAAAACATATTTCCCCTTATCCTATAAAACTGTATAAGAATAGTAATAATAAAGAAGCCACCATTAATTTAAAAGCAACCAAAAAAGCAAAATAAAATGACTAAAAAATGGTTAAAAAATCACTGAGTTATGAAGGCATTTCATTCTGTTAGAGTCAGAAATAATGTTTTCCTGGAAATAAATTGCTAAATAGTCTTCTTGATCAGTCTCCATCTTGAGTAACCACAAATCAATCTTCTAAATAACATGCAATGAAGAAATGGTTTGTTTCATCTCAGGTTCCATAGAATTGGCACCACACAGTCCCAAACAGTTATGTGTTTATTTAAAAGCTGTCAGTGGATGGATGCATAGGAAAACTCCTCCGTGTTTTATTCCCGTTTATTTTTTGTTTGGCAATTCTGATTTTTGGATCCAGTTATGCACGTTAATGGGTTCAGTAATTCAGCTGATTGAGGTAGTGATGGTTTGTGCTTCTCAGCCATGCAGGAGAAACTCAATTGACTTCCGGCGTTATGCTTCCGTTGGTAACAGATTCAAGCTGCAATTAGAGCACTCTTTCTGTGATCTGGTAGAGTTCCCTACTTATCTTCCCTTCCATACCTTCAAAAAGGTCTCTGTTTACATCTCAATTATGTGTTTTTCCTTCCTGAACATCTCTCGGTCTGATTCAGGTTTGCAGGTTTAACGACTGAGTGAGCGACTGAGATATCCAATTGTACCGTGGGTTTGTGACTAGGCTTTAGTGTTCTATCGAAGCCAATTGTTGGCCTGTGTAACTAACAGATTTTATTTTGATTGGGGCTGCTACTGATATTTCCAACTAACATTAAATAACAGTCAGGGGTTATTCGTGGGGTTAAGTGTTTCCTACCCATTATTCAGTTCTTGAAACAAACTTACTAGCAGTTTATAGATGCTTTGGTTGTTAAGACATTCACATACTCAAATTTGGTCGAAAATTTTTTGCTTATATGTTCTAGTCATCAGGATTTGGATTAATATGAAGTCGACAACACAGGATGCTTTAGAGACATACCCGTTACTCTTCACACAGCCATAGTTTTATATCCCTTCTAGGGCTTCTTCCTAGCACTTCCATGAAACAGTTAACTAACTCTTTTGCTCCATCTCAAGTCCGTTGCTGACCTTTTTCTCCAAGGTGCTGCCGTGGCGTCTGACACAGACTCAGTAAGATGCTGAGCACCCTCTCTGGTCTCTTTCTCTCCTGCCTTGATGGGAATCAGTGGCATTTCTCATGCTCTTGACACTCTGATTCTGCCTGTGCCCTCGAGGCATCATCCTTCTCTCCCTGGAACAGAAATGAGGGAGGGAGGAGGGAAGAGGGGAGAAAGGGAGGGAAGAAGAGGAAGAAAAATCATTGCCTCTGGTTCTCCTTTCCTACTGTTTTCTCACCTCTGTTCTTTCTCCTCCCTTCTGCTTATCTCAGTCTTTCACAATTGAGCTGAAGTCCCACCGCCAAAAATGTCTTTTACATTGCTCCAAGCTCTAGAGTTTTCCCTTTTTTCTAAACTTCTCTTGCAGTAGCACATGTTTTAGAAACAAGTTTGTTCTCTGATCTGTTTACATATATTAATGACATTTTTCCAGCTGGAATATAAATATGTATGAGAGGAGGGAAAGTAAATTAGCATTGTAGTTCCTGCTTCCCACCATCCTTACCTTCCTTCTCTCAGGTCATTCACTAAATATACCTTGTATGGATGGTAAATACTTGCTGATGAACCAGTTTCCTGCTTGGAGTCAGTCCTATAATTCTATACAATTCTATGAAAGACTAAATAACTAGTACTCAGTATATCCTGACTTAAAAAAAAAAACAAAAACTGTTAAAGTCCGTATGACTTTCTGAGCTTTATTTGTTGTTCAGTCACTCAGTCCTGTCCGACTCTTTGCAACCCCAGTGGGCTGCAGCACACCAGGCTTCCCTGTCCTTTACCAACTCCCAGAGTTTACTCAAACTCATGTCCGTTGAGTCAATGATGCCATCCAACCATCTCATCCTCTGTTGCTCCCTTCTCCTCCTGCCTTCTCCTCTGATCTTTATACTCTTTAGAATAATAATATGAGACCAATTTTATTTTTATATGATACATAAAATAACATATATGTATATGAAAATAAATGTAAAGTAGGCCTAAAATAGTCTGATTTTGTTTTTATAGTATTATTCAAAGTCTTTTCAAGGAGGAAAGAAATGAGAAAGGAGGTTTAGGAAAGTATTAAAAGAGATAGCAACCCACTCTAGTATTATTACTTGGGAAAATCCCATGGACAGAGGAGCCTGGCAGGCTACAGTCTGTGGGGTCACAAGAGAGTTGCACACGACTTAGTGACTAAACAACAACGATATGACATTTATAGGCCATAAAGTATCGCATAATCTGGAGAGGGAGTAGAGAGCTTGGATGGGAGGAAAATTCCTGACAGGCTACTGTTTCAGCATCAGTATCGGTACAGTTCTTACAAGTTCTTGAATGTCCTGACCTGATTTTATTTATAGATTTATTATTTTCAGAATTCCTTGTATCTGTATTTTATATGTGCTTTATATTGTGTCCTGTATACATGGAGAACTTTAGACATTTATTTTTTGAAATGTCACAGACTTTGGAAATTGTCTTTATGCCAAACTGTACATGTCTGAATATTCTGTTCAACCATTCTTTTAATTATAAGCAAAGCCTGTTTCAAAAAAAATGAAATTAAAAATGGGATATGATTTCGGAATCACCAGATCAATTATTCTTCTTTTCCAAAAATACCTGCATGTCTTATTTTGCATACCAGGCCTCAGTGGAGATGGGTGCTAATTTTAAAAAGAGCTTCACTAAAGCTGTCAGTGAAATCTACACACCTGCAAGTTCATGGTTTTCTTTTTTTTTTTTTTGGATGAGACTTAGGGCTTCCCTGGTGGCTCAGATGGTAAAGAATCTGCCTGCATGCGGGAGACCAGGGTTTGATCCCTGGGTCAGGAAGATTCCCTGGAGAAGGGAATGGCAGCCCACTTCAGTATTCTTGCCTGGAGAATCCCATGGACTGAGAAGCCTGGAGGGTTACAGTCTGTGGGCTCACAGAGTCAGATAAGACTGAACGGATCTCTGTCTGTTATAAAAGTTTCGGCTTTCAAATGTTTATGCTCATTTTGTCTTAAAGTCATTGACCTTATATATATCTGTTTGCATAAACCTCTATCAAATTTAGCCTTTATGACATCTGGATGTAAGTAGCTAAATGAATTTTTTTTTTCACCCTGTTTTTAGGTTTGGTGATCCCCTCCCCTAGAGAGGCAGGGGATGCCAAGGAGAAGAGGGGAGAGAGAGGGCTGATGGTCCTGAAGTGTACCCACATGCAGAAAACTGCAGAGGCTGGACATGTTATTGGAAGGATGGTTCCTAAGGAAGGATAGCGAGAAGGAGAGGGAGGAGGAGAGTGAAGGTGACACAGAAGGGGGTCTTCTGCAGACGTGAGCCAAAGCCAGACCTTTCCGGCCCACCGCATTTATGCTTCCTTCCCCGGGGGCCAGAGTCTAGGAGGGCTGCACAACAGAGCAGTTAACCCAAAGAGGAAAAGACAGAGACCAATTAAATGTCTCGGTGTGTGTGTGTATAGAAGGAGATGGATGAATATAGATACATAGCTTTGTAGAAAAGACGCATAGTCACAGAGAGATAGAACGCTTGTCCCCAGAACACAGAAAGCACGTACATCCTACTCGAGGCGTTTCTAATGCCCTGATGTGGTACAGTAAGCCCACTGTAAATTAAACTCAGTTGCATGTCAACTATGCATGCCCTGCAAACAATCAGTTCAGTTCAGTCGCTCAGTCGTGTCCGACTCTCCGCGACCCCATGAACCACAGCACGCCAGGCCTCCCTGTCCACCACCAACTCCCGGAGTACACTCAAACTCATGTCCACAGAGTCGGTGATGCCATCCAGCCATCTCATTCTCCGTCGTCCCCTTCTCCTCCCGCCCCCAACCTTTCCCAGCATCAGAGTCTTTTCCAGTGAGTCAACTCGCCGCATGAGGTGGCCAAAGTATTGCAGTTTCTAGCTGTCACTAATTGTTATTTACATATTAACATATACTTTTAAAATTATTTTATACCCAGGATATGAAATTTGGAGGCTTAAACATAGGTTATTGCCATTTCTGAGGCCTCTGAGAGTCATCTTTTTGAATTTTTAAAGGGGAAATTGAAGAGGTGGGCGAGCGAGAGACTGTTGTATGGCTGAACTGATATTCTCCCAGATTGCTTCTGGAAAACGAAAAGTGTCTCCTGTGAAATATTTCTCATATTTCTGGCTTTGTGTCATCTGTATCAGAGGAGATATGTTGTCCTTGAATTTGTTGTCAGCAAGAATGTGGAGGACTCGTGATAAGAACAGAAATGACTTGCCACTTCAGGTCCTGGGGAGTCTGTGTGCAGCCCCCCAGCCCAGCGACTCCAGGCGAGTCCTGCTGTGTATTCTGCTTGCTCTCAGCGTGTGCTCTGGAGTGAAGAACTCTGCAGACAGCCCCAAGCCTGGATCCCGCATGCTCAGTAACTCAGGGATCGTGTCTGTTAAGTTTGCCAAATTTCATAAGTGATATTCTCATATTTCAACTCCCTAAAAATTACAATTAGGATTAATTTTCAGCGGCTCTCTTAAAAAGCAGTCTTTCCCTATTAACATTCTTTTCTCATAATTTAGTATTATATTTTCAGATTCTGGTTTTCCTTAGTAAGACAGTGGGAGCACCACCCACAAGGCAGAGGTAGGAGTGGACAGGCATAATCCCCCAACACGGGGGAAGGCAGAGCAGGCACCATGTATTGGCAGCTTTTATTATTGCATAATTATTAAAGAATGTTTGAATGCACAGTATAAGAAAACATAAGCCCTTTTGCCGACATAAGATAATACTTAGAGAGCACTGTTACACGTAAACACGCAGGTCTATAAATTCAGAAAGCTGGGAGCTTTGAGTTGAGTTACCAAGGTAATTGCGTCAGCTGCCTGTTGGATTTGCATGAATCCTTGTCTCTTCTGTCCAATAGTTGATGTGTCAGTCACCCCAAAGATGAAGGTAGTAAAAATATGTTGTAACAAACCATATAAACCATATCTCAGAATTCCTTTCGGTCTTGAAACATTTGCCTTTTTTATGCCACACTTAGATCAGACCTATATATGCAAAATAAAATCTAAACCACCTATTAATAACTATAACAAGAATATAACTTTGTCCCAATTATTCATTCACCAAGCACGTATCAAGAGCTCACTCCTCGGCTCTATGGCAGGGACCACAGGTAGACGGATGGCAGAAACCGTAGCCCTGTTTAGGCTGCAGTGGATGAGACCGACACAGGAGTTCTGTGCTGTGATGGCTTTTCGGTGCTCAGAGCAAGCCTGTAGTTTAATGCTATTTTGGGGACAGAGGATGCTATTTGCGGTCCTTTTCATTCATATGTGGATGTTCAAGGATTTCCGGAAGAATCATGAGCTCAAGAAAAGGCCCTAAGTTAGAGAAACTCATGTTATATAGAGGGGTATGAATGAACCAGAATGACTCTCTAGAGTGTGCAGTGGAACTCAGAGGGGATGGATAGCGTGGACAGACAGCTTGGCAAACTTTAAAGTTCCTCTTGTGTAAGAGCATGGATTCAATCCGATCGGGCAAACAGCATTCAGCAAAGGCATAGATACACAGATGACAGATGGATGATCGATCGGTCTACTTCAGTGTGTGTGTTCATTCCAATCTTACTGCTTCTTAACTGCAGGCATACATTGGAGCTATTGTGGCTTCAGTTCCAGAACACTACAGTAAAGCAAACATTGCGGTAGAGCAGGTCACATGAACGTTTTGGTTCCCAGTGAGTATAAACGTTATGTTAATATTGAGCTGTAGCCTCTTAAATATGCAGTAACATACTGTCTGAAAACAATGTACATACCTCAATTAAAAAGTACTTTATTACTAAAAAGTGCTAACCATCATCTGAGCTTACAGTGAGTCTTAAGATAACCATTTTTGCTGGCACAGAGTCTTGCCTCCATGTTGATGGCTGCTGACTGGACAGGGTGGTTGCAGAAGGTAACCCAGGGCAAAGGCTGTGACAGTTTCTTAAAATAAGGCAGCAGTGAAGGTTGCATATCAACTGACTCTTCCTTTCATGAATGATTTCTCTGTGGCACACAGTGCTGTTTGATAGCATTTTACCCACAGGATTAATAGAATTCTTTTTAAAATTTGTGCCAGTCCTCTCAAACCCTGCTGCTGTTGTGTCAGGTACCTTTCTACAAAATTCTGTGAACGCTTCGTTGTGATTTCAACAGTCTCGGCAATATCTTCACCAGCAGATTGCGTCTGAACAAGCAATGTCTCGCCCGTTGAAAGTCTCATCAGTAGAGTGCAACGGTTCAGTCACATCTTTCAGCTCTACTTCTAATTCTCTTGCTGTTTTTACCACACTGGCAGTTCCTTTCTCCACTGAAGTCAACCCCTCACAGTCATCCGTGAGGGCTGGGTTCAACTTCTTCCAAACTCCTATTAATGGTGCCATTTTGACCTCTTTCCATTCATCACAAATATACTTAATGACAAGTAGAGAGGTGAGTCCTTTCCAGAAAGTTTTCAAATGACTGTGCCCAGATCCTTCAGAGGATCGCTGTCTGTATGAGCTATAATCTTACAAAATGTATTTCTTAAATAATAAGACTTGAATGTTGATACTGTTTCTTGACCCATGGGCTGTAGAATGGATGTTGTATTAGCAGGCATGAAAATAGTATTAATTTCATCATACATTTCCATCAGCGCTTTTGGGTGACTAGGTGCATTGTCATGGAGCAGTAATATTTGGAAAGACACCTTTTTGACTGAGTAGTAGGTATCAATAGTAAGTTTAAAATATGCAGTGAACCACGTGCTGTCATCCAGGCTTTGTTGTTTCATTTAGGCAAGACAGACAAAATAGATTTAGCATAATTCCTAAGGGCCCTCTGATTTTTAGCATGGTAAATGCACATGGTCTTCACCTTATGTCACCAGCTGCATTAGCCCCTGATAAGAGTCAGCCTGTCCTTTAAAGCTTTGAAGCCTGTCATTGACTTCTCCTCTCTAGCTATTAAAGTAAGAGTGGCATCTTCTTCCAACAGAAGGCTGTTTTCTCTACACTGAAAATCTGTTGTTTAGTGCAGTCACCTTCGTTAATTCCTTCAGCCGGATCTTTTGGACAGCTCGTTGCAGTTTCTGTGTCAGCACCAGCTGCTTCACTTGCACTGTATATTTTGGTGACCACTTTTTCCCTTCAGCCTCATGAACCGACACCCTCTCCGAGCTTCCAGCTTTTCTCTTGCAGCTTCCTCATCTTTCTCGGCCTCCACAGAGTTGAAGGGTGTGAGGGCCTTGCTCTGGACCAGGCTTTGCCTTAGGTGGTGGTTGATTTGATCCTCTATCCAGAAGACCACTAGAACTCTCTCCATACCAGCAATAAGGCTGTTTTGCTTTCTTGTCATTTGTGTGTTCACCAGAGTAGACTTTTAACGTCCTTCAAAAATTGTCTGTTTGTATTCACAATATGACTGCTTGGTGCAAGAGCCCTAGCTTTGGGCCTGTCTCGGTATGCAACTGTCTCCTCCTTAAGCTCACTCATTTCCAGCTTTTGATTTAAAGTGAGAGACGCGAGACTTTCACTTGAACATGGAGAGGCCATTTTAAGGTTATTAATTGGCCTAATTTCAATGTTGTTGTGTTTCAAGGAATAGGGCTGCCTGAGGAGAGGGAGAGAGACAAGGAACCGCCAGTCAGTGGGGCAGTCAGAGCGCATACACCATCCTTCAGTGACGTTTGCTTTCTCACCTGGGCCTGACTTGTGGTGACCCAAACAGCTACAATAGTAACGACGAAGATCACAGATTAAAGATCACCATAACAAATATAGCAACAACGAAAACGTCTGAAGTGTTGTGAGAATCACCAAAATGTGGCACAGAGACACGCAGGGAGAGAAATGCTGTTGGAAAAATGATGCTGACAGACTTGCTGCACCCAGGGTCGCCACGAATCTTTCCTCTGTAGGAAATGTGATCTCTGCCAAACATAAGACGAAGTGCGATAAAACAAGGTAGGCCTATAGTGTCTTTGCTTCCAAGATCTTCTCATTCCAGCCAGTCACAACAGCTGTTTAAAAGTCATCTGTCTACCCAGCTGTCCCTCCGTCTCTCTATCTAGTTACGTCTCTGTTGCTATCTGTCTCTGAAATAGAATTCACAGGAGTTGGTGATCATTGAAAATGTATGCAGTAAGGGAGAAATAGTTGCTGAGAAAGACTCCAGAGTTAGTCACGAGTGAGGACAGAGATGATGAGACCATCATTAACCAAGATGGGATAGAACAACCGGGAGAATGAGGGGAAATTTTGAATTTTGGACTGATTCTGACAAAGCAAGTCCATTAAGATAGGTTTGATTTCCAGTAGACAATCAAAATACGTGGATCTGAAGCTGAAAAGAAAGGTCATACTGGAAGCCTCATGTGGGTATATGAATCAAAACAGTATTTTGTTGGACTTATGTAATTGCCATAATCTCAATCACTGTTTCCAGTGATACAACTTCATGCCTTAGAGAACAATATTATAAATTCCTTACAGATAATTGTAAAAATGCATTTCAAAGATTTTGTTTATGTTGAATAAATATAGTGGGTGAGAGCAGAATACTTTAATGAATATATATTGGTTACATATTAGTACTGTTTTCAAAAACAGCAAGTAAATCAGAACAGTTATAATTATTGAAATAGTAACAAGCATTTCATAAAGTTGACTTTGTCTTTGTATGTCTAGAAATGTTTCTTCTTTATTGCACATTAAATTTTTAACTTTTTACAGTATTCTTGTTGTGAAATTTGGTAAAATGTTAATAGATTTGCACTTTGTGTAGAGGGATATCTCAGGGCCCAGATGATAAGTGAATTTTAAGTGTGCAGAAGAGAATTAGATATATGTGATAGTCAGCAGTCCTTCCAAAGGTTCTTAATAGTGGCATTCCCCTCTATTTGTAGGTATCATATGTGTCACTAAATTGTTCTTAAATTGGATGATTACTTAGTTTCACATCAGAGGTGCTCATTGAGGTACTTTGGACTTTCTGTACATATTAGAAACATAGGAACGTGGAATGTTAGGTCCATGAATCAAGGAAAATTGGAAGTGGTCAAACAGGAGATGGCAAGAGTGAACATTGACATTTTAGGAATCAGTGAACTGAAATGGACTGGAATGGGTGAATTTAACTCAGATGACTGCTATATTTACTACTGTGGGCAAGAATCCCTTAGAAGAAGTGGAGCAGCCATCATCATCAACAAAAGAGTCTGAAATGCAGTATTTGGATGCAATCTCAAAAACGACAGAATGATCTCTATTTGTTTCCAAGGCAAACCATTCAATATCACAGTAATCCAAGTCTATGCCCTGACCAGTAATGCTGAAGAAGCTGAACTTGAATGATTCTATGAAGATCTACAAGACCTTCTAGAGCTAACACCCAAAAAGATATCCTTTTCATTATAGAGGACTGGAATGCAAAAGTGGGAAGTCAAAAGATACTGAAGTAACAGGCAAATTTGGCCTTGGAGCACGGAATGAAGCAGGGCAAAGGCTAACAGAGTTTTGCCAAGAGAACGCACTGGTCATAGCAAACACCCTCTTCCAGCAACACAAGAGAACACTCTACACATGGACATCACTAGATGGTCAACACTGAAATCAGATTGATTATATTCTTTGCAGCCAAAGATGGAGAAGCTCTATACAGTCAGCAAAAACAAGACCAGAAGCTGACTGTGGCTCAGATCATGAACTCCTTATTGCCAAATTCAGATGTAAATCGAAGAAAGTAGGGAAAACCACTAGACCATTCAGGTATGACCTAGGTCAAATACCTTATGATTATACAGTGAAAGTGACAAATAGATTCAAGGGATTAGATCTTATAGACAGAGTGTCTGAAGAACTATGGACAGAGGTTCGTGACATTATACAGGAGACAGGGATCAAGACCATCCCTACGAAAAAGAAATGCAAAAAAGCAAAATGGCTATCTGAGGAGGCCTTACAAATAGCTGAGAAAAGAAGAGACGCTAAAGGTAAGGGAGAAAAGGAAAAATATACCCATTTGAATGCAGAGTTCCAAAGAATGGCAAAGTGAGATAAGAAAGCCTTTCTCAGTGATAAATGAAAAGATACAGAGAATAACAATAGAATGGGAAAGACTAGAGATCTCTTCAAGAAAATTAGAGATAGCAAGGGAATATTTCATGCAAAGATGAGCACAAAAAGGACAGAAATGGTATGGACATGACAAAAGCAGAAGATATTAAGAAGAGGTGGCAAAAAACCCACAGAAGAACAATACAAAAAAGATCTTCACGACCCAGGTAACCATGATGGTGTGATCACTCACCTAGAGCCAGACATCCTGGAATGCGAAGTCTAGTGGGCCTTAGGAAGCATCACTATGAATCAAGCTAGTGGAGGTGATGGAATTCCAGTTGAGCTATTTCAAATCCTAAAAGATGATGCTGTGAAAGTACTAACTCAATATGCCAGTAAATTTGGAAAGCTCAGCAGTGGCCACAGGACTGGAAAAAGTCAGTCTTCATTCCAATCCCAAAGAAAGGCAATGCCAAAGAATGTTTAAACTACTGCACAATTGCACTCATCTCACACGCTAGTAAAGTAATGCTCAAAATCCTCTTAGCCAGGCCTCAATAGCACATGAACCATGAACTTCCAGATGTTCAAGCTGGATTTAGAAAAGGCAGAGGAACCAGAGATCAAATTGCCAACATCTGTTAGATCATCAAAAAAGCAAGAGTGTTCCAGGAAAACATCTGCTTCTGCTTTATTGACTACACCAAAGCCTTTGACTGTGTGGATCACAACAAACTGTGGCAAATTCTTCCAGAGATGGGAATACCAGACCACCTGACCTGTCTCCTGAGAAATCTGCGTGCAGGTCAAGAAGCAACACTTAAAACTGGACATGGAACAACAAACTGGTTCCAAATCAGGAAAGGAATATTTCAAAGCTGTATATTGTCACCCTGCTTATTTAACTTATACACAGACTATATCATGCAAAATGCCTGGCTGAATGAAGTACAAGCTGGAATCAAGATTGCCCAAAGAAATATCAATAACCTTTGACATGAAGATAACACCACCCTTCTGGCAGAAAGCGAAGAAGACCTAATGAGTCTCTTGATCAAAGTGAAAGAGGAGAATGAAAAAGTTGGCTTAAATCTCAACATTCAAAAAACTAAGATCACGGCATTTGGTCCCATCACTTCACGGCAAACCAACAGGGAAACAATGGAAAAAGTGACAGACTATTTTTGGGGATCCAAAATCACTGCTGATGGTGACTGCAGCCATGACATTAAAAGATGCTTGCTCCTTGGAAGAAAAGCTTTGACCAACCTAGACAGCATATTAAAAAGCAGAGACATTGTTTTGCCAACAAAGGTCTGTCTAGTCAAAGCTATGGATTTTCCAGTAGTCATGTATGGATGTAGAGTTGGACCATAAAGAAAGCTGAGTGCCAAAGATTTGATACTTTTGAACTGTTATGTTGGAGAAGACTCTTGAGAGTCCCTTGGACAGCAAGGAGATCCAGCCAGTCCATCCTAAAGGAAATCAGTCATGAATATTCATTGGAAGGACTGATGTTGAAGCTGAAACTCCAATACTTTGGCCACCTGATGCAAAGAACTGACTCATTTGAAAAGACCCTGATGCTCGGAAAGATTGAAGGAAGGAGGAGAAGGTTTCGACAGAGGATGAGATGGTTGAATGGCATCACCTACTTGATGGACAGGACTTTGGGTAAACTCCAAGTGTTGGTGATGGACAGGGAGGCCTAGCGTGCTGCAGTCCACGGGGCTGCAAAAAGTCAGACTCGACTGAGCGACTGAACTGAACTGAACTGAAAGTTTGGACTTGAAAGAACTTTTACAATATAATTCATCCAATTTCTGTTTAGAATAGGGACATGGTGGCCCAAAGGTATTTGTTCAATTGATGTCAAGATTAAAAGTGAGTGTTCCTGACTGTGTACACTGTATTATTTGTTTTATCTCACAACTTATATTGGCCAACTGATTGTAGCTACCTTGCAACAAGTTGGGCACATTAGTTTTAAGGGATTTAATTCATTTCCAAGCTGGTGGATGAAAGATGGATAAGAAATTGAAAAATACACTGCCTCTCAAGTAAAGTTTTATGAAGCAGAAGACTGAGTATAAGTACCCTATTACAATGACAGGCAGAAGTTAAAAGGATATGCTAAGCAGTGTGAACTTTAATTGGGGAGCCTTAAGGTAAGGATTCAGAGAATGAACACATTAGCATCACTTCTTAATCTAATACTTCAGTGCTCTGATTTACTAAAAACTGCCCAGTTTTTGATAAATTATTTTATCATCAGGAATAATTTTTTTTTAATTTCATTGGCCTAGCATGTGAAAGCTAATCAGGTTTGTTTGTTTGCTTAGTTGTTTTTTTAAAGTAGCATTTGTGAATTGACTGGATCAGATCAAATGCAAATTGACAGGATCAGACCTAATGGTTCCATTCCTGAATAAGAAAAAAAGAAATGTGTGACTGAAAGAATGTTCAAGATATTACTTAAAACTCGTTTAGTCTCTCATTTTAAAAGAGCATTGAGAATTACCGCAAGCAACTGAAAAACCGTGTTACCTTTTGATATGCAAAATACTTTAGCAAACTTATTTCACCTAATTATCTTTTCCATTTGCTGTATAGTTGTGAGCACATTGAATCAATACACCTTTTAATAATGTGAAACATATTTTATGAAATGTAGAAACGGGAAAGCGTTCCTCAGATGTTTCCGTGACACAAAAGGAGCTGAGGTAAAGGGTGGGCTGCCGTGAATGAAACGTGCTTCCAGTTTAACAGTTCTGCCAGTGGCCTCAGAGTCTAATTGAGGCTCACAAATAACAGAAGATCAATTAGTATTCTCATTTGACATTCTGCTAGAGAAGAGCAGTGACCAGAAGGGGTGTCCCAGCGGAAGGGAAGAGGGGTTTCGGGAGGTGAAGTCTAGGTCCGTCTAGTCAAAGCTATGGTGTTTTCCAGTAGTCACATAGGAATGTGAGAGTTGAACTAGAAAGAAAGCTGAGCACCGAAGAATTGATGCTTTCGAACTGTTATGTTGCAGAAGACTCATGAGAGTCCCTTGGACAGCAAGGAGATCCAACCAGTCCTTCCTAAAGGAGATCAGTCCTGAATATTCACTGGAAGGATGGATGCTGAAGCTGAAGCTCTAATACTCTGGCCACCTGATGCGAAGAACTGACTCATTTGAAAAGACCTTGATGCTGGGGAAGATTGAGGGCAGGAGGAGAAGGGGACGACAGGAAGAGGTGGTTAGATAACATCACCAGCTCAATGGACGTGAATTGAACAACCTCCAGGAGATAATGAAGGACAGAGAAGCCTGGCGTGCTGCAGTCCATGGGGTCTCAAAGAGTCGGACATGACTGAGCGACTAAACAACAGCAACAACAGCAAGTGTCCATTACATGGAGAGGGCTCTGGACTTGGCCTTCAGTTACCTAAACTGCACTGGATGAATGCAGAGTGAAGCATGTCTGTTGATTTATTTATCAAGTGACCAGAGTATGAATCTTGGCTCTCTCTTTAAATTAAACGTCTTGCTTTGGAAAGATAACAAATGTCTGTTCTAAGCGTAGCGGACCTTCACAATGGTTTATTAAAAAGCAAGTAAACATAGAAGATCAATCATGTGGGTAAGAAGGTGTCCATACCGTCTGATTTGTGTGGTAGCGCATGCATTTTCAATTGTATGAGAGAATAGTTTCATCTTCGTAACACTATGGATTCTATATATACATTACTTTGAAATGAAAACAGAATTACTGTCCTTGTTTTTTTTTTCCTACTTTCAAGGCAGGAAAAAAAGCCTTCAACACTGCCTCCCTGTTGTTTAAATGAGCTGGATTTCAGAACTGCTCCAAAACGATAACTGTTCTCGAATTTAAGGCAAAATAAGCAAACCTATGGAAGGCATTCACATTAAGTGCATGCAAATTTGTACTTTCTCTCTGGAAAGCAGGATGCTTGAACTAAGCTGAGAATTAATAATAATCAGAAGGGGGTGAAAACACAGAGTCCATAGTTACCCTGCTTTCTCCATAATGCTGTTTCATTTGATGTTTTGTTCCAGGTTGCTTTCTGAGTGGCATTCTTCTTTAAGACTTATGTGTAGGCTTTAAAATATAAATTTTATAGGAAATTTCTCTCCTCTCCATAGAGGAAAGAATGTGCTCCCCTTGCTGATATTCAAGTATCTTTCATGTGGAGAAAATAGAGGTACAGAAGGGACCCCTTCATTAAGGTTTCACTGGCACTTGTGAAAAGACAGCCTCCCCCTGACTCATGGTAAATAACACTGAAAAGAATGACTTTCTGTGAAATTATGAACTCCATGAGGGACTTTTCTAACAATAATAATAGGGAGGATAAAGCCTCCAGAAATCTGTTCATTTTAATAATAAGTTCAGTTCAGTCGTTCAGTCGTGTCCGACTCTTTGCGACACGGGTCTGGTAAATTAGTATGATGGAATCAAACTGGTGCAGGGCTTAATCTCACAAGGTACTCATTTCTTTTCATAAGTTTTTTGAAAATCACTCTCTAATTCCCATATCCCAGGGAAATGATAATGTATTTTCTAGGTAATTAAGACTTTCCCAAGTTCACTGGTACATGGAGCTGGGACTAAATATGTTGGATTATAACTATTTCAACAGGGGACAGAGATCACCTTGCTGTATTTTGATTCCATTTTCACTGTGTGTGCCATCTTGAAATTGTCCCAGCTTCTGGAATTGCTCCTTGTAGGATGTTGTAGGGGCTTTGCTGATAGCTCAGTTGGTAAAGAATCTGCCTGCAATGCAGGAGACCCCGATTTGAATCCTGGGTCAGGAAGATCTGCAGGAGAAGGGATAGGTTACCCACTCCAGTATTCTTGGGCTTCCCTGGTGGCTCAGCTGGTAAAGAATCTGTCCACAATGCGGAAGATCTGGGTTCGATCCCTGGGCTCTGAAGATCCCATGGAGAAGGGATAGGCTACCCACTCCAGTATTCTGGCCTGGAGAATTCCATGGACTGTATAGTCCATGGGGTTGCAAAGAGTCGGACACGACTGAGCGACCTTCACTTTCAGGATGTTGTAGGGAGAATGAGAAGCCATATGGTGCTCTGAAGTTGATTCAGCTTTGGAAATCATTCTTACACTCTGTGGCAGAGAAGAATGAGAAGTAAAATGTGCCTTTGTTTATTGAACCACCCTCTTATTGTGGATCTTCTTGATTGTTTTCCAGTTATAAATACTAATTCAAGGAGCAACTTGCATATAATTTTTTGGCAGTGACTATGACTGTGAGGAGATCCAACCAGTCCATTCTAGAGGAGATCAATCCTGGATGTTCATTGGAGGGACTGATGCTAAAGCTGAAACTGCAATACTTTGGCCACCTCATGCGACGAGTTGACTCACTGGAAAAGACTCTGATGCTGGGAAAGGTTGGGGGCGGGAGGAGAAGGGGACGACGGAGAATGAGATGGCTGGATGGCATCACCGACTCTGTGGACATGAGTTTGAGTGTACTCCGGGAGTTGGTGATGGACAGGGAGGCCTGGCGTGCTGTGATTCATGGGGTCGCGGAGAGTCGGACACGACTGAGCGACTGAACTGAACTGAACTGAACTGATGACTGTGAGATTTATAAAAGTGGGAGCTCATGACTTTAAAAAAAAAAAAGATTTTGACCTCCATGTCAGCTCATCAGTAATTAACAAACGTTAAACATCCATCAATTCTTCGACGATCAGCTTTCTTCACAGTCCAACTCTCACATCCATACATGGCCCCTGGAAAAACCATAGCCTTGACTAGATGGACCTTTGTTGACAAAGTAATGTCTCTGCTTTTTATTTTTTTTTTTTAGGTAATTATTTTTTATTGGAGGCAAATTATTTTACAATATTATATTGGTTGGTTTTGCCATACATTGATATGAATTTGCCCCCGGTTTACATAAGTTCCCCCTCCTGAACCCCCCTCCCACCTCCCTCCTCCCTTTATCCTCCCTCTGGGTCATCCCCGCATGCCAGCCCCGAGCATCCTATAACATGCATTGACCCTGAACTAGTGATTCGTTTCACATATGACAACATACGTGTTTCAATGCCATTCTCCCAAATCATCCCACCCTCACCCTCTCCCATAGAGTCCCAAGCGTCTTTTAATTTCATGGCTGCAAAGAATTGATGCTTTTGAAATGTGGTGCTGGAGAAGACTCTTGAGAGTCCCTTGGACTGCAAGGTGATCCAACCAGTCCATTCTAAAGGAGATCAATCCTGGGTGTTCATTGGAAGGACTGATGCTGAAGCTGAAACTGCAATACTTTGGCCACCTCATGCGACGAGTTGACTCACTGGAAAAGACTCTGATGCTGGGAGGGATTGGGGGTGGGAGGAGACGGGGACGACAGAGAATGAGATGGCTGGATGGCATCACCGACTCGATGGACATGAGTTTGAGTGAACTCCGGGAGTTGGTGGTGGACAGGGAGGCCTAGCGTGCTGTGATTCATGGGGTCACAAAGAGTTGGACACAACTGAGCTACTGAACTGAACTGATGAGTTTTTAGTGAAATTAGCAAGACTGTTGATTTTGAAGGCTCACTGATACCCTATGAGTTCACTCAAACTCATGTCCACAGAGTTGGTGATGCCATCCAGCCGTCTCATTCTCTGTCGTTCCCGTCTCCTCTCGCCCCCAATCCCTCCCAGCATCAGAGTCTTTTCCAGTGAGTCAACTCGTCGCATGAGGTGGCCAAAGTATTGGAGCTTCAGCTTCAGCATCAGTCCTTCCAATGAACACACAGGATTGATCTCCTTTAGAATGGACTGGTTGGATCTCCTTGCAGTCCAAGGGACTCTCAAGAGCCTTCTCTAGCACCACAGTTCAAAAGCATCAGTTCTTCGGCGATCAGCTTTCTTCACAGTCCAACTCTCACATCCATACATGACCACGGGAAAAACCATAGCCTTGACTAGACGGACCTTGGTTGCAAAGTAATGTCTCTGCTTTTTAATATGCTCTCTAGGTTGGTCATAACTTTCCTTCCAAGGAGTAAGCGTCTTTTAATTTCCTGGCTACAATCAGCATCACTTGTTTCCAATTTTATGTAGTGGGTAAGACTAACAGGTTAGAAAAACTTTATAGTCTACAAAGTCGATCTTTTAAAATAAGTGTTATTGAACTAAGCAAAAACTCTGGATGTTGAGTGTACAACTGTTAAATTTTTCTGCTTTGAATATGAAACCCCTCATGTATCAATTCATGCACTAAATTGGCTAAGCTGTATCTACATTGCCAAAACAGCCTGTCAGAAAATAATCACTCAAAACAAGTTATGTGGTGTCAGGTAGGAATGAATTTCCTGTTTTCAGCAGGTTATATCTGTGTCGCGTGGCTCTGACTAATCTCAGGTAGCCTCGGCCTGCAGCGTCTGGGAGCGGGGCTTGGGTTCCCAGCCAGAGCCTGACGCTGGGTTGCATCCGAGAAAGCACCAGATGCTAGCCCCTAGACCAGAGGTCAGTGACAGGGGCCCTGGCCCTTCGGCTTTGCAGAAAGAATTCTCACGGAGATGGAAAGCAGTGAAACAAGTGAAGTGTTTATTAAGAGGAAACAGAGTGCAGTCTCTGTGGACAGGTGCACGGGCAGACTCAGGGCAGAGTCGCGGAGTCCTGCCCTCGGCGTGGTGTGAATTACTGTCACAGGCGAGTTCTTCCAGGCTTCCTTGGGCCGATCACTTTGGTTTACCTGGTTCGCCGTCTGTGTTTGGTCTATCTCAGGATCCTCTCCTGTGTGCCCACATGTCTCTCAGCCAAAATGGATTTTACCGGAAAGGCGTCTGGGTAGAACATCCTTGAGGTAGCTCCCCTTTGGTCTCCAAGGAGCTTTCTCTGCACCTGTGTGGTCAGGGAGTTCTCCCCACTTCAAGAAAAAGAAATACATGGTCTCAGCAGGGCCCAGCCTCCTCCCTTAATGGCTATCCTATTCCTGTCTTGGAGTTTTGATTCACAGGGAATGAATCTCCAGTTACTTTACCCTGGAGGGGAGGGGGCTGGCTTCCCTGGTGGCACAGATGGTAAAGAATCTGCCTGTAATGCAGGAGAAAGACTTGGGTTCAATCCCTGGGTCAGGAAGATCCCCTGGGGAAGGGAATGGCTACCCACTCCAGTATCCTTGCCTGGAGATCCCATGGACAGAGAAGCCTGGCAGGCTACAGTCTGTGGGTTGCAAAGGGTCTGCCTCAAGACCAGAAAGAACAGTATTCCAGAAGTATTACTCTTCCTGGAACACTGTACCATTCACCTGGCCTGGAACACTGATGGAAAGCTTTATGATGAAGGTAATGATGAAGAAGAACACTGTAATTAAATGGGTTGAAAAAGACCTGGTTATTTTTTTTCAGCATGTCATTAATAAACTTTGATTTTCCAGATAAATTCTGTATAGATGGCTATTGTCGTACATAAAGTGCAGCAGTAAGATATATAAAAATGAGAAATGGAAATTATGGCATTTCTCAATATCCAAAAGGCACTTTTAAGCATGTTCTGATATGCAAAAACTTAAACAACAATTTTTGCATTAACATTATTTAATTACTTAAGAAGTAGCTAATGGTTTGGAGTAGGTAGTTCATATCTGTGTGCTGTTTACTGCTAAGTGCCAGGAAGTTGATATATTTTCTGAATAGTTAGGATGCTCCCCTTTTAGCCTTTTTTTTTTTTTTTAAATCAAAAGCATTGCTCCATGTTTTTGTTTTTTTCAAGTTACATTGTCCATGGATAGAGATGAATCTAATGCTAAATCTGCATAAAGCTGCAAGGAAAGATCGGTTAGGATGTGGAAATGTAATCTTTAAGGGCACAAAAATGATATTCTACAGGGAATTCAGTGCCTGCACTGTGGTTGTTGATAGTTGCTCAGCATTAATGACTGAGGCCTGAAAAGCAAAAGGAATCCTTTGCCTGTTGGAAAAATCCAGGGGTTCTGTGGGGAAAAGTCTGTGTTAAAAAGTTGTAAATGTCTATGGTTTACCGTTTGAATGTGCTATTTTTAACTTTGGCCTGAAGCTGTAACCTGGCATTTACCCAGAAGATTTGGAACCAGAACATCATTCCCCATCTTGCCTTCCTTTCCCCTTCTCCTTTTTTGACGAGATGAGGGGAATGTAGGTGACACTCAAAGAGCAACTGGGGGAGGAGGGTTGGGAGCGAAAGGTCAAAGCCACGGATATGGAGGAACTGAAGAATTTAACTTTGTCTGTTCTACTATTCGAAGGTTTTACAGCAAAATTAGAAAGAACCCAAGCACATATCCAGAAATATGCCACGCGTTCATATATCTACAGCTGTAAAAAAAAAAGACACAAAATTGATGAGATTGTATTCATTATAAAATATCTCAGTTCAGTTAAGTTCAGTCTCTCAATCGTGTCGACTCTTTGTGATCCCATGGACTGCAGCACGCCAGGCCTCCCTGTCCATCACCAACTTCTGAGTTCATTCAAACTCATGTCCATTGACTCGGTGATGCCATTCAACCATCTCATTCTGTCATCCCCTTCTCCTCCTGCCTTCAGCCTTTCCCAGCATCAGGGTCTTTTCCAATGAGTCAGTTCTTCGCATCAGGTGGCCAAAGTATTGGAGTTTCAGCTTCAGCATCAGTCCTTCCAATGAACATTCAGGACTGATCTCTCCTTTAGGATGGACTGGTTGGATCTCCTTGCAGTCCAAGGGACTCTCAAGAGTCTTCTCCAACATCACAGTTCAAAAGCATCAATTCGTAGGTGCTCAGCTTTCTTTATAGTCCAACTCTCCATGAGCTACTGGAAAAACCATAGCTTTGACTAGATGGACCTTTGTTGGCAAAGTAATGTCTCTGCTTATTATGCTATCTAGGTTGGTTATAACTTTTCTTCCAAGGAGTAAGCGTCTTTTAATTTCATGGCTGTAGTCACCATCTGCAATGATTTCAAATAAAATCTGTCTCTGTTTCCACTGTTTCCCCATCTATTTGCCATGAGGTGATGGGACCAGATGATCTTAGTTTTCTGAATATTGAGTTTTAGACCAACTTTTTCACTCTCCTTTCACTTTGATCAAGCTCTTTAGTTCTTCTTCGCTTTCTGCCATAAGGGTGGTATCATCTGCATGTCTGAGGTTATTGATATTAGATATTTCAGATATATAATAACTGAAATATCTGAGGTTATTAATAACCCCAGATAATAAAATACCTCAGGATGGGTTAAATTTAAAACTGAGGAGTTATGTTTGTTATGCTACCTTTTTTTGTAGAAAGAGGGAGATGTATGTGTGTGTGAGTGTTTGTGTGTGTTCTGTGTGTTTGTGTCTGTGTGTGTATCTGAGTGTCTAAATCAGGGGTATACACAATGAGGTGAGGACAGGTTGGTGAGTGTGAAAATCGAGGACAACAGAAATTAAGAGTCAGAGCCAGACTTTTTAACCTATAATTTATTAAATCATTTTGATTTCTAAATCATAGGGATGAATTACTCTTCAAAATAGTGAAATTCACCTTTAAAAGGAGAAGCTTTGCAAAAGTGTCACACAGGATGACACCCTGTGGTTTTTCCCAGAACTGCAGATTGGAAAGGCTCTGACTTTTAAATAGTTTTTACCGAGAAACTCTAATATACCGTGGAAGGCAAGAGTTCTGATAAATAATTTGGATTTTAGGCACTCCAATAACTGTCGCCTTTGTTTTTGCCTATCCTTCCTCCTCACAGGTCACACGAAATACTTACATTTGTATCAACCGTATGTTGGCTTAGTAGAAGTGCATTACTCAGTAAGTCAGAAGAAACTTGCATATCTACCTCCCTGAGTACCGTTAGGTAATTCACTAACGTTTCTGAGTCTCCATTTCTTTGTTTGTAAAGTAAGAATGATTATTCCTCCATCACTGAATTATTCTCCATCAAAACTTAATGCTATAATATTCAGAAACCTTTTACAAATTTTTAAAGTCCTCTGAAAATGAAAATGGATGTTATGGTTGTTTTGTTACACGACTGTATAGCAGTTATGCCTCAGTTGATCAAGATTATATGTTAATAAACACTTCCCTCTACACATGTTCATCCATTGTCATGGTTTAAAATGCTTGTGCCTGTCTTTCCCGCTCCATCTAGAAAATAACTCCTCATTCTTTGGACCAAACTGATTTCTCTTCTATTCTTTAATTAGATAGTATCTAGCCCCTCAAAATTGTTTCTAATTCATATTGTCTTCCAAATGTGGCCATTTTACTTGCTTGATTGATGAATACATATTTATGATCACTTCCGGTGTCTGGGGAAGCTCAGGAATGTTGGGGTGCTCAGGCAGTCCAGGGCACCTCCCTGTCCCTACTCCCCAGCCCGCGTGCCCGACCTCTGTGTTTCCACGCAGGTTTGTGCAGTTGACTTGGACACTCCAAACAGCAGAAAGAAATGGTGGTTCAGGTAGTACCTTTATTTCATTTAAGACTTGAGGATATTTTTGCATCTAATTCTTCAACATTCAAATGCTCCCAAGAGTAGCTTTAAAGATACAGCTTAAGAGGAGTTATTTTCTAATTTCTTTACCCTGTTTCCTTTCAGAAATATTTCCTTTCTCAGTGATGTAGACCTTCAACGTAAACAATGTGACCTTGCTTAAATAGCAATGTTTTTCTGAAAAAAAGAGGCGCATGAAGGAAAAATCCTCTATGGTTTTCTTTTTTTTTTTTCTTTGAATACAGATGCAGTAAAAGAAAAGTCATAGTAGGAGATGTTAAAATGGTAGATTTATAAACCTCTAACTTAATTGCATTCATCGGACTTGAAAGGCTAAGTGCAGATGATAGAGTTGACTGTGTGTGTGTGTTATGATGCATGGTCTCCGTGCTTTCCTGCGGGACCTACAAGCCCAGGGACTCAAGCCCTTGTGATCCGTTGTGGAGCTGAATCCACTGCATTCTTCAGAGTCAGTCCGTGGCAACCGTAGAACCTATTACAAAAATTCGCTTTCTTTATTTATGTGAAAATGATAATTTATACTTTTGATTTTTCCCAGATTTATTGAGATATAAGTGACAGGTAACTTACAGGTTGTCAATTTAATACACACAAATATTACAAAGCAATTACCACCACAGTCTTAACACCTTCACCATGTCACCTGATTGCCATTTCTTTCTTGTGGTGAGGATTTGTAAGATCTATTCCCCAGCCACTCCCAAGTATGTAATACGGTACTGATAACTATCATCTCTGTTCAGTTCAGTTCAGTTCAGTCGCTCAGTCGTGTCCGACTCTCTGCGACCCCATGAATCACAGCACGCCAGGCCTCCCTGTCCATCACCAGCTCCCGGAACTTACTCCTCATGTAACTGGGGGTTTGTACCTTTTGACCAACGTCTCTCCTTTCTAGCTGCCCTGGCAACCACCATTCTATTCCCTGTTTCTCGTGTTCAGCTTCTTTAGATTCCACAGATAGGTGATGTTATTCAGCGTTCGTTTTTGATATATAGGCATACTGTAGATTTCACTCACAAATCAGATTCATTCCATGATCTCTACAGTTTGGCCTGGTGCTGTGAACCTGTTTCCTAGATATATGTGGTCTCGTATCAATGTTTTTTTTTTCTTCACTTTGATAGAAAACTACCGTAGGTGGTCTCAGTCACTCGCAATTCCATTGCTGGGACCAGTTTCTGTAATAGCTTCTGAAAACCAGTCCCTGTAGGGCACACTGTCTAAAGGGTACAAAAACACAAACATAAAAAATAAAAATACCCGAGCTATATCTGAAGGGAAATAGTTTTTGCTGGTGAATAGTGATTTGTTCATTGGGTAATCATTGACATTCCACCTGGGCAGATGGATTTGTAAATCCTCAGGGTGAAAGCAACCCCAGTGTTTTGTATAGAATATTTTTCTTTGTTTTTACCTCTAAGGTAAAAGATTAAGCAGGAGAGTTAATCGGAGAGGGAGGATGGGTGGAATAATCATTTTTGGAAAAAAACTCTCTCATGAGCATATTTCAGATATCATTCCGTGAATCACAGTGAGATCTCCTATGGAAGGGGCGGTCTTCTTCCCACTTACATGGGCTGGAACTGATTCCCGGAGCCAAGAGGGAAAGGGAGGCTCAGGAAATTCAATCATTTGTGATAGTACTCGGACCAGAAGCCAAGTGATTGGACTTCAACTTAACTTCTACCTCATCTGGGCCTTCATTATAGCTTCAGTGGAGTAGCATGGCTCAATTTTTCTCAAGGGTTTTGAGGGTTCAGTATTAGAGTAGGGGTGACAGGTTAGATAGGCAGGCATTACTTTGAGGCAGGCCTGGGTGAAATGTATATTGTCCCGGAGAAACAGAAATATCTAGAGGCAGAAAGCAGTATCCTAGCAACGATATGAGAGGAGCAAAGAGTCCAGCCACTTTGAATCGAGAGCCGGTTAGCAGGAGTGCTTTGCAGGAGTGGGAGCGGCAGGCGTGCACAGCGCAAGTTTTGCTAAGACTGTACTCTTGGTGACTCAACATCTCTCTCTGTAATTTCCCATCAGAGTAATTTAGTTGAAAAGTTCACCAAATAGGATTGTTCCTAACAGTTCACAGCTTCTTCATAGAGATTAGAACGATTAATACGGTCACTAATGAAAGATAAGTCCCTTCATGTTTTTGCTGTTCTTTTAACCTTAAGGATCCTTAATGATACTGGAAAGTACTTATCAAACCAAAAATATGATAAGAAAATATTATTAATCGACCTGGGAATGTACAAACTGCCTACTAGTGGGCTGCCGTGTTAATCCTGTAATTTGGGACGGGAGAATTGAGTGAAATTGCAGGGGAAGCTAAGGCCCTCAGATGTAGTTACCTCCTGGAAGATCAACCAGAACACCCTTTCCGTGATGGGATGGGTCAGCAGCAAAACTTTCAGGATCAGGCGGGGGTCTGATCCTAATCATGAGTGATGTTCCCTGGGGTTCTAGTCAGCTGTGCCCTGCATGTGAGCCCGCGGTAAGCTTGGTGCGTTGGAAGCCATGAGGAGGTGAATGGCAGGCGTTTTTCCTGTCCCTGTGAAAGTCGCTTAGTTGTGTCCGACTCCATGTATTCTCCAGTCCAGAATACCAGAGTGGATAGCCATGCCCTCCTCCGGGGAATCTTCCCAACCCAGGGATCAAACCCAGGTCTCCCATGTTGCAGGCGGATTCTTTACCAGTCGAGCCATAAGGGAAGGCCAAGAACACTGGAGTGCTTAATCTATCCCTTCTCCAGCAGATCTTCCTGACCCAGGGATCGAACCGGGGTCTCTTGCATTGCAGGTGGATTCTTTACCAACTGAGCTCTCAGGGAACGTCTTTCCTGCTGCATTAAAACAGAGAGAGGATGAGAAGGAGGGGGAGAGGGATAGAGTGGGAAGCGTTTGAAGGAGACGGAAAGGATCACTTCTAATACTGGGGACTGACGTTTCTGGTCAAATCAAACAGTTTAGAAAACGTAGAAACACACACAGATGGTGATCAACTGGGATGAGGGGAAGCTTGGCGTTAGTTGATGTATGCCCTCCCTCACAGACGGTTCTGGATTTCTCTGCTACATGGTCCCATGGGAACAGAATATCAAAGGAAGAGTAGGATTGACTTGGAAATACACTCAATATTTAGGAGGCTGCATCAGGTATGACTTGTTGGCTGGGTGTCATTTTCCATATATGCATATATGCTATATATATATAGCCATTTTATACTCTAGATGTCCAAAGAGTAGATGGTGGACAAGAAAGCAGAGTTCTCACTGCTGTGAGCATGTCATTTGGTGCAAAAGTATCGGCAAGTACTGCTCATTCACAGGGAACCCATAGTGAGGAGGGTGTCCCTTGGTGGATAAAGGTTAGAAAAATGATGCAGATAAAGAGGCTTGCTGGTAACAGATCCTGTTAAAGAGTCTTGAACATTCAATTATAGAATCAAAGAGATTTTTCCATCCCTCTTAGAATCTCCAGAAGGCCACATACAATTAGAGATGATTCTGTCTTGTTCCAACAATAGCACATTGTTCCCCATGTAGATGATCCCTGTTAGTGTACGATGGCTCTTGGTGGCTCAGGTATTGATAGCTTTAAATATCAGGAGTATTTCCCGCTTGACCAAATCATCAACATTCTTTCGAAATTCCTCCTCTGACTGTCTGGCTCATCATCAAACTGTAGTTCCAATGTGTACTTTGGTCTTCAATGATAAGCTTCCTGGCTAAGGACTGAACGCCTTTCTTTTTATTTTTTCCTGTCCTAGAAGAGGCTTTTTTTTTTTTTTTTTGGAACAGGTTTCAAACATCACAATTAAGAATTATTCCATTTTAAAGGCCTAATGAAAGTCAATTGGAAAATGCCAGAGAAAAAAAATGTTCCATAGACGCGTGCCAGATTATTTAATAATGAACACACAAAAAGAAGGACACCTGTTTCTTTCCAACCTCCTAATCTATTTATGATTTGGGAAATTTGACAAGAAAACAGAATGTCCAGGCCATAGAGCCTCTGAAATTTCCACATTGGCCACCTCTGGGGGAAAAAGAAACTACTTTGGCCCCTGTTGTTTTGGTTGAATCGTCGTATGATGTGGTTACACTGGGAGTTTAACTGCTGCACACTAAGAGTTAGGAGGCCTGGATTCCTGTCTCGGGTCTGCGGCAGCTCCTGTGTTTCTGGAAGCAGCGAGCTCACTCATATGTCAGGTGGCAGGACTGCATGGTGTCTGGGAAACTTCCAGGTCAAAAAGGCTGTGGTTTTCTCATACATTTTCTTAGCTTTACAAATCCGACTTTAGTAAAAGATCAGATAATTGACTCTGATCTAATACAGAAAAGTGTAATGTGTAAAAGGTTAGCATTATACTCTGAGGCAACCCCGTCTGAATTTCCGATCGTAGAGCTGTATCCCTTCCAACACTGCTGATGACTGGGGTCCCGGAGCAATGAGATCCATTCTGAGGGAGTACATACCTCATGTCAGTTCAGGTACCAGGTGAGGAGGATCTTCTAGGGCAGCAGCGGTCAGGATAAAGAGGAGGAGATGGTATGAGAAATACTTAGAAATAAATCAGTCAGTGTTTCCAGGAGTCATGTATGGATGTGAGAGTTGGACCATAAAGAAGGCTTAGCACCAAGGAATTGATGCTTTCAAACTCTGGTGCTGGAAAAGGCTCTGGAGAGTCCTTTGGACTGCAAGGAGATCCAACCAGTCCATCCTAAAGGAGATCAACCTTGAATATTCATTGGAAGTACTGATGCTAAAGCTCCAATACTTTGGCCACCGACTCTTTGGAAAAGACCCTGACGCTGGGACAGATGGAAGGCAGGAGGAGAAGGGGACGACAGAGGATGAGATGGTTGGATGGCATCACCGACTTAGTGAACATGAGTTTGTGCAAACTCCAGGAGGTTGTGAAGGACAGGAAAGCCTTGGTGTGCTGCATTCCATGAGATCCAAAGAGTCCGCACGACTGAATGACTGGACAACAACAGATCAGCCATATCTGAGGCCATGTGCGCACTGTCCATCTCATTTCCTTCTCTCCCTGTTCGTTCCAATCCTCAGATTTCTCCCCCACGACCCTGACACAGGGGGAGTCCACCCGCCAACCCTGCAGATCACCTCACAGCCCCTCCTCGGCGCCCGCTGCCAGGAGGAGCCACCATGGCGGCGCTCACCTCCACCGCTGCAGAAGTATTCCAGGCGCCCTCTTTGTTTTCTTGCTTATCCCGATGCTCTTTTACTTCCCGCCCAACAGCAGAATGAGCTTTTTAAAAGCATCAGAATATATCACACTTTCATTGAAAGCCCAAGGGTTTGCCCTTTGCACTGTGACCCCCGGCCCCAGCGCTCCGCCCCTGCCCCCTCCACCTCCGCTGGGCCTGCTCGCCCAGGAACGGCTGCTTGCTTCCGGCTTCATTCAATCTCGGCCGAAATCGCCTTTCTGCAAAGAGGCTTTTCTTGAGCTTGCTTGAGGTCCTTCTCTATTTTCTGTCTCAGCGCCCAGCGTACATGCTCCGTAGCACTTTGTTGCAGCCTGTGAGTTGCTTTACTGTATTTGGGTTTCATTTTTATTCTTGTGCTGCCTGAAAGCAGACACGGTGCTTGTGTGACTCGCTTGGAACAGTCTAATAGATGTGTGGTGAGTGAGTGAATAATTAGATGAACAAAATGCACTTAGCCGTTGCGTTCCCTGCACCAAGGGCTTGGAAGAAGGAGGTGCAGCAAAATTTCAATAGGAAAAGGGGATCACACGCACCCACCGGAGCAGTTAGGTCATTCCGAGTGGCAGGTTATGGACAATGGAGGGAAGGGGTGGGCAGCATGGAAACACGGGCTCCCAGGCTGTGGCAGGGAACTCCGGAGGAGAAGGCGGAGAAAGGTGGGGATGCCACCAGCTTCCGCCTGTGTCTGCTTCTCCCGCCACCTTCTTCTTTCCATCTGTGCCTCTTGGCCCGCTCTAGAACCTGCCTCAACTAATTTTTTTCTTTCAATTTGTGGCCCTTTTCTTGCTGTTTCTGCCTTCTCTAACCCAGGGACTGACCTCTGTGTGCTCCCTCTTTACTGGAGCCTTTGTGCCTCCTGACAGGGAACAGGGTTGTTCACTGTGCCCTCTGGTAATGGTCAGACCATTGTTAATTTGTGAGAATTAACTGTTTTTTTTTTAACTTCACATTCGGGTAGCAGTGGCTCAGATGGTGAAGCATCTGCCTACAATGTGGGAGACCTGGGTTTGATCCCTGGGTCCAGACGATCCTCTGGAGAAGGCAAGGGCAGCCCACTCTATTCCTCTCACCTGGAAAATCCCATGGACGGAGGAGCCTGGTGGGCTGCAGTCCATGGGGTTGCAAAGAGTCAGACAGGACTGAGAGACTTCGCTTTCACTTCTCTTTCAGGTAGCTAGAGCCGAAATGTTCACTCAGTTTCTGAAACATTGCTCTTCACAGAACTTGTTATCCGCAGCGTTATGTTCTTCCTCCTTGATGTGAAAAGGAAAACGATAGAATTCTTTCACAGAATGGTTATCACTAATGGGCCTCTGACAGGACAGTTAAATGCAGCCACCGGTTTGTAAATTTAATGATTCCTTTCATCAAGGGTTAAAAAAGGGCTTCATATCCTAGAGTATCCCTGGGTCATTTCCTCAAATGGAGGCCAAGTCTTTTCAACATTTCACAGTTAAATTTAGAAGGAGATGAATACATTCACATTTAAGGAAGCAAAATTTAAAATGTAAAACTCCCAGTTTCTTTTCTTTGAATTATTAAGTCCCTTGACAAATGGAATGTGTCTCTATCATGAATTCAGCTTGCTACATGTGCTGGAGAAATCCCATTTTGTACATACCCTGGCATTTTTATGTTAAAGTTTTTTTTTTTTTTTTCCAGAATAACTAAGCTTCCTATGAGCCTTTTGCTTTTGCATACCTGGGGTTTAATTTCTATATTTCTGTCCTTGGGGTCCATCTGTCTGCAGATCCAGGTGTTTTTTGCCGTCCAGGAAGAGGTAGACATGGCAGAGAATTTTCGGAATTGCTTTGGGGGTGCCTCGTCCACCCTCTGCAGGGGGAGGGCTCCTGGCAGCCTGGGGACCAGCTGGTCCTTCCGCTCTGTCACTATTCCCGATGACCCCAGAGCACTGAGTGTCTTCTCATGAGTCCGCCTGTCTGGCATTTGTTCTACAAAGGATGGATGAATTAGCAGCTACTGACATTTGCTCTGGACTAAAGGAGGGAAGAATAAGCATCCAGTTATCTGGGTAGCAGGGAGGTTTTCAGAAGGTTTCCGTGACTTCGGTTTCAAAGCCAAATTTGTGTTTTGCTTTCAGTTTTAACATTTCACCATCAAAAAAGAGAAGATCAGTGGCTTTGAAAGATATACTTATTAATAGAAAAGCTGGTTACGACATATATGGCACCCAAATGCTTAGCCCTTGTTGAACTAAAAATGACCGTGCTCCTGGATTAATACTGACTGTGATGGCAGTGAAGGGATGGGGGCCTGCTTCCAAAGAGCATGCAAATCACCAGGCGGATGGACAGAAGTTGACTACTAGAGATCTGGTGCCCCCTTGAAACCTCAGCAGTGTGTGTGTGTGTGTGTGTGTGTGTGTGTGTGTGTGTGTGTGAGTTTCTGGAATTTTAATCTTAACATTCACATTTTCATTTTCTGTCCTTATAAATTTTTATTTTTAAGATAGATTTTTATTTTCTAGGAAGTTTATATCTTATTGATGCAGGCATAAACTTTCACATTTTTGTCTTCAGCCTGTTTCCAGGCATGGTTCTAAGTGCTTTACAAATTTTGCTTGAGTTAGGTTCTGTGATTATCTCCATTTAAAAGATACAAAAAGTGAGGTAAGGGTAGTTAAGTAAGTTGTCCAGCGTTATACAGCTAGTAAGTGAGGGAACTGGGACTCACACCTCTAAGGTCTGACTCCAAATTCTAGGTTTTAGGAGCATCACTACTTTGCCTCTGCCGTAGAGACAGCCCAGGTCTGAGAAGGGATCAGGGCCGGGGGGCTGTGTCATTGTCCATAGAGAGCCCCTGGGATCAAATAAACAACCTCTGTTTATTTCTTTTTAGTTTGGACTTCTTTCTCTTTGCTAGAATTGGTCTGGAGTTTTTCCATTTTATTACTAGTTCTGGTTTCATTGCAAATCTCTTCTACTTTTGTTATCTGATTCATTACATCTAATTACATTCCTTTCAGTATTCATTTTTTCTTTTTCTTTTGGGCTATCCATATGATTATTTTCCAGCATTTGGAAGCAAATGCCTACTTTATTTATTTTATAACCTTTCTTATATTTCACGAATACATTCAAGCTTACAAATTTCTCAGACCAGTGTGGTTGAATTTCTGATGTTTTAATATGCACTGTTCTTGCTATTGTTCACATCTAAATGGTTCATAAGTACATTCTGGTTTTCTCTTGGCAGTTTTTTTCTTTTATTATTTTTGCTGATATGCCTCAAAAGCCTCCACATTATAAGCCCTGGAGAAACTCCCCACCTACCAGAGACTAAATATGATAAGAATCAGGCTCCAGAGTAACAAAAAGGGAGTTGCCTCTGGTTCCAAATGGCTTGGGACAGAGCAAAGGTTGGATGTCATCACTGACTCAATGGACATGAGTTTGAGCAACCATCCAGGAGACGGTGAAGGACAGGGAAGCTTGGCGTGCTGCAGTTCATGGGTCGCAAAGAGTCAGGCACGACTGAGCGACTAAACAGCGACCAGAGCAAAATTCAAATAGCCCTTTTGTTAATTCAGAAAAGTTAGAGTGCTATGAAATAATGACCAACCAAGCCTATTAAGTTATTCACTTTCAGGATAGACAAGCTTTTTTTAAAAAAAGAAATGCAGATCACTAGTATCTTAGAGAAACATTGTAGCAGAGAAAATAGGAACCAACCAACCAATTGACTCTTCAACTAGGGAATGAAATTTCAGATGTAAACAGTTTTGACTTAGATTTTGTTTTTTAACTTATCACCAAATATACTTTAAATATATTTAAAGATTCTTCTCGAAAGATGCTAAGAAATCGAAAATGGGTGGGAAGATAGAGAATATTTTCTTAGGGAAGTAGCCCCACGTCTACTGCTTGTTTTGGTCGTTGCAAACGTTAGTGCCACCGACATAGTTACAGTGGGACAAGGATTACAAAATACTCATCTGGGGGCTTTCTGTCGTACATGTGAGTTTAAGTGGTAGAAAACACTTTTTTTTTTCCCTCAAATTGTGCCTTCTGCATGCAGCATATATGTGAATGAAGAACTGTGTTCTTTAGGGTACATCAGGGAATCTGTCAGAAGACAGACTATTGAATAGTAAAATTCAAACCTCCCAGGCTGGTGCTCCGTGATGGACTGTGACTTCAGTGATTGGTCTGTGTTTCAGTAAGGAATTAACTGATGCGTAGGAGTAGCATTACTTCTCAGGGTGGTAACAGGTTGTCTGCTAAATAATGTTTCAGCACACGTTTGCTTCAGCTAACGTGTTTCACTGCGTGGAGGGGGTGTCTCCAGCAGCAGTGACTCCACCCGGCTCCCGTCAGGCTCTCTAGAAGCACACCAGATGGGAACACAGGCCACTTTTTCACCCGGAGAACATTCCACGGTCAAATGCACAGAGATGGAGATTTCTAAGAAAGACCAAGTTGGGAGCCTTCCCTTCTTAGGAACAGAACCTTGTTTCCTTTAACAAACCATTTTTTTTTTTCATGAAACCCATAAATAATATCCATAGCGAAAGCTGGTAGAAAAAAATGTTAAACACAAATGTATTATCAAAAGTGTTAAAACTATTATAATATTATGCAGTTAAGCAAATAGGACTCATGAATTATCTTTGAATCTCTTATGAATCTGTACAGCCAAGTCCGAATCTGTTAACAGAGAGTGGGGGGTGTAAGTAAGCACCCAGAAAGAGCAAGCTGTCATCATTATTACATGCAGAGTTATTATTGTCTCATGACTAGCTGTCTGCTCCATTCCAGAAATCGGCCACAGTTTCAGGGACACAGCAGCTTCAAGATGATCATGCATAGTTTATCCTCATCAGGTAACTGGGAGGTAGCACAGCCATTTTCTTAGGTAAATTTTAGGCTGAGACTTAATTTTTTTTAATCAAAATATTATGGGATATTAATGAGACAACTTGCCATATTCTGCCACTTTTCTCATCTTATGTTTTACTCCCAGTCTTAATTAGAGAGAATAATTTTCCTATTGTGCTTATAATGAAATCTTCAAAAGAACAACAAACATGTAAACTAGCATGCACCCTAGATTTCTCTGAAACGAGCAATGTGTTGTTCAGATATATTTCCCAAGAAATGAAACATCCACTAATTCAGGTTGGAACTGCATTGCTTTGAGTATTTTAATTTTGATTCTGAGTCTTCTAAAGTGTCTAATCATAAAAATGAGAAATTTTTTTTCTTAATTCTTTAGGGGAAAAAAAAGGAAAACCAAACTACTGAAATCTAAATGTGGACAGAAAAGATGAGCAAATAGTTACAGATTAAGAAACAAAAATCTAACATGTAACCTCTCAGTTCTCCTAAAGAGCAAAAAGCAATTTTAATGTGCTCAGTTCAGAGGAAAAGGAGGAGGAGGAAGAGCACTGGCAAGAGGTAATTATCTGGAGGACCATCATTTCTGGTCTCGAGTTCACATTTAAGATCTTGAGTGTGGAGTGGTTATTAGTATTTCAACTTCTGTCTGCTTGGATGTTGTTTTGATGGCTTAAACACTTTACATGATTCATTTTTTTTTTGTCTTCAAATATAGTTAGAGGACAAATTAGTTCTGAAAGATTTGAAATTGAGAATGACTTATTCCTCAGATAAAACTAAAAAATGTTTGGGTGAAAACACAGCCTCCTGCATTTGGCCCTGTGTCTCCTTTAGCTCCATACCAGCCCCCCTACCCCGCCCCATCTCCAGGGCAGTATGATAGAAATCTCTTCCAGTGCTCTGCTGGCAAATGTAAGTCATCAGGGTGTCCAAATGGGCAAAAAGCGTGACATTTTCCAAAAAGATAACTAGTCCTAAGAATGCTGTTGGCATTTGGAGTAGCAGATGGAAACGCGGAAAATGGAGCCACATGTGCAGATAGCACGGTTCACTGGCCAGCCGCACCATGGTCCAAGGAGTCCTATCTTAATCCTTGTTTTCTTCTGCAATTTAGTTATCAGCGTCAGATTTTAAACTGCCTCTTTGTTAATGTGTCCGTTACTGATCTGTTATTAAAAGGAGAGGGAGCTTGATTTTTATATGATATTGTTTAATCCATTCTTTAACTTTTGATACACACTGGCATATTTAAAAATACCCCTTGTATCATTGATTTCAGACTGTGACATTGGCACGGTTATGACTTTAGTATTTTAAATCCACAAGAGTGTTTCATTTGCTGGAGTTCCCTGGTGGCTCAGAAGTAAGGAATCTGCCTGCCTCTGCATCCAGTGCAGGAGACACTGGTTCAGTCCCTGGGTCAGGAAGATCCCCTGGAGAAGGAAATGGCAACCCACTCCAGTATTCCCGCCTGGAGAATCCCATGGACAGAGGAGCCAAGAGGGCTGCAGTCCATGAACTCATGAAGAGTCGGACACAGCTTAGCGACTAAACAACAATAAACAGCTCCTTGCTGCTTCAAAATGATAAAAAGAACAGCTCATTTTTGGCCAACTTTTCTGATCAACCTGAAAGTAAGTGATTGCAGCTGAATAGGTTCAGATAGAGCATGACAATCTTTCTTCTTCAGAAATAAACTGGTGCCTCTTGTCGATTTTTGACTAACAGAATGGTGTCATGGGCCCATAAGTCACCTAGAAAGTATGAACAGAAAGTACATTCTAATTAGCAATGCTTTGGCAACCCCGTTTCAGTAGCATTTAAATTTCACAACTAAGTATTAAGTTGCAAGCATGTCCAAGAAAAAAGGAAACTGAGATCTAGGATTAATGCTACCATTGCTTTATCAAACAGTTAAGAATATTTAGTTTTTCCTTTTTAAGATATCTCACTAAGGAATAATTTTGAACTTGCCTAAATGTCTCTTCACAGACAGAACTCTGACCAAAAATCTGTGTTAGGAGAGGCGCTAAAACTATCCTGTCCCTTCATTCTCTTAATAGATATCTTGGCTAAGTCATCAACTCCGAATGAGGTTGCCACATAATTACTAGAGAAGATGAGTTTGAAGCATGTCTTTGTAACAGGTCTAATGAGACAGCACAGAGAATCACCTGTCCCCGAGTGTTTCTGTGCTCTGGTCCTGGGAGGACCATAAGTGAGATGCATGGATCCCTGAGGAAACTTGCAGCTATAAGTGCCTGAACTGCAACACTTATGTAATTTAATAATTTAATACATTTTATGTAATTTATCTTTTATAGAATCAAACTAAATATTAAGTGAAATCTTTTAAGCATTCCCCAAATATTTAAAGGAAAAACAAGAGTAGAGTTGGAAGTACATTGTGTAACATTCAGGGAAAATAAGAAGGCATTAGTAACCCATGCTATCATGCTATAAATACTTGCATTATAGGTCATTGTAGTTTCCTAGTGAGAATGTGTGGAGAAGGCAATGGCAACCCACTCCAGTGTTCTTGCCTGGAGAATCCCAGGGACGGGGGAGCCTGGTGGGCTGCCGTCTATGGGGTCACACAGAGTCGGACACGACTGGAGTGACTTAGCAGCAGCAGCAGTGAGAACGTGAGTGCATTTGAGGTAACTTAGGAAATCGCTGTAGAGGCTAGCAGAAATTATTCTTTCTAGAAGGGGACAGAGACAGTGTTGGAAAGGAGACTGGATGTATAAATTTACAAAGTCATTTCATCTTTCTTGACCTCATTTCCTCAACTGAAAATGAAAAAAAGTGGTTAAAGTAATTTATAAGATTATTTTAGATTCCCGAATTTGTATTTCTGTGTTATAGAGGAAATTTGTGCATGAGAATCCATCCTCTCTGGTTGGCACCTTCCCAGCTCAGCTATGCTTACCTCCAGCCTGGAAGAGCACATAAAACTCCTCTGGATCTTCTCATTCTTGAGGAAGTGGAAGGGGACGAGCTTGGGAGGGTGCCTGTGCATTTTGGGGAAGGAATGACAGGTTAAATGTGATCTAGACATTCAGTTCAGTTCAGTTCAGTTCAGTTCAGTCGCTCAGTCGTGTCCGACTCTCTGCGACCCCATGAATCACAGCACGCCAGGCCTCCCTGTCCATCACCAATTCCCGGAGTACACTCAAACTCATGTCCACAGAGTCGGCGATGCCATCCAGCCATCCCATTCTCCGCCGTCCCCTTCTCCTCCCGCCCCCAACCTTTCCCAGCATCAGAGTCTTTTCCAGTGAGTCAACTCGTCCCATGAGGTGGCCAAAGTATTGGAGTTTCAGCTTTAGCATCAGTCCCTCCAATGAACATCCAGGATTGATCTCCTTTAGAATGGACTGGTTGGATCTCCTTGCAGTATAAGGGACTCTCAAGAGTCTTCTCCAACACCACAGTTCAAAAGCATCGATTCTTCGGCGATCAGCTTTCTTCACAGTCCAACTCTCACATCCATACATGACCACGGGAAAAACCATTGCCTTGACTAGACGGACCTTGGTTGGCAAAGTAATGTCTCTGCTTTTTAATATACTATCAAGGTTGGTCATAACTTTCCTTCCAAGGAGCAAGCGTCTTTTAATTTCATGGCTGCAATCAGCATCTGCAGTGATTTTGGAGCCCAAAAAAATAAAGTCTGACACTGTTTCCACTGTTTTTCCATCTATTTCCCAAGAAGTGATGGGACCAGATGCCATGATCTTTGTTTTCTGAATGTTGAACTTCAAGCCAACCTTTTCACTCTCCTCTTTCACTTTCATCAAGAGGCTTTTGAGTTCCTCTTCACTTTCTACCATAAGGATAGTGTCATCTGCATATCTGAGGTTATTGATATTTCTCCCGGCAATCTTGATTCCAGCTTGTGCTTCTTCCAGCCCAGCGTTCCTCATGATGTACTCTGCATATAAGTTAAATAAGCAAGGTGACAATATACAACCTTGATGTACACCTTTTCCTATTTGGAACCAGTCTGTTGTTCCATGTCCAGTTCTAACTGTTGCTTCCTGACCTGCATACAAGTTTCTCAAGAGGCAGGTCAGGTGGTCTGGGATTCCCATCTCTTTAAGAATTTTCCACAGTTTATTGTGATCGACACAGTCAAAGGCTTTGGCATAGTCAATGAAGCAGAAATAGATGTTTTTCTGAAACTCTCTTGCTTTCTCCATGATCCAGCGGATGTTGGCAATTTGATCTCTGGTGCCTCTGCCTTAGGCACTCAATAAAGAACATTGTTTTGGCAACCAAATATGTAGAGATGGTGTTCAAGAGCAAAGTTCAGAACTAGAGGCATATATTTGGGAAACTTTGATCTATAAATTCATTTAAAACAATGAGACTGAATGTTATTATGCATAATGTCAGTATAAATAGTTAAGGACTAAGCTTTGGGTTACCTAAATATTTAGGGTCTTCTCTGGTGGCTTCCCTCATAACTCAGTTGGTAAAGAATTGCCTGCAATTCAGGAGACCCCACTTTGATTCCTGGGTCGGGAAGATCTGCTGGAGAAAGGATAGGCTACCCACTCTAGTATTCTTGGGCTTCCCTTGTGGCTCAGCTCATAAAGAATCTGCCTGCAATGTGGGAGACCTGGGTTTGATCCCTGGGTAGGGAAGATCCCCTGGAGAAGGGAAAGGCTACCCACTCTAGTCTTCTGGCCTGGAGAATTCCACGGACTGTACAGTCCATGAAGTCGCAAAGAGTCAGACACCACTGAGTGGCTTTCACTTTCACTTTCCAGTGGCTCAATGGTAAGGAATCTGCCTGCAATGCAGGAGCCACAGAAGACACGGGTTTGATCCCTGGGTGAGGAAGATCCCCTGAAGGAGGGCATGGAAACCAACTCTAATATTCTTGCCTGGAGAATCCCATGGACAGAGGAGTTTGGTGGGCTATAGTCCATGGGGTCTCTAAGAGTCATGCACAAGTGAAGTGACTTAGGATGCATACACATAAATATTTAGACATTGGAAGATAATTCAGCTAAAGAAAGTATGAAATTGTTGCAATGATGAAGGCAAAAAAGCAAGAGTGATTAGTATCTATAATATAAATTTAGACAAAATGGAAATCATACATCTATGAAAACTTGGGATTGTGTGATTGTGTGTCCTCAAAAACCAACGTGGAAAGAACTAAAGGTTCACAGTAGTTATCACCATGTAGGTAATAGAACGTAGAGTTTTGGACACATTTTTACTTTATCTTTTATTCATTACTGTATGATTGATTTTTAAAAATAGTTCTGCATTATTTGTATAATTAGTGCAAAGGCTCTTTCATTAAAAAAATCAGACAGGCTTGTCAAGACTCAGTCTTGAGATACTTTGTACTTATTTCTCAGTGTACTGAATTACCTAACCTTGACTATTTTTCTTTTGTAAGCTTTTGTATTTTTTTCCCTAGAAGCGAGCCATATCCACAGTTCAGTACCCTTTATGTCACCTCCATTATTTATAAGAACAAAAGCCCTGGAAAGAAAAAATTTTCATGAGTGTGATATTGATAGTCTCAGCTGGACCTTAATGTACACCCTGAGACTCATGCATTTTCTCTGTCTTTATTATACAAGGAAAGGTTTGGAATGAATGATGTGGGAGATGAGATGCTATACAGGAGAACATACTCTACACGTTTCCCAGATCTTGTACTGAAAGCATAGTTTGAATCATCTTTGCCTTCACCTTTTCTACATGTGAAGAGTGCCGTGAGTGTGTATGAATGTGTGAGTACCTGTGTGTGCATTCGTTACACAAGTCTCCAGGCATTAAAGCACTAGCATTCTAATTGACGCTGGTGTCTCTGAAAACTGAGTAGACTGTTTCAAGGACTTACCTGAAGAATCTGTTCACCTTCTCCTCAAGAGACTTCTGATGTTCGCAGAGAGCAGGTATGAAAAATAGCCCCCTCAATTTATACAAAGTATCATTAAAGGCTCATATTCATTTAAATATAGATCAGAATGTCTCAGGAAAACTCCAGACAGAAGCAGAACAAACAGAGGCACATCCCTAGAGAAGCAAACCACTGCTATGATTGTTAAGTGACTTGAGTTGACTTCAAAAAGTACAGCTGCTCGCTCGTTACAACAGCCGAGACATGGAAGCAACCTAAACGTCTGTCGACAGGTGAATGGATGAAGAACATTTGGAATATCACTCAGCCATAATAAGAATGAAAATGCCATTTGCAGCAACGTGGATGGATCTAGAGATTATCATACCAAGAGAAATAAAGGCAAATATATGATATCTTGTATGTGGAATCTAAAAAAAATGACACAAATGAACTTATTTACGAAACAGAAACATACAGACATAGAAAACAAATTTATGGTTACCAAAGGGAAGGGGAGGGAAGGAATAAGTTAGGAGTTTGGGATTAACAGATATATAACAGATATACCACTAAATATAAATTAGATAAGCAAGAATCTACTGTCTAGTACAGCAAACTAGATTCAAGGTCCTGAAACTAACAAAGCATTGTAAATCAACTATTCTTCAATTTTTTAAAAAAGTTCACCTGCTTGAAAGAAGAGACACGATGTTTTTTACTGAGAAGTATCAGTTCAGTTCAGTCGCTCAGTCGTGTCCGACTCTGCAACCCCATGAACCGCAGCACTCCAGGCCTCCCTGTCCATCGCCAACTCCCAGAGTTCACTCAAACTCATGTCCATAGAGTTGGTGATGCCATCCAGCCATCTCATTCTCTGTCGTCCCCTTCTCCTCCAGCCCCCAACCTTTCCCAGCATCAGAGTCTTTTCAAATGAGTCAGCTCTCCACATCAGGTGGCCAAAGGATTGGAATTTCAATTTCAACATCAGTCCCTCCAATGAACACCCAGGCGTAATCTCCTTTAGGATGGACTGGTTGGATATCCTTGCAGTCCAAGGGACTCTCAAGAGTCTTCTCCAACACCACAGTTCAAAAGCACCGATTCTTCAGCACTCAGCTTTCTTCACAGTCCAACTCTCACATCCATACATGACTACTGGAAAAACCATAGCCTTGACTAGACGGACCTTTGTTGGCAAAGTAATGTTTCTGCTTTTAATATGCTATCTAGGTTGGTCATAACTTTCCTTCCAAGGAGCAAGCGTCTTTTAATTTCATGGCTACAATCACAATCTGTAGTGATTTTGGAGCCCAGAAAATTAAAGTCAGCCACTGTTTCCCCATCTATTTGCAATGAAGTGATGGACCTGGATGCCATGATCTTAGTTTTCTGAATGTTGAGTTTTAAGCCAACTTTTTCACTCTCCTCTCTCACTTTCATCAAGAGGCTCTTTAGTTATACTTCACTTTCTGTCATAAGGGTGGTGTCATCTGCGTATCTGAGGTTATTGATATATCTCCCGGCAATTTTGATTCCAGCTTGTGCTTCTTCCAGCCCAGCATTCCTCATAATGTACTCTGCATATAATTTAAATAAGCAGGGTGACAATATTCAGCCTTGACGTACTCCTTTTCCTATTTGGAACCAGTCTGTTGTTCCATGTCCATAACACTGAGCATATTGCCCATTTAGGGGAAGAAATGAACAGGAAAGAAAATCGCCTCTTCCTATGAGAGGCACTTAAACTTCTTTAGAGACTTTGACGTAGCATGCTTATTCTCCGATGAGGCAGGCAGAGACCTTACCATCACAAGGCATCTGCTACCTTGTATTTGCCTGTATGCTTTTACCCTTAGGGGCTTCCCTGTTGGCTCAGCTCGAAAGGAATCTGCCTGCAATGTGGGAGACCTTGGGTTCCATCCTGGGTTTGGAAGATCCCCTGAAGAAGGGAATGGCTGCCCACTCCGCAGTTCTTGCCTGGAGGATCCCACGGACAGAGGAGCCTGGAAGTCTACAGTCCATGGGGTCACAAAGAATCAGACACGACTGAGTGACTAACATTTTCACTTCACTTTCTCCCCTAAGTTCCTCCTCCTCTGAAGATTTATTCTCTTACTGCCTTCGACCCCCTATACATACGTGTACACGTGTGCTCACACACCCCTACACAAGTACATGCACATGCCCTTACACCCACAGGCTCAGCGTTAGCAATTTCCACCCCACAGTCTTGAAAATTGCTCTTTTCGTTTATTATCTTAGTAGCTGTTGGCTAAATATCTAAATTGAAGTCCCAGCAACATCTAAAAAATTAGCAGGAAAGCCAGATGGTGCCCTGGGCCAATACAGAGAGAACTTCAGACAGTGGTGGCAGACAGGTCACGTGACTGCCTGTACTTCCTACTCATTGTGTTAAAATAGGTCTAGTTCTTTAAGCCTTAGTTTCCCAGTTCGTCAGAGCTATTCTGAGTTTTCTCTCATACACCACTCACGGTCACGAGTGATGACATGTGGAAGCTGTCTCAGACTGGACATGTTAATCAGAATTTTGCGTTTAACTTCGTAAATAGTGGTTATCTAGAAAATATGGCAGTTAGAAAGCATGCATTAGCAATGTGTCTGTTCTTTCTTATATAAAAATAAAACTGGTCATGACTCTGCATTTATTTAGTACCAGCTATGTTGGAGGAGCCTGGTAGGCTTCAGCCTGTGGGGTCGCTAAGGGTCGGACACGACTGAGCGACTTCACTTTCACTTTTCACTTTCACACATTGGAGAAGGAAATGGCAACCCACTCCAGTGTTCTTGCCTGGAGAATCCCAGGGACGGGGGAGCCTGGTGGGCTGCCGTCTGTGGGGTCACACAGACTCGGACACGACTGAAGTGACTTAGCAGCAGCAGCAGCATGTTGGAATGTCATACAGTGGAGTCAGTGGAGATGGTGGGCCATGGAAAGCTTACAGATCCAGGCGATAAGAGAAAAACTTCCCTCAGTGATCTATACAATGGCTATTTTTTGTTCAGTCAATAGAAAATATGAGAAACCTCCTTCAAGCAACTTTAATATACTAAACTTTGTGGACGAGAGGAAAGAAATGCCTTGAATTTGTTCTCATGGCTTAGAACATTCTGTGCAAGAGTAATTTTTCTTAGAGCTACAATGTGTTCTCATAATGTCCTAGATTTGATGTATTTCAATTAAAAGGAAAAAATTTTCCCTGGTTATGAACAATGAGACAATTTAAAAACTATTACTATGTGGTTTTGATTTAAAAGGCTGGAGAATTCCTGTTCCTTTAACTATGAGGGACAATACTTCAGGGACATGGTAGCTCAGGGCCTTGGTGGCTCCCATGTTCCTGGAATGTTTCATATGTGTGGAATATGTGTGTGTGTGTGTGTGTGTGTGTTTTAAGAGGATGAAAAGCTAATTAGTTTCTGTAACATCTAACATTTGATATGAAATAATCGTAAAACATAATGAAATCCTGGCCTGAGAGTGTATTGCTCCTGCTGGTAGCAATATGGAGATTGTATGGAGAATTCAGTGCATATTATTTTTCTGCCAAGATTTTCAAACTTTTAACAGAGTTGTTATTGAGGAAGCACCATTTCAACATATTCTTTAAACGGAAAAGCAATAATATTAATTGACTTTTACTTTTCAATTCATAGGGATAATTGTCATAGTTGAATTTTGGCTCACTGTCTTTTTGTCATTTTCTGCTCTCATAAATCAAATTCTAGTCAGAAGTTTTTGGAATTATTTTAAAGGCAGCAGACATAGTGCTTTGCTAATATGCCAGGCTGATCAGTTTAGCAGAAAACGTGCACTCACACGCAGAAGGAGAAAAAGAAAGAAGGAGGTGGGAAGGAGAGGGAAGGGGTTGCTGTTGTTCATGCCACCGAGCGACTGACTGTATATCTCACTGCTCAGATTCATGCAGACAATCCATTACTCATGAGTTAAATCTTGGAATGTTTATCAAATGTCTGATTTCCCAAGCAATAAAGTACAGGCCAGAGTGTTCGGAGGAGAAGTGAGATAGTAAGGTTTGGCACTGTTGCTCTGTCTTGCCAACAGCCATGTGGAAGACGGCCCAGAACCGGGATGTGGAGACCGCTCAGATGCAATGAGTGATGTGGAGGGCGCGTGGGAGTCAGGGTGCCGGGGAAGGGGCAGCAAGGAGAAATAAGCAATTGATTGGATGATGAAGGAAGGTAGGAAAGGGGTCAAGGTTGACTCACACTTCTAGATTAGTTGACTTTGTAATGTTGTGAAGGAGAGAAATTTCCAGAGGACAAATATTCAGTTTTCGATTGCCATATTGTGCATGAGGTGTGCACTTGGTATTTAGGGGTGATGTCAGAACCTCAGAGGGCTGGTCTGAAGGTTGTGGTGTGAGGATGTCAACTTGCAAGTGAGAGCTGAAATCAAGAGAGTGCACGGGGCCTTGAGGGGAAATGCAGAGGAAGCAGAATTGTGCAAGAATAGACTTTTTACAGAAACCAGCAGTTTAGGGAGCGTGCAGAGGAAGGGTCAGCACTGTGATCCGGAGGGACGAATCAGGACCGGCCAGAGGACAGACTGGCATTGCCTCTGGTTCGTTCCACTGGGAAGGATGAGAAAAGGGAACTTACATTTTGGGGGAGCATGGTGGAAGAGTCCGCTGTGGAGGGAAGTAAAAGCAGAAGACCGTGAGTTGTCATGGAAGCCAAGCATATAGCCTGTTTCAGGAAGACTGGCGATGTCAAACATAAAAGGCAGGCTACTTATTGAATAAAATCTAAACTGCAGTATCTGTTTCAGAGGAGCAGGCCCAAGAGATCACTTTCAGCCCAATCTCAAATGAACTGGAAAGGGAAGGGGCGGACTCAGATTGACAGTTTTGAGAAATCTAGAAATGAAGACTGAGATGGATGAATGGATCTAGAAGGTTGAGGTGAAGTCCTGCCTTACTTAGACTGTTCAGGCTGCTGGTCACAATATTCCACAGACTGAACATCTTACTGCAATAGAAACTCATTTCTCAGTTCTGGAGGCTGGAAATCCAAGACCAAGGTGCCAGTGTGTGAGAAGAGTCTCTTCCAGGTCACAGACTCACAGGCAGAAGACAGAGGGAGCTCTCTATGGCGCACTAATAATGGCACTAATCCCATTCGGAAGGGGCCCACCCTCACGACCCAGTCACCGCCCAAAAGTTCTGCCTCCTACACCAGCACCTTGGGGCTTAGAATTTCAACTCATGGATTTTGGGAATACACAAACATGCAGGCCAGAGCAGTCATTTTTTGAAACGAGAAAGTTTTACTTAAATGTAAATTAGTCCTATTATCTGATGGCCTGAAGCTCAGTTTTCTTGAGGTTCTGTTGCCTGTCATATATTCTTAAAATATTGTTATAAAAATTAAATATGTTTTAAAAAGACCATATATAGAACCTGGCCATGATAGTCTCAAAACAAATACAATTTCCTAATTCTGTTTTTTCTTGATAGAGACGTACCAGAGACAATCTGAATTGGGTCTTGGATCATAATGGGATTTTTTTCTTGGTTTGTAGTGATGACACTGAATAGCCGTTTTACTGTTATTCAAGGTTTCACGGTGTGTGTGATGTGTAGTTAATGATGTGTGTTGCCCAGTATATCACGCAGCATCACTGGACTTCAGTGCTGGCATTTGCCGAATGGTATATGGAACACAGTGGTGGGAAGTGGTCTTAGGCCTCTCCTGGTTCTGAAATTCTGTGTGTTTATAGCTTCTCATTTAGGGTTATTATCTACTAATTGCATTTATTAAAAAAAGAATGTTCTATTTCTGTGGGATGTTGCAATAATGACAGGATGATGGCCTGATTCTATCTTAAACCGATTTCAGTAAACAGTTTTTTCAATACATGCTACATCCCATGCGTTATAATAAATTGAGACTAAAGAGTCATCATAAAAATAATGGGAAAATATTGAGAGAGAGAGAGAGAACAAGTGAGAGCTTGGAAACAGTTAAGGCACTCTGTTTTCGTTTTTTCCAAAAACAGTATTTTAGTTGCTATACACACACACACGCACACAAACAACATTTTCTCTCTTGGGGGAGGGGCAGAAAGAAGTGGGATCATAGTATAGCAGATTTGAAAAAAAAATTGAATAAAAGTGAAATTTAGAAGCAGAAATATTTGCATTTGATTTAATTAGTACTTGAAGTTGTAGGGCAAATGTTGTAAATTATCTGTACTTCAGTGTTCCAAGAACTACAGAATCTCCATCCATCTTTAGAAGTATCAGAAATAACAATAATTCTTCATATAGATTTACTGTTGGGGAAAAAAATGTTCAGACTAAGTTTAATTTTTGGAGACTTTTGTGTCAAAAGTTTTAAGTTTACGTACATATTTGGGGAAAAAAATACCAAGAGACATTCAAGAAGGTTTTTTTCATACTTGGTTTCTCAGAATGAAGCAAGTGGTATCTACTACAATTCTGAAAGGCTGTAGAAAAGAAAAAATGGCTTTCTCCTTTCCATTAAATTAATAGAGAGATAAAATCAAGAAACCTAAATCCAGTTCCACTTCACTCATTTGGTATACACGCTGATATGTTAAGGCTAAATGCATATGAGCAACTTCTTACATTGCATCTGGCGTTTAACTGAATGTGTGATCTAGTTAGCAAAAATGCTCCAATCAGCATTTACATTTGCATTCTGTCACTCATCTAAAAGGTAGGTTCTGAGGCGTTCGGAGGTACGTCCGTCAGTCTGAAGAAGTCAGAAGCAATGCTGATTGCTCTCAGCCTGTATGTCACAGAGTAGAGAGGAAGCTTGGTCACGCAGATGAGTGTTCTTTTCTCCTGTCGTGCCATTTACTTGAGCTGTTGCAGGGAGAGGTCCCTGAATATTTCCACCCGTCGTCCACCTCATTCGCTTCCAACTTAGACTCACTTGAAAGTTTCCTTTGCCTGTTCAGCAATAAAGCATAACTTTACCAAGAAGTCTCAGTAAGTATTGTACAGTTTGGTTATATAAAAAATACTGGGGAACCACTGAAATATTGGATTATCCTCCTCTGGGGAACTCGGTATTATTCTTGTTCATCCCGTGAGACATCTGACCCAGGGATGATGGTCCCTCTCCTTTTCGTGCCCAGATGCTCAGCCAGATCCAGCTCCTTGCGACTCTGTGGTGTGGAGCCCGCCAGGCTCCTCTGTCCCTGGGATTTCCCAGGCAAGAACACTGGATTGGGTTGGCATTTCCTTCTCCGAGGGATCTTCCTGACGGAGGGATCGGACCCAAGGATGCATCTCCTGCTCTGGCAGATGGGCTGTTTACCACTAGCGGTGCCTCTCCTCCTTGTGGCTTCTGAGTTTCGCATTTACATGTTCTTTCTGTCAATAAGCTTTATAATAAACAGTCTTTATAAAGTTTACAATTGAGTTGATAACGGTTTTATCATCCTGTATTTAGAAAATAGTCACCCAAACCCTACGACTGCCTAGTCTGTCTGTCAACCATAGCTAACGGAAGGGCTTTCCAGGTTACAGACGAAGGCGGAGGAAGCTGGGCTCTGAGATGGAGCAGGGAACTTATCAAAACTGCACGAGAAGAAGGTACTTGGCTCATCTCAGGACTCGGACAAGTCACAGACAGTCTGTTCTTACTCATATGCCGGTTCAAGGTGATGCCCATTCACTCCTACCAAAAGGCAGCTCAGGAAAACTCAGGAGAGATAGGTGTCTGAGTGATAGAGAAAGCAGAGCGGGATGGTTGAGGTTTGCTCCTAACCTCTGAGAAAGACTCCACCTATTTTAAATGGTATTTTTCTTTCTGTTCAAAATCTTTTTTTTCTTTTGATGTCACAAAATATTCAGTTGTAAACCAGAAAGACTTTTTTTTTTATGATTAAAGCAATGAAGATGGTTTTATTCATTATATAATTGTGCTGTACTTATTCGCTCAGTTGTATCCAATTCTTTGCGACCCCATGGACTATAGCCTGCCAGGCTCCTTTGTCCATGGGATTCTCCAGGCAAGAAAATTGGAGTAGGTTGCCATGCCCTCCTCCAGGGGATCTTCCCAACTCAGACTCAAACCCAGGGCTTCTGCACTGCAGATTCTTTACCATCTGAGCCACACTGTAGAATTAATAATCTGTAATTCAAGCAACTTTATTTTCTTTCAACCAATGAACAGACTTACTCAGTACACGATACTTATGGCAATACTTGCCTGGAGAATCCCAGGGATGGGGCAGCCTGGTGGGCTTCTGTCTATGGGGTCACACAGAGTCGGACACGACTGAAGTGACTTAGCAGCAGCAGCATGCCCACACAATACAAGAATTATCCTGAATGTCATGTATCACACTGTTTTATCCTAAGCAACTTTGAAACATTTTGGAAATTGAAAGGTTAATGAACTCACAGTTTTGTTTCTTAGACAAAATGATACAAATAAAGTTCTGACCTTAAAAGCCAGAACTTGACTGGTATTAATTTTGTGGAATTGTTATCAACTCAGTTCAGAGTTTTGAGTCATCTCATTTATCTTTTCATGACAAAGATTAAACATTTTCAAACTATCCAATGATTAGTATTCTTCATGATAAGAATATTTGTCAAATCTGTGCTTGCTACTATTATGATTACAGTCTTGATATATCTCCAGTGTCATCTTTGCTGGCGGAGAACAGGACTGAAAAGGAAATTTAACTTCATTCAAGTAAAAACTAAGGAATATTAGCCTGTTAAGAGAAGTAGTAAAAGTAACTCAGAGCCTCCAGTTACCTCTGTCAGCTGAGATGCGAACGATGCAGCTAGTCTAAATATGTAATCTGTTTGGTCACCCTGCCTGATGTTACAAGTTTTAGCAAGTGTTGAAAGCCCAATCACGGCGTATAATCACTGCCTCGGGAATTTCAAAAATCAGGCAATCAGAGAAAAAACTAGTTTACCAGATATCTACTCCCTTAATCAGTATCTAATTATACATGAATTGTGTTTTGGAAATATTATACTTTAACGTTTCATTTCAGAATTGCAGTCTAATTACATAGAATTCGGATAAGTTTATATTAAATATTGTGGACGAAGCTTTAGTAAATGTACTCTAATATCATTAATTTAATGTTTAGAGGGCAAATACCAGTTATTTTCTGTCTTGTTGTTGTTGTTTAGTCGCTAAGTCGTGTCAGGCTTGTTTGCAAGGCCGGGGACTGTAGCCTGCCAGGCTCCTCTGTCCATGAAATTCTCTAGGCAAAAGTACTGGAGTGGGTTATCATTTCCTTCTCCAGGGGATCTTCCTGACCCAGAGATCGAACCCACATCTCCTGCATGAGCAGGCAGATTCTTTAACAGTGAGCCACCAGGGAATCTTGGAGAGATCACTTACCCTCAAGAGCCATTCATAATTATTTGACTATTAAAGCAAATTCGTAAAATAAAGTTTAAAACTTCCAAAACCTTAACTAAATATGTCATTGATTCAACTGCACTTATAAAAATCACAAAATGTTTAAGAAATTATTTCCCTAAATAAATAGATTATAGTACAAAGTATTTTAGTTGCTCTTTAGTAAGTTACCAATTCAGACAGCTGGAATTTGTAACCAAAGTTTTAATGGTGGTTAAAAATAGTGCATGTGAATTCATCTTCATCTTGATTTTTCTAAACACCCCTAGTGAGCCAATAGTCATGAAAATGTTAAAAAGCAGAAAAAGGAAAGACATGAACAAGAGATGAAGAACAATGTGAATAATTCACAAACTGACATTTGATTCTTGACTTCTTGAGAAGTCACCATATACGCTACCACAAAAATTCAAAAAGGAAAACCAGGAACAAAAATCATGGTCCAGAATATCTTGGCAGTAACCTGTTTGCCATTTTCTGTCCTGAAGATTTTAGGCAAAGTTTCAATTAAAATGGATTGTAAGTAAATTACCTTGGGCAGAAATTGCCCTAGCCTTTGATTGAGTTGGTCATGTCAGCATTTTAAAATGCTTAATCTACTTCTTGAAATGACATCAAGCTGTGCTGTTGCCATTTACGGAGGTCACATGCGCTCAGTGCACTTAAAGATTTGGCTCCCTGTTTGCATTACTCCTGGAAAATCGGATTGATTCCGTTTTATGCACATGCAGAATGCCATGGACATGGTGCCAAGTATGCCCCATTCAGGAAAAAACAAAACTCAAAAGGACATTTCTTTTTATGCAGCAGCCAAAATTATGCAGATGTAGAAATTAAAAATCCTGAGACTACTTGCCAGAAATTGTTCGGGGAGAATTTACTTATGTTGTTTTCCCTTTCCCACTCACAAATAACAGATTTATAAATACCAAAAGGTGCATGCATGCTCAATCTTGCCCAGCTCTTTGCAACCCCATGGACTATGACCTGCCAGGCTTCATTGTCCATGAGATTTTCCAGCAAGAATATTGGTGTGGGTTGCCATTTCCTACTCCAGGGGATCTTCCAGACTCAGGGATTAAACCACATTTCTTGCATCTCCTGCATTGGCAGGTGGGTTCTTTACCACTAATGCCACCTGGGAAGCCCAAATACCAAAACAGCCTCCATCAAAACAGTGTAATGGGCAAAGTTATTCTTTGATGATGCCTTTCTCTCCCACTTGTGTCCAGGCCCTCCTATCTCAGGACCCTTTTCCATGCCCAGTTATTTGGAGCCTGTCTGCCTTTTCCGAGCATACTCCATTGGTTCATTTACGAAGGACTTTCCTTATGGTTCCAGGGTCTAAGGCTGTCACGATCATCTTTCCCAACTCTTTCAGATCCTGTATTTCTGTGTTGTCCCATGTCACGCTGAATCTAGTAAGAGATGCAAACTTGCCTTCAGTGATAAGGGCCACTAACTTACTAGATATAGAATAATTTCTATTAAGGCTCTTTAAATTTATCAGCTTAAATGTGTGTCTGTTGATAGTGGCCGCCCACTGACACTCAGCTTTTAGAAGCTCCTGGGTAGTGTCGCTATGAGAGAGGAAAGGAGAGTGTTTATGGCATACCCACTTTCTGTGGGCACAGTGGGTACAGCCCCTGATGGATAGAGTATGGTGGCTTAGTTCAACAAGCCTCTGGGGATGAAGTCTCTTATTCGAGCAAGCAAGAGAACTCATTATAAGCCGTTCAATCACTCACTCGGTCATTGACTCAATGCCTCTTATTGTGCAGGCCCTGGACAGAGGAAGAGAGGAATACAGACTTCCCATATCTTCCTGTGGTTTATGCTGTTTAAACTAATGCATTTTATAAACTCAATTCTGGCAGAAAATATATTTAGGAGAACCCTGGATAAAGGCATGATCTCTCAGTGATTCCTTTCTGAAAGGATAGTCTTAAAATAGAAGTTAAATTACCTACCTCTCATAACTAGACAAATTCAATTGTTTAATTGCGTAACCAACAAAACATCTGAAAGTACATCCGAAACGTACTGGTATTCTTGGAGCATGTTGGGGCCATTGCATTCTGTGCTTGGAGCCATGGAAATTGAAGACCCCTGTGACACTCAAACTTCATATGCTTGTGTGTGTCACCAGGGGAACCCCTGGGGTGCTCACTGGTAGAGGAGATGTGAGCGCACCTCTCTTACTCTCTTAATAACCACGCTAGGAAGCTTGTTGGAGAGGGCAATGGCGCCCCACTCCAGTACTCTCGCCTGGAGAATCCCATGGACGGAGGAGCCTGGTGGGCTACAGTCCATGGGGTCGCGAAGAGTTGGACACGACTGAGCGACTTCACTTTCACTTTTCACTTTCATGCATTGGAGAAGGAAATGGCAACCCACTCCAGGGTTCTTGCCTGGAGAATCCCAGGGACGGCAGAGGGTGGTGGGCTGCTGTCTATGGGGTCGCACAGAGTCAGACACGACTGAAGTGACTTAGCAGCAGCAGCAGCAGGAAGCTTGTAGGATGGTGGTCAGGCCCATTTTACAAACGAGTAAAGTGAAATTAAGATTCCACATGGCTGCAGATCCAAACCAGCTGTTCTCTTGCAGTACTTGCTCCGGGCAGGACAGTTTCATTTTCAGGTGCCTGGAAGTTCCTTCTATGTCCCTTCTTGCTTCCTTCACACACAGCCTTCCCGACTCAGTAAGTGTAGAACAAATGTCATGGCTTGACTACATTTGTCACCTGCAGAGGCGACAGGCACTCTTCCAGAGCTCGTGTTCTCATTAGCTGCGTATGAGGACTACCTCTGAATCCTGTCTCCATCGTATGCAAACGTTCCAGAGCTAAACAGACGGTCCAAAGTCATTAAATACGTACTTTGTGTGAGATTTCCGAGAACTGATCCTTTTTCCCCAACAGAAAGGATTCTGTGGAGTGAGTGATTAAATTAATGAAACGCCATACAGTGTGTTTACGAGGTTGGTATGTGGTAATGGCAGAAACAATAAACACAGAGAACGTTGCTTTGTTGTTCCGAGGAATTTATTGTCCCTGACTGTGATCTGAGAACAGATGGTGGAGGCTGTCAGCTGGGTTGTGAGCCCCGGCAAGCAGGAAGTAGGTGATGATAAACGCTTGGTAATTTCCCTTAGTGGAGCAACCCTACCACAGGCTCTGCCGGAAAGAATAGATGCTAGTCTGAAACCTCATCTGTGGAATCTTGTCCAATACTTCATTTTTTTTCTTTAAGGAAAGAAAACACAGAGGTCTTGTTCTTTGCCTTTGTGAGATCTTCAGAAAGCTCAGTAATTTGTTTGCTCCTGAAAGAGAATTATCAGCTGTATCTAAAAGATGAAACCTCATATTTCTTGCAAGATCAGTCGGGTATTTTCTTCTCCTCTATAAGCACTTGGGTTTATCGAGTACTTCCTGTTTGTCCACCATCGCCATGCCACCTGGGAGTGGTTTGTCCCAGATTTATTTGTCTCAATCTCCAGGTGAAGGAATGGAAGAGATTCCTTAGCTGATTTGTTTAGGCAACTATCAAGGTCCTATTTTGTAAGGAGACTCATGCCTCATATAATAGAAAGGTCAAGTCTCTAAAATCATAATATCTGAGCTGCAGTTTTATCACCTTCTGTCTGTGTGTCTATAGTCAGTACCTTTACCTTCCTGGGACTCTGTGAATCATCTGCAAAGTAAACTCCCTCCCAGAGCTACCGTGAGAATTAATTATTGTTAATTAGGTAAGGAAGCCGGCGCTGTATCACAGCTAATAGGCATTCAGAAGATCATTTATTCGTTTATTTGTTGTTTTTCAGCCACTAAGTCGTGTCCGGTTTATTGACTGCTTTGTGGCTGCACTGGGTCTTGGCCGCTGCGCGGGGCTTTCTCTGGTCGTGGTGAACGGGGTTACTCTGCTCTCCAGTCGGTGCAGGGCCTCTCGGTGCAGGGGCTTTTGCTGAGAAGCACCAGCTCTAGGGCGCGGACTCCGGGGTACCTGCTCAGTAGTCGTGGCCCACGGGATTAGTTGCACCATGATGTGTGGAATCTTCTCGGGCCAGGGGTCAAACCTGTTTCCTCTGCATTGGCACTCGGGTTCCTATCCACTGTATCACCAGGGAAGTCCCCAACTAGGCATTTAAGAAAAAGGAGCTGGTATTAAGTAGCAGGGATAGCTGTAACAATAATATGCTAACAGTAATAATACAATATAATGGAAGAAAAAGTCAGGGAACCAGGAGCCACGAGAGAAGCACCCAGGACTTCAGATGGAGCTATGCAGGACACGGAGACATTCCATCTGAGCAGCTCCGGGAATCCTGGGGAGACCTCCCTGCTGTCAGAATCCACCCTCTCCGTCAGTCACAGGGGAAAAGTGCAGGCTGAAAACACGCGGCAGCTCCGCTAACGCCTCTGTTTGGTTTAATGTTATTTACTTCCGTGATAAAGAATGAGACCCATTTTGATGCTTGACATTCCCTCCAGAAGAAATAATTTCAAAGCCTCTTCTAACTGCTGTGCTTAGTTGACACATCGATCACTGCTTCTTTGAGGTTTAATTTACGATGCTAAACTGCAGGTATGAACTGATAAATGAATGCATAAAAAATGAGTTCTTCAAATTCAAGATTCAGAAGAAAGTAGCTAGTTTCTTAAATAGTCATGTATTAAAATACTCTCTGTGACTCTACTTGCTGAGTACCATACTCATAAGTGGTAGCTTTCGATTCTCTGGCATTCCAAATCACAGCTCCTATTAAATTTCTGAAATAACTCCTATTGTTCAGTCGCTCCGTCTTTGTGACCCCATGGACTGCAGCACAACATACCTCCCTGTCCGTCACCAACTCCCGGAGCTTGCTCAAACTCATGTCCATTGAGTCTGTGATGCCATCCAACCATCTCATCCTGTCTCCCCCTTCTCCTCCTGCCCTCAATCTTTCCCAGCATCAGGGTATTTTCCAGTGAGTTGGTTCTTCGCATCAGATGGCCAAAGCATTGGAGCCTCAGCTTCAGCATCAGTCCTTCCAATGAATATTCAGGGTTGATTTCCTTTAGGATCGACTGGTTTGGTCTCCAGAAATAATTCTGGTGTGTTTCTAATTTTCTCATATATAGGACTCATACATATCTTGTGTTTATGTAGCTGACTCCCTCATCCCTGTGTCATTCATTCAAGAAAATGCGTGTACACTCGTGGCAGATTCATGTCAATGTATGGCAAAACCAATACAATATTGTAAAGTAAAATAAATAAATAAAACAGATTTAAAAACAAAGAAAAGAAAATGCATGTATTCTTTTTAGAAGCAGGAGAAGAAAAGTTGTTCATTGGAGATTCCACAGGTTATTGCATATCTTGAAACAATTTGGGGGATAAATTAAAACCAAATAGGTTCCATCTGTTCAGGTACCAGGGCCTTTGTCCTGTATGGTCTTTAGTCCTTGTTGCTTTAATTCTCATGACAGGTAATGGAAAATTAAAGGAACTTTTTGGTGGTTAGGCTTGGAGTAGAGTAAACCTCTCTTCTTCAGTGGGAGTCAGTGGAGTAGATAAGGAGGGGAAGAAAGACACACCAGAGGCAAGGAAGGGGCCTTATTAGCAAGCAGGTGCTGGAAAAGGTGCATTTCGGTGGATAGTAAGGCTTAGGGACACAGCGCTTTGAAATCTGATGAAAGTCAGGTCCTTGCCGCCCTGTTCAGTGTATATATGCACCAGATTGTGCATGTGATTTCCAGAAGTGTGAGTACTTCTTAAAGTGTTCATCATTAATGTCAGATTAAAAACCCTGAGGCTCTTTAGGTGAGAGAATGTCAAAAGTTATACATACTAACTTGTGCTTTTTAAACAGAAGGCTGAAACGATTTGTTCCCAAGTGTGCATGTCTTAAAATTAGACTTAAAGTCCCAATGGTTATTTTAATGGATGGCTTTTGTGGTATTTTACCACTGGCCACACAACCAATAGAAAATATTTATTACATGGAAACGGGGTTCACGCATGCTTAATAAAATTATGCTTCATAATTTACAATTGAGGGGTATCCCCCTTGGCTCGGTGGGTAAAGCATCCACCTGCAGTGCAGGAATCACAGAAAACCCAGGCTTGCTCCCTGGGTTGGGAAGCTCCTCTGGAAGAGGAAATGGCAGCCCACTCCAGTGTTCGTGCCTGGAGAATCCCATGGACAGAGGGGCCTGTATGGGCCTGTCGGGGCAGTTGTTACACAGTCCATGGGGTCTCAAAGAGTTGGACACGACTGCAGCCACTTAGCACTCACGCACACAATTTGTAACTGATCTGAGGTAAAATGTCATAGCAAAAACATTTTACTTATTTGATGATATAAAAAATACTAATATTATTTGAAAATATACTCACCTTGTAAAATATATATATATAAATTCTAAAGATTTAAGTATATCACAAAAGTGATTCTTGTAAATATGTACATTATAAATATGACATTTATATAAATTATATAAGTTTATATTGTGTTTTGTAAATATTATATTAGTATAGTATATGTCGGAGAAGGCAATGGCAAGCCACTCCAGTACTCTTGCCTGGAAAATCCCATGGATGGAGGAGCCTGGTAGCCTGCAGTCCGTGGGATCGCTAAGGGTCGGACACGACTGAGCGTCTTCACTTTCAATTTTCACTTTCATGCATTGGAGAAGGAAATGGCAACCCACTCCAGTGTTCTTGCCTGGAGGATCCCAGGGACGGGGGAGCCTGGTGGGCTTCCGTCTATGGGGTCTCACAGAGTCGGACACAACTGAAGTGACTTAGCAGCAGCATAGTATATGTACAAATGTTTAGACTGTCAAATTCAGAGTCTTTATTACCTTCTATATGAAAAGACTGGATGACTCAGAAAAAGAGGCAGAGGAAAGAGGGAAGAAATAACCATGAAATAATTAAAGAAATTTTCCTAGAAATGATGAAAATAACCTTAACCCTAGGTGCCGTATTGGGAAATTTCAGATCATTAATGATGAGACGAAGATTAGAAAATCTTCCAGACCCGGGGGGGAAATGACATTCAAAGAATCAGGAATCAGAAAGGTCTGGATTTCTCAAGAGCAAAACCAAAGTGAGGAAACAGTGCCTGAGTGTGCAGGCTTGATTACATGATTACAGATGAAAAAATGTGACTCTGTCTAGATTGTACATACACTTTTTTTTTTTCCTTTTTAGGGAAGGAAATCATCATAAAATTATTGTTCTTAGAATTCTTTGATCTTAAATATGAACATTTTCCATGTTTGACATACATACATTTGCTTAGATGTAAAAGAAAAAAATATATATATGTATGTGTGTGTGCATGTATAACTTCAAATTTACTTTAAATCTTTCCCTAAATGAAAATTTAAGAAAAGCAACAATTTATAACTAGGGATTAAAGTTGGAAGAATCTTCTTTAATTCTGACCCAATAACCAGTTATGCTTCTTGCTCCAAATTGAACTCAAACTTCATGCTGGGCCTTTGACTTCACTTATTTTTCTATTGGTGCAGAATAGCTTGGTAAACCTTCTCTTTTTGGCCTGTAATAGTTTCAGTCATTGAGACCAGGTCTGGTTGTTACCTGTCTGTGAAACCTTCAGTGCTTCTCCGAAAAGCCAGGGGACTTGTTCATCAGCGCTCCTGTAACACTAGTATTTCCAATGTCATCATCAATTATTTTGGCTCTACAGAATGTGGGTGGTTCCACATTAGTCTTAATGTATCCTCAGAGAAGAATCCGTGTCTCCTCTGGGCTTGGATTCCTGGTTTCTTTGTTAGTACTTATTTATGACTTAGGACTGTTTGAAGAAAAAAAAGAAAAACAACAATCTGTTTCTTAGGCTTTCATGTCATTATATTAATATTAATTTTTAGACAACATCCAGCCAATAAGATTATCTTTCCCATCATTTTTTTTTTACAATTTTGTGTGTTTGTATACCATGTCCTGGGTTTTGTGCTAAGTAACCTGTAGCATAGGAGACTTCAGTGACAGTGTAGAAGGAAATATAAAAATTGCTGGAAGAAAGCCTATAAATCTATAGCAAATTAGTCAAATGAGAAATAAGTGCCCAAAGAAACCTGATGAGGGAATGATCACCATGAGATGGAGTTGTTTAGGAATAAGAACAGTTACCATTATCATGAATTGATGTGTGATGATGGGTGAGAACAGAGTCACAGAAGTAGGAAATTATTTAATCCCCATATTTTCTTGGGCTCCAAAATCACTGCAGATGGTGACTGCAGCCATGAAATTAAAAGATTCTTGCTCCTTGGAAGAAAAGCTATGACCAACCTAGACAACATATTAAAAAGCAGAGACATTACTTTGCCAACAAAGCTACGTTTAGTCAAAGCTATGGTTTTTCCAGTGGTCATGTATGGATGTGAGAGTTGGACTATAAAGAAAGCTGAGTGTCAAAGAATTGATGCATTTGAACTGTGGTATTGGAGAAGACTCTTGAGAGTCCTTGGATTGCAAGGAGATCCAACCAGTCCATCCTAAAGGAAATCAGTCCTGAATATTCATTGGAGGGACTGATGCTGAAGCTGAAACTCCAATACTTTGGCCACCTGATGCGAAGACCTGACTCACTGGAAAAGACCCTGATGCTGGGAAAGATTGAAGGCGGGAGAAGAAGGGGATGACAGAGGATGAGATGGTTTAATGGCATCACCGACTCGATGGGCATGAGTTTGAGTAGGTTCCAGGAGTTGGTGATGAACAGGGAGGCCTGGCGTGCTGCGGTCTGTGGGGTCGCAGAGAGTCGGACACGACTGAGCGACTGGACTGAGCTGATGAGGGTCAGGACCGGTATCGGAGTAAAAAGACGCAATTTGTTTGTGAAAGAAGAGTCAATAGCACGTATGTACAAGATTCCATTTATGAAGAAAAAAAAGATTCCATCTATTATCTAGACATTCATTGCAATATATTTTAATTTTTGTCTTATGAGAACGTTTTTCAAGGAGATGAACGAGAATGATTCGTTGTTTTTCATAAGTCCTCTTGCCTCTCTCATTACACAATTTTCTTATACTATGAGTTTTTCCCTACTTTCTTCAATTTAAGTCTGAATTTGGCAATAAGGAGTTCATGATCCGAGCCACAGTTAGCTCCTGGTCTTGTTTTTGCTAACTGTATAGAGCTTCTCCATCTTTGGCTGCAAAGAATATAATCAATCTGATTTCGGTGTTGACCATCTGGTGATGTCCATATGTAGAGTCTTCTCTTGTGTTGTTGGAAGAGGGTGTTTGCTATGACCAGTGCTTTTTCTTGACAAAACTCTACTAGCCTTTGCCCTGCTTCATTCCGTGCTCCAAGGCCAAATTTGCCTGTTACTCCAGGTGTTTCTTGACTTTCTACTTTTGCATTCCAATCCCCTATAATGAAAAGGACATTTTTGTGGGGTATTAGTTCTAAAAGGTCTTGTAGGTCTTCATAGAACCATTCAACTTTGGCTTCTTCAGCATTACTGGTTGGGGCATAGGCCTGGATTACTGTAATATTGAATGGTTTGCCTTGGAAACGAACAGAAATTATTCTGTCGTTTTTAAGATTGCATCCAAGTATTGCATTTCAGACTCTTTTGTTGACCATGATGGCTACTCCATTTCTTCTAAGGAATTCCTGCCCACAGTAGTAGATATAATGGTCATCTGAGTTAAATTCACCCATTCCAGTCCATTTTAGTTCACTGATTCCTAGAATGTCGACGTTCACTCTTGCCATCTCCTGTTTGACCACTTCCAATTTGCCTTGATTCATGGACCTAACATTCCAGGTTCCTATGCAATATTGCTCTTTACAGCATCGGACCTTGCTTCTATCACTGGTCACATCCATAACTGGGTATTGGTTTTGCTTTGGCTCCATCCCTTCATTCTTGCTGGAGTTATTTCTCCACTGATCTCCAGTAGCATATTGGGCGCCTACCCACCTGGGGAATTCCTCTTTCAGTATCCTATCATTTTGCCTTTTGATACTGTTCATGGGGTTCTGAAGGCAAGTATACTGAAGTGGTTTGCCATTCCCTTCTCTAGTGGACCACATTCGGCTGTGGTCCACGTGATCAGATCAACTAGTTTTCTGTGATTATGATTTCAGTGTGTCTGCCCTCTGATGCCCCCTCACAATACTTACTGTCTTATTTGGGTTTCTCTTACCTTGGTCGTGGGATATCTCTTCACAGCTGCTCCAGCAAAGCGTAGCCGCTGCACCTTACCTTGGACAAGGGGTATCTCCTCAAGGCCGTCCACTGACTCGATGGACATGAGTTTGAGTGAACTCCGGGAGTTGGTGATGGACAGGGAGGCCTGGCGTGCAGTGATTCATGGGGTCGCAAAGAGTCGGACACGACTGAGTGACTGAACTGAACTGATGAGTTTTTAGTGAAATTAGCAAGAGTGTTGATTTTGAAGGCTCACTGATACCCTATGATAGCTTTGCTTTCAATAAAAAAGATTTTATATTGAACTTAGAGGCATATATAATAATTAAGGTAAGGGCTAAGTAGGAAACTCAAAAGGCTTTAATCAGAAACAAAGTGCAGCAAATTAAAGGGCTTTGCTCTGTGGATTCTGCTCCCTGCTCTTGGCCCTTAACGGGGTCACATTTTTAGATGAAAAATACCACATATTTGCCTTCAAGTAATACCAGGAAGAAACAATAATGCAGTAGTTACCCGGCCTTTGACAAATGCTGTCCTGAATCAGCGCCTTAGCCTAATGGAAATGCCTCCGAGGAACAAGCATTGCAAACAAAACAGAGGTAACTCTATTTTTTCTTGAAAAAAAAAAAAACAAACCATTTCCACGTCTTGGTTTTCACTACCAGAGTCTTTCACTGGCTTCTTATCTCGGTTTACCGCATTTTGCCTGTTTTTCTCTGGTCTCCAGCTGGTTTAATGCTTCTCTTGGCTCCTGTCCAGTTGGGCACAATGAAGGGCAGTTTTTCTTCTGTTGCTACAGTGACTTTCTCTTTGCCTTCGTTCGTCATCTGCTTTTTCTTTCATTCCTGAATCACCAACAAACCGCTAGTCCTCTCTGGTCTGATCTGGTGGCTCTCCCCAGTGCTGTTAAAACTCATTTACAATTCAGAAAGAGGAGAAAATCTGGGCGTTAAATGTGATCCCCCAGAGGTTTTAGCTTCCTTCTGCAAACTCAGGAAGAGGTTGTACTTATAGTTTTCTTTATTAGGCACGTTTATTTATTAGGCTGGAGAAAGCACATGCTGGAATCAAGATTGCCGGGAGAAATATCAATAACCTCATACATGCAGACCACACCACCCTTATGGCAGAAAGTGAAGAACTAAAGAGCCTCTTGATGAAAGTGAAAGAGCAGAGTGAAAAAGTTGGCTTAAAACTCAACATTCAGAAAACTAAGATCATGACATCCGGGCCCATCACTTCATGGCAAATAGACGGGGAAACAGTGGGAACAGTGGCAGACTTTATTTTCTTGGGCTCCAAAATCACTGAAGATTGTGATTGCAGCCATGAAATTAAAAGACGCTTATTCCTTGGAAGGAAAGTTATGACCAACTTGCTGCTGCTGCTAAGTCACTTCAGTCGTGTCCGACTCTGTGTGACCTCATAGATGGAAGCCCACCAGGCTCCCCCAACTTAGACAGCATATTAAAAAGCAGAGACATAACTTTGCCAACAAAGGTCCGTCCAGTCAAGGCTATGGTTTTTCCAGTAGTCATGTGTGGATGTGAGAGTTGGACTCTGAAGAAAGCTGAGTGCTGAAGAATTGATGCTTTTGAACTGTGGTGCTGGAGAAGATTCTTGAGAGTCCCTCGGATTTCAAGGAGATCCAACCAGTCCATCCTAAAGGAGATCAGTCCTGAATATTCACTGCAAGGTCTGATGTTGAAGCTGAAGTTCCAATACTTTGGCCACCTGATGTGAAGAACTGAGTCATTGGAAAAGACCCTGATGCTGGGAAAGATTGAAGGCAGGAGGAGAAGGGGATGACAGATGGTTGGATGGTATCACCGACTCGATAGACATGAGTTTGTGCAAGCTCCGAGAGTTGGTGATGGACAGGGAGGCCTGGCGTGCTGTGATTCATGGGGTCGCAAAGAGTCGGACACAACTGAGCAACTGAACTGAACTGAACTGATTGATTGCCATCTACCTGACACAGTTCCAGCCCAAGAAAGAGAGCCATGAATGAGGATGCGTCCCCTCGTCAGCAACACATTCTTAAGGGAAGGCCCATAAAAGCTGACAATGTAGACAACAGTGAAGTTTGAGAGAGTGAACAGGACTCTGAAAGAAATGGAGGTCGTGTCATGAAGCGTGCCCGGGACAGGAAGGTGCTGCTGTGGAAGAGTCCCGGGCAGACCTCTGGACGAAGCACCATCACAGCGGAGACCGATGGGACAGAAAGGAAGCAGCACGCCCGGAACAGAGGAGGGCGCTCCGGGCGACAGAGGCTCGAGGGGGAACCGGGCGGACGTGTGCGGCAGTGAAGACAGACACACCGGAGCGCGGGCTTCCAGAAGTAGACGCTGGCGGATGTTTCACAGGAAAATGGATATTGAACAGAAATGTGAGCGGATGTGGACTGCAGCGGTCTCAGCATGGCAAGCCGTCAGTAGGTTATCGTAGTCACTGAAACCTGTGCAAAGATGGCTTAGATTAGAGCGGAAGCAGTTGAGGAGGGCAGTAGAAATGGCAGATCTAGCTGATGGTTAGACCTAGAAGATGGCAGAAAGGGAAAAGTCAGTGGTGGGGCCAGTTTGTGACATGAGTCCTCGGAGTATACCAGCAAAGCAGACTAATTAAACAAAAAATAATAATCAGCTAAGACAAAAATTGCAGCCAGGAAATTAAAAGGCGCTTACTCCTTGGAAGGAAAGTTATGACCAACCTAGAGAGCATATTAAAAAGCAGAGACATTACTTTGCCAACCAAGGTCCGTCTAGTCAAGGCTATGGTTTTTCCCGTGGTCATGTATGGATGTGAGAGTTGGACTGTGAAGAAAGCTGATCGCCGAAGAATTGATGCTTTTGAACTGTGGTTCTGGAGAAGACTCTTGAGAGTCCCTTGGACTGCGAGGAGATCCAACCAGTCCATTCTAAAGGAGATCAATCCTGGGTGTTCATTGGAAGGACTGATACTAAAGCTGAAAGTGCAATACTTTGGCCACCTCATGCGTTGAGTTGACTCACTGGGAAAGACTCTGATGCTGGGAGGGATTGGGGACGGGAGGAGACGGGGTCGACAGAGGATGAGATGGCTGGATGTCATCACCGACTCTATGGACATGAGTTTGAGTGAACTCTGGGAGCTGGTGATGGACAGGGAGGCCTGGCGTGCTGTGATTCATGGGGTCACAAAGAGTCGGACACGACTGAGCGACTGAACTGAACTGAACTGAGAAACAAAAATAAGGCTATTAATAGACAGTATATATTTGAATATCTGTACATATGGCTCCATCCCCCAGACAAAAGAATTACAAGGGAGAATGAAAAATTATTAGAATGCTAAATGGAATGGATTGAGGGGAATAGTGGGAATTAAAGCGATGAGTCTGAAATTAGTGAGTTTAACCAAACAAGTCCTGATTGATGTAAAAAAAAAAAAAAATCAGTTTGAAGACCGGACATGATGGGGAACAGGGTGTTGGGCAAGGGGAAACAACCAGAGGAGATTCAAGTTGATTCACTTAGGACTTATTTGAAAAGAAAATATGGTGGAACTTGTGAAAAAAAAAAAAGTTGGGTGATGAAAACAAATAAGTAGACGGAGTCAGAGATTCAGATTTTAAGTTCCAAAGACTGCAGAATAGATACCCAGTGGGGAGAAGGAGGAGAAGGAACTTGGGGAGTGGATGACATCAACTCATTGCTGCACTCCTGGCGTTTCTAGTCTTAGTGAAATCTGCAGGAGGTTGGGCTGATGCATCTGAAGACACAGCATCAGAGCTGATACTTGATGATGAAGTAGAGGGATAGACGAAAAGACAAATATTTTCTAGCAAGATGGGTCAGGGGCAAAAGCCAAAACACTCAAGGTTGGAAAGAGAGGAGGAATCAGACAGGACTCAGAGAGACAGGGGCTGAATCTGAAGGGAGTTAATGCAGCACTCAAGGAGTTCACAGGGTTGGGGTGGGTGAGTTTCAAGAAAATGGTAGTTTTTATAGCATCAGAGACCACAGAATATTTGAGGGAGACAAACTGTGACAAACAAATCCACCTGTTCAACTAATAAGGAGATTTTCACAGTAGAGGCAAGAAGATTTAAGTGAATTATTTACATCACAGAGCTAATAAAAACGGTTAGTTTTCTCCCTGGAATCCATTTCTCCTTTCTTCCTAGGTCTATAGATGCTCAGTCAGAATGGACATCACTTGGTCTCCTTACAGCTGCGTGTGGCCATGTGGTTTGACAGCCTGGTTTGCCTAATCCAAGCCTCTTACATGAGACAGAAACAAACTTCTGTGTCACTTAGGGCGTAGAATAGTAGACACTTTTTGTTGTGGGAGTTTTGCCTCTAATGTATGTAACTCCCGACCGTGTAGGGCTGGCTACTGTATCCTCACTCTCATGAGGTTTCTCGTCTATGGAAGAGTTCAACAAGTATGAACAGTTAGGAAGTTTTCCTGGTTAGGAGACTAGGAAATATTTATTTTCTACACTTCTGTCCTGCCACCCTGTCCTGTCAAAACTTGTCATTTTTGATAAACATCATACCATTTCCTCCTCCCTGCCTTTATAAAGACTGCCCTGTTTTTGTAGACTGGTTTTCTCATTTTCTGTCTGGCTTACTCCACCCAGTTCTGTGAGATCCAAATCAAAGAAGCTTCCCTAAATTAATCATTCCCTTCTCTGACCTGTGTATAGGTGACCCATATGCAAGACTGTGTGCATTGTCTTATTTCAGCATATCACGTGGTGTGGTGATTAGCTTCTTATGTTAGGCTCCTCCTCCAGGCTGGTTGAGGAGGGAATTTGGATTCCCAGTTCAGTGGAGAGCATGATTTATTTATCTCCATTTTCCAGCCCTCATCCTTCAGGGTTTCTGACACATAGAAGTCTTTAAATTTAGTCTGAACAAAGAATTCTTGGTGGACTAGAGAAAGAAGAATGCTCTTCTCTTTGGGGTAATTATTGTTTCACTGTTAGGAATTTTAGACCCAAGAAAGAACAATGTCAGTGAATATGTACAAGTTTCTGATTCAGTGGTTATTCTCTGAAATGGAACTTTTTAGTGCACTGAGATCTGTCCCAAGTAGAGCTGGATCATTATCTACCGTGATAAGACCTGCTGGAGAGATTGCCTTTCATCGTTAAATACAGAAGGTGAAGAGGAGGGGAGACTGCACCCTCATTTCCTGATTCAGGTAGGACAGAGAAGTTAATCAGGTCTGATCTGGTCACTTTTATTTATCGTCTCACTCCGGAGCAAAGCCAGAAACTAAATGTGTGAAATCTGCATGTGTGTGCATGTGTTCACACACCCACACCCCACACACCCCACCCGCCTCTTCCCAAACATGCCTTCATGAACTTTGTTTTATACTCAGACTGTGCTCAATCTCAGACTGGAATTCAGTATGTTTGACTTGTCTTACAGATGGAAAAAATATACTCACCTAAATGCAGTAATTTTTATAGCAGTCTGATATTTTCACAAATCCTTCCATACCACAGGCAGGTGGCAGAAAGTGAGAGTCAGGTGTCCATCTTTAACCGAAGGAAAGAGAGAGAAGGAAGGCTGAAGCATGCAGCGGAGGTGGAGCATGTCGGCCAGGCCCACGAGCAAATGGCACAACGTGGATGACGGGAGCAAACCAGTCAGTCAAATCAAGACATGCAAAGCCCTGCTTGCCATCATCCAACACTGTCGACATGCTCGTTGAGTCTCTGTTGTTGGCCTCCGTGCTCTGAGATGACTCTGCTCTCCTGGATGTGTAGGAGAGTCAGGGGGTCTGTGTAGAGCTTATCCTGGAGACTGGAGCTCTGGGATGATGGCCTGGACCAGGGGCTGGCCCTGGTCGCTCCCTGACCCGGTGGCTCTCTCTGCACCTCAGTCTTCTCAAGCACACAATGGACACATTCCCCACCAGAGAGCCTTAAAGTCCCTCTGCGTCTAAGACCTTTATTTTCCCCCCGGACTCTACTAATTTTGTTAATCTGAGAAATTCACCAAAGTTCTATGACTTCATTCTACTATAAACAATTTTGTATTCTATATCCAAGTCACTTTCTAGTGTTAGTGGAAAATAGAATTTCACAGTGGATAGTGTGCACCTTAGGTCTCAAATTTTCCCTTACCCCTGACACAGCAAAAAAGAAACACAAAAGGTGGGGGAGGAAGTTAGACCCCCTTTCTAAATCTCAGGAAGAACTTTATTGCATGCATCTAAGAATTTTATTAGCTGAGGAGGTATTCCTACAATATAAGTGCATGGTCCTTACCATACAGTAACAACTCTTGACTGCCTCACTGTCCTGGAGTTCGCAAGGACTTTCCTGTGCTTGCCATCCATGACTGTTGTCGTTGTTCAGTGGCTAAGTCACGTCCAGTTCTTTGCAATTCCATGACCTGCAGCACGTCAGGCTTTCCCGTCCTTCACCATCGCCCAGAGCTTGCTCAAACTCATGTGCGTTGTATCGGTGATGCCATCCAGCCCTGTCACCCTCTGTCGCCCTGCTCTCCTTCTGCCTTCGGTCTTTCCCAGTATCAGACCCTTCAATCATCAGGGTCTTTTCCAATGAGTTGGCTCTTTGTATCAGGTAGCCAAATGTTGGAGCTTCAGCCTCAGTCCTTCCAGCCCTCCGTGGTAAGTGACTTTCATTCCCAGCCTCTGTTCTACTCAGAGTGCAGGTTTCCATTTGAAATTCAAAGATAACATCTTTGCTAAAGAAGGGCTGCTCATTGATCGCCAGATTGAACAACCCAGGTGTCCTTTAGCAGTTTTCAAGCTATGGAATCAACCACAGGCCTTCAGAACAACAGGACCAGGAAGGCTTTTACACTGTGAGACTTTGATCTGCTGCTAACAGGTCACTAAGTTTTATCTACAAGCTTCACTTAACATGAAAAAGCAGAGCTTGATCTCCAGTAAGTGATTCTAATGCAGGAGTATGTAGCACAAGATCAATTGTAAAAATTCAATCACTGACTCATCTATGGACTTACTTAACAAATTTTTATTGATTGCTTGTATTTTCGGTGCTAGAAATTGGTCTGTTGTCAAAAAAAAAAAGAGAGAGATTGTTCTCATGGATCTTGTATTCTAGTTGGGGTGAAAAGGGAAGAAACCGACAGGAAACAAAAGCAGACAATAAATGATAAAGACAGTAATCGGCTCTTTATCTTTAGATGAGAAATGGTAGAAGCAAACTGGTGTAGGATAACAGACTGATTTTTACGTAACAATTAAATGCTAAGTAGGAGGCTCAGGAGGGCTTGACTCAGAAGTATGTTATAGTGCAACAGGTTAAAGAGCGTGGCTCTGTTGATTCTGCTCCCCTGTTTTAAAGATTCAAAATGTGCTCATATACTCATGCTGAGGTCAGCCAGCCCAGCCAGTCAGGGCTCAGGGGTCCTGCCTTGGAGGTCTCCAAGCCTTTGGAAGTGCATCTTTCCTGCAAGTGTCAAATTCCTTCCAGTCACACAGCCGGCTCTCTTTGAGACCACCTAAAGGAATTCCAATTGAGCTATTTCAAATCCTGAAAGATGATGCTGTGAAAGTGTTGCACTCAGTATGCCAGCAAACTGGAAAACTCAGAAGTGGCCACAGGACTGGAAAAGGTGAGTCTTCATTCCAATCCCAAAGAAAGGGAATGCCAAAGAATGCTCAAACTACCACACAATTGCACTCATCTCACATGCTCGTAAAGTCAGGCTCAAAATTCTCCAAGCCAGGCTTCAGCAGTATGTGAACCGTGAACTTCCAGATGTTCAAGCAGGTTTTAGAAAAGGCAGAGGAACCAGAGATCAAATTGCCAACATCCGCTGGATCATGGAGAAAGCAAGAGAGTTCCAGAAAAATATCTATTTCTGCTTTATTGACTATGCCAAAGCCTTTAACTGTGTGGATCACAATAAACTGTGGAACATTCTGAAAGAGATGGGAATACCAGACCGCCTGACCTGCCTCTTGAGAAACCTGTATGCAGGTCAGGAAGCAACAGTCAGAACTGGACATGGAAAAACAGACTGGTTCCAAATAGGAAAAGGAGTACGTCAAGGTTGTATATTGTCACCCTGCTTATTTAACTTCTATGCAGAGTACATCATGAGGAACGCTGGGCTGGAAGAAGCACAAGCTGGAATCAAGATTGCCGGGAGAAATATCAATAACCTCAGATATGCAGATGACACCACCCTTATGGCAGAAAGTGAAGAGGAACTCAAAAGCCTCTTGATGAAAGTGAAAGAGGAGAGTGAAAAGGTTGGCTTGAAGCTCAACATTCAGAAAACGAAGATCATGGCATGTGGTCCCATCACTTCATGGGAAATAGATGGGGAAACAGTGGAAACAGTGTCAGACTTTATTTTTTGGGCTCCAAGATCACTGCAGATGCTGATTGCATCCATGAAATTAAAAGACACTTACTCCTTGGAAGGAAAGTTGTGACCAACTTTGAAAGCATATTAAAAATCAGAGACATTACTTTGCCAACCAAGGTCCGTCTCGTCAAGGCTATGGTTTTTCCCGTGGTCATGTATGGATGAGAGTCGGACTGTGAAGAAAGCTGATCGCCAAAGAATTGATGCTTTTGAACTGTGGTGCTGGAGAAGACTCTTGAGAGTCCCTTGGACGGCAAGGAGATCCAACCAGTCCATTCTAAAGGAGATCAATCCTGGGTGTTCATTGGAAGGACTGATGCTAAAGCTGAAACTGCAATACTTTGGCCACCTCATGCGACGAGTTGACTCACTGGAAAAGACTCTGATGCTGGGAAGGATTGGGGGCGGGAGGAGAAGGGGACGACAGAGAATGAGATGGCTGGATGGCATCACTGACTCGATGGACGTGAGTTTAAGTGAACTCCGAGAGTTGGTGATGGACAGGGAGGCCTGGCGTGCTGTGATTCATGGGGTCGCAGAGAGTCGGACACGACTGAGCGACTGAACTGAACTGAACTGAACTGAAAGGTGACCTGTTGAATTGGAAATGGTAAAATATACATATATATGAAAGTGAAAGTCGCTCAGTCATGGACTGAGCCACCCCATAGACTTAGTCCATGGCATTCTCCAGGCCAGAGTACTGGAGTGGATAGCCTTTTCCTTCTCCCGGGGATCTTCCCAATCCAGGGATCGAAACCAGGTCTCCCGCATTGCAGGCCGATTCTTTACCAGCTGAGCCACCAGGGAAGCCCAAGAATACTGGAGTGGGTAGCCTATCCCTTCTCCCGCGGAGCTTCCCGACCCAGGATTTGGACCGGGGTCTCCTGCATTGCAGGCAGATTCTTTACCAACTGATATATATACATATATACATATATGTATATATATATATAAACACACATATATCTTTAGTCGCTAAGTTGTATCTGACTCTTGCAACCCCATGGATTGTAGCCTGAGGGACTCCTCTGTTCATGGGATTCTCCAGGGAAGAATACTGGAGTAGGTTGCCACGCACTCCTCCAGAGGATCTTCCTGACCCAGAGATCGAAGGAACCCAAGTCTTCTGCACTGCAGGCAGATTTTTTACCAACTGAACCATCAGGAAAACCATATATAAATATATATATGAGAAGTATTTTGTTAGGACCAACAGCACTCATGGAGTTAACATAAATACAATTATCTTTAATTATACAAATGTGTACAAATGGAAAAACAAAACAAAGGAAACCACTTAGGTGGCAAGCAAGCCATGGAGACTTCCGGCCCTGCCCCTGCACGCTGGCCTCAGTGCCCCTAGCTTTGAGCACAGCGCACCCTCAAAAGGGGTGCTATGGTGTATTTCTCCCTCCACCTCCGATCTTGTCAGGCTGAAGACCATCTGAGCGACTCCTCCTGCTCTTGAGGCAGTCTCCGCTCAAACTCCAGAGGCCTTGCCCCTCTTCCATCTCTCCCAGTAGAGTCGTTAAGGTTCAGAGAGACTCAACTTGACTCCAGAGACTCGCTCACCTCTATCTTGGATGGAGGCTGTTTGTGTTCATACTGTTATCGCAGAGTGTGGGAAACGCTGGAAGTGTTCCTCGTTTCCAGTAGAATGTGCTCTGCTCAAGCCTTGGGTGAAATCCCTTGTCTGTAAAATTGTGGATATCTTGTGAATGCCCTTTCATAAAATCCTCCCTATCGCCACGAGTAGGGTGATCGTTTTTATAGAAGTTCTTGACTTTAGATGAGAAAAGAGTATCTTCTCAGCTTAATGTCGCTGAGAAAAATGTGCCTACCCCTTAGAAGTTCTCCTAGTGTTATTAACTACTGCCCTTTGAAGGGAAAGACTATATTGGCCTCTATCTAAGTAAATTACAGTTCATGTATGTTAGGATATAAGCACATCTTTTACTCTATCTGGAAAAAGAGAATTATCTTTTACCTGAAGAGCTAGGCTCTAGTTATTCGTTGGTGATTTTTGAGCTTGAGAAGCATTATTTGCCCTTATAAATGTAAATGTTTGAAGTCTATTCCTGTAAGAGGCTGCTAGAGGTCACTAGTGAAATCAGTTGCCAAGTTTCACAGGGAAATTCAAAGTTTTTGCCTGGGCAAAGTATTTTGAGCTTATCAATTTCAAGAACAATCACCTTAAGAAGAAAATCCAATTATTCTCCTAATGGAAGAAATAGAAGCCTTGAAAAGTAATAAGTTACAGGGGAGAAACAGACCACATCCTGACACTGATGCGTGCACACAGGTGCCTTCTTTATCATCATGAGAGCGGTCGTGTTTCACAGGTGAGAAAATTGAGGCCCACTGAGAACAAGTACTTGTTTAAGGGAATTTTTTGGCAGATTTAGGCGTAGAGAGGAGGCTTTCCAACCCCCAGGAATGTTTTTCTTTAGAGAATCTCTCTGTGTCTCTTCTCTAGTCCATTTTTTCCAGGGATCCCTTCTGGTTTTGTTTTTACTTGACCATCTCCTCCTTGTTAGCGTATTTTCTTTTCCATGTTCCTGGAGCTCCTATTGGGAGAAGGCGATGGCACCCCACTCCAGTACTCTTGCTTGGAAAACCCATGGATGGAGGAGCCTTGTGGGCTGCAGTCCGTGGGGTCGCTACGACCGAGCGACTTCACTTTCACTTTTCACTTTCATGCATCGGAAGAGGAAATGGCAACCCACTCCAGTGTGCTTGCTGGGAGAATCCCAGGGACGGGGGAGCCTGGTGGGCTGCCGTCTATGGGGTCGCACAGAGTCGGACACGACTGAAGCAACTTAGCAGCAGCAGAGCTCCAACTGTGTTATGTCTCTTCATGGCAGTGATTGCTGATTCTGGGCCACGTGCCTGCTTTCCTCTGATAATCTCTGCGTTTCTGTTTCTTCGGTGACTGCTTGTTTTGCTTGTTGTGGCCGCTTGACTTTGATTTTGCGCTTCTCCTTTCGCTCTGGGGGCCGCCGCCTCCGCCACGCGTTTCCCTGTTTCTGTAATTGAGCCGCGTCCTCTGTTCCCACTCGCCCCCCTCCACCCATGTTTCTGGTTGCTGTGATCTGCCTGTGTTTTCCCTTGATTCTCCTTCATTTGTCCCTTCTCTGCCTCTTGTATTTGTTCTCACACTTCATCCAAAGACACAGTTCCCTATGTATATTTTTTCTCTCAATATAGCCAGTCTCATCTTCTTGTTCTTTCCTGATTTAGACACGACTCTCCATGTAAAATGAAAAGCAAGGAAAGCATCCTGTTTGTAGGCATCCACATTCCTGTTTAACCGTATGGGTCAATGTAAAACTGAAAACCATATTGGTGATTTCATACATAACCATGCTCCCAAAATCGACTGTTGTGTTCCTTTGGATTCGGGCACAGTTCTTGTGGCAGTTCTTGTGGGGAGTGGTCACCCATGGGCCCACTAGGATGGCATCAGCTCCCTGCCTTCTGAGCCTTGTCGTAGCCTGAGCTGCACGCGGGCCTCGGCCTCAGAAGCCTGACGAGCCTGTCTTAGATGCAGAGGATGAAGAGGGCCTGCCGCCTCTAGCTGGACTGTGGATTCGGAAGACTGATCAAAAGAGAAGCCCCGTCCCCTTGCCCTTGACACCCCTCTAACCGTGGAGCAGAATACACTATAGGCTGAACAGATAGGCTGAGCCCATCTATTGAATAAGCCCTATCCGAATCAACAGAGAGGGGCATTCTATCTGCCCCCCCAGAGAGAATCGCAATCTGCAGTGTTCAGATGGTTTCAGATGTGGGTGTTCACTTGAGCTATTCTGAAGAGGAGCAGGGTCTGGGCTTTAGGAATAAGCTTAGTCTGTACTGCCCTGAGGGTGAGAATCAGCAACCAGGGTGAACCCAGGAAGACCCGCTGCATAGAACAGCCTCATGTTGGAAGGACACTGTTTGATGTTTACTCCAGCACCTGCTCAGAAGACAGAGAGGGGACTTAAAAGGTGACTGGCAATGCTCCTTTTTCATGAAGATTCCCACTTTGAGGAAGATTATTTTGATGATTCTCTCTCTCTCACAGACATACATATTCATATATTCACAGCTGCTTTATGTTACAATATGCATCTCTAAAACCTTTGAAATAAAAAAATAAATATAGAGCCATCAGACTTTAGACCAGTAAAGCCTTCCAACTGATTAGTTGCATATTCGTGTTTAAAAGATGAACCTCTGGATTGCAGAAAGAGAGGGCGTTTCATTCCCCCACCCTGCTTGAGGACCGGATATGATCTCCATTTTCTCCAAAGCTGCTTCTTTGTAGGCCATCTGTGCCAATGTACCCCGTGTCTCCCAAAACTTGATAAGAACTGTGAAAGTTCTGAAGATACTGTTCTGGCAAGCAATAAGGGGTCAAGTATGCTTAGAGATCTTCGAGAAAGGTATTTTGATAAGGTTATAAAGAATTTGTAAATGATGTTTAATTCTCTCCTATTCTAAAATGGTTATCTGCCTGACATATTCATAGTGGATTAATTTATGCTTTTTATTTGGCCCCGGATGGATAAACTAAATGGAATTAGAATTATACAAGTAAATGTTATTTCAAACCCTCCAGTAGCAGGAAATAGCTTTATAACAGAATTACGTAACAGCTGGTGCTGCCTCCAGTGACCGGAATGGTAATGGTTTCTTTTGATTCCCTTGCAACCACACAGGGCTGTTTAGCTGCACGTTCTTCAAAGACTTTTCAGCAACATGAGGCAGAGTTAAGGGATGTTAGGGCTTGATAGGGATAAATAAATAATATGTTGCTTGTTTATAAATATGTTGCAGCATAAAGCACGATCTCCTCATCTGGGTTCAACTCTGCAAAGTTATGTCACTGTTTTAAATGGAATCAAACGAGCAACACTGCTCAACCATGCTTCCCAAACATCACTGTGCAGCTGGATCACCTATGAGACATGTTAAAATGCAGACTCGGGCAGACTCAGTGACGCTGCTGGAGTCTGCCCTGCTCTTCCGGGAGCGGAAGTCTCCAGCCCCGCTGGGGTTTGTCAGAACTGACCGGTGAGGTCGTGCCCGTCCTTGAGTCTGCAGATCTAGGCGCCTCTGGAGGGGGTTCTGCTTTTGAGGGGGGGCCTGTGATCTGAGCCAGCAGTTGCAATTCACATAAAGTTGTCATCCTCCGCAGTGTCCCGGGGTCACCTTGAGGCAAGGACTTGATCACATTCTGTGTTTTTACCCCTCAAGTAGCAAATAATGTGCCTTCCACTGACTTTGTGCTCAGTAATTTTTTTTTTAAACTCAGATCTGAATAAACAGTTGTTAAAACTCATTAAATTCATTCACTTACATTTGCCTGTTTGTTTGAAGAAACCCATCTGAGTTCTCAGTAGGGCCAGCTGATTTCAGAAGTCGGTACTGGCAGTTCTGAAGTGGAACAGAAGGGAAGCAAGGCGTGGACGCCGTGAAGGCTCTGCTTGGCTGAGAGGCAAACCTGTCTTCACTGACAGAGGACTCAGAGCGCCTGCCCTTCTTCTAGCTGATTTTGCAAAGGCCTTCAGGCTCAGGGCCAGTTTACTTCCAACCTAGAGCACAGTGGATGGTCCAGGAACGTCCGAGGACAAAGCCATGTGGTCTTGGAAACAAATAGCATCAGGATTCTGAGGTCCACCTTCGAGGGTGGCACCTGGAGAAGCAACACAGGAAGTCATGGTTTCCAAGATCCACTGGATCCGGAGCGCTTATCAACCGATTTTTTCCAGAGCTAGATAAAATGGAAACTTTTGTGTTTACATCAGACATCCTCACAACGCCTGGCGCTGCAGCTGCCGTGGGTCGCATGCAAGCGGAAGAGACATAGCAAAGGTGAGTCTGTGCAGATCCAAGGCCTGTGAGGCTTACAGGCTCCTGTCTCCTTCAACAGCCCCGTGGTCAGAAACTGAGTGGCAGATAAGGAGCGAACACACAAATTGCAAATACGCCCTGACCGTCATTTAACTTAGAGATAAAACTGCACAGATGCTAGCCCAGGGTTCATTCAGAATAGCACATGTTGCAGAATGGCAGTGAGGGTTAAAGCCGTGCCCAGATACAGTAATCCCATGGGCTGTACACCATCCCCAGAAGGTGTCCAGACAGTGCATTGGACCCTAGAGCAAGAGACAAGTTTTGTTCCCGAGATCTCAAGGCAAAGTCAGACTAGCAAAATCTCTTCCTTGTTTTCTCATAGATTGTTAGGCACTCCTTGTTTGGTTCTATGAATGTGATTTTACTGAATATGCTTAAATTCAAGGGATTACGAATTGGCTCCATTTTGCATCTCGTTTTCTAAATCTTAAATGACAAACTTTGGATAATTTCTTTCAATAAAAGTCCCTGAGTAATAATGTAACTAATTCACAAGAGTGAAGAATGTTAAATGCTGGCAACATGTGGTCCCTGCCTTTTCGAAGTCAACAAAGGGTGGAGACAATGACATCAACGCTTAGAAAGCGTTCAGTAGCAGAGGCTTGCATGGGGGCGGGAGGGAGGAAGTTTTCTATGCTCTGGGACTGATGAACACGTTTCATACCAAAAAGACAAAAAATAATGGGTCATCTTAGAAGCTTATGGGTTTGGACTTCCCTTATGGCTCAGCTGGTAAATAATCTGCCTGCAGTGAGGGATACCTGGGTTTGATCCCTGGGTTGGGAAGATCCCCTGGAGAAGAGAAAGGCTACTCCAATATTCTGGTTTGGAGAATTCCATGGACTGTACAGTCCATGGCGTCACAAAGAACTGGACATGACTGAACCACTTTCACTTTCACTTAGAAGCTTAACAATAGTCTTAAGTAATAATGGGTAGGGATTTACAAACTTAAAAATCTCACAACATGTTTGCATGTTCTCACACTTTCTCCATACAGATTGCAAGAGTTAAAGGGGACTGTATCTAATTCTTGCAGTGGAAATGTTAGACAGTACCTTAAGCAAGAATTCAAAATGAACATCACGCCTGGGAGCGGGCAGTGCGTGTTTTTAAACACGGTGCCCTGAGAATCACCGTTCTGTGTTATTCTGGTCGGAGGCATCAGACAAACCAAGAGAGGAACATTCTATAAAATAACTTAGCCTCGGTCTTCACAGTGTCAGAGTCACGGATTGTTCAGATTTGGAGGAGACGCAAGCGGAGAAGGCACTGGCAAGCCACTCCAGTACTCTTGCCTAGAAAATCCCATGGACAGAGGAGCCTAGTGGGCTACAGTCCATGGAGTCGCTACTAGTCAGACAAGACTGAGCGACTTCACTTTCACTTTTCACTTTCACACATTGGAGAAGGAAATGGCAACCCACTCCAGTGTTCTTGCCTGGAGAATCCCAGGGATGGTGGAGCCTGGTAGGCTGCCATCTATGGGGTTGCACAGAGTCAGACACGACTGAAGCGACTTAGCAGCAGCAGCAAGCAACATGACAACTAAGTACCTTGTACTCGTGGACTGAATTCCGCTTCAGAACTGGGGGATGTTATAAAGGACATTTGTAGACATTATTGGCTTTATGGAATGTGTGTGACATGAAACCATGGTGTTGATGTTACATTTACTGACTTTGATGGCTGCGTTATGTACTGTTAAAATGTCAGACAACACCCTTCTTTGGATTTAAGACTTAGATGAGCATTAAGGACTCATATTATGTAAAAGGTTATATGTATCTGTGTGTATATATATGTGTGTATGTGTGCTCAGTTGCTCAGTCGTGTCTGACTCTGAGACTCCACCGACTATAGCCCCGAAGGCTCCTCTGTCCACAGGATTCTCCAGACAAGAATACTAGAGTGGGTTGCCGTTTCCTTCTCCAGGGGATCGTTGCAACTCAGGGATCAAACCTGCATCTTCTGCAAGTCTTCTGTATTGCAGGCAGATTCTTTACCACTGAGGCTGCTGGGAATCCTCTTATGTATGTATATATGTACATATGAACATGAATATGTATATATATATATGTATACACACCCTTTTTCAAATGGTTCAGGAAAAAAAACCTGACAAAGTCGTTCAATACTTAGAAGACACATATGATGACACAAAATAATTGTGATATAGTATAAAAATAATTAAAGGACATTTGAACAGAAATGTGGCATTATTAGTGGTGGGTGGTGGTAGGAAATAAGGCTGGAAAAGTGTGTTGAGAACAAGTAATTAACTTCTCAGCCACGTGGGGGGTTTATCCTGTTTACGTGATGCTCGTGATGAAGACTTTCAGGTTCTATTTTTGAGAAGGTTTTTCCTCTGCCTTGGCTAATATAAGGATATGAATATTTTAAAAAGACTGGTCTTGGAGGAACACAAACAGATCACAGAGAGAGCAGAGAGTGCGAACACCTCTGTGTGTGAGTGTGCCTGAGTGTGAGTGTGTGAGTGTGAATTGACTGTATTAGGAAGATGCTGTTAGTAAGGACGTGCCAGTAAACACATAGTTTGGGGATACTGCCCTCCACTTAAAGTAACTTAAAATTTAATCCTACTTCAAGCCATATTAAAAATTTACTTCAAACCTTTTAAAAGATTAAATTTAAAGAGGTTTTTTTTTTTAAATTACTGCAAGGAAACATAAAACATATTTAATCTTGGAGTGAAAAGGGCCCTTCTAAGTAATACTGGGCATAATGTCAGTATCTGTTTGCTTTTTTATTTTCAGTGTCCTTGAAAGAAAATCATTAGACAAATCCTTGAGCATTTGTTCTTGTCAGGGATTTCTTTTCTTCTCTCTCAGTCCCAGCTCTGCTCCCTCCCATTCCCTCCCCTGTGTGGACAGTTCACCTCTTCTCCTCCCCTTTCTTGTCTTCTGTCAGCTGTCTTTCTTTCTTTTTTCTTTTTTATTGACCTCCCCCTTCACCCTTTTTGTCCACGTTCCCCGAACCAGCAGTCACCAGTCTGCTCTCTGGGTCTATAACGAGGTGTTTTAAATTTTTGTTTTCTAGATTTCACATAAGGAAGATCTTTGTCTTCTCTGACTTATTTCACTTAGCATAATGCCTTCTAGGCCCATCTCTGTTCTCCCAAATGGCAGATTTTCATGCTTTTTTATGTCTGAATCATGGAGTTCACTTTTGACCTTATCAAACCATCACTTTCCTTTGCCGACTCCAAACGCTGTTCCTGGAAGCCTGCAGATTCCGTTCACTCTGCTGGAAAGCCCTACTGGCTTCCCACGCTCGGCATGTCCAAACCACTCCGTTTCTCCACTGCCCACTTGATCTGGATCCCACGTGAGGTGTTCATTTCCCTCGGGGCTCCCCACCTCCTTGGTGAGGTCTCATGATTCGTGGTTACAGAGGGAAACCTTGGGGTCATACGCCTTCTCGTGTTCCTCAGCCGATTCCATGTTCATCCCCACGGGTTCCATGGTCACAGAGTCTCTCCCCTTTTCCTCTCCTTTTCTCTCTTCATACTGACCTTATCCTTTCCCCTTGTATAAAAGATGTATGTCAACTTTAGTTTTTAAAGTTTTACCATTAGTGAACACTGAAGAAGGATACAAATAGCAGCCCTTGAGATTTTGTTGCTTCGTTTTACATAGATTGAATGCTGAGCCTGTTCCTCATTGCACGACCTTCATTTGACCTTGATTTGCGGAGACTCTCCATCCTGAGTAGTTGCTCCTCCCCTTGGGCTTCCCTGGTGGCTCAAAGCATCTTTAACCTGCCAATGCTGCCAGTGCTGTGTCTGTACACCAATATGCATCCAATACGCAATACCATCTATGCAACCTCAAAGGAGGTTAAAGCATCTGCCTGCAATGCGGGAGACCCGGGTTCAGTCCCTGGATCAGGAACATCCCCTGGAGAAGGAAATGGCAACCCACTCCAGTATTCTTGCCTGAAGAATCCCATAGACAGAGGAGCCTGGTAGGTTACAGTCCATGGGGTCACAAAGAGTCAGACACGACTGAGCGACTTCTCTTTCACTTTAACAACTTACTAGGACAGAAGGGCAGTGTGTGTCTCCCCCTCCCCCCCAGTGACCATGACACCCAGGTCTGATAATGTCTCCCTTCTCTACTTTGGAAAAGGAAGTGCAGGTCGGAACAGTGTATTGTTAGGTATTTCCTTTACTTCTCCCACATGTCTTTTCTTCAGTACTTCTCCAATTATTGTCATATTTTACGTCACTCCTTGTGTCTTTGTCAACTGCCTTAGCCCGTTTGCTTTTTACGAGGCAGTTTGTACGCGGTTTAAGGGTTGTTTCTTACCTGGACAGCTGTCTGTCCAGCACCGCTCGTGCTCTGTGGGGTCCGGGGGTCACTCCCCACCGCCTTCTCTCACACCCTTTCCTCGACGGCTCCGTCTGCTTCTCTCTGCTTCTCTGCATTTGCTCCTGTGGTTTCCCCCCATGGGGTATCTTCCACCACCGCCGCCTCTCCAAACCAGGTTCCAGTTCATGCCACTCCTTAGCCCAGCGGCAAGAATAGGAGATGATTCACTCTTGCTGTGAAAGTAACCGTAAATACCCACCATTGTTCTTAGTAGTTTTGTAGGGGATCATGTTAGTATTTCCTTTCAAGGAATGTACGGACTATGAATACATTTAGAGGTAAAGTCAGCCCGGCTGGTGTACAGACAAGGAGAGACCCACGTTGTATTCAGATCACCGCTCGTCCTCTGCACTGTTTGGGAGCAGTTCATTTCTTCCTCCTGAGTGCATCTTCACCCTTTTATTTTTCATGGCAGTCGCAGGGGAAGCTCTGAGAGTCACTGGGCCAGTGGCCTGTGTGCAGTGTCCACGGGGATACAGCTTGGGTTTGGGTTCTGCTTCGTCTGTTCAGTCTTTCTAAATGCCACTGCTTCTCTTCTGTGAATGGCCACTGTGGCAATGACACATCCCACAGAAATGCCCACCCACGGCAATGGTGCGCAGACTCAGCTTTGGCAGCAGCCACTTTGGTAACATTTTAAGTGTTTTTTTTTTTTTTTTTTTAAAGAAAATCAGAGTCACTGTGCAGCCTCTTTTCTATTCATCAAACATCAGTTGTTTGTTTTCCGTCTGTATCCGTCTGTATTTTCTTTCACAGTCTGTATGGTAGAAAGCATGTCAAAATGGGACTTAGGAACCACAGATTTTGTGCCTTAGGAAGACGACGTAAATTTTCTGTGTCTGAGTGTTCTGTTCTGCGAAATGTGTTTTCTTTCACCAAAAAGGGCATGCTTCTGGGAAACCGAAATAATTTAAGGAGGGATAACCGCCCTTCACTTTCCAGGGAAAGCAGGCAGAGTGGCTTCTCCGCTGGCTCAGACGGTAAAGCGTCTACCTGCAACTCAGGAGACCTGGGGTTGATCCCTGGGTCAGGAAGATCCCCTGGAGAAGGAAACGGCAATCCACTCCAATCCGCTTGCCTGGAAAATCCCGTGGACACAGGAGCCCAGTAGGCTACAGTCCACAGGTTCGCAAAGAGTCCGACAGGAGTGAGGGCTTCACTTTCTTCCCTTCTCAGGAAGAGGGGGCTGGAAGGGGCCCTCACCTGTGTCGGCAGCTCAGACAAAGCCTCCAGAGGCTCGTGTGTGTGTGGGGGTGCCGTGTTCTCAGACAGTCCTGCAGCATCATTTGGGCCATATGGCACCCCGTTCCCCGAGTCTGGCTCTCCAGGATTTTAGGATTTCCCCAAACATTCACTTTCTGTTCCCATCAGCCAAGACCCGTGTCTGTTGCTTGTGAAAGTCAGAACTTGGCCGGCTGCAACTGGTTCCTGTGGCCAGTGGTCCACAGGGAAGATTCAGGAGGAACCGAGCCCAGGGATGCTTGAGCTTTGAGTACTGGACACTGCAGCAGATCTCAGGGCTTGTGGATAATGATATTGCTCCTGCTAATCAAATATCTTTATGGAGAACTTATTATATATTAGGATCTGAGTTAATAAGCCTTTTATGCATTATTTGCTATAGTTGAAGGAAGATATAGGATTTCGAATCTAGTGAAAAAGAGCTAATTGGAAAGACTTAGCCTGCAGGTTAGTGGTTGATGATGACGATGATGATGATGTGTGAAGTGAGGTGTCTTAAGAGTTGGGGTCAAGTCTATATATTACTGTTTCAGTTCAGTTCAGTTGCTCAGTCATGTATGACTCTTTGCAATCCCTTGAACTGCAGCACACCAGGCCTCCCTGTCCATCACCAACTCTGGGAGTCCACCCAAACCTGTGTCCATTGAGTTGGTGATACCATCCAACCATCTCATCCTCTGTCGTTCTCTTCTCCTCCTGCCCCCAATCCCTCCCAGCATCAGAATCTTTTCCAGTGAGTCAGCTCTTCGCATGAGGTGACCAAAGTATTGGAGTTTCAGCTTCAGTATCAGTCCTTCCAATGAACACCCAGGACTGATCTCCTTTAGGATGGACTGGTTGGATCTCCTTGCAGTCCAAGGGACTCTCAAGAGTCTTCTCCAACACCACAGTTCAAAAATATCAATTCTTCTGCACTCAGCTTTCTTTATAGTCCAACTCTCACATTCATGCATAACCACGGGAAAAACCATAGCCTTGACTAGACGGACATTTGTTGGCAAAGTAATGTCTCTGCTTTTTAATATGCTGTCTAGGTTGGTCATAACTTTCCTTCCAAGGAGTAAGCGTCTTTTAATTTCATGGCTGCAGTCAGCATCTGCATTGATTTTGGAGCCCAGAAAATTAAAGTCAGCCACTGTTTCCATTGTTTCCCCATCTATTTGCCTTGAAGTGTTGGGCCCTGATGCCATGATGTTAGTTTTCTGAATGTTTAGCTTTAAGCCAACCTTTTCACTCTCCTCTTTCACTTTCATCAAGAGGCTCTTTAGTTCTTCTTCACTTTCTGCCAAAAGGGTGGTGTCATCTGCATATCCTAGGTTATTGATATTTCTCCCAGCAATCTTGATTCCAGCTTGTGCTTCTTCCAGCCCAGTGTTCCTCATGATGTACACTGCATATAAGTTAAATAAGCAGGGTGACAATATGCAGTCTTGAGGTACTCCTTTTCCTATTTGGAACCAGTCTGTTGTTCCATGTCCAGTTCTAAGTGTTGCTTTCTGACCGGCATACAGGTTTCTCAAGAGGCAGGTCAGGTGGTCTGTTTGAAGTGTCCCAAGTCCTGTTGACGCTACTGGCAATAACCCCAACTTTCTGTAAGTCTCCTTCACCTTCATGAAGACAGAATTTGAATAACTATTGATTGTAGAAATAACTTCAACATCTCCTGGAATTAGCCTTGACTTGGAGGTAAGCTCTCTCCTTGGCCAATCCTTCAGTTTTCCAGTTCTAATTAATTTGCTCATGAAGCTAAAAACAGTGGGTTGATGTTGAGCTCCAAGGAACCGTGTTGACCAGGAGTAGAAGCTCAGTCATGGCCACGAGCATGATCTTTGTGGACCTATCCACTGGGGAGAAGGACAACATGGTGGAATTTTGGTACAGAGAGTAGCTGGCCATCGAGCCTGATTTCAGCAAATTCTCTCTGATATTGAAAAGCATAGATAATAGCTTACTTTAAATAGAGTGTTAAAGTTAATAAATAGTTATGAGTAATTAAAGGTACTCCAAGAAATGTGTCAAATAAAGATTTTGGTAAAGGAAACCCTAACAACCTATCAAGGTCCTTTGTCTGAATTATAGAATAGCAAAAGGTCTCAGGCAGGGCCAAAGAGAACTGAAATATCCCAAATGAAGCTTAAAGTGGGGAGGTGTTTTTACTGCACACCCCAGAGTAGGGCAGTTAGGATGAGAAATAGTCGGTAAAGAGCAGGCTCTCCTCTTCCACCAGCTGCACAGAAACCCCAACATCCTCCCCACAGCGTCGGTCTTTTCCTGAACTGGGCTGGGCTGCGCCCTCCAGCACCCGTCTGGAAGGGTTCAGGGAGAACTCAGCGCTCTCACTGTGCTGTTCACCCCTGGACAGCAGTAGCGGGCCACAGTCAGCGCTCCGTGTAGGTGAATGGCTGAATGACAAATGAAGGTTCTTTACAAAATACCACCAAAACAGTACTCCCGTCAAGAAGCAAGCCTCCGGCCTAAGAACATTAAGGAATAGAGACCACATTGTAGGCAACATTTGACCATCTGATTCCACCGTTCGGTGCTCGGGGACGGTGGACTTCCGTGCTCCAAAGGGAAGCCCACTGCTGTCTCGATGGGCGGCCGGGCGCGGGCACCAAGCTGTGGTTTGCACTGAACTCGCTTGCCTCTCTTCCTGTGTCAGGGAAGTCCTCCTCCCCCTCCTCCTTCTGTCCACTGCTGACAGCACGCCCAATCCAAAGCAACCACTGAACAATGAAACAGACAGGATTCAGCATTTTCTATACAGTCTCTTGAGCTCTAATGTTAAAGGAAATATCAAAAAAAGTTCTAATCCAATTGTTATTTCCCAAGGCTTTCCCACATATCTGAAAAAAAAGTGGCACAGTTTTGAAGATAAGCAAACAGAGCTATTACCAGCCTCACAGCTGTGGCCCATATAACCTTTTCACCCCCCTTGATATCACCTGTCTTTCGTTTATTAATCAAGTGGTATGTCTCCCACAGATCTATAAAAATTTGGTTGAATTCTCTTGTGCCAAACAACTTTAGCTTAAATATAAAGCCAGAATAACCTTCAAGACTAAACTTGAACTAAACTTTACTGATTTAGAATTTGAGAAGATTCAATAGTAATTTGTGCAAAAAAAAAAAAATTATATTCCTGAGCTCTTTTAAGTCAACTTGGGGCGTTTGTTTTAATTTCAACAATGTTCTAAACATGCACCATTGTTATCTAGTCATTAAAAATGGACCTGCTTAACTGTTGGTGGGAGTGTAAACTTGTACAGACACTATGGAAAACAATATAGAAATTCTTCAAAAAAATGTAAGCTAGAACTACTGTATGATCCAGCTGCCCTACTTCTCAGTGTATAATGCATATTCCAAGGGATTAAAATCAGGATCTCGAAGGGATGTCTGCACACCATGTTCATTGCAGCGTTGCTCACAGTAGCCACGATGTGGGAGCAACTTAAGTGTCCCTTGACAGAAAGGAAACTGGTGTTTACGTGTAGCGGAACACTGTTCAGCCTTAAAAAGAAGGGTATCCTGCTACACGCTGCAGTGTGGATAAACTTTGAGGACATAGTACAGGGAAATAAGCCAGTCATTAGAAGCAAACACTGCATGATTTTCCTACTGACGTGCGGTATCTAAAGTAGTCGGACTCACTGCAGCAGGAAGTGGAGAGGTGCTTGCCGGGGTTGGGGGTGGGGAACGTGGGTTTCGGTTCTGCAAAAGGAAGAAACTCTAGAGCCCGCTGTACAACACTGCGGCTGTAGTTAACAATACTGGCGTGTACAATGAAAAATTTGTTAAGAGGACAGATCTCACGTTATGTGCTTTTTGCTGCAATGAAACAAACACACAGAAAGAGACCTACATTGTTTCTAATGGACCATATGTTTTACTAGCTACTGCGTCAGACATGACTTAGCCACTGAACAACAACAACGATCTTTATATAACCTTATACCGCTGCAGGCAGTCAAACTGAACTTCTTCTAAATTTACCCTATAAAGCCTACTGATTTCCCTATTCAAAGAGGTTTCCCCCTGTTATTCACAGTTATCTTCATTATTCTTCGGGGGCATACCTAATGAATGATGGGCTGGTTAACAATGAGGCAACGCGAGCAAGTGGAGAAAAGCGAATGATTGTTATCTAAAGTGGGTTTGGGTTTCCCTAGAGCTTCCCAAATCTGTTTTACTGTAATCAGACGTTTTTCTCCTCCTCTCACAAAACAAACGTTGAGGGATAATTTGCATGAAGAAGTCTGTATGATCCTGTTCCAGCGCCTATTCTAATGGTTGGGGTAGGGGACGGATCCCAGGATAATTAAGCAGCCCGCCAAATGATGGATTGGATTCTGTTGGTTGCTGCCAACTAGACTCATGAGAGAGCTGTGATAATCGCTCCAGTCAAAGCAGGGTTTCACAGCTCGACGTGTCTCTTTTACCTGTCGTGTGTCAGAGGAGGAAAACCTCTCTGCACAGCACCTCCTGGGTGGCTGGGCCCTCTCTGCGCCTCCCTCGGGCTGGCCTGCCTGCAGAGCCGGGCGGATGCTTCTTCTGCAGTCTTGGTCCCTCCCTTCTTAGCATCCTCCCCACAGGCACCTGGCACACCGCACCCAGCCCCGGGGACCAGCCTGACGGTGCGTTCTGCCCGAGGAAGACCTTCCCTCCACCGAAGGAATGGCATATTTATCACAATGCCTGGGTGGCAGCTGGAGATGGAGTCACAGAGACACGATCTGCAGGCAGTGAGCGGGGCTGGGGAGCCAGGAGCAGCGGCTGGTAGAGAGGAGGAGGGCCGTCAAGCTCTGGGTCAAAACGTCTGTCAATGAAGCATCCAGTTTGATGGGAGCCAACGGGGAGGCCTTGGGGTCCCCAGGCTGCAGAAGCTCCAACCACTCTGCCTTCCCTCAGCCCTCCCTGGGCTGCGGGCACTCACTGGTCTGTGCTGAGGGGACTGGTGTGCTTGGCTCTGATCTTCGCAACTCCCTGTCTGAAGTTGCAAAGCCTCGGGACTCACTAGATCCTCCCCCCGAAGTATTTTTAGTTTTCCCTTGTGGCCTTTTCCCCAGGACAGAAGACCAGACACAGTTCTGTCCTCGCAAGCAATCTACAGAAAGCTGGAAATTCAGCTTCCTTCTGATGCAGCCCAGAGCTGCACTGAATTCTGACTCCTCCAGGTTCGGCTCGGACCCCCTGCCATACATCAGGAGGCCCTGCACCGTGCCCGGTGCCATCTGTAACATTCCCTGCCCATCCCCACCTCTGTGGGGTCAAAGGAGCATCTCCAGTTACAGACTAGGACACTGAGATGTGTGGCGGGTGACCAGGGAGGGGGTCGGGGGGCAGCTGAGGCCAGAGGCCTCCACTTCGTGGCTTGGTCAGGTCGTGAACGTGCCCTTTAAGCAGGCGTGGACCCCCCTGGGTGGTGAGAACTGGGGCAAGATCGGTTTAGAATCAGGCTGTCAGAGCCACAGGGTGAGCCTTCTTTCTTATAAATGAAGCAGAGTTGAGAAGGCCTCCATCTGGGATAACTTTGGTGACATTGTTTGCTCCAAGTGTATCAGTAAGGTGTCTATAAGTGAATGACAAGAGTCATTAAATGCCTGTTTATCTCATTCAGGTTTCCCAGGTGGCGCTAGTGGTAAAAGAACCCGCTTGTCAATGCAGGAGGCAAGAAACGCAGGTTCGATCCCAGGGTTGGGAAGATCCCCTGGAGGAGGGCATGGCAACCCACCCCAGTATTCTTGCCTGGAGAATCCCAATGGACAGAGGAGCCTGGTGGGCTACAGTCCATGGGGTCACAAAGATTCAGACACGACTGAAGTGACTTAACACACACACAAATCACTGGTAAAACATGAATCTTTTACTTTCTAAAAATATGATGTAATGCTCTAAAGATATTCTAAATACCCTTAAGATTAAAGTACAGTCTGAAAACTGGCAGACTATAACATAATTATCCATCTTTTTCACATCTTCTTTCTTTTTGTAGGACTACTACATTCATTTGAATATATATATATATATATATATATATATATATATATATATATATAAAATAGTTCCCTGAAATTTGTATAGTTGAGCAGGGCTGAAGTTGGGAATGTTTTTGCTATCTTTCAGTGATGTTCCCAATGTCTTCTGTTTACAAGAAGGCAGTTCCCAGTTTATGCCCGTAGCTCGTATCTTTTGGAGAAGCATTTAAAATCACTAAATTCTCTTCTGTAAAGGAGGGGATTCTATTAAATGATCTGTATGTTTTCCTGACATGTTTGCTAACACAAATATATGTATTTAGTTAAACAGCTGTATAGTCATATTTTGAGTCTTGAAAACAAGCATAAAATATATCTATTACATATTGTGTATCATAACCTATATAGCATGTGCACATATATACATGCATTGTATATAAACAATAATTTACAATATATAAATGTATTTACATAGTATATGGTTATATATATATATAAATGGATACATGTAGATAACATATCAGTTCATTTCAGTTCAATCATTCAGTCGTGTCTGACTCTTGCGACCCCACGGACTGCAGCACGCCAGGCCTCCCTGTCCATCACCAACTCCCGGAATTTGCTCAAACCCATGTCCATCGAGTTGGTGATGCCATCCAACCCTCTCATCCTCTGTCGTTTCCTTCTCCAGGGTGCTGGAGACGCCTTTAAGGGCGTGTGGTACCTCCCTTAGATGGGTGGTCAGAGATCGGCCATCAGGATGGAGGAGGGATTTGCAGACAGTGCTAACAATCAGGACGGTTCCTCCACTGTTTCTTCTAGGTTAACAGCCTTTTCTTCTGTGACCCCTTGTCCTACCACCCGTGGTCTTGCAGACACAGCTCTTCTCTCTAGGTTTTCTAAATATCATTTTGTTTCACCGATGGCCTCGCTGGATTTTAGACTTGATCAGTAATTTCAATTTAATAGTAACACAAGCATGCCTTTACCGCTCTGTTAAAATCCGTGTCACACCCTAGATGGCCTCGCTGCCCTGTGGTCCCCGGTGTTGAAGGCCGAGGGTGAGCTGTAGGGAGGGGCAGTGTGGGGGTCGGGAACGTGGGCTCTGCAGCCACCAGCCTGCAGTTTAAGCCCGGGGCTGCCCTCTGCACCCTGTGTTGCACTGACAAATCACACCTCAGTTACCTCACCTGTAAAATGGGGATAATGACGGCTGCCAGCCTCGCTGCAGTGAAGATTAGTTAGGTGAACTTGTGTGAAATGCTTTTCACATGACCTGACTAATGGTAAACACAAAATGATCATAGCTACATTATTACTAAACAACAGATTAAAAAAAAATCAGTAACCCACAGATGGTATCTATTATAGACTCTTTAATTACAAAATTATTGAAACATGTTATTCTAATACATATTAGAAAATGGAAAAATATGGAATTTCATAATATAATTCTCCTTTTCTGGATTTCAGTTTCAGTAGAGTGTTTCCCTATGAGGAAAACAGTAATAACAACTCGTTCACGACCTCTGCCCTTTTAAGTCACATAACTATGGTAAACCAAATTATTATATATGTGTGTTCTGATGTCATAAAAGTACAGTTTACAATGTACGTTCTCTTTATAAGTTATGAGTATTATTGAAAGTGAAAGTCGCTCAGTCATGTCTGACTCTTTGCGCCCCCATGGACCATACAGTCCGTGGAATTCTCCAGGCCAGAATACTGGAGTGGGTAGCCTTTCCCTTCTCCAGGGGATCTTCCCAACCCAGGTCTCCCGCATTGCAGGCAGATTCTTTACCAGCTGAGCCATAAGGGAAGCAAGCCCAAGAATACTGGAGTGCGTAGCCTATCCCTTCTCCAAGGGATTTTCCTGACCCAGGAATTGAACTAGGGTCTCCTGCATTGCAGGTGGATTATTTACCAACTGAGTTATGAGGGAAGCTCTGAGTATTACTAATGACCTCCATTTATGGGACTTTCTCCCAAGTGTGAGGCCCCAAGGAACAGGATTAGAAACATATATTTTTGTCATTTTATTTTCTAATTTTGGTAAAGTATTGTCATCCCTACTGGAAAATGAGGAGGTAGGCTTCCCTGGTGGCTCAGATGGTTATGCGTCTGTCTGCAATGCAGGAGACCCGGGTTCGATCCCTGGGTTGGGGAGATCCCCTGGAGAAGGAAACGGCAGCCCACTCCAGTATTCTGGCCTGGAGAATCCCATGGATGGAGGAGCCTGGTGGGTACAGTGCATGGGGTCACAGAGAGTCGGACATGACTGAGCGACTTCCCGTCACTTCAAGATGATGAGAAGGATGGAATGACTTAGTGATGGTCACACAGCTAGTATTTGAGTTGGATTTAGAAAATCAGGCCTGCGAACATTTTTTCTGCAAATCACTCTGCCATATTTCCTTCCTATACAATAAAGTGACAAATATGATATCAAGTAGCCAGGGAAGTGCTCCTTGGAAGGGGGGGAGTGGGAAAAGAGAGATGTCAATTTTAATACATATATTTTATGCATTATATATTTCCTGGATATCATCTGTCACAACATTTCTGTTTTTTTTTTCTTACACTTGTATTGATATATTTGACAAAATTCTTATTTTCTACTGTAGGTAGCTTTATATACTCTGTCAGTGGGACTTTGTTTATCTAGCTTTCTTTTTCTTTTTAGTTTGATGTTGGTCTTTAGAGGATCTTTTTTAAGGCATAGCAAACCTGGATGGTTAGGCTGAAGACATCTAAGAGAATGGGAAACAGAAGCGATAACAAAATAATTAAACTTAACTCATAGTGAAGCTTTATCGATTTGTATTTGCAGTGCTCAAGGTTGCAGCCACAGGTTTTTTTTTTTGCCCCCTGGAAGTGCCAATAAAAAGGTCAATATAGAACATGAATGCACAAATGAATGTAGTTTTAGGACGGCTGATCCTAGTTTAAAATGAAATAATTCAGGCTGTTACAATCTGGACATGTAACCCCCATGAGGTCAATTAAAAAGAAGTGTGTGAGCGATGTTTCTGGGCAAACCTGTGTTCGGGAAGGCTGGGAGACCATAACAAGATAGATTTGTGCTTGCTATTGACTACTCTTGCTGGTGGACGAACAGGGCGGGCTGTTTATTAAAAGCCCGAAGTTCAAGCGGCAGCCTCCCACGATACCAGCCTGCAGAGGAGGAAGACTGACAAATCACCACGGCCTTGACTCACAGTGGCCTTTGTGGGCAGTGTCCCTGTGGCCCCAGAGGCTAGTAAGAGTTTACAAGTGGTGCTGGGTAGTTAGCTCTCCCCCCCCCCTCAGCTTCCAGCCCCCAGTGAGGTCTCCAGCAGCAAGCTGGGAATTGTTCTGAGACTCACTAACACCTTAGTGTCCAGGACATGCCTGCTTTTATTTGGCGAACAGAGGCCTGCAAAAATGCCATGTGGTCCTTTCCAGAATGGTATCTGCTATTGGAAAGGAGCTCTACTGTTGGGCACAGTAGTTATTAAGGGTATCTCTAGGTGCCAAGGGGCTTCCCTGGTGGCTCAGACAGTAAGAAATCTGCCTCCAAAGCCGGAGACCTGGGTTCAATCCCTGGGTCGGGAAGATCCCCTGGAAAAGGAAATGGCAACCCACTCAGTATTTTTGCCTGGAGAATCCCATGGACAGAGGAGCTACAGTCCATGGGGTCACAAAGAGTCAGACGTGACTGAGTGACCAACACTTGCCTCCTTGTAGGCGCCAATGCTAGATACGTTCCAGGGTGATGGAACCTGCAGGAAGAGAGTCGTGCGTAGAGCCTGTCTCCTGCTCAGACACGAGCATGCTGAGTGCTTTTGTTCCTCAGCCCTTGAGGCCTTTACGTCCTCGCTGGCCTGCCTGCCTCCTTCCCAAGGCAGGCTCTACTGTCGGGGTGTCATCCTCACCCACCTCCTCCCAGCTGGAGCGCATCAGATGCCTGGGCTTCCACAGCCTTTGCACCACGCTGGTTCGTGTCTGGAAACACGTCTGACCCCCAACTCCTTTATGTGCTCCCCTGCTACTCTTCCTTCAGGCCTCAGACTCCCACATCACGTTTTCAGGGCGTCTTTCCTGACCTCCCTGCTCCCTCCTCCTGAGATCGGCGGCAGTCCCTCCCAGGCTCTCCCGCAGCCTGGGGTCTCCTGGGGCCGCGGCCACAAAGTGCCTCTGACTGTGCTGCCTGCAGCAGCAGAGGCGTCCGCCTTCATCCCCGGAAGCTGGTCGTGTGAAACCAGTGTTGGCAGGACCACGTTCTCTGCAGGGAGAGTCTGGGCCCTGCCCCTCCCCTGGCTTCTGGCGTGGCTGGCAGCACTTGGCGCCCCTGGGCTGGGAGAAGCATCGCTCCGTCTCTTCACCCGGCGTCTCAGAGCGTGCTCCTCTCGCAGCATCTTCCCTCCATGCAAAGCCGCCTCCGTAGCTCTCCCTTCTTATGAGGAGACCAGTCTCCCTGGATTAGGGTTTAGTAGGATTGGACGGGAATGACCTCCTCTTAACCTGATTCCATCTGCAAAGGCCCCGTTTCCAAATAAGAGCATGCTTAGGGGTCCTGGGAGATAGAACCTCTCCATGTCTTCAGGGAGGGTCACAATTTGACCCAGAGCCCAGAGCAACCAGGCACTGTCTGCCAGTCACGCTGCTCGTGTGTGGTCGCTCTGTCCACACGTGCGTCCCCTGGAGCAGACCGACCTCCGTTAGTTCACCTCTGGCTCCGTCTGGCTCCACAGGAAGCGGCTGGCATGCAGTGAATGCTCCAGAATTTTTATGAGGGCATCTCTCTTCTGCCCCTCAGCTCCCGCGTTCAGTCTCCCACCGGGTCGGGGGTCAGCAGCAGGCTCCTCTGTGGAGGGGAGGGGGCCAGACCTTTACACAGAGGCAACGGTCGGAGCAGGTTTCCTGCAGTGGTCCCTGCACATGGAGCCCACAATGGCATTCTGGCCAGTTTGACCGAAATGTCGTTAGACATGATTTGTCTCAGTGTAGTGGCAAAATGGCTTAGAAGAAACTGGAATTGTGACTTTGAAAATTGCTCATGCTTCTATTTTGCCTTTGAGATATTTTTGTTTATTACAGTGGAAAATTGTGAGGAAAATTGCTGTTTTTCTTCATTTTGGATAGTTAAGACATCTATTCTCATTTACAGCTAGACTCATTTGAAGTAAAGAAGTCTGTGAACTGGGAATACAGAGCATATTAAAATAACGCCACGAATGCCAAATCCTTTCTAACTAAAGGATTGGGTAAAATCACATCCTTTGACTGTCTCGGAAACTGCATTTGCAGATTTGAGGGCCCTTCCCTAAAACCAGGTGTCAGTTCACCTCCCTTACGTTAGCAGCCTGTTTTTAGGCGGCTCGCTTAGAGTGACTTTTCACAATTCCATTTGCTCTGCATATAGCGTGCTGATATCATGTTTACACATTCTGGTCGTCTGACTAATTCTAGCAGAAGGATGAATTCTGATATGTTTGAGTATCAAGATGCTTTGTTTATATTTTGACTTTATTCCCTGACTAGAAACACCACCCTCTGTTAGGTTTAAAAAAACAAAACAAAACACTTTTGGCCATATGTATTGACAATAAAAATATTTTGTCATCTATAGATATGTAACACTTTATATTGCCACTATGTTTCCACTATTTCACTTCTAACTCAAGTTGAGAACTCTAAAACTTGTTACATATAAACAGTATATGTAAACTTGTTATATATATATATATATATACGTGTGTGTGTGTACGGCAGATTTTTGTTTCTTTAGGGAGATATCTAGTAAGCAAAGGTCTCTTGACAGTTGACTGAATTATACTTGCCTTTTCATATAAAAGGTAGGGCATACCTGGGTCATTTTTCCCATGAGTAGGTCTTAGTAAATACACTTGAATCTGCGGTGTGTGGTTTTTATTTTGTGGTGCTTGCTATTTTAAATTGGCAACCCACTCCAGTATTCTTGCCTGGAGAATCCCAGGGACGGGGGAGCCTGGTGGGCTGCCGTCTATGGGGTCGCACAGAGTCATACACGACTGAAGCAATTTAGCAGCAGCAGCTATTTTAAGGAAAGTGAGCTGGAATGGAATCATAACGTATAATGTAGCTTTTAGTATCAGGTTTTAGTGCTCAATGCACCTTGAGTTTCCTTGATTCAATTTGGTATCTGTTATAGGAACTGTTTGTTCTGAATTTAGGAACAGAATTTACTCTGAGAAATAACAATGTTTGTTTCATGTTTCAAAGTACACAAGCTTAGTGATAATCCTGTTTAATGTGAATGCTGTAGCCATACAATAATTGCAGATGCTTCTAGTGTGCAGTTCACTCTAACAAAAGACAACAATTTGACTTTTAATATTCATGAAGTCTGTTAAAGAGTTCTGATCTGCATGTATGTGGGATGACTTCAGCTGTCTCTAACTGGGTGCGTCAACATGGCTCTTTAGAAAACACAGGTGAGAGACTTAACAAGGTTTAACCGAGATGATAGGATAGATCAGAGGTTACTAAAAATTGTGAGGAGAAAGGGGATCCTGACAGATGAGGGGATTAAGAGAGTTTATATAAATTATCACAGAATATAAACTCTCTAAATGCCATGACTTTGTGTTTTCTAAATATGAGTTAAAATGATAAATGATAGCATCATTTTAATAATCCAAAAGTGTAATATTTAGCACATTTTCTAAGAAAAACTGTAAGCTAATAATTTGAGTTTTAATTTTTGTGAAAAGCTTTATGGAATTATCTAACAAAACTATATGTAAAGAACTAGCTTATATGTTGCTTTAATTTTATTTTCAGTTAATATCGTATATTGATGAAAAGCTCTGGCCTTGGACATCATATTAAACCCCATGTAAAATAAGGAAATGGATTTGGCTGAGAGGAAATAATAACATTGAAGTTCGCTTCTTTTCCAAAGTGAAAACACTTCTTGACCGAATCTAAATTATTTTTTTAAGAAACCAACTTTATATATAATTCACATAGCATACAATACACCAATTTAAAGTATACAGTTCAATGGGCTTTAGCATAGGTTCATATTTGGGCAGTCATAATCACTGTTAATTTTAGCACATTTTCATCACCACAAAGGGAGACCCACATCCTGTATTTATTACCCCTTTGTCCTAATATTTCAGACTATTCCACTCAGCCCCAAGTAGCCACTAAGTTACTTTCTCTGTCTACAGGTTTGTCTACTCCAGACGTTTTGTATAAGTGGGGTCATAAAGCTTGTGGGCTCTGACTGGCCTCTTTGACTTAGCACAGTGTTTTCAAGGTTGCCTACGTTATTGTTTGTCTCAGTACACCGCCGTCCACTGCTGAATAATATTCCTTCATGTGGATAAAGGGCAGTTTTCACCATTCATCCTGTGACAGATACTTGAGTGGTTTCCACCATTTAGCTGTTGTAAACAGTTCTTCTGTGAATGTTTGCGTACAGTTTCTTGTCTGTACAACTATTTCATGTTCCTTAGCATGTGTGCCCAGGAGGAAAACTGCTGGCTGATATGGTGACTCTCTGTTTAAAAAGCGAGGGACTGCACGGCTGGGTCCCCAGGGGGCTGTGCCATTCTTTGTCCCCAGCAGCAGAGCGCAAGGACTTCTCTGTGGCCTCCCCAGGGAGCGTGGGACGCCGTCTCACTCTGGGTTTGAGCTGCAGTTCTCTGATAATACAGTGGCAAACATCTTTTTTTTTTTTATTGACTATTCATGTGTATACATTTCTTGGAAAAGTTATCTATTCAGCTTCATTGTGAAATTATTGTTACTAATTCAACTTATTTTTAACTTTGATGATTTTCAGTCTTGCCCATACTTTAGATCCTAACAGCAAGACTTTTCCAATCAAAAAAAAAAAAAGCAAAGCAAACTGCCCTTGGTGTTACCTTCCCTCCTGTGCTCTCCTTTCTCTCGCAGCCTCCGTGCACTCCCTCCTGTTCACAGCCTCCGGTCTCAGCCCATATATCTCCTCCACAGGGAAGCTTGCCCTGATTGCGCTAGACGAGGGTGGGTGGCCCTATCCTCTGCTCCGAGGGAAGCGTGTGCTTGTGTTTAAAGGACTGGAGTGGTCACACAGTCACCGCCGCAGTCAGATCTGTCTCCAGCTGCTTGGCCTGCACTTCATTTTTGACCCCTAATACCGCTGAGGACTTGCCCAGGAACTCACATCTGTCCGTGAGCGATCCAGGATTCAAGCCCTGATATCTGATCCCTGATATCTGATCCCAGAGCCCAGCCTCTTCGTCTCCACTGGTTTATCTCGCTCCTTTTGGCGGTCTGTAATTCTTGTGAGTGAGTGAAAGTTGCTCGGTCCATTCCAACTCTTTGCCACCCCATGGACAGTCAGGGGATGTCAGTCAAGCCTGTCGGGCTTCTCTGTCCATGGGATTCTCCAGGCCAGATACTGGAGTGGGCTGCCATTTCCTTCTCCAGGGGATCTTCCCAACCCAGGGATCGAGCCCAGGTCTCCTGCATTGCAGGTGGATTCTTTACCCTCTGAGACATCAGGGAAGCAAATAATTAAGTTCTAAACAGAGTCGGCATTCTTTTGAAAGCCTAGCAAGATTTAGAGTTCCATTCAATGCCACCTTTCCCAATGGTAACAACGGGCTGCTTGACCTTCCTATAACAGATGCTGCCATGCATACAGCAGAGGTTTCTGCCATACTAACAGTGATTGGCGTAATGTAACCTGGGCACTGGACACTCGGGAGGGTGAGCACTAAGGCTCTGCCCCCAGGGGGTACTCCTGAGCCCTGTCACAGAACAGGGGCCGGTCACACCGCCCCCACCCCAAGACTGCAGAGGCCCCTCCACCCCTCACTGTCTTTGCTCAGCTCACCCTTGTTCATCCTTCAGAATACTGATGAGACATCACTGCCTCTGGAGACCAACCCTCCAGATCCAGACCACATGCCCTGTGGAGTGTGGAGGAAAACTGGAATCTTCTCTAATCCACACAAGTCCGCACAACATAATTTAACTCTTGCTCTGTCTGCTCTCACCGATAACTCCTTGGGAGCAGATGCTACAAGGGGGAGTAAACTCTGGATTTGCAGTATGTCTCACACACGTGTTAGTTGAATGAATAAATAGACTTGCCTGGACTCTCTATCTCAGCCATGGTGTAGCTGTGTATATGGCATAGTATGGCATAGCTAATGTCTGTAATTGCACTCAAGTAGATATTTTCAGTTTAGCTATATAGAATTAATAAACCAGTATAAAGTATTTCATTAAAAAAAACCCAGTATCTTTGGATTTTGAATAATATACTAGCTGCTAATGTAGTATGGTTCCTAATTTGTCTCCAAAGTGGTGGCAAGATTCCATACATTGTAACCAGAAAGGTGACAGGCTCATGGGAGGAAACAGTGAGGTCGTTTATGCCCCCTGGTCCCAGGCGTTTGGTAAATGACACTGGCTTGGCGACCCAAGGCCGCCCCCAAACTCTGCCTTCACATTCATTAGATGTTTTTATTCCTTCTTCATTCAAGCATGTGTAGTTGCCAAGGACAAAAAAGCACTTTCTATCTAGAAATGTACTTTACAGTCGCTTTTCTGGAGTGTCCTTATTGTTAGCTGTCAAAGGTTCCTTCTGAGTTCTTGCTGAGGGAGAAGTAACACTGCCAGCCGGGTGCACAGTTAGTTCTTTAAGCTGCACTGCGTAAAACCCACTGAGGCAGGAAGCCATGCAGGGCTGGATGGCTTGTGAACCCGATCTGCTTCTTTTATTCATCCTGGGAAGACACTTAACACCTTCCCTTGCTTTATCTGCTGTTCCACATTTGTACTTGAAGGCTATCATGTTACTATTGCTAAAAGCTGTGGGCTAGAATTTGGAGACGCCCTCTAAAGAACTCTTCACCATCAGGGTGTGCACTTTAGTGAGACTGCCTAGTGTTTCTCTGTAACATTCGCATCTATTGCTGCAAATTCCATGTACATATCCCTGAAATAAAGATGCACAGTACCTAGTACAGTTTTCAAGCTATATATGATGAAAATACAGCGTTCTGGTGTGGTCCGCAGAGAAAATAAATCTTGTTTTCTCTCTCTTTTCATTTCTCTCTGTCCACCCCCACCATTTCTCTTTACCAAGAAATTGGTCATTCGGATGTCTTGAGTTTGGAATTAAAGCTCTTCTTTCTTCTGCCTAAATGCTTCTTTTGCTCTGGAAAATAAGAGGAGGAGGAAGGCTCCTTCTGCAGATGCAGACATACTAAATTAATATCCTGAAGCCATAACCCAGTTACAGGACAAAGGGCCATCCAAGCTGAAGCAGCCTCTTCATGAAAGGCCAGAACAGCAGCTCCAAGAACCAGCCTGTCTCTGAAACATCAAGAAGATCTCCTTCAAACAGGCACATGCTAGCCTAGCTTTTTATTCTTTGACAGTCGAATAATTAATTGCAATGAATTTGTAAGATTATTAAAAGCTTTGAATTGGGTGGAGAGAAATAAGGAACATAAATCTTGCTTTTCATTTTTTTTGTTGTTTATTATAAGTGGCTGTCAGGGCTGTTTTTAATTTATTTAATATTCTTATTAATAACAAGTCTAATTAAGAAATCCATTAGAAGTCTGTGAAGTTAATTTAACAGGGGGAAATCCTAATGGAGTGTTATTGGAATTGTCTTTATTAAAAGAATGTCAGAGGCTTTCATGGGTCCTTAATCAGAATCTTCTGTCATCTGAATTAGACAATGTAGTCAAACTTGTATATTTTTAGATTTTTATTATTCGAGCTTGTCTCAAAGCATTTTTGGCATATGTTATATATGTCACTGAGTAGTTACATCTCCCAGATATTAGTGGCTGGTATGCTGTCAGGAGTTTGGAAATTGGATGACTTTAATTTATATAAAACATTTTGAGTGTAGAAGATTAAATTATATTTACCCCTAATGAATTCAGCATCTTAAAATTCAGTGACCAGCAGTCACTGCGGAAGTCCACACGAGAGCTTTCAATCAAGCATGCATTACAAAAGCAAATCATTCACTTCTCTAGAACGGTCTGTATTTTCTGCCTCCACCTCAGCATATACACACAGGTATAAAATATGTTTTAGGAAATCGAGGATGTGATTTTAGAATGCCTGAGGCTATCTTTTGATCATGATAAACTATAATTTCACATGTTATCTATGTAGACGTTACTGAAAAGTTGTTAAGTCAAAACTCAGGGGTGGTTTCTTTGTCCAGTTTAACAATCGTTTCGGATGTTAGGGATTTCTCTCTCTTGCAGAGGCTGAGAAGTTTGCGATATATTCTCTTTCGGGGGCTGGAAACTTCTTGTGAGGAACAGGAGTGCTTGTAAAGTGCAGTCCCTGCAACACTTAGGAGAATGTCATTTGTGTCTACCTAAGGTAGAAAGTGTTCTTGCCTGGAGAATCCCAGGGACGGGGGAGCCTGTTGGGCTGCCGTCTATGGGGTCACACAGAGTCGGACACGACTGAAGTGACTTAGCAGCAGCAGCAGCAAGGTAGAAAGTGTTCTTGCCTGGAGAATCCCAGGGAAGGGGGAGCCTAGTGGGCTGCCGTCTATGGGGTTGCACAGAGTCATACACGACTGAAGCAATTTAGCAGCAGCAGCAGCAGCAACATAGAAAGAGGCAGGTCAGGTAGTCTGGTATTCCCATCTCTTTCAGAATTTTCCACAGTTTGTTGTGATCCACACAGTCAAAGGCTTTGGCATAGTCAATGAAGCAGAAATAGATGTTTTCCTGGAAGTCTCTTGCTTTCTCCGTGATCCAGGGGATGTTGGCAATTTGATCTCTGGTGCCTCTGCCTTTTCTAAACCTGCTTGAACATTTGGAAGTTCATGGTTCACATATTGCTGAAGCCTGGTTTAGAAAATTTTGAGCATGACTTTACTAGTGTGTGATATGTGTGCAATTGTGTGGTAGTTTGAGCATTCTTTGGCATTGCCTCTTGAGAAACCTGTATGCAGGTCAGGAAGCAACAGTTAGAACAGGACATGGAACAACAGACTGGTTCCAAATAGGAAAAGGAGTACGTCAAGGTTGTATACTGTCACCCTGCTTATTTAACTTATATACACAGTACATCATAAGGAACGCTGGGCTGGAAGAAGCACAAGCTGGAATCAAGATTGCTGGGAGAAATACAATAACCTCAGATATGCAGATGACACCACCCTTATGGCAGAAAGTGAGGAGGAACTCAAAAGCCTCTTGATGAAAGTGAAAGAGGAGAGTGAAAAGGTTGGCTTGAAGCTCAACATTCAGAAAACGAAGATCATGGCATCTGGTCCCATCACTTCATGGGAAATAGATGAGGAAACAGTGGAAACAGTGTCAGACTTTATTTTTTTGGGTTGGTAGCAGTTGCTCAGTCATATCCGACTCTCCGCGACCCCATGGACTGTACTGTGCCAAGCTCCTCTGCGCATGGAATTTTCTGGGCAAGAGTTACTGGAGTGGGTAGCCATTCCCTTCTCCAGGGGATCTTCCTGTCCCAGCAATTAAAACTGTGTCTCTGACATTGCAGGCGGATTCTTTACAGTCTGAGCCACCAGGAAATTAGCATTCCGGGTTAACTTTTCTTTCCTCTCTTCCTCCTTCCCATCCTCCCTTCCTCCCCTTTCCTTCCTCCTTCCCTCCCTTCCAACTAAATGATCAATATTGTCGTCCTGTCTCCATGGGGGATTGGTTTCAGGATCCCGTGGATTCCAAAACCCAAGGATGCTCCAGTCTGTCTTACACAATGTCAAGTACAGTCGGCCCTCGCTGTCTATGGACCGGAGCCTGGGGTTGCTTGAATCCACAGATGGGGGTATGGAAGGCCAACTGCAGTGGGTTAAGTTTTTCTAGGGATGAATGTTAATATGTCTGTAAAGAAAAGAAATGCATTTTAGGAAGAATATTTCACTCCATTGTTCCCGATCAGGAGGTGAGAGGGCTTGTTAAAACACAGTAATGGTCCTTACCGCAGTTTCTGGTTTGGTGACTGGGTGTGGCCCCGGAGCTGGCATTTCCACAAACTTCCAAGTGTTGCCGACATTGCCAGTCCATGGAGCACACTTTCAAAGCCATCCCTTTATGGGCCCCGTTTGGAGTCCTCCTCCGACCCTGCCTCCACTCTTTCTCTGTTGTGTGTGGAATTGCCTCCTGCACCCTTTGTCTCGGGCTGTTTAGCTCCTTGGTGCCTCTCAGGCAGCCACAGATGTCTTCATTCCTTCTCCTCCCCATTGTCCAGTAATATCGATCTATGTCATCCAGCCATCTGAGAGCTGCTATTCCCTATGTCACCCAAGGATTTGGGAAGACAGTCTTCTGAAGCCACTGCGTTTTTCATGAGTCCTTAATCAGCGTCATGATCTGATCGTGCCCTTCCTTCAGAGTCGAGTCTCGGTGTTTGTTTTAGTTGGTGAGTTTATTTTCCAAAGGAAGGCCCTTCTAATACTCTCTCAAATTCTTTTTATTGTTTTATTATTCTTTTATTATTATTATTTTCTAATTAATTTTTTATTGAAGGATTATTGCTTTACAGAATTGTGTTGTTTTCTGTCAAACCTCGACATGAATCAGCCATAGGTGTACGTATATCCCCTCCCTTTTGAACCTCCCTTCCGTCTCCCTCCCACCCCACCCACTAGTTTTACACAGAGCCCCTGTTTGAGTTTCCTGAGCCATAGAGCAAATTCCCGTTGGCTGTCTACTTTACATATGACAATGTAAGCTTCCATGTTACTCTGTCCGGACGTCTCACCCTCTCCTCCCCTCTCCCCGCGTCCATAAGTCTGTTCTCTATGTCTGCTTCTCCACTGCTGCTCTGTAAATACATTCTTCAGTACTATTTTCCTCGATTCCATGTGTATGTGTTAGAATATGATGTTTAGCTTTCTCTTTCTGACTCACTTCACTCTGTATAATAGGTTCTAGGTTCATCCACCTCATTAGAACTGACTCAAATGCATTTGTTTTTAAGACTGAGTAATGTTCCACTGTGTATATGTACCACAACTTCTTTATCCCTTCATCTGTCGATGGACATCTAGGTTGCTTCCATGTTCTAGCTATTGTAAATAGTGCTGCAGTGAACAATGGGATACATGTGTCTTTTCCAATTTTGGTTTCCTCAGGGTATACGCCTAGGAGTGGGATTGCTGGGTCATATGGTGGTTTTATTCCTAGTTTTTTAAAGAATCTCCATACCGTCTTCCACAGTGGCTGTATCAATTTACATTCCCACCAGTAGTACAAGAGCATTCCCTTTTCTCCACACCCTCTCCAGCGTTTATTGTTTGTAGACTTTTTGATGATTGCCATTCTGATCCATGTGAGGTGATTTCTCATTATAGTTTTGATTTGCATTTCTCTAATAATGAGCATCTTTCCATGTGTTTGTTAGCCATCTGAATGTCTTCTTTGAATAAATGTCTGTTCATGTCTTTTTGCCACTTTTTGATTGGATTGTTTGTTTTTCTGGTATTGAGTTGTATGTTCAGTTCAGTCGCTCAGTCGTGTCCGACTCTCCGCAACCCCATGAATCACAGCACGCCAGGCCTCCCTATCCATCACCAACTCCCTGAGTTCACTCAAACTCATGTCCACAGAGTCGGTGATACCATCCAGCCATCTCATTCTCCGTCGTCCCCTTCTCCTCCCACCCCCAACCTTTCCCAGCATCAGAGTCTTTTCCAGTGAGTCAACTCGTCGCATGAGGTGGCCAAACTGCTTGTATATTTTGCAAATTAATCCTTTGTCAGTTGTTTCATTTGCTATTATTTTCTCCCATTCTGAGGGTTGTCTTTTCACCTTGCTTATAGTTTTTTTGCTGTGCAAAATCTTTTTAATCAGGTCCCACTGGTTTACTTTTGTTTTTGTTTCCGTTAGTTTAAGAGGTGGGTCATAGAGAATCTTGCTTTGATTTATGTCATCAAGTGTTCTGCCTGAAAATCTTATTGAAAGATATCTGAACACTTTACAGGAATTGTGCTATGATCATAAATACTGTTAGACATTTCAAATGTGTAAACTTCTGTAAAGATTTCTAACAGTTGCTTACGAACAATCAAAATATATAGAAAGAAAGAAAAAAGAGATTGGTAGTACCAAACCTGTTTAAAAATTATGGTTGTAACTGTCTATATCAGGGAATATTTATGTTTGGATAAAATGATTAAAGTTTTAATTTAAAAGGACTGGCAACAATGGAATCTAGTTGAAGCAGTTCAATTTTTAAAACTGTATGTTGAGTTTCAGCTTTGTATTTACACTTAATTTGTTTTCATGTGATTTAAAATATGTTGATAGCTATCATTTTCATTGAGTTTTCCTAATAATTCTGCTACTAATGTAAGTATAACTTTTGAAACCTATCTAGGGGTCAACATTTTGTCTTTGGTCAATATAATTGCTATTTTATCTTTGGAAACTGGCACAGAAATGTGATTATATTTCTGAATTGCTATCTTTACAGGGATTCATATTTTCTCTAAATTGAAATTCTTGAGAACTTCAATAATATTCAAGGCTATTCATATAAATTGACTAGACATATGAGACAGAAAAATCAAAGTTGGATTGATGTCTATGAGAAATCATCAAATATTTCACATAACTGATGTCAAAAGATATGGGTATATAAAAACTTCACATAATGCATTTTGATTATGAAGTGTGGATCTGGACTAGATCACATCAAAAGCCTGAGACTTACATAACCTGAAGTCTCAATATTTGACAAGATAAACTTCATTTTTCTTGATGAGGACACACATGCCACTAGAATGAGCACTTCTTAAAAAAACATGGAAACACAAAGTACTAGCAATGATTTTTTTCTATCCAAAAAATAAGTAGCAAAATAGTTCATGATGGCAGCTCATCCAAAAGAAATAAAAATAATTGAAAATTCTTAATGAATTCCTCAAGATGTATCCTTAAGTAAGACTGTATCTCATATTGAGGGAATTAAAAATATCAAAGGATCTGATGCAGTTTTAAAACTTTGTTCTTGAAAACTTGCAGTTTTTCAAATTATAATTCTGTTCAGTTTCTCCTTTTTTTCATTTTTAGTTGATAAGAAACTTTATTCAGAACAGAGCACTTGAAAAATTGTGTGTGTGTGTGCATGTGCCCAGTCATGTCCAGTTCTTTGAGACCCCATGGACTGCAGCCTGCTAGACTCCCCTGTCCATGGAATTTTCCAGGCAAGAATACTGGAATGGGTTACCATTTCCTTCTCCAGGGGATCCTCCCAACCCAGGGGTCGAACCTGTGTTTCCTGTCTCTTACATTGGTAGGTGGATTCTTTACTACTAATGCCACCAAGTTTTAGTGTATGATAAAGTGGCTTATAAATCAGTTAGGGAATAGAGCTTTTTCTGTTTGTTTTCATTACGCACTTCTTGGATAACTAGCTGATCATTTGAGAGAAAAGAAATTAAGTTAGATTAGCACAAGAAATTAGCTGAAAAAGATTTAATTTTGAAAAACGATGGCTTAATCACCTAGAAAGCAAATACATGACTATCTGATTGCAATAACCTTATAAATTTAAACTTTATAAGAGAACTTTATAAGCATGAAATTAATGAAAATCCAACGGAGAATATCAGTCAGTAAGTCTTTACAAACACAAAGCTTTGGCATGTCCAAAAGCACCATGAAATTAAAATGCAAGTCAAAATCTGGAAAAATTGTTTGCAACAGTATGTCTGTCAAATTCAGAAAAAATAAGCATGGCTTATAGAATGGAAAAAATGTTGAATACATATGAACAGACCAATCATGAAAAAGAAATGTTCATTGTGAATTTAACCAAAAGTCCCATTATTTTAATATTGAATTGGAATAAATGGAGGTAACTGATGATGAAGGTCAGTGATCAAGAACTCTCTCTCAGTTCAGTTCAGTTCAGTTCAGTCGCTCAGTCGTGTCCGACTCTCCGCGACCCCATGAATCACAGCACGCCAGGCCTCCCTGTCCATCACCAACTCCCGGAGTACACTCAAACTCATGTCCACAGAGTCGGTGATGCCATCCAGCCATCTCATTCTTGGCCATCCCCTTCTCCTCCCGCCCCCAACCTTTCCCAGCATCAGAGTCTTTTCCAGTGAGTCAACTCGTTGCATGAGGTGGCCAAAGTATTGCAATTTCAGCTTTAGCATCAGTCCCTCCAATGAACATCCAGGATTGATCTCCTTTAGAATGGACTGGTTGGATCTCCTTGCAGTATAAGGGACTCTCAAGAGTCTTCTCCAACACCACAGTTCAAAAGCATTGATTCTTCGGCGATCAGCCTTCTTCACAGTCCAACTCTCACATCCATACATGACCACGGGAAAAACCATTGCCTTGACTAGACGGACCTTGGTTGGCAAAGTAATGTCTCTGCTTTTTAATATACTATCAAGGTTGGTCATAACTTTCCTTCCAAGGAGCAAGCGTCTTTTAATTTCATGGCTGCAATCAGCATCTGCAGTGATTTTGGAGCCCAAAAAAACAAAGTCTAACACTGTTTCCACTGATTTTCCATCTATTTCCCATGAAGTGATTGGACCAGATGCCATGATCTTTGTTTTCTGAATGTTGAGCTTCAAGCCAACCTTTTCACTCTCCTCTTTCACTTTCATCAAGAGGCTTTTGAGTTCCTCTTCACTTTCTGCCATAAGGGTGGTGTCATCTGCATATCTGAGGTTATTGATATTTCTCCCAGCAATCTTGATTCCAGCTTGTGCTTCATCCAGCCCAGCGTTCCTCATGATGTACTCTGCATATAAGTTAAATAAGCAAGGTGACAATACACAACCTTGACGTACACCTTTTCCTATTTGGAACCAGTCTGTTGTTCCATGTCCAGTTCTAACTGTTGCTTCCTGACCTGCATACAGGTTTCTCAAGAGGCAGGTCAGGTAGTCTGGGATTCCCATCTCTTTCAGAATGTTCCACAGTGTATTGTGATAGACACAGTCAAAGGCTTTGGCATAGTCAATGAAGCAGAAATAGATGTTTTTCTGAAACTCTCTTGCTTTCTCCATGATCCAGCGGATGTTGGCAATTTGATCTCTGGTGCCTCTGCCTTTTCTAAAACCTGCTTGAACATCTGGGAGTTCACGGTTTACATACTGCTGAAGCCTGGCTTGGAGAATTTTGAGCATGACTTTACTAGCGTGTGAGATGAGTGCAATTGTGCGGTAGTTTGAGCATTCTTTGGCATTGCCTTTCTTTGGGATTGGAATGAAGACTGACCTCTTCCAGTCCTGTGGCCACTGCTGAGTTTTCCAAATCTGCTGGCATATTGAGTGCAGCACTTTCACAGCATCATCTTTCAAGACTTGAAATAGCTCAACTGGAATTCCATCACCTCCACTAGCTTTGTTTGTAGTGATGCTTTCTAAGGCCCACTTGACTTCACATTCCAAGATGTCTGGCTCTAGGTCAGTGATCACGCTATCGTGACTATCTTGGTCGTGAAGATCTTTTTTGTACAGTTCTTCTGTGTATTCCTGCCACCTCTTCTTAATATCTTCTGCTTCTGTTAGGTACTACACATGGACATCACCAGATGGTCAACACCACAATCAGATTGATTATATTCTTTGCAACCAAAGATGGAGAAGCTGTATACAGTTAGCGAAAACAAGACCAGGAGCTGACTATGGCTCAGATCATGAACTCCTTATTGCGAAATTCAGACTTAAATTGAAGAAAGTAGGGAAAACCACTAGACCATTCAGATATGACCTCAATCAAATCCCTTATGATTATACAGTGGAAGTGAGAAATAGATTTAAGGGACTAGATCTGATTGATAGAGTGCCTGATGAACTCTATCAATATAGAGGCAAAAAGCAAAGGAGAAAAGGAAAGATATAAGCATCTGAATGCAGAGTTCCAAAGAATAGCAAGGAGAGATAAGAAAGACTTCCTCAGTGATCAACGCAAAGAAATAGAGGAAAACAACAGAATAGGAAAAACAAGAGAACTCTTCAAGAAAATTAGAGATTCCAAGGGAACATTTCATGCAAAGATGGGCTCGATAAAGGACAGAACTCTCTCTAGAGGGCCACAATTTTATACTATAGATATATAAATACATTCTCTTCCATGCAGTATTTCCTATTATGGGAGTGTAAGATACTCCCATACTTAAGATAACACCTCAGGTGCAGATGAATATTTCTGTATGAGAATGTTCAAGAAAGGGTTATTTATGTAGAGTATAGAGGACAGAGTGCTAGCTCTGCTACAAGTTTTTAACACAACTAAAATTTCTTCACTAAACTTTGTGGTAAAAATAGGGAGTATTCTTTGCACAGGGTCAGATACACTTCTGTCATTTATGCTGCTTTCCCTTATTATTTCTGAAATTTTACTGCCAGAATGGAGAAACCAGAGCAGAGTCCCTGTATCACTTAGAAATGCTTGTTTTCTTTACGTCGTGTCAGCTGCTTCATAGACGATTAGCCTCCTTGTTCTGGAAGGATTCCAGTTCACATAATTATAATCTAATTGATATTATGTTCTCCCAGTAGCTTTGGTGATTTGCAGTTTTGTTTTTGCTTCCTGTTTGTCCTGCCATGACTGCTCAGTTGCCCCTACAGGCACTGTCTACACCGTGGCATTTCTCTATGTTTCCATGCACATACTGTGGGCGTATTAAAATAATAACACCAAGTATATTTAAGTCATTTCTTTTACTTTAGAAATTTAAATAGGAGGCATTATTGGACTTTTCTTCTTTCCATGCGGATGTATTTCTTTCACTTTTTTTTTTCTTTCAGTTCAGTTCGGTTGCTCAGTCGTGTGTGACTCTTTGCGACCCCATGAATCACAGTTTTTCTTTACTGAGCACTTAGTATGTACCTGGTTCTTCACGGTGTACACGCCAGTCAGGGAATACAGGCAGGAAACGAGTACAGAGATTATTGCCAGCTGGGATACAGGCTATGAGGTGGATGAAGGGAGAGAGTCCTGGCGGGGTGGAAGGCCTCGCCCTGGACAGAACTGCTGGAGTCTGGGAGTAGGTGAGGGAGTTAGGAAGAGAGACCGAGCGACTCCTGAGAACTTCCTTTATTTCTTTTCTGTTTTAGCTGTCCTGAAGAAAGACCGAGCCGGCTGTACTGCGAGTGCAGGAGCAGCGGTCCAGGGCGAGGACGAGGCAGGGAAAGGCCTCGGGCTGGGAGTCTGGGAGGAGGGAGGCCCGCGGGGCCGCTGTGGGGCTGGGGCTGGGGTCCCAGTCAGACGCGGTCTGTTCCCCTTGGCCGCTGACCCTGCTCACCTCCTTCCTGAGCGGGTGAAGCACGCGAGGGCCGGCGAGCGGTCCTTATCAGAGCTTCCTCGAGCCCCACTGCCACTTAGACGCACAGAGCCAGGCCACGAGACCCCCACAGTGGGCAGCTTCCCGCGAGGCCACCGTCGCAGGCGGCTGAGCAGCGACGCCCCTCCAGCGACGCCCGCCCGTCTCCTCAGGGCTTCCTGCGCGCGCCTCCGGGACTACCGGTCCCCGCCCTGCAGCCGAGGCCGGCGAAGGCTCGGTTGGTGCCCCGCGCGGCGCCTGGAAGAGTGGAAAACCGCCTCAGCTTTTATCTGAAAGTCGAAATCAGGCCCTGGAACTGCACCTAGGGGGTTTCAGTGTATGTGGTGTGACAGTTTGAGGTGGTAGTTTGGAGGCATGGAAACCTGCTCCACCTGTGGTCCTCACTCCCCCAGGTCTCCCTGACTTAAAACTCTCTTTTCCTGTCTGCAATGTACTCTTTTCATGACTGCCTGCATCACTTTTTTTCTTTTTCTTTTTTTATTTAATTTAAAGGCCGAAATAAGTTAACTGACTTCTCAAAGCCACACAGCTTTTTAATACCAGAACTGGGTTCTCATCCTTCCGCTAGTTAGTAATTATTCACTTGTCCCTTGAGATGTGGAGGGTGTGTCAGGCCTGTGCTGAGAACCAGGAAAACAAATGTGGTTGAGACAAGACCCTGACATTAGGCTGCTAACCTAACCTGACCTTGTTGAGCGAAGAAAGTGGGCTGAAGGAATAAGGTGCTGCAGGGGGACTGAAGTGGGGCTGAGCAACCCCGAAGGACGGGATTGTAGAATCTGTACTTCAACTGAAAAACAATTCAAGTGGGAGAGTTTTGATGGTCAAGAACTACACCCAGCCTGTATTCAGAGGCTTGTGATTCAAGGCGTCGTGCCATTTTTATTCATTAAATATATTTAGCTGTGCTCCTGTTTCTTCAGTTATTAAGTTGTATACTCCACTCAAACTTTTCAGCAAAAGTGGTTTGATTGTAGGTAATGGACACCTGGATGCTGGGAGGGATTGGGGCCAGGAGGAGAAGGGGATGACAGAGAATGAGATGGCTGGATGGCATCACTGACTTGATGGACATGAGTTTGAGTGAACTCCGGAAGTTGGTGATGGACAGGGAGGCCTGGCGTGCTGTGATTCATGGGGTCGTAAAGAGTTGGACACGACTGAGCGACTGAATTGAATGGATACCTGGTCCTCTGCCATCCATTCTCAGAAACCACATCTGCATTGTAAGAATATCACAAATGACTTTAGGCTTCCCCACGCAGCTCAGTGGTAGAGAACCCGCCTGCCAATGCAGGAGACACAGGAGACTTGGATTTGAGCCCTGAGTCAGGAAGATCCCCTGGAGAAGGGAACAGCTACCCACTCCCATATTCTTGCCTGGAGAATTCCATGGACGGAGGAGCCTGGCGGGCTACAGTCCATGGGATCACAAAGAGTTGGACACGATTGAGCATGATACATCCCCCCATAAATGACTTTCCTGAGTAAGTCAGTGACAGCTGACATCAGCTTTTGTTGGGAAGGTATGTCACCTGTTGTCCTGGGCAGGGTGCAATGTGCTGTCCCTTTGGAACCACGTTCATCCGCAGCTCATGCTCACACACCTGGACACCAGGACCCTGCCCTCAGGTGCCTCCAGAATGTGGATGCCTTTGAAACTGGGTGCTCATCCCGGACACTTGTGAGGAGCAGATTTTGGAAATTCAGGTGATTCTAATAATTTCAAAAGTTAACAAAGAAACAGAATTTCCAGGGACTTGGCTAATGGATCCCTATTTAATTGGACATCTTTTAGATTAAAAACTGACTCTACTGAAGACTGTAAGTAACTGACACTGCTTAATATATTTGTATCCATTTTCTTAACCAGAGTGTATAGTTTTGGTATGACATAAACATGAAGTTTCTATTTACTTTATTATGTAGATGAGCAAATCAGTCCCCTTGTGAAAAATTGTTCTTTTCTAATCAGTAAAACATGTTGATTTTTTAAATTGCTATTATCAACATGCAAGTTATTATATTATTGTCTGGATTAATTGCAGAGAATATTTTTGAGCTATCTTGTATCACGTAATTTGCTGGTAATTTAAGAATACTTATGTACACTTGGGTTTTTTAATTAGTGGATGTTCCTTCAATTATGTTAGTAATGACCTCACTCGTTTTAAAGTATTAGTTCTATTTATGTTCCTCTGCAGTAGAATACATTGGAAATACTAAAAAAAACAAAACAAACAAAAAAAAACACTCTTATTTTTTAAAGAAGAGAAATCCAGGCAAGCTTAAACTGCCCAGGCTTTTTCAAATTGAGGCAAAAATTAAGTATTTTAATTATCAGTTGTAATATTGTGTGTCATCACTTCATGGCAGATAGACGGGAAACAGTGGCTGATTTTATTTTTCTGGGCTCCAAAATCACTGCAGATGGTGATTGCAGCAATGAAATTAAAAGACACTTACTCCTTGGAAGGAAAGTTATGACCAACCTAGACAGCATATTAAAACGCAGAGACATTACTTTGGCAATAAACGTCCGTGTAGTCAAGGCTGTGGTTTTTCCAGTGGTCATGTATGGATGTGAGAGTTGGGCTATAAAGAAAGCTGAGCGCCAAAGAATTGATGCTTTTGAACTGTGGTGTTGGAGAAGACTCTTGAGAGTCCCTTGGACTGCAAGGAGATCCAACCAGTCCATCCTAAAGGAGATCAGTCCTGGGTGTTCATTGGAAGGACTGATTTTGAAGCTGAAACTCCAATCCTTTGGCCACCTGATGCGAAGAGCTGATTCATTGGAAAAGACCCTGATGCTGAAAAAGATTGAGAGCATGAGGAGAAGGGGATGACAGAGGATGAGATGGTTGGATGGCATCTTCAACTCGATGGACAGGGGTTTGGGTGGACTCCGGGAGTTGGTGATGGACAGGGAGGCCTGGCATGCTGCGGTTCATGGAGTCCTAAAGAGTCAGACACGACTGAGTAACTGAACTGAACTGAATATCGTGTGTGTGTATGTGTGTGCACACATGTGTGATTAAAAGTAATACTGAATGATTGGAAATTTATAATTTGAAAATGGAGAGTAACTGTGCCAGCTCTCAGTACATTATTTTCCTCCTGGACCATCGGAGTTCCTCTGTTTATGTTCTCACACTTGTCCTCTGAACCTTTTGCAAATGTTAACAATTTATCACAAAGGAGCTGAGTTAAGCATGGAGTTGTATCAGCACAAATCCCTTCATCCTTCTACACATCAAAGTGATCCCCCGATGACAGTAGGTCAGTAGCTGCAATTCCCCAAGTAGAGATCAGTGTCCTTCCTGACACTTTTTTTTCCTTAACGCTTAAGGCAATAGAAAAATCAGATTTGAAATTTCAGTGGGGTTAATTAGAAAGCTCCAAAAGACACACTGCAGGTACTGCAGCTTATAGGAACCATGCCTGTTCTAGTTTTTCAGTGGAACTATCTCCAGCAGACCAGTTGATCATAACCAGTTAGACTGTGCTTGTTTTCAATTTAATTTTATCTTGTCATTTAATAACCGTACACTTTCCAAGCTGTCTCATGTTCGAAAATATTTTCCTGGCTTTTTTTTTTTCCCCCTAAGCATCAGATGTTGTTTCTTAATTTTAAAAAGATCTTCGGGATGGATTTCCATTGATTTCAAATGTCTAACCTTTGTCTGTCTAAAGTTTAACGTTCTCTCAACACAGAGGAATGAGCTGAGTCTCTCCACAGCTTTAACCCCAGGTCTGAAATTTCAGATAATCCTCTTTCATTTTGACCTTTGAATCATATCAAACTATACTGATAACATAACAATCCCTATCACTTTTCTGGGATCTCCTCACTAGACAATGATTTTCCACTGTTTATCCTACTTACAGTAATCTTACTTGTAGTTAGAATGCAATTCAGTCCTCAAAAATTGTCAGGCCCATTATATTGCCTTGGAAAATGCATGAGATGAATAATGAATATTGAATTATTCACACAAATAACCACCCTGTACAAGGACTCCCTGTTTCTCTGCTAGGGAAATACACAGATAACATAAAACAATCAATTGAAACAGAGTTAAGAGAAAGGCATCAGAAAGCACAGCGTCAGCGGCTGCCAGGAAAAGCTTTCAGTAGATGGGACTTCACAAAGGAGACGGGCTACCCTGTTTTAAGTATAGCTGAAAGGTCAGGTTAGCTTCATTACACTCCCCTTTGTCTGAACGCACAGTGCCCAAGAGAACAACGGAGATAAAGAGTAAGTAGTTCTAGAAAGAAACTAAATGAGAAAAAGAAAAACAGAACAAAAAAAGACATTTAGAACTTTTGTTCTTTGAATGATGGTTTGAATGAAAAGACAAAGTATGAGCTAGGTGAAAGGGTGATATTTGCTTTGCAAATATCTAACAAAGGATTTACATCGAAAGTGTGCAAAGATCACTCAAAATCAACAGGACAGAAAGCCAACAACCCAATTAAAAATGGGAAGAAAACATGTATGGACACTTTACCAAAGAGGATATATGGATGGTAAGTGAGCACACAGTGACCTGTTGGACATAATTAGCCATTACAGGAATGCTCACCACTCTTAAGTTGCCACATGCCGTTAGAATAACTTACATTAAATATGTATATAAAAAAAGACAGTGTTAAGTGCTAGTGCTTATGCAGGGCAACTGTGCATTGCTGAAACAAAATAGTGTGGAAAAGTACAAAATAGTAGGGACATTCTGGAAAAAATGGTCAGTTTCTTATAAAATTAGCTATACACTTACCATATGACCTGGAAAACCTTCTCTTTTCTTTTAAAAGAATGCTGGTGTTTACCCAGGTAAAAATATAACTGTATGTTCACACAGGTTTGCAAATACACGTTTATAAAGACTCTATTCATAATGGCCTCAAAGTGAAATCAACACAAATGTCTTTTGGTGGTGAATTGATAAGCCAACTGTGGTACTTTTGTACCATGGAATACAATCAGCATTTAAAATCAACAAAACACAGATACATGCAACAGCAAAGAGGAATTTCAGAGACATTGTGAGAAATGGAACAAGTCAGTCTTGAAAGACTACATACTGTACGATTCCTTTATATTGCATTCTAATAAAGACGGAGCTATAGCTATGGAGAACAGATGAGTGGCTGCCCTGGCAGTAGTTGGGTAGGGGGTTGACTTGAAGGGGAGAGTGTGAAGGATGTTTTGAGGGGTGGTGTGACTGTTCTGCAGGGCTTCCCTAGTGGCTCAGTTGGTAAAGAATCCACCTGCAATGCAGGAGACCCCGGTTCAGTTCCTGGGTTGGGAAGATCCCCTGGAGAAGGGATAGGCTACCCATTCCAGTATTCTTGGGCTTCCCTGGTGGCTTAGAATCCACCTGCAATGCAACCGTTCCATATTCTGACTATGGTAATCATTACATGATCACATGTGTCAAAATTCATAGAGTTTGTTCATGCAAAAAAATCAGTGTAACTGTTAATTTAAATGTAGACTTTTATCGAGGAGATTAATATAGTCCCTTGAAATGTTCAAGATTCCCTGACTCAACTGCAGATTAATCTCAACAAAGCCCCACGTGGAAAACAAAGTCAGCAATGGTGGGGTGGGCTTGGGAGGCCTGAACGCTCTGTGTCCCCTGAGATTTTTGTTTTCTGAGAACAAGTTCCTCAGCTGTTACACTGATGTGTTTAAATTCACAGCTTTTAAACTGCAGCTGCTGAACTATGGCTCTGGAAATCATCTGAATCTGAGAATGTGTAAATATTATATATACAGTAATTTAGAGGAGAGTCAACATTTCCTTTCTTACCCCCAAGGTTTTGAGTTCCTGAAATTGCCAAGGTTGAGTAAACTTTGAAACCACTCACCTTATTTCTTCTTATCCAAGTTTTCCTATTGAATTACTCTCTGCCTGCCAAGGGTATTCTAAAATTCAAATGATTAGGCTGCAAAGTGCTTTGAGGCTTTGGGATACAGAATGATTCAAGTGCTAATTATTATTATGCAGTATTCCAAAGGAAGAAAGAAAACCTCCTCTACCTTGGCTCCTGTTACACTGCCTTCTTATCTCCCTCCTACTTTACTGATCATTTCATTCTAACTTTCTCTGTGGACCTTCTCCTTCCTCCCACCCTTCAAACGTTGACATTTGGCTAAGATAGAAACTTGGATCTATCAATTCCGTTCCCTCATACACTGTTTTCTTTGAAAAATGACGTTCATTGTCTTGGCTTCTTTTAACCATGGATGTAGCTTCCCAGCCAACCCTTTCTACCCTGGCTTCTTTACTTAACTTTAATCAATTACATCTTCTTTACTTGACTTTTCCAACAATATCTTAATCTCTCTGTATTTGAAAAATCCCATTGCTGCAGAGGGTCAGAATGGAAATTCTCTTGCATTTTTGTTGGAAATTTAAACTGAAAGATATTTTTAAGTGCAGATTGTCAAGAGGTACCCAAAGTTTGAGGGGGAAGAAAGGAATGACAGAGGATGAGATGGTTGGATGGCATCACCGACTCGATGAACATGAGTTTGAGCAAGCTCCAGGAGTTGGTGATGCACAGGGAGGCCTGTCGTGCTGCAGTCCATGGGGTCGCAAAGAGTCAGACATGACTGAGTGACTGAACTGAACCCAAAGTTTCTGTGGCATGCCCTTTGACCTGGCAATACCACTTTCTGGAATTAAAAAAAAAAGTATACAAAGGTATATAACTAAGCCTCACCATTATATAGCAAAAAAATGGAAAAAAAATTTAGTATTCATCAGTAGGGAACTGCCTGAATAAAATCAAGATAATCCCATATTTATACATTTCTGTATACCTTTTGTGTGTTTACATTTATAGGTACAAATTATGTTTTTAAATGACAGTATGAGGTCATAACATAGCATATAAGTGCTTCTTTTTAATATTTATTTCCCTTGGCTTCATCAGATATTATTTTTATAATCAAAATCCTGCCATTGGAAGTTATGTTTTCATTTTGTCAACAGATAAGTCTATTATTTTCTCCATGCATGGTAGGAGGATTTCTGATGCAATCAGTAAAAGATTTGATTTCTTCTCACTCAGACCAGTATTTCTGTTTTGTTTGTTTGTTTTTTCATGTTTTAACTTTTTATTTTGTATTGGAAAGAAAGTGAAAGTCTCTCAGTCGTGTCTGACTCTTTGCGACCCCATGGACTGTATAGTCCAGTCCTGGAATTCTCCAAACCAGAATGCCTGAGTGGACAGCCTTTCCCTTCTCCAGGGAATCTTCCCAACCTGGGATTGAACCCAGGTCTCCCGCGTTGCAGGCAGATTCTTTACTTTCCATTTTGGATTGGAGTATAGCCAATTCACAACGTCATGATAGTTCCATGTGGACAAGTAAAGGGCCTCAGCCGTACACACACATGTATCCATTCTCCCCCAAGCTCCCCTTCCATCCCGGCTGCACACATCATTGAACAGAGTTCCCTGTGCTGTACAGCAAGACCTTGTTGTCAGTTTAAATATGGCAGTGTGTACCACTATTTCTAACTGTCTCTTTCCTTTGTGAACTGGAAGAGTGTATCCCTTGAGAAAGGGACAGAGTAAGATTCAGGGTGTGTGAGGGGCACCCTTTTTCTGTACGTGTGTGAGTTGGAAGGAGGGGGTGATGAAAAGAGAGGTGGAAAGGAGAACCAATCTGCTTTTCTAGCAGGTTCTGGGACAGATGACTTTTAGGAAGAGGCTGAATTCGAAGCCATCTCTGCCTCTATTCTGTAAAACTTTGTTGTACTCCTGGGTATGCATTCTCCGTTTGTTCAGTGGGCTACGTGAAATTTAAACTCTGGTGCCACTGAGATAGCAACCTGCCAACCAGGTGATGAAAGCAGGTTTGGGGTGAGTAATAATACTCACACAGAGGCTTCCTTTCTTCCTGCCCCTGCGCTTAAGTCTGAAACGTTAGGCCGGATCTAGGTTCCAGGAATCTATCTGTGAACAAAACAGACAAAGTTGAAGTCCTTGTGAAGTTGAATTAATTAGAGTCTAGTAATTATTTTTAAAATACTAATACTGTACTTTGCGTTTGCAAGGGCTTCCCTGGTGGCTCATTGGTAAAGAATCTGCCTGCAATGTAGGAGACACAGGAGATTTGGGGGTCGATCCTTGAACTGGGGAGATCCCCTGCAGAAGGAAGTGGCAACCCACTCCAGTGTTCTTGCATGAAAAATCCCAAGGACAGAGGAGCCTGGAGGGCTACAGCCCAAAGGGTCTCAAAGAGTCAAACATGACTGAGGGACTGAGCACAGCAAGGCATAGCAATGTAAATCGAGCAGCAGTTCACAATTTAACTTTGGTTGTCAGCGAAGAACTCCCTGAGGAAGTGATAATATTTGGGCAAAGGCCTGATACAGCAAGTGGTCTGCTCCCTCGCTGATATATCTGAAGGGAGAGGCAGTCAGAGGTAGCCTACCCCACCCTCTGCTGGGCAAGTTTCTGTCCAGCTCGTGAGGTCAGGCTTTGGTTGGTATCTCCAGAAGTCACTTTCCACACTGCTTAGTTTGGCAGGTTTGAACCCCAGTACTCATGTTGTGACCCCATAAAAACTAAAGTTATAGTTCAGAGCTTTTGTAATTATATGGATCTAGCACCATGTTTCAAATGTATGCCCCCAACACACCATGCATTTAATTTTACATTCCTTTTTTTTTTTTTTTTCCCATTATAGCATGTGTGCGAACACTCTCCTGGGAGGGATTTTTAGAAATATCTGCTCCCTGGGGATTACACATTGACGCTGCGGCCTGACCGACCACCTGTTTGAACCCAGCTCGGCTATTCCCTAGTTGTGGGATCATTGGCAGTTGTTTAAGTTTTGTGCTTCAGTGTGGAGATAATCTGAGGGTCTCTCCAGGAGGTTTGTGAAGGGTCCTCTACCTACCGGACTTGCATCCCTGCCTTAGGCAGCAGATACATGTTAGCTAGGAGGCTGATGATGGCTTAATCGCCTGCTCCCATTAGCACACCTCCTGACACGTTTTTAAATACCTGGGCAAGAGGTACCAAGCCCAGCCTGGATGGCAGAGATCATGTCCTCCAAGCTCTGTGGGGCAGGGGTTGACAGCTGGGGTGACACTGCCTCTCCCATGAGTTAGAAAGGTGGAAAGAGGCTTCTTTGGTTGTCAGCAAGATCCCTCAAGTACGCGTGCGTAGCCATGCCAGTTGCTTTGCGATGCACAGGGCAGTCACATGCAGTGAAGCACTGTTACACGCAATGACAGAGCAGCGCTGTTGAGAATCACTGTGTACAGAGCCTTGCACGCAGTAAGGGCTTGATGAATTAACTAATGATTGAGTGAATAAAGTTCGTTCATGGAGAGTCAAGTGTGAAATGCTTATCTGGGTACCAGGCAGCACGTAAGGCTTTAATAAACGTCTGCCGCCGTGGTCATTAGGATGACTGCGTTATGAGATGTTTTGCTGCTGTCAGATTCCGGTCAAATGACACCTAACAGTCTCTGAGCTCGTTTTCTCCAGGTCTATTTCAGATCTTTCCCTCCTTTTATTGTAATAATTTTTTTTTTCTTTCACATTTATTTTTGGACTTTCCATGTGAAAATCTATTGAATGAAGAAATATAAATCGCATGGGGAGTCCTGAAACGCATTTATACTCTTTTAATCATAATTTTTGAACAGGAAATGCTCATATAAGTGAAATGGGCTTCCCAGGTGGCGCTAGTGGTAAAGGAAAGAAAGTGAAGTCGCTCAGTCGTGTGCGACTCTTTGCGACCCATGGACAGAAACCTGCACCAGGCTCCTCCATCCATGGAATTTTCTAGGCAAGAGTACTGAGGTGGACAGCCATTTCCTTCTCCAGGGAATCTTCCTGACCCAGGGATCGAACCCAGGTCTCCCGCACTGTAGACAGATGCTTTACCATCTGAGCCATCAGGGAAGTCCTGAAGAACCCATCTGACAATGCAGAAGGCATAAGAAATGCAGTTTCAGGCCCCGCGTCGGGAAGATCCCCTGGAGGAGGGCATGGCAGCCCATTCTTGCCTGGAGATTTCCATGGACAGAAGAGCCTGCTGGGCTACAGTCCAAGGGGTCGCAAAGAGTTGGACACTACTGAAGCAACTTAGCACACATTTGTCTAGGTGAAAACCAGTGACACTGACAGCTTACCAACTGTTTCCCCTTATGCATGTATGAAAACAGTTCTATTAATTTGGCCCCTAAAATGCAGTTTCAAAAGTATGACTTGGGCCAGTGCAAATGCACTTCAATTTCCCATAATTTCCTCCTGTACCACCTACAATTGATATTCATGATGCTGACCCTAATTACTATCAGATACTGAAGAACTCTCCAGTCCTTGAAAAATAAAGCCTAATCATTGTAGTGATTTTTCACTTTACATCATTTTACTTCTTGAATTCTATTTTATATATGATTTATATATTTTTACATGTAAATTTTGCATATTATTGGCAACTTTTACCAGATTACTCCACATTTTGAAATATCCATTGCCTAACTGAAGTTATACATAGTTGCTATTTCTAAAATGAACCAATAACTAATTTTAATTGAATAATGCCTGGATATTGTTTCTTAAACTACTTCTCTCTCTACCTATATCTCTTGTAATATTATGACACAACTGCAGTAGAAGAAAAACATTACTTTGGCTGGAAAGTATTGTTCATTTAGTATATTAAGATTTAGTTTTATCTAATATTTTGGTATTAAATATTTCTATTTTGAAACTTTCATTTCTGTGGCTAGGAAGGAGTGAAAATGGGATCCTTTCTCTGTCCCTGCAAAAATCAACAATTATTTAACAACTTAGATTGCTTTCTCATTACTGGACAAATGGCCATCCCTTGGGAAACCGTAAACTGGGTGTTGTGATACTTCTAAAAGGGGGCCTGGGGAGCCAACATCCTGGGGAGACACCATTCTTATAACTCAGGATCCTTTGTAAGTTGTCACTTACATGTATCCCAGCTGCAGTTGTTACATAGTTCCATGAGCGTTCTTTGAAATACTCTTTTTTCTTCCTCACATTTTCTGATTTGATATCTCATGAGAATCTTCTTCATGTGTAGCATGCATACAGTACAAACTTTCATCCTTAGAAGTAGAATTGAATGCTCAAAGTTGTTTTCTTCCCTTTTTGAGAATCTGAAATCTAAAAGTTTCATTGGAGACCAACGTGAACAATAATTATATTTTATCTGTAACTGTGGTTGGTTATAAACACAAATCACAAGCTGTCACGTAATGACCGTTACCACATATTAACCAAACTCTCCGGAAGTCACATTGTAAATTCTGCACACGAAAATTTCTACCCGCTTCTGAGTGCCGGTCCAACTGTGTGTTTACTTGGCTGTGCTGCTTTCCTGTGAGGGTCACTGTGTTCTCACTTGGCCCTTGGCATTCCGATCCTACCTTCCTTTCTGCCATGAATCACTCTGGCCTTGTTATCTTGTATGGTTCCACTTCAAATCCACTTTCCCAAATAAATCACTGTGATGTTGAAATGTTCTCAAATTGTTTAGGATGTTCCATCCAAAAAGCATCGTGCTTATTGAAGCACACCCGAAAGAAATCAATGTACCATTTCAGGCTAAGTCAGGTGTCTGCTTTGATCATATTTAGCACAGAGTGATAGCGGGAACCTGTCGTATCTCTGATCTGCTTGGAGAAGCCTGCCCGCTGCCAGGCCTGCCCCAGCATTCACCAACTCCTCACCGGTTGCTTTCAGTTTTTCTCCTAGAGCAGTGATCACCTCTAATATACTATATATTTTCTGATTTGTCATGTTTACTTTTTTTTTTCTTTCCCCACTAGAACGTAAGCTTCAGGAGAATAGGTGACTTGAAGTATCCCAAGTGCCTAGAAAAGTGACTGACACACAGTGCAGCTAATAGAAATCTGTCTAATGAGTGGGAGAAAGCATGACTGAGAAATATGCATATATGCGCAGAAAAGAAAACCTTAAAACTGAAGAAAATTATGTGAGTAGCCTCACATTTTCTCCGAGAAGCAAAATTGCTATTCGTGTTTGTAGAAGTGTCCCCCAAAGTAATACATATATGACTTGCTGACACATATGATGTATATTTGAATTTCCCGTTCCTTTCAGCTGGCCCTTCGTGGAACTATGAGGCTATTGTCAGACTGTAGGCCTGCAGTCCTTGTGGCCTCCCTGGTGGCTCAATAGGTAGAGAATCTGCCTGCAATGCAGGAGACACGGGCGATGTGTCTGATCCCTGAGTTGGGAAGATCTCCTGGAGGAGGAAAACGGCAACCCACTCCAGTGATCTTGCCTGAAAAACCCCATGGACAGTAGGTCACAATCAGACATGACTGAGCTTCTGACACACATGCAGACCTACAAGCCTTAAGCCATTTCCCTGTTGTTAGAAGAGCTTCTTTCTTTCCAAGACATATATGAATACCTCAAGTTTCATTTCACTAATTTTCTCCAAACTGCATTCACTCTTCCAATCCCTAGATATTCCCAAGGTCCAACATTTGTGTTTGGGTCATAGAGAATATGTAAATAATTAAATGAAATCAAAGTCGTAAAAATGACCTACTTTATCCTTAATTGTTTGGGGGGATGTTTGATCATATCTGTTCTGTTCCTCTCCTTTCCTCTCTTTCAATGAAACATTTACTTCTTTCATCTGAAAATAAACAGTAACAATAACATGTTTGTACAGGGAGAGATTAAAACTGACTATTTTTCTCATATTTGATAAAATTACTTTATTTCTCAGTACTTACATGATGACTCTTCTTTCAAAGCAGCACATTTTCTCAGCTTTGGTTGGTCTCTCTACATTCTCTGCAGGATTTGTGGGTTGGTTCCGTCTGTGTTGTGTTCTGCCTTACTCCAAACTACTTTTTGAGCTTAAGTTTTAATTTCTTTTTTTCCTACTTAAAAACATCTCAATAATATGTGGGACGAAGTTAAGAAGTGTAGGCAATATTGCCAACAGTTTTCTTCTTTTCTTTGGTCTTTTCAAATAATTATGTAAGATAGAATCTTTTTCTAAACATTGTCAAAGACCCGTGGAAGCTGGAGCCAAGATACACGTGCATGTGGACACATACAAACTTCAAACAGAGGTAAGTAATAGTGAGGTAAGAGTGTGTGAACAGTGAGGGGTGCCTTTCTATCTCATGCAATGGGGAGAGTGTGCCTCTCGGCACCGTGCCACATCTTTATCCAAGAATTCAGCATGGGGATATTTTATGTATCTAATCTGAGTTTATTCAAAATAATGAAATTTAAAAACTTTGGAATCAGGTGTTTATTAACGAACCCCCGTCCATTTTTGCAAATTGACAAAACACAAAGTTGAATGTTTATTTTGGAAAATATCAGTGAATATCCCAATGTTTACTAAAATCCTCATTAGCTGGTCAGAAATCACAGTGGGTGGTGCTTCAGAAAATTTCCCATGATGTGCACTTTAAAAAGTGGGAATGGGGTGTGCTCCCTTATCCTGCATGCTAAATGCAATTTGTTTGTCATGAAGGCTGTGAAAGAGTAGCAATCAGCATTGAAAAGTTGCTTTTTTTTTCCTAAATGTAATTGCCAACCACTACAAGATTGCTTCAATTACTGTATTATTTTACATAGGATCTGAAGGTTGACAATATGTTGAAAAAGCAACATACATTAATAAAGCTGTGAAAAACTAAATTAAACTGAGTTGTCAAATAAAATCTTTTTGCTCATATCATGGCAAATGCTCATGTTTAAAGACAGTGTCTCTATACTTAGAGGTGGTGGCTGTTACGTTCTGTTACGTGGTTTAACAGGCTTGGGACAGCGAGCACACGTTGATAGCATTTACTGTTTCCTTTCACCCCTACTTCTGGCCACACTGATGGACTAACCAGTTTTGTCTTTATCCTGAATCTGCCCTTCCTTTCTCTACTTCTGAGCCCTCAGACCGAGGGCTGCTCATTGTCCTCTGTGTCTTCTGTCGTTTTAGGAAGCCGGATGGAGACTCTTTATGGCTTGTGGATCAAACGTCAGCCTTTTTTCTCCTTAGAGCTCTGCAGGTCATGCCCAGTCGCTCCAACTGGCAGAGGGAACGTTTTCATTTTGTTTTCAGGACCACTGAGTGAAAGCCTCCTGGAAAGGCGTCTCTCTCTCCTCACACTCTGCTTAGCCTCAAGCAGTCAATTCACCCTCCTCCTTGTGAGGGCTTTTCACTTCCTTTCATGCCCTAGTCGATCGATGCCTGAGAGGACCATTTCCCGCTCGATCCATGGGGCTACCCATTCTCCCATTCTCGGAGACCTAAGACCTGAAAGTGTTCCTTCTTCTTCAAGTCTGTCTTCATACAGAGAGTAAAATAGGGTCATTTGTGCTCCAGTCCAAACCCAGAAATAAGTCCGAGGTGCCGGAAGCACGGGGTTCGGGTGGAGGGAAGGTGGTGAGAGATGGTGCAGTGAGTGTTTCAAGTGCAAAGTGTGCACAGCGGTGTCCCAGTGCACCCGTGGAGCAGACCTGGTTCTTGTTAGTGACGGCAGTGTAAGGGAGCAGAATGCGGAATCGGGCACGTGGGGAGCCATGCAGTACACGCTTCAGATTTATGAGCCCATTACCAGCTGAGCTACCAGGGAAAGTGAAAGTGAAGTCGCTCAGTCGTGTCCGACTCTGAGACCCCATGCACTGTAGCCCACCACGCTCCTCCGCCCATGGGAGTCTCCAGGCAAGAGTACTCATGTGGGTTGCCATTTCGTTCTCCAGAGGATCTTCCCAACCCAGGGATCGAACCCAGGTCTCCTAAACAAAAGCAACTATTAACTTTATACAGGTATTTTTTGTGGTTTAGCACTTACCTTTCGGGAAATTCATTAAGATCACTCAAAAACCACCAACTCACGGACATTTCCGATGTTAGGGTGAAGTGCTTTGAGTACCCACTTTCAGATATTCAGGAAACTAGTCAGCAATGAAGGTACTAGATGATTGTAAAGGGGTGAAAAGTCGTTTTCATGAAATGTGGTTAGGGACTGCCGCACTTGTAAATGACTATGATTTTATCAAGTTTTCACTGTGTGGAGCAACACTAACAAACTAAATCTTATAAGTAGATATCCACTTAGTTGACCAGTTGTTCTACAGTGTGGCTCCCGCGTGATCAATTAGCGGCTGCTAAGACTCGCGCCAGGATATCTAATTTCTCAGTGCCTCACTTTCTCTCACTTGTCAAATCTGAATAAAACAGTTATCTGACTCGTGGTGGTGTTTTGAGAAATGTATCAATCTATATAAGGCACGTTTAACAGCCTTCTTAACTCTCACTGTTTTGTTGGCGTTGGTGCATATTCGGGCATTTATGACATCATTCTAGTGCATCTACCCTTTCCCACCTGCATAATTATAGACGCCTTCATTTCCTCTATGGATTTCATTTGCCAACTCCTTCCATCAGCCCTGTGTGATTTTTCTTTCTCCTCTGATTGTCTGTAAATCTATGTTTGAGTTTCTTATGATTCCAATCACATGCTAAATATTCTAAGGTCGTTTGTAATAAATCTCAGGAGATGACAGTATAATATAGTCACAGCAAGGTGAAGATAATAGGAAACAACGTTTTGAGGCCTGCATCTGGCAATTAAATGCTACTTGATGAAGTCACTTAAACCTCTGTGTTTTACTGTGTCACTACCTTCCAGCATTGAAGGCACCTGATACACCAGGAGCACACCTGTAGTTACACAACTTGGATTATTACCTGTTGCAGGAGCAGGAAGGAAACACTATAGGGCAGCATGGGGTGTCTCTGACCTGGAGTGTTAGGAATTTTCGTGTTAAGTGACCAGAGAAGGGCTTAAGAAGTAGGGCTCTGCTGTCAAGAAGCAAGACACTTGACAGGGGTGAGGGATTGTATGATTGGAAATCTTAATAAATCTTGCATACAAACAGGGAACACAAGAGCGAGACTAAGCTGTAGCTTGTAAGAAAGTAGTAGCCTTTCATGTTGGCCAGCACAGAGAGGGACAGTCTGGCCATCTGTGGTTGGCACAGTGTCCATGCTTTGTCAGTGTTCGGACATGGTTACGGGTGCTCTAGATCTGTCGCGGTAACAGGCTCACCTTGTCTGGTGTTGATGGTCTGTGAAGTTGTTTGGGTTCAACAGCAGAAGGCCAGGCTTGGCTGAGTAATGGGAAAACTCCAAAGTGCTGGAGGCAGCTCTTCTCTTCCTCAACTCCTTCATCAGCTGTAAGTTAGGTATAATAACAGAGAGGCTGCAGAATTATGTAAGAACTAAATTAATTTGAAATAAAACCGTCTGTTGTAGGTTCAAAAGGAAGAGCATTCCTCTCCAGTTCATAGTTTCTACTGGGCCGCGACCTTGAAAATCATGGTGTGGATCAGGTCTAATTGCTGATTCTCCCCAAGAGTTAATAAGAGTTGTGTAAACAACAGTGAAGCTGAATGTGTCACTTAAATAACACTGTCATCATCACAAACACATTCGAACTTTGATTAAACATTGTGCAGGCATATGAATATTATTAAGCAAGCCCAAGATCAGTCCTGGGTGTTCATTGGAAAAACTGATGCTAAAGCTGAAACTCCAATACTTTGGCCACCTCATGCGACGAGTTGACTCACTGGAAAAGACCCTGATGCTGGGAGGGATTGGGGGCAAGACAAGGGGACGACAAAGGATGAGATGGCTGGATGGCATCACTGACTCAATGGACATGAGTTTGAGTGAACTCCGGGAGTTGGTGATGGACAGGGAGGCCTGGCGTGCTGTGATTCATGGGGTTGCAAAGAGTCGGACACGACTGAGCGACTGAACTGAACTGAACTCTTAGTTAAACCAATTGTTCTTTTAAGAATTTCAAAGGAGAGCCAGTCTAAAGCCATTTTGCCAGATGGTTATAAGGACAGTTTCTGAAGTGGTTAATGGTTGCTTATTGACAGTTTACTTCTCAATGTATTACTTTCTTCCCATCTTTTGTATGGTTAAAATGAGGAGGTAAATCTGCATCTAATAAAGATATACACATTTTTAAAAAATGGAAATACCATTGTAGAAGTGACATTTCAGAAATGCAACAGGGCTTCAGGACAGCCCAACATTTTGTGACTATTCCAAAAAATGAAGGACTTCAGTTCAGTCGCTCAGTCGTGTCCGAATCTTTGCAACCCCATGAACCACAGCATGCCAGGCCTCCCTATCCATCACCAAATCCCGGAGTCCACCCAAACTCATGCCCATTGAGTTGATGATGCCATCCAACCATCTCATCCTCTGTCATCCCCTTCTCTGCCTGCCTTCAATCCCTCCCAGCATCAGGGTCTTTTCAAATGAGTCAGCTCTTCTCATCAGGTGGCTAAAGTATTGGAGTTTCAGCTTCAACATCAGTCCCTCCAATGAACACTCAGAACTGATCTCCTTTAGGATGGATTGGTTGAATCTCCTTGCAGTCCAAGGGACTCTCAAGAGTCTTCTCCAACACCACAATTCAAAAGCATCAATTCTTTTGCGCTCAGCTTTCTTTAGAGTCTAACTCTCACATCCATACATGACTACTGGAAAAACTATAACTTTGTCTAGATGGACCTTTGTTGGCAAAGTAATGTCTCTGCTTTTTAATATGCTATCTAGGTTGATCATAACTTCTCTTCCAAGAAGCATGCGCCTTTTAATTTCATGGCTGCAGTCACCATCTGCAGTGATTTTGGAGCCCCCAAAATTAAAGTCTGACACTGTTTCCACTGTTTCCCCATCTATTTGCCATGAAGTGATGGGACAGGATGCCATGATCTTAGTTTTCTGAATGTTGAGCTTTAAGCCCACTATTGTAAATCCCCACATATCAGTTTTTAATCTGTTTCTCATAAATCTTTTCCTCCTGAAATCTTTGTTATGAGGGCCTGATTACAGTAAACTTAGTCAACAGCCCCCTAATTACTAATTTGCTTTTTAATTTATATTTCCCAAAGTGAACGCATTAATATATAGTAGAAAGTAGAATAGTCGTCCATCAATAAACATGGAATACAGTCTCTAAGAGTGTCTGGTATGTTTGTATGAGTGAAAATCTGAGTTTGTGTACAGTGTTATAAAGCAGTGTGTCATATGTAGATATAATACTGTGCCGGGCTGTGCTTAGTCACTCAGTCATGTCCAACTCTGTGACCCCATGGACTGTAGCCCGCCAGGCCCCTCTGTCCATGCGGATTCTCCAGGCAAGAATACTGGAGTGGGTTGCCACACCCTCCTCCAGGGGATCTTCCCGACCCAGGCATCAAACCATGGTCTCCTGCATTGCAGGCGGTTTCGTTACTGTCTGAGCCACTAGGGAAGCCCAAGAATACTAGAGCAGGTAGCCTATCCCTTCTCCAGGGGAACTTCCTGGCCCAGGGATTGAACTGGGGTCTCCTGCACTGCATGCAGATTCTTTACGATCTGAGTTACCAGGAAAGCCCTGATATACTACTACTACATATAAATATGTATACCAGTGGTACAGACAGATAAGTCAGTTCTGCATAAACAGTATGCTGAATTTGTATATTTTGTGTGTTTGCAGCCAATTTCTATTTGAAACAGAATCTGATTAAAAATAAATATTGTATATATGTGTGTGTATATATATATATATATATCAAAGTTCTAAATGAATTCATTAACTACTGGAACTTTGTTAAAATATAATTTGAAAATAATTTATTTTTCAGTTCAGTTCAGTTCAGTTCAGTCGCTCAGTCGTGTCTGACTCTCCGCGACCCCATGAATCACAGTACGCCAGGCCTCCCTGGCCATCACCAACTCCCGGAGTTCACTCAAACTCATGTCCACAGAGTCAGTGATGCCATCCAGCCATCTCATTCTCGGTCGTCCCATTCTCCTCCCGCCCCCAATCCTTCCCAGCATCAGAGTCTTTTCCAGTGAGTCAACTCATCGCATGAGGTGGCCAAAGTATTGCAGCTTCAGCTTTAGCATCAGTCCTTCCAATGAACACCCAGGATTGATCTCCCTTAGAATGGACTGGTTGGATCTCCTGGCGGTACAAGGGACTCTCAAGAGTCTTCTCCAGCACCACAGTTCAAAAGCATCAATTCTTCGGCGATCAGCTTTCTTCACAGTCCAACTCTCACATCCATGCATGACCACGGGAAAAACCATAGCCTTGACTAGATGGACCTTTGTTGGCAAAGTAATGTCTCTGCTTTTAAATATATTATCAAGGTTGGTCATAACTTTCCTTCCAAGGAGTAAGCGTCTTTTAATTTCATGGCTGCAATCAGCATCTGCAGTGATTTTGGAGCCCCGAAAAATAAAGTCTGATTATTTTTATAACAAATAATCATAATATACTCTAAAAAGAGACAACGAAGAGTTTCCCAAATCCAAATTTTAAACTTATTTAGCATGGAAAGTGCCTTATTTTCTTGCTTGCTCGTTTGCTGTTTAACAAGTTACTGGTCTGCTTCCTGTCTGAGGCTGATCTGCTGCTTCTCCCTGATTTTGCATCCGTTGTGAGAAGGGGGTTGCCTGGGTGTAGTTGAAACCTGTGGTAAAGCTCAGATGTGTATTTTTGGTGTTGCTTTTCAACTGCGCACTCAAAGGAAAACCAGAGTGAGTTCAAAAGATGACAATGGAGTCTGAATACCTAGAACTGCATTTTATTGTCAACGTTTGAAAGTTAATTTATGTCCCTCTAGGTAACAGATGAAAGTGCAAAGTTTAAAAAAAATTTATTGACTTGTTCAAGGTTCACACCTAGTTAGTGACACAGCCTCTCCAAGGCATAGCTGAGCTCCGTGCTATCAGAATTCCTTATCTTCATTAGTATGATTCATCATAGTTGCAATGAATATAGCAATCTAAAATATACAATATGCAATTTTGTACCATTAATTATATAAAGTGTATCATAGTAATATACTGATAAAACCAAATAAATGTATTAAAATATATTAATTTAATTAATATATCCATATAATTATATACATATATTAATAGAATATATAGTATAATATATATTAGTATGATCCTTGGTTGCTATATGATGAAAGCATTTATAAGTGACCTCAGAAATCCAAATATTTGTATTATTCACGGTAAAATAAAGAGCTGAATCAATGGTTTCAAAATTTCATAGATCAAGCCAAATCTCCAGTAATGCTTACTTATCACCTTAAGCCTTATAAAGAGGCAATAATAAATCGTTATTTTCATGTTTATATTAAGACCAAATATTCCTATGACTATCTCAAATGGACAGAAGTCATGATAGATACATGTTTATACAGGGTGGAGCAGTATAATTTATTGCACTTTTTCCTGGTTAATGAGCCTCATGTGTTTTTACGCAGAAGGTGGTGACTGGGAGGAGACAAGGCCCGCAGGATCGTGAGGTGTGGGAAGAGGCTCAGAAGTGGCAGGCCAGCCATCCCATCCCAGAGCGTCCGGGTAACTGAGCCATCCATGGTCTCCTAGCTAACACACCTGGCCAGTTTTATTCTTTCAATGTAGATTTCTCATTTGGCTCTTCCATTATCTATTCAGCTGCTGCTGCTGCTGCTAAGTCACTCCCTGCTACTGCTGCTAAGCCGCTTCAGTCGTGTCCGACTGTGTGCGACCCCATAGACGGCAGCCCACCAGGCTCCACCATCCCTGGGATTCTGCAAGCAAGAACACTATTTCATAAATGCAATAAGTATAATTTGAAGGAAGCCCAACATCCGGAGGGCAAGAGAGTTTTAAGATGCCTAGAACTCAAAGTCCCACTTTCAAGCAACGTCATCGCTCTGCAGAAAGTGGGTACTTGGCAGTCACTCTGAACTTCACTGTATTGAGTGTTTCTGCCCTTGCTTTCTGTAGGGAGGATGGAAAATTCGAGCATATTGGGACACCTTTAGACTTTCTTTTTTTAAAAAAAGGTGATTTAGACTTTTAGACATACATGAGCAGGTTCATTAGTCCTTGATTGCCTCAAATGCCTCTTATGTAACTTTCCTTAGCCATTAGAAAAAAAAAAATTAGCACATAAAATGCATGAGTCTCCTCCGGGACCACTTATAAACAAATGTCCTACGTTCTAGGTTAACAAAGGAAAGGCAATTTGAAGAAAACCCGTTTTCCTCCTACGTTTTGCTATCAGCCACTAAAACTTAGGAACTCCCTAATAAAATGCTTGAAGTAGGTCAGCTTAACATAAAATTCTATTTGTGAAGCTCTATTACAATCCAAATAATGATTTCCTCCCTGGAAAACGGCTTAAACTTTTCATATACATCAGTTCAATGTTAAATGAGGAGTACGTGCTCCATGAAAGAACTGTCAACTCAGAAATGAGCGCTGTCCCAGAAATTCAGGATTCCTTCTCTTCTGTATTTGACCAATACAAGATGATTTTCCTGATAAATTAAGAGATAATTTCTTAATTATGCTTAGGTTTAAAACACATTTAAAAATACTGTTAGTCAACTATTATACTGCTAACTGTATATTTAAGAGAAATGAAAAATATTTCCACTCAAAAAAAATTATACTTGAATCTTCATAGCAGCTTTATTCACGGGAACCGAAAGGTGGAAACCATCCAGTTGTCCGTCGAGTGATGAAGGGCAGGTATATATACGAGGACATTTTAATCAGCAGAATAAGATTGAAGTTTGCTTACCTGCTGCAACGTGGATGATCCTTGGGAATATTGTATTTATCAGAGATGACATGCTTTATTATTTCACTTACCTGAGAGTTCCAAAATAGGAAACGTAATGAGACGGAAAGCAGAGTAATGGCGGCCTTATACTGATGGAGGTGCCTGCTAGTAGGTACAAGTGTTTGGAGGAGTGGGTTGGGCAAGACTGTTCTAAAATTCGACTGGGGGATGATAGTGGCACAACTCTGCACTAAAAATCGTTGAACTGTACGCTTTAAATTGGTGAGCTGTATTCAATATGACTTATATCTCAAAGCATGAATTCTATCTCAAAATTAGAATAATGTTTTAACACACACTCTTTTGCTTTTAAATTTACTAGTGTCTGACTCTTTGTGACCCCATGGACTGCAGTACTCCAGGCTTCCCTGTCCTTCACTATCTCCCAGAGTTTGCTCAAATTCATGTCCATTGAGTCACAGATGTTATCTAACCATCTCATCCTCTGCCACCCCCTTCTGCTTTTGGTTCCTATCTTTCCCAGCATCAGGATCTTTTCCAGTGAGTCGGCTCTTCACATCTGGTGGTCAAAGTATTGGAGCTTCAGCTTCAGCATCAGTCCTTCCAATGAATATTCAGGACTGATCTCCTTTAGGATGGACTGGTTAGACCTCCTTGCAGTCCAAGGGACTCTCAAGAGTCTTCTCCAGCTTATCTGTGTTTCCTGTTTCCCCTGCTAAAGCACAGCCACTCTGCACGCAGAGACTTTTGTCTGTTCTGCTCAGCACCAGCTCACAGGCAGATGTAGGCATTTGCTTGTTGAATAAACAGAGCTGTCGGGAGGGAGTTACTGGACCTGGTGTTCAGAGCACCTTCACCCGGGATGCCCTTTTCCCGGGCACCAGCAATGACAGGCAGGGGAAAGTCAAATCTGTGCTGTAGGCTGTGATGGTAGTTGAAGCAAAATAGCAGAAAGGTCTGAGTAAAGAGCCATGCTATACTGAATAGAAATATGAGCTTGGAGATGAGGTCAGTGTATGGATAAAATGGAGAAGCTAAATTAGGGCTAGATTTTGGCGAGGACTTCAAGATCGGCTGGAGAAGGGATAGGCTACCCACTCCAGTATTCTTGGGCTTCCTTTGTGGCTTAGCTGGTAAAGAATCCGCCTGCAATGTGGGAGACCTGGGTTCGATCCCTGGGTTGGGAAGATCCCCTGAAGAAGGGAAAGGCTCCCCACTCCATTATTCTGCTCTGGAGAATTCCATGGACTTCATAGTCTGTGGGGTCGCAAAGAGTCGGACACGAGTGATGCACTTTCACTTTCAGTATTAAGAACTTTGGAGTTTAGGTTATAAAGAATATGTAAATCCATTAAGGAACGTGATAGTGAATAGTGATGTAATTAGGCCTTTTTGGTAATAAATTAGATGTCCTTTTAAAAAGTGCAGTAAGCAGTCATAGCCACCAAGGGTCTGTTATAAATACTGCCTGTGTGTCTTTTCACATTTGTCTTCTGTTAAAGGCTGCTGTTAATGGCCACAATTTCCAGGGCCTCTAAGGCTGAACAGGGCAGGAAAGCTAAATGGATGAACTGCCCTGGCTAGAGGGTTTCCTGGGGAAGAGGCTGAGAGAGAGCTTGCCCACCCACATACGTCACGTTCTACCTTATTTTTCTGAACTTGGAGTCAAACAACACTGGCGCGCCGGCCGAGTTCATCCTGAGGCCACTGGGCCTTGCGCCTGTTCTCTGGGATCCAATCAGCTGACCCAGGGGACACCTTGGGCCGCCTGATCCTTGGGGCACGGGGCTGTGTTCAGGGGGACGTCACCTGTCAGCTGTGAAACAGTTACCTTCACAAACACAGACGTAAGCAAGCTGCAGCTCTGCTTTTGTAGATTCATTTGAAAAGAAAAAAAAAGTACTCATTAAATAACATTAGTACTAATTCAGCTGCATTTTCTGAAAGCTTTTGAGAAATTGAATTACAAAAAAGCACTTGCTGGGGTGGGGTTTCGGTTTATCCATGTTTCTTCTTCACGTTTATCTCATTGTCTGAAAGAGTTTTGACATTCTAGAATTTATTGTTGAGGTGATTACAGGAAGCACAACATCTCAGAGGTTTTTAAAAAGAAAGGTGCATACAAAGTCTGAAGGGGTGTGCTAAGGCGCCCTGGGCCCCTGGGCGGAGATCTGCAGTAATGGAATGAGGTGGGAACAGGGCGATTCCCCTGAAGTTGGGTTCTCATTAAGGCCATTGCGTTTTTCATTTTATAGTTTTTGATGAATACCTTTTATGCAGCTTACTCTTCTAAATTAACAACAACTTGTGCTAAGTCTTTTCAGTCATGTCTGACCCTTGGTGACCATGTGGACTGTAGCCCACCAGGCTTCTCTGTCCATGGGATCCTCCAGACTACTGGAGTGGGTTGCCGTGCCCTCCTCCAGGGGGTCTTCCTGACCCAGGGATTGAACCCGCATCTCTTATGTCTCCTGCATTGGCAGGCGGGTTCTTTACCACTAGTGCCACCAGGGCTTCCCTTGTGGTTCAGCTGGTAAAGAATCCACCTGCAATGTGGGAGACCTGGGTTCCATCCCTGGGTCGGGAAGATACCCTGGAGAAGGGAAAGGCATCCCACTCCAGTGTTCTGGCCTGGAGAATTCCATGCGCTGTATAGTCAGTCCATGGGGTTGCAAAGAGTCGGACACAACTGAACAACTTTCACTTTCCACCTGAGAATAATGCATCTCTTTAAATAAAAATCTCCCATGAGATTTAACTCAGAGAAATAGAAGGGAGATTTGTACTGTGTTTACTGAAGGATGGGGTGCTGGGGAGTGGAAGGGGAACCCGGAAAGCTAAGACATATTTTTAAGGTCTTTTTTTAAAAACAAAACGTAATGTCAACTGTATTTTTCTAATTTTCCACACTATCAATGTAAAATGTTCTCAACGAGATTTTTATCATACTTATATTTTCATTAGTCCCCAAGATATTAAAAAAAGAGGGGAGACTTGAGTGTACACATTCTTTGCATCCTTGACGTTGTGAAACAGGTATTCAGGGGCAAAAATAGTTGCTGTTTGGACAGTTTGGGCCTGGAAATAATCTGTCCTAAGTCAAACAGAGTTTGCAAATGATGAAAAGTGTCGTCAATCCTTTTAAATTCGAGAGGCTTCTTATTGCCTTCTCCAAAACGGAGCCCCAAATCGTAATTCATTTGCATTTGTTCTTGTGAAAAGCAATAAAATGCCCTTCAGAAGTTCCATCTTTTCAGTTGGATAGGAAAATTACTGGTTATTGCTATTATACTTCAAAAAGAGTTATTTATATGAAAAGCAATGCCTGAAATCATATTTCACAAGATGGAAAAATACAAAAAAGAAATCCTCTCTTGTTTTCTAGTAAATCATTATTTAATTTTCCTCTTTAAATCACCACATTCAAGCAGTACTCTGTTCCCATTTGTGGCTACCTTAAATAATTCAGACTCCGAGGCTTAAAATTGTATGAGGAAACTGACTTGGTAACTGTGTGAAGTCACATCTACCTGATATGTTTGACATTCTGAAAATGGGACTTTTCTTTAAATACTTAAGTCTATTGAGTCACCCAGCAAAATATTTGCTGTTTCAGCAGCTTAGTTCTCAGCAGATATCTTCATGGGGAGATAAGGAATGGACACAATGAAAATTATATAAAAAAATATTTAACACAATGGGAAAAAAATTAAAGTTGAAGCAAAGTGGTGTTAGGCATGAAATGATATTTTAAGACCTATTTCTTTACCACCACAAAAAGCAAAACGGTGTTTGTTTTTTTCTCTGTTTTTGGTATCTCTGTCCGTTGAGAATTAATATATATGAGGCTGTCAAGCCTTCCAATATTCTTGCTGACAAGCTCGGGTGTAAGCGTCTAGCCTTGTATGCGATAATGGATCTTGGATATAGCTGACCTATAAACTGTGTGTGATCTGTTTTGATGGTATAGATAATGTTGATGCTACTTTTATACCTGACCTTTTAAATAGAATGTTAGGATGAGTTTAAAGATAATGAGTTGCCTGAGATAAACAATAGAGTTTTCTCTCAGAGTGTCATTTGAAAATAAAACATAAGCATCGCCCTAGATGATGTAGATAAAGCCCCACTATCAGGTCAAGTCCCAAAGTCACTTATATCTCGAGGTAAAGAGAACATATATGCATTAAAAAAAAAATTAGGATCATTAGAGAAGAAGATATCAATTTAAGAACAGCACAGAAGACACACTGAGGCATACAGAAATAATTGTTTGATTCTTTTTTCCTTCAGTCTCTAAACCCCACTGTTCATTACTCTGTTCTGGATTTTCAGAATGGTACTGTTAGTATCACACATTCTTAGATAGTGTGAAATAGTGACTTAATCAAGAGCATGTGTGGGGCACATAACCTAGAATTTCCAGCTGAAAAGTAGAACTTCCATTGCTTCTGAGACTAAGACTTAACCTTATTGTACATAACCTTTAAATATGAGGCAGGATTTGATTCTAATCATCTGTGAATTCTGTAGCTCTATAATCCTCAAAATGCTTGAGAAAAAAATGCTTTTAGTGTTTTAAGAAATTTTTAAGTGCTGTATATTAATAAAGTTTATTAAGTAAACATGTTCCATACTTTTTCCCTTCTGGCATTCATTTGTTGACTAAATAACTTAAGATAATTGAAAATGAGACATCATCTCAGTTTTACCTGCAAGTGAATCGACCTTTTGTCTTTGCTAAAGTAGAATCCTTCGGTTAGGGCTGTGTCACAGAGTGTGTGTGTGTGTGTACATAAGTGTACATACGTACACACTTATATGATGAATACTTAATAACATTAAAAAATTTATTACTACTATGCTTTCCACATGTATCCATTTTCATTCATTTGTTCTAAATGGAAACTGCTTCTGTTTTCACAAAGATTTATTTTTTTCTTTTTGATTAACCTGGAAGGATTCATTCCAGCCTCTTGTTATAATAACAGTTGTCAAAATTGCTGTTTTTATTTCTCATGTTGAAGAATGTTGACCTCGTTGTTAAAATAATGATAGGAACACGAACAAAATTCAAGCTCCTGTTAAATTTTTTCATAATCCCAGTGTATTCATTTACCTTCCCTACATAAATGAGACAGGACCCTTTGCAAGGCATCTCCCTGGCCTGAGACCACTTTTCAGTGCCACGTTGTTCTTCTAATGTCTTCTTCCCACCATTTTCTCTTCTTAAAATTGCAGCAATAAATCTTACTCTTTGATCATTAGTCATCATCCTCCCATATCTCTTTCTGCACAAAACTTTCTTACCCTCCAAAATCACAGCCCAAATTCTACTGACTTTAGAAACCCAGAGCCATTTTTAACAATGATTGGAAAGCAGACATTCCCAGGGCTTTCTTATTTTCTCCAACATAAACTGTTCCTCTTCCCCCACAATTCCCTCCCAAGCACTTCAAATTCCTCTCCTGTAGTTGTTCTATAATGGATCCAATGATAGGAAACTTTCTTTGAGCCTAACACTATCTGACATATTTTATCTTCCTGACTCCTTTTGACACATGATTAATATGATTGCAGCTTCCTTTTATAAGAATAGTCCATCACCGGAAACAACTTTTTTTTATTCTGTTTTGTTATTTACCCATAGATTCTGTGTATAGGATTTGTTTTATGTGATATCTTTTTAATTAGGTAATCAGTATTTTATCTGCTCTAACATAAAATTAATAAAATATCAGATCTGATTGGCTTCATCTTATTTCTTTTGGATTGTGATCAGAACTTGGAAAGCAGTCAAGATGTTCGTATTTCATAAAATAGTTTTCTATTCTTATAAGGGCACAAGTTTTGATGATCAGGAAACAGATAAAGTTTACAATTACTTTATCTGTATATATGCAGTGGATTTGTTGATTCATGATTTAGCTGTTTTGTTCTACTTAATTGTCAGATGCAAAAAAGACACATTTAATCATTCATCGTTAATTAGATTAAAGACCTCTAGCTACGAGAGTTCCTGTAAGCCTATGAAGATACAGAAGGTTCGGCATCTGACCCTGGACTGTCTAAATTTGATGAAGAAGATTTGCATGTACCCAAATATCTATAGCACCAGATTATAGTATGTAAGTAAGTAAAGAAGTGGCTCAGACCGTAGAGAATCTGCCTGCAATGCAGGAGACCCAAGTTCGATCTCTGGGTCAGAAAGATCCCCTGGAGAAAGAAATGGCAACCCACTCCAGTATTCTTGCCTGGGAAATCCCATGGACAGAGGAGCCTGGAGGGCTCCATGGGGTCCCAAAGAGTCAGACACGACTGAGTGACTAATACATACTTACTTAAATATCTATAGTATAAATCAGCTTATAGAAAAGTTTTATCCATTGTGCTGTGGGGAAGTTATGAACTATTAATTTTGATTGCTTTGTTTGCAAAAGCCCTTACTGATGAAGTGGCATTGAATATGGTTCTGAAATCATCTAGAAAGATGTAATTGAAGGGAGATGTACATCAGGCAGGAAGTGACTTGTTCTGACTTCGGCCTGGTGATCAAAGTGAACTCCTTTGTAGGAAGATGATCCAGGATATAGCTAGACCAGATAAAACAGAACCATGACAGCCATATGTGACAGATAATTACACAGTGATAAAATTATGAAACACTGATGTCTATTTGGATGATAACATTATTCTGTATTATTTACCTTTCCATTGTATAAGTGCTATTATTTAGATAAAACAATTAACAGCACCACTTCATAGCAATGAAACAGTAAGAATGATTAATCAAATATGTATGATAAAAATATGGCCATATTGAGATAGGTTCAAGGATGTGTTATTATACAATGCAGGGAGTATAGCCAATATTTTATGATAACTGTAAATGGAAAGCAACTTTTAAAAATTTGCATAAAAATAAATTTTAAAATATAACAATATTGTGTAACATTTCTTTCTGTTCTTGGATCCAGCAGTTTAACTTTTTTTTAAACTTTGTATTGAATATTTAAAATTCTTAGGCTATATTATTGGATACCCTCAATATTCATAAATTGAGAAAGGAAAATACATAATCCTAATCAGATATTGCCTATTTTTAATAAAAATAAGTCTGATATGTTGCTTCCTTTCCCACTGTGCATAAGATAGTTTTTACTTCTTCCCCCGTAACACTTTGCAGGACTGCCTACAGCGCTTGGGACATCCCCCTTTTCTCTGGTGTGGTGATGAAGCTGGATACAGTCAAACATCAGTTTCCCTTTGACTTGCAGCTCTGCTCTTAAAAGACCATCATGACACTGATTTCTGCTGTCAGTCCTATGTGAGGACCTGAGCTAAATGTTCTTTCTACAATAGGGCTGGAGTGTGGGATTCTTAGGGTTTGACTTGCCAGCAACAGCAGGTTTTAGACATTTAGGAATTAATTTCCAGGTTTCCCAAAATGCCCATCCACTTTGTACCCACAGGCTTGTTTTGTTAGACCAGCTGTTAGTCAATTAGGACCTTCAAATTCATCAGACAGGCTATCTGTGCCTACAACGTCTGATATTTTTAAACACGCTAAAGCATGTTGGCTCTCCTCACCTCACACAGCCATTTCTCAGGGAACATGCTTTTAAAGCACAAAAGCAATCTGAATCTGTGAAGTCCAGGTTGGTTTCCAAATACATTCCAGTTTAATAAAGAAACTAAGGAAGGACTGTGTAATTTGTCTGCCCTTCTCCAGTAACAGTTGCTTTATTTTTTCATTTTAGTTCTTAAGCAGTTTTGTTTAAAAAAAAAAATTTTTTTTTAAATTTCTTCTGTTTAGTTTTCATCACAGTGTATACATGACATTGAACAACTCAGGTGTAGTCAGTCTGTCCCTTTCCAGGCTCCTTCTGGCTCCTGCACAGCTCGCCGTGCTTTGGAGGAGCAGTATGGAGCTTCTCTTGCTGCACCCTGCTCTTCGTTCTCACACACAGTGGTGGGCACTTGGAAGGTTTCATCTTATTTTCAGGTCATTATTTTAACGTCTTTTCCGTGGCTGACTGATCGTAACCATCTTGTCTAGGGGTGGGTGTTCTCTCTGCAGCTGTGAACTCAATCCCATTGAGTGCATGTTTTGAAGCAACTGAGGAGTGAAGAAAACTTTCATTATGGAAACCTCAGCATCTCAGGGAAGCAAATCTCCTGCCATTTTGTAGTGCTGTATGAAAGATACATGAAGCATCTGGAAGGTAGTTTTTAAGGAGCAGAGTGAGAGGGCAGAGTCTATAGTCTAAATGGAATTTACCAAAATGTATATTTGTGCTTTCTGCCACATACGCTGGTAGGCGAACAGAGTCTAGTTTACAGTTGGACCGGGGCTTCCCAGGTGGCTCTAGTGGTAAAGAACCTGCCTACCATTGCAGGAGACACAAGAGACAAGGGTTCAATACCTGGGTCAGGAAGATCCCCTGGAGGAGAACGTGGCAACCCACTCCAGTACTCTTTGGGGAATCCCATGGACAAAGGAACCTGGTGGGCTACAGTCCAGTTCGGTTCAGTTCATTCATTCTGACTCTTCGTGACCCCAGGGATTGCCACACACCAGGCTTCCCTGTCCATCACCAACTCCTGAAGCTTGCTCAAACTCATGTCCATCGAGTCGGTGATGCCATCCAACCATCTCATTCTCTGTCGTCCCCTTCTCCTGCCTTCAATCTTCCCCATCATCAAGGTCTTTTCCAGTGAGTCAGGACTACAGTTCACAGGGTTGCAAAGTCGACACAACTGAAATGAATTAGCAAACTCAAGGAGGGGTGCCCCAGGTGGCACTAGTGGCCAGGAACCCACCGCCAATGGAGGAGGTTCAAGGGAGGTTTCATCCCCGGGTCGGGAAGATCCCCTGGAGGAGGACATGGCAACCCACTCCAGTGTTCTCGCCTGTGTGCCACAGTCCATAGAGTCACAGAGAGTCGGACGTGACTGACGCAACTTTGCTTGCACGCACGCACATACAAGGCACCAACAGCTTTTTCGTTTTATGTTTTTTGTGCTTTCATTAAAATCTTCATAGAAATCAAGATGATGATTTAAAGCTCCACTTTTCAGAACAGCTAAGAGCTAGGAAGACCACTTTTGACTGTGTGGCTGTGATTAGACGGATCATTTTTTATATATTATGGAAAGCATGATTGTTAGTATCATCTGACAAAATCAGTTCTACGGTCTAAAGGCCAGCACATCTGTTGTCTGTGGAATGCTGACTCAAGGGAACGATGTGATAACCATGTTTGTTTGAATAACAGGATATCGTGTATTTGTGCAGTGTGATAATGTGTTCATCTGTGCAGTGTGCTCGGATAAGTTCAGTAACTGCTGCGTTAACTGAGTGGTGTCTTTGGGGAGACAAAATCTTCTGATTGATTTAGTAACACCTGTTTGGCTTATGCTAACCCGGGAGATTCCATGTGCCAGTTGGCTTTTATATCCCCTTGTCTGTTGTACGAACTCAGAGTCTGTTGTCAAATATACTCTTTTGATTGTTTACCCTCCTAACCCAGTTGAACATGTCCTTCGATCTGTCATTTAAAACACCACTGTCGTCGTTTCTCAGTGATGTCTGGGTCATGCTGGCTTGGTGTAATCCTGATGGTTTTCGCTATGTAAATTCTTAGGAAACGTGGACACAATAGCCATCATGTTAAAAATTAAGCTAGTGTGATCTTGAAATGCAGTGCAAAGCACAAGTTAAACAGTAGGCAAACAGGCGCTGTGAGACTCATGATTACAGCGCAGGGAAGCTCCATCGCTCAGAATGACGTAGTCACAGAGGATCCAACACCAGGAACCGCAAACTGTGGCCCCATCAGCGTCAGGGGCGGGGTAAAGAGCAACAGACCATGGGATGACAGCTTAGCAACTGAACCACCAAACCAACCGGGTTTCAGCGCTCACTGCCCAAGGCTACTTTCCTGAGCTCTGCATCCCAGGAGACGTTTTCTGGGATATGGAATTCTCCCCCACAGCAGGCTTCTTGGCCTGGCAACAGTCACGGAAAGTGGGCACGGTGCAGAGGCCGGTGGCTCGGCCGAGCAAGGCCTCTGTGCTGTTGGGGTTTGGGACGCATCCTTCCATCTGTGTCTTTGTCCCTTTATCAAGAAAGTCATCAGGCTCCTCTCTGTCTCAAGCCGTTTCTGTCTGGAAGTGTCAAAATGAAGAAGAGCAAGATCAGCCTTCTCTCCACCTGCTTGTTGAATCCCAGCCCTTTAGAACACGTCTATTTCTTTCTTTCTAAATGTCCCTAACTGTGAATTTGTGCTGGTGGAATAAACGTACTGGTTCCTTCAGTCAAAATAGGGTGGTGGCCTTTCACCCACTGAGACTCCAAATCAAATACCAGCATCAGGAGATGGTGACTTACCCCGTTTCTAAGATTCTACGTGATAAATAAAAGTTTAAAATAAATTTCACTTTGTACCATTACTTTCCAGGGTTATTTTCTGGGTGTAAATATTCCCAGGTGTTGCCTTGTCCAGCCCATCCAGCATTTTTTGTTTTCACTTTCTTTTCCTCATATGTAAAATAGAAATGAGAATGTCTTTTTCTGCATATCAGGGCTATCATGAAAGGATGAAACCATAAAGATAAAATAATGATTATGAGAGCACTTTGAATAGTTCGAAAGATGATAAAATGGTGGATGATCCTGTTACATAAAATTCCTGTGATAAATTCTGATTCAACCATACTTGTTCTTAATAACAGATTGCTCCATTTTTCATAATTATTCTCCATATTAATATCACTGTGAAGTCATTTCAACAGCTGTCTCTTTTTGGTTGCAGATGTTTTACCCTCAAAGAAAATGAAACTGTGTACTTCTTTTATTTTCTGGAGTTTTGATTGAACCAGTTTTGAATCTAAATAACTCCAGAAATGTCTATTGTTGCTTATCAGTGAAGAACACCCATTAGCAGAATCTCATAAGTTAATCTTTTTCAACATACTTTTTTTTTATATACCTAAGAAAACATCCTACTTGCAGATAGTAAGGAACCGATAGGAAAGTAGGAGAGAGAGAAATAAACAGCCAATTATAGAAATATTGTGGAATTGCAGTCCTAGAGTTATAGATGAGATGTTACAACAAGCCATTGGGGAAGGCAGTGAAGGCTTCTTTGAGGAGGTGACCCTTGAAGTGAGGTTTTATAAAAGGAGAAATTTAAGGAGGCATTGGTGCAGAGGAGAGCTCAAGAAAGCCTGCAGGGGTGAAGGGAGATAATTGAACTTTTTGGTACTATTTCGGCTGCCATCGATCGGCCCCATCAGGCTGTTTCAGACAGGCCAGTAAAAATGAGGCAGAAATACATTTGCAGCCTACCCGAGTGCCTTACAGGGTGTATGTGCCCAGATGTCATTTATCAGCATGATAACAATGGCAGCGAACATTACTATAATTATTACTGTCATTTAAAACAACTGGTCTCTTCAGTTCGGCTCATTTTGCCCATTGTCTTGTTTCCTATTATTGTCTATTTCCTTTATAAGTGATCTTTGTAAGAATGAGTGCAGCTCTCAGTATGTCACATTTACGAAAACATATGGAAGTGTTCTGAAGAGAGAGGGGCTGTATGTCCATAGGTGGGGATGGTGGGACTGTGGACTGTGGGCTCAGCTTGGTGGCTCAGATGGTAAAGAATCGGCCTGCACTGCGGGAGACCTGGGTTCCGTCCCTGAGTCAGGAAGATCCTCTGGAGAAGGGAATGGTGACCCACTCCAGTATTCTTGCCTGGAGAGTCCCATGGACAGAGGAGCCTGGTGGACTGCAGCCCATGGGTTGCAGAGAATCGGACACGACTGAGCATCCAACCCACAGAGACAGAGGACATGTATCAGCGGTAGTTTCCAAGGGGGTTATTTTGATGAATTTCTAATCCAGTTATTACTGCTGCTTTCTCATTGTACACGATTAGCTTAATCTGTACAGAGGTGGACCACAGGACCATCTTAACTCACATGACACCTTTCTGGAGCTGGATCAAGACCCTCCACTGTGGGCTCAGCCCTGGGTGTCGGACTCCCTTCTGATCTCTGGGCAGGGTGCCCTGCAGCCCCCAAAGCTGCGTGTCCCCCCATCAATACAGTGTCCCCTGCTCCTCTGCAGCTGTGTCTTCTCTGCAGCGCTCGTGTATTACTTTTCATGCTCAGACCTGGACTCAAGTCACTGAGACGGCTTTCTCCCACTGTCTGTCACTCCTTATGACTGACAACGCCATTCATACATGACCCTTGAGGGGGAGACAAAGACCCTCTTCAGGCCTTTCTGAATGTTCTGAATCCCAGCTCCTGGTTCGTCCTTGAGTTTAGTTCCATCCTGACGAGGTGTTCCCGGTGCTGGGAATCCACTCGGGATGGTTTCTCTGCCACAATGTCATGTTGCTTTGTTCTCAAACGTCTCTGGCTCTAATTCGCTGGCTGGTTAGATTCAAGGTGTTCATTATACGTGACTTCGAGGTAGAAGGTTGTGTGGCGTTCTGAGTTGAGCGTGGAAGATCTATGGCTTGGCTCTGCTGAGATAGATCAGTTAACTGGGATGTGGACCCCGGTGTCCTTGTTGCTGGCAGCGTGGGTGTCTCTTCAGCAAAAGGCCTCTTTGCAGGGTTGGACTGATTCCACATCTTTACTGGCCTCTCAAGTGTGTTACAGTCATCTACCGTGTTCTTATGCTGCAGTGTACTTCTCCATAATAAACTTGAGCAGAAAACCCCAAGGGGATGATGCTTGTGTTGATACTAGCCCATTTTTAAACTGTGACAGCTTGTGGAGGAATAAGAAAATGTTACATAGAACTCTGTGTAACATTTATCATATCAGTTTATACATTTTCAAAACCATGGATCCACAGCAGGTCCATTCATGGATGCTGAACCAGTGAAATTGTTCCTTTTGATACAAAGTTTTCATCATGTTGGTTCTAATTCCACCATTCTCCCACAGAGGCCTCCTGTTTATTTGTAAGTACCTTCAGTTCAGTTCAGTCGCTCAGTCATTTCCTACTCTTTGTGACCCCATGAACTACAGCACGCCAGGCCTCCCTGTCCATCACCAACTCCTGGAGTTTACCCAAACTCATGTCCATTGAGTTGGTGATGCCATCCAACCATCTCATCCTCTGTTATCCCCTTCTCTGCCTGCCTTCAATCCCTCCCAGCATCAGGATCTTTTCTAGTTAGTCAGCTCTTCACATCAGGTGGCCAAAGTATTGGAGTTTCAGTTTCAGCATCAGTCCTTCCAATGAATATTCAGGACTGATTTCCTTTATGATTGACTGGTTGAATCTCCTTGCAGTCCAAGGGACTCTCAAGAGTTTTCTCCAACACCACAGTTTAAAAGCAAGTACCTTACTAACAACATTAAACTTCTCAAGAACAAGACAGATACCTGCAAACGTGTTTCCCAAGTCCTAAGTGTACGTGACTGTGTGTGACTGTGTGTGAAAGTTACCAGTGGTTTGTCCACTCCTAGTTACCTCAGATAATTGTCCATAGTTAGTATTGTCCATCTGGAGAGGAAAATCTATGCATTTAAGTGGTCACCTCCTGAGCCATCAGAAACCTGTTGGGATGTGTCCATAAGGGCCATGTGGATGGTGCTCTTCACTCACAAGGGAATGAAGCTGAGGACAGTCTTGGAAACACACAGAGATCACTGCACGGGAGGAATTCATGTTCTCTTTCTGCAGGATTTTCTATTTTACATAGAATCTGACCTTTTTCCTTATAAGTTGGTACAGACTTTTTTGAAATTAAGAGTTGGACACGACTGAAGTGACTTAGCAGCAGCAGCAGCAGCCTTTTGAATAGACACTTTTTTAAGCCCTTAGTGTCAAGACACAATGGGCATGAATTTGAGCAAACTCCAGGGGCTAGTGAAGGACAGAGGAGCCTGGCTGCAGTCCATGGGGTCGCAAAGAATCAGACATGACTTAGCAACTGAACCACGAGAGGGTCGGGTTTACTCTTCACACAGAACATATTGAGGAAACAGTGGCAATATTTCTCAAAAAGGTTAATTGCTTCCACGAACACAGGGTGAGAATAAGTGATACCCTCGGGTATCCAAAGACACTGAGTAGAAGCATCTTATGGTGGGCAGGAAATGAAGGGGAAGAAGAAAAGAATGCATTCCTTGCCTTCTTTCCCCATCAGGAAAATTAGGTTTGGAAACAGGATGCAAGAACGTCGGAAAGAAACTCTCGCTTGCGTGTACCTTCTGTGCCTGGGCGTGCCCCGCCCACCATGGGATCCTGGTCCCAGGTCTCTAATGAGAGGGCGGGTGGGGTGAAACCACCCCAGGCGGGAAGCATCCCGAAGCACAGGAAGGAGCAGACTTCTCTCTCCAGGGAGCTCAGCCTGCTCTCGACTCAGAGACACAGGGGTCCAGGGAGCTCAGCCTGCTCTCGACTCAGAGACACAGGGGTCCAGGGAACGGGAGGATCCTGGCTGTGGCTTAATAGGAGAGCTCCATCTTCCTAGACCCTTGCCTCCCTATTCTCCTGCAGATGGTGCTTCATGTAATCGTTCTCCTAGTAACTCCTCTCTACTGTGATTGCCTTTCCAGTTTAACAACTAAGTCATTAAATATTCTCCTCCCTTTACCAGCCTCCAGTTACTAGATAGGTCTCCCTAACTGGTCCATGTCAGTGTGGTTTGGTCGCTCAGTCGTGTCTGACTCTTTGTGACCCATGGACTGTAGCCCGCCGGGCTCCTCTGTCCGTGGGATTGTCCAGGCGAGAATACTGGAGTGGGCTGCCATTCCCTTGTCCAGGGGATCTTCCTGACCCAGGGATCAAACCCAGGTCTGCTACATTGTAGGCAGATTCTTTACCGACTCAGCTACGAGGGAAGCCCCAGCACATGTCAGACCAAGACCTATAGAAAATGCCCATTTGTCCAATCGGTTTGGGTCCCTTCCAGTCCGTGGGAGCAGAGGGCATCTTCCATATATGTGTGCAATTGTAGCCAAGAGGGAATGGAGCCTTCTTAAAAGTAACGAATACTGGGGGCACTCAACTTTATGCCTAACATTGAGCTAGATTCTAGGAATAAACTAGGAAGTAAAAACAGGGCGGGGGGGTGTCACAGGATTTGTTGGGGTGGGTAAGAGGAGGAGTTGTAATGGGTCCAACGAGCAGTCTCACAGGCTTATGGGAAATGATTACTATTCTAAGTGCATGAGGGCATGTAACAGGGAAACCTTACATGGTCCAGGGAGTGGGCATGTTTCCACAAGGAGGTAATTATCTTGGCATCAGCTCTAAGGGGGTGATGAGGAGGCCGATAATTCAGATGTGCAAAACTCTGTGAGCTGAAGCTAAGAAGAGGCTTCATTTTCAAAGACCCTGAGTATATGCAAAAGGTTTTTATTTCATTTAAACATCAGGTAAACATCACTGGATGGTTTACAGCAGTTGTGCACAGATACATTTTTATTTTTATTAGAGCGATTTTCATTTGTATAATCGGTGTGTGTGTGGACTCTGTTGTGTCTGACTCTGCAACCCCGTGGACTGTTGCCCACGAGGCTCCTCTGTCCATGGGATTTCCCAGGCAAGAATACTGGCGGAAGTTGCCATTTCCTCCTCCAGGGGATCTTCTCAACCCAGGGGTTGAGGCTCTGTTTCCTACACTGGCAGGCAGATTCTCTACCACTCTGCCACCAGGGAAACCCGCACTCAGTGTATAGTAACTGAAAATTCTCGGCACCCTTCTCTCTCTACTGGACGCTGGGAACATAGCAGTGACCGAGGCCCAACCACTGCCTGCACGCAATCAGTTTTATCCTTCAAGTATTTACAGCATCAACGTTGAGCATCTGGGAGCAAATGAGATGCGGACAGTGCCTTTACAGTTAAGGTGGGGAAAGCTAGAGTCTTTGTTTCAAATGGGATGAGGCTGGTTCACAGGTTTGTCCTACAATGAGCTGCTTTGCGCGCGTGGCTACTGGAGGGGCTTATGTCGCTGCAGGCACCAGGAGTTTTTGGTGCCGGGAAACAGGAAAGGAACTAAGGGAATCCCAGCCCAGAGCTTCCTGCAGCTCCAGCAGAAGTGCCGGTCAAGTGTCTCATTAATTTTTGCTAATTGGCAGTCGCTGAAGAGGCGACAGTGAGACGCACCGCCTCCCTCTCCAGGAGAAGCACAGACGCACACAGTGTAACTGGCGGTGGCTGCTCTAGTGGGAGGGTAGCAATTACCCACAGAGCCCTCCTTCTTAGCACTTCCACCAGAGCTGCACATTTAGGAGATGTGCTTGAAAAATAGTCTTTTCCAAGCGCTGTGTGAGCTAACTAGCGTTTACGAGGCTAGCAAGTCCCATGAGGGTAGAAACAGAGGCAGGATTTGATACTCCATCATGTACCACTGGCCAAGCACTTTGATCAGAAGAAATACCCTAAAGACAAATAGTTCGCAACCGTGATCCCTCTGAAAGGCTTTCAAACCAGAAATGGATTATTATGGCTGTGAACTCCAGTTTTCCTGCAGACTTTCTCTGTTACATGGTCTGTGGAGTGATGACTCGAAAAATAACTATTGCCTTCTGATGCTCAGAAGAGAAGAGGACTATTCTCAGGGTTTCGTCGCATCCTTCATCTACTGGTTAGAACTCAGTACAAACATCAACGTGTCTTAGGCATTTCTTCCATCCTAATCTTTTCCTTGGCGCTTCCCTGGGGGCTCAGTGATAAAGAATCCACCTGCGATGCAGGTTCGATCCCTGGGCTAGGAAGATTCCCTGGAGAAGGAAATGGCAACCACTCCAGTATTCTTGCCTAGAGAATATCCCACGGACAGAGGAGCCTGGCGGGCCGCAGTCCATGGGTTGCAAAGAGTTGGAAGTGACTGAGCACACAGACACACACGCATCTTTCCCTGCCTCTGGTTAAGTGTGCTGCATTTCATCCATATTTCATTCTTATATTTATATTCTTATATAAATATTTCACTCTTATATTTCATGTTATAAAAGCTACCAGGAAATGGAAACATTTATTCACAGGGGCATTCATTCAACCAGTTTTATCAAATGGTGTCGGGAAACCCAAGGTGGGACTAAGGAACCCTGTTAGAGGCTTCCTCGTTCTTCATTTAACCTCAATAAGGGAGAAGAAAAAAGAAGGAGGAAAAAGAAAGTCCCTGTCGTGCAGGGCAGAGGCTCCTCACGTGCACACCTGTTCTCCTTGCCAAGGTCTTACGGGAGTTTCAAAATCCTGCAGAAAAATTGACGTTTCAGGCATCTGACGTGTGCTTGTGATTAAAAATCTGACCATACCCTGAAGTTGTTTTCCAGAAAGTGTTTATAAAGGAAGAGAGTCACAAATGGACACAAAGCTAGTTCAATTTGATATTGAATATAGAATGTGCAGGAAAAAAAAATAGTTCATTTTCTTCTAGAAGTACCATAACATGTGGAGATATTGGACACATTCCTTTATTTCAGTTACCTTTCTGCTGTCAAAGAGCTGTAATGAATGATGAATTTTTCATTCCTTTTTGGCCTTCTACATTGTGCTATAGAGATTTGAGGGAAAGAGACTGAAATTTTAGAGTCGGAAAATTTTCTTTTAATGTCAGCTTTTCCCTTTACTTGTGGGACTTTGGGTAAAGCATTTAACCACCAAACTTGTGAAAAGTGGGAATAGTAATAATAATAATAATAGTGATACAAGTAGTATCCATTTCTTAGAATTTTTTAAGACTTACAATATTATATATATATTTTTAAACTTTTTTAACTTTAAAGATTTTTAGTTATTATTTTTATGTAACATATTTATGTCTATAAAATTGCAGTCCTTTTTAATGCTACAGTGTTATAATGTTACAAGTGCAAAAGTTTAAAAATTAGCTTCCAAGTTGAAGGTCCAATTTCTTCCTATGTAAATCTCATTCTAGTCTAATATAGTAATGATAATCATTGGTTCCAAGCTCTTCAAACAAGAATTGCGTAGTTTAAAAAGCTATTCCACTCCCCGAATAATCTGAAGTTTATTTTACCTGGTGGTTTCTTCCTTTGAAGGTCCATATTTATGTCTGTAGATTTAAAAAGTAAGAAATACCCTTTATTATTGCGTTTTAGTTGTTTTAATAAATCAGACTTCTAAGTTACAGGGCTTCCCTGATAGCTAGTTGATGAAGAATCCGCCTGTAACCCAGGAGACCCTGGTTCGATTCCTGGAAGATCCGCTGGAGAAGGGATAGGCTACCCATTCCAGTGTTCTTTGGCTTCCCTTGTGGCTCAGCTGGTCAAGAATCTGCCAGCAGTGCGGGAGACCTGGGTTCGATCCCTGGGTTGAGAAAATCCCCTGGAGAAGGGAAAGGCTACCCACTCCAGTATCCTGGCCTGGAGAATTTCATGGACTGTACAGTCCATGGACTCGCAAAGAGTCGGACACTACTGAGCGACTTTCACTTTCTTTTCAGTTTTCACTTTTTCTGTGTTACCGGTGGAAATCTGATTAGTACCAAGTATACATTGCATTTCATCATGCCAAATATAACATTGATCATAGGACTAAGAAAAAGTCACACACAAAGTTATGGCTTTTATTACACAACTAGACTTCAGAAACTTTACAGTGCTGTGGATGAAGTTGTCTTAGAATCAAAGAAATTAGAGATGTATATGCATTTTACCTGTGAGCCCACATTGCTCATCATGCTGATTATACAGAGTTCACGCATCCATTCATTAGCAGATAGATATTGAATACTCTTGTAACGTGCAAACCTTGATGTCGGGTGAGTGAAAACAGACTCACTTGTCTGTACGTGGGAGCCCGTGCGCTGTTGGGCAGGCAGGCACTAAATCGATAAGCCAACAAATTCAGGAAAAGCCCGACTCTCTAGAACCACTTGGTAAGGGTTACCCTCAGTGTGGAACAGAGGAAGCCCTCTCTGAAAGAGTGGCATGGAGCTGAGACTAGGCGGATGACAAAATGATGCTCATTACGAAGGAGACGGAGATTGTGGTTCACAGCTTGAATTACTGATCATGATGGACTGGGCCCCCGTGACTAGGAAACAGCACTGGGACTGGTTTTGCTCATATTCCTTTTCTCCTTGTCTCTCAAAATCCCCTCAGATTTTTCTTCCAAATAGGATCACTCTCTATTTTCCATGTTGATCTGGGCCAAAACGCACTTTTATTTTCCTAGGGCAGTTATTACAGGCCATTTCCTAAGCTCTGGCTGAAAATTCACTTCCTATATACTTTTTATTAATGATTCTGCTTAAAGGGCTTATTTATTTCGCATCTGTTCTTTGAAAGTTGGCTGCCTACCTGACTTGAAATGGCGTGGTTTCTTTCTTTTTCCATTCTTTTTTACTTAACATGCATGTTCTCACTCCTGTGTTTGAATTGTCTGCTCCACTGTAAACACAGAAGGATGTTACAGACTTCCTTGGTTGAGAAGCTACATTCTCGTTGGGGTCCCTGAGTGTATTATTTGGGATTCTCTAGAGAAAGAGCGTTTGTCCGGTGGCTCACACAGTCAAGAATCTGCCTGCAATGCGGGAGACCTGGGTTCAGTCCCTGGGTTGGGAAAATCTCCTGGAGGAGGGCATGCCAGCCCACTCTAGTATTCTTGCCTGTAGGATCCCCATGGGCAGAGGAGACTGGCAGACTACAGTCCATGGGGTCACAAAGAGCCGGACACGACTGAGCGACTAAGGACAGCACAGAGATCCATGACGGGTGTGTGTGTGTGTGTGAACAGGAGAGAGAGATGTATTTTAAAGAACTGGCTCATGATTATGAAGGCTGGCAACTCCAAAGTCTGCTGGAGAGGCTGGCAGGCAGGCAGGCAGGAGACCAGGGAAGTGTTGATGTTGCAATCTTGAATCCACAGGCAGTCTCCTGGCAGAAATCTCTCTTCTTTGGGAACCTCGGTCTTTTCTCTCTTAAGATCTTCAACTAATTTGATGTGACCCACCCATGTTATCTGCTTTGCCTAAAGTCTGCAGAGTCGGAGGTTAATGTCATGTAACAAACACCTTCACAGTAACATCGGGACTGTTTGGCCAAATACCTGGACACTGGCAGCTGACCAAGCAGACATGTAAAATTAACCGCCGTGCTGAGATCATCAGGTTTATGCAGAAGGCAGAAATAAGGATAAGGGAACACTTTGCTCATGGCCTAAGCCCACAGCCTGTATTTCCACCAGAGCTCATGGTGTTCCTGTGACTTGCCCAGGTAGAACTGTGTGAAAACCACACGGTCATGGAACAGAGGACGCCCCTCACACTCCTGGTCCTGCCGGGCCCGTGTCAGGCATCTCCTTTGCCAGGAAGAGTTGCTTGCGCCACTCCTGAGACCCGCTCGGTCCTCCCCTCAGCTCCCAGCGCACCTCCTACCTTCTTTCCCTCAGGTTTTTACTCTTAACTGCTGTGTGGGAGACACTTCTACAAGGGCAGCATGTCGTTTTCATCCCGTATCCTCCAGTGGGTTTCATCTAAAAGGTGCTTAACAGATCATTTTAATTGGATTACAAAATCCCTTAAAAAGTCAAATTCAGTGTATCTGTTTATGTGTTTTGCAGTGAAGTAACATAACTCGTGGCTCGGTCTGTGTGATTGCTTTTATATGATAATAGCCTATTTTTAATAGAAAAGCAAATGTCACTGGGTTTCCTTTTTTCCTCTAGAGTTTGAAAGCACAGCAGACAAGACTTTTAGACTTTTAAATCATTTCAGAGAGGTCTTTGTGACAAATGTTTATTTTGAGCAAATTATTTCAAGGTAGTGTTTCATTTATTATGAATTTGAGGTATGGGTTAATTTCAGTCATAGAAGTTTCATGATAGGAAATCTATTCAACTATGTACAAAATGAACACTTTTTCAGTGACTTTCTCATGATATCAATGACATAATGTAATTGCTTTCTAATTACCCTAATCAAACTTTTAGCAAACAATCCAATTTGTGTATGTTTGTCAGATCAGTTTAATTGTATTTAATAAAAGAGAAGATCTTCATTTTCAAAGAACCAGATGCTACCACAGAACCTCTTTGGGTGGTCAGAAATACTAGGATTCAGATCTTAATCTTTAGTAAGATCAAGGGGTTACTTCTGTATCAAATGATCAAAACCTTTTCCCTCTTGTTTGTTTTTCTTTCAAATATTTTTAAAGAATACAATAGAGTTAGTAGATATATTAAATCGAAGGATACTAGAATGCCTTCATCAGTATGTCTTGTTTAAAATTAGAGACTTGGTGGCAATCCTATTGTTAGTGAATTCTTAGAGCTATAAAGTTTACCATATTTCATTTAATCTCAAATCTGTCCTAAAATAATTTATTTTAGACCACTACCCGATGGCTCAGTGGTTAAAGAATCTGCCTGCAATGCAGGAGATACAGGAGATGTGGGTTCCATCCCTGGGTCAGGAAGATCCCCTGGAGGAAGAAATGGCAACCCACTCCAGTGTTCTTGCCTGAAAAATCCCATAGACAGAGGAGCCTGGTGGGCTACAGTCCAAAGTGTCGCTGTGTCGGACATGACTGAGCAACTAAACACACCCACACACAAATGGAGAATAGTCCTTTCATATAAACAGATTTAGCTGTTCTATGTAGAGACCCCAAAGAAGCATGACTTGTCGCAATCTGAAATTTTACTGAAGAACAAATTTGAGTCAAAATACTGCAAGGCAGATATGCGAGGATGATTTAGCAAATGAATGACTTAGCAAATGAGTGATTTAGCTAATGAGTGATTTAGCTAATGAGTAAGCTTAACCTCCAGAGAAGAAAGATTAGTGTTGTTATTAAAGAGGGTCTCTGAAGTCAGCAGGCTTGGTTTCAGTCCAGCTCTGCCCCTTGCCAGCCACAGGCCCACCTTCTCCTCACTGAGCCCCACTGTCCTCCAGGGTAAAGCGGGTCAATACCAGCGGGAATGCTCCCTGCTGAAAGATGATAGCTGCCAGGAGCCTGACTGGCTTTGACCTGTTGTCTCCGTGTTTTGAAAAGTAATTGCCCTCCACTGATTAGCTTGCTTAGTTCTTTATGAAAAGTGACTCTTTTCATGTATATATATATGACTCTTTTCAATAATATGTATATATGTCAAATATTGAGTTTGAGCTCAACTCAAATGTATATATATTTTTTCCCTTGCACTACATAATACCAGAAATTCTTTAAATGGCACATCTTCCTGAATTCAGGAAGATGTTATGCTTCCTTATATGTTGTGTTGCAAACACTTTTCATGAAGGTAAAACTTAGAGAAAGAAATGGGATGAGAGAGCAAAAAATTGAATGGAAATAATTGTGCAGGACTTTCAAAAATGAATCTTTTTTTCCACAATATTAATTTTCTCCTGAGTTCTTAAAAATAATCACTTTGACTTTTAAAAAAAGGTACTGGCAAGAACATAACTGCACATTTCATATCTAAAATATTACTTTGCAATAGGCTTAAAGAGTAGGAATACAGTATATTTATTATATAATATATATGATGACATCCTTCTTGAAGTTCAGGATGTTAATTAGTAATATACATAATTAGAAAAGCATTTGCTTCTCTTCTCTACAAGTTTTTTTTTTTCTTTCTTTCTGGAAGAAATCTAATTTAAAACCCCATCTAGCGCTTTAATTCAGTTTATAAATTAACTATTTAACAATTCTAATCACCAAAGAGCAAAATGTCACAGTAATGAAAGTGGATACACATGAAATAGATGCCAGTGACAAATCAGTTATAATAAAGGCTGAGGTGGAGGAGAGCATAATTAGATAGAATGGGTCCTCTTTGACAGATACGTTAAAATAACAGAAACATTTCACAACATAGCAAATGCTTATAATGTTGGTATTTCTTTAATGTGGGCTTAAAGCTAGTACACAACAGAGATAATATGAAGCAAAAGTTCTTAAGAGGCTGACTGTTATGTTGCCAGGAATTTTGAAATTCCCAAAGGCAGACCGTGATTATGTATCAGGTATCCTGAGGATTTTGCATTGTAGTTCACATAATCAGGTATCTGAGATGCTGGCTAGAGAGCCTTGGCAAGAAGGGAGGACATGGTCTAGGAACGGGGTGGCTGGTCTACACCTGACTCGGTGGACCGACTTGAAGGACATCTACAGAAGTCTGGAACTGCCAGCATCAGCGGTTCCTTTGACACTCAGAGCTCATTTAAATAAAAAAGTGACTTTGATCTGAAGAACTTTTTATCCTCCTGGTTTGCTCCAGACGATGAAACTCTAGAGAAACTTTGGAACTGTAACTTTCGTGAGAAGTCAGAAATTATTTTATTTTGAAATCTGAAATGAGTATATTTGCTTCTAAAAATCTTATATGTTTCTCAAATATTTATTTTTAATACTTAATGGAGCTGTAAAATCTATGTAACAGTGAGTGTTTTGTGATGAACTGATCCAAATCTAAGGTTTTAATGAAAACTAAAGGAAAAAGACTGAGTTTCTTTAGTTTCTCCAAAGCAAAAAAAAAAAAAAGTAATAAAAAAGTAAAAATAAACGTAAACGTTTAACCATAAGGAAGAGACTAAGTATAGCATAGTGGTTTCAACACAAATTTAAAATCCAGACTTTCTTTGTTTGACTTTTCTCTTTTGCTTGGACAAGTTCCATAACCATTTTGTTCTCTGTCTCTTTTCTTTAATCTGTGTTATAGAAATAATAATTTAAATAATTTCATAATGTTTTGTAAATTTTAAGTAAATTAACACAAAGAACAATGCCTGTTGTTAATTATGTAATATTTAGTACCTAACAGAGAATATGATTACCTGAAGCTTCACAGGTCTCTTTCCCCTTGCTTGATATATTATATTGCATTTGCAAATAATCTGAAGCATTTGTGTTTTGAATCTTTCTAAATATTCATTAATTAGAATGAGTAATCAATTAGATATTGTTGAATTCTCTGAGGAAATAAAAATAAGGTCCAAATAGAAATGAAAATCCCATTTAGCAACCTTAGCATTCATTTCAACAAAGAATGAGTTGTACATTTAAAAACATGCATTTCTTTTGTAAGAAGATGAATACTGAACATCAAATACCTGAAAGACCTTGCCAAAGCAAAAATATCATCTGATAATGTTAAACAAGCCAGGGTGACTCTATTCAAGACTGAAGACTCTTGAGAGTCGCTTGGACAGCAATGAGATCAAACCAGTCAATCCTAATAGAAATCAACCCTGAATATTGTTTTGAAAGACTGATGCTGAAGCTCCAATACTTTGACCACCTGATGTGAAGAGCTGACTCATTTGAAAAGACCCTGATGCTGGGAAAGACTGAAGGTGGGAGGAGACGAGAATGAGGCTGAGTTGGTTGGATGACATCACCTACTCCATGGACATGAGTTTGAGCAAACTCCCAGAGACAGGGAAGGGCAGGGAAACTTGGGGCTCTGCAGTTCATGGGGTCACAAAGACTTGGACATGATTTAACAACTGAACAACAACATGACCCAGAAAGGTCAGTGTTTTAAAGCAAGTATTTATAAACAGTTGTTTCATCAGAGACGGGGGCTATTTGAGCAGTCTGTTGCTTTGGGGAAAGTTCCTGAAGCAAACAGTGAAGTTATTTACTGGTTTACAGCCTTATCTTTGAGCAAGAATTTGCTGGAACAAATGATAAAGTCATGGTGATACAGAAGGTCTAAACTTTGGTCCTGCTAATTAAACTGTAGAATGCCGTGTGGTCTCAGCTCTCAGTAGTTATCTGAACATTCAACTGTACAGTTCTTTTTTTTTTTTTTTTCTAGAAATTGAAATAGGAGGCAAAGATGATTTTCACTTATTTCACTGGATTTGTTTCTCAACTTAGTTTCCCTGACCACAAATGCAATTAGTATGAGCTTCAAATGTCACATGAAGATGCTTTTTAAGGTTGCATCAATATAACTTACATTTTTAAAGGACTAACTGTCCCTTTAAACGCTCCAGCTACTTTCTTAAATTGTTGGTTGGCTTACAAATTAATTGATCCCGAGTTCCTAATGCCTCTTGGCTCATTATGGAAACATTTATGTTAATTGACCCAGCCAAGGGTCTCTGTGATTGTCTCTGGTGCCAGAGAACTTCCACCAGGTAAGTTTATGTAGGGATTCCAACATAAATCTATGGTCATAGCTCAGTGAGATTGAATACAAAAAATCCCAACTCTTGAGTGCTTAAATTGAGGTGTATTTATAAGCAAAATTAATAAAATGACCAAAGGTTACCTGTACTCATCCACTGCTTATATGAAAGATTAAATGTTTTGGATGGTTTGATACTATCCAAATATGAAAGAAATGTTTTAGAGGTCTTGCTCTTAGAATGATCAATTTGCTTATGACATATTCAAAATAATTTGACTAATTTAATATTATCACTCAATGGATACGAGTTTGAGCAAACTCCAGGAGGTAGTGAAGGACAGGGAAGCCTGACATGGTCCAGTTTACGGAGTCACAAAGAGTCTGACATGACTTAGCAACTGAACAACAACACTATTTTTATCCCTGTCTTTTTCAAAGCAGGATTATACACTTTTGTAGTCAATTTTTAATTTAATCTAACTCATGTTTCTCTTTTCTTTCATGCATGAGAAAAAATACACTCAAGTGGTTAAGGATATGGTCAGATAGTTAATGGGGGAAATTAAAGATTCTAAATCTGTAGATTGTTGCTCTTTATACCACATTGCCTGCCAGTTCAGAATACTGTATTTTGCAAACACTTTCTTTGGTGAGTGATTCATAGTTCAAAATTCAGAGCTCATGACAAGTCTTCTGTGTCCGTACAATGTCAAATCCACTGTGAGGGCGCCTGCTGCCTACAAGGACAGACCTTTCTTTGTAACTTGAGGATGCACTCCCAAACATAATTGTATTAATCTTAGAAGCTTTGATTTTTGAAATATTTGTTTCTTTCATAAAGTTAGTGCAATAATTGATCTCCCAAAAGAGTATGGTTCTACAGACATGAAATCTTCTCTATCGCCAGAGGCATCGTGTGCCAGAGATTTATAGAGTATTGTACTGATTTCCTTTTCATTTCTCCTAGCATTTCTGCTCCCTTATTAAAAAGAATCCAGACAGACAGGTATGTTTGCACAGGGTGAAGGCTTTGGGTATGTATTTCTCCGTCTATGAGTTCCTACACAGTGTTGGTTGAACAACTCTTAATAAAGAGCCTCTGTGAGGCCATAATTTCTCCCTCAAGCTCTCTTACTTTTTGATATAATTATGTCCATTTCATTGAGCTGAGACAATAGCTTCTCTGATAATTTCTCTAGCAGTTTCTAAAATAAAATTGTTATAATTATACTTATTTTCGTAAGTTTTTTACTCGGCTCCTCAAGGGCATCTTTAAAATGCTGATTTGAGAAGCAAATGGTGTGATGTCATGGTTGCTCAGTTGTGTCCGACTCTTTGTGACCCCATGGACTGCAGCCCGCCAGGCTCCTCTGTCCATGGTATTCTCCAGGCAGGAAGACTAGAGTGGGTTGTCAGTTCCTTCTCCAGGGGATCTTCCCAATCCAGGGATCTAACCCGGGCCTCCTGCGTTGCAGGCAGATTCCTTATCATTGAGCCACCACATACCCCTCCAAATCTACAATAAACTCTTTGTCAAGAACACCAGGCACCTGATCCCCTTTGGTAATTAGCATCTTATGTTTGCCAACAAAATGCTGTGAAAGGAACCAAGGCCCATGGTGTTTTCCACACGTATCAGTGAACAAGAGCTGGATTTGAATGGAATCTTCAAGAACTTGCAGCCCATCGTTCTGTGTGCCTCTCAAGCTCCAGCTCTTTTGGTCTCCTCTCTCAGAATCGAGTGCCCCTCCTGGTTCTCTCGTAAGAACATTTTGTTCCATTAGCAACTTCTAATACTAGGTCTAGCGAGCCGTGGGCTTGTCTCTCAGCATCTCCAAGCAGGGTGGATAGCTTTATCAGTAGGGTTCAGACACAGAGTGGCTTACTCTCAAATGCCATTACCCGCCTTTCATTACAGTTTCTGAAGAGCAGTTTGCCAGTGCTGGGATTAGTTTTCCTTCTTGGTCGCATATTGTGAAAGCACTGTATGCTCTGTAATACCGTGATTGATACAAAATGGGAGAAAAATATAAAGTGAAAGTTGCCCCTCAAATTATCCTGGATAACTATTATTAATAATTTGACATTACCCTCTTGTGTGGGTAAATATGGTTATGTTTATATAAGCTTTATAATCATATTAAATTTTTCCATCAAGGATATTTCTTTGGCATCCCTCTGTGATCCCTACAGAATCATCTTAGTAGTGCTTGTCTCTGCATCAGATTCCGTTGTGTGTGTATAAAATAATCCATTTAGCCATTGACCATTAAGGCGCATTCAGGTTTTTCCACCTTCGTCCGTTTTGTAACGAATGCTGCAAGAGACACATTTGCACGCGGGGCTGCTGTAACGAAATACCATAGCCTGGGCGTCTTAGCCAACGGATATTTATTTCTCCAGGTCCAGAGACTAGGAGATCAAGGTGCCAGCAACCAGCAGATTCAGTTCCTGGTGAGGGCCCTCTTCCTTGCTTGCAGACAGCCGCCTTCTTTCTCTGTCTTTTCGTGGTGTGTGTGTGTGAATTGGGGTCGGGGGTGGAGAGAGAGAGAAAGAAACCAAGAAAACAGAGAAAGAAAGAGAGAAAAAGGGAAGATGAGTACACTCTACTTCTTCTTGTAAAAGTACTGGTCTCACGTGAGCCCCCCACCCTCAGGACCCCATCCAACCCTAGTTACCACCCAAGGTTCCATCTCCAGATTCCATTAGATCGGAGGTAGGACCTGGACACATGAACTGGGCGAGGGACACAATAATAGACATATATCCATGTATGTGAGTACTTCTGAAGGATAGCTTCCTAGAAATGAAATGTTTAGTCAAATCAAGCTCTGTTTTTATTGGGAAGGGATCATAACTGAGCAATGCAAGAAAATACCCTGGCATCCCTAAGGTTTGCATCACATGACCATTACCAAATGTTTATGACCAGCTCCAGCCAGAACAGCCTTTTGCTCTGCTGTCTGCAATGCACAACGTGAGACTTACTGTCTGCCTAAGAGAGAAGACAGAGCTTCCTTTTCCTTTTGTACCTGAATCCGTGAAAATAGTTGATTTTTAAAACATTGAAAGCATTAAACTTTTCTATGCTACCTGTCAAATCAATAGAGAAATAACTTAAGAAGTAAATAGCTTGGGAATAACTGCGTGTATCTTATCAATCCTATGGACTATAGCCCACTGGGCTCCTCTGTCCATGGGATTCTCCAGGCAAGCACACTGGAGTGGGTTGCCGTTTCCTCCTCCAGGGGATCTTCCCAGTTCCCAGAGATCAAACAAACGTCTCCTATGTCTCCTGCCTTGACAGGCAGGTTTTTTTAGTCGCTGGTGCCACCTGGGAAGCCCAAAATAATTTGAGTTAGGGACTGTTAGATTCTTCCAGCTAAGACTCAGTGATTCTAGCTTGTTTTGAAATAATTGTTTACTTTTTAATAATTCCTCTGAGAATCAAAACAGCCTGTTGTCCATTTCGTTGGCATATAATCGTTCATAGTTACCTCTTGTGATCCTTTGTTAAAAGGTATTTTTAATATGTTTATTTTATCTAGGAGTATTAAGTGTTCTATATCCGGAATTATAAAAATATATCTGATCAGCTCTGCTGCTGAAAAGAAACATCTGTTCACACGCTATTCTGTTTTATTCTCATATTTTTCTTAACAGTAGCTAGTGTTCAAGTGCAGAAACTTAGGCCCAGAACTCGGGTGGGTTAACCACTCTGCCCCGTGTGCCTGCAGAGGGCCACAGTTCCAGGCACTTGCAGCTGCACGCCTCTGCCCTTTCTTCACTGTGCCGTGTTCTGGAGTTAAGTACTGCTCTTTCTCCTCCAGATGTTAAGGTTTATGAGGGCAGAGACATGGCAGTTCTTCTTCTTGGAACCAGTAAATATTTGTTGAATGGAATCAGACTTTTTGGCATAACGGCCTCCCCTCAGGTAATTGAAAGTAAATTTTTATAAGTTAGAGTTGGATTAAATTGAAACAAGAATCACTGCAGCTCACCAAAGTGTTTAGCACTTTTCTTCTTTGAATTGTAAAACATCAGCAGTTTGTTTCTTGATTGCATTCATCAAGAGCATTTACTCAGTACAAGACAGAGGTAAGGGACAGTCACATGACTTTCTTTAGCCTGATAGTTACTGAGGTTAATAGTTCCAGAATATGGATCGCTGAATCGTATACAAATTTTACTGATGGTTTAAAGTATTTGACTTTTCAATGATCTTATTTGCTCCCCATATAGCTGTTTCTCTTGCTAAATGCAGTATTGACAATGTAAGCTTCTTAATTGGTACTTTATTTTCATTAATCATAAAAAAAATGCCATAAATGAGAAGATAATGGAATTTTTATTGTGAATTTCAGTATCTTGATTTTCCAGGAACACTAAAGAATGAAATAGGGCTGAATGCACTGCTGTTCCTTTATAGATGGTTTGTGAAAACTTTTATTAAATCTTCCTACACAGAAATGAGAGGACACAGAGCGGGAAGAGCTCTTTAGAAGGACTGCGGGCAGAGTTCACGCCTCAGTCTTCCAGAAGGGAACGTGCACATCTGCGCCAGGTGCCTCTTCACTGAGCTCAACTGAGAATTTCACTGGATCTTAAACTCAAGTTTCAAAGAACGTGTTTTGAAAACTTGTAGACCATACTTAGTGGCGTAAGCACTGCTCTGGGTAAATTAAAAGAAAAAAATGCAGATACAACTTCTTAAAAATGTCTCTGACCTAGTTGGAGACAAAATACACATACCAGAAAAGGATACATTTCTTATTCTTCCTGCTTCATAAAGGAGGTTGTTAGAATGATTTTATGTAGAATACAGGGTTTTGGAAGTTCAATACAGAAATAAATGTTTCTTAAAGCATTTTAGAAATAAATGTTTCTAAAATCTCATTTTCTTCAACTTGGCAGTAAGTCTAATATTGTCTTCAGCAATTTAGTTCATAAGTGACATGACATACAAATGTTTATGCAAATTATAGCATGATTTCACCCAATTTAATTACTTCATGTTCATGACAGTTTTAATAAAAGGACATTTAAAATTTAAATTTAATTTTTTCTATCCAATAGGAAGAGTACAGTTTACTCAAAAATAATATTTGATCTAGTTTTTTAAGGAACATAAATTATTTCTACTTTAAAAAATGTCAGTGAGGACTTCCCTGGTGGTCCAGTGGTGAGGACTTCCCTGGTGGTCCAGTGGTGAGGACTTCCCTGGTGGTCCAGTGGTGAGGACTTCCCTGGTGGTCCAGTGGTGAGGACTCCCTGGTGGTCCAGTGGTGAGGACTCCCTGGTGGCCCAGTGGTGAGGACTCCCTGGTGGCCCAGTGGTGAGGACTCCCTGGTGGCCCAGTGGTGAGGACTCCCTGGTGGTCCAGTGGTGAGGACTCCCTGGTGGTCCAGTGGTGAGGACTCCCTGGTGGCCCAGTGGTGAGGACTCCCTGGTGGTCCAGTGGTGAGGACTCCCTGGTGGTCCAGTGGTGAGGACTCCCTGGTGGCCCAGTGGTGAGGACTCCCTGGTGGCCCAGTGGTGAGGACTCCCTGGTGGTCCAGTGGTGAGGACTCCCTGGTGGTCCAGTGGTGAGGACTCCCTGGTGGTCCAGTGGTGAGGACTCCCTGGTGGTCCAGTGGTGAGGACTTCCCTGGTGGTCCAGTGGTGAGGACTTCCTGGTGGTCCAGTGGTGAGGACTTCCCTGGTGGTCCAGTGGTGAGGACTTCCTGGTGGTCCAGTGGTGAGGACTCCCTGGTGGTCCAGTGGTGAGGACTCCCTGGTGGTCCAGTGTTGAGGACTCCCTGGTGGTCCAGTGGTGAGGACTCCATGCTTCCCATGCAGGTGGCGAGGGTTCAATCCCCGGTCAGAGAACTAAGATCCCACAGACTCAGTGGTGCGGCCAAAACAGAAAAAATGTTAATGATAAATCGGAGAGCTTGGGGCCTGCTCCATAGGTTTGGTCAAGGTTTTGTGTTATGGTCCCTTTTAACAAAGTAATTCTCTGAAGTTTGGTCTTTTAAGTTGTCAGTTACAAGCAAGGCTATATTCAGACTTTATACTATATTGACTTTTAAGTTCCACATTAAATATTAGAAGATGTGTCCTCATGTGCCAACTGATTCTTTTTAAGAAATATAGCATATTAAAGACAATGTCAGTATAGCTCATTTCCTTCTAATACCCATGAGCAGACCACCTGACCTGCCTCTTGAGAAACCTATACGCAGGTCAGGAAGCAACAGTTAGAACTGGACATGGAACAACAGACTGGTTCCAAACAGGAAAAGGAGTACGTCAAGGGTGTATATTGTCACCCTGCTTATTTAACTTATATACAGAGTACATCATGAGAAACACTGGGCTGGAGGAAGCAGAAGCTGGAATCAAGATTGCCGGGAGAAATATCAATAACCTCAGACAAGCAGATGACACCACCCTTATGGCAGAAAGTGAAGAAGAACTAAAGAGCTTCTTGATGAAAGTGAAAGAGGAGAGTGAAAAAGTTGGCTTAAAGCTCAACATTCAGAAAACTAAGATCATGGCATCTGGTCCCATCACTTCATGGGAAATAGATGGGGAAACAGTGGAAACAGTGGCTGACTTTATGTTTTTGGGCTCCAAAATCACTGTGGATTCTGATTGCAGCCATGAAATTAAAAGACGCTTACTCCTTGGAAGGAAAGTTACGACCAACGTAGATAGTATATTAAGAAGCAGAGACATTACTTTGCCAACAAAGGTCCATCTAGTCAAGACTATGGTTTTTCCAGTGGTCATGTATGGATGTGAGAGTTGGACTATAAAGAAAACTGAGCACTGAAGAATTGATGTTTTTGAACTGTGGTGTTGGGGAAGACTCTTGAGAGTCCCTTGGACTGCAAAGAGATCCAACCAGTCCATCATAAAGGAGATCAGTCCTGAATATTCATTGGAAGGACTGATGTTGAAACTGAAGCTCTAATACTTTGGCCACCTGATGTGAAGAACTGACCCATTTGAAAAGACCCTAATGATGGGAAATATTGAAGGCAGGAGGAGAAGGGGACGACAGAGGATGAGATGGTTGGATGGCATCACCAACTCAATGGACATGAGTTTGGGTGGACTCCCGGGGTTGGTGATGGACAGGGAATCCTGGCGTGCTGTGATTCATGGGGTCGCAAAGAGTCGGACACGACTGAGCAACTGAACTGAACTGAACTGAATACCCATGGTTAGATTATGCTGCCATTAGTCAAAGAATTCTTACATTTAAAAGCTAAATTTGATACAGTCTGTAAAGCACCTTTAGAAGAAATGAGTTCTTAGAATGATTTAACCTTGAGAAATATGAGCTGGGAGAAAAGCAGAATCTAATTTAAAAACTATGGTAACGTTTCATTATCAACATACATAGTTTCGTGTATATAATACTGAATACCACTGTAAAATGTGTAAAATTTCCCACGTATGATATGCACCCCCTTGCAACAGACAGCAGCACGTGAAGATCTCCAGGGAGATTTGCTCGGTGCATATCGGATCAGTGTTTTGCTTAACCACAGAATTCTGCCTAGCCTTTGCAGACATTGAATCTGGTGCCCAGGAACATCTTTTATGGAAGAAAAGGCCTTGGAAAAAAGGAAGCACATTAGGGCAGAGCACAGCTACTCCTGGCAATGGACTAATACCCTTAGTGTCATTTGTTGGTTCGTAATGTTAGAGGTAGCTGCCGAGTCTCAGGAGTTTTGAGATGTGTGTTACATGAGGAAAATAACTGGCCGTTATGTAAAGAGTCAATCACCCCGCCTGCTGAAGCCCCATCTGCAGCCCCAATGGGACACAGGCTCACGGGTGGGATACGCAGCGGTGCCGCCTGGGGTGAATGTGGAAGTTGTGACTCCCCAGAGACGGCCAGGCTTCTGGCTTTTTAATTTATCATCTTGTCACCTCCCACTCTCGCCTCTTTGGGGCTGAGATGAAAGAAGTGAGATATAAAGAAATATTCATTTCACTTTTTAATTAAACATTTGGTTTGGTTCCAAAATACAAGGCTTCAGTTCACATGCACAGAAAAGATGTCAGAAAAGTGGTCAAAAAAAACACAAAAAAAACCTTAAGCTTAGAAATGATATTCTTACATACAAGAGACTTCTACTTATTTTGTCTTCAGCAGAAGAAAAAAAAAAAAATTCCTCTTGGAGGGCCCAGACAGGGTTCATAGAGTGTCATCTTGGAATGTGGATATTTCTTGACCTCTGTCAGTGAAAATGAGTGCAATGGACCATAGAAATATACAACATTATTGTGGCTTCTGATTTTTTTTTAATGTTTTCTATTTTTATACATATGCAAAAACGTTTAGCCAAAACTAGCTAACTAAAGCCGGAGAAGAGTGCTTGGGAAATGTTTATTTGTTGGGCTTTCTTAACCCAAACAAATGCTGGAATATTTGTTTGAAAGACTGTTTTCTCCTAGGCTCCTGTTAGCATCTATTCTCATCCTCCTCCACTGGCCATTTAGTTTCAAGCTATAAGTAGACTGTAGATGCTCAGAAACATATACATGTTTGTATTTTATCTTAAGCCTATCAAGATGCAGTTACTAGTTCAGCAGATGAAATATTAAGCACCCTCTAAGAGTCTAAGCAATAAGGTTTTGTTCCAAGGAAGAGAGTCCCTTCCTGTTTCCTACCTGCCACAGATTCTTGGGTCTCAAGAATCTCATACTTTTTACAGGTGCAAATTCAAAAAAAAAAAACAAAACAGGATTTAAAAAGCATCTTGAATTAGGTCAGTGCCATGATAAGTTCTGAGGGTCTGAGAGTCTCAAGGTTCTTTCCCAGTCTCCTGGTCTCCTGAGCAGGGCTTCTCAAGGCCCAGTGGGCCTTCACTGGTTAGTGTGTTGACCATTGCAGGTTGTAACTTCCTCATTGGTAAAACAAAGGATTTAAATCAAATTTCTTGAATGTCCCTGCCCATACTAATCTTTCAGGGATCTCTTTAATGTGTCAGTGCCTCATGGAGGGGTTTTACTCTAAGTCAAGATCAGAAACTGTTGGGATGTGAACTTGTTTATAGCAGGACCTAGACAACTTTAATGGAAATATGAAGCCAGGAAATACTCTTTCCATTGACTTGATCATTGAGTTTCTCTGTGTATCACCTTCTTTCTGATAGTGGCCTTCTGCTCTCACATCAACAAATACCACATAAATGCTGTCATTTGAAACCTGTGAACTAAATAAAGATGGCAATTTACACAGCTGTCGGTAGGGGCAGGCAGCGAATCTAAACCCCGTTCAATGGCATCCGTGGGGAAGGTTCTCATCTGTCACACCTCATCCCTTTACTGAGACGATACCCTTTTCTGAAGCTCAGTGTGATTTTAGAAATTGTTTTCTGAAGGTATACACAGTCGCGTAGACTTCTTACATGCTGTCCATATAGACTCTACCCAGAGTTGAATGAGTTCTGATCATGGACAAGTTCTGCCTCATATTTCTGAAATAAAACCAGTATGAAATCTGAGTCTGCAGAGATCAAAGCTTATAAGACGTTGTATATTATCACTGAAAATAAAACTCCTGCTGTGAAATCCATGAGCGGTAGAAAGTTTCCCCACGTGCACACTGGGTAGTGAAACTTTGATGCCGAGCAGAAGCTATTGTTTAGATTTCCTACATATTTTATTAAACATAGTGAGCCAGGTAGATAGTATGATTTATTCGGGTAATTCCTACTGGTCCCAAGGAAGTGTTCCTTGAGTCTTTAGACAGGAGATCATTCAAGTGAGAAAAGAATTCTGAAAACTTATGATAAATGTCATGGGTAGCATAAACCTGGGTAACAAGGTGTTCTGAATGTTCGTCATTTCTTCCACTTTTGTTTTTGCACTTTACTGGAAAAATACCTTGTGTCCTAGTTCTGAATTAAATAGGGACTGAGTATCAGGCGAGAGAGCTTCTGACAAGCCTCTTTTTCTTTTTATGGTTCATGTCGATGAAGAAGTTCCCCCTGGCTCCCATTCCCCACTATGTTGCCCCTGACATTCCTGCAGTCAACAAGAGCACTAAAATAATAACAGTAAAGTGGAGCAGTCTACAGCTGTGCACCCGGGTACTTATCCAAAGGAGCTGATAACGTACTTCCACACAAAAACCTGCACACGGATATTTATAGAAACTTCATTCCTAAGTGTCAACACTTGGAAGCAACCAAGGTGTCCTTCAGGGCGTGAGTGGATAAATAAACATCAAAACAATAAAATATTATTCAATGCTAAAAAGAAATCGGCTGTGAAGTCATGAATAGACTTGGAAGGACCTTGAATGTGTCTTGCTGGATGAAAGAAGTCAATCTGCAAAGGCTCCATTCTGTCTGATTCCAGCTTTGTGACGTTCTGGAAAAGACAAAACTACGGAGACAGTAAAAGGATCGGAGCTTGCCAGAGGTTAAGGAGGAGGAAGGGCTGGAGAGGCAGTCCACAGGAGATTTTAGGGTAGGGAAACACTTCTGTATGAGGCTGTGAGGGTGAACGCGTGCCATTAAACACTTAACCAAACTCAGCAGAAAGTGCAGCATCACGAGTGGACCCCGCCAGGAGCCCAGGCTTTGGGTGACGAGGACATGTCAGTGTCGGACTGGGGGTTGTACCTCCTGCCCCACTTTGGTGGGGGTGTCACACTGGCGGGGGAGCTTTGCATGTGTGTGAGCATGGAATCTTTGTTCTTCCTTCTCAGTTCTGTTATGACCCTAAAGCTCCTCTAAACATAAGTCTCTTTGTACAAAATAAGACAATAGTTCTCTTCAATTGTAGAATTTTGAGGTGCCTCATCTTACTTATTGGAAAAGGAAATGGCAAGCCGCTCCAGTGTTCTCGCCTGGAGAATCCCATGGACAGAGGAGCCCGGCAGGCTGCAGTCCATAAAGTTGCACAGAGTTGGACATGACTGAAACGACTTAGCAGTAGCACCATGTAACTTATACTTCTTAATACACATTAACATTAAAGTACTTAACTAGGATGCAATATGTTCTCTTGCTGAGCAAAACAAAAAATAGGTCATTAAAAGCACGTATTTCACTTTAATAATAAATTTCACTAGCCAGAACTAATATGTTACTAATACATCAGTCTCTTTCATCAGGCTAATGGCAAAAAAGATTGAACTCCTAGCAAACAACAGTAGTAGTCATGCAAAAGGCTCTGTGGGGCCCCGGAGAATGGTCTGAATGGTGGGAAATCTCCAAGAGGAGCCTCTGAGCTGAGCTGCAGACTGTGCTCCGTGCAGAAGGATGGCTGTCAGGTAGAAATATTTCCAGATATTTCAGGTTTTCAGTAGAAGCCAGAGTACTAAGACCTCCCGTTTTAAAAATCATGCCCCAGTGTTAAGTAAAACATGGCAGATAAAGCACATGTGTCAGACCGCTGTGACCTGTGGATCAGCAGTGTTTTACCTTCTAGAGCAAGAGACGTGAGCTTGAGAAAGACACGGGGCTGGGAGCAAAGAATTGACCTAGGAGGAGCGGGAGGAGAGGAGGTCAATGAAAAGAACACATCCGTGTGTGCAGACGGAAAGATGGACGGGGGACAGACAGGAGAGAGAGGAGGGAAGGACACGCGAAGTCAGGGAAGCTAATAAAGCGGAAGACAAGGAAGCAAGCAGGGTGGATGGAGTCCATACGGTATCCCTGGGATTCACATCCCAGCACGTGAGGCTGAGGACAGTCCACTGGGCTTGGCCACTGAGGTCGCCTCTGGCCTTTGACACTGTGACATATCTGAGCATCAGGACCACAGATGTCACCCAAGGAGGGAAAAGACAAAACTGATGGAAAATTGGAAGGAGTTGCGCACAGTTTATTTAACAAGTCTGATAGTCAAAGGAAAGAAATTGGTCAGAAACCGGGGAGACAAAGGGAAGGCAAGCGAGAACTAATCTTCCTGGGTAAAGGAGATCTGTTCAAGTGTAAAGCAGAAGTGCGAAGGGCAGCGCGGGGAACAGTAAATAAAGATGCCGGAGGGCAAGAGAAAAGGGGCTGAGGAGCCTCAAGGATTTATTCACAGACGCTCCTTGTGGCCCCTGTTTCCAGAATGACGCTGTGCCCTGTCATTTCGTGAGCTCGTGTGACTTCACACACTCGTGGCTCAGTGGGCACTGTTTGTTCAAGGACTGTAACCCCTAGGTGGTCAGGACACAATAAACTGTTACAAAGCTTTAATATTCATCCTTGCCATTCATGTGTGCTTTGAAGGATGTTCTCTACAGACACCCACGATGTAATAGAAAGAAGAGGGTATAGGGAGGTAGTGAACTCAGCCATGCCAGCCCCCCGCCCCAGCCCCTGCATGGTTGTGTGAGTCCCTCAGAGGGGTCTTGGGATCTGGAGGCTGCTTCTGCCTTAAGAGGAGCAGGCGTGTCTGCTGGCCCCTGGTGTCCCGCTCGGAGCTCTGAACCAGCCTCAATCTCCTGGTCTGCTCGGTGGAGCACAGCCATCCTAATTGCCTCCCTTTGGGTTTTCGTTTCGTCTACAGGGCAGCCAGGCTCGGAAGGTCCACATCCTCTGTAAGCAACACAATATGAAATCCAGTGTTATTTCCTGTGCTGTGACTCACAATCCATCTGGCAGAGGCAGGGACTGAAACAGCATCTCCAGGGCACCAAGGATTGAAAATGGAGCTCGTCGTTGGAGATTTCCACAGCCAACTCAAAGCCTATATTTTCCATCAGTTAAATATTTAGCATTGGCAGCGTGAATTTGGATTTGTTCCTCTTCCTGCAAATTAGCTGTTTATAACTATTAGTGATGCCTCGTGAGGCTGGCGATAAAGAGGGCTCCTTCCACTCCCCAGCTCCAGTCTCTCTTCTAGCTCGGGTTTAAGCCGGTTCAGGCCACAGAGCCTGGGGAAGGGAATTCACCCACCGCGTCCCCAGACACCTTGGGCCTGGCAGGCTTTCGGCCTTCTGATCTCCTTTCTCTGCATTAAAAATGCTTCCTTCGCCTAAACATCCCCACAGCCCAAACTACTCGGCGCAGCAGTCTAAATGCTTCGGTCTTCTCATTTTACTCCTGCGCTCCGTCCCCTTGCAGCAGGGTTCCCTGATTCACCGCAGAAAAACGGCTCTGTTATGATCTCGTCTTGAGCTCAAGCGCTCTCGCAGGCGCACGTGTTCAGGTCCCCCGGTGGTCCTCCCCAGCCCTCCTCTCCCCGCGGCCCTGGCCAGAGGCCGCCTCCCCTCCTGGGCCCTGTCCGCCTCTAGGCTCCGTGGCAGCTCCTGTTTCCCCTCACCCTTCCCAGTGGTCCCTCACCCGCCCCGTTTGCTTCCCCCAGCCCCTCAACTGCAGGAGTTCTTCGGGGTTTATCTTTCGGCTCCTCTTCCGCTCCGGTTAGCCGCGCTGACTGGCATGCATCTGGGCTTGGGCTCCAGGGTCCGGGGCTGGTGCGGGAGGCGGGAATGGCAGACGGCAGGTCGCTACGTCTGTCATCATGTCGGCTCCTTGTGCCTTATTTATGCCAACCCTTCCATCACTGCCTCTCAGCCTCCTCCTTCTCCTGGATAAACACTTCGGAGAAAACTGCGGCTGCAAACACCGGCCACCGCACCTTCGTGAGTGAGAAGGTGAAAGTCTGCCCTGCTTACTCTCCTAGCTGCCTAAGAATTCTAGGCAAGGTGTCCAACTTCTCTGAGTTTCTTTCTTTCTCTCTAAATTTGGGCTGTTAACGAGATCCCCAGGTTGTTGTGATGCTAAAATTAGTTACAGTATTTAAAGCACTGAAAATAGCACCGAAGAGCCCCGTGGAGAAGTTGGCTATTATGACGCACAGCTTTGTTCGTTAGCCTACATTTCTAGCACCCAGCTCTCTTCTAAGCCGCGGGATTGACGTCTTGACCTCCATGTCCCGCACGCTCCTGACAATAGGAGAAAATCAGATATCTCTTCACCTACTTCTTCTGCAAACCTGCTTGATATTATCTTCCCAGACTTAAAAATATCCTCGTTCTCTTTTACCGCTGCCCTTGCTCGAAAGTCCTCCGTCGCTTTAATTCCTTTGTCTCTTTTGTCCTCCTATTCACCCTTGGCAACGGTGCCTCTTCCGTTTTCATCCATTTCATTCCTTATGTTCCACTGTCAATAATTGAGGTCAGGCTTTCTTCCCCAATTGGCACAGGGAGGAGGTTCTTGATCCAGGTTTACACCCCACCCAGCCCATCTTGCGGCTCCCCACCAGGCTGGCCGGGGTGTGCTGACCCGAGCTCTACTCTGCAGGGCAGAGTTCAGAGGACAGCCAGGAAGAGCCCAGGGCTCCTATCCCAGCTGCTGCAGAGAGGCAGTGCCCAGCATGAACTGTCATTAGGGAAGGAGAATATCATTCCTGGGGCTGCCCTAGTGGCTCAGACAGTAAAGAATCTGCCTGCAGTGTGGGAGACCTGGGTTTGATCCCTGGGTTGGGAAGATCCCCTGGAGGAGGGCATGGTAACCCACTCCAACATTCTCACCTGGAGAATTCTACAGTCCACGGGGTCACAAAGAGTCGGACACGACTGAGCGACTGACACTTTTTTACCAAAAAAATGCATTAGAATATGTGAGTGCCTTAGAGCAAAAAAGAGCATTAGAGAATATATGTTTTCTTTTATTCCAAATGCAGATTTTAAAGTTCTTTTTGACTATTCCTCTGAATTTAGTTAGTCCCTAGGAAGTGCAGTATACAACTCTGTAGAACCATTTCTCCAGTCTTTTTCACCGGCATCTTAAGTACTGAGGGAAAGCTGAAAAATCACCTCAGTGTTGCTACATTCCTTTATAATAATACTTTTCCATAATTAGACAGTCAGCCTTCCTATGGTACCTTTGTTTACATTATCTTATGTTTGTTCAGCCCCGAAAGTACCAAAATGAGTATGAGCGGTGATGATGAGGGCTACACACAAGTTATAAAGAGGCAAAGAAAACGTTCAAAGGCTGTCAGTGCCACTCACGGTGCATTTTAAGATTGTTGACGCTTGTTACTGCTTAGGAATAGCACTTTTAAAATTTTAAAGATCTCAGAGAAGAAAAATGTATGCTGTATCTTTCCAGCTGAAAGAAATAAAAGCTTAAGAATGCTGCTGATTTGTATGTAAGATCTATGTCAGAAAACTAATTTCATCAGTTCTGTCTTTGTGCATACATAATAGAATACAACCGAATAAAACGGTAGACGCTCCAGTTCAGGGTTACTGTCTTGACTGGGTTCTTTCCCAGGTGAAAGCAGTCTGGGTTGGTTTTGGGCTCGTGGGCCATCCTCTTTCCCTGTGTATTTACACCGGAGACCAGGACCTTTACCAACCTTAACCTGCTCCGTGAGTTGAACTGACAGTCTCTAAACTTTTTGCTAGGTGGTGTTCTTGCTGCTGCGTGTAATCCCCAGTCAGAATGACAGAATGAGTTTACTTTTTTTCTTCTGTAAAACAATCTCTCATCTGACCATCATTAAAAAATTTCACATGTGTTCAGGCACGTGCTCACTCCCTCACTTGTGTCCGACTCTTTGTGACCCCATGGGCTGTAGCCCACCAAGCTCCTCTGTCCATGGAGTTTTCCAGGCAAAAATACTAGAGTGGGTTGCCCTTTCCTTCTCTGGGGGATCTTCCTGACCTAGGGATCACACCCTCATCTCCTGTTTGTCAGGTGGATTCTTTACCATGGAGCCACCTGGGAAGCCCCCTGTGTATGGTAGATGCATATATCATGTCTTTGGTCATCATATTATACCATTTGGCCTTCCTGACACCTGAGCACTGGATGTGATCCCTCACTTACCAGTGAGGAAACGGAGTTTTAGGATGTCAGAGAACTTGTGAACTGTGCTGATACAGATCCAAGCCTGAAAGGGTCCAGATGATTCCACGTTGCTCCACTGCTGAACATCTGTCAACTAAGGTGGATTTGGGAGAGGTTGTTACTTAGACTAGCACACCTTGATGCCTTCATTTCAAAATGCAGCACTGAGGGAAACTTACTCGGATGAGGCTCTTTTGTTGAAGAGACCGTCAGGGTCAGTAAGGAATGGCTGGGGCCGCAGGAGGAGGAGGGGAGAGGCGAGGTGCTGTGGAGGTTTCCCCGGCGGCAGTAGCGACGGGATCGCAGAGCAGACTTCTTTTAGTCCACCCGAGATGGGAACAGAATTGGAAATCGCAGGTCAGGGCTCTCGAGTGCAGAGAGAAATGGGAAAGTGACTTAACACTGTGTTTCTGCTCTGGTCCTCTCTGCTCCTGCTTTTCAACTCAAGCGTGCCTCGTGTTCTAGCGGCGGTCTCGGGGGCTTGCACAGGGCGGTGCCAGGCCCTTAGAGGGGCCAGTGATTCAGGAAGGTCTGTGCTGGTCCTGAGGGTTGCATCCCAGCCCGGCCCGCTGGTTTTCTCAGTCGAGACTTGGTCTTCTTCTTGCCGATGTTGTTGGCGGTAAGCAAGGTGCACGGGAGGCGAGGCCACCACACCAGCCTGTTCGCTGACCACTGTTCTGTGTCCTTTGTCTTCCAGGATCGCCCAGCGCATAGGTAGCTTCCCCTAACCAGAGAAACATAGCCCACGCCCAGATGGCAGAGTGCTGACCCGTCCTGAGACCCCACAGGCTGTAACATCTCCATCCCTGGGCACACGGACCAGGGGAACCTAGTTTTGATTCGTGCTTTGCAAATGTCTTTAGCGATGAATTTCTTCCTTCAAATCATTTCTTTCTTACACCAAAGCCCAATAAGTAAAACAGATGAAAAGTAGAACTGATAATTTAGGTGTCCGACACGACTGAGAGACTGAACTGAACTGAACCAAAACCCTGTAAAGAACAGTAATTTCAAAAAAAAAAGTCAGAGAGGTGGGAAGAGAGGAATTCCTAAAGCTCAGCCAGGACCCAGAACTGCCCCAGATGCCCTGGCCAGCATCTGTTTCACCACTCCTCTCTGAAGACCTGGAGACACAGCTCCAACTAGTAGTTAAACTACAGATGCCATTGGTGCATTAGGGGTGAGAGTTTCGAAACAGCCTTTAGAAAAATGCCTCTTGACCAATAGACTTTACTTTTGCCAAATTGAAATAGTCCATACTTAAAAAAATGAAAGTGTTAGAAAAGGATTGGTCAGCCAGAAAATTTAGTACAATGAAAGTCACAAAAAACAGACAGACAAACAAACACGACGCAAACATTGGCAGTGTCCCTCAGAACATGGGCTTCCCTTGTGGCTCAGTTGGTAAAGAATCCACCTAAATGCGGGAGACCTGGGTTTGATCCCTGGGTTGGGATGATCCCCTGGAGAAGGGAAAGGCTACCCACTCCAGTATTCTGGCCTGGAGAATTCCAGGGACTGTACAGTCCACGGGGCTGCAAAGAGTCGAACACGACTGAGCGACTTTCCCTTCACTTAGAACATGGTCAGGAGAGAAGCTGGCCAGAATCATGAATCTGTAATCATAACACTGCAAAAAGGAAAATAAGAGCAACTACCTCACTGTTGACATTACTGAAGGGGAGCAGGGCACTCTGGCCGCGCCCCTCTGCCACCCCTCACCACATGTCCCTTGCCTGCCTTTTTTCTGTGGAAAACGGTAGTCAAAGACTAAGTTTAATCAGAAAAGTGAGAAATATGGAAACCGGAAAAAAAAAAAACCCGTCAGAGGACACTAAATAATAATAATAAAGTAGTCGTTAAGCATCGTCAAGGACCTTCAGCTCTTTCTTAAGGGCTGTAGATCATATTCTGAGCCACACCCTGTGAGCTGTCTTATAGATACTGAAACCCCAGGTGGAGCAGTGAACTAATGATGACCAGACCGTGCCAGGACACGAGCTGCCCCAGTTCCAAGAATTTACCACAAAGAAATGCACCAAGTGCTGCCGGGACTGAAGACTAACTGTACCTGAAACGACCAAGATGACGCCCGTCAAACCATGATGGCCACTCTGAGGATGACCGTCAGAGACGACTGTGCTGTTTCTGCATGGAGCTCCCCCAGCCCGACTCTGTCTATAAGAGCTCTCACCCCGCGTTTGTCAGGGAAGCGGGGAGTCGGCCTTTGGACTGATGTCCACCACCACAGCCCCAGTTACCGGTGTCTGAAATAAGGCAAACTTTCCTTTCCACCAGCTGGCCTGGTTTTTGACTTTTGAGCGGCTGGACCTACAGACTCCTTTCGGTGACTTGATTGCCAGGTGCCAGATTCCGTACTGGGTGTTAAAAGCTTCGTATGTTAACTCACGGAATCTTCCTGATAACCCTATGAAGGAGATCACTGTCTCTACCCAGTAGAACACAGCAGCACAGAGAAGTTAAGTGAGTTACTCCAGGTCACACAGGAATAGAATCAGGGCCAGAAGTTGGAGACAGGGAATCTGATCCAGAGGCTGAGCTCTACCTGAGCACGATGAACACGCCAGGCAGCTCACCTGACGCCCTGGAAGCAACTGTGCTTGTTCTGCGTTCTAAGCACATCCTTCTAATTATGATAAACCTTCACCTGTAGTTCCGCTGCAGAGGTCATGCTGGTTATTGATAGTCTTATTTGTAATGGTAAAATGAGAAATCAGCATTTCGGTTGAAAGTATTAGTCTTTCTTAGTGGAATCCCTGGAAACCATTCCCCTTTGATTTGCTTCAAGATTAGTTCATCGATTTGCAGGTAGCCCTGTTGTGAACTCCCTGTTGGAATGCAGACACAGCGCTCATGGCCAAGTGACAGGAAATGCCCAAGGCCTGCGCGTGGCCAGAGGTTGCCCCATGTCACCCTCTTTCTTGCCAAGGGAGCCCCAGGTCCACTCCACTCTTCTCGTGGGCTCCTGGTGTGGACAGCGGTCGACCTGCCCTGGCTGCATTATGGGGCCCAGTCCATGGTCAAGCCTGCTTCTCCCCATTCTGGCTCAGACATGGCAACCAACCCAGAGCTGATCCCACTTCCCTGAGACTCTCCTGAGTCCTTCACCTTCTCTTCCACCTGAAGCCTGAACCTCACAAACGCGCTTCGTGCCGGGTTCACGTGGAGCGGCATTCCTCGGTTCTTCCCCAGTGCCTTCTGACTTTGCATCAGGTTAATAAACCCCATTTGGTCAGACTGCAAGCTCGTGCCCAGCGGCCTTTGGGTCTCAGTAGCCCTGGCCCCTCACACCTTGTCGAGATCTGACAGCTGGGTTCTGAGACTCCCAGCTTGGATTTAATGCTCAGGGCTTCAATTCGCTGCCCTAATTCAGATGTGCCTGTGTGTTCGATCTTCAGGATGTCATCTCTGGCTCATCTGCCAGCTCACCAGCTCTTTCTATCTACTTAGATTCCTGCTTTTTTGAGAAAGTCAATAATGCATGCTTCGTAGAGAGAGGGCTCAGTGTTCACACAAGGCTGATTATAAGACGTGCGATGTGGGCGTAGACAAGTTACTTCGAGTCCTGTGGTCTCATTCTTCTCATTTGTCAGATAAGAATAATTTTTGCCTCATCTAATGATGTGAGAACTGGATAAATTGTATAATGTGTCTTAAAAGTAATGAAAGTGAAAAGTGAAAATGTTAGTTGCTTCATTCGTGTTCAACTCTTTGTGACCTTACGGACTTGTAGCCCACCAGGCTCCTCTGTCCCTGGAATTCTCCAGGTGAGAATACTAGAGTATGTTGCTATTTCCTTCTCCAGAGGATCTTCCCGGCACAAGGAACCAACCTGGGTCTCCCACATTGCAGGTAGATTCTTTACCATCTGAACCACCAGGGAAGCCCCTTAAAAATAATAGAAGTTTTAAAAACGTTCATCCCTTCCCTCAAGGCCGCTTACTCTCCTGACTCCAAACTGCAAATTCCACCTGCTGCCCAGTTCCAACCGTAGTGTCTGTCTTGTGTAAAATAGTAATAATAATAATAACGATAGTACTCATTCGATAATGAACACTTAGGGACTCTTTTGTTAGGTGTTAGGCAATATCCCAAGCAATTTGAATTTATTTAATGTTTTCAGCACCTCTATAAATTAAGCCCCATTAAAAATTGTTATAGAAGAGAAAACAGAGACACGGAGAGGTGGAGCAAGCTGCCCACAGTCACACAGCTTGGTTGAGGAGGGATTTAAACCGGGAAAGTCTGCTTCGAGACCTAGGGTGCTGACCCCGTACTGTGTATGTTCTGTAAGGAGAGGCTTTATTGTAGAGGTGACAGAATAGTGTTCTGAATGTTGATCTCTGGGTATGTAATGTTTATCATGATGCTTTAAAAGGTTGAATTAGTGGGAAATATTTTTTTAGAATAAAAAAAAAAACTGCAAAATTTCAGATCTAAGAAAGTGAAAGCTGTAAGGATCCCTGGCCTGAATACTCACCTGGCAAGATCACCTCTGGGCTTCCCTGGTGGCTCAGTTGGTAAAGAATCTGCCTGCAGTGAGGGAGTCCTGGGTTCCATCCCAAGGTGCCCCTGGAGAAGGAGAGGCTACCCCCTCCAGTATTCTGGCCTGGAGAATTCCATGCACTGCATAGTCAATGGGGTCACAAAGAGTCGGACACGACTGAACGACTTTCATTTTCACAGGATCCCCTCCAGGTGGGTGTACGCCTGCAGATGGGCCCATCCCTGCCATGGACACTTGACCTCTTTGCTGCTTCATGCAGACATCTGAGCCCTGCCACCCCTGGGGTTCTCAAACTGGCTTAGATGCCTGTCTTTGTAAGTGGGAAAGGCATATGTTCAGAGATTTTATGTAGCTCATGTTGGAAAATAATAAATGTACCCTGAATTAGACTATTTTGTTGAAAAGGAGGAGCTTACAAGACTTTTTCATCACTGTGAGTTTTAAATGTAGAGTAGATTTTAAGATCATATGCTTAAAAAGAAAAGTGGCCTTATCTGTGAAAGTAAGACCGCAAAGACTTTGGGAGAAACTAAGGTTCATATTTTACGATAAAGTTCTGTTGCGTAAGAAATGCAGTATGTTACTAGGAAAAGAAGACTTTTCAACTTTGGATAATCTAAGCATTGGAAAATAGTGAAACTGCCACAGTTATATTTGTTTAGCTTTCAGAATTAAACTATGGACTCTAATACATTAATAGTGTTTCTGCTCCTATCAGTGTTGGACTTTCTATGACGGTAAAAATAAATAAACTCATGCATCAAGAGAGAAGATTGATTGATATCAATTATGTAACACGTTTTTTTAAAGTGATATTTTAGTCATGTTCTAAGGGAAATAAACATCTATATTTGAAAATTTCAAGTCATATATCATTTTAAAATATTAGGTATATTTTGATTACTCTAAACAAAATAGGTACATCTTTTCAAACCACCCCAAAGAATCCTTTTAAGAGGAAAAGATAAGCCTACTTTAAAAGTGAATAATTTATAGCTAGGATCAAAGGCATGGCCCGGGAAGATTTAACTGTCTTGCTTAATCTAAATAATTGTTAGAATGAGGCTTAGAACATAGATTCAGTCAACTTACTTCAAACTAAATCTGAAATAGTTAGGGAGTCCCTTGGTGTCTTCTATAGACAGTAGAGTTTCAAGTGCAAAAATATAAAAAGATAAAGATTAGTCAATATTTCTTCTTGTTTCAAAATCTATTTCTGAAGCCTTCTGTGTAATTGCAGGATGTTAAACCAGAAAACCTTTTCTATCTCCTCCTTTTACCTCAGGTTAAATTTCTCTTCAGATCTAATCTAATTGTAAAGAAGAATAATTTCATAATAACAGATTTGTTTATTTCAAGCAAATCATTTTTTGTGGTTGCACCAATGATGAAATACATCAATATTCTCAGCTATTAATTACTGTCACATTTTTCTCTCTCTGACAAATGATGTCAGGAACAAGAGGTTTAAGGACTCTTATGGTTTTTTAACAGACTGAAACCTATTCCTGAAGCCTCATCTGTAACCAAGGTTGTTAAGTTAGGAAACCTCTTGTATCTCCTTGTCCCATCATTGTCTGATTCTGGTTAAACTGCAGGGATAATGGATAAACTCAGATATTCTGAAATATTAAGTGGAGGCATTTCTTTTTGAAAGTTCAAATATTAAAGCATACATATAATTAAAGCACATATAATTTGTCTTCTTGAATTGTCAGAGATCTATAATTTGCTTTGCACTTTCAGTCACAGTTGAAGGGTAAGGGTAAGAGGCTTTTCTTTCGCTCTCCTCACTGCCCTCTCCTCTCCTGGACCCAGGATCAGCCAAGACCATGTTGGGGGAAACTTATTGACTTTTGCAGCAAGAAATCTGGCCTCACTATGAGGGTAGCTGACCGATCCTACATTCAGGGGACAAAAAGATGCTGAAACCGTGAAGTGTATTCTGGTAGTGAAGGAACTCTGGTTTAACGCCATCCAGCTGAAAGCAAAGTTCCCCAACACGTTTGAGAGTTGAGGAGATTAACACACACTTTAAATGAGTCCCATGGAGGAGGACGATCCATGAGGGAAGGAGTGTGGGAAGGGAGGGGAGAGCTTATCCAGGCATGTAGCTGTCTCTTCTCCTAAAGTCACAGATCAAGGGCAAGTGGGACTTTCTTTAGCTATCTGGGAAAGATTGTCATTCTTTACTGTGAAGACACAGGCCAATGTATCGTGCTCTCCTTGTAGACACAGCATCAGGAGAATGAGAATAAGGTCCTGGATGGGGTCCTGGTGAGAACCAGCTCTGAAGGGGAGGACAAAGGAAGGCTCCCGGGTGTCAGTCCTGTAGCCCTGAGTGTTCTCACGCTCTTCCTTCCAGGAAGTTGATACGTGCGTATTTCCCTCCAGATGTTATAAATCCCCTGTTAGCCACACAGGCATGATGGCTAAGTGCTCAGGGTGAGAATACAGAACATGCCGAAAATACGGCCTCTGTCTTCAGGCTCTTGATACTAATTTAACACATAAGACTGTCTTAGAATAAGGGCGCCAATCAGCCAGCACTCTGGTTGCCAAGCTTTACATATGCTTCATTAGGAACTCAAATATTTGTGAATTTTTTAAAAAGGCATTTGCATTTTAGCTCTTGGGTGGTATGAACTCTTTCCTTCAGCTCTTATTAATAATAGATGACGTCTCTGGATTTAAACACAAACACCAAAACATAACAATATGCCTTAAAATGAATGCCTATAGCATGTGAAGGATTGTGTTGCTAGTATGCATGATTAATTAGTCTTTCTTAAAAAACAAAGCCAAACATCTGTTACACTGTTCTGCAATTTTACTCTGCTGATTTCAAAAAAGCCCAAGTTAGATTGTAACCCAGGAGATGCTTTTCGTCCTACTTACGTTTCTTAAAAGATCTTAGGCAAGCATTGTAGAAGTTACATTCCAATCAAGTTTCTGGGCCCTACCTTTACAAAACCAGTGTCTCGACTTCAACGACACCATGTAAAACTTTTAACTGTTCTTGTCCCAAAAATAGTAAGTATGCCTTTTTCCTTTCTAACTATGATATCTAGGTCATATCTGGTAGAAATTTAAAATTTACTTCCTTCTCAAAGATGAATTTTCTTTCCCAAGGTATATTTGACTTATATTAACCTTGGCAAGTATTTCTAGAATTCTGTAATAAGTTTGTGTAATTTAAAATCACTTCTATACATACATATATATATTCAGATCATTTTCAAACACATAGAAAGGTTGAAAAATTATACACTGGCCATTCATACACCTGCCATCTATATTCTGCAATTAATATTTTTCTCTATTTATCACAAAAGTATGCATCAGTTTGTTCATGTATCAGTTTTGATGTGTGATTTCATAGTAAGTTTCAGACGTCAGCACACTTCTCCACTAAACACTTTGGTATCCTTTATGATTAACTAAATGTCAGTGTTTTCTTTTCTTTTCACTTTGAGGTAGAATTTACATGAACTGGCCTTCTGCATAGATCTTAAGTCTCATCCCACGAATGTTGACAAATGCATACACCTGTGTGATACAATCACCGTTGAGAATCTCACCGTTACCCAGGGAAGGAGTTCATGGCTCTTTCTATACGATCACCAACCACACTGCCCCAGGGGCCACCATACATGAGCTCAGCCTGTCCTAGAACTTCATGTCAGTTGAATTGTAGACTATGTACTCTTCTGTATAAAGCATTTTCCACTCATAATGTCTTTAAGAGACCCATGTGTGGTTGGATGTGCTGACAGTTTGTTCTTTTTCACTGCTGACATGTGGCTTCCCTGGTGGCTCAGACGATAAAGTATCCGATTGCAATGCAGGAGACCCAGGTTCGATCCCTGGGTTGGGAAGACCCCTTGCAGAAGGGAATGGCAACCCACTCCAGTATTTTTACCTGGAGAATTTCATGGGCAGAGGGGTTGGGCAGGCTATAGTCTGTGGGGTCGCAAAGAGTCAGACATTACTGAGAAATTAACACACACACACAGCATTTCTGTATAGTGAAAGTGAAAGTCGCTCAGTCGTGTCCGACTCTTTGCGACCCTATGGACTATATACAGTCCATGGAATTTTCCAGGCCAGAATACTGGAGTGGGTAGCCAAACCCTTCTCCAGCAGATCTTCCTGACCCAGGAATCGGACTGGGGTCTTCTGCACTGCAGGTGGATTCTTTATCAACTGGGCTATCAGGGAAGCTCTTATTTCTGTATAAATGCATCAAAATTTATTCAGCTATTCTACCGATGCACACTTCTGTGGTTTCTAGGTTGACAGTTATAAATAATATGAATGATACACTGTGAGCATTTTTGTACCAGTTTTCTAGTTTTCATTTTCTAGACCTTGGTGTGGAAAGACTACATCACAGGATAGGTGTGTGTTTGGTTTCATAAACTATCAACAGGCTGTTTTGCAAAGTGGTTGGCCTATTTTATACACCTGATGTAAAGGAGGAGAGAATCAGCCAGCCCCCGCACATGGAGCAAAGTTTGTCATGATCAGTTTTTGTTTTTGAGAAAAAATAACACTTTCTACTGAACATGTGAGAGTATTTCATTGTTCTTTTAATTGGCAATTCCTGGATAACTAATGATTCTGGACATTTTTTGAATGTGTTCCCTTAATATTTGTATCTCCTCCTTTGTGAAATATTTTGCCTTTTAAAGTATTCTTGGATTGCTTGTCTTTTTTTAAATTGCGTTGAAGTTTCTTATGTACTTTGAAGATCAGCTCTTTGTCACATATGTGAAAAGTAAAAGTGTTAGTCGCCCAGTCACGTCCAACTTTTTGTGACCCCGTGGACTGTATGTAGCCCGCCAGGCTCCTCTGTCCATGGGTTTCTCCAGGCAAGAATACTGGAGTGGGTAGCCATGCCCTCCTCCAGGAGATCTTCCTGACCCAGGGATGAGAAGACAGTTTTTCTTCTTTCTGAGTTTCTTGCTCTTTCATTTTCTTGGTTCCCTGTACCAGTTAGGACCTCTACTGCTGTGTTCAGTAAAGCTGGTGAGAGTACACACCTTTGCCTTGTTTGTCCCCTATCTGAGAGGAAAATCTTTAAAATTTCACTGTCAGTGATGTTAGTTTTTCATTGTGTTTATTATCGGAGAGAGAAAGCTCCATTTAAGTCTTTGTACTGATCTTTTTCTTTTTTTTTTTTACCAAAAAAGGGTGTTGAATTTTATCAAATGTTTTTTCTGCATTGATTAAAATGATCAGACTTTATCTCTCCCTTTATTCTGCCAATATAGTGAATGATGTGGATTTATTTTCAAAAATTGAAGCAGTCATATTGTTTGGGATAATCCCCACTTGGTCATAATGTATTATCCTTCTTATTTACTGCTAGTTTCTGCCTTTTATTTAAATCTCTGCATTCAAGGAGATGTTTTTTAATTGCTTGCTTATTTCTTTTTTCAACAAAGTAAATTTTCTGTTTGGATAATATTCTGAGATAATTCTAATTAGCTGAGTAATTGTAACTGCAAGAGTTATTTCTGAGAGTAGGTTTAAGCAGTTATTCAAAAATATCCTAGGAGGACACTACAAATCACAGAACAAATATATTAACAAATGGATGACGTTCACCAAGCTAATAACGAATAATTTGCTATTATTGCTATTTCTTTATTTTATTTTTACAAATCAGATTAGGTATACATACATCCCCTGCCTTTGAACCTCCCTCCCATCTCTCTCCCCATCCCGCCCCTGTTTGAGTTTCCTGAGCCTTACAGCAAATTCCCGTTGGCTCTCTATTTTACATACAGTAATGTAAGTTTCCACGTTTCTCTTTCCAGACATCTCACGTAAGTCATAGAGAGTAGACATACGATCGTTGCCATTTCTTGCTCTCTACCATAAAGCTCTGCCGTAGTGCTGATTTTAGAAGCGGGCCGCAGCGCTGCTTGGAAGAGGCGCGGCCGCTTTCTCATCAGAGGCCCGATCTGTCTGCTCCGCTCCTCTCTTTCCAGCCCCTTCACGCGCAGTCTCATCCATCTTCACTCCTCTTCAGTCGCTGTGAAGATGGGAACATCTGTCAAAGCTCCTGTGCCTCAGACATCGGCCTGCTCCCCGTTTCCCTTCACTCCTGTTCGCCTGTGGGAACGCGGTCCCCTCCACCCATACAGGAGCAGTAACAGCCCAGGTCCTTCCGTGGTTTTCTCCAGGGAGCAGAGGGCTAGGTGAATGGCTCCGCTGTAACTGCTAGACCTGTCAGCAAGTGAACACGAAATGTACGTGTAATTATGCAGAAAGCATTTAAGACACTAACAGATTTATCACCCAGAAAAGCAAGTAAAACTGCTGCCTGCATTTCTTAATTTCATGAAGAAAACCACTTAAAGTGAGTTGGCTAACAACATTTTGAGCTAACTTGACTTTCGATTTTTTTAAATCAACCTCTAAGGTGCTGTTCCTTTTCATATCCTCTTAGCTCCACAGCTAGGAAAGATTCTCAGAAACCCCCAGGGCCTCCCCACGACCCGTTTCAGGGCCCAGCTGGACAAGCTGCCTATTTTTTCTTTCACAACTGGCCTTCTCCTGCCACCCTGGGCTTTGTGTCCACACCTTTCTCACACAGGCCAAGTTCTAAATGGTAAGAAATTGCCAAAGTTATCCCTGCAAAACTCACTAAACCCATCAAGGAAGCAAGGGCCCTGGGGAGGAAAACCTCTTTGAAACACACCTGATATCTACAGAAACCTCTGGTTATTTGGCAACCGTTGTCATTTCGAAGCCGACTTGGAGATAAGTGTGACGTTGCAGAAGAAAGGCTACCACGGGCCGTGTTTACAACCCTCTGCCCGTGTCTGCCTGCTGGCAGTGACTGCAGTTACTGAACGCTCTCTGTACTTTAGGTTCTCTGCTAAGCTCTTTCTACACACCGCTGTGCTGAAATCCCACAGAAGTTCTTTAAGACATACTCTTCTCTGCACTTGCCAAACAGGGAAACTGTCTCGAAGAGGATATTTCAGTCCCTTGAAGTCACTGCTAGTAAGCAGCAGAGCTGGAATATAAAGTCAGGCATCTGGCTCCCAGCACTGTGTTCTTGAATGCTACCCTCCCAGCCCCACCAGTGGCTGTACACCCAAGAGTTAGGTCTAATGATCCAAGTCATGCTCTATCTGCGAGCTTCTATTATTGCTTATTTTTGGAAAATATAAATCAGTTTGGGCCTCCGGAATCAACTGGCGGAAAAGTATAGAAGAGCTGGGCTGGCAAAATGAACAGAGAGAAAAATCTACTTAAAGAGACTCATTGAGTTGTATGGTCTTGTTTTACACCTCTGGTTAGTGTGAACTGATGATGGAGCTGTGTGAACTAATGATGGAGCTTTATGAACTGGTGAAGAGAAGATTCAATTTCTCTTTACCTATTACTTTGCCAACAAAGGTCCTTCTAGTCAAGGCTATGGTTTTTCCAGTAGTCATGTATGAATGTGACAGTTGGACAATAATGAAAGCTGAGTGCCGAAGAATTGATGCTTTTGAACTGTGGTGTTTGAGAAGACCCTTGAGAGTCCCTTGGACTGAAAAGAGATCCAACCAGTCCATCATAAAGGAGATCAGTCCTGAATATTCATTGGAAGGACTGATGTTGAAACTGAAGCTCCAATACTTTGGCCACCTGATGTGAAGAACTGACTCATTTGAAAAGACCCTGATGCTGGGAAAGATTGAAGGTGGGAGGAGAAGGGGATGACAGAGGATGAGATGGTTGGATGGCCTTACAGACTCAATGGACATGAGTTTGTGTAAAATCCGGGTGTTGGTGATGGACAAGGAGGCCTAGCGTGCTGCGGTCCATGGGGTCGCAAAGAGTCAGACACGACTGAACGACTGAACTGAATTGAACTGATGAGAAAGGATAATGTGGGCATCCACTTTAAGGGTCATTGACAATCAGCGCACAGTAAATTGGTATACAGTCTCTAATTTCATAAATATAGAAATCAGGATGGCAGAGTTCATTGACTCTAGGTGTCTTTGCGTGTTAACAAAACACTCTCCCACTTGGTTTAGGATGGGATTATATGATGCTGAAACCAGACCTCTTAATCAGAATGCGACATATTTCTAAAATTCCAAAATTGGATGTGCAGTTGGTTCATTTACTTTGCATTTTAGTACTTTAGTAGAGCGGGGGGGCGGGTATCAGGCTTCAGGTTCTCACTTGACAATTTCTTGGTGTTCGAGCACATCCTCCTTATTCAGTGGACATCGGATTTGCTCACATTGCCTTGTGGCTTATAGTCTTAAGTGGCCAGGGCTTGTTAACCGCAAGATCTTGTCTTCTTCACACGGAGCTCACCAGCTTCCGAGTGCTTGGTTTCACATCAGCCGGCAAATTGGTGGCTTGCATGTTTCTTGAGCTGTGTCTGTATTTCAGCAGAGCATCTGGGAATTGGTTTAACCTTACACACTAAATGAAAAATGATCTCCAGGGAAGACTTCTCCTTTCACTTCTCTCAGAATTTCTGATTGAGTACAGTCAGGGCTCACAGTGCTTCCATCATGACACAAAAATGAACCATTTCTAACTAAAGAAATGGGAAGCATTCTTCTAGGAATAAATGAAAGCTAATTAGCTCCCTAATCTCTTTTCCATGATCTGTAACTCCAGTGGCAGAGTGATTTGCGATAGGATGCGCAAGTTACCCTCAAGGCCAAGTCTCTGACCAGTGAAGAAGATGTGACTCAGACAATGTAAGGTATTTGCATTTTTAGAAGAAACAGTTCATCTAACTGTAGAACAGTTTCCATCATCATTATGTAGCAACTGGTCTCTTTTCCAGCCTAAAGTTATTACAGTGTACAATAATAAAGTAAATTTATTCAATTTTCCCATTTATTTAGCAAGTGTAACAAAATCAACATTTTATCAAATGATGTATTTTTAATAATTTTATTTGTTTATTATTTATCTGGGTTGCTCTGGTTCTTCGGTATTGTGCATGGGTTTTCTCTAGTTGCAGTGAGCGAGGGTGAGTCTCTGTTGCAGTGTGTAGACTTCTTATTGTGGTGGCTTTTCTTGTCGGGGAGCCCAGCCTCTGGGGTATGCAGGCTTCAGTGGTTGCAGTCCGTGGGCTCTAGAGCAAGGTTCAGCAGTTGTGTGCACCAGCTTAGTTGCCCTGTAGCATGTGGGATCTTCCTGGACCAGGGGTCGAACCCGTGTCCGCTGCATTGGCAAGCGGATTCTTATCCACTGTACCAGCAGGGAAGTCCTCACGTTAGCTGCTGACGCCAGAATTCTATTTAGGATCAGGTTGCTTCTGACAAAATACTCCCAAAATTTGCTTAAAAGTGAAGGTAGAGGAACAATGGGGGATGGATGTCTGCTTGTGGCCCAGACAATCAGATGATATATTTTTCTCTAAGAACAAACATAAAAGTAAATCTTGAGATGGGAATGCAAGGAAGGATGAAGAGACGAGTGAGGGGGGAGAGTCAGAAAGAGAGTAGAAGCTCGGGGGGTCCCTGGGGTAAGTGCACTGCCTTTGTGGTGGGACGGCTTAAGGATATTTTAGGAGACGAATGTCTAATCTGCGTCACACATATTTGCCGCCATAAATGTAAATTCCTCCCCAATTCTGAAAACAACGTGTGAAACCAATCATAATCTGAAGTTATCTGAATGGACCATAATTGAAATCGCAAAGAGACGCTGAAAACACCATAAGCAGTTGACGGAGCCTACGGACAGAGGTCCCTACAGAACCATGAAGCGCCGCGGGAGCTGAAGTACTTTGTGGAAGGTTTTGAATGTGCTGGGGCAGGGAGTCTTGGGTTCACGTGAACCCTATCTAGCAGTGTAAGGGCAAGATACAGTGAGGACAGTTCCTGGGAGACAAGGCTCACTTGCCCAACAGGAAAAGGATCGTTCGACAAAGAGCAAAGTAGCAGAGTGTCTGGAGCGTATGCCCTGAAGACACACTGAAGCTTGTTTGATTAGGAACTCTGGTGTCTGTTGGCTCTGTGGCCTTGCCATGTCTAGTGCTGGCTACTTGAATTTTCAGTCTTGATTAATATTATGTTCCAAGTTCCTTCTATGGAATGGGTTTTCAGTAAGTATACTTGAATATGGACAGAGTGATGAATATATATTCTAAAATCTCTCTTCGTTTGAGGTTCCCTGCTGTGAACGTATTCTGCAGAAAACGATGTCTCTCTTAATATTAAAGCTCAGAACTGAACACTGAGATCCAAATATAGCCTCTTCTCTCTTATGTAGAAAAGTTAAACAATCTAGTAATTGGTGTATTTATTTAACAGCTTTACCAAAGGCTGTTCTTATTAAGCTGGGCCATGTCGAAAACCCAGGTATTTATCCATCAAGCTGTTTTAATAATGCCTGCAAACCTGAATAGTGTATTTGATAGACTGATTTTAGGATTTTTACATTTATCCCCTGATAAATTTACCTTGCATATTCCAGGTCGATGTTTCCCCTGCATTTCTTTGCTTGAAATTTTGATCCCATTTTTAATCATCTCATTATTTCTTACCAGCTTGAAAGTACTGGAAAATAATCTTGCATCACTGGTGGCAATATGGCATGAAAGGGGAAGAACAATACGGAGCCCGCACTGTAGAAGCGTCTCTGACATCACTCAGTTTACGGACACTGATGAGTAGGTCTCTCCGACTGGAAGCAAGTCAGCCCAGTGGTGTTATCACACCACGCTGGTCCTGTTGGTTCATCTAAACAAAGCGTTAGGGCGACAGGAGGCGCCCTTTGTTTTCCCTCTCAATTATTTTAGCCACTGGTGCTCAACCTAGACGATATTAATTTGTGTTTGGTAGGTAAGCGTAATTAACATATGCAAAACATTTTGACGACTTTATAATTCTTTTCTCTAAAAGATCTGGACAATCCAAATGGTGAGGATTTCAAGGAGATGGTTACATGATGAGGACCCAGAATAACACCTTGTTCATATTAAACACTCAGTAGCCATGCCGGGGCTTCCCAGGTGGCTCAGTTGGTAAAGACTCAGGTTTGATCCCTGGTTGGGAAGATCCCCTGGCAAAGGGAATGGCAGCCCACTCCAGTATTCTTGCCTGGTACATTCTATAAACAGAGGAGCCTGGAAGGCTCAAGTCCATGGGGTCACAAAGAGTCAGACGTGACTGAGCAACTTTCACTCACTCAACCATGCTCAAGAAGTTACCTTTAAATGTGTAATGAGTTACTTAAAGTCTTGTTAGAAGGGATCTTTCATGGTATAAAGGTTGAAAAGATTGTTATTAGAACTCATTTTCAGTTGCAGCAAAATGTATAGTTTGTTAAAATAAGACCAACAGGGCACCATAAATAATTAGTTAATAGTGAAATCTTTAACTTAAAACTTCCTCAAAATCACTGAAGTTTGAGTAAATATTTTTTTTTGCTTGAACATTTGAGAATCGAGAATTTAGCAACAGAAATCTAGTTACTAATTACATTAGAAATTAATTACATTAATCACTAATTAATTTCTAATTACATTAGAAATCTCCCTTCTAACGTTTCCTCCATTGTTTTGCTGCCCAGCACCTTTTGTTGGGCTATTTCCTGTTTCTGGGAGGTTCTATCCTGAGAATTTCAGAGCTGGAAAGGAGTCTAAAAATAATCCAACCTCAAATACTTCTCAAATTTTAGGGGGAAAAATGAGACCCAGAAAATGACTTTTGACACTGAAGCTGTCGGCAGTCCACATTTCCTGATTTCCAGATCAGAAGGCAGCATAGATGGTGGTAGGGATTTCCATCCCTGGGTCAGGAAGATCCCCTGGAGAAGGGAATGACAACCCACTCCAGTATTGTTGCCTGGAGAATCCAGTGACAGAAGAGCCCAGCGGGTTTCAGTCCATGGGGTCACAAAGAGTTGAACACAACTGTGTGACAGAACAACTCTATCTAAGGGGCTTCCCCAAAGGCTCAGTGAGTAAAGAGCCTGCAATGCAGGAGATGTAGTTTTGATCCCTGGGTTGGGAAGATCCCCTGGAGAAGGAAATGACAACCCACTCCAGTATTCTTGCCTGGAGAATCCCATGGACAGAGGAGCCTGGCGGGCTACAGTCCACGGGGTCACAAAGAGCAGGGCACGACTGAAGGTCCTGGCCCAGCACAGCTCAGGGGAAGCCCTGCATCCTGTCCATAGTTTACAGCATTGCTCCACACGCTCCTTCAAGGGTCAGCTTTTGCAAGACTTTTTCTAAGAAATCTGTCCAGCCAGTTTCACTGTTTCCTCCCCGATAATTGTGTTTTGCCAATTACTTCATTCTGATTTAGAGAGCTGGATGTCTCTCCCCGCTGGTAGGGTTGTTTGTGCTGTAAGCCCTATAGAATATTTCAAATTAAATACATGCTTGTTGACTTGAAGTACATTTTCCTTTAGGATACTGAATTTTCGAGATAGCTTTATCTTTTCTTTCCATCCTTAACGACATTTAGATGGAGAATTTGTATTCCTGGAACAGAGCTCTCAGCCAGCTTATGAGCAGCTCCTAGTGAGGCCCCTCCGCAGAGGAAGCTCCTAATTGGATCTGAGAAGGAAATCCGCTCCCTGCCTCATGGCCTTGTCCTGAGTTAGCCCCAGAGAGAGCGCAAGGTGGGGGAGTTTGTTTTGTTTTTAATTAAAAAGGACAAAGGTGTCATGAAACCATCTTAACATTTCTCTTCTTCATCGCTCTCTTTTTCTTTCCTTTCTTCCCATCTGAAGTTAACTGATTTGAAGTATTATTTAGGAACTCCTTATATAAAGACGATGACTTGACTCCAGTCCTCTGAATCTTCCTTCTGTTTCTTAAGAAGTTTATTTTTCAGAAAGTGAAATTCAAAGAGATGGGTATTTTTATACCTCTGGAAGTATGTCTCCTGGAAAAATAAAGTAAAATTCCCCAGTCAAAATGAATATGATAATCCTTTCTCAAATTCTGTTGATTGCTTTTTAAAATTAAAAATAAAATATTCTGCTGTTATACTTCAGGACTAAAAACTATTTTGGAAAAGTGCAGTAAGAGTTATAAAAAGTGAACCAAAAAGCACACATATTTGGTTGTTCTAAAAAACAATGAAAATAGTTTAATTATTTATATGAAATGGAATAAAATATTTATTTAGTGAAAAAAGAAATTTTAGCTTCCTCAGTTGTGTGTATTTATCCATTTGAAATGTCAATATTCTCATTTTTTCAATTATAATAAATTTGTGGCTTAGTGGTAAAGAATCTGCCTGCAATGCAGGAGACCCAGGTTTGATCCCTGGGTAAGGAAGATCCCCTGGAGAAGGGAATGGCAACCCACTCCAGTATTCTTGCCTGGAGAATCCCATGGACGGAGGAGCCTGGTGGGCTACAGTCCACGGGGTCGCAAGAGTTGGACACGACTGAGAGACTAACACTTTCACACTTATCCGTTAACACATCATCCTGATATCATTGCGTAATTTTAATTTTGCATATTGATTTTCTCTCTATGTAAAATTAGAATATATAGTAATAAATAGGATAACTGGCTGATATTAGATATAATGTTATATAATGTGCTAGGCACTCATGTTGTGTGAGAAATATTATCTTCAGTTTATAGTCTTTACAGTGGTCAGTTTTAGAATCTATGATATTTCATTTCATCTAAAATCTGAATTATTTTACAACTCAAGGTAGCATGATATCATTGAGCCAGTTTTTTTTCAAGAAACAAGCATCTGTAGGGAAAGAAAAGGAAGCAGTGTCTCTGGAACCAATCTGATGAAACCCTTTGGTGTGTGTGTGTGAAGATGCTGCTTATTTGGTTGGAAGAAATTAGAAATTCTGAAGCTGCACTTCCACTTCCAGGAAAGAACCTGGTTATACAGAGGCAGCTATGAGGGCAACACTCCAGTCTCACTCTCAAAGCATATTGATTGGACCATTTATAAGTTCCCCAAGTTTTTTTGTATATTCAGTGATTTATTGTGGAAATTCAGGGAAAAACTCCCAAACGCACTTCTGGATTTCAAAGATGGTGGAGGAGGCAGAACATCCACATGAGGTGAAAAGCCCATGGACCTAACGTCACAGTCTGGTGAAGGTTCAAGAACCTGTTTCTTCAACTCTGTAAAATGTTACAGCGTTTCTTCAGTTATTGCACGATTCCGGGTCTCTTGCAGCTCTCCGTTGAGCCCAGAGGACCGATAGCGATCAATCCCTGACGTCATGGAAGGCGCAAGAACAGAGGCGTGGGTGGAACTGGATCACTTTGCTGTACACCTGAAACAAACCCCACATGGTCAGTCATCTCAAGTATAAAATTTTAAAATAGGAAGACAAGAAAGTTTAAAAAAAATGGAGAGAAGAGAAAAAAGAAGGGAGAGAAGTTCTGTTACACCCCCAGCTGATAAAGACCCTTATGTTGCTTGAGAAGCCAAGGAAGCTTTCCTTGGGGCAGCGATCTTGGCGTGTGAGCAGGAGTGAGAAGAGAGCTGGGTGTGGGTCGAGAACTGCCCATCAGGACCACTTCGTGCAGAGGAAATGGAGCCAGCACCTCTTGGGGCGGGGAGCGCGTCCCCCTCGCAGGCAGGAGAGGAGGCCGTGTGGCTGACAAGATGCAGCAAGAGACCGAATGACCCCACAGGCCTCCTGCTTCAGGGCTCCTCACTGCGCTCCTTTGAAGAAGAATAAATGAATGAAATCTGCGTCAGTGGGAAGTCAGCCTTTTCCTGTCACCTTATTCCTAACTTGACCATTCTCTTTCTTCTTCTACATTTTGATATCAAATGTATACTCTCTCTTGCTATTTTGGAAATCCCTCTGTGAATATTTTAGGTCAGATATTCTGATGAGGTTTTTCTCTTTAGAGAAACCAGTCAATTGTGAATTATTGATCAAGCACGTATCCACATTTTCACCCACATTTGGTTTGTGGTTGTACATGTCGATTCTACCAGTACAAAACTCCAGAGTTTCCTGCCTTTGGTGAAAAAGCGTTTGTTTCTAAAAGTTTACTCCTGACTGCCAGTTTGGACTTTGTTCCAATTAACTTTCATTCTGAATGTTTCCAGGAGAGGAAATGGGAAGCAAACTGTAGCTTTCATTTGCTAGAAAGGGTTTGGTTTCAAATACCTCTCTCTTACCCAACAGATAAAATGAGGAACTTTACATATATATGTAACTTTGTCACCGATACATGTTGTACATATTGTGTGTGTCCCATTTATAAGGAATCCTGAAGAATAGAGAGATGTGTATCTAACAAAGTCTCATTTCTTCAAATAGAATACTAAAGACTTGTCAAAGAACCTTTTAGTGACCTGTTGTTAACGTGTGCTTATGTGCTTAGTCCCTCTGTCGTGTCCGACTCTTTGCCACCCCATGGACTGTAACCCACCAGGCTCCTCTGTCCATGGGGATTCTCCAGGCAAGAATACTGGAGTGGGTTGCCATGCCGTCCTCCAGGGGACTTTCCCAACCCAGGGATCGAACCCAGGTCTCCCACGCTGCAGGCAGATTCTTTACTGTCTGAGCCACCAGGGAAGCTTGGGAGTTCTTAAAACTCCCTGAAGAAGTTCTGGCAATCAAGTGACCTTTTAAAGAATTCACGAAAGTTGAGATCTACAGGACTTGAAGAGAAAGATGACATATTATCGATCGTACACCGCTAAGGAAGATCTGAAGTATATAATATCTCTCTCCATCAATGACATAAATTACACAAGAAAATTTTAAATGAGACAGATAAACTGGCTTTTACAGGGCCATGAGCAGTCGCGTGAATTAACATACAGTTCTGTTAATCACATGCAAAAGCAATCCGCAAGTACACGGTGTGTCAGAACTGCCCACATGTATAATAGAATGACGCTTATTTTCAAGCAGAGCAGGGAGTCTCCAGCCACTTTGGAAAGTTACCCAAGAGTTTACTTGAGGTGTGGCTAGTACTGGATGAGATCTGAAAATAAATGTGAAAAATTAAACTTTAAGCAGTGAAACAGTTATGTTAAAATTAGAAAGACCATTTCTTCACACAGTTTCTTAAGATCTAGACAGATGCTGGCAGATAGAACCGATTATGTTCAATTAATAACTTGCTGCCTTTTAAAAAGTACTGAAGTCACATGGCATATCCATCCATTCATCTGAGATTCATGGCCTCAGGAAACTGATCAACAAAAGAAATTTTTAGCAAGCTTCTGGAGGAAGCGGTGTGTTAGTGTGTTTGTGTTTGCTTCCTGGTTGTTGAGATGGTCCAATTCTGGCTTTAGAATGAGTACAGACCAAATGTTCATTCCTCCAGCTTATTAGTACCTTGTTTCTGTTAATTCTGGTCAACCTCCAAAGAAAATGCTTATTAGTCAGCATAGTAAAATGATTATAAACAGAGTTTGGAATAAGTAAGTCCGGCATCAATCAAGTCCTGGCTTGACCGCTTAAATATACATATTACTTTGGGGAAGTTATCTTGGAGCTTTAAACTACAGCCTATTTGCAAAGTAGAGATAATATAGTCTCCACTGACCAGATGTAAGTATTCAATGTTTGAACAAAGTCTATTCTTGATAACCACTCAATAAACAGATACTAATGATCAAAAAGATGTGAGAATGCTCTTTCTAGCCCTTTGATGATATTTTTGACATTCTGATGAGTGAAAAATAGTTCTTAAATAGTTGATAGTGATGCTTGCTGCTGCTGCTAAGTCACTTCAGTCGTGTCCAACTCTGTGCGACCCCACAGATGGCAGCCCACCAGGCTCCCTGTCCCTGGGATTCTTCAGGCAAGAACACTGGAGTGGGTTGCCATTTCCTTCTCCAATGCATGAAAGTGAAAGTGAAGTCGCTCAGTCGTGTTTGACTCTTTTCGACCCCATGGACTGCAGCCTACCAGGCTCCTCCGTCCATGGGATTTTCCAGGCAAGAGTACTGGAGTGGGGTGCCATCACCTTCTCCAAATGGTGACACTTAGAAGGTTGCAAAGCTTGCCTGCCCCACTTGAGTGGTTTTCTTGTCGGGGAACCGCGTGGACAGTGCTAAGGCGCTAGACTCTGGAGTCAGTTGGCTTCGACTCTTACAACCTATGAGACCTTACATGGGTCCCTAAAAGCCGTGTTGTGTCATCACGCCTGCCTGCAAAGTGGAGATGTGTATCTCACACTGTGGTTGGAGGTTCAAGTAAAATTCCTCACATACCGCCACACCTGTGGTGTGTAGTGGGCACCCGTGCATGTTAGCTATTATTATCTGCAAGAAGAGCATCTGTCAGGCCAGAACAAAAAGGCAGCCCAGCCTCCTGCTTATTGAGTGTGGGTGGGAGACTGGAAACTGTTCACCAGCACCGCTTGCCTCTCGGGGGTGTATGGAAAGGCATAGTGATTTCAAATTTGTCTTTTTCCCTTTAAGGAGGATTTTTTGTTTATCCATAGTGAGAGATGAAGAAAGTCTAACCTGTGCTAATGTTTTGTGTCTGAAGTAGTAAGAAGGGATCAAAAGAGGCTGAATGAAAGGGGTGGGGAGATTGAGAGGGAGAAGGTAGATAAATAGGACCAATGGTGCTGCATGGAGCTGAGTCAAGAGGAAAAATCCCAGTCTCTCTCCAGAGCACGTCCCATCAGCCCGGACAGGTGGCTGGCCTCACTGACTCCATGGACGTGAGTTCGAGCAAACTCTGGGAGATGGCAAAGGACAGGGAAGCCTGGTGTGCTGCCGTCCATGGGGTTGCAGAGAGTCGGACGTGACTTCGCGACTAAACAACAGGAATCAAGAAGGAATCAAGAAGGAATCAAGACGTGTCCATCCTCCACTGCTCTGTTTTTTCCTTCTTCTTCACCTCCCCTTTCTCCTGCTCCTCCTGTATCATCTTCTGTTATTTTTTCTTTTGTTCGTATGACACTGTTGTGATGACTTGTAATAGCAGAGGGAGGTGTATCCGGCTACTGTGTTTGGAAGTAGAAATGCCAGGATCTCTAGCCCTGCCCTGTGGTGTCAGGCTTTGTGAGGGGTAAGAACGATGTCTTCTTCATTGCAGTAGAACTGCAGTTAATGCAGCAGAAGGGATGATTGAAGTAGAAATCACCATTTAGCAAACACTCCAGTAATAATTATTTCAGGCAATTAGCATCAGTGAATGTTAAATCTACTAGCCTACAGTATAATGAGAAAGGAAATATTTGCATCGCCTCAGAGTATCTTTCCATAAGATATTTATTAACTGCAAAGAATAAGATAATAACTTTACAGTGGAAAAACCTGACAGACATCACATTAACCAGGTCAGCAAGACAAACCTCACCAGCAGTGAGACGTGTCACCAGCACGCATGCCCTGATGTGGTGTGAAGAGCAGGGTGCCGTTTCTGTGGCACCGTTGTCCAAGAAAAGGCATATCCCTGATTTTAATCTTGATGAAACATTGGCCAGACCCAAACTGAGGGATAGTCCAAAAGTAAAAGCAACTGTTGCAGGGTTTCAGGGACTGCTTAAACACTTCATCTGGATTCTGTAATACAATCTTGCTTTGTTGTAAAAACATCTCAGAAATAAATAATTTGAAGATTTATATTCAACACATGAAATTATTCTGAAGTTTTTGGTAGACCTACAGGATTATCTATCTATATGTCTTAAGTAGATTCATAATAATAGCACACTGCTTTTTCCAGAGTAACTCCAAAGCTAGAAATGCTATTATTGCTCCAAGATTCATTTTATCCTTCATGGGAGCTGAAAAGATTTAATATGACCATATTACCGAATTTTCAGTCTAAAGCAGCTGTGGTCAGGTACACCAGGAACCCTTAATGCAGGATTTATGTGCACAGTTTTGCTCTCTGTGTTTTCCCCCTTCTGCCCTTGGGGGAAAAAATGAAGAAAAATGTATTTCCTTCAAGTTGTTTTACCACTTTTGCAAATAGTATTCACTGTTTGTGAAAGAGGTCTCTCTTTTGGAGTAGTGGATTTCCAACCAGTGGAGATGGAGCGTTCTACAGAAATGTCAGCAGCTCCTGCTGCAGAAGACAGCAAAGAGCGCCTCCGCCCAGAGCTCCGCCCCGCCTGCCTCTGGCTCTTTGTTCCCCAGCCGTGACGTAGGAACACTTGCTCCAGATGACCTGCCCCTTCTGGTTGTTCCTACCTTCCCTGAACTCTGCTGCTCAGAGTCCACTCTTGAATCGCTGAGTTATTCATTCCAAAGTGTTTTATTTTTTTCTTTATGAAACCTATAGTGAAAAGAAGTGCATCTGATGTTGCTACCTCCCAAGGCAGTAGCTGAATTACTCAGGTCTTCTGTTCAGTTCAGTTGCTCAGTCGTGTCCAACTCTTTGTACCCCCATGGACTGCAGCACGCCAGGCCTCCCTGTCCATCACCAACTCCTGGAGTTTATTCAAACTCATGTCCATTGAGTCGGTGATGCCATCCAACCATCTCATCCTCTGTTGTCCCCTTCTTCTCCTGCCCTCTTTCTTTCCCAACATCAGGGTCTTTTCAAATGAGTCAGCTCTTCGCATCAGGTGGTCAAAGTATTTCAGCTTCAACGTCAGTCCTTCCAGTGAATATTCAGGACTGATTTCCTTTAGGATGGACTGGTTGGATCTCCTTACAGTCCAAGGGACTCTCAAGAGTCTTTTCCAACACCATGTTCAAAAGCATCAGTTCTTCTGGATGTGAACAAACCTGCTGTGTTTCAGTACAGTATGTGTTTCCTCTCACCGCTGTAAAAAGTCATCCCTGATTTAGTGTCTTGAAACCACACAGTTTTACCTGACAGATCTAAAGGGCAGAGGACCAAACTAAGCTTTCCTAGGCTACAGGCAAGATGCTGACTGGATCGCATCCCTCCTGAGCCTCAAGGGACACGTTCGGTGCATCCCCTTTCCAGCTCCTAGAGGCCGGCCGCGTGCCCTGGCTCCTGGTCCGAGGCAGCAGCCATAGCGCGCAGACCTCAGCTCTCCCGGCCTCAGCTACTCTCACACTCTGACCTCTCTCTTTCCCTTATAAGGACCCTTGTGATTCCACTGGGTCTATCCAGCTAGTCCAGAATGGTCTCCATCTCAAGAGCCCTACCTTATACACATCTGCAAAGTCCCTTCCATCATGTAGAATAATGTATTCACGGGTTCTGAGGGTTAGGAAGTGGGCATTAGGAAGCCAGTATTCTGCCGATTACCCTTGCCTTGCCATCATTGTGCAGTAAGAATGACGTAAAAGCAGAATTTTGATGATATGGAGAACAGTCTACCCAACTAGGGCCCACTGATGCACTGAGTGTGATTATTATCCATGCAGTAGTTTTGGGCTTTATTTCTTGAGTTGCTAAGCTGTCATGGAACAGCTCTCCAGCTAATTTACAATAAAGTCTGGTCAGCGAATGGTTTGCGGATTCAAGCTCTTCTTCATCACTTTCATATGCTAAGGTAAAAGGATGGCAGCAGTTGAGATCCTTGGGCTGAGAAACAACACAAAATGTGTTTTCTCATCAATAGTGTCAGTATTAAATAACAAGCTCTTTGGTGGTTCAGATGGTAAAGACTCTGCCTACAATGCAGGAGACCCAGGTTCGATCCCAAGGTCAGGAAGATCACTTGGACAAGGGAATGACTTCCCACTCCAGTATTCTTGCCTGGAGAATCCCATGGACAGAGGACCCTGGTGGGCCACAGTTCATGGGGTTGCAAAGAGTCGGACACGACTGAGCGACTAATGTACTCACTTAATGGGGAAAAAATAGGCGTTTAACTTTTTGGTATGATGCCTAGCACAGTCATGCAGAGGAGGAAGTTGGATACATGTGTTTCCTAAGAGTGATTGTCACCATGATGATGAACGGAGCAGTGGTCCTTCCCCTAAGAAGTGAGCTATAAAATACACAGTGTGATTTATGGGCAGGACTCTAATAGTGACACGGAGAGAACCCTCCCCTCCCAAGGAACAGGATGCTAGAAAAAATGAATTCCTGCCTTATGGACCGCCACCTTCAGGAAACCTGATTGGTGTTCCGTTCCGTTCCGTTCAGTCGCTCAGTTGTGTCCGACTCTTTGCGACCCCATGAATCACAGCCGTGCTCCTAAATCTCCGAGATTGTCAGTCTGCCTCCTCCATGGCTGTGGATCAGTCAGGGCTTTGGCTAAGATTGGGTTGATGACCAGCAATGCACTGGTGGTTGATACCACCCAGGACCGTTCTTTCAATGTTTACAGAGAAGGGGCGATGCCGAGGAGTGACTAGGGAAGCCAGCCCCCGGGAGCGCGTATGGACTCCTCTGCATCCCCCCTTGCGGCCTACTTGGAAGGCAGCTACTTGGAGCTCACCTGCCGCCTGCGTGACCTCCCTTGGGGTGAGACAGCTTAAGGACACACCATCATACACGTATAACTAGCCTCCCATCTATCTTTCTGACTTGCTTTGTTTAGGGAGTGAAATGAGATATACCTGGTGCGATTTATTTTACCCTCATTTAGAATTCACTGCTTTCCGAGTCAGAGTTACAATACCCTGTTTTACTAAATGGCCAGTTTTCTTACACCCCTCAATAGCACAAGACCCCCCAGTAAACAAACAGAAATCTGTGACTCTCTGCACAGCGATGCACACCGGAGCAGTCAGAATCCTCCGGATATAAATGAAGAGGAAGCACCGCAGACGATGCAGAACAAACGCTTGCTCGTGAATCCTCGGGGCTCTGAGAGGACGGCTCTGCAAGACCTCAGCTCCAATCGTGGGGGGACGTGACATTAACTTTTCTCTTTCCCACGGTTCGAGGGAGGCGCCGCTGAAAGGTGGATGGATGTTTTGAGATGAGTGCCATTTCCTTCCACCTTTAAAGCCACTTTCATGTCGTTTGTTGATGAGATAAAGACCCATCACATCTCCCCTTTGTGACCCCGTGTTCGTGTTGCTGAGTAACAGCAGTTAAGGCAGCCCCTATGATAAAGGAAACAACAGCCAAGAGATACTGGCTGGCGCGCCTGGAGGAACGCGCGAAAACACACACAAAAGGGGCGTTGTAGAATGTGTCCCAGTCGGTGATAAATAAGGCCCATAAAAACGCAAATGTGCCTGGTACGCCTGTGTGTGTGTGGTTGACTATCCCTAGATTAATATATTGAGTGATGCCACTAGAAACTCTAAGGAGGCAATGTAATTTCTGAAATGAAATTGTATATGTAGCTGTCGTCTCTTTTGGGTGATTGCCATCTCATTTCTCAGCTCTAACTTCTCTAAGAATTGCTTCTAAGACACATGAACTTCAAAAGAACTCTATCAGTGAAAGATTAACGATGCCTGACTTAATTGCAAAAATTAAAACATGCGTGTTTCCCCTTATACATAGTTACTGTTTTATTGGTTGCTTTTCCTCAAGAAGAGAAGGCGTATCTTTTTTAAAATGTCAATTTACCAGCATATGAAAATTTTTAATAAGGAAATCCTCTAAATAAAATAAACATGGCTATAAAACAGTTCAATCATTGCATTTTTGTTTTTGTTTTATTCAAAATTGAAAAAAAAATCTTTTTTTTTTTTTTTTTTACTTTTTCTGACAATAAAATCTTGCAGGCAATTCAAAGCAGTATAATTTTGAAACATTATTCATCTTTTAGTTCTCTCTGGAGACACTGAAATTGAATTCTATAACTATAGTGTCGTAAGGGCAGTTGAAAATGGATATAGACAATGTAGTTATAGAGTTTAAACTCAAACACACTTTCATTGCTTTTCTTGCTTTTTCAGCTTTTGCCCCGGACATGTAAAATGTCAGTAAGTTATCTTCCTAAAGCTCCATAGCCAATGGACTTCTGATTTTTTTTTTCAAATATTTTTAGAGTTAAGCAATTTTACTTGCAGATAACAACAAAAGCTATCAATTTTTACTGACACTAAAAATCAGAAACACTGCAACCATTACCTTATTTTATTTGCCAACACCTTCGATACTTCCACAGTATTCTATATTTTTGCTTCTTTTGTCTTTAAGAAATATGTCATTATAATGTTTCTTAAGTTTGAAAGGAATGGATTAAGAAGGAGAAATAAAGAAATTAAAAGTATTGCCCTCTGTAATTATTTCATTTGACTTGCAGCTTTAAAGCTGGAAGGGATCTCAAAGTTCAGCCACCCAGACAGGCTCCTCCTCTGCCTGGCACCCCCATTCTGAGTTTTCCAGTCTACACTTGTAGCTCTTCGAGGATGTGAGACTTACTGCAAGAGCTGATTTTATTTGTGTTGAACTCCTTTCGTCTTTTTAAAATTTTATTGAAGTATGGTTGATTTGTTGTGTTGTGTTAATTTCTTCTGCACATCACTGACTGTGTTAGACATGTATATATTCTTTTACATTGGGGTTTATCATAGAATTTTGGATACAGTTCCTTGTGCTATTACCCAGTAGGACCTTGTGGTTTTTCCATTCTATATATAACAGTTTGCCTCTGCTAATCCCAAACTCCCTCTCCTTCCCCCCTACTCCGCCCTTGACTCTCGGCAGCAACATGGTCAGACCTACTGTTTATCGTTGGAGGAGGAAATGGCAACCCACTCTAGTATTCTTGCCTGGAGAATCTCCATGGACAGAGGAGCCTGGTGGGCTATAGTCCATAGCGTCACTATGAGTCAGACACGACTGAAGCGGCTTAGCGTGCACAGTGATTATCATACTGAGTGAAGTCAGAATGAGATAGACAAATGGGGTAAGATACTACTTATATATGGATTCTAAAGGGTGATACAAATCAGCATATACATTCTTCCTTATATAAAACTTTAATCTCTTTCTCCATATACTTGAAGACTAGCTTTGTAGCCATGTTCCTTGCGGTCTCAGTGCAGAAAACTGTGTGATTTTATATATAGGTGTGATGTGCCCAATAACTGATCTTATGTCACAGTACTTTCATGGTCAAATGGAGCTTCACGATCCTAGCATTTTTAGAAATAATCTAATGTTTTTATTAATGTTTAATTGGATAATCAACTTTTAAGCAAATCATAGACAAATCTACAAACCAAAATTAGAAAGAGCCATCAGTTCAGTTCAGTTCAATTCAGTCACTCAGTCATGTCCGACTCTTTGCGACCCCATGAATCACAGCACGCCAGGCCTCCCTGTCCATCACCAACTCCCGGAGTTCACTCAAACTCATGTCCACAGAGTCGGTGATGCCATCCAGCCATCTCATTCTCCGTCGTCCCCTTCTCCTCCCGCCCCCAACCTTTCCCAGCATCAGAGTCTTTTCCAGTGAGTCAACTCGTCGCATGAGGTGGCCAAAGTATTGCAGTTTCAGCTTTAGCATCAGTCCTTCCAATGAACACCCAGGATTGATCTCCTTTAGGATGGACTGGTTGAATCTCCTTGCAGTCCAAGGGACTCTCAAGAGTCTTCTTCAGCACCACAGTTCAAAAGCATCAATTCTTCGGTGCTCAGCTTTCTTCACAGTCCAACTCTCACATCCATACATGACCACTGGTAAAACCATAGCTTTGACTAGACGGACCTTGGTTGGAAAAGTAAACAACCATAAAAACCTGTAAAGGAATAAAGAAACCTACTCAGAACATATGCCATTTAATGCATGTGCACTTTGCTTGGGACCAATTAACCTTACCTCCAAAAGACAGTAAGTTCTACTGATGCCATAGTATTATTTACTGGATTTAACCAGTGTGAGTTTCCATCCCCAGTGCCACTCTTCCTATCTAATTTTCCTCTCCATCCTAAGCAATGGAAGATTCAATTTAGTGTCTGTCAAACGGTTTGTTGAAAGAACATTAGGAATTCTGGTACTAGATCACTTACTTTCCTTTTCTAGAGTAGATGCAAGCAATCTGTATTTCAGTGGTATTACATGTGTTGTGAAGTGAAAGTCGCTCAGTCATGTCAGACTCTTAGGGACCCCATGGACGATACAGAAGTCTTCAGTCTTCAGGCCAGAAGACTGGAGTGGGTAACCTATCCCTTCTCCAGGGGATCTTCCCAACCCAGGAATCAAACTGGGCTGTCCTGCACTGCAGGCGGATGCTTTACCGACTGAGCCACCAGGGAAGCCATTACGCGTGTGTTATCCTCATACGTACAAATCATCCTCAGGCTTAACCACTGAGAAATACAAGTGTGCATTTTCTCACCGTTTCTGTGGGTCTGCAATTTGGCGATAACGTAGCGAGGTGGTCCTGTTCAGGGTTTCCCTGGTGGTGGCACTTTGGTTTTGTGGTGCAGCTGGGTTTGCAGTCACATCAAGGCTCCATCAGGAAAATATGTGCTTCCACCCTCAAGGGGCCTTTCCACTATGGTCCCCTCCTCCTCCGGCTTTCCCAAGAATTAAGTCATCTAAGAGACACAGAAAAGGAGAGGCCTGAAGATAAAGGAGGACCCAAGCCGCAGGCCACCATCTTTTTACAACCTAATCTCAGAAGTGCCGTCTCATCTCTTTTGCCGTATTCTCCTCACCAGAAACCAGTCAGCTCTGCCCACCTCCGAGGGCAGGCAGGTCGCAGGGCCTGAGTGCCGAGAGGCAGGAGTCATCTGGGAGGCAGGACCACCTTCCGGCTGCCGGCCCCAGGGGCCTCCTCAAAAGAACACAGAAAGGCCGACAACTGGAGAACATAACTTGTCTTTACTGGGCCCAGCAAGCAGAGAGCATATCGTACCATTATGAATGAAATTTTTTTTTCAGTTCAGTCGCTCAGTCATGTTTGACTCTGCAACCCCATGGACTACAACACTCCAGTCCTCCCTGTCCATCACCAACTCCTGGAGATTACTGAAACTCATGTCCATTGAGTTGGTGATGCCATCCAACCATCTCATCCTCTGTCATCCCCTTCTCCTGCCTTCAGTCTTTCCCAGCATCAGGATCTTTTCCAGTGAGTCAACTCTTTGCATCAGGTGGCCAAAGTATTAGAGCTTCAGCTTCAGCATCAGTTCTTCCAATGAATATTCAGTACTGATTTCCTTTAGGATTGACTGATTTGAGCTCCTTGCAGTCCAAGGGACTCTCAAGAGTCTTCCAACACCACAGTTCAAAACCATCAATTCTTCGGCGCTCAGCTTTCTTTATAGTCCAACTCTCACATCCTTACATGACTACTGGAAAAACCATAGCTTTGCCTAGACGGACCTTTGTCGACAAAGTAGTATCTCTGTTTTTTAATATGCTGTCTACGTTTGTCTTAGCTTTTCTTCCAAGGAGCAAGTGGCTTTTAATTTCATGGCTGCAGTCCCCATGTGCAGTGATTTTGGAGCCCAAGAAATAAAATCTGTCACTATTTCCATTGTTTCCCCATCTGTTTGCCATGATCTTAGTTTCTTGAATGTTCAGTTTTAAGCCAACTTTTTCACTCTCCTCTTTCACTCTCATCAAGAGGCTCTTTAGTTCTTCGCTTTCTGCCGTAAGGATGGTGTCATCTGCTTATCTGAGGTTATTGATATTTCTCTTGGGGATTTTGATTCCATCTTGTGCTTCATCCAGCCTGGTATTTCACGTGATGTATTCTGTATGCAAGTTAAATAAGCAGGGTAACAATATACAGCCCTGATGTACTCCTTTCCCTATTTGGAACCAGTCTGTTGTTCCATGTCTAGTTCTAACTGTTGCTTCCTGACCTTCACTCAGATTTCTCAGGAGGCAGGTCAGGTGGTCTGGTATTCCCATCTCTTTCAGAATTTTCCACAGTTTGTTGTGATCCACACAGTCAATGCCTTTAGCATAGTCAATGAAGCACAAGTAGATGTTTTTCTGGAATTCTTCTGCTTTTTCTTTGATCCAATGGATGTTGGCAATTTGATCTCTGGTTCCTCTGCCTTTTCTAAATCCAGCTTGAACATCTGGAAGTTTTCAGTTCATGTACTGTTGAAGCCTGGCTTGGAGAATTTTGAGCATTACTTTGCTAGCGTGTGAAATGCAATTGTGCAATTGTGCCATAGTTTGAGCATTCTTTGGCATTGCCTTTCTTTGGGATTGGAATGAAAACTGACTTTTTCCAGTCCTGTGGCCACTGCTGACTTTTCCAAATTTGCTGGCATATTGAGTGCAGCACTTTCACAGCATCATATTTTGGGATTTTAAATAGCTCAACTTAAATTCCATCACCTCCACTTGCTTTGTTCATAGTGATGCTTCCTAAGGCCCACTTGACTTCACACTCCAGGATGTCTGGCTCTAGGTGAGTGATCACACTATCATGCTTATCTGCATCATTAAGATCTTTTTTATATAGTTACTCTGTATTTTCTTGCCACCTTCTCTTAATATCTTCTGCTTCTGTTAGGTCCATACAATTTCTGTCCTTTATTGAGCCCATCTTTGCATGAAATGTTCCCTTGGTATCTCTAATTTCCTTGAAGAGATCTGTAGTCTTTCCCATTCTATTGTTATCCTCTATTTCTTTGCATTGATCACTGAGGAAGACTTTCTTATCTCTCCTTGCTATTCTTTGAAACTCTGCATTCAAATGGGTATAGTTTTCCTTTTCTCCTTTGCCTTTTGCTTCTCTTCTTTTCTCAGCAATTTGTAAGACCTCCTCAGACAACCATTTTGCCGTTTTGTATTTCTTTTTTGTGGGGATGGTTTTGATCACCACCTCCTGTACAGTGTTACAAACCTCCATTCATAGTTCTTCAGGCACTCTCTCTGTCAGATCTAATGCCTGAATCTATTTGTCACTTCCACTGTATAATTGTAAGGGATTTGATTTAGGTCATAGCTGAATAGTCTAATGGTTTTCCCTACTTTCTTCAGTTTAAGTCTGAATTTTTTCATTTGGTTAAGCCCATGTATTCTTGAAGCTAGTAGGAAAGGGGTGGATCCAGAGAGCCATACTTGAATTCTTTGAAATGCTGTTGCCTTTTGGACATACTGGTGACATTACCAAGAAGGAGGTAAGAAGGACAGGACACAGTAAGACTGGAGTGGGGTTGTTAAGTCCATGCACCAACCGCTGCAGTGGACAGAATTTAGTGCAACACACTCCCACCCAGATCTCACAATCAAGTCAGGAAGACACAAACACAAAGGGGTAAGTAAGTTAATGGAAGCATTAAGTATTACATCTATCGCGCAGATGTTAAATGTTGTGGGAAGCTAGACAGAATGAAATAAGTTGCACCTGACCTTGTCCAGATAAATTTGGGGTTGCTAGATGAAGACGATGGCTATTGACTTTGATGACGCTCTGAAACACCTCTTGGGAAGATGTGATTGATTGGTATCTGGGGCTTCAACAAGATCAAAAATCTGATATGGATAGGAAAAGAACTCACTCTGAGAAATTAGAATCAATGTTCCAAATCAGAGACAGTGGTTAGGGGTCCAAGACCAAAACTGATACACTGCCCTGACAGAAGCCGGTTTCTTTTACTATTAAAAATGAAGATTCTGCGAGTTCAAGAGGCATAAAATACATGACTTCCTTTTTGTGCAGACATCGTTATGCCGGAGGCTCCCTGCGGTAGAGCTGGAGCCTCAGTCCTGACTGTGCCCTGTCAGTTAAGGAGTTAATGGGTGAATCTGCATTTTTTTTTTTTTTTGGTATTACAGTCTTGTAAATATTCTCCAGGCAATCTCTGACTGAACAATCATCTAATGTTTTGTCGCAGCCATAACGTTACGTGACAGTGATGTGCAAAGCACAGGAAATACGATATGAACTCAGCAATTGAGACTTGCAGCAGGCACACGGAGCGGCAGTGGCCTACTGCTGTCCTCTGTGAGAATATACGGCCCTGTGGAGACGGTGTAGTTTAGCATCCTGGGAGTTCAGTAACAACCCTGCGCTGGCAGCCACAGAAAATCCTGGGGGCAGCTGATTCAGGGCTTCCCCAGCCAGGCTGATCAGTTACCAATATGTTTCCAATGTGGGCAAGTTCTTTTTAATGTCTTCGCTGATGGCTCAGATGGTAAAGAATCTGCCTGCAATATGGGAGACCCGGCTCTGATCCTTGGGTCCAGCAGAGTTCTTTTTAATATCACTGATATTAAATGAGAGTAATAACAGAAGCTCATCCATAGCATTATGCCAGATCAAACGGAAGGAGTTTTGTGACGCATTTAGCTTGGGGCTTTGTATAAATGAAAGTGAAAGTGAAATCGCTCAGTCGTGTCCGACTCTTTGCGACCTCGTGGACTGTAGCCTACCAGGCTCCTCCATCCATGGGATTCTCCAGGCAAGCCTACTGGAGTGGGTTGCCATTTCCTTCTCTAGGGGATCTTCCCGACCCAGGGACTGAACCCCGGGATCGAACCCGGGTCTCCTGCATTGGAGGCAGATGCTCTAACCTCTGAGCCACCAGGGAAGACTTTGTATAAATAAATCTCCGTTAAGCATTAAGCTATTTTTACTCTTGCCGCTGCTTCCGTGAAGAGTGAGGTTCACCTGGGAAACTACCATTTAAGTGTGTGCAAAGCTGGGCCTAAATGTCTGTCTTTGTCACTTGGTGTCACGTCTCATTTGGCTGTGAAACTGTGAGTTGGATAGATTCTAATAATTTGTGGATTGTCAGGTTTTTTTGACAGCGCAAATGAGATCATGTCAGTGGCTTCCCGTTATTCTTAGGATAAAATAGCAGAGAGGTGGACCTTTGCCAGCCTCGCTGGCCTCTGCTCCAGCTGCTCTCCTCCACACCACTGCCTGCACACACACACACACACACACGACACACTCACATGCCCACACATACCCCCGACCCCGAGACTGCAGAGGTGTCCCAGGGAGCTTCTTGTCCATGTTCAGTTCTTTTTTGCCCAGATATTCTTCCAGGCCATCCCTTCTGGTCCCTTTTTACCTACCTGGCTATTCTCTTCTTTTAAAAGCGGCTTCTGGAAAGCTACCCTGAGGTCCACCCCGTCTCAGGGCAGGACCTAGTAGAGCCTAAGGCAGTCACGTGGGGACTGGAGTGGGGAGTGAGGGTGGGCACCCGGAGCTCATCTTAAGTGGTCTGGGATCCCAGCTAGTCTTCCTTTCTTTTGATCCCCTAATGTCCTGCCCATCTTGCCGACTCTCATCATCTTCGTGATCACGTGCCCAGTGACTGCCTTCCTGCTTCGGTGAAGGACGCTGACGGGCGGGCCAGTGGCCACTTCCCACTGGTCCATCTGCAGGGCCTCACACAGCACTTGACCTGCAGTCAGAGCTGAACCCCTGAATGTCTGAATGAGGGGTAAACCCACAAGTTCAAGTCAACTTCACATTTTTGTATTTTACTTGCCGCCTGTGGGCCGGATTACAACAAAGCGTTTGTTCTGAGCCCTGCAACAGAGGAAAACCCACCAACCTTCCTTAAATGTCTTTACATTTCTTTGAATTTCATAACCTTTCCAGCAACTCCTTGCTCATGAGACTTCAGTCCAACCATCCTTAAGGCCTAAAAAGCTGAGATGTAATTTTACTGTTAGAGGAAATATATTTCTTGCACATTCTAAAAATGTAGTCTTCCAGTAGTCATGTACAGACATGAGAATTGGACCATAAAAAAAGGCAGAGCACTGAAACTGATGCTTTCCAAGTGTGGTGCTGGAGAAGACTCTCGAGAGTCCCTTGGACTGCACAGTATCAAACCAGTCAACGCTGAAGGAAGTCAACCCTAAATATGGACTGGAGGGACTGATGCTGAAACTGAAGCTCCAATATTTTGGCCACCTGATGTGAAGAACTGACTCATTTGAAAAGACCCTGATGCTGGGAAAGATGGAGGGCAGGAGGAGAAGAGGGCAACAGAGGATAGATGGTTGGATGGCATTGCTGACTCATTGATCATGAATTGAGCAAAGTCTGGGAGAGAGTTCTGGGAGAGAACAGGGAAGCCTGGTGCGATGTAGTCCTTGGGGTCTCAAAGAGCCGGACACAGCTTATCGACTGAACGACAGTAAAGCCTAAACAAATCGGATGCCCAGTTTCAAGCATATCCATTGGTAGTTTTTTGACTCTCAGTTTTCTGTACAACTTCCTGCCTCCAAATCTTACTGTAGTTGAAAATCTGATCACTTCGGGCTTCCTTTGGCCTAGTTGTTTTAAAGTCTCTTCCAGAGCAAATGCCTTATTTTGGGTGGGAATTGTGGTTCTACACAGGTATTTTTCAGGATATTTGCAGAGTGGGTCTGATTTGCCCTATGTATTTTGCTCTCCTCCCTCTTTATAATTTTGAATAAGAAATACTGGACACAGCTGAAGTATATATTCTGAAACTGATTGACATAAAATCAGGTTGTCTATACTAAAGTGTCGTATAGAGTCTCATTTACTGTCTCTTCTGAGACACAGTCTTTCTCCCTGCTCTGTACCTAGAAAAAATTTCACGTGTTTTAGCAGCTTTAATTGTTACTTATTTGTGTGTGTGTGTGTGTGTGTGTGTGTTTTGATTTCTCGATCGTTTCCAAAGTAACAATATAAGGTACAGGTCCTCATAAATGGCCATTCAGTCCCACTTTGACTCACATTTGTCAGATGATTCCTTTAGTAGATTTTATTCAGATGGCTTTTCCATTTTTCACTCATACTTTGGGAAAGGAAGGAACCGATGATGCTGGCAAACAGAAAAGTAACAACAGGAAAGTCGACATATTTAGCAATGCTAATACTGAAAATAAGTCATTTAAAATGAGACTTTTTGAATGTTGTGTCGGTTGCTTATTAGACATGGGTGATCGTTAAATTAGTATCCTTCCCCACTCCTGAGTGCTGTGACCTGCCTTTCCTGGTCCACTCATCATTTCAGGCTTACCCCAGTTCCTTTCTCTCTATGAAAATAACACCGAATATCTCAGCTTTCTGAATCCCTTTCTTCTGTCAACTTTTAGCATTTTACATTTTAAACTTTTTACATTTAATTATAAATTGTTTCTCATATTTTTTTTTTCACTAGTTTCTGTTTGTGTCTAATCTTCCTGACTCATGGATAAATTATATGTCAGGTTTTGCAGTCAGGACCAAACTTAAATGTATCCATTCAACCCGTAAATATTTACTGAGAACGTGTTCTGCTCTAGACAGCAGGGCACAACAGTGACAAACACACAAATTCCCCGTCTCAGAGGGTTGACATTGTGATGGCTGGAGACATCAAAGCAAATCAATACTGTCATATAAGGTCTGGATGCAGACATGAGGAAAAAAAAAAAACCCAAAGGGAAAAGAGAGAAACACTGGGGAGGTGCTGCTACTTTACCCAGTGTGGGTGGCAAAGGCCTCTAATGGAAGAGGAGCCGACCCAGGGTCCATGGAGAGAAGAGACGCAGGCACGTGTGAAGCCCCAAGGACAGGAGGGAGCCTGGTGGGTTCCAGGGCCAGCAGAGCAGCTGGTGAGCCTAGAGCTGAGGGCTGTGCCTGTGCAGAGAGTGTAGCAGGCACTTGGGGAAGGGACTCTGAGTTGTAGAGGGGGAAGCCCTGGAGAGCTGAACAGAACAGTGACACACTCACACTTGCCTTACAGAAGGATTTCTCTGTCCTTGTATGAATATTAGATTGTACAGCAGCATTTCTCAGTGTTTTGACCATTAACCACCTTAGTAAACCCATTTTTAAAAGATTGATTGAGTGATTTGGCTACATCTGGTTTTAGTTTGCAGCACGAGGCATCTTTGCAGCATGCAGGCTTAACTGCTCCACAGCATGTGGGACCTTAGTTCCCTGACCGGGGATCTCACCCGTGTCCCCTGCGTCACAAGGGGAATTCTTAACCTCTGGTCCATGAGGGAAGTCTCGTAAACTCGTTTTACATGGTGACCTAGAATACTATGCGTATGTGCGCTGTGGGTTTATATCAGGAATGATAGTTCCGTGAACTAATCATTTACAAAGCACAACACACTTTATATCACTAATTCTACTCCACTGTTTCTTTTTCTCTTGCTTTGTGAAGTGACCAAGACAGAACAACACACTAAGTACATCCCTCCTCCCGACCCCCGGTGTGAAACATATCCCACCATAGAGTTCAGGGAGGAGGCTGAGAAGAGAGCTGATATTTTGAAGGTTCACCAGCCAAAAGTCATTGCCTTGCATGAGACCACAATGTGAGCCCGTGAGCATAGGGAAGAGAAAAGATCCAGGGTGTTTAGAGATACTAACCCCACCCACATCTGAGTAGGAGGATGGGGAGACCCATAGGTAGACTGAGAAAATGAGGAAACCAGCAGAAGATGACATCCTGGAAGTCAACTGAAAACGATGCTCAGTGCATAGGAATCGCCTCCCATAGGGGACTCAATAAGTTGAATTGATCTTCATAGTCCATTAACTCAACTAAAAATAAAACTCCTTGAGTCATTTATATCTTAAGCATTTACTACCTCTTGGGAAACACCAAGTGTTGTTACCTAACATATGTAGGAATAGAGCATTTTCACACAGTTGACATAAAACTGTTCTAGAAAGCTCATGATAGACCTTCCTGTACCAGTAGTTTGGAATTTTCAGAAATTAATGTGTATACCTTCATTATGGCATATACTCTGTTCAATCCTCTCTCCTCATCTGCTGTTACAGGGTCTCATTCCCAACATCTAAGAATGCAAACTAAGATGTCACTCTAATATGGAATAATCGGTAGCTAGGAAAAGATGGTCCACTGGGGGTGCTGGCATGCTGTGGTTTGGGGGTGGGGCAGTCCAAAGCAGAGGAGGTTGTGGGGAACCCCCTCCCCCTAGTCTAACTGTATGGTGTTTTATGCAATGTGCACTAACTGATATTATCAGATCAAGATCTGTCATTTACTTTCTGGGTAACTGGGTAACTGCTTAAGATTCCTAAAGCCTTGGTTTCCACATATCTATAATGAGAATAGTATTAAAACTATATTCACTGGTTGTTGTGTTTGCCAAATCATGAAGTTCACAGAGTAGGTTCCACTTCTCTAGGTCAGGTTACCACCGTTGATGTCTTTTAGTTCTTTGAATGTCTCCAAGTCATCTCACATTCTCCCTTCAACCCACAGTGTTCCCCCAGACCTGCAAAAATTCATGTCTCACAGAGGAGCCCCCAGACCTGCATCCGTTCCTCTCTCACAGTGGCGCCCACACAGTGGTTCTTCAGGAAAATCTCCCCAACTGTCCACAGATCCTTCACACACTCTTTCCCATGTTTCCTTCTCCTCTCCTCACAGTTGCCATTTTACACTGTTCTTGTGGTGGTCTGGTTAACTTTGTCCTAAGAACACAAGCTTGGAGAAGGTTTGTTCCTATTCTGTGTTATCGCTGTGTCTCCACAGCATCTAGTCCAGAGCCTGACGTTCCATGGGTGTTTGTTGAATGAATATGACCATGATTTTACTGTGCTGCTGGTTGGGTGATGGGTCCTTTAAGAGTCTATTAAATTGAGCTGAGATCTGACTGACATCCTCCCCGTGGGGTCCAGCCAGTAGCCACCCCTCCTGTATATAAACATTCTTTTTCACTTAAAGCTGACAGCCTATTTGTGTTGGGTTTTGTTTTCTGACTCATCTCTTTAAATTCCTCCTGGTGACTTTGTTCAATACTTTTTGCGATTCTTCGTGGCACCCACGAGACTCCTTTTGTAGTAAACTTGTGATTCCTACTGAGGTGTACGTGGTGGACAGTCATGGAATATTTGTTGAGTTTACAACAGCATCTCTGACATCCTTGTTTATTATTTAGTGCTGAAATCATTCCTGAACCTCTCATGATGACTGTTTATTGCATGCTCTTTTAATAATTGCCCTCTTAGGGACTGAGTTGTTTAGTTTTCAGAATTTGCTTTCTGTTGGTCCACACGTAAAGTGTGTCAGTGCTTTACTTGACTATATAAGAATGGATGAAGTATTTATTTTTCTTTTTAAAAAATAAGCCAAATTCTCCGAGGCATCATTAATTCAGAGAAGTTATCATGGTGCTTCCGAGAGCACTGTGGTGCCATTTGCTTTAAAGTTGCCCTTCCTATGGAATAGTTAGTGCAAGCCTCAGAAGTTGTTTTTACCTGCTGATTACAAGCTTCACACTGACAGAACCTGTTACCTAATCTGTAAGAATTAAATCTTAGGAGAAAAATGTTCCAGTTCCATCGTGAGGTGAGGTAAGGGCTGGGAGGACTGTTTTGAGTTTACGTCTCTCTCAAAAAAGGTGGACTTTCAGGTGGATCTAGGTGGAATTGAGGGTGGACTTAAGATGATCTTTATTATGACAATGAGATACTTTCATATCGATGTCTTACAGAAAGATTTGTGAAGAAACGTTTTTAAAGTTTTTGATGATTTCACATTGGTGCTTGAAAATCCAAATAAGAACACCGGTGAACCTTCAGCCTTATGTGATGTTATCCAACTCAAAAGGTTAGGCACCTCTCCACCTTTAATCTTCCCGAGGACCAAAGCAAATCTTATGACCATTTCTTCAATAGTATAAGACTATGGTTCCTAGGTGGCTCAGTGGAAAAGAATCTGTCTGCCAATGCAAGAGACCTGCGTTCCAACCCTGGGTCAGGAAGATCCCCTGGAGAAGGAAATGGCAACCCATTCCAATATTCTTGCCTGGGGAATCCCATGGACAGAGGAGCCTGAGGGGCCTATAGTCCATGCCGTCACAAAAGAGTCAGATGTGACTTAGTGACTAAACAACACTTCAGTTCTGTCGCTCATTCGTGTCCGACTCTTTGTGACCCCATGAACCACAGCACACCAGGCCTCCCTGTCCATCGCCAACTGCCGGAGTCTACCCAGACCCATGTCCATTGAGTCAGTGATGCCGTCTAACCATCTCATCCTCTGTCATTCCCTTCTCCTCCTGCCCTCGAGCTTTCCCAGCATCAAGGTCTTTTCCAATGAGTCAGCTCTTTGCATCAGGTGGCCAAAGTATTAGAGTTTCAGCTTCAACATCAGTTCCTCCAATGAACACCCAGGACTGATCTCCTCTAGGATGGACTGGTTGGATCTCCTTGCAGTCCAACGGACTCTCAAGAGTCTTCTCCAACACCAGTTCAAAACCATCAATTCTTCAGTGCTCAGCTTTCTTTATAGTCCAACTCTCACATCCATACATGACTACTGGAAAAACCATAGCCTTGACTAGACAGACCTTTGTTGGCCAAGGACTGTCTCTGCTTTTTAATATGCTATCTACGTTGGTCATAACTTTCCTTCCAAGGAGTAAGCATCTTTTAATTTCATGGCTGCAATCACCATCTGCAGTGATTTTGGAGCCCAGAAAAATAAAGTCATCCACTGTTTCCACTGTTTCCCCATTTATTTGCCATGAAGTGATGGGACCGGATGCCATGGTCTTAGTTTTCTGAATGTTGAGCTTTAAGCCAACTTTTTCACTCTCCACTTTCACTTTCATCAAGAAGCTCTATAGTTCTTCTTCACTTTCTGCCATAAGGGTGGTGACATCTGCATGTCTGAGGTTATTGATATTTCTCCCAGCAATCTTGATTCCAGCTTATGTTTCATCCAGCCCAGCGTTCCTCATGATGTACTCTGCATATAAGTTAAATAAGCAAGATGACAATATACAGCCTTGATGTACACTTTTTCCTATTTGGAACCATTCTGTTGTTCCATGTCCAGTTCTAACTGTTGCTTCCTGACCTGCATACAGGTTTCTCAAGAGGCAAGTCAGGTGGTCTGGTATTCCCATCTCCTTCAGAATTTTCCACAGTTTATTGTGATCCACACAATCAAAGGCTTTGGCATATTCAATAAAGCAGAAATAGATGTTTTTCTGGAATTCTCTTGCTTTTTCAATGATCCAGCAGATGTTGGCTATTTGATCTCTGGTTCCTCTGCCTTTTCTAAAACCAGCTTGAACATCTGGAAGTTCACAGTTCATGTACTGCTGAAGCCTGGCTTGGAAAATTTTGAGCATGACTTTACTAGTGTGTGAGATGAGTGAAATTGTGCAGTAGTTTGAGCATTCTTTGGCATTGCCTTTCTTTGGGATTGGAATGAAAACTGACCTTTTCCAGTCCTGTGGCCACTGCTGAGTTTTCTAAATTTGCTGGCATATTGAGTGCAGCACTTTCACAGCATCATCTTTTAGGATCTGAAACAGCTCAACTGGAATTCCATCACCTCCACTAGCTTTGCTCATAGTGATGATTCCTAAGGCCCACTTGACTTCACATTCCAGGATGTCTGGCTCTAGGTGAGTGTGAGTGATCACACTGTCATGAATATCTGGGTCGTGAAGATCTTTTTTGTACAGTTCTTCTGTGTATCCTTGCCACCTCTTCTTAATATCTTCTGCTTCCGTTAGGTCCATACCATTTCTGTCCTTTATTGACCCCATCTTTGCATGAACAATATCAATATAAATCCATAGTGTCCTTTAAAAAGAAGAATAAGATCTGAGGCCAGAGTTTATTTTTAAAGTATATGCCGTGGCAGTCTACTGTCCACGGGATTACGAGGAGTCAGACACGACTGAACAACTCAGCAAGCACGATGTGACAATGTGATGATTATATGAAGTGAAAAGAAGGTTCTGTTAGTTCAGATAAAAAAATGAAAAAGAGGCTCAAAAGCTGTATAAATACATTCAATCATTAATATGATGTTCCTGAAGGAAGTGAGTCACTGTTTCTCTCTGATCTTTGTGGGGAAAGAAGGTATTGGATTTCCCCTGGGAGGACCTTGCCAGCAGAAGTTGCTTAGCATTTATTAAAGCTATTGACCACTTTCTAACCCTTCTTTGCAGGACTGATGTAGCAACTTGCTTAACTATTCCACTGGGTATGTCATATAAGCTATGAAAAATATGTTCTTTTTCATCTTCGGGGTACGTTGAAAATGTTGAATTACACATTTTAAAGACCAAATCAACAGAGTGATGGAGTGTGCTGAACATTTAATCCCTTGCGACGTGTGACTTTCTCCCAGCTCTGATTTGCCTGCAGAGCTACTCTTGAGCTGGGCACCTCCCACCAGTCGCATATGTGTTTGGTTACAGCAAGCGCATTCGTTACACAGGTAACAGAAGTGCGGGTAAGAGAATTTTAAGCAAAAGCATTAGACACTTTACTCCTTTCCATGATCACCTTTCTCTGATTACAGCTTCCAAACTGTAAGGGATTATGGGAACAGGGTGCACAGCCAGAGCGGAATAAAGAAGCAAAGGTGGGAGGAGCTGCCGTCAGTCAACTCAGATTAAATCCTCCATCTTTCAGGTGCCCAAAGCTGGACATCTTGTCTGTGAGAAGACTCTGACCTTTGGGAGGACAACAATTATAGCATCTTTGCTGAGGCCCAACAGCTGGGGCAGCAGACCGAGCTGAAAAGGGGAAGAGTTGTCAAGGTAGAATGGCCGAGTGCCCAGAAATAAGAGGGGGAAAAATCCCCAAAGTTATAGATTACAGTGTTTTCTTTAGAATTTTAATAGTTGTAACTCCAGATGCCCTGGTAAGTGAACACACTTCTTATACACCCGATGACCCTCTGAAGTAAGAATAATATTGGGATGGCCCAAAAGTTCATTCAGAATTTTCCATACAATATTACAGAAACATGTAATTTTGTATGGAAAAGCCGAATGAACTCTTTGGCCCAATATAACCTCTCTTAAAGGTGAGAAAACCGAGGTCAAGGGAGTTTAAGTACTTTGCATACATGCACCGATTACACATGCAGCTCCATCTGACTTCAAAGCCTGTGCCCCTCAGTGTAGAGTGTTGTTGTGGCATAGTACTGCTAGCTGACATATTTATAAGCAAAAACCATTAATAATTTATATAACCGAAATACAGTATCAAGTATTAGTTACCTATTGCTATGTATGAATTATCACATATTTGGAAGCTTCAAACAACACTCACTTTTGATCTCACAGTGTGTATGGATCAAGAGTCCAGGCACAGTTTAGGTGGCTCCGCTAGTGGTCAAGAACCCACCTGCCATTGCAGGAGACTTAAGAGATGCAGGTTCGATCCCTGGCTCAGGAAGATCCCCTGGAGGAGGGTACAGCAACCCACTCCAGTAATCTTCCCTGGAGAATCCCATGGACAGACGAAGCCTGTAAGGCTATAGTCCATAGGATTGCAAAGAGTCGGACATGACTGAAGAGACTTAACACCACTACTTAAGCCAGGGTGTGGAGAGGGGTCTTTCCAGGAGTGAATTCAAGGTCTTAGGCCGGGCTGAGGTCTCATCTGATGCCTTGCCTGTGGAAGGGTCCGCCTCCAAGCTCCTGTGGCTGTTGGCAGGTTGTTCACAGGTCCCGAGAGTTTTTAGACTGAAGACTGCAGCTTTCTGCTCTCTGCTGGCTGGGGGCCCTGCTCCCTTTCTGATTACATGAGCCTCTCTAGCCCGTGGTTTCTTGCTTCATCAAGGTCAGCAAAGAGTCTGAAAGGGTGACATCAGTGCCTTGTGAAACCTTGGTGCTGAAGGGACATGCTGTCAGCTTTGCTAGGTCACCGCGCCCTGGGGAGGAGAGGATTATACATGAGCATGAATCCTGGGAGCAGGGGTAATGAAGGGCCATCCGAGAGTCTGCCCTCCACAGGTATGGAGGTCTAAAGGACTTTCATAAGAAGTGTTAAGGTTGTGCTCTCGCTAAAATAAGTGAATAAGTAAATTAAATAATTCAGAAACAACTGAAAAGTCAAATTGCTGGTGTAAAGGCGGTTTTGGTTCTGCCTCCGTCCTAACCTGAACGCAGTCACATACCTCCATTCACATGTCGTTACCACAGATTGGCAATTATTACAGCGGGAAAAGAAGCTCCGCGTGGTTTTTTAAACTGACAGTTCTTTCAGTTGGGTGAGGATAATTAAAAAATGGTCTGTTTATATTAGAGATGCATAATATTTTTGTTTCCCCTTTGACATGGAAATGAGCAACTCCAGAGAAAAGCCTATCCTATAAAAAACAGTCGACGAAATAATAATTTGTTTTAATTTATCTCCAGTGTTTTGGTGATGAAGATATCTTAGATCGGTTTTAAAGGAGACGGCATAGTCACTAGCAGACCAAGTACTGGACTAGAAAGCAAAATCCTTTTACCGGCTGCAGATTGGACTTTAGATCTCCCGTGTTCAAGAAGGATTAACATATTCACCAAGTCAGAGTATACAGATGGCTAAGACTTCATTTATTCTTAGAGCCCATCTCAATGGGATTGAGTGAACCAGGTATCTGGAGAACTTCATTCGGGAAGGAGTACTTACGTAAGGTCTTGTCTCAACTGGTCCATTCAAGTCCTTCTGAACACACTCCTACATACAGATAGTTGGAAGAATCCGCCTGCAATGCAGGAGAACCCACTTGGATTCCTGGATCAGGAAGATCTGCTGGAGAAGAGATAGGCTACCCACTCTAGTATTCTTGGGCTTCCCTTGTGGTTCAGCTGGGAAATAATCCACCTGCAATGTGGGAGACCTGGGTTCAGTCCCTGGGTTGGGAAGATTCTCTGGAGAAGGGAAAGGCTACCCAATGAGGATTCCATGGACTGTATAGTCCACGGGGTCACAAAGAGTCGGACACAACTGAGTGCCTTTCACTTTCATTTCACTTTCGTACATATCAAGGCTTGCTTTACAAACTAGATCGTTACAAAAGATTATATGAGATTCTTAAAGACAAAAGAGTAAAATTGGAATGTTAAGACATGTTAATGAAAGCAGATTTAAATTTGTCTGTGTTCTTTTTTACTAGAATTCTAAGGGAGGACAATAAAAGACGTTATTTTTAATGTGGTTCAGTTCAGTTCAGTCGCTCAGTCGTGGGAGGTAAAACACAGAAAAATAAAAAGTGAAATTTGATCAACCATGTAATCTGTTCTCAATTGGAAACAGTTTTGAGAATGAAAGAGGATGGTTGGAATGTGTAATTTTTAAAAGTACATATTAATCAATAAAAAGTTTTATTACATTGGTGAACTTATAAAAAGTTATATATAAAAATCATTTTAATGAAATTCTTTTCAAAAATAAAAGATAACAAAATATATGCATGTTAAACAACTCTCCCACAAAAATATATGAATTATTTGAACATTAAATATGAACACACATGGAGTGATTATTCTTGATACATTTTAGATACTTTTAATTGGCACATAGGCTACATCTCTCCCAAATATTTTACCTCTAGTGTTTTCCTGAAGGATGTCTCTCAAAATATCTTAATTTTTAAAAAATATAATTGCCTGTAGTCGTCATCAGATACATTTTATATTTTCTTGCTTTATGTTCACAAAATAATAACATGTTCAGTTAAATCTGACCATGCTGTATTTTTAATTGAGGATAAGCTGTCTTTACTGTTGCTAAAGTATCTGGAAAAGTCAGAGCAAATTTTAGTTCAGTTCAGTCGCTCAGTCGTGTCCAACTCTCCGTGACCCCATGAATCACAGCACGCCAGGCCTCCCTGTCCATCACCAACTCCCAGAGTTCACTCAAACTCATGTCCACAGAGTTGGTGATGACTGGATCTTATTCTCACCGTAACTTTGTTTATATTTTAATGGATAAATATTTGAATGAAATGAAAACATTATTACATTTCTTTGGTTAAAGTCATACTACTTTTGTTTGATAAGTATTTTTGTGACAAAATGGAACAGTTTGTTTCATTTAATATTATTTGAAGTATTTTGTCACTTTTAGATACTTCAAAACTGCCGACCTTGCAGATGTCATGTAATTCTGGCATAGATTATAAATTTATCCAATTAAACACAAGTTCCTTCCAAAGGTACTACCTTGAATGGAGGTGATTCAAGGGTCACCACTAGAATATCCAGATGAAATTGAATCTTGAGCATGGTTTAAATTTTTACCACATAGTTCAGGTTAATTTAGTCTGTTCCTTCCTTGCTTTCATACAGATACAGTTCTATTTTTTGGCACACAGTTGTTAATTGCTAACATAATTTAAAAAGCACTCAAAAAATTGAAAGCTGAAGTGTTTTGATGCTTTAATAAATATTTTTATTAAAAACGTCCACTTTATTTTGAACAAATACAGCAAAAATTTACAGATTTTATTTTCAAAACAGTTCAAAAATAGTACTATACTTGGAATAATTTTACAGAGTAGTTCTTCAGCAATTAAAACATTCCTAAGATACTGTCTTTAGGTAACTTTTCACAAAGTACCATAAACTTGGAATTGAAAATGGGTGTGTAGTTAATCTAAAAGAGCAACTGTTATTTCACTATTGACAAAGTTAATTTCCAAAAGCTTTTCTGTGATATCATGAATTGGCTGAGAAACTTTGAACTGTTACTGGAATTAAGTGACTTTTAATCTGAAACATCTGATGATGCTGGTTATCTCCACTTACCAGTGTTAACTGCTAATGCTCTTTACCTTGAAATTTCAGCAATAGCAATTACCCTGAGCTTGAACTTGTCCTAAAGAAGTTCTCAAAGTGTGGATACCAGACCATCAGTGTCAGTATCAACCAGAAACTTTTCAGGAAAATAATTTCTCAGACTACCACCCCTAGCGTCTGAGTGAGGAGTCTTGCAATTATGTTATTACAAGTCTTCCAGATGCTTCTTATGTTTGAGAATCACTGCCAAAAAGCATGGGCTTCCCAGGTGGTGCTAATGGTAAAGAACCCGTCTGCCAGTGCAGGAGACATAGAGACACGGGTTGGATCCCTGGGTCAGGAAGATCCCCTGGAGGAGGGCACAGCAATCCACCCCAGTATTCTTGCATGGAGAATCCCATGGACAGAGGAGCCTGGCGGGCTACAGTCCATGGGGTCACAGAGTCAGACATGACTGAGCTACTTAGAATGCTACTGCTACTGCTAAGTCACTTCAGTCGTGTCCAACTCTGTGCAACCCCATAGACGGCAGCCCACCAGACTCCCCCGTCCCTGGGATTCTCCAGGCAAGAACACTGGAGTGGGTTGCCATTTCCTTCTCCAGTGCAAGAAAGGAAAAGTGAAAGTGAAGTCACTCAGTCTCCTAGCAACCCCATGGACTCTAGCCTACCAGGCTCCTCTGTCCATGGGATTTCGCATGCCAAAAGTATGGTTGGAGGCCGTCTTCTCGCTGTTGATATTTTAAGTGTACCTAAGGTAAGCGTAATTATATATATTAAAGGACTGAGTAAATCGTTTATTATTAATAAACTTAACTACTCTAAGTTCAATAAATTGAATAATCCATGCCTCAATTTGCATAACTAATTGATAAAAGGCTAAATTCACATATGTTAATATGCCTAATTTTGTTTGAATAGCTAGAAAATTAGATGACTTGTGTATCATTTATTAAACAATTATGTGCATGAAACCAAATATGCAGTTCTGAAGTAGAGGTATAAAGTAATTGTGGTATCAAGTGACTGTCATTGCAGACAATTAGCAAAATTCTGATTCTACTATCATTTTTTATTATACATCACCGTCTGGTCAGTTCAGTTCAGTTCAGTCGCTCAGTCGTGTCCGACTCTCCGCGACCCCATGAATCACAGCACGCCAGGCCTCCCTGTCCATCACCAACTCCCGGAGTACACTCAAACTCATGTCCACAGAGTCGGTGATGGCATCCAGCCATCTCATTCTCCGTCATCCCCTTCTCCTCCCGCCCCCAACCTTTCCCAGCATCAGAGTATTTTCCAGTGAGTCAACTCGTCGCATGAGGTGGCCAAAGTATTGCAGTTTCAGCTTTAGCATCAGTCCCTCCAATGAACACCCAGGATTGATCTCCTTTAGAATGGACTGGTTGGATCTCCTTGCAGTATAAGGGACTCTCAAGAGTCTTCTCCAACACCACAGTTCAAAAGCATCGATTCTTCGGCGATCAGCTTTCTTCACAGTCCAACTCTCACATCCATACATGACCACGGGAAAACCATTGCCTTGACTAGACGGACCTTGGTTGGCAAAGTAATGTCTCTGCTTTTTAATATACTATCAAGGTTGGTCATAACTTTCCTTCCAAGGAGCAAGCGTCTTTTAATTTCATGGCTGCAATCAGCATCTGCAGTGATTTTGGAGCCCAAAAAAATAAAGTCATCCACTGTTTCCACTGTTTTTCCATCTATTTCCCATGAAGTGATGGGACCAGATGCCATGATCTTTGTTTTCTGAATGTTGAGCTTCAAGCCAACCTTTTCACTCTCCTCTTTCACTTTCATCAAGAGGCTTTTGAGTTCCTCTTCACTTTCTGCCATAAGGGTAGTGTCATCTGCATATCTGAGGTTATTGATATTTCTCCCAGCAATCTTGATTCCAGCTTGTGCTTCTTCCAGCCCAGCGTTCCTCATGATGTACTCTGCATATAAGTTAAATAAGCAAGGTGACAATATACAACCTTGACGTACACCTTTTCCTACTTGGAACCAGTCTGTTGTTCCATGTCCAGTTCTAACTGTTGCTTCCTGACCTGCATACAGGTTTCTCAAGAGGCAGGTCATGTAAACTGTTTAAAATGAAACATTACAGTCTTTTATGACTTAGCAGATCATTTTATATAATAATTCACCTTTGCAAAAATAAGGTACACAGAATGATACAGAATGATACAATTATTGCATACCTTATTTTCTTTTCCACTTTCTAGGTTTTTTTTTATTTGGTCTTTTTATGACAGGTTTGTAAAGGAAAATCAAAGCAGTTACATAAACATTTTAACAGAAATTGGAGCTGAGATTTAGGGCATTCTGCTACTTCTTTTCTTGGTAAAGCAGCTCGGGATTTCATGTCCCTTTAAAGTCTGAGGTTTTCAGCGTGCCGTGCATGAAGAGGATCTGAACTCACAGGAGGTGGGGAGCCAGGGGATTTGGTTAAGCAGGTTCTGCAGGCCACGACTGGGGGTGGACGCATCATGACGGTGAGGTGGCGGGGGCCGCAGTCGCAAAGAGCGCCGGAGCTGAGCGGGCAGGAACGGCGGGCTTTCCTCTCTCACCAGCTGGACTGACCTCTTCTCTCCTAGACACTGTGTGTGTGTCCAGCTTTGTTCTAAATAATTTATTTTAAGGAAGGACAGTGCACATTAGATGACTATGAATGTTGGACATCTCCCTAGATTATGGGCATTCTGTTTTGAGTGCCAAAGAAACATCCAGTTATATGAAGACACACACTCACACCCCTCCTTGCACACACAAATGCACCAACACACATATGCACACAGTCATGTGCACATATACACTTGCAAACACACACTCATGTGTATATTATATGTATGTATATCTCCATACAATGAACACTTTTATATAAGAATATATGGTTCTATTATATAATATAATAGATAATATATACAATTATATATAAATATATGTTTATATAAAAGAGTCAATGTATTTCTCATCTTCCTTGACTATAGTATAATTTATATCCCTCTTAAGTCTAGAATTGATGCTTTTGAACTGTGGTATTGGAGAAGACTCTTGAGAGTCCCTTGGACAGCGAGGAGATCAAACCTGTCAATCCTAAAGGAAATCAGTCCTGAATATTCACTGAAAGGACTGATGCTGAAGCTGAAACTCCAATACTTTGGCCACTTGATGCAACGAACTGACTTCTTGGGAAAGACCCTGATGCTGGGAAAGATTGAAGGTGGGAGGAGAAGGGGATGACAGAGGACTAAATGGTTGGATGGTATCACGGAGCAAGCTCCAGGAATTGGTGATGGAGGGGGAGGCGTGGTGTGCTGCAGTCCATGCGGTCGCAAAGTCAGACACGACTGAGTGACTGAACTGAACTAAGTATTTTTCCCATTAAGCAAATAATCAGAGAGCGGCTTCTGAAGTCTTTATTGTGAGCCGCATCACTGAAGAACACCAGGGTGAAATATGAATTCCCCATTATTTGTGTGCCTCTGGAACTTTGTCATGTGGCTGGAAGGGACAGTGAATAAATATCAGTCAAGATCCTCTGTAAAGGGATCCATTATGTAACAGAGTATTAGCTACTCCGATTGTAACTGCTTTTCAGAATGGCCGTCATTTATATGGTAAGCCTTCCATGCCAGTCTCTGGGTTATTTTTAGGATGCTGGAATTTTCTATATATAGGAAGACGTATTAATATTAAACATCAAAGTAGCTATTTGATTGCTCTCTTTTTTGCAGTCACTAACTTAAATAGACTGGAGCCAGGCATTAGCTTCCTAGAGTCTAAAACTGGACACTGTCATAGATTATTCTGTTTGACAAATACGGAGCAAAGGGATGAGCCCATGGCCGTGTCTTTGGAGAACTCTAAACATCAAATGTGGGGCTTTGCAGGTGCCTCACTGGTAAAGAATCTGCCTCCAATGCAGGTGAGGCAGGTTCGATCCCTTGGTCGGGAAGATCCCCTGGAGAGGGAAGTGGCAACCCACTCTAGTATTCTTGCTGGGAAATGCCATGGACAGTGGAGCCTGGCGGGCTACAGCCCACGGGGTGGCAAAGAGTCAGATATGACTCAGCGACTAAACAACAGCAAGCATCAAACACAGGGAGCCAAATGTTTATACCAAGTGATGCTTAGGTACACGCAGAAACTGTGCTCTGCAGTGAGGTACTCACTTGCCCCACCTTCCTGGGCAGCGCCGAGGAATTCCTAGGAAGCTTCCCATGGCCTTCAGTCTGTGACCTTCATGAGGTTGTATCAACTCCAGGGCTGACCCGGCGAGCGTGGTCACTGGTCAGTTCACCTGCCACCACGGAAGCTGAAACTGCAGCCCTGTGGAATGCTCTTATTTAATGTGGTCAGCAGATCATCTCAGCTCTAAAAATGACTCTTCATCTGCCTGCTTCCATGAACACAAGGCAGCCAACCTGACTATTTCGACTAGCTTTTCTCTTGTCATGTAACAGGTGGTCTTCTCCGAGAACATTCTCCGTTTCTCATAGACCTTCTCAGTAACTCATTAATGTGTTTACCAGGGGCAGGGGAGTGGAATCTATGCTTTTATATTTTTGTATCTTTCTTAACACCTGGCACATGTGGGAACTCGAAAATACATCATTTAATTTAATGAAGCAGAACATCATTGGGTGTCCCCCTTGGAATGTCCCACTTGGACCACGTCTGCACTTTGCGGGCCCTCCTCCTGGGGCCGTGACTCTGTTTGGGTTTTTCGTCTGCCCACTCTGGCTGGATCCTTCTTGCAGCAGTGGTCTAGGAGGATGTCAGAATGGAATGGTTCACCCGGGAGTCTGCTCAGCCCTAAGACAGTAGATGTCACCTTCCAAACTGACACCTAGGCCGCAGGCACATAAAGGAACACTGCCGTCTGCGCCCTCTGGTAAATCTGGGCTCTGAGAGCCTGCTGGGCCACTGCCAGAAACAGCCAAGGAAAAAACCACTGCATGAGGGGCTCCTGATAGTCATCCTGTTAATCATGAGAGTTTGACAGGAAAACGGATGCACAGATATTTAGTGTAGGGGCTTGTGCAGAGGACAGCAAGCAAGGGACTGCTTTAGAGTCCATCAGCTGGACCAGCTGAAGGGACAACAGGGATGTGCAGAACAGCTGGAGACCCTGCCAGAGGCCTGGATGGAGGGAAGACCCGCAGCCACCCAGCTGGATGAGCGAGGCGCTGGCCCGCGTGTGGGGCACTCTAGGGGTGAAGCCCCAGGCGGTGAAGTCACTCCAGTGAGTTGGAAGGGAGAGGGTCTCTGAAGATTCCACAGAAGCAAGAATTAACAAGAAGGGAGGACGGGAAACAGGAAAGGGAGAGGCTGCCATTGATGACAGGCGAGGGAGCTGCAGATTTCAAACAAATTTTGCAACTTTCCCGGTGGCTCAGACGGGAAAAGAATCTGCCTGCAGTGCAGGAGACCTGGGTTCATTCCCTGGTCAGGAAGATCTCCTGGAGAAGGGAAGGACAACCCACTCCAGTATTCAAGCCTGGAGAATTCTGTGGACAGAGGAGCCTGGCGGACTATTGTCTAAGGGGCCACCAAGAGTCGGACATGACTGAGCAGCTAACACTTTGATCATTTTGTCTGTTACACTGAGCTTGTACTTTAGTTCCTGATCTGAGACCATGACTTGAGGTGACCGAGTGTCTCAGCCGCTTTGTTGCTGCTGCTAAGTCACTTCAGTCATGTCCGACTCTGCGTGACCCCATAGACGGCAGCCCAGCAGGCTCCCCCGTCCCTGGGATTCTCCAGGCAAGAACACTGGAGTGGGTTTCCATTTCCTTCTCCAATGTGTGAAAGTGAAAGTTACCGTCTGAGAACCGGGAGCCACTTCCTGGAACCCGTGCTCATTTCACCCACAGAGGTGGGAGGGGACTGCCCGTGTGGAGGAGGGTGACAGGGACCACGAAGAGAAGGAACGAGCCGACACCCCCACGTGTCCTACCTGCGCAGCGTAGCGGCTTCCCAGCTTCCACCTTCCTTCCTCCTCCTCCTGCACCCGGGAGCGGCTGCGTTTCTTATGCTTGGCACACATTAAATACTAAATAATTCCTTAAAAAATAAACATGGAATGCAGTGAGCAATCTGTCTTTCATTCTTTTTGAAGAGAACCTCCGTTACTACTGCTGCTACTTTTATTACTGTATTTTTGCCTCTTCTGCCCCATTCTAGCTGGCTGAAGGTATGTCTTGGCTTCTGAACTTCGGATTTACAGAAAGAATGGTATTGCAAGGGCCCTATTGCTGCTTTAGCTTCCTGCAATCCACTGGAAGTCCGGCTGCCATTTTCCTGTGAAATCTGACCCTTCATTGAATTTCTCCATGCCTTTGTTCTCTCATCTGTAAAGTAACAGCACTGTCCAAGTCGGTCTTGGATAGTCGATGATGTTCACGAATCAACCTTTTCTCAAGTAAATTCTAAAGCACTGGGCTTTAAATATTGTTGCTTATTCACAACTGTTCTAATGGGATTTTTTTGCTTCTTATTTATGCTTCAAGACGTTTAATTGATTCAGGAATTTAAAAGCTTGTAAGCTCTCCAGGGTCGAATTAAGTTTCTGGTCAAAAGGAAAGAGTTATTTTGAATCTTCTACTAAGAGATATATTTTGACTACCAAAACAGTCTAGCCACAACTTTCCCCCCAAAATCATGAGATAAGTAGAGATATGATAAGAAAAAACAAACCTTGCAAGTTTTACTTTCATATTAAACTTCCGACAAGGCACATTTTCTAGGATATATTAAGTAACTATTGAGCTATTAAGTCCAAGGTCCTTTCCTTAACTTTTAGCCCTAATTGTCACATCAAATTGCCTGTGAATATGATAGAGTTGGTGCCTTGAAAGTATTCATTGAACAGTGCTAAATGTCAGGTGCTGTTCTGAGCAATTATGATGCTTAGATTAATGGACAACATGGATGAAACTTGACTCCGTGAACTTACAGGCTAGCCTGCGTGTGTGGGAGGGCATTCAGTGCATTCAGAGGTGATGATGGATCACCGAATAAGGTGGACCGTGTGTGTGTTGGCTTCACGGGCCACCACCATCAAGTACCACCATCTGAGTGGTTAGACAGCGAAAATGTATCATCTCAGAGTCTGGAAGCTGCAGGTCCAAACTCCGGGTGTCGGCACAGTGGGTTCCTTCTGAGGCCGTGACGGAGGGTCTGCTCCAGGCCCCTCTCCTTGGCTTATAGATGGCTGTCTTCTCCATGCCTCTTCACATGGTTCTTCCCTCTTTGCATGCATCCAAATACCCCCTTTTTTATAAGGGCACTTACTATATTGGATTACGCCTGCTAAGTTGCTGTGGTCAGGTCCGACTCTTTGTGACCCCATGGACTGTAGCCCGCCAGGCTTCTCTGTCCTTGGGATTCTCCAGGCAAGAATACTGAAGTGGATTGCTATTCCCTTCTCCAGATACTGGATTAGGGTCCACCCTGATGACCTTGTTTTAAATTGACCCCCTCTGTAAAGGCGGTCTCTAAATAAGGTCCATTCTGAGGTCCTGGGAATTGAGACCTCATGTTTTATGGGGACACAATTCACCCCCTGCCTGTGGTGAAGGTGTTAGAAGGGGTATTAGGAGGTGAGAAGCACTCTGGAAGAGCTCCATACTGAGGATGAGGATGTGAGCCCCTTGGCCGTCTGCGGAGGAAGCAGCCTTGGAATGGGGGGACTTCAAGGCAGCGTCAGACCTCCCCCTGGGCAGGCGGCCTGTGTCTGAATTTAGATAATCAAGTGGTGGGGAGAGAGGAGGCAGACAGGGGAAAACACAAGCTACCACAGGACAGGAGGATCTGAGGTGCCCAGGGCTCAGCTGAATCCTAAAGGAAATCAGTCCCGAATATTCACTGGAAGGACTGATGCTGAACCTGAAGCTCCAGTACTTTGGCCACCTTATGGAAAGAACCGACTCATTGGAAAAGACCCTGATGCTGGGAAAGATTGAAGGCAGGAGAAGAAGGGGACGACAGAGGACGAGATGGTTGGATGGCATCACCGACTCGATGGGCATGGGTTTGTGCAAGCTCCGGGAGTTGGCTATGGACAGGAAGGCTTGGCATGCTGCAGTCCATGGGGTCGCAAAGAGTCAGACACGACTGAGCGACTGAACTGAACTGAGGGCTCAGCTAGGGAACCGCTCCAGCCCCTGCAGCTGGAGGGCACTGTGCTAACAGGTGGCTGCATCCTGGGAACTGGGCAGGTTGAAAGATTTGCAGTTGTAAGGTGCTCCGAAGAGTTCACATGCCTGTGTCACGTGATGTCTGATATGCTCCTGTACTGTCTGCTACGCACCGGTTCCCGAGGCATCTTCTCCTGTAGACAGGGGGATCTGGCCGCCCCGGCGCCGTGGTTTCTGGGTGGCAGCGCTTCATGGGCTCTGGTAGCTGGGCTCCTCTCCTTCCTCCACAGCTGCTGAGTGCACTAGGAACTAGGAGCAGACCGGCAGGCACCATTCTCTCCTGATACATTTTACTTGGTGGAGGGCTTTTTATTTAAAGGGAGTTCACAATAAAGCCTACAGGGTTTCTATCCAGGGCAAGAGTTTCTCCCTTTAGACTGTAAAGTCTTGTGTCAGACAGCACCTGGTTTGTTTTGCATGGCACTAAGGTCTTGTTTCTTTTGACCTCCTCAGATTAGAGGGCCGTTCTTTCCAATATCTTTAAGTATTTGCAAAGAGGTAGTGTTCAGACAGACGGGCTGATAAGAGCATAATAGATATTATACATGAGCCCAGGGCCTGAGTCCCCTGTAGTTCTCAGTTTTCAGAGTATTTGAGAATAGGGCCTTTAGCATAGAGCTTTCGAAAAATAAAGATATCTGTGCCTTCGTATCTTGGTACAGTACCCTAGACAAAGTATGCTGGGTAATAAACTATACATGAGGGTATTTCTGTTGCTTGAAATGAAAAGCCTATTTTCAGTAGATTTCAAATGGTCTGTGTTATGGATAATTAAGCACTGTAAGAGAAATTCCAGGAACATTCCATTATTCCTCTGACTTTTTAATTACTAGACCAAAGATTGCTCTTGTTGTTCAGTCAATAAGTTGTGTCTGATTCTGCAACCTCATGGACTGCAGCACGCCAGGCTTTCCTGTGCTCCACTCTCTTCCAGATTTGCTCAAGTTCGTGTTCTTTGAGTCAGTGGTGCCATCCAACCATCTCATCCTCTGTCGTCCCCTTCTCCTCCTGCCTTCAATCTTTCCCAGCATCAGAGTCTTTTCCAATGAGTCAGCTCTTCACATCAGGTGGCCAAAGTATTGGAGCTTCAGCTTTAGCGTCAGTCCCTCCAATGACCAAAGATTAACCATCTGTTTATTTCTAAGACTAGGTAGGTGGGCACAGCAGCTGGTGTTGCTGACATGACATTGGCATTAATGGAGGGGCAGGAAGGGTGTACTGAGGGATGCACCACAGACCTGCCACAGATGCCGTTTAAACGTGGAGAGGAGAGAAAAAGCAGGACCAGAAGAGACGCGCTCTGGAGAGAAGATGAGTGAGGACCCCCCACCATGAGTTAGGGGCATCAAGACATCTGTTGTGATCGTGCAAAGAGTAACTTAGCTTTAGAACAAGTGCAAATGCCCTTGAATTTCAACCAACTTTATTCAGAATTTCGGTTGCCACCTAACCAACTGTTAGCGTTCCAGAGTTGCAACTGTCTCACCTTTTTTGCTGCACAAATTCTGAGTCTACCGTTCTGCTGTCAGTCTGGCGTGGCCTCTCCCGACCCTGCAGTTACAAAAATCTCATGTCAGATAGGAACAGGTCTTTGGAATTGGATCACACCTCGGTGGCGGTTGTGGAGGGTCGGGGGGTGGGGTGGGGTGGTTTCATTTTCCTGACACTGAGCAGATCCAGTGTCTGATCATTCATGCTTTCCTTCCTGAAAGAAGGAAACCTGCTTTCAGTCTAATAGTGTGCTTTCAACTGAACCAGACAGCAGTGGACGGGCAGGCGCGAACCCCCATCAGCCGGGGTTGACAGTCGCCCATTAAAGGTGTGCAGATAGGTCTCGTCTCACTCAGAGAATCCAGCTCCCTGAAGTCAGAGAAGGACTGCGTGCTCAGGGCCGCCTGGTGGGGGCCGGACCTGGGACAGAAACTCTCTGTCACATGTCATCCCGCCTGTGGTCTCGGAACTGGACAGATTAAACTCCTGGAAGGAGGAATACAGATATCTGAAATGTCTCTGACTTTTGAAAGTTCACATCTGGATCATTTCCAGAAAATAATTTAATTTCTGTCAGAGTTGTCTGAATTTCTAAGATGGCCTAAAGGGCCAAACGCCCTTGATCAAGGTTTCTCTTCTCTCTACCCAAGTGAGGTAAAAGTCGCTCAGTCGTGTCCAACTGTTTGCGAACCCATGGACTATACAGCCCATGGAATTCTCTAGGCCAGAATACTGGAGTGGGTAGCCTTTCCCCTCTCCAGGGGATCTTCCCAACCCAGAGATCAAACTCAGGTCTCCCGCAGTGCTGCAGATTCTTTACCAGCTGAGCCACAGGGAAGCCCTCTCTCTACCCAAGAATGTGTCTATTCATCGGTGTCCTCTTTATTTTAAAGCAGCTACCTTTGCTGTGGTCATGCATATTCTGGGGGGAGGAAAGGGTCTAATACATGAACTACAGTCTTTCCAGATTCAGAAAATATGTCATTGTTTGGTCTGTAACGCCAGCTGTGACCTGAAGAACCTGTTTGAAGCTCTTTTTAATGTGTCAATTTTACCTAAAAGATGACTTAGCTCTTATCCCTTCCCTGGAATATCCATCATCTTATACTACCTCCTCTTGGCCTCTAAACTGTCTGCACAGAAACCTCAGTGTTCTCTGGGGTACAACGGAAGCCCTTGGACGGTATGACAGTAGCCAGTGAAAAATGTGCAGCCATATTTGGAATTTCACCGGAATAGTAAAACTTTGAGGTCAGCAAGCCCTTTTGCCCTTTTCATAGGATTCATAGGATTGTCGAGGGTCATGCAATTAGCCATTACAACATAAGCAGGGTGATGATTAGAGCACTTACCTCAAAATCCAGTTAGTGCCGGCTTTTCAGGAAAACCTCCCCAGCTGTTGTTGGTGTTCAGTCGTGTCTGACTCTTTGCGACCCCACAGACTACAGCATACCTGTCTTCCCTGTCCTTCACCATCTCCCGGAATTTGCTCAAACTCATGTCCATTGAGTGGGTGATGCCATCCTACCATCTTGTCCTCTGTCGCCCCTTCTCCAATGTCCTATAGCCAGTGATCAAAACCAAGTCCAGAGAGAATGTCTGTGTTTCCCGTGTTGGAGATCCATGTTTAGGAGGTGGGGCCTTTGGGAGGTGATTAGGCCATGAGGGTGGAACTCTGGTGAGTGGGGTTAGTGCCCTAGTAAAAGGGACCTCTACGAGACCCCGCATTCCTTCACCATGTGAGCCCAACCTTGAGAGTTCGCCTGCTACCCCCAGGCAGGGAGCGCTCACTGGAGCCTGTCTGTCCCGGTGCCCTGTCTCAGACCTGTATCCCCCAGGGCAGTGAGAAATAATCGTCCTACGTGTATAAGCCCACCAGTCTGTGGCACTTGTTGTAGCAGCCACAATAAACTGAGACATTGAAAAGTGACAGTGAAAGTGTTAGTCACATCCGACTCCGCCATCCCACGGACTGTAGCCCATCAGTCTCCTCTGTCTGTGGGATTCTCCAGGCAGGAATACTGGAGTGGGTAGCCATTCCCATCTCCAGGGAATCTTCCCAGCCCAGGGACTGAACTCAGGTCTCCTGCATTGCAGGCAGATCCTTTACTGTCTGAGCCACCAGGGAAGCCCCAAGATGATGAACACATATGCAGAGACTTTCCAAGCAGTGGAACAGCAAGGTGAAAGCCCAGTTAGGAGACAGCAGATTGCTCACAAACTTAAGAAACATTATGGACACAATCATTTCACTCTTGGGTCAGAAGTGATTGATTTGACTTACAGAGAGCCAACTGAGGGGTTTTGTCTACAAATGGCACCTTTAGATACTTTATTTTGTCAATAACCTAGAGGTTGCATTACTGTTATTTTGAAGAAAGCCCATCTTCACTGTAGACGTCCATCTTTGGATTGTTATTTACCCATCCTCCTCAACGCCAGACTTCCCAAGCCAGTTTGCACTGAGAAGACAGGATGAAGACATAACAATCTCATGTTCAATCGTGTTTAATAAAGAGTGTGATTTTGTGTCATTTAAGGTGAAAGCTGTTCTCTGTCTCAAAGTTAAAGATTGTTCTCTATTTCAAAGTTAAAAATTAATTCTGCAGTTGTGAGCTAGTGGACTTTTCATACTCCAAGAGGTTTTATTTCTTTCTAATTCTGTATCTGGATTCAACTAAGAAAAGTCCTTTCTGTTTAACTTAAATATCATTAATAAGTGAGAACAAAAAAATTTTTAAGGAAACAAAATTATTAGAACAAAATTTTAAAGTACACTATGAAATATCGCTTTCTATAAATGGGACTAGAGTGTGAAAATGTGCAATTTTCTCCTTTGACATTATTTTCTAACAATCAGCATATACAGTTTGCAAGTTATTGAAGAAAACAGTATCTTGTCTTCCAAGTAGCGTGAAAACCTGTTATTTTAAGGTACTTGTAGTGCAGTTAATTTCCAAGAACTTTAAAACATCGGCTTTAGCTCTCCTCCTCACAGAGTTAAATAAAGGAATTCCTTATTTAGAAAAGGAAACAAGGGAAGGGGAGATTTTTATATCAACTGCCCATGAAAAAAAAATGGTATTCTTGTTAACTTTAGAGTTTTTCAAAATAATAATGATGGAAATACACCAACATTTAATTACCCCTTAATATGTGCCAGAACTCTGCTCACCATGTTACTTTGATTATATAATTTAATTTTTATGACCCTAGAAGGTAGGCATGGATATTATCGTCTGCTTTCTGTAGATGGAGAAGCAGACTTACCAGGACTTTGCTGCCGAAGTTCCACAGCAGGGCATAGAACCGAGTTTCAAACCTAGGCTTGGACTCCTCCTCTTAAAGATGTCTTAACTGAGAGAGAAGCTACCTGTTCCATCAGACTTTGAAAAGCAAAATTAACATATTTTCCGTATGAAATTTGGAGAGGAAATGGCAAACCACTCCAGTATTCTTGCCGGGGAAACCACTTGGACAGACTGGCTGGCTACAGTCCATGGGGTCGCAAAGAGTCGATACAACTTAGCAAATAAACCACCACCGCCGCCACCATGTTAAATTATTTACTAAGTTATTTGATTTTCTTGTTCATATCATAAGATAAAGATGGGTCTTTCTTAACCTTCCCTGTCGCCACTCTGATTGAGCCGGTTTGATTTTGACATGCAAACCCTCAAAGAAGGGAAAGTTAATTGGAAAGTCAAGCTTTAAGCTATAAGCTTATATAGCTATAAGCAACAAGCTATAAGCTTGTTGTCAAAATGCCTTTTGTTATCTGTGTCTGATTTTTTTAAAAAAAACATGCTTTGCTTGGTTTCACGTATTTAAATGATAATTGACTCACTTCTCATTTGGGAGAAACACTGTTTCGTTTTCGTCACAGTGTATGTGCAGGGGGTTTCCCTGGCCACTCAGTGGTGGAGCAATCACCCGCAATGCGGGAGACTCAGGATTGACTCATTCTCATCTGGGGAGAAGGAGTGCTTCACTTCACTCCCTGTAAAGGGATATAAGTTACAGAAAACATTTTCTCCCACTCAAAATAAAATTTCAGAAGAGTAACTTGCCGCTCCAAAATTAAGTACTTACATAATAGTTCTGGTACTAAATCCCTTTTCATTATAGGGGACTGGAATGCAAAAGTAGGAAGTCAAGAAACACCTGGGGTAACAGGCAAATTTGGCCTTGGAGCACGAAATGAAACAGGGCAAAGGCTAATAGAGTTTTGCCAAGAGAATGCACTGGTCATAGCAAACACCTTCTTCCAACAACACAAGAGAAGACTCTACACATGGACATCACCAGATGGTCAACACCAAAATCAGATTGATTATATTCTTTGCAGTCAAAGATGGAGAAGCTCTATACAGTTAGCAAAAACAAGACCAGGAGCTGACTGTGGCTCAGATCATGAACTCCTTATTGCCAAATTCAGACTTAAATTGAAGAACGTAGGGAAAACCACTGGACCATTCAGATATGACCTAAATCAAATCCCTTATGACTATACAGTGGAAGTGAGAAATAGATTTAAGGGACTAGATCTGATAGATAGAGTGCCTGATGAATTATGGATGGAGGTTCGTGACATTGTACAGGAGATAGGGACCAAGACCATCCCCACGGAAAAGAAATGCAAAAAAGCAAAATGGCTGTCTGAGGAGGCCTTACAAATAGCTGTGAAAAGAAGAGAAGCGAAAAGCAAAGGAGAAAAGGAAAGATATAAGCATCTGAATGCAGAGTTCCAAAGAATAGCAAGGAGAGATAAGAAAGCCTTCCTCAGCGATCAATGCAAAGAAATAGAGGAAAACAACAGAATAGGAAAAACAAGAGATCTTTTCAAGAAAATTAGAGATATCAAGGGAACATTTCATGCAAAGATGGGCTCTATAAAGGACAGAAATGGTATGGACTTAAAAGAAGCAGAAGATATTAAGAAGAGGTGGCAAGAATACACAGAAGAACTGTACAAAAAAGATCTTCACGACCAAGATAGTCACGATAACGTGATCACTGACCTAGAGCCAGACATCTTGGAATGTGAAGTCAAGTGGGCCTTAGAGAGCATCACTACGAACAAAGCTAGTGGAGGTGATGGAATTCCAATTGAGCTATTTCAAATCCTGAAAAATAATGCTGTGAATGTGTTGCACTCAATATGCCAGCAAATTTGGAAAACTCAGAAGTGGCCACAGGACTGGAAAAGGTCAGTCTTTATTCCAATCCCAAAGAAAGGCAATGCCAAAGAATGCTCAAACTACCTCACAATTGCACTCATCTCACACACTAGTAAAGTCATGCTCAAAATTCTCCAAGCCAGGCTTCAGCAATATGTGAACCGTGAACTTCCAGATGTTCAAGCAGGTTTTAGAAAAGGCAGAGGCACCAGAGATCAAATTGCCAACATCCGCTGGATCATGGAGAAAGCAAGAGAGTTCCAGAAAAACATCTATTTCTGCTTCATTGACTATGCCAAAGCCTTTGACTGTGTGGATCACAATAAACTGTGGAACATTCTGAAAGAGATGGGAATACCAGACCACCTGACCTGCCTCTTCAGAAACCTGTATGCAGGTCAGGAAGCAACAGTTAGAACTGGACATGGAACAACAGAATGGTTCCAAATAGGAAAAGGAGTACATCAAGGTTGTATATTGTCACCCTGCTTATTTCACTTACATGCAGAGTACATCATGAGGAACGCTGGGCTGGAAGAAGCACAAGCTGGAATCAAGATTGGCAGGAGAAATATCAATAATCTCAGATATGCAGATGACACCACCCTTATGGCAGAAAGTGAAGAGGAACTCAAAAGCCTGTTGATGAAATTGAAAGAGGAGTGTGAAAATTTTGGCTTGAAGCTCAACATTCAGAAAACGAAGATCATGCCATCTGGTCCCATCACTTTATGGGAAATAGATGGGGAAACAGTGAAAACAGTGTCAGACTTTATTTTTGGGGGCTCCAAAATCACTGCAGATGCTGACTGCAACCATGAAATTAAAAGACGCTTACTCCTTGGAAGGAAAGTTATGACCAACCTAGATAGTATATTAAAAAGCAGAGACATTACTTTGCCAACCAAGGTCCATCTAGTCAAGGCTATGGTTTTTCCCGTGGTCATGTATGGATGTGAGAGTTGGACTGTGAAGAAAGCTGATCGCCGAAGAATCGATGCTTTTGAACTGTGGTGCTGGAGAAGACTCTTGAGAGTCCCTTGGACTGCAAGGAGATCCAACCAGTCCATTCTAGAGGAGATCAATCCTGGGTGTTCATTGGAAGGACTGATGCTAAAGTTGAAACGCCAATACTTTGGCCACCTCATGCGACGAGTTGACTCACTGGAAAAGAGTCTGATGCTAGGAGGGATTGGGGGCGGAGGAGAAGGGGATGACAGAGGATGAGATGGCTGGGTGGCATCACCGACTCGATGGACATGAGTTTGAGTGAACTCCGGGATTTGGTGATGGACAGGGAGGCCTGGCGTGCTGTGATTCATGGGGTCGCGGAGAGTCAGACACGACTGAGCGACTGAACTGAACTGAACTAAATCCCTAGGCTTCTTGTAAAGTAAAATGAGAGGCCAAAGCTAGTCTTCTGCAGAGACTCACAGGCACTGGAGTTGTAGACGCTCTGGGCTTAGTACACTGCGTTAAATCTTCATTGCGCCTCACTTGAATTTATAGGAGAAATGATACCTGCCTGAACTTAGACAGGGCATTGAAAACGAATCAGCCATTTGTCATTCCGGCAACTAAATAGCTTATTTGCAGTTTTTAAAATTGCATTTAAATTTTCCAAGTTACTTACTTTTCAGTCTTTTGTTTTCTTCTTTTTCAACTTGATTTCAATTCTATATCATACGTTTGTCGCTGTTGTTTCAGGATAAAAGAGCAAATATTATTCCCTGGTGGCTCAGATGGTAAAGAATCTGCCTGCAATGCGGGAGACCTGGGTTCGATCCCTAAGTTGGGAAGATCCCCTGGAAGAGGGCATGGCAACCCACTCCAGTATCTTGCCTGGAGAATCCCATGGACAGAGCAGCCTGGTGGGCTACAGTCCATGGGGTCTCAAGAGTGAGACACAGCTGAGTGGCTAACACTTTGCCAGATGCTTTGTTTTTCTATAGCAATGGGAATTATCCCCCAGGGATGATTTTTATTCCCTCAAAATACTTGTAAGCATTACAGTGGGATAAACATCAACTATTACCCACAAAGAACCAAAAACCTTTTTTTTTTTTAAATGCATAGAGCTTTTCAGTATATGGAATTTCAAAGTTTGATAGTCTTAGGAAAATTTTTTTTAAAGATCAAAACCTTTTACATTAATCTTACACACTGAAATCTTTGATATCAATCTACACCTTAAATGCACACAGGGAATATGTACACGGAGACTGGTGTTTGTGTCATTTGAACAACCGTGTCAAACTCTAACCAGGTTAGTAGAACACCACCAGATGGAGTTTTCATTTGCAAATGAGGTGAAATCATATAATAGGTGCTATTAATAGGCTAAATTTGACTAGTTCAATTATGTGTTCATGAAAGCAATGACTGTATTTTCAGAGGATGAGAGGGTTGGATAGCATCACTGACTCAGTAGCAATGAATCTGAGCAAACTCTGGGGAATAGTGGGGTACGAAGGAGCCTGGCAAACTGCAGAGTTGCATGGTGTTGCAGAGTTGGACACGACTTAGGGACTGAACCACAAGAAAATACTTTCCAAAGAGAAGGATCGCAGAATGATTTTGCCATTTGATTCCTAAAGTTGTGTGATATACCAGGAATTACGCAATACCCTCAGTGGTATTTGCATATTGAAGTAGATTCTTTCCTTCTCTGAAGATGCAGACGTCTTACAGGCACATCCTGAAAAGAACCTTTATAATTCAGTGAGGTCACAGACTGTTCAAATACACCCAGCTATGAAGCTGTGGTTTCAGACTCCTGGGAGATGCACAGAGCCTGGTTAGCCCCTGTACAGTGCTGGGCACTGTTATTTCATAACACTCACAAATTTACTCATCTTTTGGCGCCCCCCGCCCCCACCCAACCTTGCTAAATTAGTTTATGGATGTGATTGTTAAGTTACAGTTTTATTCATTAAATTATTTTTAATTACTCTATAATTCCTATTATGTGTAATTCATATGACAGAGTTCCATTTTTTAAATGTCTAATTATTGAGATAGCCTCTGAATTAAGCTGTTTGAACAGTTTTACAATTTTTTTCACATTTTCCAATAGATTTTATTTATTTTAAAATTTATTTATTTTAATTGGAGGCTAATTACTTTACATTATTGTAGTGGTTTTTGCCATACATTGACATGAGTCAGCCATGGGTGCACATGTGTTCCCCATCCTGAGCCCCCCTCCCACCTCCCTCCCCATCCCATCCCTCAGGGTCGTCCCAGTGCACCAGCCCTGAGCACCCTGTCTCATGCATCGAACCTGGACTGGCGATCTATTACACATATGATAATATACATGTTTCAGTGCTGTTCTCTCAAATCATCCCACCCTCGCCTTCTCCCACAGAGTCCAAAAGACTGTTCTTTACATCTGTGTCTCTTTTGCTGTCTTGCATATGGGATCATCATTACCATCTTTCTAAATCCCTTATATATGTGTTGCTGCTGCTGCTGCTAAGTCACTTCAGTCGTGTCCGACTCTGTGCGACCCCATAGATGGCAGCCCGCCAGGCTTCCCCATCCCTGGGATCCTCCAGGCAAGAACACTGGAGTGGGTTGCCATTTCCTTCTCCAGTGCATGAAAGTGAAAAGTGAAAGTGAAGTTGCTCAGTCATGTCTGACTCTTAGCGACCCCATGGACAGCGGAGCCTACCAGGCTCCTCCGTCCATGGGATTTTCCGGGCAAAACCACTGGAGTTGGCTGCCATTGCCTTCTCCATATACATGCATTGCTGCTGCTGCTGCTAAGTCACTTCAGTCGTGTCCGACACTGTGTGACCCCATAGACAGAAGCCCACCAGGCTCTCCCGTCCCTGGGATTCTCCAGGCAAGAACACCGGAGCGGGCTGCCATTTCCTTCTCCAATGTGTGAAAGTGAAAAGTGAAAGTGAAGTCGCTCAGTCGTGTCCGACCCTTAGCGACTCCACGGACTGCAGCCTACCAGGCTCCTTCATCCATAGGATTTTCTAGGCAGGAGTACTGGAGTTATACTGTATTGGTATTTTTCTTTCTGACTTACTTCACTCTGTATAATAGGCTCCAATTTCATCCACCTCATTAGAACTGATTCAAATGCATTATTTTTAATAGCTGAGTAATATTCCATTGTGTATATGTACCACAACTTTCTTATCCATTCATCTGCAGATGGACATCTAGGTTGCTTCCATGTCCTGGCTATTATAAACAGTGCTGCAATGAACATTGGGGTACATGTGTCTCTTTCAATTCTAGTTTCCTCAGTGTGTAGGCCCAGGAGTGCGATTGCTGGGTTGTATGGCAGTTCTATTTCCAGTTTTTTGAGGAATCTCCACACTGTTCTCCATAGTGGCTGTACTAGTTTGCATTCCCACCAACAGTGTAAGAGGGTTCCCTTTTCTCCACACCCTCTCCAGCATTTATTGCTTGTAGACTTTTGGATAGCAGCCATTCTGACTGGTGTGAGATGGTACCTCATTGTGGTTTTGATTTGCATTTCTCTGATAATGAGTGATGTTGAGCATCTTTTCATGTGTTTGTTAGCCATCTGTCTTCTTTGGAGAAATGTCTGTTTAGTTCTTTGGCCCATTTTTTGATTGGGTCATTATTTTTCTGGTATTGAGCTGCATGAGCTGCTTGTATATTTTTGAGATTAATTCTTTGTCAGTTGCTTCATTTGCTATTATTTTCTCCCTTTCTGAAGGCTGTCTTTTCACCTTGCTTATAGTTTCCTTCGTTGTGCAAAAACTTTTAAATTTAATTAGGTCCCATTTGTTTATTTTTGCTTTTACTTCCATTATTCTGGGAGGTGGGTCATGGAGGATCCTGCTATGATTTACGTCAGAGAGTGTTTTGCCTACGTTTTCCTCTAGTTTTATAGTTTTTGGTCTTATGTTTAGATCTTTAATCCATTTTGAGTTTATTTTTGTGTATGGTGTTAGAAAGTGCTCTAGTTTCATTCTTTTACAAGTGGTTGGCCAGTTTTCCCAGCAGCACTTGTTAAACAGATTGTCTTTTCTCCATTGTATATTCTTGCCTCCTTTGTCAAAGATAAGGTGCCCATCGGTGCGTGGATTTGTCTCTGGGCTTTCTATTTTGTTCCATTGATCTATATTTCTGGACAGTTATTCAATTTATTTTTGCATCATGCACAGTGATTGGCCAGATAGAAAATGTTTCATTTTGGAGGGGGGGAGGTGCAGGAGAGAGTCAGAAGCTCTGCTCACGCCCAGAGGCATCACATTGTTGTTTTATTTTTATTCTTCCACCTCCCTCCCCCCAGTAACTATTTGTGACAGTCCTACTGTGTTCTGGGCACTGTTCTAAATGATGAGTATGTACTTGGAAAAAAGATATGGTTTCTGCCCTTTTTGTTCTTTCGTTTCTACGGGAGAAACAGGCCACAAATCAGTGAGTGAGTATATGTTGTTGTGGTTGTAGTCGCTCAGTGGTGTCGAGCTCTTTGCGACCCCACAGATATAGCCCACCAGGCCACCAGCTCCATTGTGGTTGCCTGGGGGGTCTCATGGAGGGAGGAGCTTGGCGGGATACAGTCCATGGAGCCGCAAAGTGTCAGACATGACTGAGGAGGCTTAGCGGGCCCGCACACGTGTCTCCTTGCTATAGAAATCTGCACCCAAATTGTGTTTCAGTGGTTAAAGCTAGCAGTTCAAACTCTGAATTATTCCATCTTCATATAAGATTTTTCCTTATGACGATTTGTTTATATAACTTTACATTTTCCTGTTTTTGTAATTAATCACATACAAAAATAATGAGAGTGTTTTCAAGAAAATAAAGGAAACAGCATTCAAATATGCAAAGATCTGGTAAAGGTTGGAATATTTGGAATTTTTCAGGCTATGCTGATTAAAATTAAAGAACTGGGAACATTAAACATACTAACACTTTTTTTAAATTGTTATTTTAGTAGACATATTCAGCTACTGACTCAGAAATACCACAAGTAATGACAACAAATTGGAACTGAATAATCATCATGAAAGAATCTGTTACCTTCTAGTATCATAGAAGGAACAAAGGCCATATCTGTCATTAAAAACATTCTTGACATGTGCATAACTTTATTTTCTTGAAACGTAAAAGGAGTTTATAATAAATCCCCAAGAGAGTGTGGGACTTTGCCATCGAGCACGCATTCACTCACATCTGTCTTGGCGCTTGTGACATCTCCATGTGTTTCGGATTTAACAGAGAGACTGCCCCTCAGCCTTGAGTCTAAACCCCAGATGACCCACCCAGTTGCTCATTTCTCTCTAAATTGAAGCTAAGTCTCTGATAGGTTGTCTGAAGGCGTGCCATTTGTCTGAAGCTTAATTAGTTCTGAGCAGGTGTTGTTGAATGAAGTGCTCAGGCTGGGATGCGGTTCATCAGATGAGGTTTCTTGACTGCGGGGTGGTGAAGAGGCAGACGAGAATTCTCCAGGTGGGTGTCAGCAAGTCTGGAGTGAAACTGACTCACAGATGGCCAGGCTGCCCTGATGGTCACAGAACTGTGACGGTCCCTTGTGGGCAGGCAACAACCCTCCCTTCTGATCAGAGTCCCTTTGCTTTTCCCCAAAGGGATTGCAGACCTGAAATCCTTAGCATTCTTGAACTCTAAAATGCATGTGGAGTAGGCAACGTCGTATCAGTAAATGATCATTTAAGCTTTATGGAAACAGTTCTGAGAAACTCTACTGGAGAGTTACTATAGCAATAGCAGAATCAAGCCTGGGCTGGGACTAGGACATGTAAAGTCGCTGGGACGTGTTTTGGTTGTTTCCTTGGTGATAAGGGAAGCTATAACTAATTAACAGCCCACTACTCTGGTTATTTCTGGGTTATCACTGAGAAGAACATAAAGTGATTTTTTTTTGAGCTACATAAGAAATGGAACATTTCAATTCTATTTAAAATGATGTCTAACTCGCAAGGTGGTCTATGAAGATAAAATAATTTCTTCTTGGAAGAGGTCCTGTAAGTTACCTAGGGAAAGCAATTTTTTTTTCATGATACAATAAGGAGTTGTGTTAGCAATGACTTATCAACCTACAGTGGTGATCATTACTTTGGTCAGAATGCTACTAAGAATAAAAGCATCCAAAATTAATGTGATCTTGGTTGTATTTCTCATTTAAAATATCAAGTCCTGATTTTCCTGTGTTTCAAGATATTCAATACATCATTTGTTTTTCTGTCCAAATAGCTGCATTATTAAAAAAAAAAAAAGAGTAAATGCCTGTATATTTTATTTTTCAACAATAATATTAAAAATTTTAGGAAAAAAAATCTGTTGTATTACCTAAAATTTCTTGTAAGAGTATCTATATGTTTTCTGTTTCTTTCTCACCTATATTTTCAACAAGAGTGCTGACAATAATTCAGATGAATTTTCAGATACTCAGCTACATGTTTTATCACTTGGAACCAGAATTTGTAGTAATTTCTCATAGTATTTATGGCTAGAAAAAGTAAAACAATTCTCAGAGGAAATGTATTCCCAGAGTAAGCTTATAAATGACTGTTTCTTTCAGAATATTCAAAAGCACTGTCTGCATGTGCTGACCATGCAGCCTGAACATCTAGCTAACCGTCAAAACTGGCCACATTGCGAATATGTGTATTATGTATCTTCAAATTAGTAGCTGTGGGGGCGGGAGGAGAAGGGGACGACGGAGAATGAGATGGCTGGATGGCATCACCGACTCTGTGGACATGAGTTTGAGTGTACTCCGGGAGTTGGTGATGGACAGGGAGGCCTGGCGTGCTGTGATTCATGGGGTCGCGGAGAGTCGGACACGACTGAGCGACTGAACTGAACTGAACTGAACTGAAGAGCAGTAACACGGTAACATCTGTGCACTGCTCGTATAGATCTCAAATGTACAGACACAGTTTGTCTGCCTTATTCAAATATGTAAGCACTGCTTGATTTACTCAGGAGAAACATCATTTTTATTTTCCTCGTAGCGTTTTGAGAATGCGGACAACAAAGGCCGTTCCAATGCTGGCCCTTCAGGCTGCTCCTGTGCGCAGCAGCTCAGGAGTTACTGTTTTTTCCACACACAGGATCTTTTCCAATGAGTGGGCTCTTCCCATTAGATGACCAGAGTACTGAAGCTTCAGCCTCAGCATCCGTCCTTCTGATGAATAGTCAGGGTTGATTTCCTTTAGGATGGCCTGGGTGATCTCCTTGCAGTCCACGGGACTCTGAAGAGTCTGCTCCAAGGTTGTTACAGAGCCTCAGTTTGAGTTCCCTGAGTCATAGAGCAAATCTCCACTGGCTCTCTCTTTTACAAGCAACAAGTGCTGGAGATGGATTTCAAGTAAAGAAATGATAGCTGATAAAAGCTGGAACAGGAAGGAGGACAGGAGAAAGAAGAAAAGGTTGTTTTAGGAAAGGAATGTTAACACTTAAATTGTCATGTAAATTTGAGACAAAGCAGAGTAAGGGCTGATGCTGGGAAAGATTGAAGGCGGGAGGAGGAGGGGACGACAGAGGAGGAGATGGTTGGATCGCATCACCGACTCCATGGACATGGGTTTGGGTGGACTCCGGGAGTTGGTGATGGGCAGGGAGGCCTGGCGTGCTGCAGTCCATGGGGTCGCAGAGTCAGACACGACTGAGCGAAGGGACTGGACTGGACTGAGAGTAAGGGCAGGGCCCAGGGCCCGGAGTCAGGGAAGTGATCTGGCATGCTCCCCTTCTGTTTCTGTCTCCTTTCCTGTCGCTGTGAACCTCTGAAATCCCTTTGACCTCCGTGACCCACTGAGGAGACCCCGTCACCTGAAGAAGTGCAGTGCTTTCCTTCAGATTCTCCACCACCCGCTTTGGGATGCAGGGGTCAGGCTTCCCACGCCAGACCCAGAGCTGTCTCCTGTGCTCTTGGAATCTACGACTCCCCTCCCACACTGGCTCCAGGGCCTTCCTGGGAGGCGGACTCCCCCCGAGGTCAGGGGACAGTAGCCAGTCCCGGTTCCTGCTAAGCCCTGGTCCCGAGAGCAGGTGGACACAGTGCCCTGCAGCGCGGCTTCCTGGGCAGGGCAAGGAGGGGCCATGCACAAGCTTCCTGCAGGAGGGCAAGTTGCCTTTTGGGGTTTCTGTCTCCCTCTACTCAATGGGCTTCCCTGGGAGCTCAGATGGTAAAGAATCCGCCCGCAGTGAGGGAGACCTGAGTTCGATCACTGGGTTGGGAAGATCCCCTGGAAGAGGGAACAGATACCCACTCCAGTGTTCTTGCCTGGAGAATTCCATGGACAGAGGAGCCTGGCTGATCAGGAGGCAGAGTGCCCTCATTGACTTGGGGAGGGGAGGGTGGGGACAGAAAGCCCAGCTCATATTAAGTAGCTGGAAGAGTACAGAAGGTTTTACAACCATCCTGTGCTGAACAGGAGGGGGTTGACAAGGGAAACACAGCGATTCCTGGGCATTTGGAGGGCCTGGCTGAGGTCAGAGACCATGAATTCCCAGAGCAATCAATCTTCCTTGCAGTGTAGTTCTCTCCGCTTTTGTCTAGACCATATGTGATGAAGTAGGTAAATTTTCATCCTCCTTTCCACAGTGGCAGGCAGGGCTTACAGCGCTGTCATTGGTCAACAGCTCAACTTTTTCAGGGTTTTGAAACATTTGATGTATTTATAGCCCATTTTATTGCAGACAGAAGGTAAGATATTTTTGAAATATTAGGCACAATTTGTGGTCTGTGTTTATATTACAGTCTTTGGCAACTCCCTGGGAAAGAAGGTGGCTGACTGGTTGCATTTGCAGGATCTTCTGGTCATTTTTATATTGACCCAGGAGCATACTTTTAATGTAAGATGTTGAATTTATTCAACAAACATTTATTAAGAGCCTACTGTGTACCAGCTACTTTACCGGGCATAGGGAGAATCAAGATGGGGGAAGGTACTGCTTTGGGGATGCTTGTATGAATTCATGCTAATTGTCTAAATAAATAGAAAATGCTAAGAGAAAGTGGAAGTTCCCATGTGTGTTTGTGGAAGGGTCTCATGAGTGTTGAATATTCATCAAGAGAGAGGATCAGTTCAGTTCAGTCGCTCAGTCGTGTCCGACTCTCCGCGACCCCATGAATCACAGCACGCCAGGCCTCCCTGTCCATCACCAACTCCCGGAGTTCACTCAAACTCATGTCCACAGAGTCGGTGATGCCATCCAGCCATCTCATTCTCCGTCGTCCCCTTCTCCTCCCGCCCCCAACCTTTCCCAGCATCAGAGTCTTTTCCAGTGAGTCAACTCGTCGCATGAGGTGGCCAAAGTATTGGAGTTTCAGCTTTAGCATCAGTCCTTCCAATGAACACCCAGGATCGATCTCCCTTAGAATGGACTGGTTGGATCTCCTTGCAGTCCAAGGGACTCTCAAGAGTCTTCTCCAACACCACAGTTCAAAAGCATCAATTCTTCGGCAATCAGCTTTCTTCACAGTCACTGGGGTCATATTGGAGCCTGGCCACCACACCTGTTTCCCACTTCCCCAAGTTCACTCCCTACTCCAGTTTGGTATATCCTTTCTGAACCTTCTTTAAGAAGAATATTCTAGAACATTCTTCATTTTTTCAAACTTGGAGCTACTTTGTCATTCTATTCTTTCTGTTCTTTATAGAGTTCTTACATTATTTTTAAAAATCATTAAAATTTAAACTTTTAAAAATTCAAAATTGAAGCTTAAATCACTTTGCATGTATTTCTGTTCTATATTTTTTCTCAATTGATGATGAAACTATGCAATATGAAGCCGTTAATCACTGAAATTGGACAAAGCACAGAGATGAGATGTTTCCTGTTTCTCTATATGATAGATACTTTCTGGAATGCTTTTTCTTCTTTAATATACATTTTTATAAATAGGTGAGAACATAAGAAATAGTGAAAGAGTTTCCATTTCTTTGTTGGCTTCATTGAATAGAGAATGTCAAGAGCCACTTTCACATGTTAAATAGAACCTGATTAGGCAGGAAGAATGCTCTTTGAAACTATATACTTGAAAGCTAAATACACATACCCATGCCAAGATACATGGCATCACAGCCCGTTCTGTTCATATAGTTCATTCACCTTTATGCCTTGGATCATAATTGTTAAGATTCTAAATGTGCTACCTTTATCCGATCAAAACCAATGCAGTTGAGTATATGCACATATTAACCCTTTTCCCCTGTAAGACTAGAGAAAATCTAATTGAGCCATTTATGTATTTAGAAGATATGTGAGGGCAAATTTTTCAAAACCAGTGCGTGTGTACTGTCGTGTTGGACTCTTTTTGACCCTACGGACTGTAGCCTGCCAGACTTCTCTGTCCATGGGATTCCCCAGGCAAGAATTCTGGAGTGAGTAGCCATTTCCTTCTCCAGGGGATCTTCCTGATCCACAGATCAAACCCTAGTTTCCTGAGTCTCCTGCACTGGCAGGTGGATTCTTTACCACTGAGCCACCTGGGAAGCCCTATAAAATCTGGTGGATGGTACCACTTTAAGTTACAAAAGTATATCTCTGTGCCAAGCCTAAATGAAAAATAATCAGATGATGTTTCTCATCTCATAAACGTGTGTCATCAAAATATCTAAGAAAATAAATGAGCACAAACTTTAGACCATGAATTCTCTTTCTTGATTTGCTCTTGACCTGAGACTGGGGCAGCCTCAGCTTCTGTCTTACCTTGATGATTGAGGTAATCCTTAGCATCTCACTCAGCATTTCTTCAAGCAATTCCGTGATGCTTACAAAATACTTTTCTCAAGTGAAAGTTACTTAATGATATTCAAGTTGTCATTTTTAAGTACAGCTTAGCCTGTAATATCAAACCTGAAACAATAAGAAATAATTTGTATTCCAGAATTGGCGAGGCAGTCTACTTGTTAAGCTTCTATTGAATTGAAAACTAGCCCAGTAAAGATGCTCTGGGCTTCCCAGCTGGTGCTAGTGGTAAAGAATCCACCTGCCAGTGCAAGAGACGTGAGGGACTCAGGTTCGCTCTTTAAGTTGGGAAGATCCCCTGGAGGAGGGTATAGCAACCCACTCCAGTATTCTTGCGTGGAGAATCCCATGGACAGAGGAGACTTGCAGGCTATAGTCCATGGGATCGCAAAGAGTCGGACACGATTGAAGCCGCTTAGCATGCACGCAGAGATGCTCTGGTGTAGTCATGTGCCGAATCAAGAGTAGAAAAAAATTTCTCCAAAAACAATTCCATGTTCTTGATAGTGCATTGTTCCACACAGTAGGTATGAATGGCATGAAGTCTCAATTCAAGCAAAAACATGTTGGGGAGTTAGCTTGCATTTATGGAATGATAACTGTTCTAGATTGACTGAAGCAGAGAAGAATTTTCACAGGAAACAGGAAGAAACAAGACATCAATGACCTTCATAATGTACATTCTTTATAATTGTAAGTAGCGTGGAAAACAAAGCAACATCGGAAAGGACAGAAACATCCCAAATGCATTCTTTCCTAAAAATACTTCATTTTTAAGGACTATGAAGTCTGATGTTAAAAATATTGATCATTATGTACAAAGGATTTTTCATAAATGCTTTTAAATGCATGAAATTCCCTATAAATAAGGTAGATTGCTTTGATAGATAATCCTAACCTTCTACCATGCTCAGCCAGATTTCCTTCACTTTTATCATCTGAAACTGTGAAATTTATCTTGAGATTTTGAACCTGAGAATCAGCCGAAATCTCAGGTTCAAAAAAAAACAGAAAGAAAAAGATGATGGTGTTGCCCTCTTGTGGCATTTTGAAAGACCAGATTGATGCTTAGATCAGATCTGAGGCGCGTCTGTCGCAGACAGATGAGGTAGCCCTGGAGTCCAGAGAGCTCCGTTTCTTTGGTCTGGTTGAGGAGTGTGGCTGGACCAGTGTTAGGGTCCTGGTGAGGTCCCACCTCCCCGCAGCTGCAGCTGCATGCTTGCATGCTAAGTCGCTTCAGTCATGTCTGACTCTTTGCAACCTGATGGACTGTATGTAGCCCGCCAGGCTCCTCTGTCCATGGGATTCTCCAGGCAAGAATACTGGAGTGGGTTGCTATGCCCTCCTCCAGGGGATCTTCCCAACCCAGGGATCAAACCCACACCTCTTGAGTCTCTTGCATTGGCAAGGCAGGTTCTTTACCGCTGGCACCACGAAGGATGTGCAGGGTAACTCAGAGTGAGCTGAGGGGATCAGGTCAGGGTCTCGGCGCTGTCTGTCGTGTTGAGCACATCGCTAACAGTCTCTCAAGTTGAAACCATTAAAAATTGGGATTTTCCTTCATTTACTCACATCCACCCCATTGGGCATCTTCAGTCTGTCCCCGGATCTTCGCTTCTCAGCACATCCTCATCAGCCATTGCTCAGAGTGAAGTCAAGGACCCCGCCCCAGCTGTCAGGAGAGCCGGGTGCTGCTCTCAGGGCCGCATTTCGTTTACGATCCATGCAAAGATACTTTCCTCTTCAGCCTCATTCCTCTTTAATAAAGACTGAAGGAAGAGAGAACAGGAGCCCGCAGTTACTGAGCCCCCAGCTAGAACCTTGCTCTCTGAGCGGTGCTGTTCCCGCCTCATGGGAAGGCGTTATTATCCGTTTATTGATTATGTAACTCATACAGCTACAGGGACTCACCCCCAAAGGAATTGGAGTGTACGTATTATCCTCAGTTTTCAGATAAAGGAAGTGAGGTTCTGAGAGGTTAGATGACTTCGTTGGTGCTTCCCTGGTGGCTCAGACAGTAAAGAATCTGCTTGCAATACAGGAGACCCGGCTTCAACCCCTGAAAGTTGGGAAGATCCCCTGGAGACAGAAATGGCTACCCATTCCAGTATTCTTGTCTCGAGAATCCCATGGACAGAGGAGACTCTTGGGCCACAGTCCATGGGGTCGTGAAGAGTCCGACATGCCTGAACTACTAACAGACAAGTTCACAGAGGCTAGCAGAGAAGAAGTTAGGGTCCAATCCAGATGTTTCTGATATTATAGTAGCACCTTAACTGACAGTGGACGAGTGATTCGTAGATTAGTGGCCATGCATTTTTGAGAAATCCTGCACTGAACAAAGTTAATCAGGTTTTCTTCCGAGTTCCTGAGGCCTTTGAGATCTAAACGTCCACAGTCACGCATGTGGCTCCTTTCCAGACACCTTCGCTCTGTAGATCTGTGATCCGCCCACAGACTGTTTTCCCTTACTCATCTAAGCAAAGATCTTCCCAGATTATTTAATCCATCTCGAAGAGCTTTTTGCCCTCATTTGTGTTTCTTTCCATGGTTGTCTTTAATGATATCTGCTGCTGCTGCTGCTAAATCGCTTCAGTCGTGTCCAACTCTGTGTGACCCCATAGACGGCAGCCCACCAGGCTCCCCCTTCCCTGGGATTCTCCAGGCAAGAACACTGGAGTGGGTTGCCATTTCCTTCTCCAATGCATGAAAGTGAAAAGTGAAAGTGAAGTCGCTCAGTCGTGTCCGACACTTCACGACCCCATGTACTGCAGCCTACCAGGCTCCTCCAACAATGGGATTGTCCGACAATGGGATTGTCCAGGCAAGAGTACTGGAGTGGGGTGCCATTGTAATGATATCTGCCATATGATTTATTTTAGTGATGTGATTTCATTGGGCTGCTCTGGTAAAGAATCTGCCTGCCACGCAGGAGACCCCAGTTCGATTCCTGGGTCGGGAAGATCCCCTGGAATAGGGCTTAGCAACCCACTCCAGTATTTTTGCTTGGAGAATCTTCATGGGCAGAGGAACCTGGCAGGCTACAGTCCATGGGGTTGCAAAGAGTCAGACACAACTGAGCGACCAAGCACAGCACACAGTTTCAATAAATATTTCTTCTCTGCTAAATTTCAAATTCCTAGAGGACAGAAATTAGCTCAGAGATAACTATAGAGCTTTTCAAACAGTCACTCTGTAAATAATTGTGGAATATGACAGTAAGATGATATGGTTATGCCAATCGCGTTTATATTTAAGTTTGCCTAGGATGTTCATGGCTGGCATGTCATGTGTCCCTAACGAGTTGTTTCAGCAGAGGCCTGGCATAGGCTGCCCAGAAGGTTTTCTAAAATAGAACCCGCAGGCATCCTGACTCTGTCAGAGAAGGATTTGATCGAAAGGAGATTTCAAGGTCCTTTAAATCACATTCACGTTGTTAAAACCTTCGCATTAGAGGGGATTATATGAGTCTGCAAGATGAAAGAAATCGAGACCTTAGTTCATCTGTAACGATTTATCATCCCAGCATCTCGCCTTCTCAGGCTGCGTACATAGCTGAGACTTCCCCGAGCTTTGCAGAGCCTCGGAGCAGGAGTTCAGTCAGCAGCATCTTACTCAGCTCAAAGACCAAATACACAGTCGCTGACTTTGGGGGCTGGAAGGACTCTTAGAGGCCATCTTGACAGGTCATTTTCAAACTGTAGAATCCTGGGAAAGGGGAATGGTTGGGGACATTTGATTACATTTTTATTCCACAAGCTATGTTTACATATTTCTAAAACGTAATAAAATTTTAACACATCAGATGTCTCCTTTTTGACTACTGCTGCCAGCTTTTAGTTTCTGCTCTTTCTACATGATTAAAGATTATCCTAGATTGAGGTTAAATATTATTTTTTTAATCATAATTTTTCAGGGTCTGTACAATAACAAGAAAATAAAGTGGATATTAAGACCAATTATAAAATCTATAAAATTATATAAAATTGCAGCTCTCAGTCATAGCTACTAATTTCAAAATATCATCTGGCTGATGGATCCGATCATAATTAAAGGTTGAAGGATAAGTTTATGAAATACGCTTATTCTAACTCTGCGAGTTGGTGATGGACAGGGAGGCCTGGCCTGCTGCGGTCCATGGGGTCGCAAAGAGTTGGACACAACTGAGCGACTGAGCTGAACTAATGAAGCACCACCTTTGCTGTTTTATATTTTGAATTTTTCCTTGTTTCAGAGCTTTCCGATATACTTGCAACAGAGGAAACTCAGGGCCAGAGAGTAGCTAAAATTCTCTGGGTCCCTGAATTCCACATTAGATAGTTTGCTTTCCAGTGATCTCTGCCATGTTTCCTTTTAAAGCCAAACCCTGCATAAGGGATCAGGAGGAAGTCTGCAGTTTAGTGGATGAGAAATTTAAAATGATAGGGTGTTCACTTTCTTCCTTCCCATGAAGTTCCTTTTAGATCGACCTGTAGAACAGCCTAAGTCTGACTGATGTCTATGCTAACCTGAGTTCACTGTCATCGCCAGGGCGTAGATTTTGGCTCTCCAATGGCCCACTATCTACAGGTTTGGTCTTTGTACATCTTTGAGACTTCCCATTTTGAGAACACAGGATAAGAAGCTGGACTTTGTGAAAGTGTATTGGGATTCTCCTTAGGAACTCAGCAAACTCAAGTGTCTTTCAGAGTCAGAAGAAATCTGTTCTAGGAGGAGGCTGTGTACCTCCCAGCCAGAGTGGACTCATCTCCCTGAGTGTGGTGAACACCAGGCGGGGTTAGTGGTCGCCCCCTGAGGAGGTCTGCTGGGGAGCTACCTCCCGCCGAACTACAGCGTGGAAGGGAGAATTGGGGGTTTTATTCTTTGTCAAGTTCACAGACTTGCACTCTCTGCGCCTCAGGCTAATAGACATTTAACTTTTGGGAAATAGATTTGCATGTTTCAGAAGGATGGACTTCTATTTACAAGTTTTCCCTGATCACTTTTGCTCCTGCAGGGAAGTTCATGTCAATTTGAATTCATAAAAGGTAAAAACTCATGAAAGCTTGTTTATTTTCTGTTCTGTCTTTGGTTTATTGAATGAATGAACTAGATGTTTCTCACGCGGCCCCAGTTATTAATACTCTCTTTCCACATTTGCTCAAGACCATCTTTGGGAAGACAGTGAAGTCGAGAGGGTGAAGAAAACAGGTCTTTTGTTATATTTTAGAACATTGTGAAGAAGAAGCTTCAAGGATAAATTACTTAGAATAAACTATCTTCACTCTGTGGAAGAATTCTTTTATTTCTACTCCTAAAATCTGTGTATAACTTGGATAGGAAGTAAACACCTTTTGATAAGATCTAAAATAATAAATCTTTAGGAACCCTAGCCGAGACTTATGTTTGGGCCAAAAGCTGAAACTGCAATACTTTGGCCACCTCATGCGATGGGTTGACTCACTGGAAAAGACTCTGATGCTGGGAGGGATTGGGGGCAGGAGGAGAAGGGGACGACAGAGAATGAGATGGCTGGATGGCATCACCGACTCTGTGGACATGAGTTTGGGTGAACTCCGGGAGTTGGTGATGGACAGGGAGGCCTGGGATGCTGTGATTCATGGGGTCGCGGAGAGTCAGACACGACTGAGCGACTGAACTGAACTGAGCTGAACTGAACTGAATGACTTCTTTGAATCTGTTATTCTGTGACCATTGTAGGTATCTTTAAGTGGCAAATTTTTAATTCTTTGATTCATCAATGCATTAATTTATTCCACGCATGCTGTGTCTTGGAAGGACAAAATATGTTTACAGATTGAGTTTAGTAGCTTTTTACGTTCCCACGAGTATGCACATGCAGTGAAATAAGCATGAATGTGGGGGGACCTACATGAATTAAACGTTTCCTGTTTTTAACTTTTGATGGTAGTGCTAGTGTTAGTCCCTCGGTCGTGTCCAACTCTTTGCGACCACATGGACTGTCGCCCACCAGGCTCCTCTGTCCATGGGATTCTTCAGGGAGGAATACTTGAGTGGGTTGCCATGCCTGCCTCCAGGGGATCTTCCTGACCTAGGAATCAAACCGGGGTCCTGCATTGCAGGCAGGTTCTTTACCATCTGAGCCACCCGAGAAGCCCTTTGATGTTTGGGTTTCAGGCAATCTATATTTTTTTCCTTTTATGCTTATTTAAATAATTTCAGTTTACTTGTGATATAAAAAAATGTTATTAAAACATTACAGAGCACCTGGAGTGCTGAAAGAAACTCAAGATGAATGTTTCTGATCTGTGGGGAAGGAAACACAATCAGATGGAAGCTTTTGCAGAAAACACTAGGAAGCATCATGACAAGGGCTCCAGGATGTTTGTGCATTCAGTGCTCTGCAGGGTCAGAGGAAGAGCACAAGCTTCCCTTGGAAGAGGGCACATGGAGGCAGTAATTGGAGATTTGGGGCAGACAACGAGTAGGAGGTCACAAGTTGCACGGGAAGGAAAACCACATTTCTTGCAGTGGGAAGACGTAACGCTGTGTGAACAACCCATGTGTTTGGTAAGGGCGACAGACAGGCCAGTGTACAGGGCGTTGCAGGAGGTGACACTAAAGTTAACCCCATGAGGCCAGTGTACAGGGTGTTGCAGGAGGTGACATTAAAGTGAACCCCTTGAGGTCAGTATACAGGGCGTTGCAGGAGGTGACATTAAAGTGAACCCAGTGAGTTCAGTATACAGGGCATTGCAGGAGGTGACATTAAAGTGAACCCAGTGAGTTCAGTATACAGGGCGTTGCAGGAGATGACATTAAAATGAACCCAGTGAGGTCAGTATACAGGGCGTTGCAAGAGATGACATTAAAATGAACCCAGTGAGGTCGGTATACAGGGCGTTGCAGGAGATGACATTAAAGTGAACCCAGGGAGCCACACCGTTAAGGGTGTAATGAGTCCCCTAAAGGTATATCCACACCCAACCCCAGAACCTGTTGGTGCTGCTTATTTGGAAAAGGAAACTTTGTCAGTATCATTAAGCATCTGTAGATAAAGAGATCATTCTGGATTGTCTGGATGAGCCCTATATCCTATCTCAAGTGTCCTGTAAAGGGGACCCATGGACAGAAGAGAAGACACAGGAGAGGCCATGTGATGACGGAGGCAGAGATTGGGGTGAAGTGGCTACAAGCCAAGGAAGGCCCAGCGTTTCCTTCAACCCCCAGACTTCAGAAGAGTCAAGAAGAGAAATCTCTCTCAGAGCCGCTGGAAGGAGCATGGCCCTGCCAGCACGTCCAGAGCTGAGGGAGACTACATTCCTGCTGCTGTAGGCCACTGAATTTGTGACAACGGCCACAGGAAATTCATACAAAAGGCACTGCATGCCATATAATGAGGAGGTTCATATGGATTTCAGTTGGGAGTAAAAGCACCATATTTGTTTTACAAATCTGAGTGGAGGGAAATAATCCTTTTTGCTCCTAAATGCAAGGACTTGCAAATGTTTCCAAGAATTATGAGACATCAAAGAAGGCAATTTAAGTCTGTTTATGAATGTACCTCAGTACACAGAACCATGTATTTTAGATACAGAGAATTACATGCTGAACGATTTATCTCTTTCGTAGGCAGCCAGGTGCATAGCACAAACATGCTCATTTGTGTCCAACTCTTTCCAACCCCATGGACTGTACCCTGCCAGGCTCTTGGAAATCTATGGGATTTTCCAGTCAAGAACACTGGGGTGAGTTGCCAGTTCCTTCTCCAGGGGATCTTCCTGACCCAGGGATTGAACCCACGTCTTCTGCATTAGCAGGCAGATTCTTTACCACTGTGCCTCAAGGGAAGCCCATGGAACCAGAGTATAATGGCTGCAATGAAATCAGTCAGTGACCTCAGAAAGACATCCCTTTTGTCTTTTTTCTATCCGCAGTGAAGTTGTCTACCCGAGTTCCTTAAGTCCAGCCCTGATTTGGGTGTCCAAATCATAGCCTGTCCAAGTGTTTGACTAGCAGTTTGTCAATGGACAGTGCCATTTCCCTCTCTGCCTCTCAGAATAGTGATGAACGTGGAGATGAAATACTGTGTGATTTGGCACAAGGAAACATGTAACTGGGTTTTTGACTGTGTAGCTGTGGGTACCCTCAGGCCCACGATGATTAGATGTTGAATGGAAACGTATCAGGTGGCCCATCCTGTAGGCCAGGAGGCTCCCGGTGAAGCCATGGGCTGTGTGTGTCTTCTCTTCCTGGTGGGACAAAATACAGGCCACCTTCATAATTAATTTCTTCCCATGTTGGGTTTTCTTCCATCAGCGAGAGGAGATGCTAATCAGATAGGAAACTCATGACCAATATATCCAGGCAGGAAATGAGGGTGAGACTTTGTCCTCCACCTTCTGATCAGTGTATCCAGACAGGAAATGAGGGTGAGCTGTGTCCTCCATCTTCTCAGCTGGGAAGAAGACGTCAGGACACTGAATTCCAGCCGCCGTTCAGGACTGAGCGACCTGTGCAGACCTGGCGGGGACCAGCGGGCGGGGCTCAGAGCCGCGTGACGGAGAGAGTGACCCGTGCTTCTCTTGAAGAGCTTTGTTTCGCCACGCAGTTTTTCTCATCATAATTCTTTCCCGAATCCCTTTTTCACATTGGCAGTAACTGAATGTGTGGTAAGAGGAATTATCCCTCCGTTTTTTTAAATTATTGTCCGTATTTAAGCACATGCATCTTAATTATAGTGTTTCTTTCACTGCCTTATCTTTCACTTTCCCTCTTGCCTTTTCACATCTGTCCTTGACTTAAAGACTAGCTATCCCCAGTAATTCTCCTCTTCCCTTGGAGGTTATTTGGGACCAGAGACAACGCGATGCTAGTGGTAAAGAACCTGCCTGCCAATGTAGGGGAGTCAAGAGACACCAATTCAATCCCTGGATCAGAAAGATCCCCTGGAGAAGGGCATGGCAATCCACTCCAGTATTCTTGTCTGGGGAATCCCATGGACAGAGGAGGCTGGGAGGCTACAGTCTATAGGTTTGCAAAGAGTTGGACACAACTGAAATGACTTAGCATGCAGCCACAGTCAGAATAAAGACTTCATTTCCCAAGTCACGAAGTTCTGGCCAGCAGGATGTCAACAGGAGGGGTTTACGGAATATGCAAGAAGTGTCTTACAGGGAGGTCCAAGTATTGGTTCATGTTGCAGTCTTAAGTATTGACGTGATGCCTTGATGGTGAAACTGTATCGTGAGGGTAACAGAGGGACCAGGGAGACAGCTGGGGTCCCCGAGGATGTGGGGTCTCTGACCAACCCTGGATTGCTTACAATTAACCGACAGAGATATAAACGTCTATGTTGCTCAAGCCGCTGTCAGTTTGGAATTTCTGTGCCACAGTTCAACGTGTCTTCCAAGGCCAAGGTCAGCAGGCAGAGATGAAGCTGTGATCCAGATTGGCCGCACTGGCAAGGAGTGGTTGAAAGAGTAACGGAAATGGGGGATACGGCTACATGAGAATCTCTTGCCTCAAAAATACACTGACCTGAGACCTTTTGTTGCTATATGTATCGCGAACTGACTCACTCCACACATATTAACGTCCTTGATTACAGGGTTAGAGTAGACATTGCATTGCAGAACTTAATAGCAGGAAGAGACTAACAGAGAAAGGCAGGGGGATACTGCAGAAAGTCAAAACGATTGCAATTCCCACTTCAAGTTGAGATATTGAAAAGGTTTTCTCATAAGTGGCGATGGATCTCTGTGTATGACCTAACTCTCTTTTTGTCATGACAATCATAGCACAGTAAGCACTTTCTGCTTTGCTCTCCTGTAGATAGGAATCTAGCTTTCATAGAAGTCATTTGTCCCAGAGAAGTTCTTCATCAATGAGGCTCGTTCACTGCCTCCCTTTCTGGACCGCTCCTCTGCAGCTGCTCGGAGTAACTATTGTTTCCATCAGAATAAACCGTGATGGATTATCACTCTGGGTATCTCCACGTGTTTTAGAATGATTTCTCTGCTTGTTGTGTGACTTACTTTGCTGCCTTCGGCAAGGAACTGTAGAGCAGGCCTACAATAGACTTCATAATCTCATTGTTGTTTGGTAAGTGAACTTCCACATTTATTGCATTAGAGCAAAATAGCAAGCCCCTGACATGTAAGGAGCTGGTACACTGTCTGGAGGGACTAGTCATGCTGAATAATGAACAAGTAGGAAATATATATATATGTACAAGCACATAGATTGGGCAGTTATTCACTAAACCAAAGAGATTGTCGCTCTGGGAAGCGATACAGTGAGTGATATTTTAGAGGATGATCTCTCCACTTCAATTTAAACACCTTCCGATTCAATCACAGATGAGGCCACGAGACAGCTTCATCCTCTCTATTAGGCAAGATGCCTCTGCAGAGGGAAGTTAACTTCTTCAGCAACCCGGCCGCGGCCCAAGGCATCCATGTACACAGCAGACGACAAAAGACCGTACATATGGCATACGTGCATCTATCATCCCTTGCTGCGTCTCCGTCTTTGCCACTTTTCGTCAGGTCAGAAACTCTAGAGAAGAAGTTCTAAAGTGGAAGACTGAGCTGAGAGATGTGTGTGGGTGGTGTGAAGTTCCTGTGTACCACCTCCGGACGAAAGGCTTAGAGCAAAGAGAAATTTGCAAGAATGATTTTGAACTTCAGAGCATCATTGAAGTCCTTTGGCAGCAGGAAAGCAGCAGAGTGTTCTCTCACCATTTACTCTCCCAGCTGGGCAAGCACTCGCAGCTTGCAGAGAGGTATTGCCTGCAGTTACGATTCTTCTGCACCTTTTCAAACCTGATCTGGTCACTTCCTAATAAAACTATATCCCTCACAATATACACTGAAGAGTGCCCTCAAGTGAATATGCTGCTGTTCTACTTTTGAGGGAAAGATATGAAGAAAAAATTATAGACCCGTCACATATTCAGTAACAGACCGGGCTAATGAAAAGCCCCATCTTTTTATCTCAGTGTCAAAGCACATCATTCTGAGTCTGTGTGTCAGGCTTTCAGGGACATGTGCTCGTGAACTTGGGACCAAAGCTTGTGTCTGGCCCTGTCTCCAGATTTGTGTTAAGGCCCTTGCGTGTGTGTGCTCAGGCCTCAATCGTGTCTGACCTGCTGCGACTCCTTGGACTGTAGCCCTCCAGACTCCTCCGTCCATGGAATTCTTGAGGCAAGAATACTGGAGTGGGTTGCCATGCCCTTCTCCAGGGAATATTCCCAACCCAGGGATCGAACCCAGGTCTTCTTCATTGCAGGTGGATTCGTTATTGTCTGAGCCACCAGGGGAGCCCTGTGAAGGTCCGTAACCACGTTTAAGATGAAGTGGAAGGAGAACGTTGACGCCTTTGCCTAAACCTTAGTTCATTTGGTCAACAGCACCAAGTACCAAACCTGCACGAGAGGCACTGTGCTGGTGCTGAGAACCGAGCAGCCTGGCATTCCCGTCCTTAAGGAGTGGAAGGGCAGAGCCGCACCCTCTGGTCCGGATGCACGGACTCCAAAATGAAGACAGGTGCAGGAGAGTCCACGTGATGCCCGCTGGGTGTGTCCGCACTGCTAACCAGGCTACTAGTACTGTGTTCCCCTGGTAAATCCCTGGTACATGTGTTACCCCTGCAGACAGGCTTAGATTTGATGGACAACCGCGTGCCCTGCATCGCACATCCACATACTATGGCTGTCCCTTCCCTGTGCTTTCTGAAGATTCTGCAAAAATGAAATAGTTGGCAATTCTTTTTCGAGATGAGTAACAAATTTTTATATCAAAAACAAATTTGACCTCTCTGTATCAACATTACTTTAAGTACCTGAAGAGACCCACCGTACAATTTTTTAAGTGTTGTGAGCTATAGCAATTGTTTAACAAACCAAGATACCTTAGCATCTAGTCAAAGCTGTGGTTTTTCCAGTAGTCATGTATGATGTGAGAGTTGGACCATAAAGAAAGCTGAGCACCAAAAAATTGATGCTTTTAAACTATAGTGTTGGAGATGACTCTTCAGAGTCTCTTGGATTGCAAGGAGATCCAACCAGTCCATCCTAAAGAAAATCAGTCCTGAATATTCATTGGAAGGTCTGATGCTGAAGCTGAAACTCCAATATGTTGGTCACCTGATGAAAAGAACTGACTCATTGGAAAAGACCCCGATGCTGGGGAAGATTGAAGGCAGGAAGAGAAGGGGACGACAGAGGATGAGATAATTGGATGGCATCACTGACTCAATGGACATGAGTTTGAGTAAGCGCCGAGAATTGGTGATGGACAGTGAGGCCTGGCATGCTACAGTCCCTGGGATCACAGAGTCGGACATGATGAATGAGCAACTGAACTGAACTGAATTGAAGTAGCTTCTGTTTCTCAGCAAAAAAAAGAAATATTCCAAATATGATGTTATGAATGGTATTCAAAACATAGCTTATTATTTACTCATTAAAATGTTCAGAAAGTATGATGATGAACGTTTTTATTTATGCCCATTTAACGCTGGGCTGGAAGAAGCACAAGGTGGAATCAAGATTACCGGGAGAAATATCAATAACCTCAGATATGCAGATGACACCACCCTTATGGCAGAAAGTGAAGAGGAACTAAAAAGCCTCTTGATGAAAGTGAAAGAGGAGAGTGAAAAGGCTGGCTTGAAGCTCAACATTCAGAAAACAAAGATCATGGCATCTGGTCCCATCACTTCATGGGAAATAGATGGAAAAACAGTGGAAACAGTGTCAGACTTTATTTTTTGGGGCTCCAAAATCACTGCAGATGCTGATTGCAGCCATGAAATTAAAAGACGCTTACTGCTTGGAAGGAAAGTTATGACCAACCATATTAAAAAGCAGAGACATTACTTTGCCAACCAAGGTCCATCTAGTCAAGGCTATGGTTTTTCCCATGGTCATGTATGGATGTGAGAGTTGGACTGTGAAGAAAGCTGAGCGCCGAAGAATTGATGCTTTTGAACTGTGGTGTTGGAGAAGACTCTTGAGAGTCCCTTGGACTGCAAGGAGATCCAACCAGTCCATTCTAAAGGAGATCAGTCCTGGGTGTTCATTGAAAGGACTGATGTTAAAGCTGAAACTCCAATACTTTGGCCACCTCATGCGACGAGTTGGCTCACTGGAAAAGACTCTGATGCTGGGAGGGATTGGGGGCGGGAGGAGAAGGGGACAACAGAGAATGAGATGGCTGGATGGCATCACCGACTCGATGGACATGAGTTTGAGTGAACTCCGGGAGTTGGTGATGGACAGGGAGGCCTGGCGTGCTGTGATTCATGGGGTCGCGGAGAGTCGGACACGACTGAGCGACTGAACTGAACTGAACTGATGCCTGTTTCATTTATGCCTATTTTTTCTCAAGGACACTCTCACTAAAAGAAGCCACTTCTCACTGGATTTCCAGATTACCTTTTATCATCCCAAGAAGACAGCGAAATGCAACATAAAATTTATTTCACTACACCCTCTCTTTGAAATAAAATTAAATGTTTTACAATTTTATTTATAAACACTATTGAGGAATTTCTGATCCAAGAAGTATTTAGACCCAACTTATTCATAATCCTGAGGCCAGTTTTAGAACAAATAAAAAATTATCTCATTTATTGTGGATCTTAAACGTAAGCAAGTCATGAATAAAACCAGATATTTTTCTGAATGAATCAGATAAACTATATTTATCAACCTCATCTAGGATAAACAGTGTTCTGTGCAAGATTGTATAGAGTCCTCTTTGACCATTAGTAAACTACTGAAGTTAGTACTTGGTAGGAATACTAAGATTTTTAGAGGAATATCTGACTACCTGATGGTTTAGATAAGAATGGACAAACCAAATACAAATGCTTGACTTGAGGATCTTAAAGCATACGCAGTATTAAATGGCTTAATTTATTCTAGTAGAGGTTCAGCGGTTTGGCATGTAATCTGTTGTTTTCCAATTAAGATTTATTTTTCACTTTATGATTCCAATTGATGTATGATAAGACTTTAAACTGTGGGAACGTCATGATTCTATGAAAGAGGATGTAAGATATTGTATCAGTCTGAATAATGAGCATAAAGGTGTGTTTAGAGAACAAAACACCTCACCAACTGCAAGTATACCAGTCTTGCATCACCCGTGGCTGCACTGTGTGTGTCCACGTGGACACGCGCGTGAACACTCAGCTTCGTGTGTGTCCCCATGTGTACACACGTGTGAACACTCAGCTTTGTGTGTGTCCCTATGTGTACACACGTGTGAACACTCAGCTTCGTGTGTGTGCCCATGTGTACACACGTGTGAACACTCAGCTTCGTGTGTGTGCCCACGTGGACACGCGCGTGAACACTCAGCTTCGTGTGTGTGCCCACATGGACACACACATGAACATTCATGGGGAATTCATGTCAGGACACACAGTGCTTTGCAAGGGTGTAAGAGCTCCATCTCCCTCCAAAAGCTCTTATTTTGGCTTGAATTGTGTTCCCCAAACAAGACATTTTGAAATCCCAACCCCAGAACCTATGAAAGTGACCTTATCTGCAAATATTCATTCTTTCTTTTTATACCTATTCTTGTATCTTTTTACAACTAACCTCCTGCTGTGCCATCCTCTGCCTGGAGCATTTCCCTCCAGTCCTATTTCTTCTTCTAATTCACCTGCTCCCATTCTCAGCTCATATCTTTTTTCTTGACTCATCTTCCTCTTCCATGTTCTTAAATCCTGGGTCTTTGCAATGTCTTCGTTTTCCCCACCGTGCTTTCTCCTGGGATGTTCTCCTTGTCTGTTGCCACATTGACTATTTTTATGTTCATGTGTCTGGTCTTCAGCTTTCCCTGAGCAATAGATTCCAACTATCTAATACTCACTTCCTGAACCAGTTACATTCTTGGCTCTTCTGTGAGCTTTTTGCAACAGCCTTCATCAGAAGGCTTCAAAGTTCTCATCGAAAGTCACTTCCTTTTGTCAGCATTCCCTGAAAGCCTCAAGCCTAGCTCTGCATGATATGTAAGTAATTAGTTTTTGTTTATCTCTCCAAGTACACGCTTATGTAGAGGAGGGCTGGACCATCAGCTGGTAAGGAAAAGAAGTTCTTGGTTGTCAGTCTACAAAGTAAAATATTTCTGTGTATGTAAGATTTGACTGGAAAAAAAAGGGAACCTGAAGCTGATAAAGCCTATAGACCTAATAACTGATTTCCAAAAAATATGGGAGAAAGAACCTATTAAATAACATCCCTGATATGCAGTCAGTGAACTGAGACTATAGGAAATCCTACAGGAAAAAAAGACATGGATTATTAACCAAAAATATTGCAACAGGAAAAAAAAAAGAGAAAGACAGCAGGAGAACACAGAGAGATTGAGAGAGAGGTTAGCTATAAGATTAGAAAAAACTTTCAAAAATCAGCCTATTATAATCTTTACATTATGATTTGACCATACTATCAAAAATTATGAATAAGAAATTTGATTATAGTAAGCTATTTACTATATGTTCTAGGTATGATAATTGATGCTGATTTTTTTAATGTTTAAAATATGATTTTTAAATAAAATATATCAATATAATGTCTAACGTTTATGTCAGAATAATCCAGAGTATGAAAAAGTAGATGGGAATATGGATCAATCACGATTTGCTATGAGTTAAAATCAGTTGATCGGATGTGAGGGTTCATTTATTCTCTTTTCTTTCTTTGTATTTGAAAGCTTTCATAATTAAAAAAAAAAAGTTGGTTGAACTTGCCAAATAACAACTAAGCCTCCAATTTTCATGATGTGAAAAGGGTGAGATATTTCATTAGCAGTTCAACTCCGTGTGGATTTGATGATTCCAGTGGGGTTTTGATCTGAAAGTGAAGAGGAAAGACTACTCGGGCCTGAATTCTTCTGGGATCTGGACACCATAGACTGGTGGAGGTTGTGTTAACAGTTTGAATCAAGATTACGCTGTAATATACTATTGAGTCCAAGATAATTAGAACTCTACCCAAACTTCCTTTGGCTCTGATTCATCTTATTTCCAATGCCATTTTTGTTGACTTGTGGATGCATACAAGTGCCTACTTTTATTGTCTTTTTTATTCGTGCCCTAGCAGGCATCATCAGAGTAATTATTTCCATTGTCATGCATTTAATTTTACCTTGTCTTTCGCATGTCGCTACAAGTCATTTGCAAATTCTCACATCTATGCAGTAGCATAACCACATTTGTGATCATCAGCTTTAAAAATCAATTTCTCCCTTGTGCCCATAGTGAAAATAATTACAGGTTATATAAATGTGAGTTTTATCATGACAGTAGAGCAGAACTGATGTGGCATACTAATTTATTCATTAAAGTGCAAATGAACACGTTACAGTCGAAGGTGGTTGCCTGGTTTCCCTCTGCCTCTGTTGTCTGGAAACACACACTTCACTCAGATGGGAGGCTGACAAAGATGGAATCTTTGGAGCCCTTGAGGGCACTTGGATTTCAACTCCACTTAAAAAGTGATTAAAATGCCATACTCTAGAGGCAGCAATATTTTTTATATGGGTCCTTAAGTGGAGAGATACTGATCCTGAGGAAAAAGGAAGGAAAGAAAGGAGAAAATAACCTTTTCGGGAGTAGAACTTCAAAACTTGTAGCAACATGCCACTCAGTGCTTCTTTAATATTTCTAGAATTGGCTGCTTGTAAAGGCGTATCGTTTGTGTCTGATTAAGTGACACCATAGCAGCTGCTCTAAGCGGATCACGAATTCCATTCTAAACAGGGGATGGGAGGGCAAAGACCAGACTAACTCAGACCTTGAAGTCCAGCGGAAGCAGAGGACAATCACCAATATGTCCATTAGCAAAGCACCGCCCGTCAACAGGACAATGTATCGTGTTCAGGAGGGAGATGTTCACTGTGGGACTGGGGTCTGGTGGAAATCCCAGCGAGAGAAAGAGACTAAGAGAAAAGTGGGATCCATCTGATGTGGAGGAAGAGAGAAGAAGGTATTCTCGGATGAGAGGGCGGTGAACACAGTCCCAGGGAAGGGTGTGTCCGAGCGTGTCCAGGGGAGTTCCGGGACCAGCCTGACTCGGGCAGAGAAGGTTCGATTAAGGGGAGAGTCGGTGACATTGTTCAGGGTCTCCAAGGATGCCCAGGACTTGAAGCAGTTTTCAAACCCAGGCATGAACACTAAGTGGGGCTTTATGGGCAAAGTGCTCTTGTGGTTGACAGGCTGCAGCGGTTTGTCTTCACATCCAGAACCGAAGAAGAGACATATTGCTCATCAGAGTCAACATTTCAGTTCTGTACACGGCGATAGTTTCAAGCTTGCACGTTAGCGTGGATCTCTCTTTAGGGATGTTGACTAAATTCACTTGCTAATACATTGTGTTCAGTGGTGCAGGGGCCAGACATATGGTTTATTCTCCCAGCAGTGGCAAAGGACATTGTATTTTAAATTTCGACACTGTGTTTCTTTGTGTATTTTCAAGAGACATGTTTCTGGGAATATCTTCTTCAGGCTTCATATAAGGAGGCCTGGTATTTCAAACAGCTGAATTAGCTTTCCTTATCTCATAGCATATGGTTGACATAACTACACAGCTAATAGTCTGTGTCAAAAACACTGCAGAGCTCTGTTTCCCAGCACTTACCAAGTGCCATGAGCTACAAAGCATTTCTTGACTTTACTGCTCAGATGCTTTGTGTGGCAGTTTCCACTATTTACTTCTTGTGGCACTTGGGGAAACTGCCAAAATGTACCATCAGAAAAGTTAGGTAACTTTCTGATGGTAAAACAGCAAAAGAAATTATGATGTCATGAATCAAATTATACCAATATTATTATTATGACATTAATAATACTTTAATTAAATTATTAATAAATTTATTGTGTATGCATGCTAAGTTGCTTCAGTTATGTTTGACTCTTTGCGACCCCTTGGACTATGTAGCCTGCCAGGCTCTTTTGTCCATGGGATTCTCCAGGCAAGAATATTGGAGTGTGTTGCCTTGCCCTTCTCCAGAATATTAAACCATTACTAAGTGTCATTGAATTATATGATATATATAAGGTATATTTTTATATAAAATATTTTCATATTTTATTACTATTTATTTCATATTTTAAAATAATTAAAATTTTCACATTTTATATAAAATAGGTATATAGGCAGAAAGACGTGCTTATGTGTATACATATACATATATAGAGACAAATACATGTGTGTGTGTGTGTGTGTGTGTGTGTGTGTACACACACATATGTACTGGTGTAGAGATATACATGTGTGTTCCTGTGTGTATATATATACATTACATATATAACTCTTTTGTGTGTTTCTTCATTTATTTCCTTATTGCAAATGCAGTGTAAGTGCACAGTCCAAACAGTCCCCTGAAACTGTGAACTGCACTTGATTTTGTTCGTGCAATTAATGGGCCATGGGTTACTTCACAGTGACCCCTGAACTATAGTGAGCTGTGCTGAGCCGTTGATTCAAAACTCTTAAGGAAACTAAATGCTCCAGTTTATGCCCATCTGTTACTGCATCACTCTCTGCAATAAAGTATGAAATCCTTTGTCATTATCATCTCCAGATTGTGTCTCCCTACTTTGGCGGTCACATTTCTTTTTTATAGGAGGGAGCGAAGTACTCTGGAGAATATGAAAGGGCCCTTCCCTTGGACTGGCTTCCTCTCCAGTCATCTGTTAGAGACTCCAGAGCTTCTTCCTCTGTGCTGTTTTTCTTGGCCCCTCCACCAGAAGTTCTCTCTCTTGCTCTCTCTCAAGGCTTGTGATCACCCCCGTTCTACACCCATCTACTTTCTGCATTGCACCGTGCGTGCTCTTGTGGACTTCTTCCTTTCTCTATGAGACCTCAGGCCAAGTTCTGTCTGACTCATCTTCCTGTCCCGTACTGCGTCTGTGTGACACTGGGTGCCTTGGGAGTCACCACACATTCATGGAAACCGCAGGATTGTAACATAGTAAGGTTTGAGTTCAGCAGAATCAGTGACTTAGGCATGATTGGCATTTGTTTTCTCAAGTTGGTGTTCTAAGGCAACTACAGATTCTCTCAGTAAGTTCACCAGTTTTCTGGAAAAGTGTTTTTGCCCTTGTAGATCTGACCGCAGAACGTGTCCCTCTGCAGCATAGACAACAAGAGAACTCAACAGGAGTTGAGTTTCTTTTAGCAAGAGTTATCTTCTCTCTAACAATAGAATTTTACTTTCAAATGTTTCATTTACTGTTATTTAGTGTTTAATTATGAACTTTTAAAAACACAGTTGCCAGCTGTTACTGGGAGTCCTTTAACTTCCAAAGCTTTGTCCTGGAAGCATCAGTTTCAGGATCCGCGTGTTTACAGCCCCTTCCTGATCACAGGTGCTCAGCAGTGAGGCAGGATGGGTGTGAATCGAGAGGTCGGCAGGCTTCAGAACAGAGTCGTACTAGAACAGGGCAAACAGACCCTTCACTTTGAAGTGACAAAGGCTACCCACACTGTAATTTTGCTTCCCAAGCAATTTAAGTCGTCTTGGTCGATAGATACTAATCTGAAAGAATCTAAAGTTTGGGGGAACCATTTTGCACTGAGCTCACTCGAGACCTACATTCTGGTTTTGTTGTAGACCCTTGACAGTTTGGAAAACTTAATTAACTGAGCATCCCTGCGGTGTCATAGAGTTCACACTTTCATTAAATCCACCCCTGTCTAATATGGCTCGTGTAGAATATCTTGGAGGACTGAATTGCAGATGTGAGCCAGTACTAAAATGTGGTTACTGGTGAATCAGAGGGCATGTCTGCAGAGCTTCATGCAAGATCTGCGAAGCTTCTGAGGTTTTAGATTCCACTCCTGGGCCTACCCCAGGAGCATCACATCAGACTGTCTATTTGTTCGAGAAGGGGGCACGTGGGCCTCTGTGTCACAGGCGTTTAGGAAGGCAGTACTGGTTGCAGTAAGGAGGGCCTTTAGTCAGACAAGGGCTGTGTAGCAATCAGTCCTAGATTTTCACTGAAATGTTTCAGGGCTGGGAGTCTCAGTGATAAAATGCACTAACGTACCTTGTCCTCTGATGCTGTTCTTCACCTTTCTCAATTTCCAGACAGCATCTACTGCACAGGCAATTTCTTTAGAAAAGTACAGAATAAATATATTCTAGGACTTACCATCATTTTGCCAAAATTACTGATTGCCAAGACCAATATTTCTCAAACTGAATTTAGAGACTGATCCCCTCCAATAGCCTTGCTTGGGGCATCATGTAGCCTAATTTGTCCCTCTCTTTGTTTTTTGCGTTTTAAAAAATATTTGTTTGCTTCTGCTTCAAAAACTCTCTTTTTTGTGCATGATTATTCTCTGTCCTCTAAGATGAATACTGATGGATTTGAGGCTATAAATCTAGTTACAGAAGCACTGTTTTCTGTGAGACCTGCCACCTCAGTGTAAACCACTGTCTCCAGATCAAGAAGATCAAACAAGTCCATCCTAAAGGAAATCAACCCTGAATATTCATTGGAAGTACTGATGCTGAAACTGAAGCTTCAATACTTTGGCCACCTGATGCAGAGCCCACTCACTAGAAGAAACCCTGATGCTGGGAAAGATTGAAGGCGGGAGGAGAAGGGGGTCACAGAGGGTGAAATTGTTGGATGGCATCATTGGCTCAGTGGACATGAATTTGAGCAAACTCCAGAGATGGTGAAGGACAGGGAAGCCTGGCATGATGCTGTCCATGGGGTCACAAAGAGTCGGACACAGCATAGCGACTGAACAACAACAGCCTCATCAGTTACGGTCCCTTTTGTGTGTGTGAGTGAAAAGATGATTAATACACAGTAAGGGACTGTTCTCCTAACTTTTAAAAATGCTATTGCTTTCCTGTGAACCACTTACAATATGCCCATCATGGGTTTTCCTAAGCGAATCAATAGTTTTCATAAATAAAGCTCTATTTTTTCATAGGAAGTCATAGATGATGTACCTTTTCTCGTTTAGGTTTATGAAGATGTATTTGAATTTTAGTAAATGGGTTTGTCTTGATGTTACAACTCTCTGTGTTGTCCCAAAATGGAGAACGTAACAGTGCAGCACACACTGGCCTTGGATCTCTCTAGGAGGTCAGAGGGTCGGCTTGTGGGTATCAGGCAAGAAGAAGGAATTAGATGAGACCGCTCCGTTTTCTTATGTCTGCTCTCTGGCTTGTCTTGCGCAGAATGGTTACTCTCCTGTGGGCCGTGCAAGGACATTGAGGACAGTCTGATCTGACAGAGGACCTCCGGGGCCCTTACTGATGGGCCGCAGAGACCGGCCGCGGGGCCGGAGGCCACAAGTGAAGCAGGCAGAACCCGTTCAGTAAGTTTCTGAGTAGCTCAGCAGAGAGAACTAGCTAGCGGGAGAAGGGAGCGGTGAAGAAGGAAACCTCTTCTGTCTTTTGCAAACACATAGACTAGAAAATATCGGTGTAAGGATCAGGCCAAGGGAACACCCCAGGACTCCTCCTTCACAATCAGGGGTCACAGATACATGCCCAGTGGCCACCACCGCGTTCCGCAGGCGGTATTCCAGTGGCCAATTAGCTTGCCATCTCATTTGGCAAGGAAGAGCAAAGACATTATTTAAAAAAAAAAAAAAAAAACTTTTTTTATTTAGAAAAAATTTTGAGATTTTTATTTTTAATTGAAGTAAAGTTGATTTACAATGTTGGGTTAATTTCTGCTGTACAGAAAAGTGAGTCAGTTATATGTATATATGTATAAATGTATATATACTTTCTTTTTAAAAAAATATTCTTTCCCATTGTGATTTATCATAGGATACCTTTTTTTTTCCTTCCCCACAATTTTTTGTTTTTTTTTTTTTCCTTTTTAGCAAAAGCATTCTTAAAGAACAGATGGTGTCTGGGTCAGAACATCTTTGCTCTCTACATCTGACAAAGGAAGAGTTAGTGTCTGAAACAAAGCAGAGGCTTAGTAAGAAGGAAATGGAAATGAGTGAAATATGAAGGGTTTCTTGTGGCTCAGTTTATCGATTTTCATACACGTATTTTTTAATGGTCTAAAAACAGCATCCCATACACATCCCTCCCTCAAATCATTAAGATATTAAATGCCTGCTTCCTTTGGAAATATGACTTGTCGTCAAATGAAATAAATGCACACTTCTCATTAGTGATTAAGAAAAGAGTGTTTATTATATGCATTTTAAATTTCCCGTAAATGATTTGACACATTTATTGAAATCTGCTCAAGTGTTAAATTTGCTTCTGAGTAAACTCTCCCTTTTAATGCCAATTAAATGCTTCTTTAAAAATCCTGATCGCTCATGACTTGGATGAATTAAATTATTTGATCCATAAAGTACACGAGTAGTATTGTTCTTTCTTCTAAAAGTGTCCCTGGCACAGCAGTCAGCCAATCAAATATCGAGAAGCTCCTTTATGTTTTCGACAGAAGTAAAATAAACAGCATTCAAAGCTAGCCCAGTGTACAAATGATTGAGAAATGTTTCTAGGTAATTATATGTAGCCAATTGAACCACGGCATATTCTGAAATAGGTGTGTAGGAAGCTCATGGGTGGTATTCAGGACTTCCTAGAATCAGCAGGGGTGGGGAGACTTCCCTTCTGCTGTGAGGGGTAACAGACAAGACCAAACCCCGCCTGGAGAAGAGTAACTGCTGGTTTGGGGTGCACCCCCCCCGCATTTGCGTCATAGGGACCATGCGTTCTAAAAAGCCTGGAACGGTTCATGGACAACCAGCAATTAACTCTCTTTGTGGTGACATGCTCAGAGGACACTGTTGAAGTTGAAGTTTAGACGCTGTTATTAGTGTAAGGACAATATTTGCAGTCACAGATAGAGGTATGGTTAGTAATTAGAAAGCCTTTTTCATTTCATTTGCAAACACAGACTTTTTTCTATTTGCACTCTGTGGTACAGCGAGGGTCCAGAAACAAGGACAAACTGGGCGTTTACTGCTCATCAGGATTTGACTAGGCAAGAGAGTCGGCCCCTGAAGGAGAGATGATGGCATTTTAAAGTAGACTGTGTTGTAGCTGGATAAACAGAGCCTGTCACGGGCTTGTAATAATTACACAGACTGTTTTGTACACCTCGTGTCATAACTCAAAATGTGTTTCCTATCTCCCTCATGAATCCTAGAGCTGCCCAGATGAAGGGCCACACTGACACTTGTGCTCTGCTCAGTCGCTCAGTCGTGTCCGGCTCTTCGCGACCCCATGGACTGTAGCCCGCCAGGCTCCTCTGTCCATGGGGATTCTCCAGGCAAGGACACTGGAGTGGGTTGCCATACCCTCCTCCAAGGGGATCCTCCCAACCCAGGGATCAAACCCAGGTCTCCCACATTGCGGGCGGATTCTTTACCAGCTGAGCCACCAGGGAAGCCCAAGAATACTGGAGTGGGTAGCCTATCTCTTCTTCAGCGGATCTTCCCGACCCAGGAATCGAACCAGGGTCTCCTGCATTGCAGGCAGATTCTTTACCAGCTGAGCTACCAGGGAAGCCCTTACACGGAGTCTTAAAGCAGCAGAAGTCTCCGCTCACAGTGCCGGGGGCCTGAGGTCTCTGTGTCCATTCCTTCCCGGGGGCTCAGAGGGAGAAGGTATTCCACAGCTGCCTTTGTCCTACTTCCGGGTGCTTGCCTGTGACCCTGGCACTTGCTGGCCGCACCCCCCTGTCTCCGCCTCCATTGTTACATGTCTTCCCTCTGAGTGTCTTTGACTCTATGCCACATATATGTGTATGCAAATATATATGTCTGTTTGCAGAATGAAGGACTTCATAGTACCCATGGGCTGTGCTGAGGATTACAGTGCTCACATTTATTATAGACATGGAAATGTTGGCTTCCCCCCTCTCTGTATATATCCGTATATACACACACACACAGGCTTCCCCAGTGGCTCAGTTGGTTAAGAGTCTACCTGCAATGTGGGAGACCCAGGTTCAATCTCTGGGTGGGCAAGATCCCCTGGAGAAAGAAATGGCAATCCACTCCAAGATTCTTGCCTGGAGAATCCCATGGACAGAGGAGCCTGGTGGGCTACAGTCCATGGGGTCACAGAGTCGGACACGACTGAGTGACTAACACACACACACACAATATGTATATATACACACGCCCACACAGACGCACACACTCAATGTGTTTAGGTCAACTTGCACACGCTAACTGTGCTCATCACACCCCTCCATTGTGTGGGGTGTTCTCAACTGCACCCAAGAGCGACACGCATTGTCTACCTAGGAGACCTGCTGCTCCTGTTTCAGAGTTTCTACAATGGCAGCTACCGGGAAGTGTGTTTGTCAGGTGGAAAGACATCTCCTGTGTTGGACAGTGAGGTGGTCCAGGCCTCGTTGTCCGCAGCCCCCAGGGTCTGTTAGAAATCTCGCCATCACCCGGCACAATGGCAGGATGTGTGGGCGCTCGGGGAGAGGAGACATTAGGAGAAGGAAAGATGGGATGGTAACAGACTTTTCCTGAGTCCCTGCAGCTTGCTTTCCTTCTATAAATCACGGAGATCCCAGCCTGTCAGTCCCTTCCCTGGAGGCCCAGACTGAGCCCTGCATCCCCGTCATGCAGTGTGATGGCCCCGGAGCCCCCCCGGGCAGTCCGTCCTGAGGCGGGGACTGCTTCACATTGCAGGCGCTGCTGCAGTGAAACTCAGGAGAAAACGAATCCGAAATAAAAAGAGAGCAGGAAGAGACTGACGCTGAACACGGACCACTGTGGACTCGAGCAGCCGCTGCGGATGTGGGAAGGGACCCCGGGGTGCACGGGGCCGAGTGGGCCCACGCACCTGCAGACCTGCCCCCAATTCTCCGGGCTGACACAGAGGCAGCCTCTGAGCCCATCTGAGCCCATCTGCAGCCGCGGTCAGGGAGGCCGCCGCATCTGCCTGCTCGTCTGGTCTCTCTCCCATCCATGCTCTGGTTTCTACCATCAGTCAAAAGGAGAGAAAAGGAGGCACCTAAGGAGCGCACGGGACAAGATGCTCACGTGGAGAGGGGAGCAGGGTGGGGATGGCCGTCCCGGGGGACGGGATCTCTGAGGACCCTGGCGTCTCTGAAGGAGGTGGACGGGGCACACGGCTCAGCAGTGATCACCTGGTCTGTTGGGAATTGTGCTTCAGTGTTGGCCTAGCTGCATGAATCGGAAAGGAAAGCGTTTTTCTTAATGATGGCAAACATTGTAGGGGAACACAGAAAATGTTATAGGCTGATCCATGCGTGGGCACAGACACACACACGCGCGCATGAAACAATGAGCCAGGTCCATAGAACAGCCGGCTGTATTGCTTGTACAGGATCAGTTCAGTTTCAGTTCAGTTGCTCAGTTGTGTCCTACTCTTTGCGACCCCATGAACTACAGCACACCAGGCCTCCCTGTCTATCACCAACTCCCGGAGTTTACCCAAACTCATGTCCATTGAGTCAGTCATGCCATCCAACATCTCACCCTCTGTCATCCCCTTCTCCACCTGCCCTCAGTCTTTCCCAGCATCAGGGTCTTTTCATAAAAGCACGGTATATTCTGGCTGGAGCGCAAATCTAGTTAGTGGTGAAGGAGAAAGAGAATGGCTTATTCTTTACAGTTGGTTTTTATCTTAGCTGAGAAGTGTTCCGCCATTCCTGGGAAGTGAAGGATGAAAGTTCTCATTTTGAGGGGAGAATTGATACAGTTTGTGCAATGCCACTCAACACTCTAGCACCTCCAGACTTATGACTTGGGCTTCCCTGTTGGGTCAGATGGTAAAGAATCTGCCTGCAATGTGGGAGACCTGGATTTGATCCCTAGGTTGGGAAGATTCCCTGGAGAGGGGAATAGCTACCCACTCCAGTATTCTGGCCTGGAGAATTCCATGGACAGAGGAGCCTGGCAGGCTACAGCCGATGGGGTCGCACAGAGTCAGACATGACTGAGCGACTTTCACACACACACACACACACACACACACACACGTTGTTGACTGCACTTAGGTGGCGCTAGTGGTAAAGAACCTGACTGCTAATGCAGAAGACGTAGGAGTCAAGGTTTGATCCCTGCATGAGGAAGATCCCTGGGAGGAGGGCATGGCAGCCCGCTCCAGTATTCCTGCCTGAGGAATCCCACGGACAGAGGAGTCTGGCTACAGTCCATGGGATCACAAAGAGCTGGACACATGGGGTCACAACTGAAGTGACTTAGCACACAGCACACACACAGCACATGTCATTACCATGGAAATCACAGACTCTTTTGTTTCTTCTGGGTGTGATTTTTATACAGCAATTTTGAGGAGCCCTGGGAGCCATTTCTTACAGAATGGGTCCATGGACCAGCAGAGTCTGTGTCACCTGGGATTTGTTAAAAATGCAGATTCCCAGGGCCCCAGTTCAGACCTTAGAACCAGAATGGGGGTGGGCAGGAGCCTCTATTTTGACGTACCCTGCAGCTGGCTTGTACACTCATTAAATTTGAGAAGCACTGTCCGTGGAAGTAAATAGGATTGTTGGACCGCCGGGCATCTTTGCCTCTCCTCTGAGCACCTGGTTAGAGTTTGCTACGTTTGAAGTAAACCCAGGACACACATCTCTAAGTCAACAAAAGATCAGCAAAAATAATCAAAGACTAGTGTGGAAAAACCAGTAAATTATTTCACGGTGGTTCTCTGTTAGGCTATTTCACATGGACACTCCGTGAAAGACGCGGGGTCAATAGGCCCAACGGTGCCCAGCAGCAGACGTTTCTACGCAAGCCCTCCTTTAAACATCACGACCGTAGTAGATAGTAAAAATAGTAACTGATCTTAACTAGGCCGTAGTAGGTGATAAGCACTTTCCGAGGAGCTTGGTAAATACTAACTTACCTAATTCTGACAGCATCCCCATGACGTGTTATTTGAGTTTTAGCTCCATTTTACTGAAGGGAAAAGCAAGACTCAGAAAGAGAGGCCAACGGGCAACATCACGTATGTCTTATGCAACAAAGGCCAACAGGCTAGCTCCAGACGTCACGTCTCCACCACTAGGTATGGCGACTTCACTGTAAACAGGTTTATGTGATATCACTGGTGCGAAAGCAGATCTGTTCGATGCTTTCTTACGGTTACAGAGTCACTGACTGGCAACCCAGCTCTGCCTCGCTCCTCGGACTGCAACATTCTCCTATGCCAGCTCCTCCCTAAGTACCAACCACATCAATCAGATTTAGCCTCTTGTGTAAAGGGATTCTACCCCGTAGGAGTTGTTGGAGGAAATAGGCAAAATAATCCATAATCCAGTCCCAATAATCCACTGAACTGAAAGAGTTCAATTCTTAGCAAATAATGAGAGGTCAACTTTAGCAAAGATTATGCAGTTATATTACATAGACAAAGATTATATTGTATGTCATAGAATTTAAGATGTTGTTATGCCTGAGAAACATCCCACCTCAGAGATCCTAAAATATGAAAGTATGTGCGTCTTTATAATAGATGAAATATGGCACTCGATACATTTTAGATTTTAATCAGTGTTGAGTGTTGGATTGTCCTAGACTCAGCAGTAAAGAATCTGCCCGCAATGCATGAGATGCTGCAGGAGGCATGGGTTCCATCCCTGGGTCGGGAAGATCCCCTGGAGGAGGGCATGACAACCCGCTCCAGTATTGTTTCCTGGAGGATCCCATGGACAGCGAGGCCTGGCGGTCTACAGTCCATGGGGTTGCAAACTGTTCAGTTGTAATGACTAAACCACAACAATTTTTTTAAGTTGTTAAAACGTGTGTGACAGGGTTGTAGGTAGGTAGGTTTTAAAATTTCTCAGCCATCTGCTAAGGGATTATTTTTATTTCTTCTTCTTATTCATTGCACACATGAAACAGTTGGAACATAGAAAAATTAAGCAACTCAGTCACAATCAAGCCACAAAATGGTGAGGTCAGGATGACCGTTCAGTGCCTCCGACCCCAAAGTCTCGGTGCTGTGCTGTGATGCATCGACCGTCTCGAATCCCCAGATGCTTTTCTTGATTCTTGTTCGTGCTCCTTTTTCAGCTCTGGGATCTTGACTTTTTCACAGAGGAAATAACTGTAATGATAGACTGAAAGCTTCCGCAGGGTCAAGGGAGAGAAAGGACGCAAAAGCTGAGGGATGGAGTCCCAGGCGGAAGGCAAAGGTAAAGGCGCCCCCTCTGCTCCCTCACCTGCACTGACCTTGCTCAGTGAACACATCACAGGACGTCGGGCTCCAGCTCTTCACTGAGGAGTCCCAGTGCCCCTCAACCCCCTCAAGCATTCAGCTGTGCAGGAAATCATATAGGAAGAGGTTGCAGTAGAAAGCAGTACAGGTTCAGGCCTGGGCTCTAGTCTTCAAAGAGTGACCACAGCACATTTTATTCTGCGGCAAAGTAATCACCCTGTCATTCAGTTCAGCTCAGTTCAGTTCAGTTCAGTTGCTGAGTCGTGTCCGACTCTTTGCGACCCCATGAACCACAGCACACCAGGCCTCCCTGTCCATCACCAACTCCCGGAGTTCACTCAAACTCATGTCCACAGAGTCGGTGGTGCCATCCAGCCATCTCATTCTCTGTCGTCCCCTTCTCCTCTTGATCTTTAGAATGGACTGGTTGGATCTCCTTGCAGTACAAGGGACTCTCAAGAGTCTTCTCCAACACCACAGTTCAAAAGCATCAGTTCTTCGGCAATCAGCTTTCTTCCAGTCCAACTCTCACATCCATGCATGACCACGGGAAAAACCATAGCCTTGACTAGATGGACCTTGGTTGGCAAAGTAATGTCTCTGCTTTTTAATATACTATCAAGGTTGGTCATAACTTTCCTTCCAAGGAGTAAGCGTCTTTTAATTTCATGGCTGCAATCAGCATCCGCAGTGATTTTGGAGCCCAAGAAAATAAAGTCTGACACTGTTTCCACTGTTTTTCCATCTATTTCCCATGAAGTGTTGGGACCAGATGCCATGATCTTTGTTTTCTGAATGTTGAGCTTCAAGCCAACCTTTTCACTCTCCTCTTTCATTTTCATCAAGAGGTTTTTTAGTTCCTCTTCACTTTCTGCCATAAGGGTAGTGTCATCTGCATATCTGAGGTTATTGATATTTCTCCCAGCAATCTTGATTCCAGCTTGTGCTTCTTCCAGCCCAGCGTTCCTCATGATGTACTCTGCATATAAGTTAAATAAGCAAGGTGACAATATACACCCTATCATTAAGTTTAAAGAAATAATAGAATTGAGAATTTTCATATCTCACTGTGCTCTGAGAGAGGGACACCCATACCCAGCATTTTAAAGGACCAGCCCTAGGCTTTCTGACCTAACAGAACAAGCTTCTGACCATTCAGATACCTCGTTTTCCAAAGGGGGGGTTACACCATGAGAGCGGCCATACTCATCCCTGGCCTTCTCTTCTGACGTGTTTTCATAGTTAACAAAAGGAGATGTTTTATTTCATTTCCAGGATGGCCTACTATTTGGTATAAAAAAGAATAACATCAGTTTCCCTAACTGATCATTATGCATGAATGTATTAATACTGATTAGTAACAGCTGCTCCTGAAGGTGTTCTTACTTTTCTGACTTGATTCTCTTGTCACCGTCAAACAGAGTAAGGGGAAAGAAAAGGGCTTGCAGAAGTGTCAGTCGCTCAGTCGTGTCCGACTCTTTGTGACCCCATGGACCGTAGCCTGCCAGGTTCCTCTGTCCATGGGATACTCCAGGCAAGAACACTGGAGTGGGTTGCCATTTCCTTCTCCAGGGGAATCTTCGTGACTCAAGGAGCTAAGTCGGCTCTCCTACATTGCAGGCAGATTCTTTACCATCTGAGCCACCAGGGAAGCTTGAAAAGGGCTTGGGGACACTCCAACTCAAGCTCAGTTACATACCTAAAATTAGCTTTTCCATTCAGAAGAGTCTTGCTTGAATTAGACTGTTGGGGGAAAAATGCAGATCTGTATTATAGTAGATTATCTTTAGGGGAGTTTCATAATAAGGAAAATAGTACTACTGATAACTGAGCTCTACTCATGGTTTTCAGTTCAAGGGCATTAACATAGAGAGGCAAGTGAGACTTGGTATGTTGATAGAGTGTAATGAGTTGCCCCCAATTGACTTCCTGACGCTGCCTTAGGAAGCAGGCTGTGTTCTTCTCTATGTGATTTTAACAAATGACTTTACAACGTCACTGGCTGTTGTACTATTGGCAGCCAGAAAATTAAATATATATATATATATACACACACATGTATATATAAGAATTCAACTATTTTAATATTTATGCTGTGAAGGAGCTGTAATACAATTTCCCCATCCATGGGTTTATTAGACTGTAAATACTAATAAGATATTAAATGTGTAAGAAAGAGGAAGACTGTAGGAAAAATCCATCCCCCCTGTCAACCTTTCCACTACCTTCCACAGTTTTCTGCCACATTAGCTGACTGGAGATGCATTTTCTAAAACTGAAAAAAATATAGTTAAAATTTGAAGATGTACAGTTTATAAAACTGAAAACAGGGACTTGTTAAACTTTGTAAGTATATCTTTACTGATTAAGTAGAAACAAGTATATTATAGTTGGTAGGAAGAAAAAAAATGAGTGCAACTTGAAGAATCTAAAATGAACTTATCTAGAAATGAACTTATCTATGAAATAGACTCACGGACATAGACAGCAAGACTTGTGCTTGCCAAGGGGAAGGGGTATGGGGGGACGGATGGATTGGGCATTTGCAGTTAGCAGATGCAATGTAGTACGTACAGTCCGGATAAACCACAAGGTCCTACTGTAGAGCACAAGGAACTATATTCAATATCCTGTGATAAACCGTAATGGAAAAGAATATGAAAAAGAATATAGATATAGCACTTTGCTGCATGTACAGTAGAAATTAGCACAACATAGTAAGTTAACCGTAACTTCAATAGAATACATTAAAAGATGAGTATAACTTGCTTGAGGTTAAAAGAAATGTAATAAATAATATTTCCAAGTGGCTACAGATTTTGAGATAGTCACGAAGAAGTCACAAACATGCCTTGCGGTTGGGATTTTAAAATGACTTTTAAAGCAGTGGAAAATTAAAAGGAGCTGTTCAGTTGTAGATGAAAGATAGGATAAGGTCATTGCTGTGTGAGATTTTTAATAGGAGAGTCTTAAACGCGCCTCCTCCAGCACCTTCTGAAGACTTGTGAAGATGCCTTATAGCTCTGAAACACTTGATCAGTTTTATTTGTGGTGTGTATAATACAGGAGGTTCAGGAGCCGCTGTTTTAGTGACAGTGCTCAGTGGAAGTTGTCAGGTATCACCGAATACAAAAATCTCCAGGAATGGAAATGTCCTCTGATAGCCCAGGCCCCAGGTTTGCATTTCCAGGAGATTTAGGTTGGGATTGTGTTGGCCCTGTCTTATTCTCTCTCTCGTTAACAGAGCAGAGCAGTCTCTCTTTTCTTTCTGTGTGAGTGTGGATGCTGGCTCGGGGACAGGCTTGGGGGAGCAGACTTCTCTCCAAGTCTCTGCTTCCAGGCCTCATCTCAACTCTGCTGTGGAGGAGATTTATAAAGACTCTGGGCAAGTGAACCCTTTAGATTTTCGCATATCCTCATCTTTAACAGCAACTCTCAAAATCTCCAAATCAAAACCCCGTAGCGTCACCACGAATAACAAGCAGTGAGCTAAACCTCCCTCGCAAACCCTGCCTGAACCTAGGAGTGTTCCCTTTCATTTCACCCAGCAAAGTCAAACACCCGAGAATTGATAGGCCCAACAGCGGCTTAGTAAACAAACCAAGGGCTTTGTTCCCAAGTCCTGTGTTTAGGTGGCTTCATTGTTTTCTCCCTCAAATTGCTTTCAATTTGTGTAAAGAGCCACTCCGAAAGTTTTAAAAAAATACACACACAGCCCTAAAGGTAAACAGAAGTTCCATTTCTAGTAAGAACTGCAAAATTTTCACTGCGGTGTGTTTTCCCTGCGTTCACTTTTCAATGTTGAAAACACAACCTTACCGCTAGTCAACTCCTGTGGTCTTTGACGAAGAGGGTGAGGGAGCTTTAGAAGAATGTTTAAGTCAAGGGTGCTGTAAAGGGGCGTTTTAGGGAGTCAGAGGTCATTTGCCAGGTGGTTATGTAGGGGGCATTGGACAATGCTCCAGAGGGGTGAGGATGGAGCTGAGGTGCTGAGTGTTCATCCTTGGTTCTACGGGCCATGTACTCTCGACGGAAAGATCAAATCAGATGACCAGGTTCACCAAAATCACATATTCAGGGGTTTCTATTTTGGGAAGACCTCCCCAGATAATATTGCTATCGTGCTATGCAAATCTCAGAATATTACTGCTAGGTGAAATAAAGTATTGTTGAAGTTGTATTCCCTTGAGTTTGATCCGCCATCACCTTCATTTAAATACAACAAGAATATTTCATTAATATTCAGTTTCCTTTCCAATGTGGGTTTCAAAATTTGCTGAGGCATTTCTTACCTTCTAAACGTAGCTTCATGAATGAAACAGTGATATGAATGAGCAGAATACATTCCCTTTATTTAAGGGAAACTTGGAAGGAAATAAACACACAAAAATAAAGATACATCCTTTTCTCTGAATTATTCATTCGTGGGAAATTCTGAAACTTGCAAATCACAGTGAGTTCTTGAGTAGCAAGGAAAAAATACAACCCGAATCAACCAGCAGAAGCAGTCCCTTCTCCAAACTGGAAGCATCCCCTGTTCTCTTGGGAAAATAAGGCAGGAGCAATGGTCACTTCCATTTTCATTTTCACTTGCTCTGCATTTGAGCCCACTGTATATTCGCAAGCCTTGTATGAAAATCTTCCACAGTATCTCCGGTGTTGGACCGTGTCATGTGCTTCCCCAGGTTCTGCCAATCTTTTTTGAGGATGTAATGTACAGATTTAACCATGTTCATTGTCTGCTGATCTTATATTTGCAAATTCACCTACTTGCTAAGATTTATTTCTAACCCCCCCAAATCGAATACCTGGGTGCTTTCCTGGTCTCTAAGGGACTCATGGAGCAAGTTTGTCACCCAAGGGGCATGTTCCCAGCTCAGGTGATAACATTGCCTTCTTGTTTCAGCTGTAATACTGCAAACATGTACCCTCCCCGTGGTCTGTTTCATGACATGTTTTTTTTGCATTTTTTTAAATACTTTTTGCTGGTGATTTCCCTGTTTAAAATGGCCCCCAAGCCCGGCGCTGAAGGAGGCATCCTGTGTAGGAAGGCTGTGATAGGACTTACAGAGAAGGTCATCTTATAGAGGGGCTTCATTCAGGCACAAGTTCGGTGTCAGGGCACCAACATCAGGTATTAAATGTGGGGTCTTTAAACAGAAGCACACATAAAACCAGGTTATGTGTTGGTTGGTTGATGAAGATATCGTGACCAGAAGCTCACAGAAACACAATCCTGTGCTCCCCACTAGGAGCTATGGTCAGTATTCACCACCTCAGTGTCCACAGCATCAGAGTAGAACGTAATTGCCACAAATACTTCCTAGGTGGCTCAGATGGTAAAGAATCAGCCTGCAGGGTGGGAGACCTGGGTTCGATCCCTGGATCGGGAAGATACCCTGGAGAATGGCTACTCACTCCAGTGTTCTTGCCAGGAGAATCCCATGGACAGAGGAGCCTGGTGGGGAGGCAGGTGGGCTACAGTCCATAGGGCTGCAAAGAGCCGGACACTACTGAAGCAACTTAGCACACACACCATGAGTAAGGAGCATCTGATATTTTTCACTGTTCAAGTTTTTTATCGGACATACAACTGTCTTAACCTTCCGTTGCTTTAGAATCGTTTTGGAACACTGATGGGAGTTCAGTTTCAGCACCAGGGTCCCATTTATCTGTTCTGCAGTCTGACGGTGAAGGGAAGATGCCATATTTGCATTCTGGGAACCTGGCCCTGGCCTCTGGTGATGAAAGGGCTTTACTTCTCTGTGCAGCTCTGAGGATGGCCATCTGTCACAGCAAGTGAAAGAGAGACCCTCCAGCTGTGTTTTTCCACTCCTGCTGCACCTCTGTAAAAAATTTCTTTCACTGTTTAAACAGTTTTTATTTAATTCCCTTCCATGTTTAAATTCTCTATCTGAATGCCAAGTGGCATTATGGCTCAATGGAGGTGTGACTGTCCCTTCTGCAAACTGGGCAATTTGTACAAGGAAGGGAGGGATCATTCTAGACTTGTTATGAAACCAACAAATGAATATTTTTGAAAGTCGGCTGTTTATTTCCACTTTAAAGCATCTGTATATTCAAACGCAGATTGTTTGGTGTACAGAAAGTAACTATTTGCAAAGGTCCACTTCCAGGAACTGAGTATTCATATCCACATTTAAGAATTCTTCTTTTATTTAAATTTAAATTTACTGACAATTTGCTTTGGAAAGGAAATATTTTGCAAGTAATTCTCTTTTGAAACAGACAATAGACATAGGCTACTTTGTGATTTTTATTCTCCTTCTTTCAGGGACTATCTTGCTGTCCTTGGAAACATGCATTGTCCTTCATCCCTAAGAGTTAATATTCTAGGACATATAAAATGGAAATGTCTTATGAAAGCATTTATAAACATTCTGATATTCTTTTCTAAGTGTCTGACCCCTTCTGAATCTTTTAAGTATACTTAGTAATTTCCTCTAAGTGTTGGTTGAAAGGAAATTGTATCTGTTATGTAAAAATTGCTCCATGAATAATTAGCTAAAAGTTACTGTTATATTATGCTCAAGTTTAGAGGAAGAGCCTGGAACAACTATCAGGAGACGTTTTAGTGCTCACTTTGCTACTGGTTCACTGTACAGACTTCTATCAATTGCTTGATTTTTTCTGTGCCTCAGTTTCTCCCATTTAAAATAAAGTGGTGAGACAGGGTTTCCTTTGTGACGTATTGTCTAGGGGGAAGGTGTGATCATATGTACACGGTAAGCATTCATCTTGCCACAAAAACTTCGCCTTTATATCTTATATCATCGTTATTATTTACGAACAAATCATTTCTCAGAATTCACAAATGATGGAACAATTGCTCTATAGTCTTCAAAATATTACACAGTTGGGAAAGGTTAGGTTTGAAATTCCTCTAAACACTAATAATGAAATCAGTATACAGATATTTGTGTTCAATATCAGAAAACTAAAGTTTCCAGATTACTATTATATTACTGTTTTTTTGTAAACCAGCTTCAAGCACTTTAGAAAAAGTGAGTATTTAAAACTGTCAATCTCTTGTTTTCTTCTATAGTTAATTCTTCATCTTATTCTGTATCGTTGCAATTATAGCATATTTTTTGTAAGTTGTGGCCATCTTATCTGGTGATTCAGGTTACAATCAGCCATTGAAAAGATTCACTATGTAAGCTGAGAGGAGAGATGCTGAAGTAGAAAAGGATATGACACAAGGGGATAGGCTGATAGGTTTTCATGTATTTGCAATCTATCTGAAAGGTGTGTTTCAGCTGTTTGTACACAAATATGAAACAATTATTGCTCGAAGCACATTTATCCCATATCCCTGTGTAACCATGGTGACACGGCCCTGCGACTTGAAAGATGGCACTGGGCGTGCTCCTATGAGAAAGCCTCACGCTGTAATTCTGCACGTGAAAGACCAGTGGAGAGACGCAGGTGGAAGCTGGATGCGCGAAATCCGAGAATGTGCAGCACCTTTTATTTTAGGATTCCTCATCTCGGGCTTTAAATACAAACTACTCCTCTCATAGGGGCCAGATTCCCAGAATGCAAATACAGCGTCTTCCCTTCACAGTCAGACTGAAGAACCGCTAAATGGGAGCATGGTTCTACAGAAACCCGGTGCTGGCAGAAGCTTCCTCACCAAGCTTCTCCTTGAGTCTCCAGAACTAAAGATGTCTCTCAAGTGAAAAGCATGTGTTTCATTCCCCAAACTTCCCTTCTCCAAACCCTAGGACTTTGTCTTCATTGGTCTGGACTGCTGTAACAAAATACCTCAGACAGAATGGGTTTGAGCAACAGATGTTTGTTTCCCGCAGTTCTAGAGGCTTCACATCCAAGATCATTGTGTTGACATAGGTTCTGGTGGTTTACAGAGGGCCACCTTCTTGCTTTACCCTCACGTGGAAGAGAGAGAGACAAAGAAGAAAAGAAGCAAGCTCTCTGATGTGTCCTGTTATAAGGGCACTAATCCCATTTATGAGGACCACACCCTCATGACCTCATGTAAACCTGATCACCTCCAAAAGGCCCCACCTCCTAATGCCATCGCAAGGGGGTTAGAGTTTCAACATATGAATTTGGGGGAGACACATTCAGTTCATAATAAACCTGAAATAAAGGTGAGGGGGGAGAAATGGGCTGCCATTTTTAAAGATGAAGTTAGGCATAAAAACCTGTGGGGACAGTTTCTTTCAAAAAGTAAATCAAAGACTCAAGCAAGATTTTCTTAAGAGAGTAGCTATTAGATAGTCAAAAATTAGGCTTGTTAGAAAACATTTACCTAGGTCAGGACATGATGTTTTCAGGATACTTGACATCAGATTGCATTTGCTAAAAATGCTTTTTTTCTACTCCATTTGGCTATTAAATTGCTACACGGATTTCCAGAAAAATGCTTCGGACTCTGTTGCATCGAAAATGTAAACTGTTTTATCAAAGCAAGCTTTAACATCTACTAAGATTTCATGCTTATATTGTGCTTTCCTAAATTCCTCAAGACATATTATCTGTTCCTAACAAGCATTATGTTTCAAACCATATTTTATAGAAATTCAGTTTGTTTTCATGTTCTTAAATATTTCATAGCTCAAGATCCTCATAATTTTGCTTTGTTGAGACCCCTCTCTTCATTTATAAAAGCTTACCTCTTATATTATCATACAGATGAAACATCTCTAATTTTACATTTCTAATTTAAAACCCAGTTAACAATATTTGCTGTAGACTGTTGTCCTGTTGTCCCTGAAACACCTCTTGGTTGGCACTGGAATTCTGTTTGCTTGAGAGTCTGCAAAAGAGGTAAATTTCGATGATTTAGACAAGCAGTGTGGATGAGCCCTGAAAACATCAGTGCTTTTCATTTATTTCCTACGTGAACCGGGAGAGGCTTAGGCTGTGGATTGCAAGTTTATCCCTCAATTTCTCCCTTTAAAAATGAGATTAGAAAATTGTTTTCCCAGAACATGGGTAAAAAGATTTATGAGGCATTATGCTATTCCTTTAGAAATACATTTTGTTCCTCCAAACCCTCGTGCACCCATAGAAACGAAAGAGGCAGCAGAGAAACCAAACAGCGTGTCAAAACCATCCCTCTCAAAAGCCCTGTAAGAGCTGACTGACAGGAGGAAAATGCGCGAGGTGAGGCTTTGTGATGTCCAGCTGGACTCGAGCTGAAGTTGAGATGAATTAAACAATTATTAAAAAAAATCTGAACGAATGTCAGGAAAAGTTTGCTTTAAACACCTAAAGCATACTAGATCTTGGGCTCGAACTGTGACAAGTCTATGGAGGAAAATTATACATTGCTGGGAGAGAATAGAGAATATTGCAGTGAAAGCTGAACAAAATGTGTGTGTGTGAGTGTGTGTGTCAGAGGGGAGGGAGAGAAAAGTCACTTTGGGCTAAGATGTGAAGAATGACCTGGATTTGGGTAGATGGTACCGCACTCTCAGGAAGAAGTGACAGTGACAGAAGTGTGTATCCACTGGCGGGTACAGTCACCAGTCACGTAAAGTTAGCCATTGTTATGTAGTTGCTTCAGTCATGTCCGACTCTTTGTGACCCCATGGACTGTAGCCCGCCAGGCGCCTCTGTCCATGGGATTCCCCAGGCAAGAATACTGGAGTGGGCTGCCATTTCCTTCTCCAGGGGATCTTGCTGACCCAGGGATCGAACCTCCCCCGTGTCTTCTGCATTGGCAGGTGGATACTTTACCATTGAGCCACGAGAGAAGCCCAAAGTTAACCACAGAGCCCTGAATATCTGATGGCTGTTGAGGCTAACTATCAAGTGCTTAAGAAGAATTAACTGGCCTTTTGAACGCTGGTATTGCAACCCCAAATATGTAAAGAGAAGAGCAAGTGAACCCATCACCCACCCTGAGAAACCTTTGCAGTCTTGTGGTCCAAGTCAGGTAAAGTTTTAAACAGCTACCATCATGCTTCATCAACCCGAATGATGTATTACCATATCTAGGACACTCAGTAATATTTGATTAAGTGCTAATTATACCGAAAGCTTGGTAATAGGAAAGAATGTATTAAGTATGTGAATGACAGCCTATTAGAATATTACCCATTATAGAATAGTTCAGCCATGGTGATCTCATTCATATTGCATTTATTTCATAAAATGATTTCTCTTGAAATAAGTGTAGTTCAAGAAAGCTTCAAGTTTCAATGCCTATTGTGAGAAATATTCTCAGAGACCTGAAATGTTTGATCAGATCGACTGTGCTTGGCCCATCTGGTTTATCAGAAGGAGAATCGGAGAAAGTGTTTTTGCTGGGTAAGCTGGGCTAACCCACCCAAAACTACTTCGGGTGTACTTGTCAAGAAATGACTGATGCTAATTTTCCCAGATGTTAGATGACTTAGAGAAGACTCAAACCGTAGCTTCCTGATTCCCGCCTCCTAACTTCTCGGCCTTCAACATTATTTCCACTACCACAAATTTTTTTAAAATATTGTTTGAAAATTTGAATATTCCTTTTTTCTTCTGGTTTGATGGTAGTGAAATGATTTGAAGAGAAATAGATTTGTTTTCTTAAAAAACTTGCAGTTACTGTAGAATGCGATGTTAGAAGTCAGAGGAAAGAAATTGACTTCCCACCTGTATTTTGCTCTCAGCTCTGAAACTGACAGGTTTTGTACAAGTCGTTACTTTCCATGAATTTCTTTTTCCTGGTCAAATCAGGACTATAAAATATGTCTCACAGAATTTTCTGGAAGATTAATTGGGAAACAAATGTGAAAATCTAGGAACATAAATTCTTGGAAAACTTAACTTGTTGTTATGCATTATATTATTAGGCCATTATGTTGCATTAAAGTATTTGGATTATTTTATCTATATGGTATCATATTATGCCATTGTGTATTATAATGATATACACTATGTTTTTCAAATTATATAGTACTTGTTAAGTGCCATGAAAAATTTAGACCATGACAAATAATTCATATGTTAACAGTGCATGTCCGTATTTTCAAAGAAGCCACTGACAACTTCAAGATAGTTTTTGAGAGACCAGATTATCTTTGGCAGGATGGAGGGATTGTTAGTAGTCATCTTTAACACTGATTTCATTGCTTCAACAAATCCTTTCTGTGGCAACAGACAAAATCATTTAAGACGGTTAAGGTGAGCAAATCGACGTGTCCAGGTTTTGTTAATATCATAGTGTAGATCCAGTGTACATGGCATTAGATAATATACCTTGAGTTATTTGATAGTAGACTTTTTGGCATAACTGTCCTGTATCCATACCTTTTCTGCCATAAATAATTGTTTGGAAGTGATATAAACTGCTGAAAATGGGAAATATTTCTGGAAAATCTGGCCCCTGTTTCATGAGACTACATGTTCATCTACTGCACATCCAAACACACATGCCTCAGATTCACACAGAACATACCATGAGTTAATGTATATGCATGGTGACGAAATGGAATGCTTTGATCAACCAACGATTATAACTTTATGCAACAGTATCATCTAGTATAAGGATACTTTCTTGGATTTTAGGGACTTCCTTAAAGAAATTTGTCTCTGAATATGCAGACAGGGCCCTGAAGACTGTTTAAAACAGAAAGATTTTTTTAAATGTATTACTTTAATCTGTTAACTAGAAAGTTAAATACAAGGTCAAGCATTTTAAAGAGACCTCAGAAATGCAAATTTGAAATAGTCCCTGCTGAGTTTAGGTAAACATATTAATCCTAGAGGAAGGAAAAGTTAAAATGGGTTTTAAAAAGCTATTTATGGATAGAAAAAACAAAATGTTTTAAAATGACAAGATTTTTGTAATAAATCTTTGATTAAAAATATAAGATACTATGAGTTAATCACTGCAGATGGTGATTACAGCCATGAAACTAAAAGACGCTTACTCCTTGGAAGGAAAGTTATGACCAATCTAGATAGCATATTAAAAAGCAGAGATGTTACTTTGCCAACAAAGGTCCATCTAGTCAAGGCTATGGTTTTTCCAGTGGTCATGTATGGATGTGAGAGTTGGACTGTGAATAAAGCTGATCGCCGAAGAATTGATGCTTTTGAACTGTGGTGTTGGAGAAGACTCTTGAGAGTCCCTTGGACTGCAAGGAGATCCAACCAGTCCATTCTAAAGGAGATTGATCCTGGGTGTTCATTGGAAGGACTGATGCTAAAGCTGAAACTGCAATACTTTGGCCACCTCATGCAAAGAGTTGACTCATTGGAAAAGACCCTGATGCTGGGAGGGATTGGAGGCAGGAGGAGAAGGAGACGACAGAGAGTGAGATGGCTGGATGGCATCACTGACTCGATGCACATGAGTTTGGGTAAATTCCGGGAGTTGGTGATGGACAGGGAGGCCTGGCGTGCTGTGATTCATGGGGTCGCAAAGAGTCGGACACGACGGAGCGACTGAACTGAACTGAACTGATGAGTTAGAAAAATAATAGGCAGTCTTGGAAAATATTTGTCAAAGTGTTGGGACAATCATAAAAGTGAATCTGCTATAAATTAGTTTTGTCTCTCCTACTGGTGACAAAATCCATATAGGATGTAAAGGGCAGATACATCCTAACAGTCTCTTTGATTAGTTGAAATTTAAAACAAAAAATTAAGGAAAAAACTAAGGATGACCAAGGAAAAACATAGCAGTATGTTTCATAATTCAGTGATGGTGCATTTATTTTATTCAGCAAGTATTTATTGCAGGCCACTTGCAGTACAAGCGCTGTAACAGGCTCCCGGGCAGTGAGGAAGAGCAGAACCTCATTTCTTAAAATCTGATGTTGGAGAAAAATGAGTCATTAGAAGCCACTGATAGATTTTCAGCTGAGAAAGTAACAATTAAATTTGGATTTTAAAATGCTCTCTCCAAAGACAAAATAGAGAAAAAATTGGAAGGGGCGAAAGTCAGAAAATAACTCGAGCTGAGTATAAAGTGACCCCTCTCCAACCACCTTCCCTCCAAAAATATAAAGAACAATAGAAATGTGTTAGTTGCTCAGTCGTGTCCAACTCTTTCTGATTTCATGGGTTGTAGTCCCCCAGGCTCCTCTGTCCATGGGATTCTCCAGGCAAGAATATTGGAGCAGGTTGCTATTCCCTTCTCCAGAGCATCTTCCTGACCCAGGGGTTGGACCTGGGTTTCCCTCATGGTGGGCAGATTCTTTACTGTCTGAACCACCAAAGAAGCCCAAATGACAGAAAAACAAGTTTGATGCCATTCATTCAAGGGGATGCAGTCCTTGTATCGGGGAGTAGTATGGTGGAGTCGTCCTGTGTAGGAGTGAGTTTAAGCAAGAGGGACTGTACAGAACCTTAGCAGAGCCCCTTGGAAATGGCGCAGGGAGGTCACTGGTCTCCCTGTAAGGCATCAGGTCCTGTTTTCTAGGGTCAGGTGAGCCAGCTAACACTGATCTGTAGGGTCATGATTGCTCTCTTTGACAGTGAGGACCTTCCAGTGAGTGCAGGCTGACCTACGAGTTGATTCCTGAGCTGGTCCACTGGGGTGTTCTCCATTTCACGGGCCTGATACATGAATTTCCTTTATCAGGCTGAAATGTGGAAGCAATACAGATGAACCATCGCAAAAGTTTTTAAGTGATGATCTGAAGATGAAAGCCCTAAGTGAAGCAAGATTGTTGAAGTGTTCTAACATCAGAGTGGAGCTTCTAAGGCTGCCCAGGAGACATTGGGGATTTACAGATACAGTATTCTTGGGTAGAACTGTTTTAAAACTAATCAGAAGTTGCGTAGTACTGGGGCATCTGCAGCTTTGTTGGAAGATAACCTTAATCCTGCAGCAGCAAGTTTGGAAAGTAGGGAACCACAGTTGAGCTGTCCCCTCTCTTCAGGTCTTTGCTTGTCCGTGCTCCTCTGATGTGTTGATGGAACCGTGAAACAGAGAGACAGCTCACTGAGATGTTAGTTGAAAATTAACTGTGCTTACTGTTAGCAAGTACAGTCTTGGTGGTAAAAGCAGCCTTGGTGTTTATCCAGAAACAAGAGGTTAAGTGGGGCTCCCAGAAAATTAGAGGTAAAATATCTCTTCAAAATTCTCAGTGGCAGTAAAAAGGAAAACAGGTAGCATGATCATGATCCATAGTTGCTTTCTCGTGTTGAGTGGCTGGTCTGTGGTTGTGTGAGATACCAGAAGTCATCACAAGAGTCCAAATTAGTTTACACAGCCCGATGTCATAGATTATCTTAGGCCCTAGAAAATTTTCATTGTCTCCCATGAGGCATGTAACAAGATGTCTTATGACAGTCTTTTAGGTACCGTATACACAGCCCAGAACGTCTTGCTTTATTCTGGAGAATATTGTTTAAGGGGAAGTACCAAGCTGAGGGCAGTGAGGTACTACATGCTAGGCTTACATAGAGGGAGGTTTATCCGGAGGTAAATATAGAGACTCTGCCAATGTTTAAAAAAAAAATAAATCTTCATACACACAAGACAAGGAGGCCTGTTTTAACAAACACTGTATATTCAGTATACTTGCAAAGAACTGATTCACTGGAAAAGACCCTGATGCTGGGAAAGATCGAAGGCAAAAGGAGAAGGGGGCAGCAGAGGATGAGATGGTTAGATAGCATCACAGACTCAATGGACATGAATCTGAGCAAACTCTGGAAGACAGTGGAGGACACAGGAGCCTGATACACTGCTGTGCATGGGGTCACGAAGAGTCCGCCTGAACCACAACCACAAATACATCCATCCAATACAGTGGCTGATATGGCTGCTAAAAAATAACAGTACTAAAGCATTGCCTCCAGTCATAGAGGAAAGGAGGTAAAAATCTCACTCAGCTGGAATTAACTGAATACATCAGAAACATGTGGGACTTCCCAGGTGGCTCAGTGGTAAAGAAGATGCCTGCCAACGCTGGAAACACAGGAGATACTGGTGGAGAAGGGCATGGCAGCCCACCCTAGTGTTCTTACCTAGAAAATTCTGTGGACAGCAGAGCCTGCTGGGCTGCAGTCCCTGGGGTCACAAAGAGTTGGACGCAACTGGGCAGGCACACAGGCACAGATCGGAAATATCTACATTTTTGAAGTTTCAGAAGTCACATTTTAAACAGTGAGTATGGTAGAAGTCGAATCAGAAAAGTGTTAAGCAGTAAAAAGCCCATAGAAACAGCTGAAATGGTGTGTTAATGAAGTCGTGGATGGATTCCGTGTATTTCTAGACTCAGGACCAGGAACAACCCACAGAAATTACTAGAAACAGAGTTCAGTTCCAGATGAGAACAAGCTTCTCAGCCCTTAGAGTGTCTGAAAGGGTCGTGGACTCCTTTTCCAGAGAGAAAAAGCTGGCGAATGTCCTGATCCTCAGAAAGTCATCTCACTCATTATTTCTGAAATCAGCATTTAGACACTTGGAACAAACTCGCTAAGCTTTTTCTTCAACTCACAAAGCAGATTTAATGTTTCCAGTGGAGTCTGAGATAGTCTTCTAGCAGTGAAAATTGCACAGACTACAGGGAAAATGATTAATAGTATCCGTCACTTGCAATGTTCTCATATTTTTGTCTCGATATTCAGAAAAATAAAATTGCTTGTTCTGTTCTTTTAGCCAGACTGTTCCCTTCAACTCATTATCTTGGAAACTCCACTTTTCAAATTTAAAGACCCATAATTAGAATGCTTAATATTGATGGAAAAAGTAAAATGAATACATTACTAACAAAAATAAAAACATTTGCCGTCCTTCTAAATAAATGTCTTCTAGATTTCTTTCATCCACTGTAACTTTTGCTTTTTAAAATCAGTATGCAGTAATATTGTAAATTTCTCCAAGTTTTAAGCATCCTTAATCTATAAACTCATGTGAAAATTTTTTATGGTTCTTTTCTTTAAGCTTTATTTTTAATTGGAGGATAATTGCAATATTGTGTTCATTTCTGCTATACATCAAAGTGAATATAGTTGGAAAATATTAATGAATAATATTCTTAAAGACATAATAGTTCCTGTTAAGACAGTCTGTTCAATAAAAATTCATAAAGATTCATATCCAGATCTCACATCCAGAGATCGTACCACGTAACCATGTGTTACGATTACAAGATGAAAAATTGTAATCAATAAAGCGGGCCCAAGTAAGCCAGCCACATCACCAGTCAAGTGCCCAGGATACAGAACTTAGTGATTGCTCAAGTCATTGTTCTTTACTTGGAGGAAGTATGATTCTTACAACATTAAACAAGTATTTATTAATAGTGGAAGGCTTGTAGAAATAATTCCTGATTGTCTCAAGGTTTGCTTTGTAGTACTGAATTTTTTAATCTGTTCCAGATCCTGCATGATTAACAATTTAATTCTGATTTGGTCTGTTGGCTTCATTCTCTGTAACTAAAGAGTCCGTGTGGAGAAGTAATTCTATTAACTTACACTATTGGGTTTTGCATGCTTTCTAAACACTTTTCCTTCCAGATATTCAAATTTTTTTATGCCCTATTCAATTCTTTTGTTAGCCTTTGCTTCTTTTCTTTTATTAACTGGAAGAAATTCTGTGGCCGTGTTATTTTTTAATTCTAAAGTTAATATTTTAATACTTTTCTTTAAATTTTATCTGTTTTGTTTTAGTTATCCTAGATTATTGTGTGGAGGTTGTAGTTTAATAATTACTGGTTAAGAGTGAAAGTGTTAGTCACTTAGTCATGTCTGACTCTTAGTGACCCCACGGACTGTAGCCCACCAGGCTCCTCTGTCCATGGAATTCTCCAGGCAAGAATACTGGAGTGGGTAGCGATTCTCTTCTCCAGGGTATCTTCCCAACCCAGAGATCGAACCCAGGTCTGCTGCATTGCAGGCAGATTTGTTACCATCTGAGCCACCAGGGAAGGTCCCTACTACACCCCCCTACCCTGCCCATGAAGCTGCATAAATCTGAGAACGCAAATGAAAACCAATGTGAATTCTTTCACATTGTCTCTTTTGATGCACAAAAGGGGTACTGAGCAAAGGTCGAGTCTGAAGGGAAATGTCATACATTTAGTTTCGTTCATGTTGATTTTAAGATGAGGGCAGGGAATTCTCATTGAAAGTGTTCATTTAGCCGTTGGAGAGTTTGCGGCAACCCATGAACCACCATGTCAAGTGTCTGAGTTGACACTGTCATGGAAAAATGAAGGTGTACAGAAAAGACATTTTTTGGCTAGATCCCTTACTCTATCAGCTGGCAGCTGGGCTGCTCTGAGTCCATTATTTGAATTGCATGAGCTTTCTTTAATTTTTTCGTTTCTTAATTCAGCTAACATTTTTGAGTGTTTGCTAAATGTTTTGCATTGTGCAATGCCCTGGACATGTTAATGGAGAAATAAACAGGCTCCTTCCAGGTTGGATAGTCTATTAGGAAATATTAACACATAAAAGACAACAAAAAATCCAGTGGGGTAAGTTCCATGTCAAATAAACTGTATACCTAACCCAGCCTTGGCAGGGAGTTCTTCAGGAGGAAATGCTGAGATGACCGGGGTAAGACCTGGTACACAGGGAATGCAAGGGACAGTCAAGGCCAAATTCACTGTATGTGAAGGGATGGGAGGGGCAAAGGAGCACTTGCTCAGAGTGCAGCTGAGGAAAGTTCAGTGCTTCTGAACTAAGATCGGGTGGAGCTAGGAGGAGAGAAAGGGAGTGTAGAGAGAGGTGCTGAAAGAAAAGCTAGAAAGTGCTAAGTAGGGTCGTATCATACGGAATCTCATTAAGGAATTAGTACATTATCCTAATGCCTCTGTAGATTATTCAGACCGACAGGTGGGGAGTGGATTCTAGGCAGCCAGCTGAAAGTGGAAGCCTAATTAGAAGGCAGTCACCATGCTCTTGGACAGGAAGGAGGGTGGGCCTTGTTGGGGTAAAGGCAGTGGGGCTCAAGCGGAAGTTAGTAGATTGAGAGCTATTTACAAGATCTTTGGTTCCCTGATAGCTCAGTTGGTAAAGAATCCACCTGCAATGAAGGAGACCCCGGTTAGATTCCTGGCTCAGGAAGATCACCTGGAGAAGGGATAGGCTACCCATTCCAGTATTCTTGGGCTTCCCTGGTGGTTCAGCTGGTAAAGAATACGCCTGCAATGTGGGAGACCTGGGTTCAATCCCTGGGTGGGGAAGATCCCCTGGAGAAGGGAAAGGATACCCACTCCAGCATTCTGCCCTGGAGAATCCCATGGACTGTATGGTCCATGGTATCGCTGAGTGGGACACAACTGAGCGACTTTCACTTGTTATGTGAGTGTATAATTTTCGAAGTGTTGCTATTTTCTTCTGCTCTTTGTATTGTGACAGCCTTTTCTCTTTTGATTTATTTTGGTTTCATTTTTGTGTAAATAAGAAACATTCTCAAATATCTTGTGATGCTTGCCTCTGTGTGTGTGTGTGTGTGATTAGGAGGTGGTGGTGGGTTTGGAACACGTTCTGTTCCGTTGCTCAGTCGTGTCCGACTCTCTGCGACCCCGTGGACTGTAGCCTACTAGGCTTCTCCGTCCATGGGATTCTCCAGGCAAGAATACTGGAGTGGGTTACCATTTCCTTCTCCAGGGGATCTTCCCAACCCAGGGATCGAACCGGGGTCTCCCGCATTGGAGGCAGGCGCTTTAACCTCTGAGCCACCAGGGAAGCGTGATTAGGAGAGAGACACTTAAAAAGCTGACTGGGTAATTTTTTACTGGTGGACGGGAATTTCAGAATCTGTATTGAGTTCTCTGTGCTAATCCTTCAACATGAGCACCTGAGGTTTATCTTTCTTATTAGGTCAGCAACCACCTCTCCATTGGCTTTTACTTTTTGTATGGATTGTGGTTCCAGGATTTAGGGGTCTCTGGGTTTCATAAAAGATTATATTACTGTTCTGATTCTCCTTGACGTTATTTTTAAGATTTCCAAGTGCAGAAGGCAGGTTTAGAAGTGTCTGAAACATGCCATCTTCAAATCGGAAGTCTGCTATTTAATTATTTTTAGATTTTTATTGGGCACTCCTTGGGAACTGAATTATGATGAATTTGCTCAGATTATCATATAATTATCATTAATTTAAAGAAAAATTAAATACAGTTTATTCCTAAGAAAACTCTTTCTTGACTACTGTGCTATGGTGTTCACTTCTAAGTCAGTAAACCTAATGAATGCCACAAAAACAGATGTTTTAATAATTAGAATGCTTATAGGTCCTGAGATATGTTTTAAGATCTGACAGTTTTCAGATTAGAGAAACAGTACCAACCATTTTACTTTTCAGATGGCTCTTTTAAAATTGATGTACGACTTCAATTACAGTTAAACTTGGATGGTAAACATGTTTATCTTTAAAGAAGCCTGCCGGGAGGTAGCAGGGATTATTTTTTTTCACTAGACCTCTTTCACCACTTCTTTTTTTTTCACTTACACTGTAGAGGAAGTACCTTCCAGCAAAAATAATGCACATGGTACTGAGAGCAGAGATGGTAACAGCTGAAGATCAAGCTCATTTCGTAGGGAAAAAAAAAAATTTGTCAGAGCAGCATTCAGGATATCTGGCTCCCTCAGAGTTGTTTTCTTATCAGATTGATACCCTGGTTTCCCTCAGACCATGTTTTCTAATTTCTTGCCAGTCTTTTCACTCATATGTGGTCTTTAATAATCACGGACGATTTCATTGTGTTTTAGGATAAGATGCTTGATAGAGTTACATAACTCAGTAGAGAAAGAAAATCCTGGGTTTTGCCGTTGTCGTTATTTCAGCATTATTTTCACGTCAGGAGAGCTACCGTTCTCCTGTAGATGTGATGAGATGAAGTTCATCCCGATATTTTGGTATAAAGAAGCATCACCGGCAAAAAGGAAAGAAAGTCCGTTTCCTTTTTCAGTGTTTCAGGAGAAATCACATCTTGATCAATACCGAAGTACCAAGATATGAATGTCAAAAAACAAAACACAACAAAAAACAGCACGCACACACAAAGCCGCATCAGAAAACAAAACAAAAGCCCTATCCCCGCCTTTGCATCCCATGCTGGTACCTCGTGAACCAAAGAGCTGTATGGAATTCACATCTGGAATGTCTGAGATAATCTGCCGGGTGCTCTGCTCTTACAATGAAGAAATAAAATGGCTGTAAGTGTTTACTTCAGATGCATCTGCTCTACAGTGAAGCTCAGAAAATGAATGGACTTGTGGACGAGAACCACTGAGCCACCGTGTGTGAGGAGCTGAAATCTGAGCCACGTGCTGACCAAACCCATTAAATGAGCAGTGTGTTCTTAAGAGGAGCATGTCAGATGCCCCAGTTATATTGGAGTCAGTGTCCTGGTAAGTGAAAGGAGAATCAGAGTTGGGAATGACCACACAACAATGAACCGATCCGTTCTACCGAGCACCAGGCTCCGCATTGAGTTTGAGCCACGCGGCCTCATACCTGACCACGTTCACCGGATTCCCCTTTCTCACACCTGTTCTTGCCGTGGGCTCGTGTGTTGACCTCCTGTCATGGTAATGCCACTTCCGAGCCACCAGGGAAGCCCCCTTCATGTCCTGTGCCCACTAACTTTTGGAAAGTCAGAGTCTCTTTGTTTGAAATCCATGGGGAATTATTGGTAATATTTCACGTTGTTACAAATATCTCTCTATTTTTGAAAACTTTGGTCATAATTGCTATGGACACTAAAAAGAATAAAGGCATAGCTACGAAGAAGAGGAAACATAGAGGAAAAGTGCTACAGATCTAATGAGGTTCCCTGTGATTTCTTGGGTAGGAAATAATGTAGAAGAACAGTGGTGTGAGCAGCGCGAGTAGTGTGTTTAGTGCCCCAGCCACCATCCGGCCCCAGGCACCTTAGTATTATACTAAGGGTGTGTATTTCATAGTATTAATTGCTCCTTAGAAGATAATTGTAACACCATCAATGAGAGTTATAAACTGCATCATGGGTTACAGTCTATTATTTCACTTCTAAGGAGCTAACTGCCCACGACCATTCATCACAGCAAGTTTATTATGTCCACTCGAAACATTCGTATAAATGAATGAAGGTTGCTCCTTTTTCAGTGTATCACGAGCATTCTTTGTCAGATAGACAGAAAGCCATTCTGTCTGTGTTTAAGGATTCCTTATTCCCTCAGTTGTTCAAGGGTGAATAGACCATCCGCAAAGCTACCGAGAACGATAAAGAATAGCGGGGGCCCCAAGACTGATTCCATTTACTGGTTTAATTTTCTGACATCAAATTAAATGTCTGCCTTTATGGCTCCAACAACTTCTTCTTGTATTAAAAACAAAAAAGAGTCATGAAAATATTGAATCAATCACACTAATCAGGAAAAATGCTTCTCCCTTGAAGCAACTCTGTTCTGCTTAGTCCGTGTCACTGCCCGGTGGGATTTTCCACTTCCCGTCTCTGTCCTAAGAAACAGTCATCTTCTTAATGGAGGTAATTGTGTTGTTGTCACCGCAGACAGATCAGAAAACAGAACACTGTTTCCTGCTAGTAGGGGAAAAGAGGGTACAAAGCACGCCCCACTTGTTCTCCAGCTTGGCTACGGATTGGGTCATCCTGGAGCTTTAGTGCTGCGGCCCCCACAGTTCTGATTTAATGGGGACAGCCTGGGCACTGGCTGTCTGAGCTCCCAGGTGATTCTAAAGGCAGCAAGGGTTGAGAGCTACTGCTCTGAGGAACCTCACCTCATCACGGGTGTGTGCTCCAACGACCCCAGCGGTAGCAAGACTTTGATCAGGGTAGTGGGCACAGATGCTTTGGAAGAAAATAGACATACCTATGAAAAACACCTTATTTTATTATGGAAAAATGTTACCAGGGCTTTTAGGTGTCAGCATTACAAAGAGTTGGTACTGTTTTAAAAAGAAGTTACTGAATTCATAATTCTCACGGTAAAAATATCAGGTGAGATGGTTTTTCTAATCAATTCTTGACTGAAAATGAAATGTCATTCATTTTTATTGTGCGGTGGTAGCGGTCGCTTTGTTGACAGAACGTGATCAGAGCCTCTTCCTTTAGCCCGTCACAAATTATAAATGATAATTCATTCGACATTCAGGGTTTGCAAATCATTGGAATACCAGATTTCATCATGGACACTCAGTCATCACTGATGTTAAATAACAAAATCATCATCAGGAATCGCCATAAACAGTTCTGTGGCCGGGGCGGCGGGCCTTGACTCCGACTGCACTGTTGCCGTCTGGCGCCCCAGACAGGAGGTGGAGAGCAGCTTCGAGATCCAGCTCGTAATCAAGGTCCCGGTCAATCTTGTGTCAGCCGGAGAGGTCACACCCTGAGTTTATGCTTGTTTGTTTGTTTTTGTCGTGTCTAGTAGCTTTTCTTGACTTTCAAAGAAGTTAATTTTAAAAAGGACTTTAGGATAACAAGTAATAACTTTGAGATCACTTATAGTTTATCATCTAAGTTTTTCATTTAATTTTTTGATTGTGTAATAGTTTATAGTTTTCATTTTTTTAATTTATGAATCTGGACAACTTTAAACATGTTCAACGAGAATAGAACCGAACTAATGACTCCCCATGCACATATCACCCAACTCCTCTAGCAGTCAGCATTCTATCTCATGCCATCTATTCCTCCACCCACTCCCCCCACTGCTTCTTGATTTGTTTAATTGCTTTCTCCATTTTTAAAGTAAAAATTACAGACAACAAAATGCATCCATCTTAGCAGCACAGTTTTTGACAAATGGGTATACCTGTGTGACCTCTCTCTTTTCACAGGTAGAACATTTTCTCTTAGAAAAGGCTTCCCTCTCTTTACTCCCCAGCCTTCAGTGGCAGCCACTTTTCTTATGTTTTTCACCCTGGATTATTTTTGGCTTTTTCTAGCATTTCAGATGTGGGAGAATAGTCAGTATATGTTCTTTTGCTCAGCGCAAAGTCTATCAGATTCATCCATGTTGCTCTGTGGATCAGAATTTCATTCCTTTTCAGGCTGTGTAGTATTCAAGGAGAATGTGTGGGTTGGTTTGGTATCTCAGTGACGTCATAAAAGAGACAGGCTCCTTCCTGCCAAATTAAGTCGAGTCGTCTTTCTTGACGGAGGCATGCTTTGTCCGCTCGTAACATCTAAAGCATAAGAAAGGCATACGTTTAAAACATGTTGAAAATTTTAAACAACCCTCAAAAATAAAGTTAGCATTTGGATAAAAAATGAAGCAGTAATAAATAATATAATAATAAATGTGAATATATTAATGTCATTCATTTTAGAAATCTATAGGCAACCAGCATTTTAGTTTCATTTTTATGCCCTAACAATTGCTACTCAGAAGTTCGTTCTAAATAGTGAACAGATAAATGTGAGATTTCATAATCTGTTTTGTCATTTTTTTTTAGTATAATCAATCTAAATATAGTAAAGAAAAAAATTCTTTCTGCTTCTTTTTGGTCCCTAAAACAAATTGCTGGACACACTGCAGACACAGTCAGTGCTTTTAACTTGGCAATAAGAGATGGTGTGATTTGCTAACATATGACCAGCTAGCTAATTGCTGAGTGTAAGGCTGGGACTTAGAGTTGGGGGCATAGAGTTGCATGAGTGTTGTTTTGTTTAACCAACTATTGGTTTGAAAACTCCTGATTGCATTTCTTTTAATAGCCTATTATCTTCCTGTACACTGAAGGACCTCTTTTGAGTTCTTATTATTCTGTATTCAGAAAAGGGCTCCAATGAGACCTTGGAAGACTTCTGCATTTATTTTCCAGGAGTTAGCTTGCACTCATAATTAACTAATGGTCTTTAATGTGTCCATGACACAATAGCTACTGTGGTAAGTAACGGAGAACATTTGCACAGGGTTCCTGAGCTGACAGAGCTCAGACCTCCCTCTGGCAATTGACGTTCCTGTCACTGCCGTCTCTTGACACAGGTCTCCCCTGGTTTGCCAGCGTGTCGTGGGTCTCCTTTTTCACTCCACTCTGTCTTCTTTAATTGGATTTTCCTCCTGCTCTTAAGTGTAATTATTATTCAAGGTTTTTAAGAAGCAGCAGACTAGACATGAGAAAATAAGAATTCTAGTCTTGGATCCATATTTTAAACATTTATGGTGGATACCATTAAACCTCTCAAGCTGCAGTTTCTTCAGCTATAAAATGGGTGTTTCCATTTTCCCTTTGTTGATTGTGAGGGTTGTTGTCCCTGCCCACTGATAACTAATGTGTCCAGCATTCTCAACTCAACGTCTTTTTTAAAGCACCACGCAAATTCGAGGCATGGCACTTGCTGTGCTCTCTGCAGACCCTCAGCAGGTAGTCTTCGGCCTTCTCTTGCTTCTCTGCCCCTTGCACACCTGCACACACATTGTTCTGTCTAAACTCCTGTAATGTGTCGATAAGTCATTTCCCCCGAAATCTTTTCAGTCCCAGTGAAACTTCATTTCCGTATGAAGCTTACATTAGTTTGTCTGATCTGCTCGATACACCTAAATCTTTCCGGCTCAGTCTGAAAGTTCCATTATATATTTATCTAGATGTAAAAACCTCTTGGTTCTCAAATACAAATAGGATATTGGACTGGCCAAAAAGTCCATTCGTGTTTCCCATAAGGTGTTATTAACCAAGCGAACTTTTTGGCCAACCTACTACTTATACTAAATAAATTTAATTAATTTAATGTTAACTCAAAGCACAAGTGGTATCTAATTTGAGAGAAATTTTGTTTGACAGGGTTTTGGTAAACGTATTGTTTTTAAATGTAAATTTTCATATTTCCAATTCTTAATTGTAGCCTTTTTCTAAATACCCTTCTCTAAGAACAGGAATTGGGGCTCTGGAGAAATGACTAAGTCATGGTTTGGGGTGAAGAAAATACAGGAGAGTCTGGACCTGTGAGCGTAACATCATTTCTGGGGGCATCTTTTCTACCATCAGTCTAAGCATGGGAAAGTATCGGGCAAATCCAAAATAAGAGCCAGTCTACAAAATAACCGAGCAGTGTTCATCGAAAGTGTCAGACTCATGACAGATGAGAAAGGACAGAAATTGTCGCAGGCTGAAGGAGAGGAAGAAAAGACAATTAATGAGGGTCCTGAGTCGACTCTTAGAGCAGAAAAAGGCATGAGAAGGAAAACACGGGTAAAACTGGAATAAACTCTAATACTTATTTACGAGTACTGCTGCTGCTGCTGCTGCTGAGTCACTTCAGTCGTGTCCGACTCTGTGTGACCCCATAGACGGAAGCCCACCAGGCTCCCCCGTCCCTGAGATTCTCCAGGCAAGAACACTGGAGTGGGTTGCCATTTCCTTCTCCAATGTGTGAAAGTGAAAAGTAAAAGTGAAGTCACTCAGTCGAGTCCGACCCTTAGTGAGTACTACACAAAGCTTATTACCTGGCTTTGAGAATTGGCTTTGGTTATATAAGATGCTATGATTAGACTGGATGAATAGTATATGAGAAAGCTCTTATGCCATTTTTGTAATTTTTCTATAAGTCTAAGGCTCTTTCAAGGGAAAAAATATACTTCTATGTGTTGTGTGTGTATATATATATATGTTTATTGATACATCTTAATTCAAACCTGACCTATCAGACTTGCCCAAGTTTCATTGCATAAATATAGAAAGATTTCACTTACGGTTTGGGATGTATTTGGGTGGACAGCAGATGGCTTCTACTGTGATAGGGGCTCCCTTGGATTGTTCAGAATTTTCTCATGGAATTGGATAATGTTATTTGACCTGTAGATCCATGGAAATATTTATTAATGTGCCCTGTCTCTCATTTTGCTCCTAATGTATGCACAGTTCACATCCACGTTGCTATATTCTATTCAGCCATAATTCATTAAGTCTGCTCCACGTTGCCATCTGTGCAATAACTTTAAAAGTTTTCATTAAAATGTAAAAAATAAGCCTCATTATTGAGGTAAAAAATGCTTCAGTAGATGAGTTCAACTCAAGTTAGAAACATATCTGCCAGACTGGACCAGTTCTCAACTTTTCATCAGTTACTCTGACAATCATCCATCCCTTTGGAGAAACATCTGGGAAGAAGTCTGAGATCCTTTGATTTTCTTCCTTTCCCCCATAAGTTACATTTTCTGAAATCCAACGTTTTGGAAATGACTGGCTATCTTCTTGAGAAAAATGTGAAGTTCCCCCTTCCCTTTAACATCCTGAGGTCACCTATCTGTCTCCATAAGTTTTAAACATAGTGGTAATTTCAGGGCTATACTAAATTTTAGAGGGAAACCAATGAAACTCAGGTAGATGCATTGCATAAGGTCACAGTTATTTTACAGGCAAATTGAGAAAAATGCTATTTCTTTTCATTATCGAAGCAGTCATTAATATATTCACCAGACATTCTTACTTGGTCCTCAACACCGGAGGTAAAACAATGAAAAGACATGATCCTTTTTCCCCAGAGAGCCTCCCATCTTGTGAGAAGGGAGCAAAGAACAGGTTATAATGGAGCCTAGAAGGAGAGTCACAATAAAAGCCTTCATTCAGGAGTGGCCCTTTGTGCCAACTGAGAAGGTCAGGAAAATCCAACACAGATTTCATCTGTATTTTCTGTCACAGCTTTATTAGTCAATGAAAAAGGAACTCTGCGGTCTACATGGGTCTGAGCGGTGACTGATAATGCTGCCTTCAATTTCTGATATTTTTCCCGAGGACCTTTGCCTGGAGGCTGACTTCAGGTGACGTCTGCCGGCCCTTTCTGCGGTGTGTGTGGTCCTCTCTGACCCTGGCGCTGAGCCCGGCTGAGGGCCTGTCTCATCCTCCTTCAGAATCTTGTCTGCACACACTTTCAGTCACATTGCCTTGCGTTGATCAGCTCTAGCCACTCCCTAAAATTGCAGATTACACACACACACACACACAGACACATTTTCCCCCCTACTTTTTGGTATTTTTCTACTTTTTTTGTCATTTTTTCTATGTTATGCAGCATGTGGGATCGGATGGAACCCGTGTTCCCTGCCATGGAAGTGCAGGGTTTTAACCCCTGGTCCTCAGGGAAGTAAGTGCCCCTAAGATTACAGGTTCGTTCACTTTTTACCTGCCAGTGTTCTGTGTCCCCTATGAGAACCTCCGTGTCTGTACACTGTGATGACCTGGAAATGGCCCAACTAGACATTCTTTAGTAAATATTTGTTCAAATAATGAAAGCTAGCTGAAACTCCAATACTTTGGCCACCTCATGAGACGAGTTGACTCACTGGAAAAGACTCTGATGCTGGGAGGGACTGGGGGCAGGAGGAGAAGGGGACGGCAGAGAATGAGATGGCTGGATGGCATCACCGACTCAATGGACATGAGTCTGAGTGAACTCCGGGAGTTGGTGATGGACAGGGAGGCCTGGCGTGCTGTGATTCATGGGGTCGCAAAGAGTCGGACACGACTGAGCAACTGAACTGAACTGAACTGAGGCATCAGCTGATACCCACTGTTGGTCAGTTTAAAGTGAAATACTTTCTCTTGAAAATTTCCTCCATGGAGCCGACACCAACAATTTGAAGTCAGAGCTTCAGTGAAGTGATTTTTCAGGGCCCACACCAGTCCGGAGTCACCCTTCATCCTTGTTCTGCTCCCCTCCTGAGCATCCTAGAGGCAGCAGAGTGTACTTTCATCGGTTTTCAGTCTCACTAATATTCACTAGATATTCTCTTAAAAGGTAGTCCTACAAAAATCAGCTGTGAACAAATTTTACTGTAGCTATTTTTTAATAGTACAAGGTAGTATATCTTCCAGTTACTTTTCTGATACATTCAAAGCAAGTTTAAAAATAAACCCTATAATGAATTTGAATTGAATGCAGTACAAGTACTTCTTTGGCAGAGGTTTTTTGGCAGAGAAAATATAGTTTGTGGGACTGCTATTAATTTGATGATATTATGCACATTTTTTGTTTCCCTGTTAAATTATATCTTATTAAATTAGATAAAGAAATGTGCATGCAACTGGAAATAAAGTCAAACTGACAGTGTTGTTTTTTTTTTAATGTTTTTGAATATTCCCCTGTATCTTGCTTAACAATTTTCAGCTTTTTCCTTAAGTTTTTTACGCTCTTACATATCAGAGGAATTCAGTCAGTATTTTTTTTTTTTTTCAGAATTTGCACTGAAAGTTCAAAACACCAACTTTCAAGGGTACTGAGATAACCAGTAGTTTTTGTGAACACTTTAGGGAAACTTAAATAATCAGATTTTGACAGACAAGGTGAATTTTATGCCCATAGGGTTTGATTCTAAAAATAATAAATTTAATTTAGAAATCAATAGTTCAAAATCAAAGGAATTTGATGCTTCTGTTGCAAAATTCAGCAGGCACCATTCTTAAGCATGCATTGCCTCAGTTTTCAAATCTTTAGAGTGGGATGATAATAGAACCAGGCTGATAGCATCGCTAGTGATCTTAAGAGTTAAGACATGGAAAAGCATTTAGGTGATTTGGCACAGGTTAGGCACTAAATAAATATTTGTGCAGCGAGTGGGTTTTCCAATAAATTTTGCAATAATTTTTCTTGTTGTTAGTATTATTATCATTAAGTAGCTTCCCCAAAGTTTCACAGATAGTATGAGATAAAGATCCGAGTGTGAATGTTAGATCTGATATTTTGTAACTGTGTGACCATGGACTAGTTACAAAGAATAAAGTTCAGTTTGTCTACAGTGAGTGAAAACAGGAGTACCCTTCAAAAAGTATGAGAATTAAATAAAACAATGAATGTCAAAAAAGGAAGAAATTGAAAAGAAATGCAAATCAAAACTGCAGTGAAATAGCACCTCACACTGGTCAGAATCACCATCATCAAAAAATCTGCAAACAATAAATGCTGGAGATGTGTGGAGAAAAAGGAACCCTCTTGCACTGTTGGTGGGAATGTAAATTGAGACAGCCACTATGGCAGACAGTATGGAGATTCCTTAAAAAAACTAGGGATAAAACTACCATGTGACCCAAGGATCCCACTCCTGGGCGTGTACCCCGAGGAAACCAAAATTGAAAATGACTCGTGTTCTCTGATGCTCATTGCACTATTTACAGTAACTGGGACATGGAAGCAACCTAGATGTCCAGAGACAGATGAACGGATAAAGAAGCTGTGGTCCGTACGGACAATACAATGTTCAGTTCAGCTCAGTTCAGTTCAGTCGCTCAGGCGTGCCCGACTCTCTGCGACCCCATGAATCACAGCACGCCAGGCCTCCCTGTCCATCACCAACTCCCAGAGTTCACTCAGACTCATGTCCATCGAGTCGGTGATGCCATCCAGCCATCTCATTCTCTGTCGTCCCCTTCTTCTCCCACCCCCAATCCTTCTCAGCTGTAAAAAAGGAACGCATTTGAGTCAATTCTAATGAGGTGGGTGAACCTAGAGCCCATTATACAGAATGAAGCCAGTCAGAAAGAAAAAAAAAGATCGTGTACAAACACATATGTATGTAATCCAGGAAGATGGTCCTGATGAACCTGTGTGCAGGGCAGCGATGGAGCCAAAGGCACAGAGAACAGACCTGTGGACACAGCGGGGGCAAAGAGGGCGGGACACGTGGAGAGAGTATCACGAACCACGGACACTCCCGTGTGTAAACCAGAAGCCAGTGGGGATTTGCTGAGTGACTCAGGGAGCTCAAACCCGGGGCTCTGTGATGACCTCAAGGGCTGGGATGGGTTGGGGAGGGATGGAGGCTCTAGCGGGACCAGACACGTGCGTACCTAGGGCTGACTCAGGCTGATGCGTGGCAGAAACCAGCACGATATTGTAAAGCAATTGTCCTTCGACTAAAAATAAATTAATTAAAAAAAAAAATAAGAGTCAGTCATAACCAACTGAGAGGGAGCCACCGTCTTTCTTCCTGTGATTTGCCTCGCGGCCTCCAGTGAGGACGCCAAGACCCTCCACCCCGTCAATTAGTAACTGTTTTCTGAATGTGTCTGTTCAGACTGGCACTGGTTTTTCTTTAATTCTGTGAGACTGGTTTCTATGCCAGCCCATGTAAACCTACAGATGATATGTATATTTAAATATATATATACACACACTTGCTTTTCTAAATTGCAACAACTCCTTTTTGAAATAAAATACTACTGTAAGAAATAGCTTTCTTTCCTCCTATTCCTGTTTTGTTTTAAAGAGAGGAAGGAATTCCACTGGTTGGTTCCTGAAATCATTAAAGTTTAAGTGTCCTGATAGGAGATCATTCATCATCATTCTGTTGCAAAAATGTACTCCAGCTTCCCACCTCAGAGGGAGAGTGGGCGTGTGAGGAGGTTTCTGAGGTTGTGGATAGGTAGCAAATTCAAAAGCTTAATAAAGAAATTCTACCAAAAAAGTCTGAAGTCCAAGCATCCTCCAAACACGGGATAATCCTACCAGCACTCAGCACACGGCGATGCCACCTGATACCTTCACCCACCGCCCGTCCTCCTGAGCCTGGACCAGGTCACTGCCCCCGATACTGTCCCACGTTTGAAGCGCTCGTCCCTGTCCCTGCTGGTCCTTGGAAGGGGCTCATCCTTTGAATTCATTTACTCTTTGAATTCATCTGTTCATTTACACTTTGTGACTCACAGGAATGACCGTGATTTGTTTTTTTTTTTCAACGTTCTTTTAGTCATTGAAACATCTACATTCCAAGCTATTCTGGTAGAGGCTTGGTGACGAATTCATCCAGGAAATAGCTCATTTTATTTTCAAATGGCTCTCAGCTGGAGGACTGCAGATGGTGACTGACGGGTTGGCATGTGTGCCCTCGGATGTCCAGACTCACTGAAAGCATCAGCGGGTCTGGATCCGATGATCCTCTAAGTCACTGAAGTCTAAACCATCTGTAAACAGCTTTGAACACACCTCCCCATAGGTGTACATAGGTATATGCTATAACATAGCATAACATCTATGTATTTTAAAGGCATACCATGGTAGACCTCAATAAGGTATTACACTGTAAAATAAAAAGAGCATAACATAGCATATTTAAAAGGAGTAAGGTATCACCTCTTTTAGTGAATAATTTATTGAGCAGCTGTTTTGTGCCAGGTACCATCCTAAGTGATGAGTATTCAGCACTGAACAGGACAAGCTTTGATATTTCAAGGAGCGTGTATTTTAGTGGGTAAACAGTAAATATGTAACAGTGCCAGTGATAAGTCTTTGGAGAGGAAATTATGGTATGTTGTTAAGAGAGGGATGGGAACCGAAGTATCATTTCAGCTAAGGCATTCAGAAACACTGGGCAAAGACCTCGGTAGTCAGAGGGGAAGAAGAAGAGTATTTGCTATAACAGGGGGGGAAAGTACAATACCTTGAGACACTGAGGTGAAGGTAAAATTGACAGAATTCATTTAACAGCTAATGAGACACCGAGCTTCCCCAGCGGCTCGGCAGTAAAGAATCTGCCTGCAGTGGAGGAGCCGCAGGAGATGTGGGTTTGATCCCTGGGTCCAGAAGATCCCTTGGAGGAGGAAATGGCTACCCATGGGATTTTCTTGCCTGGAAAACCCCATGGACAGAGGAGGCTCACGGGCTACAGTCCATAAGGTTGCAGAGTCGGACATGACTTAACAACTGAGCACGCAATGAGACGCCATTAAGATGAATGAGGGCATATCTGCGTTTCGCATAGTCTTCTAATATCTTTGAGTTTTGAGCTGCTTGTGTTATCCGATGGGCTTGTCATTGTTTTAACTTCAAAATGTAGCTAACAGAACTTGTACCGGGAATATGAGAGACTACCAGCTGTCCCACTGTTCTCTTTTATTCACACACACACAAAAAAAGTGTTTTCAGATCATGTATATTTCCTACGGAGCCGTGAGAACAGCCTGCTGTTAAATATGTTGTATACGGGTCAGTTGAGGTACGACTTCAAGTCTTTGAAATGACAGCCGTGAATTTTGATTAGGCAGGATTATTTTATGATAAAACACAGAGGTAGCTATTAGAATTTTACATTTGGTAGTTTATTATACAATATTAATAGCAAAAGAGACATAGAAGGCAAGGATCAGGTCTTTTGAAGTTATCAGCGTATCACAGTGAAACCCCGGAACCAGAAATACACCGGAGCTTCAGCTTATTAATAACGGCCTCGCACAGTTCAAGCAAATGTCAGACGATCATTTGGGTTAGTGTACAAATCTCCTATTAGGTCGTCAGAATTCCCTGTTATGTAACACACCTGTCTTCAAAAAGAGCCCTGTGGATCCTGGAAGAAAACTGAATTGCTTGCACTTATCTGGCCAGTTCAGATGGTCAGAGAGGCCCTAACAAAGTCAAAACAGCCCAGACTTCGAGGGGACAGCGCTGTAACACACTGGCATCGCACCTTTTCCCCCTCTGTTATATCAAGTACTTTCCTTCATCCCCTCTGATTATTGAGGTCTTTGCTCAGTGCTCCTGAATGCCTTAGCTGAAATAATACTGCAGAAACACACTGGCTTGCATTGTGTACAGTTTGTGTACGTCAGGTCAGAATGGGAAAAGTCTGAACGAGGAAGTGTTTGTCAAGCGCGCCCATAAACACTGGGGCTCAGATTGCTTTTAGATGCTGCTGTATTCGCTGTAACGTTCTGCCGACAAAGTCAGAACCTTTATGCACCGGAAGAGTTTGCCAAACAGGGAGTGTTGATGGATGGTAGTGAAGATGGAGTGAAGATCATGGTTACCATTTTTTTTTAAAGTCACAAATAGCTCTTGCCGATTCTTCATTTTTTATTTCCGTTATTGTACTTTTCAGCTCCAGAACTTCTAGTTGGTGACTATCTTAGTTTTTTCTGGCTGCCATAAAGAATATCATAGACTGAGTGACTTAAACAACCAAAATTTATTTCTCATAACTCTGGAGGCTGGCAAGTCAGAGATCCAGGGGGCACACAGCTAGGCTTTATTCCTCAGCATCTTCTCTTGACTTGGAGACAATGCTCTTTCTCTGAGGGTTCACGTGCCCTCTTCTCCGTGCCCATATGGAGAGAAAAGGAGAGAGAGGACTGTCTGGTTTCTTTTCACACAAGGGCGCTGACCCCACCAAGAGGCCAGGATCAGTAGGGACCTCGGAGGCTGGCTGCCGTGTCGAGCGCCTGACTGGCCACAGGTCACCAGTTCTGCATTTCCTAGTCCATCCATCCACTCCAGTTCATTCTTTCTGTTGTAGCCATTAGCCGAGCCTTGTGCAAGTGACAGCTTTATATATTTTACTTACATACTTACAGCGTAACCGCTGGGAGTAGACACTTCATTGTTTCCAGTAGGATTTCAGCCTGACCTCTGCAGGCTTGTCTGGGATAGACCATTGATAATAATGTGACAACCTGCAGTTTGGGCGTACGTGTGTGCTCAGTCGTTTCAGTTGGGTCCGATTCTTTGCAACTCTATGAACTGTAGCCCGTCAGGCTCCTCTGTCCATGGGATTCTACAGGCAGGAATCCTGGAGCGGGTTTCCATGCCCTCTCAGTGGATCTTCCCAACCCAGGGATCGAACCAGCGTCTCTTATGTCTCCTCCCTTGGCAGGCGAGTTCTTTACCACTAGCACCACCTGGGAAGCTCCCCTAATATACTAGGAGTCCCTTAAGAACAGGATTTCTGTCTAACTTATTTTTTTATCCCCAAAGCACCTAACAGTACCTTGCATGCAGCAGGCAATCAATTGATATTTTTGCAACAAATTAAATTAGTCACCAATGAGTATTCAGAGGACTACAGCCCTTACATAGACACAGATCTTCATATTTGCAAGTGTATAGGGCTATAAAAAGATAGATATGCATCTTAGAACATCCCATAGAAAATATTCAATTAAACAAACATAAAGCTCTGCCACGCTGTCAACACAAAGGGCTACAATACTGTTTCTGATGAATGTCTTCTCCTAGCCAATTAGAAAAACTAGAGACGTAGTTTCAGTTGTGAAATTTTCTAGTTTGATGCATAGATTCCTATTTCCATAGTCTACATAGACAAGTGGTACAAAAGACAAACATACAACTTGCTCTCTTTTATTAATATTTGACCTTTAATTTGAGCTCATAGCCACAATTTACATAAAGGTGGCAATTCAGAGTATAAAGTCTTATGTTTCTTTGGTTTGTATCTAAAGAAAGGCATACTGGAGACAGATTGTACACATTTTAAATTATAGTTTGCCATCAAACATAAAGGCATTTAAACTATAGGTTCAGTTCAGTTCAGTTCAGTTCAGTCACTCAGTCGTGTCTGACTCTCCGCGACCCCATGAATCACAGCACGCCAGGCCTCCCTGTCCATCACCAACTCCCGGAGTTCACTCAAACTCATGTCCACAGAGTCGGTGATGCCATCCAGCCATCTCATTCTCCGTCGTCCCTTTCTCCTCCCGCCCCCAACCTTTCCCAGCATCAGAGTCTTTTCCAGTGAGTCAACTCGTCGCATGAGGTGGCCAAAGTATTGCAGTTTCAGCTTTAGCATCAGTCCCTCCAATGAACATCCAGGATTGATCTCCTTTAGAATGGACTGGTTGGATCTCCTTGCAGTATACATTCTGGTTATTGTAAGGTCGAAACAGCCCAGTGATGCTGAATAAAAGAATCCAGACTCCAAATAGATAATGTAACTGGCTTTACTGGCCAGGCGCCCCCGGGCGAGATCCCCGGACCTAACAGAGCGAAGTGGGGGAAGTCTGCAGCGAACAAAGGCAAGAGGCAACTTACATAACTTTAGGCAAGGTTTGGAGTGGCGTCTCTCATAGGTCAGTTAGCCGGGGGGCAAGACCGGGTTGGTTGCCCGATCTGCTCAAGGTTGTGCTGACACAGCGGAATAGTTCTTGCTGTTTCTGGACGGGAGGTTAGGAGGGGGAGGTTAGGAGAGGGTTGATCTCCACCAGGACACTCCAGTAGTGGGGGAGGGAATGAGAGAATGGAGCACAGTAGTCAGAGTCTGGCCAGGCTTTTTCCCGCCGGCGGGAAAGGGAAGAGGAGAAGGAGAAGCCAAGATGGCCACCGGGGTCCAGCCTTACAGTTATACCTTCCGTGATTATATATTGGAAGCTAATCAGTCAACAAATGTTTGCATGTATTAATATCATTCAGTAACCTCTTCGTGGTTCAATATAGAGCACTCCTGGGTGACTGATGAAACCCCAGCTACCAAACTATTGATGCAAAGTAAAAAAGACCTATAAAGTTTATCAGACCTCATTCAATTCACTGAATAAGTGAGATGTAGTATTTGTACAATTGAAGTTTTTAAAGACACAAGTGAGGAGACTTGAACTTTCAGAGTAGTAAGAGATCATTTTCATAGAAAAAGCATTTGAGCTGGACTTTACATGGCAATGAGAGAAATTTAACCGTTGGAAGTGGTCAGTGGGAGAATTCCAAGGCTCAGAGACATCAAGTTCTGTATTGATCATGTAATGGTTCAGTCTGATGAAGAATAGGAAATTTATAGAAGAGTTTAGGTACTACAGAAGACAGCAGACTAAGAGATTAGAAAATGCCATCTTAATTGGCACTTAGAAGGTAACTGGCTTTTGGGGAACTGTTATTACTATTAAATTGTCAGCAGAGATTGCAAGTCATTATCGAACCAGTGAAGAGAGAACTGAGGTGCAATAGGAAGTGGAGATTGTAGAGACTGATGCTAGAAAAGACTTGAAAGGTAAGGCTGTGTGTTGCAAAGATGCAAGCCCGAGGGTAGGAGTTTTTAGAACAAAGGAGCATTTGTAGACGGAGTTGAGTATGTAGAGATGGAGCGATTAAAGACAGATAACAGGATAATTGATGGTGCAAGGTCTGGGAGGAGGAGACTTCAAGAGCATCTCTGGAGGACTTTTCTTTGGCAAGCGTGGAGGAAGGGGGCAGCCATCTCTTCCTCTTGTCAGGGAAAGTGGAGAGTAGATGAATGGTTTGAGGAAACCAAAGGAGGGAAACTGAGACAGCTCAAGGAAAGATGGCCTTGATCTCAGTCAACTTAGAGGCTGATACAGAAATTGGGAGGTCGAGAGGGGGGAGATGACTTGTTTAAAAAAAAAAAACAACAGTCCGGAAAGAAACAAACAGACTGCAAACAGTTGAGGATGGATGCCCTTCATTTACCTTGAATACAATCAGCATTTTTTTTCCCCCCTGACTTGCACTGGTAACCTTGCTGCCACGTGGAAAGGAGAACTTTGCATAACGGCAGAAGTCCAGCACCATCTTTAAAGCAGATCACAAATTCCACCGTACTGGGGCAAACATTATTCAAAATGTTCACAAGCTACTTGTCTTCTCTCAGCAATTCTGCTTCCTAGCCAGTCATCCGTGGCTTAATAGGATCAGGTAAAAGTACTATCATTATCAGATATTTTTTAAAAAACAGCAGCTCATGTCCTGCCATTAACTGGTAAGTGATTTCATTCTACATAAACAGACTATTGGGCATCCAAAATTAGCCAATCTGGTCAGAATGTAAGTTTGTTGTTGTTGTTGTAGGCTCTCAGAGTGTGAAACATGATGGACCCACCCACCCACTCACTGATCCATTTGTTCATTTATCCGTCACAGTGGAGGTGCTGATGAGGGTCAGGGATTGTAGCGTCATAGAGAAAGAGGAGAAAAAGCCTGTGTATCGCTGAATCCAGGGAGTTTACCGTGTGTGGCCTTTAACAGATTATCTTCTTTATTCATAGGCCGCACAAATACCAATAACATGGACTTATTAGGGATGATTTTCCTTTTAAAAGAAATCCTGCTTTGGCAGATAATTAACAAAGAACATTAGAGCGTGAGTTTGGGAAAGGCAGAGATCGATGGGTCCAGATCTATCTTGAGTATGAATGGGGCTAGAAAATACATATGACACTCCAGTGAGTGACTGACTCTTCCGTCTACTGATCTCCCTCAAAACCATGAGTGTCCTTGAATGGCGAGTTGACATTAACGTGACCAGTGATTAACTGAGTCACCAATACTTTTTGACACATTTTTAAACATTTTGTAAAACCTGTTACTCTGACCCATAAATCATGGTAGAAAAGGGAAACACATTGGCTGCTCTTGGCCAATTTTTTCCCTTTAATTATTAAGTTGGCAAAGTCAAAGGCACAGAAACCGTCAAAATACATGGTAGAAACTTTGCACCCCGTGCAGGGGACCAGCAGATCCGCTTCAGGGACTGACGGGAGGGCTGTGCGAGGAGGTCGTGGGGCAGAGCGTGTCACACCCTTACCAGGTGCCCGTCACGCTGTTAAACTCCCCGGCTCGCTTGGCCCTTTAAAGCCCTTTGATTTGGTGCTGATATTTTGAATCATCTCCATAAACTCTCTGATTGATGCTTTGTTAAATAACAGGTGAGTAGAAGAAATGCTGGGAATTGGTGGATCGGCCGTGGGTGGGGACCGAAATAGAGGCTGGGGACAGGGAGAAAGAGCCAGCCGGAAGCAGGAAGCTCGGTTCCATCTTTAGGCACTGGCTTTAAAAGCCAATTTCATTCACTGGATGAGTGACTTCAAGTGGCCGTTTTCTAGCGCCGATGCTAATGAGAACCTGACAGTCAAGATCCAGATTTAGATCCTGATGATGGCTCTTCTCGGCCTGCACATAGCTCGAAACAGCTCAATCTTGACCAAGGGAAGGCGTGGAAAGCTTCCCTTCTGGGTAGTTGAGTTTTTAGAGGAAATTGCCTAAAGTAGAAATGAATTTGTCACTCTTCCTTTCCTGAAAGAAGGAAATTGAGGCAAAGCTAAGAATAATACCTATTATCTAACTCTTAAAGCGGCATGGTATTTGCTAACTGAAATTACAGTTTTATTAATAACTGCAAAATTATTTATGTAAAAAAAGAGACTGGCGCAAATAATTAAGGCATCTTTTAACGAGGATACTCAAAATGCCCCTAAGATCTGAAGGAAAAAATGCCTTTGTGATTCTAAAGACATGAATTGGAAGTTTCCTGGCTGATACCATAACTTATTTCCAAATCACAGTGGAGGGAAACAATTATCTTAGATTACCAGAAAGTTCACATAATTTCCTAGAACCCAGTGAAAAACTCTGATGTGAATACAATGTTCTGTATCTTACGTAACTTATTTAGGAGAAAAAGAATTTAATTGTGAGATGTTTCTTGAAGAATTTTCTTTTATAGTTTCTCTTTACTGTTTTCTGACTAAAATATGCCTGTTAGTGTCATCAATACAAAATCAACATTTTCTGTAAACAGTTATTAAGAATTAAAATTATTATATATGCAGCCAGCTAAATTAAAAGATAGTTTTCAGATAATAGAGTGTTTTAATTTTAAATATAAATGCATATTTTAGAGTTTTTAATTTATAAGTAATGTGTTTATCTTGGTGCAGTTTGGAAAAATGTTTAATATTCTGTCATAATCTATAAAAAGATGCAACAGAATATGTTGGTTTTCTTACTACTCATCCTAAGAGGAGGCATGCAAATATTATTCTGTATTGAACTAGGCCTATAGAAAGATAGTTTTTAAATAATTTTATTAGACCCAGAATTCATGCATATGTGTTTCAACGTCTGTCTATATATATATATAGCCATTCTTCATCATTAATTCTATAAAATGCAGTTAGCTGTTTGTGTGCTAAATCTCTTACGGTCAGGTAAGCTATTATTTCTTATTTTGGATATGTTTTCAGGGGAGAGAGGAATAACGAAGGGAAAAAATGAGCTGTTTTTAAATGCTGTTCTGAGCTTAGAAAATTTCATTTTTTGGGAATATACCCACTGTGGGCAGCTTCCGTGATGTCTCCATTGATCCCTGCTTCTTAGAAGGGGCCTTGGGTAGCCCCCTCTCCTGGATGTGAGCCGGATTGACTGACTTCTTTCTAGCAAATAGCATATGGCAGAAAGAATGGGCTGTCCCTTTCGAGATTTGGATAGAAATGGGCAGTGGCTTCCATTTGAACCCTCTCTTGGATCTCATGCTAAGGAAGCAAGACAATATTTTTCAAGCAGCCCTGGGGAGAGTTCTGTGTGGTCTGGCCAAAAACCAAGACCCTCCATCCAACAGCTCCCAAAGAAGTGAGGAACCCAGCTCACGAGACCCTGAGGCCCACAGGCAGCCACGTGGGTGAGTTAGGTCTTGAGACATCACAGACCCAGCCAGCATTTCACTGTCACCTCCTGGGTTAGTAGCTAAAAACACAAGACTCTCTGATAAATCAGAATTTCAGTTAAACACCGGTAAATTTTTTTAGTATAACTGTGTCCCATGCAATGTTTGAGGCCCAGTTAAACTGAGACATTATTTGTTATTCACCTGCTGATGCTCAAATTTAATCTACATTTCATCTGGCAGCACTAGAAATGAGACACCTTGTACTGCAAGCATAGCAAAGTCATGATGCCATTCCTGACCCATAGAAGCTGTGAGGTTAGAAACTGCCACTTTAAGGTGTGAAGTTTGGGGCTAATTTGTTGTGCAACAACAGATAACTGATCCATTCACTAATGACTGGATGAGGGTCCTGACAAGTTGATTGATCGGTGTTTTAACTGGTCTCTCAAATGCAGAACCAGTAGTGATGCTTTCCCGTAGGCCTGCCTCACTAGGAGGTGACCTGGTTTATTGCTCTGGAGACAGGAAAGATATATTATTTGCATTTAAACGCTATTGACTGAAACACAGCTTTTGAGAGACAACCTGCCTAGCCCATTAGAGAGATGTTTGGAAAAGCTATATAAATAATTTTGAAATTTTAATTTCCAAACTAATTCACCCCTTTAAAATACTGTGGTCAACAAAAATTAATAGGATGATGCCAGAGAGAGAGGGTTTGTTGGTAAAACAAAAATACAAAAAGTGTATTTTGTAGCTATACACTTTTGAAGCTACATTTTTGTAGCTATAACTTTTAAAGCTATGTGGATATTTTATACACATAACCATACTATATGAGGCACATTACCCGTCAGTTACACAGATAATCAGATAAGCAGAGGGGAGCCTCTGATCTGAATTTTCTCTTTTCTCTCCCTCCACATCTAACCAGTCACCAAGTACTATCAGGCCATTCTTTGCAACATTTCTCAACTCCTTCCCTTCCTTCTCTTATTTTTTGCTTTCACCCAAAGAAGACCTATTAATTCCACCTGTCTCACCACCACGGTCTTCTAACTGGTCTCTTTGCCGGACTCTGCAAACAGAGTCCATGTTTGCATAATATTGCAGTCATCACATCAGTCCCACACTCTAAAAGCTTTGTCTGTGTTGTTATTTAGTTGCTAAGTCCTGTCTGACTCTTTGTGGTACCATGGACTGTAGCGCGCCAGGCTCTTCTGTACACGGGATTTCCCAGGCAAGAATACTGGAGTGGATTGCCATTTCCTTCTCCTGACTCAGGGATCAAACTCGAGTCTCCTGCATTGGCAGGTGGATTCTTTACCACTGAGCCACCAGGAAAGCCCCTAAAAGTTTGACTTCTTTCCTGTAAACTAGACAATGATTTCAGCTAAAAGAAGGTATTTCCATAGGAAATCTGATTATCATTCTTCTCTGTGATAATTCTTTTATGACATCATTTTTCTTTCTCCTGGGATCTGTCGCCTTGCACCCCAGAAGATAGTAAGCATGTTAGATGTCCCAACTCAGTATTTTCAGTTCTGTGTTGTAACCAAATTGAATGTCTATCATAATATATTGTTAATATATCATCTTAATGACACATCCTAATTATGTTAATTTTCCTGGTGGGAAGCAAAAACTTTGTATGATGTGGTAATAAATCCTTTTTAAATGGGCAGATAAATGTGTCAGTGGCTTCTTTTTTCTTATTTAGTGACTAAAAATATATAAAAGATAATACTGTTCAATCTAAAATGTATTTTTGTGTCATGTTGTAAGACTGATTTATTGGTCCAAGGGTAGAAATTTTCAATAAATTTAAGAACCTGCATTAATAAACATCTGGGTAACTAAAAAGATACTTCAAGCCTATTGAAAATAAAAATATTATATTTATTCACAAAGATATTCCCCCTCATGAATGAATGTTTCCTTTCAAGCCATCACGTCCTGATGTTATATTAATTAGAATTATGTTCGGCAACAAGTGACAGACCTAAACCACAGCGCCCTGAGCAAAGTTGAAACGTCTTCCTCCCTCGGCAAGTGAAGTAGATTCGGGCAGTCAGGACGGGCAGGGCAGCTTCATGGAGCCAGAGAGTCAGCGTCTCTGTACAGCAGTTGCCCCATTGGTGGTTTGTTTTTGAGATGCTCCTGCTCCAAGGTGGCTCAGGTAGGTCCAGCTGGTCCCTGCACCTGGGAGGCACCCAGAAGAAGGGGGACAAAGCAGTCACATCCTTTTCCCATAAGGACATTGTGATGCTCTGCCTGTGTGTCACGGTAAAGCTTAGCCCCATGATGTGTCTGGTCCAAGGAAAGGCAGAGAATGTGACCTCATAGCCGGAAGACAGTGTCCCAGTTAAAATTTGATGATGTCATACACACATGTATATGGTTGTTTATAATGAAGGTTTATGTAACATCTTTATCTTAAGGTCAATTTGTTATAGATTTTTAAATATATATATATATATATTCTATGAGTGAGGGATGGAATACAGTTGAAGCAATAAACTACAGAGAGATGCTCCTGGGGTGTGTGTGTGTGTGTCTGACAAATTCAGAAATATTTTGCAGAAGAAAAAGGTTGCAAACACAACTTGGCAAATAAATGGCTTAGTAAAATCAAAGGGACAGAAGACACCAGGGACTCACCCCGAAATAGCACAGCTCTGGCTGCCAGTGGCCAGGCAAACAATGTCTGAACCCACTGCGGAGCTGACCATAATTAAATTTAGTTCTAAATGAATGAAAAGTCAGGGTGTATTTCTCCTTCATAAGAAAAACCAGCTCTTAGAAAATGTATACACTGATGCTATGAAATCCTAAGCTAAAGCTTTTAGTCATAATGCTGAAAAACATTTCATTAATGGTGTAGTTAATAAAACATCCTGATACCTTCTCATGTATCACAAAGCTGAATCAGCAGCAACCACATAAGCACATGCTTTCTGCTCCTTGGTGCAATATTTTTTAAATGTGGTCAAAATTTCGGATATTATTTGTTTCAGTTCAGTTCAGTTGCTAAGTCATGTCTGACTCCTTGCAGCCCCATGGACTACAGCACGCCAGGCATCCCTGTCCATCACCAGCTCCCAGAGTTCACTCAAGTTCCTGTCCACTGAGTCAGTGATGCCATCCAACCATCTCATCCTCTGTCGTCCCCTTCTCCTCCTGCCTTCAATCTTTCCCAGCCTCAGGGTCTTTTCAAATGAGTCAGCTCTTCGCATCAGGTGGCCAAAGTACTGGAGTTTCAGCTTCAGCATCAGTCCTTCCAATGAACACTCAGGACTGATCTCCCTTAGGATTGACTGGTTGGATCTCCTTGCAGTCCAAGGGACTCTCAGGAGTCTCCTCCAACACCACAGTTTAAAAATTATTTGCTTAGAAGATTGAAAAGATGACTGCCATTCTAAAAGCTAGGTAAGGCGGAAGGGTCCATTTTGTTATCCCGAGAATCAGTATATGAAAAGAAGAAATGAAGGACCTTTCCAAGAAGTCCCAACCTTAGTGAGTCGAGACGTTCCTTGTGACTCAGTTGTTCTCAGCTAGCACAAGGCCATGTGGGAGGTTATTGTGAGTGGCCTAGGATGTCTGCCACCTTAGTTCTCTGAGACGCACTGCCATCTGAAGAAACTGTGGCGTCTCAGAGCAACTCCGCCTGTGTTTCGCTGTGTCGTGAGGCATTCTGTTGTGAGTTGCTGTTTTCTGTCTGCTGGGCATCAGTGCCGTTGGCAGAGATTGCTGCTCCTTCCTCTTCTGCACGTTTGTGTCTGAGGGTGCTCCGTGCCCTTCTCAGCAGCAGTGTTCCGTTTCTGATCACTGCCTGCCAGTGTGCTCTTTAAACTGCTGTGGAGCTGAGTAATCTGCAGAAACGCAGTGCTTCTCTGTCTCTCACCATCCTCGTGTGTGCAGCTCACTCTCTGCACACGCGGTCTTTCTTCTTGTGCTCTAAGGACAGCTCTTCCATGTTCTTTTACCGTCCCCCGTCTGCCTCTCTGTTTCGTATGCCACCTATTAAAGATGCTTATTGAATTATCAAGAACACCAATAAGTACGTGTTCTGAGAATCTCTTCTGGAGTAGCCCTTGTTTTGGATCTGATTCTTGGCATCATTGCTGATAATCTTTGGCCATCATTATGGAAAAGAATTTGAAAAAGAATAGATACGTGTGTATATATCACTGAATCACTTTGCTGTACACCTGAACCCATCAAACATTGTTAACCAACTATACTCCAAAATAAAATACTAAGTTTTTTTACAAAAAGTTAAATTTGAGAATACTATGAATTAAAAGGCTTTATAACGTAGATGGTGGTATGGGTGAACAACCCCAAGCTGCTTCTTAGTGCTATTTACTTTCTCACTGAAAGAACCATTTGCATGCCTTCCACGTCCTTGTTTCTGTATTGTAGCTCATACATTTTAAAGCATGCATTACTTAGATAGCTTATGCAATGGAGCTAATGTTTGTCTTTGAATGGGTGGCAGTCCCTGTTAGAGGATTTCTTTAGTTGAGTCTGCCAACCGCCTTCAGCTTCCTCAGTTCTAACAGTTTGACAGATGTGTGCACATTTCAAAGAAACCAGTGATTTATAGCATTTGTTTCTTGGCCTGAAAGTTTTCTCCAGGGCTTTTGTTGGTTCTGATAGTCTATGAAATGGATATAAGTCTTGGAGGACTGAAAGTACACTTTAATACCGATTTATAGTTTCCCGAACCCACGACATCATTGGACGAAGTATGTTATCCGAAACAAGAATCATTTGTTATCCAAAACAAGAATCATTAAACAAACTAATGTCATTGCAAACTGTTTTTTTAAAAAGTGAACAATTGTATATAGAATCATCAAATGTAACTGAACACATACTGTAAAAAAAAAGTACTGGCCATTTTTTTTCATGGAAATTAGTGGATCTGCTTATTTTTTGTCAGACGGCTTGTCCTGTATGTGTGTGTACCTGTGTATATTATCCGCGTGCATGCAGATATATGCCACATGTAAGTGCAAACATTGCAGTATCATATTTGTGATGCTGCCCGTACTGTCAGAGCTATTGTATTACAGCGTGGGGGCAAATGTGGGGACATTGCTCTCTGAAACCCACACGCCAGGCTAGGAGATAGAAGATTGTCCAAATGTGAGTCTGGGCGTCTCGGGAGCATTCATGCTTATAACGTACAGACGGTTGCATCTGTCTCCTATGTGCTCACATTAGTCCTTGTTTCCTGAAGTTCATTGGCAAAGCCTAACTTGCCATGAGGCGTGGGTTTGACCTTAGAGTGTGGTGTGTGTAAGGTTTATGAAATTGCAAAGTAATGGTCCAGCCGCAGGACGGGGACAGGAACTGCATTTCTGAAGCACTAGCTAAGGCAGGCACTGGGCTAGCATCTTCGTCACCCAGATCATCTTTCTTTCCTTTTTTATTGAAGATTGGTTGGTTTACAATTCTGGGTCAGTTTCTGTTGCACTGCAACTCTTTGGCCACCTGATGGGAAGAGCTGATGCCTTAGAAAAGACCCTGATGCTGAGAAAGATTGAAGGCAGGAGAAGGGGATGACAGAGGATGAGATGGTTGGATGGCATCACCGACTCGATGCACATGGGTTTGGGTGGACTCTGGGAGTTGGTGACGGACAGGGAGGTCTGGCATGCTGTAGTCCATGGGGTCGCAAAATCGGACATGACTGAGCAACTGACTTGAACTGAACTGTTGTGGAGCAAAGTGACTTAGTTATCCATACATATATATCTATTCTTTGTCATGTTCTTTACCATCATGTTCATTAGCATTCATTGCAGGATAGCGAATACAGTTCCTTATCAGATCATCTTTAGCACAATATCTCCATTTTTCAACCATTAACAAATTGCACAAACTCGGCCATTGAAAGCAGCACCTCTCGCTGACACACAGCTCGAGTAGGTCAGGCTCCGGCACCGCAGGATGGGTGCTCGGTTCAGTCAATTGTGGTCTTCAGTGCTAGCCAGGCTGTGTTTTTGTCTGCAGTGCGAGGCCTCTTCTAAACGTATGCAGCTTGTTGAACAAGCTCAGTTTCTGGTGGCTCTTCCCTCATGGGCTGTCTGCTAAGAACTCCAGTTTCTAAAGGCCTCTCACATTTCTTGCCAAGTGAAGATATTTATAAAAATCTAACTATCAAGAAAATCTCCAGTTGTCTTTATTTCTCTCCTTAACTAAAATGTCATGGAAATCGGCTGCAGCAAAATAATTTAATTTCACCTTTAAACTTACACTTAAATGTAAACTTCCATGCTCATGTTCGTGCTAAGTCACCTCAGTCACGTCTGACTCTTTGCGATCCCATGGACCATAGCCCGCCAGACTCCTCTGTCCATGGGATTCTCCAGGCAAGAATAGTGAAGTGAATTGCTGTGCCCTTCTCCAGGGGATCTTCCCGACCCAGGGATCGAACCCATGTCTCCTAGGTCTCCTGCATTGGCAGGTGGGTTCTTTACCACTAGTGCCACCTGGGAAAGCCCCAAATTTCCATATTTAAACTTAAAATCATACCAGTATTCCTTGAGAACTCAAGAGAGTACTCCTTCTTTCATTGATGTGTTCAATAAATTATTTAAGGATCAACGTCTGCATATCAGTACTAAGTCTAGAGGATACAACAATGGTAAATAAGACAGTTTCTCTGTTTTCATAGATAGAAGAAAATAAATCAACAGATAGATTATCTATATATATATATAGAGAGAGAGATAGTAACTAGATTGGTAGATAGGACTACTGGTAACTGCAATAAAGTTAAGCAAATCTGATTTAACTCAGGAGTGTCTTATAGTCTGACGCCTAAAGGATCAAGGAGAATTAGCTTTGCCCCTCGGAGGAGCAGGAATCAGGTACAGCAATTGATTTTATTTTAGCAATGAGGGAACAGGGAAAAAAAAGTCAGAGTCCCTGAAAACTGTTACTCAAGGGAGAAAGTGGCAAGAAGTAGAAATGATAGATGGTCTATAAGAGTGGGCTTCTCTGATCACGGTACAAAACATGACTTGTTTCTTTGTGGCTAATTTATAAACCATAAAGGAAGCGTGGTCGCATATATAAGGATTAGTAATATCTTCTCTCTTATTATTTAAAAGTCCATAATAATAGAAGTGATAGCTTTGGGTAAACATTTATCAAAATAAATGGACCATTTTCTTGTAAGCAGTAAAAATGTTTTGAGCATCACTTATGAAATTAGCTTGATATATAGTGTATGTATTGGCTCAAGAAATGAAATTGCAATTAGATTGACTTTGGGGCTCCCAGGTGGCTCAGTGGTAATGAACCCGCATGCTAATGCAAGAGAGGGGCTTCAGTCTCTGGATGGGGAAGATCCCTTGGAGAAGGAAATGGCAACTCAGTATTCTTGCCTTGGAAACCCTGTGGACAGAGAAGCCTGGCGGGCTATAGTCCACGGGGTTGCAAAAGAGTCGGACACGACTGAGCAGCTAAAGAACAGCAAGCAACAAGTGTTGCCGTTGTCTGAGAGAAACCTTACAGTTTTATGTTGCTTGTGACAACTTGCATTACTTGTGGCAATAATAGGTAGATGCTTGCTCGATTTTATTTATTTACTCCTTATTATGAATCCTAAGCGTGTAACCAAATAAGGAAATTTAAAAATGAATAATAGTTGTGATCTGTTGTTAGGTTACATTATTAGTGCACTGAAATAAACAAATATTCCTTTTTGCTTTATTTTTAAATCATTTATAAAATGCAAAGGCAGATCTGAAGCAGTGAGTATAAAACTAGTTAAGTGGGATATAAGGTTGAACTCTGGGGAACATTAATCTAGGTTTCAGAAGTTAATGATCTAGCAGCCCACAAATGATCCCAGAAATGCTTTTGAAAGACACATGTGACCGAGATAGATTTTCATGCCTGAGTGCTGAAATGGAGAGGGAAAAAAAAAAAAATTCTTAGGCCTGTTAAACTGGCCTTGAAATTTCCATTTTGAAACTGCAATAGTCGAGATACTTTTCCCTCTGGTGTGCGTATTAACACTTTGTTGAATAATGAGGGGTTTATTTACTCAGGGCACTCAAGCCTGGAGGTAATTTGGTTTCTGAGGTTCACACAACCCATGACTCCTGGGCCAATCTTTGTGGTGTCATTTCCTGTAACCTCCAAACACGGTGGCCTGGGGCCATCTCCTTGTTCTCCCCGAATTCTAGTTTCCCTCTTCTTAGTCCCTAGTGTCTTCCCAGTCTGGTTCTCAACATTGTGGTGTCTGACCACATTAGTTTCATCATTCCTTTCTCCTCTTTTTCACACAGTGTTTCTGCTGGTTTTTTTTTTTTTTTAATTTCCTTTGTTTTGCATGCCTCCTTCCCGATCTCAACTTTTCTCATAACATGGATTAGAACCCGACTCTTGCTGGCGGCCTCCGAGTCCTGACATGTGAGAAAGATTTTGCAGAATTACAGACTTGATATTTGAAAAGAGACAAATGCATCCAATTCCTAGCCTTGAGGCTCTAAGTTCCTCGACAAAATCTGGTTTCTGCCTTAATCTTTTGAAGATGGACCTCTCAGAGCCGCTGGGAGCAGCGCTTTAACTTTGTGTTATGGAGCCACACCTCCTGGTTCACTGAGAACATCCCTCAAAGATTGAGAAGTAGCTTAGAGTGCTTCCTGTGTCTGCGCTGTTTAAATAACCTTATTTCCACAAGCCATCTATAAACATATTTCCTTTAATGGGTAACTGGCCATTCCGGTCACCTTACTTTCAGAGACTTTTTGCTTTGTCAATATGTCACATAAGAACTGAGTGCAATGCTCTCTGTGGCATCAACAAGTTCAGAATAAATCTATTCTATTCTCCCATCCTGGTAAAGCCACCTACCAAGAACTATGAGATCATACTGGCATAGTGGTGTCCACACTGCTGTCCATCATCCCAGTAGATAATATCAAGTTTAGGCTGATTAACTCTGGATAAACCACACGTCCAGTAACATGTGGTCTTAGACCTGAGAGACTTGGGAAAGGACTTTGCCTTTATTCTAATTAAGTTTTACTACTGTAGATATGACCAGTCTTTCAAGCTAATTTTAATCTTTTGAGTCAGAAGCTATAAACCTTCTCTTTAGCTAGAGGAGTGAGTCAAGGCAGGGTTGTTTACCTTGAATTTCAAATGTTGGGCAAGACAATGGGAATGAAATTCTGTATTATAAAACCAAAAGGAATAAACAGAAACAAAGATCCTCTTGCTTGAAATAATGCTTCAGCAACCTAATTAAAAAAAAAAAAACTTTGAAAAATAATGCTCGCATTTAATTCATTGGAAGCTATTCAATTATTTAATTTCTGTAGACTTTACCTAAGATCAGAATCATATTTTCTTTGCAGTCTTTTGCTGTTACCAAGTGATACGCTTCCCAAATGGCGGTAGTGGTAAAGAACCTGCCTGCCAGTGCTGGAGACATGAGAGATTCATGTTCGATCCCTAGTTCCAGAAGATCCCCTGGAGGACGACAACCCACACCAGCATTCTTGCCTGGAGAATCCCACGGACAGGGGAGCCTGGCGGGCTACAGTCCATGGGGTTGTAAGGAGTCAGATACAATTGAAGTGACTTAGCACACAAGTGTGGAGAAGGCAGTGGCAACCCATTCCAGTATTCTTGCCTGGAAAATCCCAGGGAGGGAGCCTGGTGGGCTGCATCTATGGGGTCGCACAAAGTCAGACACAACTGAAGTGACTTGGCAGCAGCAGCATGGAGGTATATTTTCCCTTTAGAAGGAGCTCTGTCACTTGCTAAATGCTTCCAGCAAAGCCTGAATTACTTGTAGTTCCCCCTTCTATTTCTGCCCTGGAAAGAGAAAGATTTTCAGAGGCCTGGGGTGGGCTCTGGGGCCCTGCATGGTGTTGCATCACCCCTCCCCCATCCCCGTGGTCCGGCAAAGCCGCCTCGTTTGCAGTCACGTGACCCAGCTGCAGCGATGGCTCCCCAGCTCCCTGGCCTCAGGGCAGCAGGAGGTGGGAAATAGGTCACTGGCCTCTTCACAGATAGGAGAGTTCCCTGCTGCAGTTTCTTAAGACCAAAGAGAAAAGCCCATCAGAGTGATGCTCAGAGGCTCTTTATCCCAGGGGTGTCTACTAGAGCCTCTAGGAGATTAAATCTAAATCAAGAAAAAAATCAAGTGGAAAGAATGATTTGAGTCTCATGAGTGTTCATAGCTTTTTCACACACTGATGTTTTCTTGGAACAGTAAACATAGGTTGCTGCTGCTACTGCTGCTAAGTCGCTTCAGTCGTGTCCGACTCTGTGCGACCCCATAGACGGCAGCCAACCAGGCTCCGCCGTCCCTGGGATTCTCCAGGCAAGAACACTGGAGTGGGTTGCCATTTCCTTCTCCAATGTGTGAAAGTGAAAAGTGAAAGTGAAGCCGCTCAGTCGTGTCCGACTAGTAGCGACCCCATGGACTGCAGCCCACCAGGCTCCTCTGTCCATACGATTTTCTAGTTAAGAGTACTAGAGTGGCTTGTCATTGCCTTCTCCGAAACATAGGTTAGAGCAAGTATTTTACATTTCTTGTCATTAGTTGAACGAGTCAGTGCTCCAAGAGAGGCAAGATCATGATGGCCTTATTTATTGATGTCATCTGGGATGTTCAGATAGATGGTCAACAGCAGATTCAAGAGGCATGCATGGGTGTTCAAGTTCCTAGGTTTGTTCTACATGTTACTAATAAAGAGGATGGGTCATACGCAATGAGAACAAACTCAGGGAGTTAGTGAAGGATAGGGAAGCCTGGTGTGACACCGTCCATGGGGTTGCAAAGAGTTGGACACGACTCAGCAAATGAACAACAAAGCACACAGTCTATAAAAGTAGAAACATATAATTCTCTTTGTTGTAAATTCTAAATTTAGCAAACCATTTCTCACAGGATACTTTTGCTGATTTTCGTGAACTCTTATATGTGTAGCCCAACTACGGTTGCAACTGACAAACTGACAAATGAATGTGGCCAAACATGAACGGTGGTTGATATTCTTAGTTACATTAACTAGTGGGAAGACACGGATACAGTGGAGACACATTAAAACTTCTCTCACTTGTCAGTGCAGTGACGTGAGAGCAGCCTCTCTTCTGGATCAGGTGACAGTTGTTGAACACTGTCAAGATATTTCCACAATTTTTATGCTACTCACAATGTGACAGTTATGTTCATGAAGCACTTTTAATTTAAACTACCGCACAATTGCACTCATCTCACACGCTAGTAAAGTCATGCTCAAAATTCTCCAAGCCAGGCTTCAGCAATATGTGAACCGTGAACTCCCAGATGTTCAAGCAGGTTTTAGAAAAGGCAGAGGCACCAGAGATCAAATTGCCAACATCCGCTGGATCATGGAGAAAGCAAGAGAGTGCCAGAAAAACATCTATTTCTGCTTCATTGACTATGCCAAAACCTTTGACTGTGTGGATCACAATAAACTGTGGAACATTCTGAAAGAGATGGGAATCCCAGACCACCTGACCTGCCTCTTGAGAAACCTGTATGCAGGTCAGGAAGCAACAGTCAGAACTGGACATGGAACAGACTGGTTCCAAATAGGAAAAGGAGTACGTCAAGGCTGTATATTGTCACCTTGCTTATTTAACTTATATGCAGAGTACATCATGAGGAATGCTGGGCTGGAAGAAGCACAAGCTGGAATCAAGATTGCTGGGAGGAATATCAATAACCTCAGATATGCAGATGACACCACCCTTATGGCAGAAAGTGAAGAGGAACTCAAAAGCCTCTTGATGAAAGTGAAAGGGGAGAGTGAAAAGGTTGGCTTGAAGCTCAACATTCAGAAAACAAAGATCATGGCATCTGGTCCCATCACTTCATGGGAAATAGATGGAAAAACAGTGGAAACAGTGTCAGACTTTATTTTTTTGGGCTCCAAAATCACTGCGGATGCTGATTGCAGCCAGGAAATTAAAAGACGCTTACTCCTTGGAAGAAAAGTTATGACCAACCTTGATAGTATATTAAAAAGCAGAGACATTACTTTGCCAACCAAGGTCCATCTAGTTAAGGCTATGGTTTTTCCCGTGGTCATGTATGGATGTGAGAGTTGGACTGTGAAGAAAGCTGATCGCCGAAGAATTGATGCTTTTGAACTGTGGTGCTGGAGAAGACCCTTGAGAGTCCCTTGGACTGCAAGGAGATCCAACCAGTCCATTCTAAAGGAGATCACTCCTGGGTGTTCATTGGAAGGACTGATGCTAAAGCAGAAACTGCAATCCTTTGGCCACCTCATGCGACGAGTTGACTCACTGGAAAAGACTCTGATGCTGGGAAGGATTGGCAGCGGGAGGAGAAGGGGACGACAGAGAATGAGATGGCTGGATGGCATCACCGACTCTGTGGACATGAGTTTGAGTGAGCTCCGGGAGTTGGTGATGGACAGGGAGGCCTGGCGTGCTGTGATTCATGGGGTCGCGGAGAGGCGGACACGACTGAGCGACTGAACTGAACTGAACATTTTCTCCGTCACTCTCTTAGGACTATACCATCAACAAAGCAATAAATCAAACTGTGACTTACATTGATTACCTATTTCTGTCACATAAACTTGGCCTTCTTGGCCAAACTTGCACCACCAGTGTGACACCACTAAACGCAGTGCCCCACCCACATCTGGACGGTGGAAATACCATCCAAATGGTATGTTTCCACCACCCAAAGTGCTCCATATAAAAACCTCAGTGAGAACACAGATAACAGTAAAGTTTAGTAAAATAAGGAGTAATGCACTTTAAATACTAATTACCTTGGTCTCTTATAATTTGACTGTAAATTTGTTTAATTTAATTTTTAATTCTCTCTGCTTAGACAACTAGTTTGCAAAAACTTTTTTAAATTTGACAGTGAGCTTTCCCAGCCAGTGCTGATTGACGCCACCCACCATGTGAGCATCCCTGATTTATGACAGCTGTATTTGGGCACTGAGCATCCAGGGTCAAATAATGTTGGTTATTACTGCCTGTGCCAGTATCTGATTTCTCAAATTTCTTAACATATTGATCATACATTCCTATATTAGGGGGCCACTGAGTACATTGACCAAGTGATAAGGTTCTACTTTCTTTGAAGAAAAAGCAAAGAGAAAAGTGACAAAATGGATAGTTTCAGAGAGAGACACACAAAGTTTAGATCTTGGGTCTATGACTTCCCAGGTGTGCAAAACCAAAGACATGACCTGAGTTACTTCCCTTATAAGATGATGATACTAGTAATAACACTAGGGGGTACTGTGAGCATTAAATTAGATACTGTATATACTAAATGTGCTGGGCTAAGAATGTGAAAATGTTAATTGTTGTAAAATTTGGGGTTAGTCCTCCCAATTATGTTCATACAGAAATTAAATTTCTATATCTACAAAGTAGAGTTGATCCTTCTGGTCCTTCCTAAACCTTGTAAGGCTGTCAGCCAATGACTCAGAAGGCCATGAAAATTACTGTTACTCAGAGAGTGGGCCCCCATGGATCTGAGCCTTACCTTGTATAGTACCCCCTGCCCCCACAGCTTCTGAGTTGAATATTAACCATACTGTTACTTAAAAGTTACTTCAGTATTAGAAAGTATGAAACATACAGGGCTGAACAGAAAAATAAGCATGAAAAATCTTTCTTTGCTAAAGGAATAAGAGAATGAATTGTTTTCTACCAGTATGCCCCCCATTCATGGAGCGAATATGCCATCTTTGAAAGATTTGTCTATTTCTCCTGCTTTAAAATAGGAATTGCGGGTCTGTGAATGAAATAAACAGCTACTTCCAAAGCATTGCTTATCATCCTCTTCCCTGTGGGGAAGGTTGCAAAGGGTATTTGCAAAATCTGTGAATGAGTAAAATTCATATAAACTGAGTATGTCCTGAGTTTAGTAATCTTGTATTTTTTTTGAGAAATACTAACTTTGGAAAAGGAAAGGGTAAATCACTATGGGCTTGTGTGGGTCCGATGATGTTTGTTAACTACAGCTGTGTGTTTTCCTTGAGTTAATATTGTTAAACTGGATATTTTATGGTTATAAGCCAACATGCTAATGATGATAACTAGAATTATAGTATTTTCTTGATTGACTAATACAAGACTGAAATATAATTTACCCCCAATTCTTGATGCACCAAAGGTTGAAATCAGTAAGTACCATAGAGAAAAAGATTTGTCAGTGATGACTAGAATCGGAAAGGAAAAGCCTCACTGTGCAGGTTATGTCGCTTCACTTTCTTAGGTGGCTTCCCTCTTTAGTTAGTTAGTTAGTTCAGTCGCTCAGTCGTGTCCGACTCTCCGCGACCCCATGAATCACAGCACGCCAGGCCTCCCTGTCCATCACCAACTCCCGGAGTTCACTCAAACTCATGTCCACAGAGTCGGTGATGCCATCCAGCCATCTCATTCTCGGTCGTCCCCTTCTTTAGGAGAAGTCTTTTATCAATGTGAATAGTGGCTGCAGAAATCACAGTTCCCCCCGACACACACACTCTGATGATAGATTTTAGCCCATGGTGAACGGAGCTGTCACGTAGCTTTTTCTACTGGTCCCCTGTCCTCTGTCTACCCACACACAGGCCGTGTAACACACCTGCAGCTTCTGCTTAGTCACCTTCTGCTGACTCTTCAACAGTCAGCAAGTCTTACTTCTCACGTGTTGCCTTTCAGTAGAGCGAAGCTGAAAGTGTGAGCTTCCGGTGGCCTGAGTTCAGATTCTACCTCTGTTCATCTCTGAGTGAGCTTCCTGTCTCTCTTCTGTAAAACGAGAACAACACCTCCTGCAGAAGACTGCTGTGGGGATTAGGCGGCCAGGACACAGGAAGTGTCCCAGACGTTGCCCGCAGACACATGGCCTTCAATTTCATGAAGTTGTATTCTTCCCTGGTGACGCAGTTGTTAAAGAATCTGCCTGTGATGCGGGAGACCTGGGTTCGATCACTGGGTAGGCAAGATCCCCTGGAGATATCTAAGCTGCTCACAGTTTACATAAAGACGTTTCAACCTTATTGTCAAAGCACCTGTCATGTGCTAATACTGTTGCGGGTGCTGAGAATACAGTGGTGAACAAGGCGAAGTCCTCACCATCATCACCCTTATATCTATCCCAGTGGCAGAGACACACACAGGTAAACACGTGAATATATACTATGATAGCAGATGATAGCAGCAGCAGGAATAGAGAAACAGCAAGGGGCATTGAGCGAGAAGGCTCCTCTGAAGAGGTGATATTTGAGCAGAAAATTAAGTGAAAAAGAGGAAGCGATGGCATGAAGGCAGTCACATGCCCCAACGCGTTGAGTCAAGGACATCTTAGGTATGTTCAGAAACCTTGCCTAGAAAATCCCATGGATGGAGGAGCCTGGTGGGCTGCAGTCCGTGGGGTCGCTATGGGTCGGACATGACTGAGCGACTTCACTTTCACTTTTCACTTTCACACATTGGAGAGGGAAATGGCAACCCACTCCAGTGTTCTTGCCTGGAGAATCCCAGGGTCGGGGGAGCCTGGTGGGCTTCCGTCTATGGGGTCGCACAGAGTCGGACACGACTGAAGCGACTTAGCAGCAGCAGCAGCATGTTCAGAAAGATGCGAAGAGGACCGTGCAGCTGGAGGGAAGTAGTCAAGAGAGTGACAGGAAGTCAGGCTGCAGAAATGGGCTGAAGTCATGCTAAGATTAGTGTTTCATAATCAAGAGAAGAAGGGGTGACAGGGGATGAGGTGGTTAGACAGCATCACCGCCTCAATGGACTTGCGTCTGAGCCAACTCTGGGAGATAGTGAAGGATAGGGAAGTCTGGCGTGCTGCAGCCCATGCGTCCAAGAGTCGGACGCAACTTAGTGACTAAACAACCACAAAGTGATAGAATTAGTATTGTAGAGTGATCTGATAGGATTGTTTCATGGAAACCAAATCAGAGATGCACAGAAGGGTAAGAGCAAAGAGGCGGGGTGGAGTGACTTCCCTATTTCAGGGTGGAACTTGGGAACCTATCAAAGGCAGCAAGGTGGCTTTCTGCTGGTGTGGGCGATCGCCTGGAGAGAAAACGTCAGCGTCCGCAAAGCTGCTCCAATTGTGCCTGCCATCTGGAGAGGCACTCGTCTCGTCGCCAGTCACTTGGTGTCTCTTTTGACTTATGGGCAGATGGATTGAGAAACAACCTGCTGGGTGCCCAACTTGTTGCTACAGAGGTGTGCTTCAGTGACAAAGTATATGAGACAGAGGAGGAGGGAGGGATACAAGAGGCGGATAAAAGACGCATCGTCCCAAAGGTCTTAGCAATATGAATTGGTTAAGCCAGGTTCAGATCTTCTTTTGAAAGGTCTAGGTACAGATTTTGAAAAGTCATACTGTAATAGAATTAAGATATTTCCAGGAAGGCAAAACCTGCCCATTCTAAGCAATTTTGCTTTCCCCTCAGGGTCGTAGCTCACATTGTGTCCTTTTGCCCACCTTCTGTGGCGTTCCCACAGTTAAGTTCCAGCACTCTCCCAGCTGCGGTCTGCGGTGCCCTTTGAAGCCATGTCACAGTTTGCAACCTCTTACTCCAGGTTGAGTCCTGAGGCCGCTGCCCTTGGCTGTACCTGCCGGCAAGCATGCCTTTGTGATGAGGGCACTTGGTCCTAATTAGGGAAACTCCTGGTCTACCTTGGCTGTCATCAGAAGCAAAGTCTTCTGTTCCACTTTTACCAAATCTATGTCCTTTAAAACTCGAGACAAAATGGAGAACAGAATCTTGCCTTGTTCTTTCCATTCTGTGACTCCTTTTCTAAGCAGCCAGGAATAGGGCTTTCTTGGATTCTCTGGGTGTGCTGCTTTCTGAACTTCATCTAATGAGGCTGAACTGGAGGTATTCCCTGGAGAATCCAGCTGCACAGTGAGCCTAAGCTAATGAACCTTGGGACTGTGCTTTCCCACCATCTCTGGAAACTGTAGCACAAGGTGTCGGTGAGAATAAACATGGGTGACATTTCTGTCACATTAATGTCTCATGTTACTATTATCAAGACTGCCATTAAAGTACCATGTGAGATGAGACAAGGTCATCCTCATTCTTCTGGAATTCTCTAATTCCTGTATTCTTTTTGAAGTATTTTAAAACTTTTGTAACTATTGCTGGGGATCATATCTTGAATTCTCTTTTTCTGATATGTATACACTAAATACCTTTTTTGTTTGATTAATAACAGGGTAAGTAGTCTTTAGCTTATTTCAATTATGTCAATATGTTTTTTTTTCCTATGGTATCTTCCTCTTGATGATAATAGCTCTTAAATAGATTATTTTTTTTTCTGATGTACAGTCAGCATTACATATATGTAATCATAATTAGGCTTCCAGCAGTAGTGAAGAATTTATCTCATCCATACTTCTCAACCCTGGCTACACAGCAGTATTGACTAGGGAGCTGGGAAAAAATGCCAATAACCCAGCTAGCCCCTGGAGGATCTGTTATAGCTGTTCTGATTAGGAGACAAATTGTTGTTCTATTTTATCACTCCCCAAGTGATGCCAGTAAGAGTCCAGGGTTGAGAACCAGTGATTTACAACCGATGGAATGTCCTGTAAAACTGGGTATGTGTTTATAAAGTGATTAATTGATACACATTTAGTTACTCCACATGAAAATCACGTATTGTGATTAATTTTGTTAGCACATTTAATTCCCAAAACAAAACTTTTATGAAATAAAAAGCTTTTAGACAAAAACCAAAGGACAACATAGTTTACCATCAATATGTCTTTAAAAAGTAGATGCTGAAAGGAAGGAAGGAGGGATAGAAGGAAGGAGAGAAAGAAGATAGATGATCAGAATAAAAGTAAAAGTACCCTTTATCTATGACATAATAAAAAGTAAGGTTTTAGCCACATTCCTGCATCTGTATTCAACACTGATACAGTTTTGGCTCTTCTGAATCTAAATGGGAAAGCAAAGCATTTGTACATGAAAAATTGCTTAAGAGGGAGTCCCATCACCCTTCAGGATGAGTCTTGAGGATCTCATCTCATTTTATACAAAGCTGTCAACCTACAGTCCCTCACCAAAGAGCTTTTGTCTCCCTCACATAGGTATTTTTGTTGGAATAAGAGCATGAATTGGAATAGACTCAATTTCTTAGCATCCTCCAGGGCAATTAATTTGTCTGAATTTTACAGACCATTTGGGATGTAATTTTTCTAGATCCATTCCTCAATGAAAACATAAGATTCTCAATGAACTCCATTTTATTGAGATTTCCTTGCCATAAATCATCACAGCAATATCTGACTATAAACTTATGACTGAAAATTAAGTTATCTCCTTATCATATCTTTGTCATTAAAATCCCAGAAGATAAATTTTGCTTTGATAGTAATCTGAGTAGTTTTCTTATGTCTTTTTACATGTGATATTAAATATGGTAGAAAGCTTCCTCTGAATGAGTTAAAGACTGTGAGGAAGATGCAAATTCTCAAATCAGGAAATATTCTGAGATGTCTTATGACATAGTTCAATTTGCAGCATGCCATTATTGCTTTTAAAATGCATGTTTTACTTTATTTAAAATGCATGTCCATGTAGACAGGACACACTTCTATGTTTCATATTTGTCATCTTAAATCAGCCTTCCAAAAAGATTCGAACATTGTTTTTCTATTTGTTACAATGTCTTCATCCATATTCATCCAAGTAGATGTCATTCTCTTAGAAATTGCCTATTTCAGAACTCTATATTGTGAAGGTAAAACATTGTACATTAATTTGTAGAGCCAAAATGATCATATTATCAAAAAGTTCCATTAAACCCTAGAACATTACTTGTCCAGTAGAACTTTCTTTGAGTATGTGAGCTGTGTCTATATTGTCCAATATATACACACGTGGCTTTCAATGACTTCAAATGTGTCTGGTGCACCCAGAAGACTGGATTTTTAATTTTTAGGAATGTTGTATTAATTTCAGTTTTAAAACCATATGCAGCCAGTGGCTACCATATTGGAAAGCTTAGCTCCAGGAAAAAGAAAGTGGAAAAGTTAGATTTTATTAGCAAGTTTTAGTAAAAAGCTGGATTGAAACTCAACATTTAAAATATTAAGATTATGGCATCTGGTCCCATCACTTCACGGCAAACAGAAGGGGAAAAACTGGAAGCAGTGACAGATTTTCTTTTCTTGGGCTCCAAAATCACTGCAGACGGTGACTACAGCCATGAAATTAAAAGATGCTTGCTCCTTGGAAAGAAAACTATGACAAACCTAGACAGCATATTAAAAAGCAGAGACATCATTTTTCCTGCAGAGGTCCATATGGTCATAGCAATGGTTTTTCCAGTAGTCATGTATAGATGTGAGAGGTGGACCATAAAGAAGGCTGAGCACCAAAGAATTGACGCTTCTGAACTGTGGTGCTGGAGAAGACTCTTGAGAGTCCCTTGGACTGCAAGGAGATCCAACCAGGCCATCCTAAAGGAAATCAGCCCTGAATATTCATTGGAAGGACTGACGCTGAAGCTGAGTTCCATTACTTTGTCCACCTGATGCAAAGAGCCAACTCACTGGAAAAGATCCTGATGCTGGGGAAGATTGAAGGCTAAAGGAAAGGGGGGCAGCAGAGGGTGAGACGGTTAGATAGCATCACGGACTCAATGGGCGTGAATCTGAGCGAACTCTGGAGGACAGTGAAGGAGAGGGAACTCTGGCGTACTGCAGTGCAGGGTGTCACAAAGAGCTGGGCATAGCTTAGGGACTGAACAATAGCAACAAGTTTCACTGCTGGCTTTTCCTTAGGCTGCAGGAAACTTTGAAAGTTCTAACTTGCAGAAATTTTGCAAGAATTTAAGCCGGTGAATAAATTGCTTTCAATGGTTGTCTACCATACCTAAGAATAAGATGTAGTCAGTTGGGTGACTAAACTAGCAAGACCTCAGTGGGAAATGATAGGTTTTATTCTAAATTCTAAGCACAGTATTCTTACTACAGAGAGCACCTGTGTTTTACACAGTAAAGCCTTTTGCATAAAATTTCTTCCCAGGTTCCACTGAATCTGTGAGTTTAATCCATGCCCTTTGGTTTTTGGCAGTCCTGTCTCCCATCCCCTTGTGAAGAGCCCACATTCTTCTGTCTTCATGCTCTTTTTGTCTTTATCTTTCTAAATAATTTTTCCCACCCTTTCATTGTTGCTGCAGCAAAGTGAGGTTCATATTAATAATAATAATGTTAAGATACACAGTCGGGCACCTTGTTATCTGAGCTGCCGAAGGCTCTCCTGTCGATGCAGATTTTCCCCCAGATATCTGGTAATTGTTAGTGACATTTTCTGTTCCTTTTCACCTCTTTACTAAGCTACTGTCCTGTGCTGGACTTTGAGCAAAATGCCCAGGTGTGACCTCTTCAGACACTGCATAATGGCAAACTGATTTATATTCAGCCCATTTCTTCTCCGGAAGTCAGACAACGGAAGGGTTTTGTTTTTTGACTTGTCTCTGCCTCTGTGAATTCCAAATCCCACAGTCATTTCTTAAGATCCCTCTCTTCCTTCTGCTCTAATCTCATCCCATCATCATGACTTTTTGTTTCCTACACTGAACTTATTAAATTCAATTCTCTTTCAGTCAAAATAACATAACCTCATGTCTCCCTTGAGAAGCAGAGAGCTCTTTTCAAGCACATGCGATTCAACTGTACATTTAACTTGTGATCTCAGTGTGTAATATTCTTTTCTTTCCTACTCTGTGAGGCAGTGCTTTCATTTTTTTTTCCATTAAATATCTTTTCACCAACGGCTCTTTAAAAGTTGCTTAATATCTGTATTTATGAAAATAGGCAAATTGTACTGTCTTTTTCTCACTTGCATTGATCAGTTACGCAAATCAAACTCATTCTGAGGTATCTCACGAGGAACATTGATTATCCATGTCTGTCAGGATCGTGCAGGTTAACAGATTTGTCTGTCACGGTCTTTCCAGAAATTATATTTCAATAGCTGACACTAGTTAACATTTGAAGATGGATGGACTGTTCATTCTTGAGTCTTAACATTTGGTCCTGTAGATATTGAAGAAGAAAAAAGAATCATGTGTTTCCGAGCAACTTACATAATGTTTTGCCTTCATGTGTCTCGACCAATAGATTACTGGTAGCATTAATCTAGACTCATTGTAGCATTTCCAACTGTTTTCTTTTTCTCTTTCATGTTAATCCAAGGAGATAAAAAAGGCCAAACTAATTAAAAATTGAATTGGATGAGAAGAACTTATTCCCTGGCTTGGAAATGTTTAGTTACAACTCTGAGTAAATTTTTACAGATGAGAAATAAATCTTTACAAATAAGTTTCATAAAAGAAAGAATTCTTAAAATACCTCAATGGAAACTGTCATGTATGTGTGCAGTGACTATAAAACAAACATACTTTTTAATCCAGAAAGTCACCATTTAATTAATTGTTTATTATAATTTTGGAAACTATCATTGAAAGATGAAGCTTTCTCTTCTCTTCTTTCCTCCATCCAAACATAAGCATTATATTTGATAATTTATCACAAAGAATAATCTCCAAGGCAGCATTTTCTTCCAGAGAAAACAGAAACGGTAATTTTATTATGTTTAAATTGTCTTGGTACGTTTTCTGTGGCAAAAGATTTTGGCAAAACCATCCTCAATGGGGAAATGTTCTTGAATCAGGTGTTACATATCACCTTCAAAAACACTCGTGAGGCATCAAAATAAACAAACATGGTTGAAGGATCTTTTTTGAAAGTCATACCTTTGACCCCATGAGAATTTTTTGTGACCTTCCTCCCAGCTCTGGAAAACAAAACAAGGATTCCAAAGAAAAACAACTTGATCTTTGAAAGGGAGATCAAAGAAGGTGGAAGGACACAAAATACCCTACGTTCTCTAACAGGATTTCAAGATTTAGTTTTTGATATTCAAGCAGGATTCGAACTTTGCTTTGTTCTCATTAAAAAAAAAAATTGCTAAATATAATGAAAGCACAACTCAATGTATAATGTAAAAGAACTAGTTCTGTGTTATGGGCTGAAGATAAGCCAGGAAAGAGCTGGACCTTGAAGGGTAAAGAAAATGATTTTTGTCTTTCTTGTTGCAAGAATACTTACAACCTGAAAACCTACAAGAAAAAAATATTTTGTACTGCTTGAAGCATGTCTTCAAATGAATGTTTTAAAATGCACAGATCAAGAGTGTACCAAATGCTCTGGCTTTCGGTGAAGTGCAGTGTTGCTGTTTGTGCAGAATGAGATAAAGATGTGTGGGCGGAGTGAGAGGACAATCCAGGTCCCAACAAAGTCAGCAAAGCCCAGGGGAGGGGACGCCGGCCCTGGGGGAGGGCGGCGCATCCTGCCAGCTGAGTTCCCCTTTCAGGGGCTAATTGCTCCTCCAAGAGGCCCTGTTAGTGCTCCATTCAGGGTATGGGTCTGGGCCTCCAAAGAAAGGCAGACTGGGGCATGGACACATGGATTGGCAATCAGACACACTGAAACAAAAAACTCTGAACTGGGGGAGGGAGTTAATTTGGCCTGATTATCCAAGAAGGAATTCCCCTTATCTTAAGCTTTTTGAGAGGCAGTTCTTTTGGGGGAAAAAAAATATTGAAAGTATTTTTTGTGCAGAATGAGATAAATCCATTCTTCCTGCATGGATTGATAGACAAATAGTATTTTTTTTTTCTATTTGATGCAATTTTAGCTTCTCATGGCAAACATGCCTAGGGAAATATACAAAGGAGAAAAACAGCAAAGTGAGCATACAAATGCATAAAATCATTTAAATGGTTGTCTTAGGATTCACTTTACAGTAAGAGTCTATTATTAGATGAAATTATTATTAATAGGCATTGACCTGAAAATAGAGCTTTGCTTGGTGGGATGTAAATCTGAGCAAGCTCTGTCAGTTCCAGGAGGCCTAGATGCACATGGCATTTATGATCCAGGGCACAAGCATTTTTGTGTCTAACGTTTTGAAAAGTGAATGAAATAAAACTTTGGACTGGATTTCACTAACTACTAGAAGCATAATGAAAAGTAACTTTTAAAATTTCAATAGATCTGTAGCTTCCAATACTTTGGCCACCTGATGGGAAGAGCTGACTCATTTGAAAAGACACTGATGCTGGGAAAGATTGAAGGCAGGAGGAGAAGGAGACGACAGAGGATGAGACGGTTGGATGGCATCACCGACTCAATGGACATGAGTTTGGGTGAACTCTGGGAGTTGGTGATGGACAGGGAGGCCTGGCGTGCTGTGATTCATGGGGTCACAAAGAGTCGGACACGACTGAGCGACTGAACTGAACTGAACTGATAGCTTGCTTCTGATCAACAGGAAGACCATGTTTTTCTTGGCATAAGTAACTCAGGCGAAGAAAAATTAGCTCTTGTTCATTTCACAGACAGTTGTTAATTTGCTCCCAGTTTCAGAAACAGACTTTTCAGTGTCACACAGTCATAATAAGAGCAGAGTCAGCCCACGCTGACATGTCCCAGCGGCCTCTACTATTCTGGTTATTGTTCTTGCTCAGCCGCGTCCGACTCTCTGGGACCCCACGGACTGCAGCACACCAGGCTTCCCCCGTCCATCACCATTTCCCGGAATTTGCTCAAACTCGTGTCCATTGAGTTGGTGATGCCTTCCAACCATCTCATCCTCTGTATTCTGGTACCTCAAGATTAAAGAGCTGTTTCCAGCTATTATAATAGATGCTTTATAAATGAAAGTTAGTGTCAAACTGCCAAGTGATCATGGTCCTGGTCAGCTAACTCATTAAAAAGTGCTGATGGTGGACTTCTTTGACCATCAGAGACAATGAGAAGCATCTTGTCCTCTGGGTCTTAGTTAAATAAGTAATAGGAAAACATTATCTGCTATCAGTGAGGATCAGATGGCAACTCTGTAGCTACTGAAGCTAAACAAAATTAGTGGGCAAAGATGAATATATCTTTCCTTTGACTTTCAGTTCAGTTCAGTTCAGTCGCTCAGTCGTGTCCGACTCTTTGCGACCCCATGAATCACAGCACGCCAGGCCTCCCTGTCTGTCACCAACTCCTGCAGTTCACTCAAACTCATGTCCATCGAGTCGATGATGCCATCCAGCCATCTCATTCTCTGCCGTCCCCTTCTCCTCCCACCCCCAACCTTTCCCAGCATCAGACTCTTTTCCAGTGAGTCAACTCGTCGCATGAGGTGGCCAAAGTATTGCAGTTTCAGCTTTAGCATCAGTCCTTCCAATGAACACCCAGGATTGATCTCCTCTAGAATGGACTGGTTGGATCTCCTTGCAGTCCAAGGGACTCTCAAGGGTCTTCTCCAGCACCACAGTTCAAAAGCATCAATTCTTCGGCGATCAGCTTTCTTCACAGTCCAACTCTCACATCCATACATGACCACGGGAAAAACCGTAGCCTTGACTAGACGGACCTTTGTTGGCAAAGTAATGTCTCTGCTTTTTAATATACTATCTAGGTTGGTCATAACTTTCCTTCCAAGGAGTAAGCGTCTTTTAATTTCATGGCTGCAATCAGCATCCGCAGTGATTTTGGAGCCCCCGAAAATAAAGTCTGACACTGTTTCCACTGTTTCCCCATCTATTTCCCATGAAGTGATGGGACGACTTTATGACAATACAATTGGAAATACATCTATAATTTATTAATTGGTTTCCCATATACTACCCCCATTCTGTATTTCAGTATTTTCATCACAATGCTATGAGGTAGGCAGAGAAATATTCTTTTCTTCGATGAGGACTTTGTTTGAGTCAACTATGAAAATAAAACTTCTCAGATGAAAAGGAGATGAGAGATAAGCCTCAAAAGATGTGTAAAAACCAGATCATGGATAGTCCCAAAACACTGGCTATTTGCCCTCTGACAGGAAGAATCTGTGTCAATGGAACAAACACATCTACCCTTGAAGACAAACAAATCTGTCTTCATAAGTCTACAATTCCTATCCATCTCTTTTTGCCTTGATAGGAAACAAAAATGGATCTATTCTCATCAGATACTGGGTCACCGTGATGAAGCTCACACAGTATTTACATAATAAATAAATAGCAGTGTGAATACACAACTCTTGAAAGTGACAATATGTACAATACTGTACCAATGGCGTTCTTCTTTGACCATCAGAAATTACAAGTAACCTCTTTTCTCAGCAAAATCACCATAGCAATTAGTATTTATTTTATCAACGTCAACACTTTGTTCTGACTCAGGTTTTTGCAGCATCACTGCAAGACACAACACTGACAGTGGAACCATTACTGCAGGATTTGAAACGACTTCCTGCAGAGGGAAAATTATATAGCAAAGTCTGATACTAAAGGATGGCACAGATTGTTGCTCAGTCCTTGATGCACCTTTTAATTGATGAATTCGCTACCAAAGGCAACATTCCTGTAGTCCACAAGGATTACCTGATTTCTGTGATTTCAGAAACACTTGGCATTGCTTTCTCCAGCAGTTTTCCTCAGTGATTGGATTAGGGAGGAGGGGGCTGGGAGGGGGAGGAATGTGAAATTCCCTTCAACAATACAGTTTGTCTTTGGCAAAACTGAGTGCCTCACAGAACCCACAGCATGGGAGTCACAGAGGATATCAGATCGTTTCATCTCCCTTTCATGATAGAGTATCCTTTGGATTACTGATCCCTGACTGTCAGCCATATATATATACACATACAGTGCTGGCTGTAGCTAAAAGAAATAAAACTAAAGCTTTAAAACAAATCAGGGGACTGGAAGGGAAGGTGGCATTAAATATCAGAAGGCCCTTCTCTAGCTCTTTCTCTTTTTCAACAAAGCTGTATCTTTTTAACTTATTTCATGAGATGTCTTTATCAGTATAGCAATCAGGTCTTCGATGTTTTAACATTAGAATGAATATCACGAATCATATTACAAGAACAAGAAAAGTATTAGAGACTGAAAGGTGAACCCTTGATACCACTACCCTTTGGCCATTTTTATCTTTGCTTCCTTGAGGTTAGGTCTGATCCACTGGGAGATATTATTTTTATCTACCTGTATCCATGGCAGAGCTATTAAGTTGAACCATGTGGAAGTTTCAACATTTGACTATTTTTTCCTAAAAGAATAATTATTTTATATGATTCAACCTGGTATTTTTCAGCTTTAGATTTAAAAGTAAAATCTAATTCTTTCTATACATGTAGATGCTCAGTGTGATTATTTGTCCATTCATTTCTTTAAAACATGTTCAGTGAGTGCTCACAGCCCTCCAAAGCATTAAGTTGGGTGCCAGACAGTCAGTGAACCAAGATTCAGTCCCAGGCTGATACCTGAGTCTTACAGGCTCAGGATTTGTAGGAGGACTGCTGTTATTCAGTTGCTAAGTCATGTCCGACTCTTTGGGATGCCATGGACTGTAGCACGCCAGGCCTCCTTGTTCATCACTATCTCCCAGAGTTAACTCATGTCTATTGAGTTGGTGATGCCATCCAACCATCTCATCCTCTGTCACCCCCTTCTCCAGCCCCCTATCGTTCCCAGCATCAAAGTCTATTTCCAACGATTTGGCTCTTCACATCAGGTGGCCAAAGTATTAGAGCTTCAGCTTCAGCATCAGTCCTTCCAATGAATATTCAGGGTTGATTTCCTTTAGGATTGCCTGGTTGGATCTCCTTACAGTCCAAGGGACTCTCAAGAGTCTTCTCCAACACCACAGTTCAAAAGCTTCATGGGTGATCAAGCACATGAAGGCGTAACTGGCACACACAATGACAAGGACCCTGGAGGAAACCAGCTGGGGCCATGACAGGAAACAGGGGCAGGGAGGGCTGTGGTTGAGCTGAAATCACCCCACGATCCGGGAGCCCAGTCGCAGGAGGAAGGAGAAGGAAGAGGTGGGGACAGGGCAGGTTGCATCTAGCACATGAGGTGAATAAGATTCAAGAAGAGCTCAGCTTCTTTGGAGATGGGAAGCCCAAGGCAGAAGACTTGAGGGAGAGAGATCTGGGGAAAAGATGGCCGAGAAGAGGCAGGGGTCAGTGGATGCCAGGGTCTCAGAGACGGGACCTGGGCCCCGAGTCCCAGTGCAGTGTGAGCACAGGTAAGGCTCGAAAGCTCCCTGCCCGTCCCGTGAGGAATCTGTGGGCCAGGACGTAAGCGAGCGACCAGGAGGGAACCGCTGGGCCTAAAGCTGGGAGTGGTGATGGGGGTAAGGAGGTATTTTAGATATTCCTTGGAAGCATGCCTGATGACAGGTACGAACATGAGCCTTTATGATAATAGAGCAAAAGTTGGAAGAGAGTTAGGTGATCACTTTTTGTATGACATATTCAGTGTTTTTAGGAGAAGTTTATAGCCCACTCAGGTCTCACATATAAAGAGACAGAATCCATAGACAGAGTCTTCTTCCAGGGGGCTACACAGTAAAAGGGGTTGTTAGATTAAATGGAAAGACATAAATGTGTGCATGGTTCCAAGCTTGAATTATTTATGAACCCTTTGTTAATTAATGTGGATCAATTAATTAAAATAAATGTAAATGCAAAACATATTCAAAAAATATTCATGTTTAAAAGTTATGAAGGAAACCTACTGCTGACCCAAAAGCAAAAGGCAACTTTATTCCATAAAATAAGTAAAAGAGAACTTATTAAAGGTGTCTGGCCGTCCTCCGTTATTTCTCCTTTCCTCCTTGTTGTCAGGGGCTGACAGCTCCTGCCGAGAGCTCACCTGGAGCAGAGCCTGGAAGAGAGAGGCCGAAGGTCCTTCCCAGCAGGGATGCTCCCAGCGCTGCCGCCAGGTTTTGGCGGCGAATGAGTGGATGATGGGGGTCGGGGGGCGGCCAGGTCCACGCTGAGAGCCAGAAAGTTATTGATCAAGAATCAGTCACTGATCTGGCAGAACCCGCTTTGAAGGTACATTTCTGTACTTTCCTGAGCTGGGAATGCAAGCTAGGAAATGGACTCGAAAGGCCAAGTTGAAGCAATTTAAAAAGTAGGGGTGAGTGACTCAATGTTCTGTGCAGTCAAGGGTTTAAGAATTTGGAGGTCTGTCAATAGCAAGAGTGGTGCTAATGGGAAAATAAGATTTCTGCAGATCTTCCAGAGTCAGCAGGCCCTCCCACGCGTCCCAGGCAGCGTGCTGTTTGGACCCATTCAGCATCTCCTGCCAGGGATTCAGGCGAGCCAGGCGTGCTGTGTCTTCCTGGAAAAAAGGTGGAGTGGGGGGCTGCACTCCCCTCATGTCTGCGGCAGCTCTTCAGCTTCGTGATCATCATCTGACCAATGGCAATAAAACCTGTGAAACAGACATTCCCATTTTGTAGGCAAAGAAATCAAGTGTCTCGATCATTAAATGACCTTTCCAGGATCCTACATGCAGTCACAGAGCCTGGCTTTGTGTCAGCTTTCCAAAAGTTAAGTGAAAGTCACTCAGTCGTGTCTGACTCTTTGCAACCCCATGGACTATACAGTCCATGGAATTCTCCAAGCCAGAATACTGCAGTGGGCAGGCTTTCCCTTCTCCAGGGGATCTTCCCAAACCAGGGATTGAACCCATGTCTCCCGCCTTGCAGGCGGAAGAACAACACAAGAGATGGGTATCTGATGCCAGACAAGGTTTTAAGGACTTTTCTTGCATTATAAAATCCTCACAGCCAATGAGCAGCATGTCATGAGTAACCCATTTTATACCTGGGAAGAAACCGAGGCATGGAGATACTCAGTAACAATCATGCTTATGTCACAGAGCTGGTGGTGGCTGAGTAGAAGCTGAAAAGGATTCCTTTTCTTATTGAGAAGTCTCCACTATGCTTATTTATTAAACCTGCAGGTAATTATTGCAAACTAATACCAAGCATTCCGGATGCCTCTATCCTCTCATCCCAATCTGACAGAGATGCTGTAATTGGACGGTGATCAGCCAGGACTCCAGTGGCACTTTGAAGCTCAGCCAGTCTTCACATCTGATATCAAAAGCATTGAGAATTACCATGGTTTATAAACACTGCAGGGCTTCCCTGGTAGCTCAGCTGGTAAAGAATCTGAAATGCAGGAGATTCCAGTTTGATTCCTGGGTCAGGAAGACCCCTGGAGAAGGGATAGGCTAACCATTCCAGTACTCATGGGCTTCCCTGGTGGCTCAGATGGTAAAGAATCTGCCCACAATGCAGGAGACTGGGGTTTGATCCCTGGGCCTGGAAGACACCCTGGAGAAGGGAATGGCAACCCACTCCAGTATTCTTGCCTGAAGAATCCCATGGACAGAGGAGCCTGGCGGGCTACAGTCCATAGGGTCACAAAGAGTTGGACACAACTGAATGACTAACACACACATAAACACCATACCTTTAGCTCTGCTGACCATGTGCTTCAACCAACCACAGAATATCAGAGCTGAAAGAATGTTTAGGGCAGTAGGAGAATATTAACTTCTTCGGTGCAGGTCATTAAAGTCTAGGTGAATCAGTCAGTGTGTTTTATCTAAGATGGAGAGTACATACCCATGACGAGGGCATTTCAGGAGAAAACCCAGGCATTCTGATCTCTAACCCTGCTTCTCTAGAGCCCTCCCAGCTCTGAACTACTCTAACCTGTGCTAATCATAGAACAAAACCAAAAATGAAATGAAGATCATTCAGTAAAACACCATAATGGTACAGAGGAGGAAGGGTATTGAAGTTCCATTATAGTCTAATTAAATTCTAAGGAAATCAGATTGGTACCCATAAAGATGCCCTGAAAAATTCTTTCAGTTCAATTAGTCGTTCAGTCGTGTCCAACTCTTTGCAACCCCTGGAGCATGCCAGGCTTCCCTGTCCATCACCATCTCCCAGAGCTTACTCAAACTCATGTCCCGATGCATCAGTGATGACATCCAACCATCTCACCCTCTGTCATTCCCTTCTCCTCCCACCTTCAGTCTTTCCCAAAATCAGGGTCTTCTCCAATGTGTCAGTTCTTCTCATGAGGTGGCCAAAGTATTGGAGTTTCAGCTTCAGCATCAGTTCTTCCAATGAATATTCAGGACGAATTTCCTTTAGGATGCACTGGTTGGATCTCCTTGCAGTCCAAGGGACGCTCAAGAGTCTTCTCCAATACCACAGTTCAAAAGCATCAATTCTTCAGTGCTCAGCTTTCTTTATAGTCCAGTTCTCACATCCATACATGACTACTGGTAAAACCATAGATTTCATTAGATGGAGCTTTGTTGGTAAAGTAACGTGTCTGCTTTTTAATATGCTGTCTAGGTTGGTCATAGCTTTTCTTCCAAGGAGCAAGTGCCTTTTAATTTCATGGCTGCAGCCCTCATCTGCAGTGATTCTGGAGCCCCCCCACTGCCACCCCCTGCACAAATAAAGTCTCTCCTTGTTTCCATTGTTTCCCCATCTATTTGCAATGAAGTGATGCGACCAGATGCCATGATCTGGTCATTTCTGAATGTTGAGTTTTAAGCCAACATTTTCACTCTCCTCTTTCATCAAGAGGCTCTTCAGTTCTTATTCACTTCCTGCCATAAGGGTGTGCTGTCATCTTCATCATTTCAGTTCAGTCGCTCAGTCATGTCTGACTCTTTGCAACCCCATGAATCACAGCACGCCAGGCCTTCCTGTCCATCGCCAACTCCCGGAGTTCACTCAAACTCATGTCCATCGAGTCGGTGATGCCATCCAGCCATCTCATTCTCTGTCTTCCCCTTCTCCTCCCGCCCCCAATCCTTCCCAGCATCAGAATCTTTTCCAGTAAGTCAACTCGTTGCATGAGGTGGCCAAAGTATTGCAGTTTCAGCTTTAGCATCAGTCCTTCCACTGAACACCCAGGATTGATCTCCTTTAGAATGGACTGGTTGGATCTCCTTGCAGTCCAAGGGACTCTCAAGAGTCTTCTCCAGCACCACAGTTCAAAAGCATCAATTCTTCGGCGATCAGCTTTCTTCGCAGTCCAACTCTCACATCCATACATGACCACTGCAGGTCAGTAAGCAACAGTCAGAACTGTACATGGAACAATAGACTGGTTCCAAATAGGAAAAGGAGTACGTAAAGGCTGTATATTGTCACCCTGCTTATTTAGCTTATATGCAGAGTACATCATGAAGAAAGCTGGGCTGGAAGAAGCACAAGCTGGAATCAAGATTGCTGGGAGAAATATTAATAACCTCAGATATGCAGATGACACCACCATTATGGCAGGAAGGGAAGAGGAACTCAAAAGCCTCTTGATGAAAGTGAAAGAGAGTGAAAAGGTTGGCTTGAAGCTCAACATTCAGAAAACAATGATCATGGCATCTGGTCCCATCGCTTCATGGGAAATAGATGGAAAAACAGTGGAAACAGTGTCAGACTTTATTTTGGGGGGCTCCAAAATCACTGCAGATGCTGATTGTAGCCATGAAATTAAAAGACGCTTACTCCTTGGAAGGAAAGTTATGACCAACCTAAATAGTATATTAAAAAGCAGAGACATTACTTTGCCAACCAAGGTCCGTCTAGTCATCTCCATATCTGAGGTTACTGATATTTCTCCCGGAAATCTTGATTCCAGGTTGTGCTTCATCTAGCCCAGCATTTCGCATGATGTACTCTGCATACAAGTTAAATAAGCAGGGTGACCATATAAAGCCTTGACGCACTCCTTTCCCGAAATCTATTTAGCTACGTGCATGTGTGTCCTACATCGCTTCAGGCATTTCCGACACTTTGTGAACCTATGGACTGTAGCCCACCAGGTTCCTCTGTCCATGGGACTCTCCAGACAAGAATACTGGAGTGGGTTGCAATTTCCTCCTCCAGGGGATCTTCCGTACCCAGTGAGTAAACTCTTGTCTCTTGTGTCTCCTGCATTGGCAGGCGGGTTCTTTACCACTAGTACCACCTAGGAAGCCCTTATTTAGCTACATTTTATATTTATTTTTAAGCTTCAAGATAAGCATAGAAACGTTTTTCTGCCATAACAAAATAAACCTTTTGTGGCTTGTTTCTCCTCTATAAGGATTCATATGTTGTCGTTCATAAATAAACATCCAGGTTATGTATACAAGTGGATTTTACCCCTCATGAGGATTAACACCTGTAATGCCACTCTTAAATGGTCATAGATTATGTGTTCACACAACTCAATTAAATTTAGACTGATAATTTTATAACTGATAAAGGGCCATCTGAAAAGAATTTCCCTGTTGAATAAAACTCATAGGTAGGTATGAAAATGAGGAACTGAAGCACGATGGGGTGGGTGAGAACTCAATATGCAGTGATCACAGAGCCAGGAAGAGTGATTTCAGACAGGAATGGTCTTCTGGTGGCTTCCTCAGCAGATTTGGGAAAGAGTTTCCCTTAGCCATTCTGAGACATCCTTATGTGACTACGTCTTTACTTCCAACTCACTCCTTTTCCACGGGAGTTCAGTCTAAAAAAATAAGTGAAGCAAAGATATCTTTAGTTAGAATTTCCTCTTTTAATTGTAAACACTTTGAAACCACATTCTAACATACCAACCACAAACACACACACAAAAATTCCAATTTATATTCTCAGAGAATTCTTAAAAATGTACTGTCACACAGAAATGTACTATAGATTCCTACCTCAGATGAGGCTGGCTCTCTTTGCCTATTTCCTAAAGCATAGGTGATGCAGTAGGTGTGGTCTGAATAAAATATGCCTGTAGCTTCGTGTCAGTCACCTCCTTTGTAACATAAATGGTGATAGATAAGCACTTACCAAACACGTGCTCTAAAAGACATCTTGTGTTCCTTGCGCAGTTGTGTCCGACTCTTTTGTGACCCTGTGGACTGTAGCCCGCCTGGCTCTTCCATCCATGGGAATCCCCAGGCAAAAATACTGGAGTGGGTTGCTGTTTCCTTCTCCAAGGGATGTTCCTGACCCAGAGATGGAACCTGCGTCTCCTGCATTGCAGGCTGATTCTTTACCATCTGAGCCTCCAGAGAAGCAGTGCTTATCATAATGTCTCTTAAAATAATCAAGAAAGATTAACAGAGAGGAAACTATATATATATATAAAATATGTCCCAAGAATATATTTATATAACATGTCCCAAGAATATAAAATATATACTACATAATATGTCCCAGGAATACAATTATATTGGTCAGTCAGTCAGTTCAGTCGCTCAGTCGTGTCCAACTCTTTGCGACCCCATGAATCACAGCATGCCAGGCCTCCCTGTCCATCACCAACTCCCAGAGTTCATTCAAACTCATGTCCATCGAGTCGGTGATGCCATCCAGCCATCTCAATCTCTGTCGTCCCCGTCTCCTCCCGGCCCCAATCCCTCCCAGCATCAGACTCTTTTCCAGTGAGTCAACTCGTCGCATGAGGTGGCCAAAGTCTTGGAGTTTCAGCTTTAGCATCAGTCCTTCCAATGAACACCCAGGATTGATCTCCTTTAGAATAGACTGGTTGGATCTCCTTGCAGTCCAAGGGACTCTCAAGAGTCTTCTCCAGCACCATAGTTCAAAACCATCAATTCTTCGGTGCTCAGCTTTCTTCACAGTCCAACTCTCACATCCATACATGACCACGGGAAAAACCATAGCCTGACTAGATGATTATATTGGTCAAATATCATTAAACTACTGAATGGAGAGAAGGCATCTACAGCCTGCTGCTGCTGCTGCTAAGTCACTTCAGTCGTGTCCGACTCTGTGTGACCCCATAGACGGCAGCCTACCAGGCTCCCCCATCCCTGGGTTTCTCCAGGCAAGAACATCTACAGCCTCAGTTCAGTTCAGTTCAGTTCAGTCACTCAGTCGTGTCCGACTCTCCGCGACCCCATGAATCACAGCACGCCAGGCCTCCCTGTCCATCACCAACTCCCGGAGTTCACTCAAACTCATGTCCACAGAGTCGGTGATGCCATCCAGCCATCTCATTCTCCGTCGTCCCCTTCTCCTCCCGCCCTCAACCTTTCCCAGCATCAGACTCTTTTCCAGTGAGTCAACTCTTTGCATGAGGTGGCCAAAGTATTGCAGTTTCAGCTTCAGCGTGTCACTAATTTGTTGTGTAGCACTGAGAAGCACACCACTTTGTGTGTGCGTCCCTGTTTTCACCACGAAGATACTGTGAGTTCTGAGCTCCTGACCCGCGAGTCTGCGGTCTGCTGTCCTCTGGGCTGAGCCAGGGAGCGGAGCCATACTTCCCGTGTCCTTCACCCTGACCGGAAGTGCTTCCCGTGTCCTTCACCCTGACCGGAAGTGCTTCCCGTGTCCTTCACCCTGACTGGAGTCCGCGCCTTCTCAGAAGAGAGGACGCTGACTTCCGGCAGGGCCCAAGAAACCCGCTGAGTCTGAACTGCCTCCTCCGCAGAGAACACGGCTCCTGGACTGGGAAGCCCAAGGAGTTCCGGCCTTTGACGGGCCTTTCTGGCCCTCATGCTTCCTTCTCTGTGTCCTTCGGCCGATGCCCGTCGGGCTCCAGACAGGGTGGCAGGCCCTGGTGCCAACTCCAGCCCAGGGCAGAGAGCGCCCCCAGCAGCAGGCTGTGGAGACTTCTGTCTATGCCGTCGTTCCTGCCGTCGCGGGCAGAGGGCACCTGGACCGAGGTCAGAGGAAGAGGAGGCAGCAGACACAGGGAGCTGCTGGCAAGTGCTGTCAGGAGACGGAAGTCCTGTATGTCATTCTCTACAATGGAATCTGCAAGTGAGGAAAACTCCCGCGTCTTTAAAGCATGATAGGGGGTGGGGTTAACCAAGGCTTATTAGGTTGTATACCCACAGCAAGTATTAATTGAACTGAAGAAAGTACTGTCAACCTCTATCATTTATGGGGTCTTCCCAGGCGGTGCTAATGGTAACAAACCCCCCTTAATGCAGGAGTTGTAAGAGGCTCATTCAATCACTGAGTCGGGAAGATTCCCCTGGAGAAGGATATGGCAATCCACTCCGGTATTCTTGCCGGAGAAATCACATGGATGGAGGAGCCTGATGGGCTACAGTCCATAGGGTTGCAAAGAGACAAGACTGAAGTGAATTAGCACGCACACAAGCACTACCATTTATGATTTCATATAATTCTGTCATGAGATGGCTGGATGGCATCACCGACTCTGTGGACATGAGTTTGCATGTACTCCGGGAGTTGGTGATGGACAGGGGGGCCTGGCGTGCTGTGATTCATGGGGTCGCGGAGAGTCGGACACGACTGAGCGACTGAACTAACTAACTCTTTGAAAAATATTTGATTAAAAGTGTTCTTGAAAATGGTGTTGCTTTGAATCATCACAACCATTTACTTTGCACCAAATGCAATATATTTTTTTGAAAAATATGTGTTCAGAAACTTGAATTTCTTTATGTTACTCTTTTTAACAAAGTGGAATTATTGGTAAATATATATTAATTACTTTCAGGAATTATTTCAATAATAGGAGGGCAGTGCACTTCAACAATGAATATTGCTTACTGATTTCTGGCAAACTTACTATACAAATTACATGAGGATAGAATAGTGATAGAAATAAAGAGGCATGCTGAAAAATCTTTAATTTTCCAGTGCCGTGGACTAAAGTATCCAGTATTTTGAATCTCAAATGAAAAATTAGACATTAGGGTCACCCTTCTATATTAAATGTAGAAAGCACAGTTCAGTGGAGACTTGTGTGTGTCCCATTTTTAACACCTGCCTTTTTTCACTTTACTTTTCTGTATATGTCGGTCTTTAATTGACTAATGCACTATGATACTATCAGGCGTGGAGATTTTCAGTCTTCCATATTCACAGGGAGGCTGAGTGGGGATTCCTTGGATAAGAGTATCTTTGGGATGAAGGAAGTGGAGACGATGGGGAGGCCTCCAGGCATTGGGGTCATCGAGTCATCAGCTCTTTCTGAAGTTGAATGAAGGGTCCTGGGTGTCAGTCGGTCCCGCTGGTGACTGTCAATCAGTAATTGCCCAAAACAGATGTGTCACAGGCCAGTTCTTAAGAATAACCATGTTGCAAAACATTTAAAAATTTAAAGCAGACAAATAGCTTAATTTTCTTTTTTCTTTTTTTGCTGAGTTACTGTCTGGACACAGTGGTGAGGACTTGGGGGCAGTCGCTCAGGATGGCTCTTCCCAAGGCCATGCAGCCCTTGTGAAGGAGAACAGGTGACTCGAGGGAGCCTGTCCTGCTGCTTTTCCACGTGACCGATGGCTGCTGAGCAGAGGGCCGGCGGTCGGCACCTCTGAGCCCCGCCGGGCTGGCTGTCCAGCCGGGCTTTGATGTTTATAAAAATGGCATCCTCATTAAAGCAGAGAACACAGCATCCTGCCACCTCAAGGACACGTTACCCCTTGTGAAAGGATAATCAGGTCACGGCTGGCACAGACTCTGCTGTGCAGGTGGTGCTGTCTAGAGTCTGAAGATGCAGAAAGCCACCAGGTTGCCCTAATGCAAGAAGGGGCTCGCCAAAGCTCGGGGAAAGTCTTTTTCACTAGATTTCGACCAGGTGCAAACTCGCTTTCTTTAAAAACAGATAAGAAGGAAAGAGTGTGTTTGAAAGAGCATGTCAATTTATGCTTCTTTAAAACCGGAACACACATGAAGTTCCACTGAATTGTGCTTGCTCCACTGAAAAGGAAACAACGCCCCTGATGTCTAATTTCTTGTCTGAGACTCAGAATACTGGATCCCGTACTCTATGTAAATATCACTGGAAAATTAAAGATTTTCCAACAACATACTTCTTTATTTCTAATGCTGTCCTTTCCTCATTCAAATAACAGTGTAATAAAAGGAATGCAATAATAGAAAAAGCTCGTGTGGTACAGTGAGATAATGTGTTTTATCATCTATAGTGTTATATCGTAACTCTTATTTTTTGACATCCTACCAATAGACTATATTCTTAATCATTGTGTCTCTCTTCATTTAGTTTGAGAATGAATAACAACTTTTAAAAGTGACTTGCTAGTTGTCTGATGCACATCTGATGAATTAAACTCTTCCCAATTATGATTATTCGACTTGTCTCATTTTGAAATACCTCTGCAGTCAATTTTCCTTTCACTGCTAAAAAAAAAAAAAAGTACAGATTTTTGGATGACAAATAATTTTTAGACAAAGACTTTTAAGAAAAAAAAGATGCAGAGGAAATGACTCTTTCATTGGGTAGATGGTTGGATGCAGAATTAGTTTCTAAAGTGAGGACTATGATTCTACAATTCTACTTCCATGCTTCTTTTTTTTAAAAAATATAGGACGATAAGATTGTTGTTCCCTTCGCTGTTTGATGGTGTGTGTTAGCAGTAAACATCACTCTGCGTGTGTGTTAATGGGAGCCTTCCCCGGCTCCCTCACCCCGTTGCTCTGCCCTTGTGTGGTGATAGACGCGGTTGTTTAGGCACTGAATTCGATTTAGTCATATTGATTGTTGCTCTGCTTTTGCTGCCTGAGATCCGCTTATGTAACACGCAGCAGACAGAGCCAGACAGAAACATGCCTCTGGAACTCTGTGAGCAAACCACTGACGGGTATTCTTGTCCTGTTTTGTGCCTCCAAATTTTGGCTGCAATTGTCTGTTGGAGATATTGTCCACTCAGTTATGTATGTGAATTCCCAGTAAGGCCCTTTATCTCAAGATCTGTTGAAGATTGAACTGAATTGAGAACTCGTGGGCCCACGCTGTGGGTTATGGATGCTGTACACTTTCTACTTTCTTCTAAATGGTTTGCTGTTTTCAGACACAGCAGACTACATCTTGTTTTAGCGTGTCATCTTTTCGCATTGGAAAGAGACAGAAACACGGGCTGTAGATGGCTGGGGCTAAGATGACCGCTTGCCTTGGGGCTGGCTGTGTCCTGACTAGCACAGTGTCTCATCTTGCCCCGTGCTCCTGTTTCCATGTTTCTTCCCGGTCAACTCAATCTTCTTGATTTGACGTTTCCACATACGACATGGAGATGAATCTCTATCTTTCTATTTATACTTATTCAAAATGCAGAAGTAAAGCAGACCTTTTCTCAACTATTTCAGTTGTTAAATGCTTGTTCTTAACTACAAAGCTTCCCTGTGGACTTACAAAACTCTCTGAATGAGAAGCAGCGTATCAGGGTGGAGAAGCACACAGGTTCTGCTGCTGGTCTGCTTGGGGTCAGAGTCTTGCTCCAGCACCAGCTCCCCGTGTGATCTCAGGCAAGTTGCTTAACCTCTCTTGGTCCCAGCACCTTCGTCTCTGAAGATGGAGCACAAGAGTACCTACTAAATGGAGTTCTGCAGAGGATGCTGTCAGCCACAGTGTATAAGGCCTCTCGAATAATAAGTGAAAAAAAAGAGCAAGTCCCAAAAAACACAGGTTCCTTTTATCCTGTAGGTTATGAGTTTTCTGGGAACTACGCATGGTGTCTTTGCCTGGGGTTTTAGGCCCCTGTCTACTCTGCATCTGGCCCAGGAAAGTGCCTTTGTTCTTTCAGCACTGATGAGTGCGAAACATTATTCAGATAAATGGACTTTCCTGGCTTTTAAGTCCACGCCTAGCAATGTGAACTTACCACATTGGTATGTATCCTGAAGAAGAGCCCCTTTTGTGGCCCTTTTTGAAAGACTGAGGAAGACCTTCAAAGATATGTGTGATTAAGATGGCACATCCAGGTGACTACTGGGTCTCAGGGCTATGCTAGGGTGAAATAGTATGGACTCTTAGAGGCAGTGGGGAAGGGAATGGCAACCCACTCCAGTACTCTTGCCTGGAAAATCCCATGGACAGAGGAGCCTGGAAGGCTGCAGTCCATGGGGTCGCTAAGAGTCCGACAGACTGAGCGCCTTCACTTTCACTTTTCACTTTCATGCATTAGAGAAAGAAATGGCAACCCACTCCAGCGTTCTTGCCTGGAGAATCCCAGGGATGGGGGAGCCTGGTGGGCTGCCATCTATGGGGTCGCGCAGAGTCGGACTCGACTGAAGCAACTTACCAGCAGCAGCAGCTTAGAGGCAGAAGGAACCTGTAAGACTGCATCAATGTTTCCCCGCTCTCCTGTATCTGAGATCTCTAGAACTCTCTACAGCATGGAAGATGCCATCTGAATGTCAAGAAGACCACAGTCAAGGCAGCCTTCTTATGGTGAGACCGCCCTCCTGTCCTGCCGAGCTCCACGGTTCCCCTTCTTTTGAACTTTCCATCTGTCAGTCAGTCCTCTAATGTGGATGCTTGGCACGGCAGTGGGAATGGCAGGGCCTGCCCTCACCCATCTCACTGTCTTGCCTTTGTTTCCAAGTGCTTACGTAAATGCTGACTGCCAAGGAGGACATGGCTGTGCTTTGTAGGGCTGACGTACCGATCACTGAATTCTTCCCAGGCCTTGTTTGCAGATGTTAAATTTAGATCAAATGGCTTGATCAAGCTTGATTATGGTCAGTGCCGCAACTTTCATGGTTTTTCCAACACACTAGGAACACCCATCCATTTTGAACTCTATTATTAGAAAATAAAAGGAAACAAAATTGTTTTAAAATGCTTGACTGCTCACACGTGTGACAAAGCATCAAAACTCCTCTGCTGTCAGGGACACTGTATGTAGACATCAGTCAGGCTGCAAATGTGAAAGACTTTGGAAGAGCACCTCATATTTTCCGTCCTCCTTCCCCTCTACCTTGATGCCACAGCATATGATGTTGGGTTGTTCTTTAAGTGCATGGCTCAGACATTAAAGAATCACCTGGGTTCGATCCCTGGGTCAGGAAGATCCCCTGGAAAAGGGAATGGCTACCCACTCCAGTATTCTTGCCTGCAGATTTCCCATGGACAGAGGAGCCTGGTGGGCTACAGTCCATGGGCTTGCAGAGAGTCAGGTACAGCTGAGCTACTAACAGTCTAGCACTTTAAGCGCACAGACCAGCTTTGGTATTCAAAATCTCAGCAAAAATTAACAGCTGTCTCTTAGGGAAATGTTTCTGCGCAGCTCCCAAACTGTTTTTGTGTATTATACTCAGAAGCCCTCAAAGAGCAAAGTGCAGTTGGTTTTAGCAGTGCTGGGGAGCACAGTGATAAACACAGGGCATGGAATTTTTTAAGGTGGAACTCTTCCATGCCCTTTTAGACTGGGCAATTTTGTCCAGCCTAAAATGAATGCAACTTCAAATATGCACAGTTAAACATAGCTTGGCAGGGGAAAAACACGGACCATGTGAACAATTAAGAAAGCCACAATCTGGACCACTATTTTCCAGCAAATTATACCTATGTAACATTTAAGATCGTTCAGATGGTAGAAGACAGTTCACTAGCACAGACAAAAATATGCAAATAACCAAAGGAATATGGAGATTGTTATTGAAAGATTTTTTGTATTGGATGGACAGCCTTAAATCTCATATTCATTCTTGTAATCCCCTCTTTATGCTGCCCTGGGCAAATATTTTTATAGAAACTACATTTGCCGGTTTTCCATTTCAAAATACATGCTACTTAGTTTTCACTTTAAATTGCAGACCCTTGAATGTAGGACTACCCACAGCCATCACGGGGTCTCAGTATTAAGGTGCCCTCAACGGCTCTTTCCTTCGCTCCCCAGCCTGGCTGAAACCTTTCTCTTTCACCCCATTCTTCTCTCTTTCTCTAGTCCCCTTTCATTTTCTTCCTTGTGTCTCCTTTGTATTGCTCTCAATACCCACTAGGCATGCAATAAATATTTATCATCTTAAAGTTTGTAATTTTCCTACTTCATCCTACTGTTCCTTCCACACTGAAGGGCAGAAATAAATAAATAACACCCCAAAGAGAAGACGCATGGACCTATGGAAGTCGATACAAGAATGTCAATATATTCACACAAAAAAAGACTGAAAGGCTTTTTCACCCCAACAGGCAACCAGAGATAAAGTCGCTGACCTTATTCTGTGCTTCTAGTCCACAGGCATAGATACAGAAAAGCTTTTTAAATTCAAGGGCATATAGAGATGGAGAGAAAAAAAGATTTGGTTCTACAGTGGAGTTCTTCTTCGTATAAAATCTAGACTTTCTAGTTTATTAGGTTGAACCATATGAAGTTGCCATTTTTATAGATCAAAATAGTTGAATACCAGACTCAACCTAATAAATTTGGCTCAATTAGGGCTCAACCTAATAAAATTAACATACTCATGAAAAATGTTTTCTATCCATAGAAATAGAAGGCTGCTTCTAGGATCCGCCTGCAGTGCAGGAGACCCTGGTTCGATCCCTGGGCCAGGAAGACCCCCTGGAGAAGGGAGAGGGTACCCACTCCAGTTTTATTGGGTTTCCCTTTTGGCTCAGTTGGTAAGAATCCACCTGCAATGCGGGAGACCTGGGTTCAATCCCTGGGTTGGGAAGATCCCCTGGAGAAGGGAAAAGCTACCCACTCCAGTATTCTGGCCTGGAGAATTCCATGGGCTGTATAGTCCATGGGGTCGCAAAGAGTCGGACACAACTGAGCGACTTTCAGTTCAGTTCAGTTGCTCAGTCGTATCCGACTCTCTGCAACCCCATGAATCACAGCATGCCAGGCCTCCCTGTCCATCACCAACTCCCGGAGTACACTCAAACTCATGTCCACAGAGTCGGTGATGCCACCCAGCCATCTCATTCTCCGTCGACCCCTTCTCCTCCCGCCCCCAACCTTTCCTAGCATCAGAGTCTTTTCCAGTGAGTCAACTCGTCACATGAGGTGGCCAAAGTATTGCAGTTTCAGCATTAGCATCAGTCCTTCCAATGAACACCCAGGATCCATCTCCCTTAGAATGGACTAGTTGTATCTCCTTGCGGTACAAGGGACTCTCAAGAGTCTTCTCCAACACCACAGTTCAAAAGCATCAATTCTTCGGCGATCAGCTTTCTTCACAGTCCAACTCTCACATCCATACATGACCACTGGAAAAACCATAGCCTTGACTAGACGGACCTTTGTTGGCAAAGTAATGTCTCTGCTTTTTAATATACTATCAAGGTTGGTCATAACTTTCCTTCCAAGGAATACATGTCTTTTAATTTCATGGCTGCAATCAGCATCTGCAGTGATTTTGGAGCCCCCAAAAATAAAGTCTGACACTGTTTCCACTGTTTTTCCATCTATTTCCCAAGAAGTGATGGGACCAGATGCCATGATCTTTGTTTTCTGAATGTTGAGCTTCAAGCCAACCTTTTCACTCTCCTCTTTCACTTTCATCAAGAGGCTTTTGAGTTCCTCTTCACTTTCTGCCGTAAGGGTAGTGTCATCTGCATATCTGAGGTTATTGATATTTCTCCCAGCAATCTTGATTCCAGCTTATGCTTCTTCCAGCCCAGCGTTCCTCATGATGTACTCTGCATATAAGTTAAATAAGCAAGGTGACAATATACAGCCTTGACATACTCCTTTTCCTATTTGGAACCAGTCTGTTGTTCCATGTCCAGTTCTGACTGTTGCTTCCTGACCTGCATACAGGTTTCTCAAGAGGCAGGTCAGGTGGTCTGGTATTCCCATCTCTTTCAGAATTTTCCACAGTTTATTGTGATCCACACAGTCAAAGGCTTTGGCATAGTCAATGAAGCAGAAATAGATGTTTTTCTGGAACTCTCTTGCTTTCTCCATGATCCAGCGGATGTTGGCAATTTGATCTCTGATGCCTCTGCCTTTTCTAAAACCAGCTTGAACATCTGGGAGTTCATGGTTCACATATTGCTGAAGCCTGGCTTGGAGGATTTTGAGCATGACTTTACTAGCATGTGAGATGAGTGCAATTGTGCGGTAGTTTGAGCATTCTTTGGCACTGCCTTTCTTTGGAATTGGAATGAAGACTGACCTTTTCCAGTCCTGTGGACACTGCTGAGTTTTCCAAATGTGCTGGCATATTGAGTGCAACACTTTCACAGCATCATCTTTCAAGATTTGAAATAGCTCAACTGGAATTCCATCACTTCCACTAGCTTTGTTTGTAGTGATGCTTTCTAAGGCCCATTTGACTTCACATTCCAAGATGTCTGGCTCTAGGTCAGTGATCACGTTATCGTGACTATCTTGGTCATGAAGATCTTTTTTGTGCAGTTCTTCTGTGTATTCTTGCACTTTCACTTTAACATTGCTCCAAGACAGATTAGCCCCAGGCACTTAGCAACAGCACATTCTTTCAGGGTAATCATCAGTAGCTTCCTTCTCAAGGGCAAAATCATAAGAAAGCCTTCCCTATAATGAGCCTAATCTCCCATCACAAGAGGAATCGTGCTCCTTTGCTTTTCCTTCTGTGTTGCATGGACTTGAAGCGCAGTTTGGAATCTGAGGCAGTAAAGATGGTTTTGCTGAGGCAGCAACAAGATGAGTGACCCTGGGAAACCCCTACCTGGCGAATGAGCTTCCTGGAGCCCAGGGAGACTTTAATTAATGTTAATGGAGAAACCTCCTTCAAAACCTAATTAAGCACTTGAATGTGTTCTTAATGATCTCTGCTCCCAGAGTCGGGGTGCAGTGAGGGGAATTGATTTAACACCAGGAATAAAACTGTAGACGTTCACTGGTCCAGTCTGCTGCCTTTTCTGGGGAAGCTTTGCTTTCCCTGGTAAACAAGCCTTCCCCCGGCTTTCTCACGCACTCGGAAGCCTCTGTGGGCTCCTCGCCCTGCTCTCCTGAACTGTGCGATGCAAAGGTTAGCAGCTTAGCTAAAGGCCTCCCTGGATGCATAATAACAGTTACATAAAGCACTTTCCAAATACAAACAGACTTTGAATACCCAATTATGCTGCAGGTGTTGTGCATCCCCCAGCAAGAGAAAGGATCCCACGCTCTCTGTATCACCAGGCCAACAGGATGACAGTTCCCTGTCCTCAGGGACAGAGGGCCTTCTCCAGCAGCACACGGTCCCCACCATCGTGATTGGTGTTGATTTTAGATGACTGTTTCCCATAATATAGTTCCCTGTTGTGTGTGCGTGCTCAGTTGTGTCCCGCTCTTTTTCTTTTTTTGTCCAATTCTTTGAGACTCCATGGACTGTAGCCCGCCAGGCTCCTCTGTCCATGGGATTTCCCAGGCAAGAATACTGGAGTGGGTTGCCATTTCCTATTCTAGGGGACCTTCTTGGCCCAGGGATCAAACCCACTTCCCCTGTGTCTCCTGCATTGGCAGGTGGGTTTTTTTTTTACCACTGAGCCATGTGGGAAGCTCAATAATAGATTGTAGCTGCCATTAACCTTCTTTAGATTAATCTTCATTGATATAACTGTTTAGCCAGATTAACCAAAAAATACGGATTGATAAAGAATGGTACCACTCCTTTTTACCAATATATCTGGCCCGGGCCCATCACATAATACCTTGTAGATGTTGGTGGAATGATCAAGTCAATATTCAATAAAAAAATGGCAATCCATTCTTTCTGCCAGTGTGTTATACATAAAGAGCTTACATTATGAAACAGCTGTCTTTGCCAACACACAACATTAGCAAAATCTTATTAGATTTTATTGTATTTTATTTTTCCTTACATATATATGGTTCTTTTCTCCTTCCTAAAATCCTGTGAAGTTGGAATTACTAACTGAAGCTCAAATAAGTAATCTAAGTGCAAATAAATGCACTTCTTCAACCCATCCAAGTAATAAGTGACACTGCTCACAGCTTCTCTCAGTTCCCTGTCACTTAAAGGGCTCTTATCTCTCCATTAGGTATTCTTTTCCATTCCATTGCCAATCTCATCATGTAAATCTTGCATGTATTGGCTGTGGGGGGAATGTTGATTATTTCAATTATACCTACACTCTTGACTGTGAAGATGTGAAAATCACCAGTCCTATACAAACTTGAATGATGTTATGGAGAAGACATTTCAGAAAAACAATGTGCTCAAATGTTAACTTAAAGTGGCCATCAAGACTATTTGATCAGAAGGCCCAAATTCATTCATAATGATGTTTAAACGTTCTCAGCAGGCATGGTGTTTACCAAACATCTATCTAGGAAGGATTTTTTACACACCTTGTGTCTTGAACATTTTTAGCTGCGACAGTTAACCCATTCAGTAACTCTTCATAGATCAAGGCACAATGCTAGGCATAGAGTTGTTCAGTCACTAAGTCGTGTCCCATTCTTTGCGACCCCATGGACGGCAGTGCACCAGGTTGCCCTGTCCTTCACTATCTCCTGTAGTTTGTTCAAACTCATGTCCATTGAGTCGGTGATGCCATCCAACCATCTCATCCTCTGTCACCCACTTCTCCTCCCGCCTTCGATCCTTCCCAGCATCAGGGGGTCTTTTCCAATGAGTCAGCTCTTTGCATCAGGTGGCCGAAGTATTGGAGCTTCGGCTTCGGCATCTCTCCTTCCAATGAATATTCAGGGTTGATTTCCTTTAGGATGGACTGGTTTGATCTCCTTGCAATCCGAGGGGCTCAAGAACCTTCTCAAGCACCTCTACAAATATCAGATAAAGTGCAGCTCTGATGAAGAATCTAGTCTGTGACAGACTGCCTCAACACTACCAGCCTCCAAGGAGAAATTAAGGCAAAAGCAGGTGTAGCCTGATTCACAGCCAGTCAGAACTGCAGCATTTGGGAGCAACTGCATTGCTTGCTAGAGGTCACTCTTTTTCTACAGAAATATTGGGGGAAAATATTACACACAAGTGACAGTCTGTGTGGAAGTACACAGCATCTGTGATTTATAAAATGGAAGATTTATAGAGAGGGACTGGAGCTTCGACTCAAACAGGAAGAGAACCGTTGATGATGAATGATATACAACCTCAAAGAATTTTCTACCCTGTTCTGACGGTATGTTGGCTTGCTCCATCTTCACTTTTTATTTGGCCAAAAAGAAATATCTTGAGGTGATGTAACATGAGAATGTTTACATACAACATATACAGTGATGAATAGACCACGCACTTTTGAGAATATAGAATATCTAGCAGTCATCACAGAGGTCTCATAGCTAAATGGCTGGGTGCACAGGAGTTGGAAATAGCCAGCCTGTGTGTAAGTTCTGGCCCCTTGGCTTAGCTTGTTCACTTCAGTTGGGGAGTTAGCTTTCTCTGCCTCATTTTTTCACTTCTGTTTAAAAAAAAAAAAGATAAATACTGCTATTTATTTTGAGGGGTTTCTTGAGAGAATCAAGTAATACTTTTACCAACAGCTTCTGGTGTATGCATGGCTCAGAAAGAAACTGCCTGCAATGCAGGAGCTGCAGGAGACCCGGGTTTGATCCCTGGGTCAGGAAGATTCCCTGGAGAAGGAAATGGCAACCCACTCCAGTATTCTTGCCTGGAGAGTCCCATGGACAAAGGAGCCCGGCAGGCTATAATCCAGTGGGTTGCAAAAGTGAAAGTGAAGTCACTCAGTTGTGTCCGACTCTTTGCGACCCTGTGGACTATAGCCTGTCAGGCTCCTCTGTCCATTGGATTTTCCAGGCAAGGGTACTGGAGTGGGTTGCCATGGCCTCCTCCAGGGAATCTTCCCGGCCCAGGGATTGAGCCCAGGTCTCCCCCATTGCAGGCAGACGCTTTCCCACCTGAGCCACCAGGGAAGCCTTAGTGGGTTGCAAAGAGTCAGACAAACCTGAGTGACTGAGCACAGACAAGTGCTGTGTGAGTGTCGGTGCTTATCAACTTTGTTTTTCGTTAGAGGCTGTTTTTATAAGATCTGAAAGCACCAACTTGCTGTAATCATCATTCTATTTCTTCAAATTTACAGCAGTTCTGAGAAGTCAGGAAACTGGCGTTAAATTTTTTCAGGCGGTTGGACTTTGAATTTCAACCATCAGGACCTTATGTGTTGTCACCTACTCGCCTTATTCCACAGTGAATACATGACCTCTCACATGTGAACTCCGTGAAAGAAACAGGTTACTGGGTAATTTTTCACTGAACAGAAGCAATTTCCATCTAAATGTTAACAAATTCCAATAAATATGCAATTAACCTTGTTTTACTCTTGCAACAGCATACATTTTCTGGCCGAAACTGACTTTAAACAATGAAGAACATGTTAAATTCTAAGGAATAAAACCGAACCCTGATTTTGACAGGATTTCCTGACTTCTGGATTTGACAGCACACAAACAGCACCGCTTTTTGATCGTTCCCACCCAGCGTCTCCCCTCCAGTAGGTTAGTTCGGCCTTGCTGTATGTTTAAACGAAGGCGTTCACTCCGGTAAATCGTTCTCCTCCCCACTCACTGACCCTCAAGAAAACAACCTTCATGAAGGGAACTAAATGTTCTAAAGGCTCTTGGGGTCATAATTCTACCCAGAGGAAAAAATATAAGGATGGTGCATGGCTGTGGAGAGTAATCAGGTGTTTTTATTTTTCACTTGTAAGGAATGAGTTAGCTCTAAGTCCTCTGTAAGAGGAAAGGCAGGGGATGTTCTTTCCTTGATGAGATAATGAAACCTGGACAACTATAAAGAAATGTGTGGGATTGCGCACGCAGAAAACTAGTTAGGGGCCAGTTCAAGATGGCGGCGACTATGTTTCAGTATGTGCTGCGGGGATGGAGAACCGGTGTCCCGCTGGGCTGCGGATTACGGTGACTGAGCCAGACACAGGGGATTCCTGATTACCCCCGCTTCCCGGAGTCCGTGGATGAAGACCGTTTTGTGGAGCGCCTGTTAACCCCCACCAGCATCCCAAAGCCCCCAAAGCATGAACATTATCCCACTCCTTGTGGTTGGCAGCCCCATAGAGACCCCCCACCCAACCTGCCCTACTTCGTGCGGTGCTCTCGGATGCACAACATCCCAGTCTATAAGGACATCATGCATGGAAACCGTCAGATGACTGTGATCCGGAAGGTGGAGGGAGACATTTGGGCCCTGCAGAAGGATGTGGAAGATTTTCTGAGCCCACTGTTGGGGAAGACACCTATCATCCAGGTCAATGAGGTGACTGGTACCCTTCGGATCAAAGGCTACTTTGATCAGCAGCTCAAAGCCTGGTTCCTGGAGAAGGGCTTCTGATGCCCAGCTGAGCAGGCTCTGTGACAGCGTCCCCCTCAGACTGGAGTCCCGGGGATCCCAGGAGGAGGGAGGAGGCTGTTGGAGCAACAAGGAAAGAGACGGTACAGAGACCAGGGCTGAGGGTTTTGGAGCAGGACTTGCATGCGTCAAGGAGAAAATGGCACTCTGTGTGGGTGCCAGCACTGGAGGAGGGCTGTCTAACATTGGAGACGCACCAGAAACAGCCAAGCTCGAGGGGAGTGTTAATTGCCTCCCTTACCCACTTTGGCATGATCCTGCTCTCCCTTCATTGGAGCTCCTTGACTTTAGCTACTCAAGCTTTAGAGGTTGTGTTAACTGCCCCTCTCTCAAAAGCAATAGCCCAGCCTGGTTTACCAGAGGGTACCCCAGGGCAGACCCACAGGGCACATTTCTTCCTTGGCCTGCAGACCTTCACTGCTGCAAAAAATCCCTGAGCCCTTCTTCTGGGTCAGACCTGGCTTGGTAGAGGCTACAGAGAACCCAGATGACTCAGACACAGATCCTGGAGGTCTTCATTTCCAAGTGCCACGCAAGTCAGACCCTGGGCTTGTTCCTTTTACCCATGGAGAGGTAAAAAGTGGCCTGCATCTCATTCTGTATTAGAGTTGGATCTGACTGGGCTTCTAGCTCCAGGAAGTTAAGTGATTAGCTGGCCTGCAGGGCTCCTTGAGAGTTCCTGGCGCAGCCCACAGCCATCCCTCCCAGGTTGCTGACCTAGTATCAAGGCTGGACAATGTGCTTGAGGCAGGAAGATACTGGCCTTTTGTCCCTATCGCCCTCTCCTGCCTCAGCCAAGGGACTTTCACACTTGCCCCACCTTGGGAGTCCTCAAGGCCAGAGACCTGAGATCCCACCCCATCCCCACCTCAGCATCAAGCTGATTCAAGACAGGGTTCAAAGCATGGCTCCCCTACTTGCTCTGACCTCAGCAAGGTAGTTACCCTCTCTGGGGTTCAGTTTCTTCATATGTAAAATGGGTATATCTTCCAAAGACCTTAATAATTCAACACTGTGCCCAGGGACAGCACTGCCTTGTATAAATAAACCCGCAGATTCCAGGCCACTCTCAAGTCTACGACCTGAGTTTAGAAAAAGAGGGAGTGTGGCACACCAATCCTATCACACCAGTTCCACCAGTCATTAATGCAAGTTTTTATTTGGCTGTATATACAATTTAAGCTATTAAAATTTGTACAATATTTACAAATTAAATAATCATCTGAAACTGTCAAAAAAAAGAAATGTGTGTGTCTGTGTGCATGTCTCTGTGTGTGTGTGTGTGTGTATATGTCTGTGTCTGTATGTGTGTCGAAACACTTTGTAAATAAATATCTATGAAAGGGGAATATATTCAGATTTTAAATGGACATAGTGAAAATGTTTATCAAGTGCAGTTTCAAAGATAAATAATTTTGGTGTCTGTTCTACATAATTTAATAGTCGAATAAACGTTCCAGGAGAAATAGAGAAAGAGCGAGAGAAAGAGAGAGAGGATTCAGGGCCAGGACTAGGAAAAGCAGCTTCCTGATGTGGTTGGTGGAGGCTGTTAGTTTCAGTGACAGGCAATGGATTCACACGACTGAGCACACAGCACAATTGTTTGCAGACATAATCCTGACTCTTTCCTCATTAACAACAGCATTACTCATGTCAACGGTGGTTGGAGTTACGAGCGTGTGTTAATAAGATCACAAACATTGTGATGCTTCGCTGTATTGAAAATCTTTCACTATAGAGGAAAATGCATAGCAGTGGCTGGAGTATCTTCTTAAGATGAAACAAAGCACAAAGCATTAAAAATGTTCAAATCTCCAGTGTCTATCCCCAGAAGACCCAGGAACAACCTACACAAACTCTCAGAAGTTAATGTTTTCTTTGCACCAGGTCTGTGGGGTACAACAGAGCACATTTTGTTCAGGGCAGGAGTGCAGGGTAAGGTGGCCTGAACTCAGCCAGGCTTGGCTATATTCTGCCCATGGGACTTGGGCATTGATGAAATTCTCTGAATCGTAATTTTCAGCTCATGAAACTGGAGCAACCACACTCACCTGATGTGGACAAGGCTTTGATACCTAGCTGAGGAAGTGAGCACAGGCATGCCTCGGTTTTACGGCATTTGCTTCCTTTCAGTGTCTTTTACGAATTGCACGTTTGTGGCAACCCTGGTCTCAGGTCTGTTGGCACCATTTTTCCAACAGCATCTGTCACGTGTTGGTAAGTCTAATAATTTTTCATTACTGTGATGTCTGTTACGGCGATCTATGATCAGTGACCTTTGATGTTATTATGATACTGTTTCGGGGACCCACAGTCCCTGCCATATAAGATGACCAAATTAACCGACAGAGTTTGCGTGTGTTCTGACTGCGCCACTGACAGGCCATTCCCCGGCTCTCTCCCTCTCCTTAGGTCTTACTTGAAGCACAGCAATATTGAAATTAGGCCAGTTAATAACCCTAAAATGGCCTCTAAGTGTTCAGATGAAAGGAAGAGTCATGTGTCTCTCACTGTAAATCAAAAGCTAGAAATAATTAAGCTTAGTGAGGAAGGCATGTTGAAAGCTGACACAGGCTGAATCCTAGGCCTCTTGTGCCAAACAGCTAGGCAGGCTGTGGATGTTAAAGGGAAGGTTCTCAAAGGAAACTAAAGATGCTCCTCCAGCGAACACACCAATGATAAGAATGTGAAACAGCCTTACTGCTGATGTGGAGGAAGATTTAGTGGTCTAGAGAGGTCAGACCAGTCGCAAAATTCCCGTAAACCAAAGCCTCTTGCAGAGCAAGGCCCCAGCTCTTTTCAGCTGTATAAAGGCTGAGAGAGTGAGGAAGCTACAGAGGAAAAAGCTGAAAGCTGCAGAAGGTGTTGCTTCGTGGTGTTTAGGGAAAGAAGCGGTGGCCATAACACAGAAGTTCAAGATAAAGCAGAAAATGCTAATATAGAAGCTGCAGTATTTCCAGAAGATCTTGCTGAGAGTATTAATAAAGGTGGTTGCTCTAAACAACAGATTTTCAATGTAGACAAAACAGCCTTCTGTAGGAAGACATCTGTAGGTATCTAGGACTTTCATAGCTAGAGAGGAGAAGTCAATGCCTTGCTTCAAAGCTTCAAAGGACAGGCTGCCTCTCTTGTCAGGGACCAATGCAGCTGGTGGCTTCGAATTGAAGCCAGTACTCATTTATCATTTTGAAAATGCTGTGACCCTTCAGAATTATGCTGAACGGCCCTTCCTGAAAAAACAATGGAAACAGGGAGAGACTTTTTGGAGGCTCCAAAATCACTGCAGATGGTGACTGCAGCCATGAAATTAAAAGACGCTTGCTCCTTGGAAGAAAAGCTATGACCAACCTAGACAGCATATTAAAAAGCAGAGACATTACTTTGTCAACAAAGTCTAGTCAAAGCGATGGTTTTTCCAGTGGTCATGTATGGATGTGAGAGTTGGACTATAAAGAAAGCTGAGCACTGAAGAATAGATGCTTTTGAACTGTGGTGCTGGAGAAGACTCTTGAGAGTCCCTTGGACTGCAAGGAGATCCAACCTAAAAGAAATCCTAAAGGAAATCAGTCCTGAATATTCATTGGAAGGACTGATGTTGAAGCTCTAATACTTTGGCCACCTGATGTGAAGAACTGACTCATTGGAAAAGACCCTGATGTTGGGAAAGATTGAAGGCAGGAGGAGAAGGGGACGACGGAGGATGAGATGATTGGATGGCATCATTGACTCAATGGGTATGAATTTGTGTAAACTCCGGGAGTTGGTGATGGGCAGGGAGGCCTGGCGTGCTGCAGTCCATGGGGTTGCAAAGAGTCGGGCACGACTGAGTGACTGAACTGAACTGAACCCTTCCTGTGCTCTATTAATGGAAGGAGCAAGCTTGGATGTCAGCACAACTATTGGCCACATGGTTTACTATTTTAAACCCACTCTTGAGACCAAATGCACAGAGGAAAAAATATTCCTTTCAAAATACTGCTGCTCATTCATAATGCCCCTGATGGAGAACTCTGATGGGGTTGGACAGTAAGATTCATGTTGCCCTCACGCCTGTTAACACATCTATTCTCGTGAAGTCTCTCAGTCGTGCCCGACTCTTTGCAACCCCATGGACTAGCCTATCAGGCTCCTCCCTCCATGGGATTCTCCAGGCAAGAGTAACACATCTATTCTGCAGCCTGTAAATCAAGGAGAAACTTCAATTTTCAAGTCCCATTATTTAATAAATTCATTTAGTAAGGCTATCACTGCCCTAGACAGCAATTCCCCTGATAAATCTGGGCAAAGTCAATGTAAAAACTCCTGAAAAGGACTCACCTCTCTAGGTGTCATTAAGAACATGTCTTGTTTCATGGGAAAAATAAAAATATCAACATCAACAGAAGTTTGGAAGAAATCGATTTCAACCCGCATGGATGACTTTGAGGGATTCAAGACATCAGTAGAGGAAGTCACTGCAGATGTGGTGGAAACAGCAAGAGAAGTGGAGCCTGAAGATGCAGCTGAACTGCTACAACCTCATGATCAGACTTGCAAGGATGAGCAGCTGCTTCCTATGGGTGAGCAAGGAAAGTGGTTTCGTGTCCAGAAACTACTCCTGGTGAAGGTGCTGTGAAGATTGTTGAAATGACAACAGAAGACTTAAAATCTTGCATCAACTTAGTTGATAAAGCAGTGACAGGGTTTGAGAGGATTGGCTCCAGTTTTAAACACAGTTCTACTGTGGGCAAAACGCTACCAAATAGCATTGCCTGGTACACAGAGATCGTTTGTGGAGAGAAGAGTCAATCGATGTGGCAGACCTCACTCTTGTCTTCTTCTAAGACATTGCCACAGCTGATCCAGTCTTCGACAAACCCCTGCCCTGATCAGTCGGCAGCCAACGTGGAGGCAAGACCCCCCCACCGGGAAAGGCTGAGGATCAGACATCACTCACCGCTGCTTCCTCCAAACCAAAGCACCTGCTGGTAGCGCACTGTCCACCGTGTCTCGCCTGATTTTCTTTAACAATGCTATGCTTGGTGCCAGGGAAAATGTCTCTTCACGAAGCTTTCAAGCCGCCCTCCACCCTGGTGGGAATTCCCTACGGCCAGGCCGACAGGTGACTCTCAATAAACAGATGTGGATTAACGGATGGATCCAATGATACCTTTAAAGCCAAGGCTGGAAGCAACCAGTCAGCTCCTGCGTCAGCTGCAACCTCCCAGCATGTGCACCGTGGATACTGTGCATGAAATAGGTAACTAACGCACACCTCCTGTGTGGCCAGGGAGCCCTGCTCAGTGCTCTGAGCTGACCTGGCTGGGGAGGATCCAGATGGGTGGCTGACTTCCTTTGCTGTACGACAGAAACTAACACCATGATGTAAAGCAACTGCTCTCCCACAAAAATTAATTCAGAAAGGCCGTCAGCTGGCCCCTCCCGCGTCGTGATAACAGGCTGCAACCCTCTTCTACTGAGAGTCGTGGAGTGCTCACTCTGTCACTCTTTAAAGCTCTAAATTCTGACGGGCTCGCTGGCACTTATCTGGCTGTGATCCTGCTATCTAAAGACCAGGTGTCAATAAACGGCTCGTCTCAAGGGCCACGTGACGCGCCACACTGCCGCACCCCTAAGACACTGGCGGGGGCCTCATCATCTCCGTAAGGAGCTGTCATCCCTCCTGTCCCTGGTCCTCAGAACAGGGCCTGCCAGAGCAAAGCAGAAAACCACAGTGAGAGCTGTTGAGTTTGGACCTGATGACAAAGGACCGGAAGTGCCGCTTCCCACCCATGGGAAAAATAAAGAACGCAGTGTCCATTCAACCGAGGGGCAAAGACATTATTATTGTTTTAATTGGCAACCGTTGTGCCTCTAATGGGCTTCCCTGGGAGTTCTGATGGTAAAGAACCCACCTGCCAATGCAGGAGATGGAAGAGACGTGAGTTCAGTCCCTGAGTTGGGAAGATCCTCTGGAGAAGGAAATGGCAACCCACTCCAGTATTCTTGCCTGGAGAATCCCATGGACAGAGTAGCCTGGCGGGCACCGTCCGTGGGGTCTCAAAGAGTTGGACAGGACTGAAGTGACTGAGCACAGCATAGCACATGCCTCTGATACCATAAAGGATTTGTTACCATGCATTATTCATCATAAACGTCTTGACAATACTGCAAAGAAGTAGAAAACTTAGATGTATACCCTGGGCATTTTGTATGCTAGTATTATAGTCCAAGGTTATGTAAAATGATCAGATTGTTAGATAACTCATTTTACTTTATTACTGCAAGTTTTCCCTGTTTTACTTTGGGGTCTATGATAAAATTATGCGTTGATTTTCTTTAGACCTTTATTACGTGTTTCCATTAAGTGAAGGAGTTATAGTGTGTCCCATTCTATTTAGTTTTGTGGAAAAAAATACATCTGCATTTTTTTAGTTAGTGTATTGGTTACCTATAATAGTTCTACTGAATGCACTGATATTTTCTAGACATTCTCTAGATTCTGGGTTATAACATTCATTTATTAATCAACTGCTCCATAAATTTCTATGTGAGTGCTATAAAATAAGGAGAGTCTATTGTAGTAACTCCCATTTCCTTGATGAATGCATTATCCTTGCAATGCTTAAGGCTAGTCTCAGATTTATCTACAGACTTACTTCTATTTCCTTCTCCAAAAAGTTGAATTCCCAACTTTTTAATCCATTTCAGCGTTCTCAACTCACTTAAGTAAGGGACTCCAGACTGAATTTATGTCGAAGTGTTTCCCAGCTGTCTTTTTAAAGCTATAAATTCTAATGGGATCATTGGCACTTTGAAGGGAGTTAGTAAAGACCTCGTTAAATACATGGTGTATCTGGAGGACCATGGGACAGAATACTGCCACAGTTTCAAGGTGCTGACTGGCTGACGGTCTACAGAAGAAGCTGCCATTTGTCCCCTTCCTTTCCTGACCCCTGAAAAGGCTGTTGAGAAAGCTGCTCTTATGTCCACCCATGGCCGACATGCAGAGGTGGTTTCCATTAAAGAACTTCTTTCCTTTTTCTTTTTATGTTCCAATAGACTCGTTTGCTATCTTGGACCTTCAGGGTTATTAAAATGCTGAGCATATTCCCTGTGTCCTCTTGCTCACCTCATGCCTGAATTTTCCCAAAGTTAAGCCACGCTCATCATCTTTAAAGCTCCATCTGCAGTCCAAGACCCAGGGTTTCGAGGGCTTCTTTGGGCCGTGTAAAATGACATGGCACCTTCATTCAAGGGGTCCATCACTGCGAATGCGGCTGCAGTGTTAGAGCTATCCGTAAAGAAAGGGGAAGCCTTGCCTGATGTTTTGGCAATTCTCAGCCGTCCCTGAGTAGATACTGAATATGCTCTTGGTTTTCCCAGCCGGATAAAGAGGAAGGTGCTGGTGTGATGGTTCAGGACCAGGCGTTTCTCCAAATACTCCCTGGCCTCGCGCCCCCGTCGCTCATTGCTGGGCTCTTGCTGACCTTCCTCTCTGATGCCCACGCCAAGGCTCCTGACAGCTTGGCCACTAACATGAGCTTTCACTTCTCCCACTTCGATCATTATGAACATTCATTTTGGAAGGGCCATAGAACGGCTTTGGAAAGGGATGAGCTAGTGTAGTCTGGCTTCCGGACACTCCTTGCCGTAACCCCAGCCAGAGCAACTCGTCCATCTGAAATGGTAGGTTCAGAGCAAATTCCACCCTCAGGGCTCTGCAGGCCTCCCTGAGTCCTACTCATTGGATCACCTTCTGCCTCCTCTTTGTGTGGAAGTCCTTCTCTGCTTACAACCCCACCCCGTGTTGTTTCTCAGCACCCAAACCACGGTATCTGCTTAGAAAGAGAGATTCAAGTCATGAAGTAGGCATTTCACTTTTTATTTCTATAGGCTTTATTTGTCCTCCCATAAGGGAGTTTGCTGATACCTCTAAAGAGATTCATAGGACTCAATATCTTGGAAGCACATCAGAGTTCACAGTTTGAGTCCGTTCTCTGCAGGATCTCAGAGTCAAGTGGACTGGCTCACATGAACCAAATAGCCAGAGCGTACAGTGGACACCTGGAGGCTGCCTTGGAAGCTCAGACAGTAAAGAATCGGCCTGCAATGCAGGAGACCCAGGTTCAATCCCTGGGTCGGGAAGATCCGCTGGAGAAGGGAATGGCAACCCACTCCAGTATTCTTGCCTGCAGAATCCTATGGACAGAGGAGCCTGGCGGGCTACAGTCAACGGGGTCACAAAGAGTCGGACATAACAGCGAATAAACGCACACACACTCTGCATACGTGAAGGCCACGGTGTGAATCTCCAGTAAGAACTCTATGGATGGTCATTTTCTCCCAGGTACATCCAGGCGCCAAGAATAAAAAGTCGGCACAGGGTCCCATGATGGGGGCCAAAAGGGAGGCAGACAAGCAGGTGTCACCCTTAGCGTGAGTCCACAGGAAGAGAATGTTCCAGGAGCTTCCGAGGGGTGGGCTTCAGATCTGCGGCAGGAAGGTGTACGGATGAAATCACACGGGAAGGGTGGGGACCGCCCAGACTGAGGGCTGTGCGCGGGTGGCCGGGGAGCAGAGTGCAAGGTCTCAGGGACGAGGCGCATCGCCGACCCTGCGCGCCACCCTCCACGGCCGCGGGTCGGGCTGGTCCGAGGCTGGAGCGCTCAGCAGGGCAAGGAAGGTCGCAAAGCTCCAAGTGCAGGTGGGGAGTTTGAACTCCCCCCGAGTGCCGCTGAGAGGCCCCGGGTGATGTAAAGCGGGGTGCTGACGCCGCCAGATGGGTTTCACAGTGGTTACCCCAACTGCCGGCTGCGGGCCCGCACGGAGCGCAGTGTGCGGCTGAAGCAGCGGGGCACGGCCGCGGAGGCGGAGGCGCTAGGCGAGCAAGGGGAATGGCTGGAACAACAGTGCCAACCGACATCCAGAGGTTGGCAGGCCTGGTGCTCAGGAAGCAGGCCGGCAGGCCCTGGGCCAAAGAGCCTGGGTAAGTGGCTGTGGGAGAGCAGAAGGGGCACGGGTGACCCCCAGATTTCTCACGCCCCCTTTCTCTCTGAAGAGCAGAGGCTGGATTCCACTCCGGACTTGGAGAAGCGAAGATGCTGAAGAGCCTGCCCACAGAAACACAGAGAACACAGCCTGCAGACAGAGCAGATGAGAGAGAGGGAGAAAGGGGTGCCCTGGAAACACAGATTTAGGCTTCCCTGTTTTAAAGACTGCAGCTGAGTCCTGAGAGCGGGCGATTTACCTTAAAGACCGTGCCTTAGAAAGTTTAGAACAGAAGCCCAGGGCACAGCGACACTTGGGGGAAACAACAGTTAGAGCAAAGCAACCAATGATGTACTGATTGGCGGGGGAGGAAGAAGCCCAGGATGGATAGGATTCTCCTTATCAGGGATCGGCATTTCAGGAAATAGTTTATTAATCAGCGTCAGTCACTGCTGCCAAGAGGGCAAATAAGAAAGCAGCCCATTCTAGCAGCTGGGTTTGTCATCACAGAGGCCAGGTTGCATAGAAAGAGCAAATCTCCGGACGGTGGTTCTGGCTGACACCAAACCATAGTGAGATGGGAAGAGGAGATAAGACGTGGCCAGGCCGGCATTGTCTCAGCCAGCACAGGGCGTCTATTGATGGTGGAAGGAGGGAAAGAAGAAGCCAGCTGGCTCTGTGTCCCCCAGACGGTGGACACACTGCCGATCCTTCCCTGGTTTCCTTCGTTACTGAGATCATCACCGGTTGGGCACATCCTCTAGTCCAGGAAGCTCCCAGAGTGGATTCGCCTTTTGTCATCATTGCCCATGGAGGGTCTGTGAACCTCCAGGTACCACCCCTGACGGGCAGACGGGCCAGGCCGGGCCTGCCTTTTCATCCCTTACCCATGCCCTCCCCTGAAGGGACTGCGCCCAGGGCTCTGGGCGGGGGCGAGAATGGATGGGGTGGACTTGCAAACATAGGGCGGCGCTGGGAAGCGGGGCCGTCGTTCTGAAGTTCAGGGGATTAGACCAAGTGTCATAACAGGAGCCGCAAAGTGGGCCACCGAGAGAAAACAGGAAGGCATTTGCATTTTATTTCAGAGATGGAGCCAAGATACGGCAGGACGAGCTGTGCTTGCTGACACTCTGAATCTCCGGCGGATCAAGGAGTCTGTCTCCTTAGGCTGCCCGTCTCTGAGTATCCTCGGAGGAGGACTTGGCTCAACCTGCAGGCAGGGTTTGGTTTTTTGTTTTCCTCTTAAAGCACAGCAGTCTTCCCAGGCTCTGGGTGCAGCCTGTGCCTTAGCCAGACACTGACACGGATTTAGACAAAAGAGGTTCAGATATATGAATGTGAAGATATATTCGGACCTTCTCCTCCACTTAGAATTGTAACAACATGCCTGGCGCATCAGAGTGCATTAGCCGGAGGCCGTCACCGCGGCAGACTATTGCTTGCATAACCAATTATTTCCCCCACACACCCACCCTGCATGCTCAAAACACAGGCCACTCACACATAAGAGCTGACAGCAAAGGAGCTCATAAAGTGCATCAACACGGCCTACCCATGGAAAAAGAGCCAGCCCTTAGTAACACTGAGGAAAGGGGAAAGAAAGCAGCTTTCCTCTACGGTGACGATGACGACCACTTTCAATACCCGACATTTTTCTTCATAATGAAAAATTGTGACCGGCATGTTTTTTTTCAGCCTGCTAACATGTATTTGCAATATAAATTGGTTCCCTTGCTCTAAAACGTGCATATAAATTTGGGAGGATGGAGACAAGTATACTTAAATGAGACTCTAAGCCCCATGGGGAAAAATGCAAGTCTTGGGCATTTTGTGACAGGCGCTCCAGGAGATGAGCCCAGGTCGCTGGGACCTCCCAGCATCAGGACCTGGTGTGTGCTGACGCGGGTGAAAACCGTGATGCAAGCTGTAGTGAGCAGCACGGTGGCTGTTTCCGGCTCCTCCTGCTACCCACATAAAGCACCCCCTCCCAGAGTCCCGCGGCTTAACCTCACTTCCCACCATCAGGGAGCAGATGCCTCTCAACAGTCCATCTCTGGGGCTTTCCTCTCAACCGTGCTCCTGCCTCCTGCCAGTTACAGCCAGAATTTTGTATGAAAACTGAGAATCATCTTTAAAAAAATAATCAGTAAATTCATCAAGAGTCTGGTGTAAGAGTCAAGTGGACCACAGTTCCCTGGGGTCCCCTCCTTGCCTCGTACCATCCAGTAGGCCCCAGTAACCAAGGGGATGTGTCAAATGATGCTGGTGCAGAGAAGACCTGGGGATTAGCCAGAGGTGGGAGTGGGGGCAGGGGTGCTCGCTACAGCCCACAGTGCAGTTTCAAGGGAAGACAAGAAAGTGCGGGTCTGGGATGGAGGTGACTTGCCAAAAAAAAAAAAAAAGTAGGTTACGACTGGATCAGTGGATGCCTCCCCCAATAATGTGCTGAGTTATCAGAACACCACCCAGGAGGGCAGGGATTGGGGGTTGCCATCAACTGTGAGCTTTCCCAGCCCCCTTCTCACTTTACAATGAGGGGCTCCGCTGGGCGTTCCAGAGGACCTTTCCCCCCCTGAACTGCCCTCCTCCCCTCGGGGACTCCAGAGACCCGGCCCCTGCCTTGTCACCCTCCCTTTCCACTCCTCAGAAGCAACCCAGCTGCCCCAGGGCCCAGGAAGGGAGTGCTGACCTGAACTCCATGCGGTTGCTTCGATAATCTCTCCATAATCGGGTTCTTTATTTGTAGAATATTTCCCAAAACTGTCTCAAGGATTTCATGGGGGAAAATAACAAATGGGAAAATGCTCTGGGAGAAAAAGAGAAAACTGGTATGCAACTGTTTAAGTGCCAATGACCTTCTTACACAGGCCACTTTAGCAGTCTAGTTCGTCTGTTCCTTTTCTGGACTGTAACTGGAGCATATTTCCTGGTGCCTGCAGGCTGGGCACTGTCAGGCCAAGTGGTACACTCAGCCGTGATTTCCAAGGGGAGGAGTGCGCAGTGGGGTCAGGGGTGGGGGCTGTCCTCCGGGAGCATAGTTACCTAGCAACGAAACTGCTTCCAGGGAGAGAGGAAGTGCAAACCCTCCAGGAGAAGGGGGTTAAAAGTAGTTTAACTGTCCATTTATCACCAGAAGACCTTAACTCTATTTTTGTTCCTTCCCCAAATTATTCTTTAGCATCATAGAACCATTTATACTATTCAGTGACACCTAGAAAAGTGATGACCCAGTATGTCACTCTGTAGGAGAAGGCGAAGCCGTTACAGAAAAGATTTTGGCCTTGCTTATACTGTGGCGTTCCTATGAAGGAAGACAAGTGTATTCATTTTTCATCGTGGGCGTCTGTCTGAAAACCCCTCTGTTGTTCACGCACTCAGTCGTGTCCTGCTTTTTGCGACCCCAAGGGCTGCAGCACAGCAGGCCTCCCCTGTCCATCGCCAACTTCGGGAGTTACTCAAACTCATGTCCACTGAGTGAGTGATGCTGTCCAACCATCGCATCCTCTGTCGCCCCCTTCTCCTCCTGCCCTCAGTCTTTCCCAGCATCACGGTCTTTACCAACAAGTCAGCTCTTCACATCAGGTGGACAAAGTATTGGAGCTTCAGCTTCAGCATCAGTCCTTCCAAAGAACATTCAGGGTCATTTTGTTTCTCTGGTTTTGTGCCACCAGAAAATACCTAACTTTCTCAATGCCTGCCCCTCAAAAAATTCTTAAAGGGCAGCGTTGGAAAGTGTCTCAGAGCCATTTATTTCTCTCTGCTTTTCCTGACTCAAGAATCCTCCTTACAGATGTTGGCAAGAGCTACCTGGATTCTGTTTGGATTCTGGGTTGTCCACTTATTCCTATTGCTGATTATCATCCCTGTGCTAATGCATGTGCTGAGAATTACATGGGGAAAAATGTGTGTCAGTGACACACACTTCCTATTATTCTTGCTGTTATTGTCCGGTGTTTATGATCTCTCAGTGTACATTTAACTGCAAACCACCCACTTTTCCAGGGAAGACATAGGCGACAAAATCTTACCTGAATAGTATTAACCCTGAAAACAGAAGAATAGAACCAAGCATCAGGGAAATACCCGAGTCACAGCCGTGGCAACGGTGGGATACTTTGTCATCATTTTATTGAGACCTAGGTTCAATTTGTTCCCTTATAATACAGAAAAGCCTGTTTTTTTCCCCCAGCATTTGTTTTCCGAAATACCTATCAACGACAGAGGGTTAGATGAGATCATAGCCCTTTCACATGTCGTTAAGTTAAGCAAATACTTATCAAATATTCATGCCAATCCCAGAGGCTGAAGGTCCAAGATCTGATGAGCAGTCCTAACTCATGCTCCTCACAACGGCACGAGTGTAAGCTATCTGATTTAGGCTGGGTGTTTCTGGGCTTTCGGAGGGAGAGATCCTTAGTGCCTCTGATGTGAAACATGAATGTCAGGGCCCACCGCGGTCCGCCCAGGGCCCTGGAGTTCAAGCTCAAACTAGGGCATCCTCGTTGACGGGGACTCAGCGCCACCTAGTGTCTATAGCAGGAATAGCCGGCGTCTGCAGGGCTCTGGTCCTTCTATACAAAAAAGCATCAGTTCAGTTCAGTTCAGTCCCTCAGTCGTGTCCGACTCTTTGCGACCCCACGGAACTGCAGCACGCCGGACTTCCCTGTCCATCACCTTTCCAAGAGTTTACTCAAACTCGTGTCCATTGAGTCGGTGATGCCATCCAACCATCTCATCCTCTGTCATCCCCTTCTCCTCCCGCCTTCAACCTTTCCCAGCATCAGGGTCTTTTCCAACGAGTCAGTTCTTCACATCAGGTGGCCAAAGTATTGGAGTTTCAGCTTCAGCATCAGTCCTTCCAATGAATATTCAGGACTGATTCCCTTTAGGGTGGACCAGTTGGACCTCCTTGCAGTCCAAGGGACTCTTGAGTCTTCTCCAACACCACAGTTCAAAAAAGCATCACCTTTTTACAAACAAAACATTTTTTTGTCCTTTTATTAAAAAAAAAAAATTTCCCCATGTAAAAGAAATGGCATCACTGATGCAATGGACATGAACGTGGGCAAACTCCAGGGAGCTGGTGAGGGACAGGGAGGCCTGGCGTGCTGCAGTCGTTGGGGCCTCAAAGAGTCAGACACGACCGAGCGACTGAACAGCTGCAGGGCCCAGAACCTCACACCTGCAGTAAATAACCCCAGTGGATCCACACGGTTGTTTCCTTTCTTGTCTATCACTGGATTTTGAAAACTTCAGGTCCTGCTCAACTTCACAGTTTTTCACTTGAGTTGGGGCTTCCCATGTGACCCTAGTGGTAAAGAACCCGCCTGCCGATGCAGGAGACGTAAGAGATGTGGGTAGGAGCCCTGAGTGGGGACGATCCCCGGGAGGAGGGCAGAGCAACCCACTCCAGTACTCTTCCTGGAGGATCCCATGGACAGAGGAGCCTGGGGGGCTACAGTCCACAGGTCCGCAAAGAGTCAGACATGACTGCAGTGACTTAGCATGTGCACCCCTGACACTCGAACGCCCCCATCACCTGTTGCGTCCTCCGAAGGCCTCCGTAAACAGTGTTTCGCTGCTGCTAAGACATCGCCTGCTGCTGGCCTTGTGTCACAGGCTTTCTCCAAGTGCGCGTCTTCTTAGGAGCCACTCGAAGCCCCAGCATGCTTCTCCCAGGACAGCTTGTCCTCCGTTAGTCAGAACTGTTGTCATCCCACCCTATTTCTGATTCTTCTCTGTTTCAGATCGTCTACAAAGCCTGGCTGTGTTCCCAGTACTTTGAAGTTGCGCAGCTGAACTGCAGAAAGACGATCCCTTGCAAGCAATACTGTTTGGAGGTTCAGACGCGGTGTCCGTTCATATTGCCTGACAATGACGAAGTCATCTACGGGGGCCTCTCCAGTTTCATCTGTACAGGTACAGTGCTGGGCGGGGCGGGCACCCAGCCCAGGCGGTGGACTCACGTTGGCACCAGGGGTTTGTTTGCTTGGGGATCTCCTCCTACCCACAAAGCCCTGAAGGTCCGGCCAGGACTGTTCCATGCTTTCCTTCACAGGCCCCCCGCAAAGGACCCAAAACTGACTTGGAAATGCCATGCGATGTCTTGTCTGTCTGTGACCACCATCATTATGTTCATAAAAGGGTAACATGGCAACATGGCAGCCAATGTTACATTTGTTCCAAATTTGACTTAGAGACGGTTGGGTTCCACCTGCCGTATCTTTGTATTAACCTGAGAACAGATGAGGAGATAAGGCCAGTAAAATTACATTTTTTCTTCAAACCAGCAATAAGTTGAGGTCGGAATGCCATCACTGAATATTTGGCAATACGTCTCTTCTTTCCCCAACCATCAGTTGCACTTCTGTTCTTTCTATTTCTTCTTAAAAATGTGCAGAATAAATTCTGAAGTCATTTTGCCCCTGCTGCTGCTGCTGCTAAGTCACTTCAGTAGTGTCCGACTCTGTGCGACCCCATAGACGGCAGCCCACCAGGTTCCCCTGTCCCTGGGATTCTCCAGGCAAGAACACTGGAGTGGGTTGCCATTTCCTTCTCCAATGTGTGAAAGTGAAAAGTGAAAGTGAAGTCGCTCAGTCAGGTCTAACTCATAGCGACCCCATGGACTGCAGCCTACCAGGCTCCTCTATCCATGGGATTTTCTAGGCAAGAGTACTGGAGTGGCTTGCCATTGCCTGCTCATTTTGCCCCTCAGTTCAGTTCAGTTCAGTTCAGTCGTCGCTCAGTCGTGTCCGACTCTCCGCGACCCCATGAATCACAGCACGCCAGGCCTCCCTGTCCATCACCAACTCCCGGACTTCACTCAAACTCATGTCCACAGAGTCGGTGATGCCATCCAGCCATCTCATTCTCTGTCGTCCCCTTCTCCTCCTGCCCCCAACCTTTCCCAGCTTCAGAGTCTTTTCCAGTGAGTCAACTCGTCGCATGAGGTGGCCAAAGTATTGGAGTTTCAGCTTTAGCATCAGTCCTTCCAATGAACACCCAGGATCGATCTCCCTTAGAATGGACTGGTTGGATCTCCTTGCGGTACAAGGGACTCTCAAGAGTCTTCTCCAACAAAACAGTTCAAAAGCATCAATTCTTCGGCGATCAGCTTTCTTCACAGTCCACCCTCTCACATCCATACATGACCACGGGAAAAACCATAGCCTTGACTAGACAGACCTTTGTTGGCAAAGTAATGTCTCTGCTTTTTAATATACTATCAAGGTTGGTCATAACTTTCCTTCCAAGGAGTAAGTGTCTTTTAATTTCATGGCTGCAATCAGCATCTGCAGTGATTTTGGAGCCCAAAAAAATAAAGTCTGACACTGTTTCCACTGTTTTTCCATCTATTTCCCATGAAGTGATGGGACCAGGTGCCATAATCTTTGTTTTCTGAATGTTGAGCTTCAAGCCAACCTTTTCACTCTCCTCTTTCACTTTCATCAAGAGGCTTTTGAGTTCCTCTTCACTTTCTGCCATAAAGGTAGTGTCATCTGCATATCTGAGGTTATTGATATTTCTCCCAGCAATCTTGATTCCAGCTTGTGCTTCTTCCAGCCCAGCGTTCCTCATTATGTACTCTGCATATAAGTTAAATAAGCAAGGTGACAATATACAGCCTTGACGCACTCCTTTTCCTATTTGGAACCAGTCTGTTGTTCTATGTACAGTTCTGACTGTTGCTTCCTGACCTGCATGCAGGTTTCTCAAGAGGCAGGTCAGGTGGTCTGCTATTCCCATCTCTTTCAGAATGTTCCACAGTTTATTGTGATCCACACAGTCAAAGGCTTTGGCATAGTCAATGAAGCAGAAATAGATGTTTTTCTGAAACTCTCTTGCTTTCTCCATGATCCAGCGGATGTTGGCAACTTGATCTCTGGTGCCTCTTTCTGACAAAAAAAAAAGGTGCTAATAAATAAATACTTACTTAGCTTAAATAAGTATAAGTATTTAAGTATATATTTGTGAAAGTTGCTCAGTTGTGTCTAACTCTCAGTGACCCCATGGACTGTAGCCCACCAGGCTCCTCTGTCCATGGAATTCTCCAGGCAAGAATACTGGAGTGGGTTGCCATTTCCCCCTCCAGGGTATCTTTTCAATTCAGGGATTACACCTGTGTCTCCTGCATTGCAGGCAGATTCTTTACCATCTGAGCCACCAGGGAAGCCCAAGTATATACTTAAATAAGTGTGTGTGTGTGTGTGTGTGTGTGTGTGTGTATACCAAGAGTATAAAGAAATGCTCATTTAAGTTACTTGTGTGTTTGTGTGTGTGTGTGTGTGCTGGAATCACACACTAAGGACCAGGAGCAATTTTATCTCGTATTTCCCATTGATGATGTTTTCTTCTTTCATCAAGTGACTCAGAGTGGGCAGAACAGTAAAGCTGCGTTCAATTTCTGGATATTTGTAAGCATTACACCATTTAGAATAAGATGGAAGGGAGAAGAGGAGATTGCTTTTTAACATAAACGTTGAGTAGGTGGGTGAGTATGGTCCATGCAGCCGCCCTGATGTACCCATCAGAGCTGTTGTTCCGTTTCCTCTCAAAAAGTGCCCCGTGATGTCCTCATAACTGGATGGCTCGAGTTGGGGCATTTTCAAGTTTTGATAAGTGAGCATTTACCAGATTCTTTCTTGAGCATTTATCTCCATGCCCATCCACTGGCCGTACTGTTCTCAGTGATGAGCTTTGAAGAGACGATCCAGCGAGGCTCTGCCCTGAGGACCTGCCTGCACCCTGGAGGACGGTTGCGCTGCCCAGACTTGTGGGGAAATCATCTGGACGAAGGCTAACAGGTGCGGGTGCTCCTTCTGCTTCTGCGATGCGTCCTCTCTGAGCCTCTGTCTTCTCAGCAGGAAACCAGCAACAGCGACAGCCCCAGGCACGTCTGGCTCAAGGATTACCAACGGGGCGGGGAGCCTGAGATACGTCATGGATGCATCACCCACGGGTCACGGCCGGGGTACCCGAGGAATGGAAGGGGATTGGCCAGTTGTCAATGTGGCTCCACTCATTTGATGCTGAGATCACTTTTTGTACAGCTCCTCTCCGCTGGGAGGACAGAACGAAAGGGAGGGAGAAACAGAAAGACAGTAACACCTCCTTCCATTGAATTGGAGCCAGAATTCAGCAGTCACAGGCTATTCAGTTATTTACCTCTATAGAACATTTTCAACAAATGGTCATCAAGATAAGGCCTTCATCTTTTGACTTTGGTGTCAATGAGGTGTCCATGATTTTAAGACTTCTGAGAAACTTCTGGAATTCCATGTGGAGGTGGAACACTTGTTCATGCAAACACAGATAGGTTTTTCCCTCGAGAAGGTCAGCAGCTTCTCAGAGCCGACAGCAGCCTCAGACCAAGGGGGTGGCATCTGTCTGTCTCCTGCTTCCTGGTCTCTTCTCTCTCAGTTTGAATCTGAAGCCTTGCTTTCACGTCTGTCTCTTTCTTTGCATACTTCTAAGGCCATTCGAAAGCTTCACGTGGAATTTAATCTCTTTCGGCACAACGTGTGCAGAAAGTCTATCTTATATTTTTTAACTGCCTTTGAGTTTTTGGAAGTCAGACGTTTCATCTGCATCATCCAGGAACACAGACCGGGAAAGAGGGCGCTGTCCTTTTTCGGGTCTGGGGGAAACGTCACCGACTTTAGACGCTTCCTGGAGAAGCTCGTCGCTGGGTCTTTGGGAGCCGGCCTCTTCTTTCCGCACTGTCGGTTCAGCTTCTGTTCTTTTCCTTACTTCTTAAAAGCGTGCAGAATAAAATTTTGAAGGCATTTTGCCCCTAAGTTCTGTAACTGTTTCTGGACAAAAATGTACTAATTTTCAGATTGATCTCCTTTTCTAAGCTATGACCCAGGCCTCCTGGGAGAGCTCTTCTGTGTCTGGATCACTGGTAGCCATCCTTCTCCACTCGGCGTCATGGAGGCCCCTCGAGTTTCGTTGCTTTGTTGTTGTTCAGTCACTCAGTCGTGTCTGACTCTTTGCAACATCGTGGATTGCAGGACACCAGGCTTTCCTGTCCTTTGCTATCTTCCAGAGTTTGCTCAAACTCATGTCCATTGAGTCGGTGATGCCATCCAACCATCTCATCCTCTGTTGTCCCCTTCTCCTCCCGCCCTCAATCTTTCCCAGCACCAGGGTCTTTTCCAATGAGTCAGCTCTTTGCATCAGGTGGCCAATGTATTGGAGTTTCAGCTTCAACATCAGTCCTTCCAATGAACAGTCAACATTGATCTCCTTTGGGATGGACTGATCTCCTCGCTGTCCAAGGGATTCTCAAGAGTCTTCTCCAGCACCACAGTTCGAAAGCATCAATTCTTCAGTGCTCAGCCTTCTTTATGGTCTAATTCTTTGTTGCTGGGCCTGAGCAACATACAGATTTCTGCTGATAAGAACCACTTGCTGCCATGTCCCTACTGACCAGGGTCCCAGACACCAGGGCCCCTAGAATGACTCCTTCTGGGTAGAAGGGAGCTCTCAGAGCCCACCAGGGAGACCCCACCCCAGAGCCCAGTGATCGTTCGCATTGGTAAGGAAACTAGTGAGACTTTTGCATATAAATGTTCCCAAACTTTGTCGCACAGTCTCTTACAGATGGGGAGATACGCAGAGTTCACCGTTTAGGTAACTTTGGAGCGAGTGCAGGGCCATCTCACATGTCTCCACGCATTTTGAATAAAGCGTCTTCTGTGCTCTGGCAGAATTAGACTCAACCTAGTCGAGAAATGGGAGTCATTTTCCTAGTTCTCCAGTCGGCAGCACATAACCTGAGAACCCCTTCCTCCCCGACCCCGGGAGGCTCACAGGCAGGTTCCATTTCTTCCTCAGTGAGCTGGGTGAACGACAACAACAAATCCCAGTCCATTGAAAGGATTTCACCAAGTAGACTGGTCTTCGCCTCGCCGCCAGTAATTCCTCTTCTTTAAAAAGATTAATCAGTGGTTTTGTTTCCATTCTGTAAGCCGGAAAATAGCATTGTTTATCATCAAAAGTTGAAGGAATAGTGTTTCCTTCAGATTTAATATAATTAATCGCATGATCTTCCTACTAATATGGATCCAATACATCCAATTCGGAAACTTCCATAAGGAAAGCGATTCCCTCTAAAAGTCAAGCTCAAAAAAGTACCCAGTGAGCATGTGATTGCAGAAGGCTCACTGGCCAGATGCCGTCTGGGGAGGGTCCACTGTGTTCAAGCCGCTTCTCCATGGCGATGGACCAGTGGTGTGATGATGGCTTCTCGCCAGCATCTGCTGCATCCAATCTTTCAGAGATGTGGAATTGCAGGACTCTAGTGGTCCCTTTCCGGAGAAGGCAATGGCAAGCCACTCCAGTACTTTCCTAGAAAATTCCATGGATGGAGGAGCCTGGTGGGCTGCAGTCCATGGGGTCACTCAGTCGGACACGACTGAGCGACCTCACTTTCACTTTTCACTTTCACGCATTGGAGAAGGAAATGGCAACCCACTCCAGTGTTCTTGCCTGGAGAATCCCAGGGACGGGGGAGCCTGGTGGGCTGCCATCTTTGGGGTTGCACAGAGTCGGACACGGCTGAAGCAACTTAGCAGCAGTGGTCCCTTTCACATAGGCTTTTACTGGATATATACTGATGCTTAGAATTTCTGTCCTCCAGCCAAAAAAAAGTGCATCTCAGCCCTTGGGATCAGGAAGACAGTTAGATGGCTCAGAACAGACAAGATTCCTTTAAGTTATTTTAAATATTTAAAATTCCTTTAATCGGGGAGTTATTTAAAATTTTGAAAAGTTACTAGATGCCATCTTTAATGCATCATTTCTTAAGAGGCAGGTTACTTACCCATGTCCTATGTGGGAACGTCTTAAATTCCTACTTTTGGTCATCCTTGGCAAGCTGGTTGGGCTTCCCTGGTGGCTCAGATGGTAAAGCGTCTGTCTGCGATGCAGGAGACCCGGGTTCGATCCCTGGGTTGGGACGATCCCCTGGAGAAGGAAATGGCAGCCCACTCCACTATTCTTGCCTGGAAAATCCCATGGACAGCGGAGCCTGGCGGGCTACAGTCCATGGGGTTGCAAAGAGTCGGACACGACTGAGCGACTTCACTTTCACTTTTTTCAGCAAGCTGGTAGCTTATTAAAGCAATGAACTATCTGAGAATGTATGTCCACGGCTGTACAGTGTCTTTCACTGAGGCTGTTACTGAAGGTCAAGACCAAATATTGTAACCGCAAAGCTAGAGGCGAGAAGGGCATCCTCGGATGTTAAGTTCTGCTTCCGTCTTAGGAGACGAAGGAAAGGCTCTTTGCCTGCAGATCTCTCCTGGCTTTCCTGTTAGAGAAGAAAACTGACACGTTGCTGAAGCAGTGTTTGAGAAATTAATCAGGGAGAGATTCCAAGGCACTGTCAGGCTGAAGCCTGTCATTGGATGGCAGGCTTCACTGAGTTAAAACTTTTCAGAGTGGGCTCTGCTCTCAAGCTGGGTTCACACCACCACTCTCCTATTTTAGAAACTGTTTCTTTGTCTTCAGAGTGAGGGGGTGGAGTCCTTCATGGAATCTATGTTGTCAACCCATCATCCTGTAATCAGGCGGGGTTCCCCCCGCCAACACACACTCCCTTGCCTTCTCCCTGAATCCCCTAGAGGAAGCCCTTGATTGCTTACCTGGGCTGGGGAACCAGCATCAACCAGCCAGAAGCAGCAGCACCGCGCAGGCTGCAGGTGCTATGGTAACAAACATTATGGAAATTGCCTCTTGATTGATGGATAAGGGAGACTCGACAGGATCTGCTGCCGTATTTTTCATAGATGAATTATTGAAAAGGAAAAAAAAGAAAAAAGTAGACGTCGATCTGCTGGGGGTTACTGACAATGGAGATAAAACATATTTGAGAATTCTGTGTAAATTCTGCATTTCGTTTTTTGAGCTGTGACAAGGAGGAGGTTATGTTTCTGCCGGTCGGGAAAACACGGTGGGCTGTTGGCGGTGGTTAGGATGACAGGTCTGATTATGATGTGATGGGTCCTGCGCGCCCCCTGGTGGCACACACGTGCTCCTGCAGGGGACCTAAAGCGGACAATGGCCCGCAGGCCGGGGAATTCAATAATCAGTGGAGGCAATGATGGAGGAGAATACTTGGATATGCTTGTCGATCACATTAGAAAGGAATTTTTTAAAAAATGTTTCGTGTCATTCACAGGAGAGAGTTCACAACTGTGAAAAAACCTTCCCCAAATCGTGTCCTGACATGACTGCAGAATTGATCAAAGATTTTTTAGGAAGATGACATAAGAGATTTTCTCACCAAAGGAGTATTTCAGTAGAATAATCTGCTACCCAGAGATCTCTTCGTTTGGACATCTATGATATTTTTAATGTCCATACTTTCTCCAGCGTGTGAATATGTTTCACGATTTGTCTAAAACTTGTTTCTCCTCCCCCCGCCCCAGACCCTGGAAGGAAGAATAATGAAATACCACTTAGTTATAGCACCATGTATTGCAATAATAAAAAAATCTTTATATACATACTTAGGCAAAAAGGGAAGTGTGAAGGAAGATAGCACTATCAGGATAGTGAAAATCGCTCAGTTGTGTCCGACTCTTTGAGGCCCCAAGGACTATACAATCCATGGAACTCTCCAGGCCAGAATACTGGAGTGGGTAGCCTTTCCCTGCTCCAGGGGATCTTCCTGACCCAGGGATCCAACCCAGGTCTCCCAGATTGCAGGCAGATGCTTTACCAGCTGAGCCACAAGGGAAGCCCATGATCAGGCTAGAATAAGAAATATGAAAACAAGTTATTTTTAAAAACCTTGAGCAGCATGTAGTACCTTTGTGTGTTTGGGACACTGTCTTCCATGAAAACACTGGACTTTCGGATTAAATGCATATACTTAGATCTGAGTTCAGATCCTCATACTTAAGATCATCTTCCCTGATGTCCACCTTCATGTGTCTCTGCAGCAGCTCAAGTTTGCCTTGAGCAAGGAGGCTATTGCCGGGAAAGAGCCCCGGAGTGGAAATTCAGTTGGTGGGTTCTGCCCGTGGCTAGGAATTTTGGAAAGTCGCACCCGCTGGGTTTCTGTTTCATCCCTGTTAGGGGTTGGCAGCGCTGGGCCTCCAGCACTCTCGCCCCTCCTGGAAGCCAAGGGCCCGATCTGAGTGAGACGGGCGGTCTGCAGCCATATCACCCTGAGTGCGCCTAATCCTGTCTGAGTCAGACAGACAGCGTGAGGGCAAAGCGCTCTGGCTGCAGACCACTCAGGGCCATTCTTTTGGGTGTTGGTGGAGGACGGCCTCTGGCTCCAGGTCGCCCTGGATGATGCTGGCTGGAGAGCCAGGAAGGACTGGAGATAAACTCACCGGCTTCCAGGCGCGCTGGCCGTCCCCTCCCACGCCCGCACACCTCCACAAACTCAGGAGATGTTCTGACATAGTCCAAGTGGTACTTCTGCGTTTTCTGTCTCTACCCCTCCTGATCCAAGAGGAGGACAAAAGGGATTAGACCAGGGAGAGTTGAGGAGCCCATGCCTGACGCTTTGGTGTGGCCCAGGGTAGAATCAGCCCCGAGGTGTGCCCAGTCTATAGGGCAGGGAGCTCGGGGCTCACCGTCCCAGGAGCCGGAGGGGCGAAGCCTGCAGCCACTTCCTGGCCTGTCCCCAGGTCACTGAGCAGAAAGCTGTCCACTGTTTAACACGCCCTGGCGAGGACCCTAGTGACATCTCACAGTTGCGACCCCGTGGACTGTAGCCCACCAGGCTCCTCTGTCCATGGGATTCTCCAGGCAAGAGCACTGGAGTGGGCCATTCCCTTCTCCAGAGGATCTTCCCAATCCAGGGATCAAAGCCAAGTCTCCTGCACTGCAGGCAGATTTTTTACCAACAGAGTCACCAGGGAAGTCCATGTTAACCCGCGGCCGCATTGAAACTTGCTGGCCTGGGCAAGAACACCGCGTCCTCTCTGAGCTCCCGAGGAGGGATGGCAGTGTTTCGCTGAAGCCACAACAATTGAGTGCTACCTGGAAGGACCAGGGCACCCTGGGCAGTCAGGCAGCGCATCTGCCCTCAGGTGGACATTGAATCAACACGTTTAGAGAGCTTCCCGAGAGCGAGGGGGAGGGTGAAATACACACCCTTCTGCGGGTTCCCCAGAAACCTGCCTGACTCAACGGCCGACAGGCCGCAGTCAGAGCAGCAAGACGGGGAAGGACTTTAATTCTAGAGATTAGCTCGTCCGGGAAGGTGAAGGTGTCAGTCACTCCATCACGTCTGACTCTTTGCAACCCCATGGCCTGCAGCCCGTCAGGCTTCTCTGTCCGTGGGATTCTCTAGGCAAGAATACTGGAGTGGGCTGCCATTTCATCCTCCAGATCTTCCCGACCCAATGGGTCTCACGTATTGCAGGTGGATTCTTTACCGGCTGCGCCACCAGGGAAGCCCTATAGCTTTGGGCATAAAGGGATCTCCCAGAACAGGTGAGACATTTTCCAGTGAAGGTGTTTACTAACTCTGTCTGCGGTTAAACATCTCTGCAGTCAAGCCTCTGTGAAGCATTTGTCTCCACCTACTAGCTGTCCTGGGTACCAAACTGCTCTGGACATTCCAGTGATCTCCCGTGACTCGGTCAATCTCAGAGCATGCCTGAGTCACAGATGTCATGTAGTCTGATGCCGCTTTTGTCCTGGATTAAGCAGAGCTGCCACCCCCCAACCCGCGCCCCTCCCCAACCTGTTACTGCAGAAGCTAGGATAGACTCACGTTTCCTGGCTATTAGTCCAGTGTTTGCATCACCAGTGAAACAGGATGTGACCAGTCGATTGGTCTGTCCGGAAATGAGCCCGGAAGCAAAGGTCTGCTTTCTGGCCTCCAGCAGGACAGGGCCCCTCTGTAGGGAGAGAGAGGAGGGACACACAGCTTGTGGAGGGACACACGGCCTCCAGCAGTTCAACACACACATTCTGATTTCACAACATCGCGTACCTTAAAAATGAACATCACATGTACTTCCTACCTAGACCATCCTTTCTGCTTGAAGAAAGGAGAACTGTCTGATTCTGTTCTCTGGAGGCGTCTGTGCTTAGAAGGCTAGTTTTTTTCGTTCTGACTAGTCTGCACACATACAGACCTACACATATATTACTATGGAGGGTAAAGACAAGGCGTCACCTGCTCAGTGGAGAGGAGTCTGAGGAAACTCCAGGAGAGAGGGAAGGACAGGAAGCCTGGCGTGCTGCAGTCGATGGGGTCGCAAAGAGTCGGACAAGACTGAATGACTGAACAAAGGCCTCTAAAATGTTCACCTAAATAACTGTGGCTCTACATGAGCGTCTGCTCTGTGTTCAGTCCGTGTGAGTCCCCATGAGGAAACGAAGCATGTGGTGATTCCTTTATCAATGCTTCTCAGCTTTGACATCTTGTCTCTCTGGTGGCCCGGCTCGACGTTACCAGACGAGATGGCCATTTCAGTCGCAATTGTTAACATATCAGATCATCGTAGTGTTTCCTCTCCTGTTCAGTGTGAAGTTTTCTTCAAATTAGTAAATGTTTAGGAGGTCAGTTCTTTTACCCACAATGCAGTTACTGTTCAAAAGCATTTTAAAATTTTTCTTCTTGGGGCATGAATAATTTTCATATTCTACAGCATTTTCTTCATGCTTTGGGTGATTTATGTCAACACGTATGTTGTTTATTGCTTCCCTGGTAGCTCAGCTGGTAAAGAATCTGCCCGTAATGCAGGAGACACAAGTTGGATTCCTGGGTTGGGAAGATCCCTGGAGAAGGAACAGACTACCCACTCCAGTATTCTGGAGCTTCCCTGGTGGCTCAGTTGGTAAAGAATCCGCCTGCAATGCAGGAGACCTGGCTTCGATCCCTGGGTGGGGAAGATCCCCTGGAGGAGGGCATGGCAACCCTCTCCAGTATTCTTGCCTGGAGAACCCCATGGACAGAGGCACCTGGTGGGCTACAGTCCATGGGGTTGCAAAGAGCTGGACATGATCCAGCGACTGCGCTCAGCACGTGTTGTTTGTGGCTGTATTCCAGTGTCCCCAAAGGTGTTTGACACAGTTTGTGCTCAGTGAATAAATAGTGAATGAATTAATTAATGGGGGGCCATCTGTAATAGGGAAGGAGAAGCCCCAGGAAGGCAGAGGGTGTGGGTGTCCTGTGCAGGGCCACCAGGCTCCTCCCGCCTGTGTCTGTCTGCCGGCGATATTACGACGATCGCAGGAAGGGGACTGACAAGTAGGTGCAGCTTAACAAAACGTTCCTCCATTGGAGTCAAAAAAGAATATAGTATTTCCCTGAAAAGCCATTTTGTCCCTCACGTTGACCCTCCTGTCACAGGCAAAGTAAAGACTCAGGTTCAGTGTTGTTCAGATGCATCACACACATTGTTCATTCACCTGGGAGATGAGGACTTTACGCCTGATCAACAGGGTGGCAGCTCACTGGTGGAATTTCCATTTTAAATGCCCCCCAAACCGAGCTCGAGGTTAACTTGCCTGCTGTCCCTCAATTCAAGTCTCAACCCCCTTCCCTAGTTTCGCAGAATGTGACTACATGAAAATAGGGTCTTTATGGAGGCAGTCAGGTGTCCCTGGCGGCTCAGACAGTGAAGAAAGTACCTGCAGTGCAGAAGACCTGGGTTTGATCCCTGGGCTGGGACGATCCCCTGGGGGAGGGCATGGCAACCCACTCAAGTATTCTTGCCTGGACAATCCCGTGGATAGAGGAGCCATCAGACATGACCGAGCGACTAACACACACACACACACACACACACACACACACACACACACACACGGAGGTAATCAGGTCAAAACAAGGTCATCAGAATGGGCCGTAACCCAGTGCTGACCAGTGGGCATGTTAACTTGCTTGGACTGCCATAACGAGATGCCACAGACAGGGGTTTAACCAACAGAAGGTGTCATCCCTCAGTCCCAGAGGCCAGGCGTCCAGGTCAAGGTGCTGGCCAGCTCCGTTTCTCCAGAGGACTCTCTCCCCGGGCCTTCACACGCTCTTCTCTTGTGTGTGCACCCAGGGGGTTCCTGCGTGTTCAAGCTTCCTCTTTTCCTTTTTATTTATTTTTTTATTGGAGGCTAATTATTTTACAATATTATATTGGTTGGTTTTGCCATACATTGACATGAATCCGCCCCGGGTGTACATGAGTTCCCCCTCTTGAACCCCCCTCCCACCTCCCTCCTCCCTTTATCGTCCCTCTGGAGCCACCTTGGACTCGGGCCCACTCCAAACAGCTCCTTCTAGCGGAATCATCGCTTTCAAGGGCCTCTCTAAATACGGTTACATTCGGAGGAGCTGAAATTTAGGGTTCTAGTACCTCAACTCATCTCACAGCAGCGTCCTTGTCCAACGGGGCCGTTCGGACCCGCAGCATACCTGGAGGGAACACAGTGTGGACAGATGCAGGGAAGACGACCACCTGCTCCCTAGCCTCCTCCCGGTCTTGGCCACCCGCCTCCAAAGCCGTGAGGCCGTCAAGTCCTAACGTGTAAGCCACCCAGCACCTTGTCCTGGCGGCTCTGCACGATGCCTGGCGGTCTGGGACTAGAACAAACACATTCAGTATTGTTTGTTCAAGAACAGAAGAAGGCCTCACCCTTCCATGGAGACAGATTCTGTGCACTTCAGAAGTTCTGGGGGATTAGAGGAGAAGAAGCAATAGCAAGGAATTATAAAGGCAAGGAGAGAACTCAGCCAGGAGGATTTGGAGGCTAATAATTATGCAGAGAGAGTAATGATGAGGAAGAAAGAGTATTAACCAATACGGCTCGGTTTTAATTATACGAGAAAATTATTTTCATCGATTTCATGAGTCTCCCTTTGAAGGAATTTAAAACCACCACATGCAGTTTGCGAAGCTGTTGTGTGTGCTGTGTAGGGTTTTCAAGGCTTCTTAATCAGAAGATTTTAAACCTGAATCTGCAAACCTTCCATCTCAGGAAACTACAGTTAGTGACTCTTTAGTTTGGAAAATCGAATCGCTCTACTTTCTGCTCAACATTGCTGCCGACCTCCAACTGCTCTAAAAAAGAAATCCTCATGAAAAGGAGGCAGCATCCAGGTAGATAAATGTTCTATCTCTAGATGAACTGCCTGCCTTTTGGAAATGTGTTTGTTCTCATCATTTCCAGCCCACTCTTGTGGTGTCAGGAGGAAATGCAGACACATTTTTTATATAACAATTTTATGAGATTCGTGGACAGCTTTCAAACTCCCAGTCTCAACCCTTACAAAAAGAATGGCTTGTATCCCTGTTCTTTTCTGTTATTCTTTCCACAAAAACGGAATACTTAAAACACGTGGAGCACCATGAAATGTATGAAAAATCATGAGCTCCATCAATTAGCACAAAAGAACCAATCGTGAACATATAATTAGGGAAACTCCATATGTGGAGTCCGATGGAGGTTTAGAGCTGGAAGGACAAGAGTTGTTGATGAGCTCTTTTTTTTTTGTATCTCTTATTTATTTATTTTGCACATTTATCATGAAGTTTTATTACAAGCATTTATATATTTTATCGGAATCTTGACTTTATTATGTTTCTTCTTCATATGGTTTTATTTTTTTAATGCCCAATAAAGAATTTATTTTTTCTTAATTTATTTTAATTAGAGGCTAATTACTTTACAATATTGTATTGGTTTTGCCGTACATTGACATGAATCTGCCCCAGGTGTACATGTGTTCCCCATCTTGACCCCCCCCTCAACCTCCTTCCCCAAGGGCGAGGGTGGGATGATTTGGGAGAATGCCATTGAAACGTGTACTATCATATGTGAAATGAATCGCCAGTCCAGGTTCGATGCATGTTGACAAGCTCTTGAGGACAGGTTTCATGCTGGCTATATGGACAGTTGGGTCTGGACTGTAAGAAGGACTGAGGTCTGGACTGTTCATGGATCCAGGGGTCACCGAGAAAGGTCTGAGCAGTGAGGAAGCAGGCAGGGGCTTCTCTCAGCCGTATGCATCCAACATGACCGCTCAACAGTTGAACCGAGCAGAGCAGATCACCGAAGAACAGAGGAACCAAGGCTGCTCCCCAGGTTCCTGCTAAAGCCCTCCGTACGAGCGCAGGCATCTGATTCCCTGAGCAGCACAGGTTTTCTTCCTTCTCACCAGAACTTCACTTTGTACCCAGAGTGGCCAACCTTCCCTCAACCGTGGCCTTCTCATTACATGCGCGGTCTTTCTCCTCTTCTATATCTCCTCTTAATGTCTAATTCTTGATTTAATACATAACCTCCTTCCTTCCCCCCTCCCTCCTTCCCTTTTTCTCTGCCGTCACTCAGGAATATTTTCCTTTTCCTGCATCTCTGTTTTCTTGTGGAAAAGAAGAGGCCCAAGGAATCTGCTTTTTAGTGCATGAGGTTATGCTGTATTGCTTCTGAGAGATACATACTTCAAAACTCATTTTTACTGTTCTTCGTATCATCTGAGCTTAATATTCTCCCAGTTTACTATGTATATATATAATATATACTTCTATATATTTATACTTATATATATAATTACTTATTTTATATTATATATGCTTCTCTATGGGTTTTCCAGGTGGCACTAGTGGTAAAGAACCCACCTTTCAAGGCAGGAGACAGAAGAGATGCAGGTTCAGTCCCTGGGTCAGGAAGATCCCCTGGAAGAGGAAATGGCAACCCACTCCAGTGTTCTTGCCTGGAGAATCCCAAGGACAGAGGAACCTGGCAGGCTGCAGTTTATGGGGTCACAAACAATTGGAATACTGCTGAGCGCGCACACACACACATACACACCTTTCTATATGTATTTTTAAATGTAATCAACAGAAACCAGATTACATGCCTCTGTTGTTATCAAAGAACAGATACTCTGTGTCCCTCACAGAAGATCCATAACTGAGTGTTGGATCCTGTTATCCCCCCACCCACACCCCCCAAAAAACTAATGCTCAGGGATTTTATCTCTGTCACTTCATACTTCTTGACTAATTAGCGATCATTGTCAGATTCCAAACCTCAGGGAGCAACAGCTGAGAAGTATGACAGAGAGATAATCCAAGTGCAGCTGGATGAAATCAACCAAACCATGCTGCTCTACCTGACACTGTACCTGAGAGAATAAACAACTAATGCACCTGATACCTTTGGACTGCAAGGAGATCCGACCAGTCCATCCTAGAGAAAATCAGCCCTAAACATTCACTGGAGGGACTGATGCTGAAGTTCCAGTGCTTTGGCCACCTGATGCGAAGAGCGGACTCACTGGAAAAGCCCCTGATGCTGGGAAAGATTGAGGGCAGGAGAAGAAGGGGTCGACAGAGGATGAGATGGTTGGATGGCATCGCCGACTCAATGGGCATGAGTTTGAGCAAACTCAGGGAGACAGTGAAGGACAGGGAAGCCTGGCGTGCTGCAATCCTTGGGGTCACAAAGAGTCAGACGTGACTTAGAGACTCAACAACAACAACATGCCTGATATCGTCTTTAGTCAAACGACATGTCAGAATCTCAGTCTGTGGAAAATATGTGTGACTCTCAGATATGACTTTATTTTTTATGGAAGTCTTCCTTCTAATGAGCCATACCCTCTTTAAATGGCCCTACAGCTCATTCCCCAAACACCCGCCTTCCCGCCACCGGTCTCATTCCTTCCAATACTTTTATAATTCCTTTTTTAAAAGATTGCTCTCTTATACAGTTTGTTTTCACTTGAATGTCCTGCTTCGAATGTCAGAATCAGGAAGTCAATTCAGTTCACATCTGACAAATAAAGACAATCATTCTACTTAATTTCTTTCGTTAAATTTAATATTGACTCTCACATATTGAAACTAATTTTCTTACTTCATCCACTAACAATTCTAGAATGTTAGCTTTTCATTAGAGTCCTAGTACTACAAACTAAGTTTCGGCATTTGTTTTGAGTAAAAACATTTTGATGAAAATCAAAACTATTTTTGTTCACATTTAATGCTTCAAAAACTGGTGATCACATTAAGAAAATAATTTTCCCCTACCTCATTGAAAAGAAAGCATATATTTGAAGTCAGGGTCTATTTACGAGGTGTTTTGATGTCTTGAAGCCATCAACGTGTGTGTGTGTGTGTGTGTGTGTGTGTGTGTAGGCAGGAGAGCACACACACGTTGAGATGGTCTGAGCATGTTCTGTGATTAAACAGAAAGTCTGTTTTTCTTTTTTAGAAAGAAAAGCAGGAAATGTTGTTAGTACTCTAAATACAGTCGTGGATGGATCAAAGCATTAGCAAAACTGTCTCTTCAATTACCAGTCACGGTTTGAGATTCCACAGCCGTCTGCTTTTTTTTTTTTTTCAATGTAGTTTCCTGTTTTTAAGGCTATTTCCTTTGCAGAATCACAGTTACTAAGGATTTCCAAATTAAAAAAGACCAAGTAATCGACCAAAACATGATGCTGATTTACAGTATGTGAGTCCACCGTGTCACTTCACAGGGGAAAATAGCAAAAATAAGTAGAAATGGAACATAACGGGTGATTTCCTTAACCAGGACCATACAGTTTTCTCCATGGGCAACAATGCTGCGCTTGGTTGTTCAGTCGTGCCCGAATCTTTGCGACCCCGTGGGCTGTCTCAGCCCGCCAGGCTTCTCTGTCCCTGGAATTCTCCAGGCGAGAATACTGCAGTGGGTTTCCGTTTCCCTCTCCAGGGGACCGAACATCTAGGAGAGATCCACCTGTGTCACTTCCTCCTCTAGTGCAGACTCATATGACAAGGTAAACGAGTGTCTCTGAATTTTGGAAATGCACTTCATGAAATCCCATACACAGCCTTCCCATCTGTAAGGGCAACTCAAGTAGGAAAATGAAGGCGCCTTGAAACAATAGCTGGTTCATGGGGGTGGAAGAGAAGTCAAGATTATAAGAATAAGGCAAGATTCTCATTCCTTCCCTCGAGGGGCTCTGACAAGCCACACTTGGTTCAAGTCCCTGGAGGTGATGATGGTGGTGGTGGTTAGTTGCTCAGACCTGTCTGACTCTCATGACTTCATGGACTGTAGCCCACCAGGCTCCTCTGTCCATGGGATTCTCCAGGCAAGAATACAGGAGTGGGTTGCCATGTCTTTCTCCAGGCGATCTTCCTGACCCAGTAATTGAACCTGTGTCTCCTGCATCACAATCAGATTCTTTACCAACCGAGCCACCAGGGGAGCCCCTGGTACTTGGAACAGGAGGAAGAACACAGGTCTTTCTGTCCCACCAGCAGCCCCTGGCTCTGATGGTTTGCACAGGAGGAGACAGCTGCAGTCTAGGGTGTGGACTCCTGCTCCAGGAGTCCACATGGCACTCCTTCACCCCTTCCTGTGAAGTCTACGTCAAGGCCACCCTAAAAGAAATCATCAAGGATGCAGTGGAAAATTAAATGATGTATTTGGTGAGCAAATATGTTCTTCCTCCATTACATTTTTTTCCTCTTTATTTACTTACAATAAATTTTTCATAACTAAAAATATCACTGTAAACATTTTAGGGCAATAGCAATATAACGTGATATTTATCAGCTGTATGTTAGTTCTGTTGAGGCTGCAGAAGACAGTCTTTGTTCTTTTAGTAAAATCCTAGAAAAATTTAGGACCCTTTGTGGAGGAAGTTCTCTGTTGAGCTTAGCTTATGGTCTTATAGTCTTATGGTCTTAGGAAATGAGTGAATTCTTTGGAGGACTTCTCTGCCATTTTACTGTGGGCCTTTGATCTTCCTTTGGTACAGTTTTCAGTTTTGAGAGCAGTCTGTTTTTTGTCTAGCATGCACTTAGCTGTTCTCTCTGAATGACGTTTACACAGGCAGGCACTTGTGTGGCCAGTTCTTGAGACTCTATATCCCTTTTCTTCCTGATTCATGATATGTGCACTGGTGTTTTACTATTGGGTTGTCAGTTCAGTTCAGTTCAGTGGCTCAGTTGTAGCCAACTCTTTGTGACCCCATGGACTGCAGCATGCTAGGCCTCCCTGTCCATCACCAACTCCTGGAGCCTACTCAAACTCATGTCCATCATGTCAGTAATGACATCCAATCATCTCATCCTCTGTCATACCCTTCTCCTCCTGCCTTCAATCTTGCCCAGCATCAGGGTCTTTTCCAATGAGTCAGTTCTTCCCATCAGGTGGCCAAAGGATTGGAGTTTCAGCTTCAGCATCAGTTCTTCCAATGAACACTCAGGACTGATCTCCTTTAGGATGGACTTGTTAGATCTCCTTGCAGTCCAAGGGACTCTCAAGGGTCTTCTCCAACACCACACTTCAAAAGCATCAATTCTTCGGTGCTCAGCTTTCTTTATAGTCCAGCTCTCACATCCATATGTGACTACTGGAAAAGCCATAGCCTTGACTAGATGGACCTTTGTTGGTTATATACATGTGCTAATATGTTCAATCCACTGAAAGGATCTCTTACAGCTCAACGGTGTTAATGCACAATCCTTTGGTTTCTTTCCTTCATTAAACAAATACTGTTCTCCAGGAGATAAGTGGATTGCTAGGTGTTCATAGTAAGGATGGAGTAGTTAGAGCTAAAAGTGATATTAGCCTTAAAACTTATCATATGGGTCTGACACATTTGCCACTACTCCTTTCAAAAATAAAACTAATCAATTTCAAATATATACTTTAATTAGGGGCTTACCTGATAGCTGAGCAGTAAAGAATTCACCTGCCGATGCAGGAGTTGTGAGTTCAGTCTCTGAGTCAGGAAGATCCCCTAGAGAAGGAAATGGCAACCCACTCCAGAATTCTTTACTGGAGAATCCCATGGGCAGAGGAGCCTGGTGGGCTACAGACCATGGGGTCATAAAGAGTCAGACATGACTTAGCAACTAAACAATAACAATAGCATACTTTAATTACTTACAATTTGCCCTTGCCTTTAAAAGATACTGTAAAGATTATAAATACATAGATGGTCCTAAGTCTTATTCTTTCTACAAATGGTCACTATGGTTTGGAAATTTTTTTCTAGCTTTCTGAGACTGACTTCTCATTCTATATTGTTTTACCAGTCCAATGATAAAATAATCGCAGAAATTTAGCAAAATCTCTACAGGTCACTTATTTTATTTTTACCTTTTTTAAAAAAGTGGATACAATTTGGATACTGGTGCTAATTATATATTTTTTGTGTTATTTCTAAATAAATACTAGGTTATATGCATGTGAAACCACTATTGTAGCAAATATATAACAAAAGGATATTAAAGGTGAAACACTAATTTCAGAAACTATTTTTTACAATGCTAAGGATTTATGTGGTGGTAAAAAGTGGTCTTGTGCTGAGTCCCTTCAGTCGTGTCTGACTCTGTGTGACCCCACAAACTATAACCCACCAGGCTCCTCTGTCCATGGGATTCTCCAGGCAAGAATAGTGGAGTGGATTGCCATGCCCTTCTCCAGGGGATCGTCCCAACCTAAAGACCGAATCTGCGTCTCTTACATGTCCTTCATTGGCCAGTGGGTTCTTTACCACAAATGCCGCTGGGAAGCCCTCCAAAAAGTAGTCTTGGTAATGAGCAGACCACTGCATTTGAGTTTGGGTGTGACTTCCCATTCAAGGTGCAAGCTGAAGCCAGAGTTTTACTTCCCACCTACCTCTGACTCTTACTGAAGTTGAAGTAAAAACTACAAAATGGGATACATTCCTGGAAGCTATAAAACCTAGGAAGTGGGACATGGCTAAAACAGAGACTGTTTTTAAAAATGTACAGAAGGGGAAAGGCAGGTGCAGGCCTCTGGGGAACACAGAACCGTGTGAGCTGGCAGAGCAGGCTCTGAGACCAGACCACAGCCCACGCAGGGACTATTCTGCCACTGGGACCCTGTGACGACCATGGCCTGCTCTGGGGACAGAGAGAGAGCAGAACAGAAAGAGCAGGAGCTTGGCGATAGGTTAAAGGCCCTGAGCTGATGTCTGAGCCAAAAGATTGTCCCCAGTCCTGTGCAGTGGGGCGTCTGCCCACGAAAGCCAGGATCCATCTCTAGACAGTGAATGAGCTTCCTGGACGGGTGTGAGGAAGGCTTCCTACTAAGGACTTTTGGGGGTGTCGGGAAGGGAGCTGACGATTTGCCCATTTCATCTCTGCTCACTCATCCTGAAGACAGTCCTGCCTCCTGGACAGACGTGACAGCTGAAGGTGACAACAGGAAGAAGCATTGCAGGGAAGGACCAGAGTCCACCCCACGTGGATAAAACAAAATGAAACAACAAAAGTGGTATGAAGATGGATGTGGGGAAAGGAATTTATAATCAAAGCCATGCTGGAAGGAATTTCTCCAGTGTGGAGGAAAGCCATGGTCAGATTTCAAGAGCCCCAGCAGGGGAAGCTGCGAAGAAGCCACGTGGAGATATAACTTCTTGAAATTTTAGAAAACAACCAGTCCAGGTTTGATACATGAGACAGGGAGTTCAGGGCCAGTGCACTGGGACGACCCTGAGGGATGGGATGGGGAGGGAGGTGGGAGGGAGGTTCGAGATGGGGAACACACGTACACCCATGGCTGATTCATGTCAATGTATGGCGAAAACCACCACAATATTGTAAAGTAATTAGCCTCCAATTAAATAAATTAATTTACCAAAAAAATAAATAAAAAGTGATACATCAAATTTCAATTGAAAAAAGAAAACAACAAATATATGAAATATCCAAAGAGATGTCACAAGGTATCCCAACCCACAGTGAAATGAGAAGGATATTAACGTCTGTGTCATAGCCAAGATTTTAGCCCCTGTGGTCTCTCCTGATAAGCCCATGAATATGGCACATTACATGGCAAAAAGGACTTTTCACATGGCATTAAGGTGGTTAATCAGATGACCTTAAAATAGCGAGATTGTCCTGGGTTATCCAGGCCCACCCACCGTAATCACAGGATACACAAGTGTCAGCCAGAAAGATGAAGCTGAAGGAGAGATCACAGAAATGGACAGCATGGGAAGGACTCAACCCACTGTTGTTAGATTTTAAGACGGAGAAATGGGCCATGAGCCAGGGACCCAGGAGGTCTCTGGATGTTCAGAGTCTCCAGGCAGCAACCAGCAAGGCAGCAGAGAGCTCAGCATTACAGCCACTTGAAATTGAATTCTGCCAGCCTCCTGACCCAGTTTGGAGAATCACGGCCAATGCCTTGATTTCAGCCTCATAAGATATTGTCACCGACATCATCCTGGGTTAAAATGGCATACAGGTGTAAGCTCACAGCTCAATAGGTGTGAGTTTGGGCTGGTTTATCACTACTTTACTTTGACATGAATCAAAACCAGCCCAGGCTCTAACCTGTTGAGCTGTGAGCTTACACCTGGATGCCGTTTTAAGCCACTCTGATGTCTGTGACAGCTTTTGATAGCAGCAATAAATAGAAAGTGAATAGGGATTCCAGCACATAGAAGTGGAGTGCAGCTGTAACAAATGTTTTTGCTGTTGTTGTTTAGTTCCTAAGTTGCGTCTGACTCTCTGTGACCCCTTGGACTGCAGCATGCCAGGCTTCCATGTCCTTCACTGTCTCCCGGAATTTGCTCAGACTCATGTCCATTGAGTCGGTGATGCCTTCCAACCATCTCGTCCTCTGTTGCTCCCTTCTCCTCCTGCCTTCAACCTTTCCCAGCATCAGGGTCTTTTCTAATGAGTCAGCTCTTCCCATCAGGTGGCCAAAGTATTGGAGTTTCAGCTTCAGCATCAGTCCTTCCACTGAATATTCAGGGTTGATTTTCTTTAGGATGGACAAGAAATGCAGAGATGCATTTGGAACCAGGCAGTGGAGTAACTTGGAAGAATTCTGAGAAGCATGATAGAAAAAGCCCAGATTGCCTTCAAAAGGATATTAGTAGGAATATGGTCATTCAAACCTCCCAGGGAGGGCTCAGAAGGGAATGAGGAATGTTTTTATGGAAATTGGAAACATTATCAGCAGTATCAGAAAGCTTAGCAGAGGGGACTTCTCTGGTTGTCCAGTGATTAAAAATCAGCCTTCCAGGGCAGAGGATACAGGTTTGATCCCTGCTCAGGGAAATAAGATCCCACATGTCTCAGGGCAACTACACACATGAGCTGAGACTAGTGAAACCCTATGCAGAAACTAAGAAGACCCAACCCAGCCAAAAATATATAAATGGATTTTAAAAGAAAGAAAGGTTAGCAAAATTGTATCTGCAGTTATCTGGAAAGCAGAGATGCTAAGTGATGATGTTGGCTCCAGAGCTGAGATTTCCAGGCAAATGTTTAAGGTGTGACCTGGATTTTTCTTGCCGCTTATAATAAAATGCTAATGGAGAGACATACACTGAGAGAATAATTATTAAACAATCAGGAAACCAGGATTTGATGATTTGGGAAAATCTGTCTACCGAGATGGCAAAAGATTAAAAAAAAAATTTCTCTTGGGGAAATCATGCCCTAGGGAAAACAAAACAAAAATCCTGAGGTTGTGTCTGTACAACCATCCTAGGACCTCAGGAAGTTTGGAAGGTCAGAGCATTAAGTTACACAAAAGGCTTTTGAAGGGATTAGGTGTGACTCATAGGTTCCCCTCAGCCCTTTGAGGAGCAGCCAAAAGTATAGGAGGGACTACCTAGGAAGGGTTTGTGGGGGAGCTTCTTGTCTAATGGGGTGAACCCTTGTGACACGGAGTCTCACAAAGTCAGTGAGAATTTTATATTAGCAAAAACACGGCCAGCTTAGACAGAAAGGGACAGAAAACAAGATGAAGTGAAGAAAGGCTGTTGTTGCTTGCTTTTCAGTAGCTCAATTGTGTCTGACTCTTTGTGACCCCATGGACTGACTGCAACACGCCAAGCTTCCCTGTCCTTCATCATCTCCTGGAGTTTGCCCAAACTCATGTCCATTGAGTCAATGATGTCATCTAACCATCTCATCCTCTGTCACCCACTTCTCCTCCTGCCCCCAATCTTTCACAGCATCAGGATCTTTTCCAATGAGTTGGCTCTTCAAATCAGGTGGTCAAAGTATTGAAGTTTCAGCGTTAGTCCTTCCAGTGAATATTCACGGTTGATTTCCTTTAAAATTGACTGGTTTGATCTCCTTGCTGTCCAAGGAACTCTCAAGGGTCTTCTCCAACACCACAGTTCAAAAGCATCAATTCTTCGGTGCTCAGCCTTCTTTATGGTCTGACTGTTACATCCCATTCATACATGACAACTAGAAAACCCACAGTTTTGACTATGGAATAGCCTTGAATTTTTGTCATATTCTTCCCATTAACTGTACTTGGTTTGGTTTGGTTTTGTTGCCTAAATTAGCTCTTAGTAAGTATCTTTTAAATGCAACTGAATAATCCCTGAGTAGACGGGGACGACAGAGAATGAGATGGCTGGATGGCATCACCAGCTCAATGGACATGAGTCTGAGTGAACTCCAGGAGTTGATGATGGACAGGGAGGCCTGGCGTGCTGTGATTCATGGGGTCGCAGGGAGTCGGATACGACTGAGCTACTGAACTGAACTGAAGGTATATTTAAAACAATATGCAAGTATTATTAATAATCATTGAGGAGAAGATACACAATGTTAGTAATTTGATAATAAATAAGTTTCAAACATCTGATTATAGCCTCAAAAATGATAAGGGATTAGAAATTGAAGGAAGTAAAATTTTGATAACTTCCTTATCATTGATCCTGATAATCAGACAAATTTGTCCAAATGTGTGATTTTTTTCAAATAAAAGGTAAGTTCTAATAGAATTAATAATTGCACATATTTAACAAATTAGAAGATATGCACTTAAATTCACATTGCAAATGATTAGATAGCAACAAAGGAAATGGTAAAGAAACACTTAAATGTTTGCAAATGTTGTTACATGATGATTAAGGCAAGAACAGGCACTACAGGTCTGACAGTAAGTGTAAATGAATTGAACTGTCCTTTCAAATCATTGTGAAACTCTTCATTGTACAGAGAAAAGTATAAAAAGATCAAGAATATAGTTGTTATAATTCAACGTCAGATACACATTGGTTCATTAGAGATCGCAAAGAGGAGAGTTTGTAGCAAAGTGCATCAGAACAACATTTCGTTAACTAAAAATTTGCTTTTGTCTTTTGTTCATCCCCTTATGTATTTGTGCAATGAGATTATTATTTGAAAAATTCTTTCTTATTTGGTAATACATCCTTATGGCTCCTTTGAATGAGGAGGAAGAGTTAGTTGCTCTAAGTTGGCTTTCCCAGGAAGTGTCTGGGTCCAGGTGGCTGAGCAGGAGGAACTCAGAACCACACCTGTGGAGGAGTAAGGGAACAAGGATTCAGCAGATGGGAAAAAAAAACCCAGGCTGGTTTGGCTTTCACAGGTCTGAGGGAGGTTTGGCTTTCACAGGTGCCCTGATTGTTGGAGGCGGCTGCCCAGGGCCTGTGCTCAGCCTCGGGGAGTTTCCGGGGAGACCCCGAGACAGGCTTGCTGCAGATGCAGGCAGCAGTCCTGGCTGAAGAGGTGACCAGACTCGGGGACAGAGCAGACGGATGGAGGGAAGAGCGCAGCAGAGCTTTCCAGGCAGGCCTGAGAGAAAGACACTGTTGCCAGGCAGAAATCCAAAAGGGCAGAAGATGGGATGGGGCGACAAGCACCACGGCCTCCTAGAAGCCAGAGAGAAGGTCAGTGCCTGTTTGAAAGGATTTGCTGATGCCTGGGGAAAGAACGCTAAAGCAACAGAGAGGAAGCAAGGAGTCAACTAGATTTCTCAACAAGACTCCACCCAGACACAGGAATCGACACCATGGAACACTTCGGAGGAGGGGACAACATAAGGGGACCGGGCGGAAGTGTGTTTATGAGGCATCTCCAAACCCATGCTCCCTCGGCAGAGAAAAATGCTCGCATATTCCCTTGTGGGAGGGGAACCCTATTTTTTGGAGATGGTTGGAAAAAACTGTTGGATGGAGTGACAGACATGAGCAGGGCTTCCCATGTCAAAAAAAAAAAGGCAAACAAACAAGAGAAAAGCAAAAAGCAACCTGGAGAAAAGAGAACACACACTGGGAGGAAATGAAACACGATGAAGCAGAAGCGCTGTAAGAGCTCAGAGTGCTGCAAGCGTGCGTTGCAACTGCGAAGCAAGGACAGCCACCGCAGAAAAAAGCAGAGTTTATAGAAAAGAGCTCTTGGACATTACAGTGTCATCATTTTTAAAGAGAGACAGCCTCAATAAAATTATTATATGGTGTTAGTCTCTCAGTCCTGTCCGACGCTTTGCAGCCTCATGGACTGTAGCCCATCAGGCTCCTCCGTCCATGGGATTCTCCAGGCAAGAATGCTGCAGTGGGTTGCCATTTCCTCGCCCAGGGGATCTTCCCAACCCAGGGATCAAACCTAGGTTCCCTGTATCTCCTGCACTGGCAGGTGGATTCTTTACCACTGAGCCACGTGAGGAAAAATTACGGGAGTAATGCTCAAATAAATCTGAAGGATAAGAATTTCTAGACCGGAATTCCACGATCAGCCAAATGATCAGTTAAATGTGAGATAAGCATTTTAGGCATATAGCTTCTCAGAAATTTACTCCAGAATTTGTCCTTATGAAAATACTAGATGCCTGGTCCACCAAAATGAGCAATGATATGGAAGAAGAGAAAGGAGAGAGGCTGCCAGCATGGCCAAGAGGGAAGTTCATTGGAGTTTTCCGGCTGGAGTCTGTGCATTAGGCATAAAAGCAACAAGCCCAGACGGTTAAAGACTGCAGGAGATAGTTTAGGAAAATAAAGCTGATAGGAAAGTGTTGGCGAAGTACTGGGTATTGAATTAGTAAGTATGTAGAAAACTCTAAGATAATCGTTATCTCTAGGAAAAACTGGCATAAGAACAGAAAATGAAAGTTCACTGCACATCTGAGTTGAGGCTTGTTTTTACAGCATCCTAATAAAGGAACATACGTATTAAACTTGCTACACCATGGAGGAATGGGGGTTACTTTTGCCTGGAGAAGGCTCAGAATGAATGTTTTATCCTCATGTGTCCTGGGGAGGGGGAGATCTATAGATAGTGATTTTAAAAAATGAAAAATCAAGAAAAGCATAAAGCAGGTTATTTCCAGAAATGGAGCTAGTACAGAAAGAAAGAAAAGAAGGGCAATATTTGCCTCTGAGGAGGAAGAATTTGAGATGGGAGGGTGGACGAATTTTTTAACAAAGTATCTTGTAGAAGTATTTGATGACTAATATGAATGCGTAACTCTGAATAAAAATTCTTAACAAATGGAAAAGGGAAAGAGTATTAATTTTTTAGTCAAGAAGAATACATGTATTGAACTGAATGAATTACCTTATTTGTTCTGAAATGACTTCAGGTATAAATCAGCAAGCTGGTTCTGAGCAACTTGGGAAGAACTTGTTATTTGGATGACATTGTTAAACATATTCTGTATTCTGACTGTTAACATTCCAAAATGTTGATCTAAATGCCCTTTCGATTTCTATTGTTATAATCTTAACTATAAACTCTTCTTTGAAGAATATAATTTTGAAAAACATATACTTCAATAAATGACTAGTCTACCAATGAGGTATCTTATTTGAAAAAATATCATACAATAAAAATGTCAGAGCTGCAGACCTCATTAATTCAGTTTTTTTTTCCATATTCTACCTAGGCGAAGGTGAAGTTTACCTTTGAATGCCTAAGAAGAAATGACTATTGTAAGCATCATTATAAGGATACCTTGGTCATTTTTTTAAGAAATGAAGGTTGCATTGTATATTATTTAATAGACTCTTTTACTGAGTAAATATATATTGAGTTTATTCATGTAAAAAAATCTCATTAAGTATCTATTTAATTCAGACATTCTGCAACATATTGGGAATGTGAGGCTGATACTATATAGTTTTTGCTCATACAGTGACATACAAGTAAGGAAACTGACATGAAAATGAGCAATTGTGATTAAAAGAAAAAATATAATTGCTCTATTGAAGGAAAAATTAAAAGTTATGAATTGATGGAGAAAATTCCAGAAAGAAGCTTGGGCCATGTGGTACAGATTTGGATGAAAGTGTCACATGTTCTGAGAACAGCCAGTAATTCAGGATGTCTGGAGCCCTGAGCAGTGAGTCTGAAAGAGGAGACAGGAGTCTAGATTTCATGAATTAAGTGGAGTCAATGAGACATAATTGTGTATGTTAGTCGCTTAGTCGTATCCAACTCTTTGTGACCACATGGACCGTAGCCCTCCAGGCTCCTCTGTCCATGGGATTCTCCAGGCAAGAACACTGGAGTGGGTAGCCACTCCCTTTGCCAGGGGGATCTTCCTGACCCAGGGATGGAACCCAGGTCTCCTGCTTTGGCAGGTGGATTCTTTACTATCTGAGCCACCTGGGAAGCCTGAGACATTATTATTAAGAATAGTGATGGCAATTCAGAGTAGCCAGATTTTTTCAAGTTATTTCTCTGTGCTATGCCCTGAGTCAAGCACTTTACATACACAATTGTATTTAATCCTTACAGCTACTCTATCATCATTTTTAAGTTTTTCAAACTTAATAGTTACAATAAAATTGGTGTAGAAACACCATGCTCTCATGAGAAAATGTTTCAGTCAAGTAAGAAAAAATATACAAAATGGCTTAAGTAACCTCATAAAAAAGTAACCTACATAAAAATGATGTAACAAGAAACAAGATTGGAGAGGTTATAGAAAGCCAGTTGTTTTATTTTTTCACCCCTCAAAAGTTTCCAAAATATCCATTTGTCAATTTAAAAGTAAGAACAGTGTCTATTTTTAGAGGAAGAAGGGGAAAGAGAAGAGAGATTGAGATTCTGTGACTAGGGAAGGAAAAAAAAGAGAGAAAATAATAGTGAGAGATGGGTTTCACCCACAATTACTGAAAAGCAATGCTGGAGAATTGGGAAGGGAGAAGCAAGGGGCAGAGGTCCAGGCGGAAGACAATAAAGGCTTCGGTTGAAGCAGTCATCAATAGGATAACAGCAAATGGAAGAATAAGAGACGCATTTGGGAAAGGTTCACCCACTTGGTGTGTAGATGGTTAAGACGATTCACCAAGAAAGGGAAATGTGAACCATGGTGAGGTTCCGGAAAGGAAGTGATTATTGACATGGCCCCTGTAGCTCTGGTATTACAATTGGGTGGTTGTTTCCTAAATGAAATATCCTAAATATGCTAAAGTATAACTAGGTAGTGTCACTTTATGCATTGCATTAATTAATCACAGTCCTATTAAACAAAAAAATAATGGTGGCTGAATGTCTTTGGTGGCACCACGTGGATCCAGAACATGGGATTCTGATTTGGACGTAATGAAATCTTTCATCCCCGAGTATCCATCACAAGCCAGAACTTTCAGGGGGTGACCCCCAAGAGTCCAAAAAAGAACAGCGAGGAAACTGAAAGTGCTGGTTTGAGAGCACGCTGGGCCACTGACCCAGCCCGTAGTGCCGTGACTTCCTCTACACCCGCTATGACGAAGCGGTGGATCAGTAAGGTCATCCACCGCCCTCGGCTCTGAGCAGCTTCCCGCCCACCTGCCCTCCGGCTAACCCTGCGCTTTCTTCATCCCCCTCCCAGGGCTCTACGAAACCTTTCTAACCAATGATGAACCAGAATGCTGTGACGTCAGGAGAGAAGCAAAACCCAAGAGCCCCTCCAAGGGGGCAGTGCACAGAGGCGGCGCCTGCCCCCGGACGTCGCTCTCGGCCTCGGCGGCGCCCAGGCTGGGCCCCAGCAGACTCAGACTCTGCGTCCTCGTGCTGATGCTTCTCCATACGGTCCTCACGGCCTCGGCGGCGCACAACGCCACGGCCCTGGGCGTCGGGGGCGTCCACGCGCTGGACGAACGCTCGGCCAGCGAGGAGTAGGGACTCCGCCGCCTGGAGCATCCTCGCCGCCCCGGCCGCCCGCGCGCGCGCGCGCGCGCATCCCGGCCCGGGTACCGGACCTGCGCGCGCATCCCCGCCAAGGTACCTACCGGACCTGCGCGCGCATCCCTTGGCGCAGGGCCTGGATGGCCTGAATCCAAACCAGGAGACACACACACACACACATACACCACACACACCACACACACAAACACACACACACACAGCTTTTTACGGACTAAAAGGCTGGAAAGTGACTTCGATTTCTCACACCATTTTATACACTGTGTTTTAATGTTTGGAGGTTTTCTTTGCTTTCCTTTGGACTTGGTTTATCCGTTTTGTTTTTGCACTTGTTAATACCGGCTTTACTTTGGGGGATGGTTTCTCAGAGGTAAACTGAGTCTTTTCACTGTCTCTCTCTCTCTATATATATATATATATTTCTAGTCATTGTGTGTGTTCATCAGATAGCTCTGTCTCATGTCCTGTCTGTTTCTATTAGTGGAATGACAGCTATGACCTTGCGGTATAGCAAAAAAAAAAAAAAAAAACAACAACTAACTAACAAAAAAAAAACTACAACACACACAAACACACAAAAAAATCATAAAAAAGAAAAAAAGACAAAAAAAAAAAGAAAACAAGAAAAAAAATAAAAAGCTCCCTAACCCTCCCTCCTGCCTAAGGAGCCCACGCCCCCCACCTGCCCGCCCGGGGACTCCCTCCCCAGCAGATGATCCGCTTGCTTCAGTCCTTGTCGCCGCCGCGGTGGGCGCAGCGCCTGCTCCGCTGGGCCCCTGAGCCGCTGTTGCAGAAAGGAGGGCCCCCTTCTAGCTGAGCAAACAAGTGCTCTCCTTAACAGGTGGCATCAGACAGTTAACACATCTTTATGTTGAAAATAAAAAAGCAAAGAAAATTACCTTGAACTCCGTTGGGTTCATCCCAAGGGCCCCGGGCCTTCCTCGCTGGTCAGGTGGCTGGAGGCAGCCGCCCAGGGTAGGGGGTGTGAGGAGGTGGGGACCCCACTCCCACCCCCTGAAGCCCACAGGCGGCTGGGCTTCCATTAGGATTTCAGTTCTGTTGCAGGAATACTGGAGCACGTGCCGCCCACGGTCAGGGGGACAGGACTCCCAGGCCTCAAATCTGGACTTCTTTCTCTCCTTTTCTGTTGCCGGGGAGTTGGCAGACGTGGGTACACTCCTGCTGCATACAGAATCTAGACCATTTCACCCCAGTATTCCCCCACACAGGGTTTTTCATTCCTCCAGGTATAAAGTGTATGCAATTCAGCATTATGGAAAAGACCTTCTTTTCAAAAAATAGGGTAGTCATTTTCATTCAAGTGCAGAATCGCTGTCACCCTCACGTGCTCTAGGTAGCTGAAGACGAGAGGAGAACTCGGATCACTCTGTTTGTATTTTTCCTTTTTGTGGGAACATTTCACCCACTGAGTGTCTATGAATTTGCTTTCTTAAAAACAAACAAACAAGGCTTTTATGAGTTTACAGTAGAATCAGTGAAAGGAAGCGTTAATAAGGGCTGTTTTTAAAACAAACAAAACAAATAATTAAAAAAAAAATAACCACTTCACATTCCTTACTATTCTCTAACTACACTTGGGAACTGCGATTCAGGGATGACTGCTGTACAGCTGGGAGATGAAGGTAAACTGTGGAACAGGTCCTCTTAGCGAACAAAATTTAGTTAACTTTCTAGCTATGAAATTCCCCCAGGCATTTGTTTTTGTTGAAACAAAACTTTAATCTCTGCATCATACCTAACTCTGCGACACGCGTTATAGTATGCATATTTTGTTTTGAATAAAAAAAACAAAAACCTGTTTTGTTCCAGTCTGTTAAGAATATTCAAAATAATAAAGGTATTGCTTAATAAAATTGCTAGAATTGTTTAGCAGTACATGCACAAATATTTTACTAGATTCTTTGTTTTAAGTGTTTTGTTGAGACTGAAAATCCTAAAACGGTCTGCACAAATACAAAAAAAACAACAACAACACCCAAAATGCAAAATTCTCCAGTTTTTGTTCCTTTTTGGAAAGTTGTTTTTTATGCAAATGCAAACACACATTCACACATGCACACACACAGGCGTAGTGTTTGTAACATGGAAACGATGGTGCTATTTCTGGGGACAGTGGGTGACGAGTGGCTGGGCAACATAGTAATTGCATTACATTTTGTGACACTTTGAGAAGAGAGCTTTGGTAGCGCCTCGCTAGCGGTGGATTATAGATTTCAGTGGGGTTGAGGGTGCCATGAGAAGGGGTAGGGAGCCATGTCTACTGGGGGGAAGGGATGGATGAGGACTCAGGAGGAGGAACTTGGCAGCTGAACTCCTTTTACACTGACCTCTTCATGACTTTAGGATAAATGACCAGAGCAAAGTGTGTCCTGACCTTCACCTCCCTCTGCCTGGCGAATACCGCCCCGCTGCTGTCCCTTCCTTCAGTGTTCCTCCTGCTTCTGTTCTTGCCAGAGGCGTTTCCACTCCTTCAGAAAGATGACGCAACAACCCAGATGCAAGCTGCACCCACTCTTCCTGGGAGGCCAAGAACTTAACGCTTCTAGACACTGGGCCAAATGCTGACACATAGCATCCCTTGACAACGGGGTTTCATCTTCTGTTTGTACTAACCTCTTTTTGCGCGTGATTGAGGTTCTTGTCCGATAGAAGGGGACTGGAAGGTTCTGCTTGCCCCTACTTTAGCTTTGGTTTGGGTAAGTGGCAGCCAAAGAGGGAAGCCGAAACCACCACTGCTGTCCGTGAGAGGTAAGTCTTCCGAAAGGCAAGTTCAGCAGCTGGGAGAGGCAGCGCAGTGTCGTGAGTATGCACTTCTCGTCTCGGTGAGGAGGGGAGGCTGGGAGGAGACAGTCTCGTCGGCCTGCGCTGGAATCGCCTGTAATTCTGGTCCGGTCTTTACTTGCCATGGACTCCACGGCGAGAGGGCTCTCTGTGCCTGGTGTCTGTGATGGTAAACGCGTCAGCACTTCCCTGAGGCCTTTCCACTGACTCAGTGAGTTAAGCAGCTTTTCCTCTGATCACCGAATGGATTCAAATGGACACTGACTCCTTGACAAATAGGAGAAACAACCACTGAGAATGCCGTGGACAGCGGAGCCAGGTGGGCTACAGTCCATGGGGTCGCAAAGGGTCGGCTACAACTGAGCCCATAAACACACCTAGAAGGCAGGTCTCGCTACATCCAAGGACCGTTAGGAGTGGTTCTCCTACTCAATAACATGCTTGATGTTCTACACAGAAAAAATTCAGACTCTACACATTTATCATCATCTTATTCTCTTTTCCTCATGCTGGATGTCCACTGAATAGTAGACAATGGATTACAATACTGTTGCTGTTCAGTCGCTAAGTCATGTCCAACTGCTTGTAACCCCGTGGACTGCAGCACGCCAGGCTTCCCTGTCCTTCACCATCTCCTGGAGTTTGTTCAAACTCGTGTGCATTGTGTAGATGGTGCCATTCAAACATCTCATCCACTGTTGCCCCCTTCTCCTCTGGCCTTCAGTCTTTTCCAGCATTGAGGTCTTTTCCAGTAAGTTAGCTCTTCACATCAGGTGGCCAAAGTATTGGAGCTTCAGCTTCAGTCCTTCCAATGAATAGTCGGGGTTGATTTCCTTGATTATTGACTGGCTTAATCTCCTTGCAGTCCAAGGGACTCTCAAGAGTCTTCTCCAACACCACAGTTTGAAAGCATCAATTCTTTGGCTCTCGGCCTTCTTTATGGTCCAGCTCTCACATCTGTACATGACTACTGGAAAAACCACAGCTTTGATTATACTGACCTTTGTCGACACAGTGATGTCTCTGCTTTTTAATATGCTACCTAGGTTTGTCAAAGCTGTTCTTCCAAGGAGCAAACATCTTTTAATTTATGGCTGCAGTCACCATCTGTGGTGATTTTGGAGCCCAAGAAAATAAAATCTGTCACTGTTTCTACTTTTCCCCCATCTATTTGCCATGAAGTGATGGGACCAGATGTCATGACCTTAGTTTTTTGAATGTAGAAGCTTAAGCCAGTTTTTAAAGCAATTATTTCTGAAAACAAGTTGAAAATCAAGAAAATAACAATTTTTCTACAAATGTATGAAACAGACTTCTCCATATTTATTATTGTCTTTTTTTCCTACAACAGAGAAGTCCCAGTTTGAAGAATATGTTGATGCTGCAAAACCAAATGTCACATAACGAACGTAAGTGGAGGTCTATATTATTCCTGTTGCTTTGATGTTTGGTGATACCTTATGTGGACTTTTCTTTCATTAAAAAGATGATGTTTGGTGATATCTTATGTGGACTTTTCTTTCATTAAAAAGATAATATTGTTCTCCTAACCTACAAATAGTAAGCCACAGTTGTTCTTTTAAATGACAACATTATTAGAAAAAAGGAATTTAGTTCCTTATCAATGAATTGGTAATATTATTAGAACCTGTAGTCATTGAAGGGGCCTCCCCGGTGGCTCTGCGGTAAAGAATCTGCCTACGAAGCAGGAGACAATCCCTGAAAAGCAGGAGGGTTCAGTCCTTGGGTCAGGAAGATCCCCTGGAGGAAGGCATGGCAACCCACTCCAGTATTCTTGTCTGGAGAATCCCATGGACAGAGGAGCCTGGCGGGCCACAGCCCATATGGCTGCAAAGAGCCGTACATGACTCAAGTGACTGAGCATACACAAACATAGTCATTAAAATAAAAGAAGGCAGCAAGGAAAATAACAGGCACACAGGCAGGAAGGAAGGAAAGTAAAAATGGATGCTGTATGAATGAATAAAACCCTCACTTTTATCAGGAAAAAAAATAAACAAAAGATGTAGTTGGTTGTCAGATCCATATGCCAAAGCCAAATTGGCAAATGACATTTGGCATCTGGACACCATTAAAAATTAAAATTAAAATACTGATCAGTCTTAGGCGTTGTTTTAGGCCTTTCCTGGTAATACCCTAATTTACAGTGGTGTTGCTACGGGGAGTATACAACCTGCAAGGGAATGGAAAGTGCATCTTCTCTTCACTAGCCCTGCAGGTGGTACCTGACTCTGCGTGCATGTGTCTATAAGGAGAAAAGGTGACAGGTCCATGGCACTTTGTATAGTGACAGCAGGGCGGCGTCTGGTGGTCTGGTGGTTAGGACTTAGCACTTTCACTCCCTGGGCCTGGTTTCAATCCTGCAAGCCGTGTGGTGGAGGAGTGGGGTGGGGGAAAACACTTGATTGCTCTTCTCCATTTTATCTTTTCTTCCTTTAGTTTCCATATCAATAACAAGCTTTTTAATATTTGCACCGAAACTTAGTATTTCCACTTTTTTAGTTGTGTTAATGATGTGTGATATATTAAAAACAGGGGCAACTATGCAAACACATATGTTATTTTAAAATTCTTATTCTGAATTCACTCAAGTACAATTTTTAAGTAGACAGAAGCACAGAGCCTAAGTAGTAATGACACTCAATTCTAAAAGACGTGAAAACACACACGTTTCACAGCACCTTCATGTGGTATGCTACCAGCTAGGGGAATGCTTTTCTCTTTAAATGTCAAACTTAAATCCTTAAAATATTAAATATTATAAACACTAAAAAGATATAAAAGACATTGCTAAGGTTTGTTTCTGTCCTGTTTCTGTGGTTGGCTAGATTACTCCTTTTAAGTTAATTAGCTCTTTCAATACCGTCATGTCGCTGTCGCAGTTGGCCCACTCAAAACAGCACTGGCTAAGAGTCGGACACGACTGAGCGACTGAACTGAACTGAACTGAAATTTCCTTTTGAAAATATGCATGCTAGGTTTGATCATCTTGTTTACTGAGTCTCAAAAAATAATCTAGTCACCTTTAAAGTTTTCAGTGCTAAGCTTAATGACTTTTTCTCTTTGTATCATTTTTATTTTTTTATTCTTGGCTATATCTGTATATGGTATGAAAAGAAATAGAGAAACACGGTTAAGGAGAAAATTTCTGCTGCTGTTATCAATCTGTCCAGAAGGCCAGTGGCCCACTGCCATGGACTGAAGGCAATCTGAGTGGCTGAGATTGGCCCAGCGCCCTCTTGGCTCAATGTCCACCTTCGTGATGGCCTGGATAAACCCTGTGATGACCTAGGGATTTAACCACGGTATTGCTAAGCCCTTGCCAAGGATGTAACTGTTTTTAAGCTCTAGAAATAATACCATCTATTCACCTTCACCTTAGTCTAAACGGTGTGCAAGTGTCATCAGCAAGGGAAAACTGAAAGGAACAAAGTTCTTTTCTAAGTCTCTAAGTAATGACTCAGTTTGGGTGAAATTCCTGGTGAAACCTAAGCAGAAGTCAAGATGAGCCAGTGCTTTGATTTAATGCAGTTTTCTTTTCCTGAGATGTGATGCAGCAAAATGAGAGTTTGGATATGCAAAATACACAGCATGATGAATGAATATATAAAACATATGTAAAACCTTCTCAGGTTTGTTTTTTTTACCATAAGAGTCTCAAATTTGGCAGTTTTCTCTTTTTCCCTTTCCCTTTAAGACAACATACCTTTTTATTTAATTCCTGTGGGTTTTCAGAACCCTTTTTTTTAAGCTTCCTAGTTCTCTTCACATTTCATATGGATTTTTGCAGAGTCATACCCATGTTCACTAAAACTCTTGAAATTAAAATCTCCCTACTCATCTGTTAGGCTCAATGCATATCAGACAAAATCTTCAGGCTGTTACAAGCAGGTCTAGCTACTGCGTGTATCCTGAGTTCTTCCTCCTTTCCCTCCTGCATTTCTGTCCCGCCCTCTCTTTCTCCACGCCCCCCAGCCCCCATCTCTATGTCTCTGTCTCCCTCGCTTTTCTGTCTGTCTTTTGCTCTCTTGCTCTCTCAGCTTTTAGATTTTAAAATGAGCTATACATCACTGACTCGATGGACATGAGTTTGAGTGAACTCCGGGACTTGGTGATGGACAGGGAGGCCTGTGCTGTGATTCATGGGTCGCAAAGAGTCGGACACGACTGAGCGACTGAACTGAACTGAACTGATACCCATTTCAGGGTTTTTGTTGTTAAATCATGTAGCCTGTCCTGTGACACTCGGAACTGAAAAGGGAAACAAATCATCTCATCAGAACAAACAATATTAAAAATGTAAGATATATTAAATACTGCATTATTAGAGCAACTAAGACCCTTTAAATTTCTAGTGAAAACTTCAATGCACTAATTTATGGCAATGACTCACAAAGAAATATTCTTTTCAAAATGACTTAGGGAAACTGTTTGAGAATGTGAAAACTACTAACATAATAATACTCTCAGAATACATTGCAAACAATGACTTTGACTTTTTTGGGGTTAGAAGATTTACATACTTTGTAATGGGGGCTTCCCAGCTGTCTCTAGTAGTAAAGAATCCACGTGCCAATACAGGAGACATAAGAGTCGAGGGTTCGATCCTGGGTTGGGAACATCCCCTGGAGGAGGAAATGGCAACCTACTTCAGTATTCTTGCCTGGAGAATCTCGTGGACAGAAGAGCCTGGTGGGCTACAGTCCATGGGATCACAGAGTCGGACACGACTGTAGCAACTTAGCAAACACACACATGCAGTGACAAATAACAGCTAAATCCTGCAAAACACTCATTGAATGCATCCAGTCAGCACGTGATTTCATTCCTGGAGACAGATCAATGCCTGCTTTCTTCCTTTCTGGCTGCAAACTTGACCCATCAATCATTCTTCTGTTCCTCCCTCAAGCTCTTCTCCAAGGTGAGTGGAAAGTGAAAATTCACTTTTTGTGACCCTGGAGGGAAAGCAGTGAGGCTTGGGTGCAGTGTTGTCTGAGTCCTGATCACAGTCTCTGGGAGGCTCACCGCTCATCGTCCTGAAGGCACCCCCCTCCCAGGTCTCCCCGACATGCACCCCGATCATCGATGCTCTCCCACTGGGGGAGACTGAGGCCCCATCCTGCTCGGCAGTCAAGCTCAAATTAGAGCAAGGTGTGGGGGAGCAGGGGTGGCGTTTGGATTTGAAATCACAGGATGAACGCCAAGAAAATTTCTGGATAATAAAACCATCTCTTATGGTAGTCAAATTAGCATTACTTACATTTCTCTTCTTTTCTGCTGTATGGAAGTTTTCAGAAAAAGAACCTGAAGATTCAAATCAACACCTAATGCTTTATTATTATTATTTTGAGAAGAGTATGCATGTTTGAACACACTCCAGGAGATGGCGAGGGACAGGGAAGCCTGGCAGCCTACAGTCCATGGGGTCACAAAGAGTCGGACACGACTTAGTGACTTAACACACATTCATGCACATTTTACGTCTTCATTCATCCGTTTATATGAAACAGACATAAACTGCCTACATTTATGACTGTCATTCATTTATTGGAAAACGAAAAACTGAGAATCCTTCCTGTCACTGGGACTAAGTTAGGCTTTGGGGAAATGAAAGAAGTATTTCTGGTTTTCAAGGAGTTCTTAGACCACAGTGGGAGAAGGATGTACAATTATAAGGCAGAGGTAAGTCCTGAGCTTGCAAACCGGACCGTGGGACACTTAACTTGCTTGGTGGAAATGAAAGTTCTACAGATAAAGTCACATCTCAGTAATCAATTCGAGGACTTCCCTGGTGGTCCAGTGGTTAAGAATATCTGCCTGTCAATGCAGGGGATGTGGGTTCGATCCCTGCTCTGGGAACTAAGATCCCACAAGCCCTGAAGCAACTAGGTCCTCCAGCCATGACTAGAGAGTCTGTGTGCCTCCATGAAAGATCTCGTATAATGCAACCAAGAACATGTGCCACAACTCAGACCCAACACAGCCAAACAAATGAATAACAAACAAGAAATGATCAAGCTGGAGTCAAACAGTCAGAACGTAGATGGAAACTTTGGTCTCGTCCAAAGATATGGGAGCTGAAGGAACCTTCCTGCAGGTCACAGAGAAATACAGGAGAGCCTCGTGGATGGAGAGACAAAAGGTGGACCTCGTAACCCAGCCTGGAAGTCTGGATCTGACCCGCAAAGTAAGAGAAAGCCATGAGAAAATGTTTTTAAAAACAATACTGTATAATGAGCTTTATGGACATCCCCAGTGACTCAGTGGGTGAAGAATTCACCTGCAATGCAGGAAACACAAGAGACACAAGTTTGATCCCTGGATTGGTAACATCCCCTGGAGAAGGAAATGGCAACCCGCTCCAGTATTCTAGCTTGAAATATCCCATGGACAGAGGAGCCTGGAGGGCTACAGTCCATGAGTAGGACATGACTAAGCGACTAGGTTACAGAGGGTTGGAAATGACTTAGTGACTAAGTACAAGCACAGTGAAATTGACACATGAAAATTTGTTCACTTGGAGGCAGGAGAGAGTGCAGACTGAGGGCAGGAAGGCAGGAAGTCTAATGTTGATGAGATATGATGAGAATCTGACCAAGTTCAACAGCAAAGGAGACGGAGGAGAGGGGTGAACTGGAGAAATACAACAATGCAGAATGAATGGGGCTTGATCATTTTTCTCAGCATGACTGACAAAGACAGTTCAGTTCAGTTCAGTTCAGTCGCTCAGTCGTGTCCGACTCTCCGCGACCCCATGAATCACAGCACGCCAGGCCTCCCTGTCCATCACCAACTCCCGGAGTACACTCAAACTCATGTCCACAGAGTTGGTGATGCCATCCAGCCATCTCATTCTCCGTCGTCCCCTTCTCCTCCCTCCCCCAACCTTTCCCAGCATCAGAGTCTTTTCCAGTGAGTCAACTCGTCGCATGAGGTGGCCAAAGTATTGCAGTTTCAGCTTCAGCATCAGTCCTTCCAATGAACATCCAGGATTGATCTCCTTTAGAATGGACTGGTTGCATCTCCTTGCAGTATAAGGGACTCTCAAGAGTCTTCTCCAACACCACAGTTCAAAAGCATCGATTCTTCGGTGCTCAGCCTTCTTCACAGTCCAACTCTCACATCCATACATGACCACAGGAAAGACAAAAGGAAAAGAAAAGTCAGAAAGGACTCTCAATTTTCCAGAGTGGCTATTCATCAAAGAAAGAAGCCCGGAAGAAGAATAGACGCAGGACCACAGCCAGCCTGTGTGCGCCTGGACACCTGAGCAGGCCTCCTGGTGGACCACTCCCCAGCAGCGTGGTGTGTGCTCCAGGTTAGGGTGACATTCGCTCGAGAAAGCAGATGCACAACTTCTACACAATTTACTTTTTGCTCCCTTCCACACCCAGTGGGCACTTCAGCTGTGGTTCATTCTAAGACCCAGGGTTTTTTCTCGTCCTTCTGGTAAATCCTCTGCCGTATCGATCCAGGTGAAGTGGACAGTGTGGGAAAGCCACATCTACCTTCTAAATGTGACGGCGATTAAAGCTTTGCAAAGGAGACCTCTGGGGGAGATGAGTCATTCGTCCCAGAAGGACAAAGAAGGCTTAAAGGGAGGCAGTGTTTTTTCTTTAAGCATCTGTCAGGCACTTTTCATAATTCATTTCTGGTTCTCACACAAACCCGTATAAGAGATCCTTTTTAACCTACATTTTTGGAGGTGGTTCAAGTCTCAGGAGAGCTTGGCAGTGGATTGAGGTCACCCAGATACTCAACCCCTGTGCTTGGAGTCAACTGTGTTTCTTTGTTGCTGTTTCTGTTTAGCCCCAAAGTCCTATCTGACTCTGCGACCCCATGAACTGTACCCGCCAGGCTCCTCAGTCCATGGGATTCTCCAGGCAAGAATCCTGGAGGGGGTTGCCATGCCCTCCTCCAGGGGATCTTCCCGACCCAGGGATCTAACCCAGGTCTCTGGCATTGCAGGTGGATTCTTTACCAGCGAGTCACCTAGGAAGACCCCCCATCACTTTTTTTTTTTTTAAACAATATGAGGCTTTATTTCTTTTCTTTAAATTTGTAAATTATTACTTTTTTTTTTTAATTGGAGGATATTGCTTTACAGTGTTGTGCTCATTTCTGCTGTGAAGCCACAGGGATCAGCTGTCTGTATAGATATACCCCCTCCCTCCTCCCCCCACCCGCCCACCCCTCTAACTCACAAGCGTGAATTTCCTAACACCAAGTCCTTCTTCTCCTTACAGGACATTTCGTCTAATTCTGCTCTCAACCTGGGAAGGTGCCTGGATTGATGAAACATAAAATTCAATTTTAGCCTTAAATGAAAAAAAATAAAAAAGGAAATTGCACTTTTAGTTGTTAGGAAAACAGGAGAAATGCAGTAAAATCATCTGGGAAAAGGAGCTCCCATTTTTCAGTTCTTATCTTTTGATTAGTGAATTTATTTATAGAGTGTTCTACCCACAGCTTAATAGTTGTCAAGTTTCTTAGAATGAGAATTTGGGTTCAATACTGTTTAAATGCGATCATACCGCAAGGCTGTGGAATTCCTAGGAAAACCAGTTGACATTAGTTGAGACAGACTACCCTTGTGTTCAGGACTTCCCAGGTGGCGCTAGTGGTAAAGAACTTGTCTGTCAATGCTGTAGACACAGGAGATGCTGGTTTGATCCTGAGGTCAGGAAGATCCCCTGGAGGAGGGCAAGGCAATCCACTCCAGTATTCTTCCTTGAAGAATTCCATCAACAGAGGAGGCTGACGGGCTACAGTCCACGGGGTCACAGAGAGTCGGACATGACTGAAGTGACTTAGCAGGCAAGCATGCACCCTGGTGTTCAGGGCGCTGGTCAAGGTGAGTGATAGGTGTGATCTCCCATTGTGACAGGTTTAGGGTAATGAAAGCTACAGGCACGTGGCTGAAAGGGACTGGGAACTGTGCTTCTCACTTTATGGCCTCGGTCTGTTATTGGCCAAGGACCAAATTATCTTGTGCCCAGGGGTGTAGTGATTGGGGTTCATTCTGTCAAAATTGACAGAGAAAATGACTGTTCTCCAGAAGGAGCTCTGTTTAAAGGGAGAACACCCACGCTATTGCTAAGGACGCATGAACTTACGGACTGTCTCATTGCTGTGCTACGTGCAGCTCAGTGACAGCACGGGTCATCTGCAGCAGGAGGAAATGCTCCCTGAAGTCACCCCCTGTGGGGGCAACCAGGAGAATTCCCATAATTTCCTAAATAGCTATGTTTTCAAAAAACATTCAGTTTCCCCAAGTGATCCTTTAACTCTGTTTTCTTTACTTGACTTTTAGAACCAAAGAGAGATGCATAATTTCTGTTTTTCAAATTTAAAAAATGTGGGCTTCCCTGGTGGCTCAGTGGTAAAGAATCTGCCTGCCAGAGCAGGAGACCTGGGTTTGAGCCCTGATCCGGGAAGATCCCATATGCCACAGAGCAACGAAGCCCCTGCACCACAGCCAGTAAGCCCATGTTCTAGAGCCAGGAACCACGACTGTGGAGCCCACATCCCGCCACTACTGCAGCCTCCGTGTCCCAGAGTCTGAGCTTGGCAACAGGAGAAGCCACCGCAGCAAGAAGCCTCTGGACCCCAACTAGAGTCACCCCCGCTATCTGCAACTAGAAAAAGTTCACCAGGCAACAAAGACCCAGTGCCACCAAAATTAAATATAAATTAATTAAGTAAAATAATAAAATTAAAAAATAGTTTAGGTAAAAAAAAAAGTTTATGTAAAATAATGAGCATCATTTTTTAATTTTCCTGGTTCTACCTAGAGAATAATGAGCTGCCCAGCGGTCAGGAGAGGGAATGTTATCAGCAAATGTTGGCAGAGTAATGTTTACTCTCAATGTAGAGGCAATTGTACGAGAGGATGGGCCAACAGAAATACTGCATGGAGCCAAGTGGGCCTCTGTGTTCCCAGTTACTCACGTGGGAAGGGGCATATCTGGAAAGATAAAAAAGCAGATTAGTTAAGAAAGTATTTTTCAAAGAGGAGAACACCACGCACACTGCTGAGTTTTATGAGTTGGGTGGGTTTTTTTATAAATGCCGTTTTGAAACTTCAATAAAAATGCGGTTAACTCTCCATGCTGGGACTTCTCTGATGGCTCAGATGGTAAAAAGCTATCCAGGCTAATGGGGGGAGAAAAGCAGAGAGGAGGTGAGTCACCCCAAGCCATTTTTGTTTGGCTTTGCTGTGTGTTCCCTGTGCTTTTGGCACCTGACTCACCATAACAGCTACAGTTGCTTTGTTTAATATTAAAAATGATATTTCCGGGGCACTCACAAATCACGGAAAAAAGCAGAAATAGCTTGGGGAAAGCAGAGCTTAAATTTTAAAACTGTCATATTAGACCTGAATAGTTGGTTCCTAGAAATATTGTTTGCACAGTGGACTATTGACAGCTGCCAATATTTGCCACATGAAGAAGGTGCCAGCTGGATCACAGGGGGAAGTCTTCTGATTCCCCTGGAGAGTTCCTTCCGCTGAGTGCTGCAGAATTTCCTGGGTCTAAATTTCCCCCTGGCACCTCCGTGTCCCACAACTTGACTCCGTCCTGATCCCCCTGCCTCCCTGGTGCCTTTCTGCATCCAGAACTGAAGCCAGAACTGGCCCAAGGGGACAGAGTCGATAATGGGAACAGCAGAAAGAGAACGATAAGAAAACAGATGGGTCTGTTGAGTTGGCTACCATGGAGCCATGTCTCGTTGCGTCTTTCTGAAGGCACGGGTAAATGGAAAATTGACCATCTGGCTCATGCATAACGTGGATAAACCTAACCATGGCCCCTCAAGTGAGGTTGTTAGTGAACTGTGAGCAGCTGGAACAAAAGGCAGCTCCACAAACGGAGGGAGATGGAAATCCTCTTGAGGTACCTGCACACGAAGCCTGTCTCCTGTTCCACTGTTTTGCTGAGTGTGTGTATGTGGGGGCTGGGAAGGTCCTGAAACTTGCTTCCTATCCCAGAATAGGGGGAAGGTGACAGATGTACGCGCCTGTATGGATGTGATGACGTGATATAACTGATCATCTGACTTCCTGACTCCCGGGGAGCGTGTGTCGGGGAGCCCACAGGCGGGGAGCTGGAGGCAGAGTCTGACAGTGGCCTCTGACCAGCAATCTTCAAGAAACCCAAGTCCTCATTCTACAACCCAAGGAACTGAACTCTGCAAACCCAAGTCGATCCCTCTCCAGGTGGACCTCGATACTGCCTCCCCACTCAGCACTTCATTGATGTTTGAGAGCCCAAGAGTGGACCTGGTTTTGTCACACCTGGCTTCCTTACCCACAGAAATACGAGATGTGGACTTTCTTAAGCAGTTTCATGTGTGGGAAATTCTTATACAGCAATAGAAAACTAATACAGGGAGCCATTCCAAGCATTTAATCAAGGTACATCAAAGGGGGCTAAATAAGACGTAAGACCCAGAGTCCTATCTCCTAAGTCTGTGCCAAGGAAACTTCCTTCAGTGAGACTGGGAAAAAGTTATATATATATTGCAGTTTAGTATATAAAAGTTTTTGAGAATTCATGTAGTAAAAAAAAAAAAAATCTGCTTAGCAGTTAAAGTTGGAAGGTCCCAAATGTATCTATTCAAAACAATTCTGCAAGTATTAATGTGCCAAGAGACATTTCTACCCATGGATGCTGAGGATGACCTGTTGGTTAAAGGCAAGGTATCTGGATGCAAAGCATGTGGTACCTCTGACTATTGCAGTATTTATTCGCCTGTGGTGACCACAAGAACAGTGGGCTGGAATTTCTAGGACTGACTACAGTGGAGATCTTAAAGAAAAACATGGGGCAGGGCTTTAAACTCCCCAGTCTATAGTCAGAGAAATGTAAGTCCAAAAATTAGTGGCTTTAAAATGTCTTCTTCCAGACTCCCCCGGTGGTCCAGTGGTTAAGAATCCACCTGCCAGTGCGGGGACACAGGTTCGATCCCGGGTCTGGGAAGGGTCCACATGCCTCAGGGCAGCTAAACCCGTGAGTCACAACCGCCTGAGCTTGTGCTCTGGAGCCCTCAGACCACAACTGATGAGCCCATATCCTGGAGCCTCTGCTCTGCAACAGGAGGAGCCACCGCAGGGAGAAGCCTGCACACGGCCGCTATGGAGCAGCCCCCGCTCACCGCAACCAGAGAGGCCCGAGTTCAGTGACGAAGACCCCACGACCGAAAACAAAATAAATAACAGTTTAAAAAACAATGCATCTATATTACTTTTATTGTCTTCTTTCTTACAGCCACAGTGGAGCATCGTTAAAAACGCCAACCAGACATGGCGTTATTTAGGTTGTCACTTACAGAGCACACAGTTGAACACACACTGAACACACAGTTGCCAAATTTCTTACATGAGGTGAGGAGAAGGCTGAATAAAGGCAAGGGCTGAGAGACCTTGGATGGGGATGAGCCTGAGTCGTGAACGCCAGCTTCTGTAGGGCCCCCGCTAGCTGTCAGATGGGCCCCTGTTCCCCACATCTGAGGAGGCTGCCCAAGGAGCTTCACGCCCCCGTGAGATCTCAGCGGGGCAGAGTGCTGATGGGGTTACCACCTTATCCTTCTCCAGGCTAGTACATACAAGCATCTTCCAGCGTACTCTGTGTGTGGTAGTGCAAAGTTTAATCTTGGAGGAGATGACTTGTACACACCAATCATTGCTAAATCAGCCAATTTATACTGGCAGAAAAGTAGCAAATATGTGTGGGAACGGATTCCCAGATTGCTAGACCCACAAGACCAATAAAACGCTGGCTCAGTCCACGCTTAGAGTTTGGGGTACACTTCCCTGGGAATTTGAATTTAATGTGATAGTTCAAGCAGCTGGAAGTAGATGAAACAGTCTGCTTGGATGACTGGATGGGACGTTGTCCTGAATTTAATGGGGCTGAAGTTTTAGAGCTGCCAGAACGCAGAGGAGGAAATCGAAATGCCTGGGGAAGCAACGGTGTTGGGGTACATCGTCATATGCAAATGGTTCACCTTCCCCTTTACTGTGTCAGCTATCAGGGTCCCAGAGACACTGTTTACTAAGGTGTCAGAAAGGCATAGATGAGAAAAACAGCATCCTCGAAAGCTCTTGGGTAAACTGACCTGCAACTGATCTATAGCTGAGACTGATGGGGTGGGCATCCCCTGAAATGGGCATCTTGATTGTCGAAGTGATGAGCTCAGTGATGAAGCCACGTGGGAGCGCTCAGACGCTACAGACAAAGAGGTGAGATTATGGAAATGGGAAGCAGGAACGTGGTGTCCGTCGCTGTGTTTTATTCCAAAGGCGTTGGAAGTGAAGTGAAGTGAAAGGCACTCAGTCATGCCCGACTCTTTGCAACCCCCTGGCGGTTGAGACAGAGCTTGGCACACAGTGAGAGCTCCGAAAGTGTGACCTAGTGTTTATTACAATGATTTCCTTGCCATCAGTCTGCCTTTCTTGATGTTTCTCCAAAGGTCTTTGCTGGGCAAAGTCTAACACAGGGAAAAACGTCCATCTCCGGCTTGTCCCCACGTGGGAAATAGTTGCTGGCTCCGTCCAGCCGACAGGATTACATAAGCCCCGGGCTCTGGGGGCCTGCGGTCTGTCCAACAGAACAACAGCATTTCTACTCAGACAACGTTTGCTCGTTGGCAAAGATCATTTGATAGCCTTCCTCAGTTCTCAAAGCTCCAGTAACGGCCTCCTCTCAAACCCTCCTTTTCAGCCAATGACTTGCCTCCTGTTCAACGGAGGGGTTGAGAAACGTCAGACGGAAACACTAAGCCCCAAACCCTCTGCTTCTCATCTCAGACCCGAAAGCCTCCCCAGGCCAGCTCCTCTTCCTGTGCTTCCCTTTGGAAGCGGGGCCCTTCTGTCATCAGAGAAAGACACACACCCTGTCCAGGCCCAGGTGCCCGGGACCTTCTCAGGGATGTTGCTCCTTGACCGCTCCGCCGCCTTGGGCTCGGTGCTCCACTGGGTCCTTGTCACCAGCGTCCCTCCCGCTCCTCCCGCTCGCCTCCGGTCCCTGTGTCCCCTGCACCTGCGGCCCCCCTGCTCTGTCGTCCAGAAACAGGCTTCTCACAAGGTCTGACCCAGGTCTCTATGCCTATCTCGTTCCACTCACTCCCGTCTGAGCTCTGAACATGTGAGTGTTTTCAAATCACCTCCATTTATGTTGCTCACAGTCTCCTATTTACTTTCGGCCAGCACTGACATGATTTTTAAGATCAAAGGTGGGAGGAGAAGGGGACGACAGAGGATGAGATGGTTGGGTGGCATCACCCAACACCGACTCAATGGACATGAGTTTGAGCGAACTCTGAGAGATGGTGAAGGACAGGGAAGCCTGGCGTGCTGCAGTCCATGGGGTCCCAAAGGGTCGGACACGACTGAGCAACTGAGCTGAACTGATATCTAACTATGTCAGGAACAGCCTCTTCTGATAAGTTTAAATCCAGACTCTAGTTGAAAGAAAGCATTGGGTGACAGTTTAACTAGCCACGCTGTTTTTCTTGATGGAACGTATACTATCAAGGTATCTTATAATCGGTGCAGCTGAGATGTAATGAAATATGGTACCACGTGTACATGGAGACCTTGACTCCGTGGTTTCTGATGGTCTGGTGACTGCCAATTCTCTCAACAGTCATTCTCGTCTTTGCTTCTCCGGGGGCTTATTGTGCGTGTGTGTGCGCGCGCGCATGCGTGCTCAGTCATGTCCGACTCTGCAACCCCATGGTCTGTAGCCCACCAGGCTCCTCTGTCCATGGGATTCTCCAGGCAAGAACACTGCAGTGGGTAGCCACTCCGTTCTCCACGGGATCTTCCCGACACACGGATCGAACCCGCATCTCTTATATCTCCTGCCTTGGCAGGCGGGTTCTTTAACCACCAGGTGCTTAACCCCACTGTAAATGTGTGTCCCTTTGTCTGCTGTATAACTCTTGCCAGGACAGGGCCCTTGGAAGGCACAGGCACGTCTAGTCGACTCAGCCCAGGACGCCCTCTGCCACCAGAGAGCTTGGGTCACTAAAGGCTTTCGCTGCATGTGTCTGGGTCAAAGGAGTCAGAGGATGAAGCCTCCTTCCAGGAGCTCACTCTGTTAGGAGCAGAATGTGAGTTGCTATCGGCTAGGAGTTTGCTCTGATTTTTGCCTCAGTTATTAAGGTCTAAAACAAAATGCTGTCAAACACTTTAACATGAGAACACTCTTGGGCTTTGTAAAATAAGACATATAAAAGGCAACCACCCACCCACTCCCCCGCCCTGCAGTACAATGAGGCTTAACTATTGGTTTGCTGTACCTCCTGGGTGAATCTTCTTAATGAAATGACCTGAATATGTAGTCAGAATATCCTTCCACATGCCCTAAAAGGGTTTCCCAGGTGGCTCAGTGGTTAAAGACTCTGTCTGCAAAGCAGGAGACCCAGGAGAGGCAGGTTCGAACCCTGGGTCGGGAAGATCCCCTGGAGAAGGAAGTGGCAGCCACTCTGGTATTCTCGCCTGGAGAATCCCATGGGCAGAGAAGCCTGGCGGGTTACAGTCGGACACAAATGAAGCAACTGAGCACGTACACGCACGCCCTAAAAATGTGAAGTTTTCAGAAGACAAAACAAATGAGCAAACATAAACAAAACCCTGGAAATCTCTTGCACACATGCAAAGCAAACATCTCCTCTCTGGACTTCGTTCTGTGCAGTCGGGGATATAAACCAGAGCACAGCAATTGTTCTGGGACCCCTGGGGTCCTTAAGCAAAGGTCAGAGGCAATTTTCTCTTTTAGATACAAACATAAAGAAGTAGGCTCTGATTTGGAACAAGTGTCAATGCCTAAGTGGATCATAAGCCATAATTCACTCTAAATGATGCTTCATCTCACCTTTGGATCCAAAATTTTCACATTAAAGATGAGATGAAATGGTGGAAACCCCTAAACTGTGTAGTTGTCCCTGTGGTTCTAAATGGGGTCGGGGTTATTCCAGGAGAGTTCAGCCCTTGTTTACTTAGGTTTAGGTGCTGTGGCTTGCTGGTATTGTGGGAGGAGACACATAACTGATCACAAATTATTAAATGTCTACAACTTGCATTCGGAAAAATCAATTACCAGCTGCACCCACAGACCTAAGAAGTTGAACAAATGAAATATAATGATTTGCTTCCTCCTGGGGGTAATGGGAGACTAAATGAGAAAACATGTACTAACTGCTCTTTGAAAACGTGGTATAAATGCATAATATTAACAGCCAGCATTATGTTTTCGGCATTTCCTGGCTCATTAATTTATATCTGGGTTTCATAAGATTTATCCGCCATTTTAACTGAAAGAAGCCACATGACATAATGATATTTTAGTCGATTAAGTGTACATTCATAAAGGAAAACATTCATTTCTAACATGTAAAATGATTTTTAAATTTGGCTTCTTATTAAAGAGACTTGGAGACCCGGGTTCTATTCCTGGGTCAGGAAGATCCCCTGGAGGAGGGCATGGCAACACACTCCAGGATTCTTGCCTGGAGAATCCCATGGACAGAGGAGCCTGTCGGGCTACAGTCCAGAGGGTCACAGAGTTGGACACGACTGAGCAAGTGACACACATCAAAATCTTTTCTAGATATGTTATACGAAAATACACCAGCAGAGGGCAGCAACGCCTCATAATTTAACTAACAGTCGCGTTTCTTGGGATGGAAAGGAATAAAAGTCATTTCAATTTTTCATTGCAAATCAAAGCATAATTATAAATTAATGTCTTATCCTGCTACCAGCCTCAGAGGTCATCAGAGTATGTTCTATAAATGAAAAGAAATGGTTAGCTCTAATTACATGTGAAATCACTGTTGTTTTATCCGGAGTTACTGTTTTCTTCTTGGTTTTACTCATCTTTGAAGTGGATGAGACATCATAGGAGAGACAAGTCCTGGCTGCCAGTATCCTTCTTGGATTAGTTTCTATGTATTGCGGCTTAAGGCATAGATTTGATTTATTATCCCTATAATTTAAATCACTTCAAAGTCAATTACTGCATTTTCCTAACTCCTGCATTTCAAACCAAGATCACAGGCAAGATCAACCTAAACAAAGCAACGCGAGGGTTTTACTTTGTAAACCTGATCCTTTCCTCACACGTGGAGGAAGAAACCCCAAATAGTGGGCGTGGCGTACGTTTCCACCTGGCTGAATGGGCGAGCGCGGTCTGTGTACATTTGAATTCTGCTATTTCTCAGTCCTGGAAATGGAGCCCAATGAATCGGAACATAAGACGTATGGGCGGACGGAGGTATCGAGGTAGAAGGAACGTTCTTACTAAGCCCGAGGGTCGGTCGAGCGAGGCAGAATCCTCAGGTAAGCAGGGCAGGGGATGGGGCACCCACACCCGCTATTTCCAGCCAAAATTAGCAGATTCACCTGCCATGAGGCAGGTTGCAGGCCACCTCCAAGGAGAGCTTCATAACCGTGCGTGTGTCAGTCGCTCGGTCGTGTCCGATTCTTTGCGGCCCCGTGGACCGTAGCCCCCAGGCTCCTCGGTCCGTGGGATTCTCCAGTCGAGAACGCTGGAGTGGGTTGCCACTTCCTTCTCCAGGCGATATTCCGGACCCAGGGATCGAACCCGGGTCTCCCGCATTTCAAACAGATTCTTTACCTTCTGAGCTACCAGGGACCCGTAAGAACCACCAAACAGGATAGGGCTTCTGTGAGAAACGGGTTTCCCGCGAGCGTCAAGCAGGGCGCAGACACTCAGTGATCAAAGGCGGAAGGAGCAGGCGGTCTTTAAGTCACTTTGCAAATCCAGGTGCTCTCAGGCTGACATTGGCTGGTGGAGCATCTCCTGGGCACCGGCGGCTGCGCCTGGGGACCCTAGAGCCTTCATCCTGCCCCTCCTGCCCTGGCGCGGCCCTGGAGCCGATGCATGAAGAGGCTGTCTGTGTGTCTTCCTTTTCTTTCAGACTTCAGTGGCCTGCCCTTCCGAGCACCCTGGCTGTTCCTGAACTTCACACATAGGGACAAGCTGTAACAGAAGAAAGTGTCAAACAGATCAATCTTTTTAAAAAATAATTAAAATGTATTTTAATTGGAGAATAATTGCTTTACAATATTGTGTTGACTTCTGCCAAATATCAACATATTTCTGCCAAGTATCTGCCAATATCAACAAATATCAAATATCTGCCATCGGTAGGCACATGTCCCCTCCCTCTTGCACCTCCCTCCCACCTCCCTCCCCTCCTCACCCCTCTAGGTTGTTACAGAGCCCCAGTTTGAGTTCCCTGAACCATTGGCTATGCATATTACATATAGTAATGTACATGTTTCCATGTTACTCTCTCCATACAAATCCCACCCTGCTCTTCCTCTTCCCCCTGCCCCCGGTGTCTCAAATAGATCAATCTTCTTTAAAAAAATTGTTGAAGTATAGTTGATGCACAGTAATATTAATAAGTTACAGGTGTGCAATATAGTGATTCATAGTTTTAAAGATTATACTCCATTTACATAACTATAAAATATTGGCGATATTCCCCATGATGCACAGAATATCCCTGTAGCGTATTTCCTCCATAACAGTTTGTACCTCTTACTCCTCGGCTCCGGCTTGCCCCTCCCCCATCCATCTCCCCCAGGAGTCAACCACTAAAGAGATAAAGTCTGCTTCATATGACTCAGTATGAGCAACAGTAGTTTGATGTATTTTTATATTCCACATAAAAGTGCTGTCATGCAGTATTCGTCTTTCTCTGCCTTCCTTCCCTTACCAGAATGCTCTCCAAGTCCAACCAGGTGGCTGCAGACGGCAAACGTGTTCTTTTTCATGGCTGAGTAGTACTCCGCTGTACCGGTCCAGTGCATCTTCTTTCTCTAGAGAACAGCTCTGTCTGTTTTTCACTTCCTCAGGCGACTGCAGGCGGGCCTGCATCAGCAGGAGCTGAGTCAAGATGCCAAACAGCCATCGGAGCCTCCCAAGCTGCACCCCACCCACGGTGCACCCCCCTCCAGCACCCTGCGGGGCTCCTGCCCTGCCCACTTCCCTGACACGTGCACAGGAGCTGCCTCCTCCTGACACACGAGCTCCTCACTGTGAGCAGGAAAAGCCCGACTGCCCACTGTGGTTGCCCCCTGTCTGGACTACAGGCTTGTCCCTCTCCAACTCTTCTGTCTGCCCCACTGGGTCCCCAGCACGGGGCTTGTTTTCAGGGACATATCTCTGTCCTTCGATGCCTCCTGGGTCTCCTCTCATGAGCTCCCACTGCCTCCAGGGGTCCTCCTAGCTCCATGTCAGTCCCTGAGCCCATGGCTTGAGGGTACAGTCTGGACACACTAAGGTGACCTTCAAACCTCCTTTCAGACACTCTGCTAGCAGATACTCAGTAGTCACCATGTATCCAGCCTCCAGGGGAGCCAAGCATTAAGTGAATGATTTCATGTAACATTGAAAACCCTCTGAAGTTACGTAGGAGGATTCACTAGGGATAAATATCAGGAACTCTAACCAATAAAACTGACCACATCCCCCACCAAGTTAGCTGAACTACAAACAGAAAGCACATGTTAATATGTTTATCAGCCAAAATGCTTGGTAGCCAGTTAGTTAGCTTAGGTTCAATTGGCTTAATTTACTAATGCTTTTGAAAGAGACATAAAAAATTACTAGAACCTACACTGATCCAAACCAACATTTCAGTTGAGTCCAGCCCCCATATTAATTTTAAAAAGCAGAGGCAGAATGTTTGTTCCTTACCACTCTTATTACTGTTCCACTATATAGTTATAGAAAACACTTGCAGTTAAGAAGTAACCCTTTGCCTTATTTTTCAAGTGGAATTAAAAATCCTAAGAATGGTTTCTAAATTATATAAGATTATCTTAGCATTAGCACATAGTGTGTTCAATAAGTGTTAGCTACTTTTATGATTTGCAGCTTTGCCAGGATGGAGCTTCTAAGGCCTTTCTGTGGATCCTAGTCATTCCTGAGTCTTTGGGACCTAAAATGTTGCCAGGAACATCATTTTTGCTCAGGAAATACTGTATCCAGCAGACTGTCATATACAGTTGAATGTTATCTGGCATAATGATAAAATATCTGAGCTGTGACCCCCAAGTGTTGAAATAGCCATGTACCTACCCAGCTCTGGAACCTGACATGAGTCTGTCAAGTCTCTTTCACCTTCATTTCTTCAGTTATAAATAAAGATAAAGATAATACTGAGCTCCTAGCGTTATCATGAGGAGCCGTGGGGAAATGCTCAGAAAGGACTTCAAAAAGCCCTTTGGAATATAGCGAGCGTCCAGCGATTACTAACTGCAGCGATTATATCATCTCTGTGTGTAGAAACACCTTTGTGTGGCTCAGCGGTGAAGAACTCTCCTGCTAATACAGGAGATGCAAGTCACGTAGTTTCCATTCCTGGGTCGGGAAGATCCCCTGGAGTAAGACATGCAACCCACTCCAGTATTCCTGCCTGGAGAATCCCATGGACAGAGGAGCCTGGCGGGCTAGGCGTTGGGTTGCAAAGAGTCGGACATGACTTAACGATAGATTTTCATAGAGTAGAAAACAAACCTGTCTGGGATACATGTCTTCTAACACGTTTAGGTCTACCTTCTCACTGCCTGGATGAGCTGTCACAAATGAAAAACTCAAATCTCAAAGAGTTTCCCAAGTCCAATGTGTAAAGCTCTGTAGGTCACAACACCAGTGTTCCATACAAGGTGTGTCTGATTCCTACTGAGCAGACAGCTTTGGCCACATTATACTTGATCTTGTGTGGACTGGCTTAAGATACATACAATTCACTCCCACAATCGCTGTATGATTTAAATGGAGGTTGGCAGGAATTTATCTGAAAATATGTAATGTGAATATACTCACACCCATCTTATTTTAGGCTTCCCAGGTGGCTCAGTGATAACGAAGCCTCCTGCCAAAGCAAGAGATGCAGGAGAGTCAGGTTCGATCCCTGAGTCTGGAAGATCTGGAGAAGGAGACGGCACCCCACTCCAGTATTCTTGCCTGGGAAACCCCATGGACAAAGGAGCTTGGCGGGCTCAGTCAGGGCGTCACACAGAGTTGGATATGACCGAGCATGCACGCACCTTATTTTGTCAAGAAGGCAGCCCTCTGAACCTTGTCGACTTTCAGAACAAGCAGCCAACCTGGTGGTCTGAGGCTCTGTTAGGGCCGAACGCTTCAAGGTCAAGGTCTAGTTGGAACTGCACTTGGGAGACCACAGAGCAAGCAGACAAAAGCAAGCCAGAACCTCACTGGTGAGTGGCTGGTATGAGGAGTGACCGCTTTCAGGAGGGCAGCCTGGAAATTCACAATGAGAGAGGAAGAGAAACAGGGAGACAGAGCTTTGAGAGAAAGAGCTAAGGCCCCACTGACGGCTCAGCCGCTCAGCCGTGTCCGACTCTCGTGACCCCATGGACCGGAGCCCGCCAGGCTCCTCTGTCCATGGGATCTCCCAGGCAAGACTGCTGGCGTGGGTTGCCATCTCCTTCTCCAGGGGATCTTCCTGACCCAGGGGTTGAACTCGCGTCTCCTGCATCAGCAGGCAGGTTCTTTACCACTCCTGTCACGTGGGAATAGCTCACAGAAACCTGGGCACTTCCTGCAGGGTGGTTCTGCCCAGACTCAGGAGAGGCAGTAATCCTGCCCTTGAAGTCTATGACTGCTCCTCTGGTCCTGTTTTAGATCAGATCTTCTCTTTATTACAGCACTTACCTGACTGTATTCTCCCGAGATGAGAGGAAACCTCCAGCTTTCCCTGTCCCATCCACCCCCATGCAGTTTGGGAGCCAGCAGACCGAAGCCCTGCCTTTTGACCTGACTAGCAATTAAAGAGTTGACCGATTTCCATATTCTTAGGAATTCTTGTCTCCATCGCCGTGTGTATCCTTGGGGACATCTTATCTCTTTCAGAGCAGGGACACAGGAGTATTCTAGGAGTATCCATCCTCCTAGGGAAAAGATGGTCACCCTAACATTTTAAAAGACCATCTCTCTTAACTGCTAACATGTGCTGGTATTTTTCCTTCAATTTGTCAGGTCGTGCTTGGGGTAAAGCTGGAGGAAGTGGAGAAACAACCAGGTCAGTGTCACTGAGTCTGAAATCCAAAACACGTCACTGACTCACACAGCCCACTGACTCTTCTGGCACACGCAGACATAAAAATATTTGCTGTGTTGGAATGAAAAACCCATATTAGGACTCACAACAAGATATTGTTATGAGAAATGCCTAGTTAATGCTTGATTTGTACAGAGCAGAAAGAAAGAAGGTTTTCTGATTAACCAGGCTTGAGCAAACTCAAATATTCTTTGAAGTATTAATAATTACTGATATTAAAGGGCACGAGTTTGTTAACAGCTCCGCTACATACTTTTTCTGATCTTTTAAATGCAGTGTGAAGCAGCATTCAGACTTCAGCTCTGAATTTTGAATCAAAACTTCGGTTTCCTAGAGAATTGATCGGATGCTTTTGTTGCCACTATTCCCAACCCCACCTTAACATATTAGAACTCAGGTGTGTTAATTCCTAAATGGGACTTACATTTTGCACTATTAAAAAATGGATGTGAAATCTTTTTATTTAAAACAATAAAACTGGGAGCGTATATGGTCTTCCTGGGAGCATTTATAGTCTTGTCAATAACATTTTAAATGCCATTTGTTTGCTTTCCTTTATGCAGTTCTAAACCTCCTAGGTAGTTGCTTCATGAACTACTTACATTCGCAAAGTTATTTCTACAAAGCTATTTCCTGGAGGCTTTTCTGAACGGAATGGCTGTGTTGAATCCCGCTAGAGTTTCCCAGCCTTTTCTGTCTCGCATATCTCCTCATCAAACTTTCACCCCCACGTCCCAGCACGAAGACTCACGGTAAGTGGCAGCCATTGTCTGTGATTGGCCAGACGCTCTGCTAAGCATTCGTACTTGTTACTTCTCAAGCGTGTGTGAGTGCTCAGTCTTTGCAACCCCATAGACTGTAGCTTGCCAGACTCCCCTGTCCATGGCATTTTTTCAGGTAAGAATACTGGAGGGCGTCACCATTTCCTCCCCCAGGAGATCTTCCTGACCTAGGGATAGAATCCTAGTCTCTTGCAACTCCTGCGTTGACAGGCAGATTCTTTACCACTAGCGCCACCTGGGAAGCCCAGCTACTTCTCAGATAGCCCCATAAAGTAAGGAGGATTTTCATCTTCATTATAAATGTTTGAAGATTGAGACAGAGGTACATTAAACAGCTAGATAGATATTGGACTTTTAGCCCAGAGACCTCATCTCTGTGCTTTTACTAAGCACTTTGCTTGGGCACTAGAAACGCAAAAAGCACAGAAATTTTCTGCCGTGTAGAAAAACTAGAGGCAGACATAGCAACAATAACAAAAAAGAATTACAATATGATTCATTTCAAACACTATGATTTAGTCAGTGCTGGGAGAGGCACTGAAGTCCTCCTTTACACGGCTTACCTATTGTGTGCAACCCACCGTCCTGGACACTAGACCAGATACGGGTCTAGTGGGCTTCCCAGGTGGCTCAAGTAGTAAAGAATCCAACTGCCAGTGTAGGAGATGCAGGTGACACAGGTTCGACCACTGGGTTGTGAAGACCCCCTGGAGGAGGAAATGACAACCCACTCCAGTGTTCTAGCCTGGAGAAGTCCATGGACAGAGGAGCCTGGCGGCTACCATCCGTGGGGTTCACAAAGAGTCACACAACTGAGCATGCGCACCTGCTGGTCTAATGATCAAACTGAATTTCTAAGGAATCTGTGATCATCCAATTAGCACGGCAGAGGACAGTGAGCCTGAGCAGTGGGGCGGTGGGGCTGACCAGGGACACATCAGAAAGGACTCTGTCTTGGTGGAAGGAGGCTGCGTGTCCTCGGTGAGACAGAGTCGGCTCTGGGGTCACCAGGCCCAGGACATTCTCCAGGTGGGCGCCCAGCCAGCCTGCATTTCCCAGGCTTCCTCGAGTGAAGTGAACTCCTCGGACTGATTTCCAGATGAGGGAATGTGCGCTGGTGTATGGTCTATCCTCTGTCATCTGCCTGCTAAAAGTCACGGCATCCCACCCAGACTCCCAGGGGTAGGACACAGCAGAGCTGCCATATGCAGAAAGCCTGGCTTTCTGAACAAGAGCAGGAGGGACAGATCTAGTGGTGCCCTGAGCCCCTGGAGAGGGCGATGTTTACAGCAGCCAGCTCATCCTCAACACGCTGGAGGGCGGATGAGTTTTAGACAGAGAGACTGTGTTTCCAAGATGACTCCGGGGTGTCCGCCATTGGCATGGACTGATACTTGTGACAAAATTATGGGAGAAAAGCAGGAAAGTCCTGGTGTTCTTCCAATTTAAGTACACAACACTAGTTTATGCCATCTGGGGACTCCTTGCCAAGTCTGTTGGAACAGTTTCTTACCGGACCAATAAAAATGTGTATGCATAGACCAAACAGGATCTCTAGTGTTTTTTTAGAAGTGCAGCTCTCAAGTTGCACGTGTAGAATAATCACCTGGGGAAAATTCAAATTGTAATTCTCGAGGTTAGAGGCTGGGCTTCCCAGGTGGCTCAGTGGTGAAGAATCTGCCTGCTGATACAGGAGATACAAGAGATGAGGGTTTGATCCCTGGGCCAGGAAGATCCCCTGGAGAAGAAGTGGTAACCCACTCTAGTATTCTTGCCTGGGAAATCTCATGAACAGATCTTCCCTGGGCCGGGAAGATCCCCTGGAGAAGAAGTGGTAACCCACTCTAGTATTCTTGCCTGGGAAATCGCATGTGTCGCAAAGAGTCAGACACAACTTGCTGAGTAAGGATGCATGCATTTTTTTTTTTTTTTTTACTTCTAGCCATCATCCAAGTGATTCTGACACAGGCACGGTTAAGGGCGAATGAACTCCCTTTTGAGAAAATCTACCCAAGTTCTAATCTACTGATGTAGCCCAGACGTTATAAGACTAAATATAGGAATAAAGAATAACACCATTTAATGCACTGAAAAGAGCTCTGTAAGCAGGATCTACAGAAATGACACGGGAAGTATGGCATTGAGAAAATCTGACCTCAGCAGGAACGCTGCAAATTAATATCTAACCTCCATTCGTTAACTCAGCAGGAGTTCCTTCTTACGCCTCAGGACGTTATAACGGCCCAGACAACCAAATAAAAAATAAAACTCATCTGCTTCTCCAGGCCCTTTTTGTTGTTCAGTTGCTAAGTTTTGTCTGATTCTTTGTGATCCCCATGGACTGCAGCATGACAGGCTTCCCCGTCCTCCACTATCTCTGAGAGTTTGCCCAAGTTCATGTCCATTGAGTCAGTGATGCTACCTAACCAGCTCATCCTCCCGATATTCTTATTATATATTGGATGTATCGATACGACATAAATAATTTAAATGATACTGTGTAGAAAATGAACCTTAGAATTTATTTCTGAAAACTAGAGAGGGAAGTTATTTTTCACTCACAGGAGTTACCAGTGGATGGTTGACACTGCAAACTGGTCACCAGAAAATGTAAAATGTAAACTAATGTATTTGCTCTTGGCTGTTCATGGACTTACTCAGATAAAGTCGATGGGGTTCCTTCCTGCAAGCTCCCGGTCCTAGATTTCTGTGTGCTTGCCCCTCTAAGGTGGCAGGGTGGAGCAGGCTCCATTACACGCCATCTCGGCTTAATCCCTTGCTGTTACCAGAAGTGGAAAATGCAATTAAATGCACTTCGGAAACCTCCCCCCAGAGTGCTGTTTACAATATTGCCTGCATTAAACAGGCCAAGCACGGCGACACGGCCACTCTCCCTGCATCTGGAGGCTTTACTCAGCCTTTGGAAGCCCGCTTGCAAATTAAAGCGTTCCATCAGCAGCTCTGAGAATCAGTCCACTTTGTCATAAAAGAATATGGTGAAATTAACACTTATGCGGGTTTTATTTGGAGTAGGGTTTCAGAGTGGGAGGGCTAGTGGGACTGTCCTTGGGATCCATTTTGCTCCCAGAATGTCAGAGGAATTTCAATACCAACAGACTTTAAAATTACCTTAACCTAGGATTCTAATCTAAGCAGGACTCTGTCTCCCTCCCCTTAAATGTTAATCCATTACTGAGATGAGCAGGGGCGGCCTGTATCTTTCTGAGGGGTGTTATTAATACTTTCTCCTTGGACCATATTTCCATCCACTTCTCTCACTGGGAAGGGTGCAAAGTGACAGATGACCAGGAGCCAGAACAAGATTCAGCTTGCTCTCGGATCTGCCTTGGGCTTGGTGGGCGGCTGTGGTCAGGACATGGAGCCTTCTGGTGACGCCTCTGCCTGCTGAACTAGATGCCGAAAGACTCAAGAGGTCCCCACAGCCCGCAGAGGGCCCCTCGCTCCGTCTCTCACTCGAGGTGAACTCGACGTGGCGAAACATCCAGCGTCTTTTCCACACGTTTCCGCAGGCGGCAGTCAATCTCTGTACAGCCTCTCCCTGAGTCTCCCTCTCCCTCTCGGGAAGATGCTCTTTTCCCTTTCCCCATCAGTCACCGCCTTCCCAGGCGTCCGCTGTGGGCGGGAGACGACTGTCCCACAGTCCCTGGCCTTGCAGGTCTTTCAGGGTCTTCCCCCGGCCCTCTGCGCTCTTCCTTCATCTCGTTTTCACAGTGCTAGGGTCTACCCCTTAACACAGAAGAGCCACGAGCTGCATCTCTGCCGCTCGCCATCCCCCTCGTGTGAGCCTCTGAGAGCGCTGGCATCTCACCCCTCATCTGTCTTGGTCGCCCCATTCGCCCTGCCCCGTCTGCCTCCCACGCCTTCCGTGTCGTTCCTGCTTTAAGTAAACACAAGGTAAATTACAGGTCTCTTCGGTGGCAGCGGCACACCTGTTAGGAGGTTGGTGTGATGAGCTAAGCCCAGCGGTGAGCCATCAGGATCAAAAGAGGCATCGGCCCCTATCCTCCCCAGACCCTCCATCAACAGACATCTCGGCTTCAACAGAAAGCTTCAGCCCCGTCACCAACTCACCAGCCCAAACTGACCGAGGCAACCTGTGCGCCCATGCGTCTTGCTGTTTTACGAGGTTCAGAAACCCACGTGCTCACAAAATCGCGGGACTCTACCCACCCAGGCACACTAACTAGACTTCTGGCTCCATCTTCAGCTCTGCTGTCTTTTTCTTAGTTGGGATTAGCATCTTTTTATGATTCCAAGACCCCAGAGCTAGTGCCCTGCTGTCACACCTGTGTCTTACACACCCCCTCTTCTGTCTGTGACCCCACCCTGCATCCAGAAGTGAAAGGCTGGATGCCCTGCTGGGCCCCAACTGCCGTGTCCTCCTGTGAGCATAGAGTGCCAGGGTCCTCTCAGGAAGCTGGGAATTCTGTGCCGAGAGACTGACCAGAAGGAAATGGAGTGAACAGATATGGAAAGAGGATTCTACCCCATAATTAAGTCAGTGTGAACTGGACATGGAACAACAGACTGGTTCCAAATAGGAAAAGGTGTACGTCAAGGTTGTATATTGTCACCTTGCTTATTTAACTTATATGCAGAGTACATCATGAGGAACGCTGGGCTGGAAGAAGCACAAGCTGGAATCAAGATTGCCGGGAGAAATATCAATAACCTCAGATATGCAGATGATACCACCCTGATGGCAGAAAGTGAAGAGGAACTCAAAGGCCTCTTGATGAAAGTGAAAGAGGAGAGTGAAAAGGTTGGCTTGAAGCTCAACATTCAGAAAACAAAGATCATGGCATCTGGTCCCATCACTTCATGGGAAATAGATGGAAAAACAGTGGAAACAGTGTCAGACTTTGTTTTTTGGGGCTCCAAAATCACTGCAGATGCTGATTGCAGCCATGAAATTAAAAGACACTTGCTCCTTGGAAGGAAAGTTATGACCAACCTTGATAGTATATTAAAAAGCAGAGACATTACTTTGCCAACCAAGGTCCGTCTAGTCAAGGCAATGGTTTTTCCCGTGGTCATGTATGGATGTGAGAGTTGGACTGTGAAGAAAGCTGATCGCCGAAGAATCGATGCTTTTGAACTGTGGTGTTGGAGAAGACTCTTGAGAGTCCCTTATACTGCAAGGAGATCCAACCAGTCCATTCTAAAGGAGATCAATCCTGGATGTTCATTGGAGGGACTGATGCTAAAGCTGAAACTCCAATACTTTGGCCACCTCATGCGACGAGTTGACTCACTGGAAAAGACTCTGATGCTGGGAAAGGTTGGGGGCGGGAGGAGAAAGGGACGACAGAGAATGAGATGGCTGGATGGCATCACTGACTCTGTGGACATGAGTTTGAGTGTACTCCGGGAGTTGGTGATGGACAGGGAGGCCTGGCGTGCTGTGATTCATGGGGTCGCGGAGAGTTGGACACGACTGAGCGACTGAACTGAACTGAACATAAGACAATGGTGAACTCTTTTTCCTAATTGTTAAGCACTTACTAGCTCCTTGGAAGTAAAGTTATGACCAACCTAGATAGCATATTAAAAAGCAGAGACATTACTTTCCCAACCAAGGTCTGTCTAGTCAAGGCTATGGTTTTTCCCGTGGTCACATATGGAAGTGAGAGTTGGACTGTGAAGAAAGCTGATTGCCAAAGAATTGATGCTTTTGAACTGTGGTGCTGGAGAAGACTTTTGAGAGTCCCTTGGACTGCAAGGAGGTCCAACCTGTCCATTCTAAAGGAGATCAATCCTGGGTGTTCATTGGAAGGACTGATGCTAAAGCTTAAACTGCAATACTTTGGCCACCTCATGCGTCGAGTTGACTCACTGGAAAAGAGTCTGATGCTGGGAAGGATTGGGGGTGGGAGGAGAAGGGGACGACAGAGAATGAGATGGCTGGATGGCATCACCGACTCTGTGGACATGAGTTTGAGTGAACTCCGGGAGTTGGTGATGGACAGGGAGGCCTGGCGTGCTGTGATTCATGGGGTCGCAAAGAGTTGGACACGACTGAGTGACTGAACTGAACTGAACTGAATCCATCCTAAAGGAGATGAATCCTGAGTGTTCATTGGAAGGATTGATATTGAAGCTAACACTCCAATACTTTAGCCACCTGATGCGAAGACCTGACTCATTGGAAGAGACCCCGATGCTGGGAAAGATTGAAGGCGGGAGGAGAAGGGGACGACACAGGATGAGATGGTTGGATGGCATCATGGACTCAATGGACATGAGTTTGGATAACTCCGGGAGTTGGTGATGGACAGGGAGGCCTGGTGAGCTGCAGTACTTGGGGTCACAAAGAGTTAGACACGACTGAGCAAGTGAACTAAACTAACATTTTGAGACTCAGAAAATTAAAGTTTAAAACTATTTCAATTGCACTGGGATCATTTCCTCGGAGAAGGCAATGGCAAGCCACTCCAGTACTATTGCCTAGAAAATCCCATGGATGGAGGAGCCTGGTAGGCTGTAGTCCATGGGGTCGCTAAGGGTCGGACATGACTGAGCGACTTCACTTTCACTTTTTACTTTCACACATTGGAGAAGGAAATGGCAACCCACTCCAGTGTTCTTGCCTGGAGAATCCCAGGGACGGGGGAGCCTGGTGGGCTTCCGTCTATGGGGTCACACAGAGTCGGACACGACTGAAGTGACTTAGCAGCAGCAGCAGCAGGATCATTTCCTTCTGGGTTCCCAGGTGATGCTAGTGGGAAAGAACCTGCCTGCCAATGCAGGAGACACAGGTGTGATCCCTGGGTTGGGAGAATCCCCTGGAGAAGGACATGGCAAATAACTTCAGTATTCTTGCCTTGGAAATCCCATGGACAGAGGAGCCTGTCGGGCTGCAGCCCAAGGGGTCACAGAGTTGGACATGACCTATATACATTTGATGATGTATTAAAATTAATGAATTTAGTAGACTCTTTCATATGAAGGCCTTGGTAGACTTTTGATATTATTAGCTCAATTTGAATAGCATTTTACAGTGCTTTTAAAAATACTTTACTAAATATAAATTTCAAACTTTCAGGATGAAGTTTATAATACCTATATTTTCAACGAGGAGATTGATTCTACAAAGATTAATTAATTATCACACAAGGGCTCAGCTTTTTTCTATCCATTCTCATCTCTGATGCTTCTCTTTGCATAGGAGCAATATCCGCTTCTCTAGAAAGCCCTATAAAGCCTGAAAACCATGGTGGAAACTCTGGTTTGCTTCCCAGTCCTCATTCAAGGCAGATCCAAGAGTGTGAGGCTGGGGTGGTTGAGATTTATGAATAAACTAAGGATGTCAGTGGTCATGGCTGAGACCCAACGTGGGTGACTAGAGGTCCAAAGGACAATTTCCTAAGTTATGATGCAAAAGTGATGTCAGTCTGGGTTTCCGCCATTTGAGAAGGCTGATTCAACAGATGGGCCCCAGAGTGGGAATCTTAAGCACAAGGCGTCTAGTAGACTTGGGACTTTCGCAACGTGGAAGTGGAGAGAGCTGGTGAGGATGACACTTCAGAGTAAGGTGAGTGTAAAAAGAAGGAGCATTCAATAGAGGTAGGGTCTTCATTTGGGAGAGGGAGACCCTTATTGCATGGTTTCATCCATTGACCAGGCATTTGTCATCTCCTCTGCAATAGATGAAGGGTTGGCGTGGGGTAGGTGATCGTGAACACAATCCCTCTTCTTCAGGAATTTTGCTCTAGATGCAGCCATGTGGTCCAAAGCAGTGAGGGGCTGGGGAGATGGGCCACAGTCCAGTCCCCGAGAAGGTCTTGGCCAGCTTAACCCAAGTCAGCCAGAAGCCAGGGCAGGAGTCCATCTGCAGAGGAGAATGCAAGCCAGGAAACTGCGACAGACACTCGGCCCCAGACTAAATAAACGCGGCGAGGTAGAGCTGCAAGTTTATAGCTGATGAACAAGGAGGGCACGAGCTCAGCTCGAGCTCCAGACAGGGCGGTCGGGGGCGGAGACTAACTCCGGGCCCCGCCCATCGAACCGGACTTCCGGCCGAGGAGCCTCTGCTTCCCGGCGGGACTCAGCCGTAAGGACCGAGATGTCGCCTTCCCGTGTTGCCTCCCGAACAGGCAGTTTTGGTGTGTATTTTCAAAACATCAGCTTTGCTTATGAAACTTTCACATCTTCCCCTCTGAAATGATCAGGAGTGCTTCAAAAGAAGTCAAACCGAGAACAATGATTTTGTTGTCATTAGTGTATTCACGTCAGTCGGTAAACATTCAGGTTATTACTGCCTCAGATGTAAAAGAAAGATTAAAATCTGTCTGAAATTGGTGAAGCTGAATTTTAGAATTTAGTCACGTCCACATGATAGTCAAATATGTAGTTGAGTGGATCCAATATCTTGGAGATTTAAAGTGAAATTGTTCGAGCTGTTTCCTGATAGGTGGCAAAAGGTTCACAAATTAACATTTTTAGGTTGAGCATCCGAATAATACCATTTTCCAAGTGCTTCTCAGGTTTTTCTAATTTTATGGGTTTTGTACCATCAGTGGCAAAGAATGTCGTATTTTAGAGAGAAGCCTTAAAGGGCATTTCCTGCAGGGGTGGCTGGCAAGAATTAGGGCATTTTACTTGTTGAGAATGTTGTCCTTGTTCAGTTGCTGTGTCCGACTCTTTGTGCCCCATGAACTGCAGCATGGTCCTTCTGTCTGCCATTATTGCCTGGAGTTTGCTCAAATTCCTGTCCATTGAGTCATGACATTCCAATTGGGGTGTTCAGTTCAGTTCACTTCAGTTGCTCAGTCGTATCCGACTCTTTGCGACCCCATGAATCACAGCACGCCAGGCCTCCCTGTCCATCACCAACTCCCGGAGTTCACTCAAACTCATGTCCATCGAGTCGGTAATGCCATCCAGCCATCTCATTCTCTGTCGTCCCCTTCTCCTCCCACCCCCAATCCTTCCCAGCATCAGAGTCTTTTCCAGTGAGTCAGCTCGTCACATGAGGTGGCCAAAGTATTGGAGTTTCAGCTTTAGCATCAGTCCTTCCAATGAACACCCAGGATTGATCTCCTTTAGAATGGACTGGTTGGATCTCCTCGCAGTCCAAGGGACTCTCAAGAGTCTTCTCCAGCACCACAGTTCAAAAGCATCAATTCTTTGGCGATCAGCTTTCTTCACAGTCTAACTCTCACTTCCATACATGACCACGGGAAAAACCATAGCCTTGACTAGACGGACCTTTGGTGGCAAAGTAATGTCTCTGCTTTTTAATATACTGTCGAGGTTGGTCATAACTTTCCTTCCAAGGAGTAAGCATCTTTTAATTTCTTGGCTGCAGTCAGCATCTGCAGTGATTTTTGGAGCCCCCAAAAATAAAGTCTGACACTGTTTCCACTGTTTCCCCATCTATTTCCCATGAAATGATGGGACCAGATGCCATGATCTTTGTTTTCTGAATGTTGAGCTTCAAGCCAACCTTTTCACTCTCCTCTTTCACTTTCATCAAAAGGCTTTTTAGTTCCTCTTCACTTTCTGCCATAAGAGTGGTGTCATCTGCATATCTGAGGTTATTGATATTTCTCCTGGCAATCTTGATTCCAGCTTGTGCTTCTTCCAGCCCAGCATTCCTCATGATGTACTCTGCATATAAGTTAAATAAACAGGGTGACGATATACACCCTGGACGTACTCCTTTTCCTATTTGGAACCAGTCTGTTGTTCCATGTCCAGTTCTAACTGTTGCTTCCTGACCTGCATACAGGTTTCTCAAGAGGCAGGTCAGGTGGTCTGGGATTCCTATCTCTTTCAGTATGTTCCACAGTTTATTGTGATCCACACAGTCAAAGGCTTTGGCATAGTCAATGAAGCAGAAATAGATGTTTTTCTGGAACTCTCTTGCTTTCTCCATGATCCAGCGGATGTTGGCAATTTGATCTCTGGTTCCTCTGCCTTTTCTAAAACCTGCTTGAACATCTGGAAGTTCACGGTTCACATATTGCTGAAGCCTGGCTTGGAGAATTTTGAGCATGACTTTACTAGCATGTGAGATGAGTGCAATTGTTAAATATTAATTTATTTTTATTTTATGTACATATGGGATGAATCAACGTTTTTACCTTTTGGGTATATCCTGGACCTTGTGTCCTGTGAAGAAAAGACCTCCAGGATGGCCACAGGATACCTGTAAGTCTGATCTGGAAGGTCTGATGAAGAAAGTGCCTATTCTGCCATCATCACCGAGAACTTTGCAATACTTAGATGGATGTTGTTGTTCAGTTGCTAAGTTGTGTCAGTTCTTCAGCCATTTCATGGACTGTAGCCCCACCAGGCTCCTCTGTCCACGGGATTTTCCAGGGAAGAATCCTGGAGTGGGTTGCCATTGCCTTCTCCAGGGAATCTTCCTGACCCGGGGATCGAACCTGCATCTCCTGTATTAGCACACCAGCTCTTTACCGCTGGGAAACCCTGGGAAGCCTGTATTGGACAAAGGGAGTTTTTGAAGTGCGTGTGGAATCAGTGGTGCAGCAGGACTGGGCGTTGAGTCATTCAGCACATTTTTATTGGGCACCTGCCAGGTGCCACGACCAGCGTAGGCTGGAGATACAGGAAACCTGACTCACAGGTTCCCCCTTGAGGAACTCCCTTCTTGTGCAGAAGACAGAAAACAAGCAAGAAGGAGCACCTTCTGGGACTCACAGATCCAGCTGTAGTAGGTGACCAGGAGGGGTCAAACAGCCGGCACATCTAAGGTTGTTAGAGCCCAGGAACAATCTCAGAAACAATACGGACACTCCTAGCCTCTCCCCTTCAAACAGCTTTCCAGTCATTGCATTTCATTCAATCATTCACCAACTACCTCTCAAGTGCCCTGTGCTTGACTTCCAGGTGCAAAGATTAACTTGACAAATGCCTGCCTTTGAGGAATGCGGCATGCAAACATACATTACTGAGTGGAGTCAGATAACAGATTTATATATAAGATAAATTTATAAAGTATATATACTTATGTGTAAGTATATAAATATATATGCTTGAAGATCCCCTAGAGGAGGAAATGGCGACCCACTCCAGTATTCTTCCCTGGGAAATCGCATGGACAGCAGAGCCTGACGGGCTACAGTCCCTGGGGTCGCAATAACTCAGACACAACTGAGCACACACGCCTTTCATATATAAATGCAGATATCTCAAGATATTTACCCCATGGACTGCAGCCTACCAGGCTCCTCCGTCCATCGGATTTTCCAGGCAAGAGTACTGGAGTGGGTTGCCATTGCCTTCTCCATATCATAAACATACATATAAATAACATATATATTTATTTAAAATAAGTTTATCGCAGGAGATCATAAGACAGAGTGCTTAGTTTTGCTTATAGGACCTGGGGAAGGCTTCTGAGAAGAACAAATGCTTCACCTGAATTGACCAGAAGCTCATTAAACTCAAGGAAGCTCTACTAGGCACAGGAGCAGGTGGGATACAGGCAAAAAGATGCTGGAAATAGCAAGTGATGTGGCTGAGGAAAGGGATGTGGGAAATAGCACAGAGATGGTCCCTTAAGAAGGGGAAGAGTGATGGATTATGTGACACTCAAAGATCGTCAGTGAAATGCTTTGAGCCTTCTGGTATTTGAATAGCGTGTTTTGGTTGATGGACTCACGCAATCGTCTGGACAGCAGTACTGGAAATCCCATCTGTGCATACTCACATTTATCCTCCTATAATTTCTAGTGGGGAGGCAATCACTATGTACATAACCTTAGGAGATAATTATTTATTACTGTACTATAATCCACATACAGTGGTTATTAGCAATCACTCTTCTCAGCCATAAAAGATCATTAATAAGGTGAAAGAGCTAGATCTATAGTGAGGGGGATTTGCTTGGGGTTTTATTTCGATGCTGAAGAAGGCAATATAAATCATGTTTTAGTGGTGATGAAATGCACGCCAACAAATCTAAGCATCATTTATCACAAGGAGGATTTTGTCAAACATCATATTTCATTCAGCTGACACAAAACTATCAAACATCTCAGACCCAGTGTTAGCCTGGCTGCATAAATTTGGTGTCAGCTTTATTGCCATTTTGTTAATGAAATATAAAAATTAAATGTATTACAATGAAACGGTGAAATAAGTAGGATTCCACATGCCTTTGGCCTCAACGAAAACAAGGTGGAATGAATAATAATCAGCCGCTGAGCCAAATGAAAAAAGAAGCAAAAGCCTATAAAGTAAGTTAAGGGATGTTCACTACCCTTCTTCACTTCAAATTTAGTTTTCCTAGAAATCTGTGTCAAGATACGTCATAGATCATTCTCTGTGAGCCAGGATTGATTGACTGATTTTTTTTTTTATGTTATTGGGTAAAGTCAACCAAAGCTAATACCTTGATTGATTTCACAACAACTCACAGAAGAAGAGAAAATTGGATCAACAGAGTTCTGCCCAATGAAGAGCATGAAGTTACAAGCCAAATCACACTCTGAAATGGCAAGGTTGCCAACCAGTTCCTCTCAGCAGGCATTTATTTGTCTCCACCTCTGCGCCAGACACCGTGCTGATGAACTGCCTCATCATGGCCTCATTTACGTCTGTGCTCAGGATCTCAGTGTCATTTCTACTTTTTCCCGATGCGTCCCATGCAGAATGACCAACATCAGGAAGGTGGGTCAGGGAGAAACAGATAAGACCTGAGGAAGCCGTGCCCGGCCAGCATCCACACTCATGGGGGCTAGACGTGTGTACAGCAGAGAGCCAGGGTGCAAGGCAGGCGGTCCCCACATGGCTGAACCACCGCAGTGAGGGATCTCCAGAAGCTGCTCCCACAGCGTCACGCAGATCTGCGTGAAGAGACATCACGTCAAGGTCCAAGGCTGCAGCCAAAACCCCATGACAGACAGTTGGGTCATTGACAGAATCTTATTGGTAAAGAATCCTCCTGCAGCCAAAACCCCATGACAGACAGTTGGGTCATTGACAGAATCTTATTGGTAAAGAATCCTCCTGCAATGCAGGACACCCCGGTTCAATTCCTGGGTTGGGAAGATCCACTGGAGAAGGGATAGGCTACCCACTCCAGTATTCTTGGGCTTCCCTGGTGGCTCAGCTGGTAAAGAATACATCTGCAATGTGAGAGACCTGGGTTCAATCCCTGGGTCGGAAAGATCCTCTGGAGAAGGGAGAGGCTACCCACTCCAGTATTCTGGCCTGGATAATTCCATGGACTGTGTAGACCATGGAGTCACCAAGAGTCAGACACGACTGAGCAACTTTCACTTTTCAGGATTTTAAACAAGCCTCCAGTTGGATCTTCCTAAAGACTAGTACCATAGATAAGATTAAACATGCCATTTTCTGTAAATTGGGTTTGGATGTAAAGAAAGCAGAAATATATGTAAACAGGGGGTCAATGCATTTGATACAGGCCAAGGCTTGACTTTTTTCAAGCCGTGTCTCTTCTCTCAGTGGGTGAATCAGTTCCAAGCTTATCTAACTGTTGCAGAAGCAATAAGATCAGCTCATTGGAGTCTGGCCTAGGATTCTTCTTTATAAAGGTGGAGAAAATTATGCCTACTAAGAATTCCATTTCAGTTCAAATTGCTCTCAGCGCTATAGAACATCTCAAGTGGGGATAATATAAAGGGATTGGGGAGCTTTAAAAATAAAAGAGAATTGGACGTGTTCAGTGGGTGCCCTGAAGTTTATAGCACTAAGTTGAATGCTTTTGCAGTGTCAACTTTTTTAAAAGCATCAAACAGATAACACTTGCTTATTTTCTTGTATTTCAATCTGTGTAACACCTATTTTTGTCACAGTTTTTCCCACCAGAAAAAAAAAAGATGTTTTATTTTTTCAAAAGTGTATATGTAGAAGCCAGACTCAGAAATAACTTTATTTTTTCTTTAAAGGTGGCATTCTACATCCAGACAGCAAGTACTACTGGGAGAAAGCTTAGTACCTAGCAACAGGCTGACTATCATACTCCCCAAACTTACAATAATTAGAAGGATCTGTTAATAATGAAACTCACAGTCTTCCTCTAATCATTATATAAATAAAAAATATTGTAAATGTTGTAATTATTAATTAAATTGATGATAACTATCAAGGATAGAACAACTTCCCCATGAGTAATAAAATCATTATTTATATAATCAAATCACTTTTCCAGCATGGATTTTGTTTGCTGCAGATTTTGTTTTTTTTTTCTAAGTTTGAACCTGGACAATGCTGAATTGGGTAGCCAGCCTTCCTATTCAAAACATTCCCAATATTTTGCTCTTTATTATGTAGGTCTCCACATTGTATAATCAGTCTGCCTGGGACATTAGACTCTCCATAAATATTTGTAACTCATTTTCTTTGTATCATGCTGAGGGAAGATCAAAAGGTTTTACGATTTATGTTAAGTTGGCAAAGAACTAGTCAAATGCCTACCTGCGAGGGTGAGCAATAAAGATTTCCTCTTATCTCTTTTACTGCATGCTTGGAGTCATAGAATTCTAAAAACTCACAGTACTTATCAAAATGTATTTTCTGAGCAGGATTTATTATTAATGAATATTTTTCTGTCTTTGATCACCTTGCAATTTATTTTATTAATAACAAAGATATAGCCAAGAATAAAATACATTCTGATTATTCAAAGGCTCTCACAGGCAAGAATAAAACCCACGCAGCTTTTTGTTCAAAGACCCACATGGCTACCCTTATCTGTATCTTATCTATAATCAATGTTGGCAGATTCCCTTCAGGAGCGCGATATTCCTGTTGATTAATTACCTGATGTCTTTATTCTCAAAACCAGTCTTCCGGTTTTAGGAAGTGATTTTTTTTTTTTCTTTCTAAGCTTGAAATAACCCTGGAGTAAATTATTTCCTCGATTTCGTTGTGCTTTGAACACATGCTAAACTCTGCTTTCACCAAGTAGCCTGGCTTCCTTTTTGAACGGGCGGGAGTTTTTGTTCCTGTTTATCATGTATGCTCCAGGCACCAAGGGGTCCCTCGGATGAAGTGGGTTCTTCTGGGCGGACGTTTTCATTGTGATAACCTAGCTGTTCAAGGCTTTGCCCTTTAGGTCGGCCCTTCAGACTGTTTAATGAAGCGCGGTGCTTTGTTCTCTCAATGCCTTTTCCACTGTCTGAACCCATATTGTTGTACAATATATATTCTAGGAGATTCATCTGAAGTAAGTGCATCTGAAGAAACTTGTATAACGCTTGGGAGAGCAAGATGATTGTCGGAGATGCAAGGGGAAATGTTTCGACTGTCAGGTTTCAAAAGCAGAGCGCCTGATTGGAAGTTACAAAGCAAAGTTCCTAATATCCAAAAGTACCGGATTTGAATAGTCCCATTAAAAAAAAAAAGCCAGGATAGTTTTAACAGGAATGCTTCACTTTCACATTAAAAGAGTGAAGATGCAAAATGTGTTCGGATGATGGGTAAAGGATCCCCTTTTAGACACATGTGCTGAAGTTCGAGTTGAGTTAGCGGTTCTTTGGGTCCTTGAGAAACCCACTGGAAAGTGCCATGATCCCCGGAGAAGAAAATCTCTCAGTAAGTACAGAGTGTTATCTTGACATTTTGAGGTGTTCTTAACTGCAATCATTTAAAAGAGGGCTTCCATAACCAAAATATTACAAAATTAACCTTTCAGAGAATTGCAAGGCAGTTCTAAAGTATTTGGAATGGGGACAACTTAAAGAGATTTCAGGAGCTCTGTTGCTGTTCAGCTGCTAAGTCACCCAATGGACTGCAGCACACCAGGCTCCCCTGTCCTTCACTTTCTCCTAGAACTTGCTCAAACTCATGTCCATTGAGTCGGTGATGCCGTCCAATCATCTCATCCTCTGTCGTCCCCTTCTCCTCCTGCCTTCAGTCTTTCTCAGCACCAGGGTCTTTTCCAGTGAGTCGGTTCTTCATATCAGGTGGCCAGAGTATTGGAGTTTCAGCTTCAGCATCAGTCCTTCCAGTGAATATTCAGGGTTGATTTCAGAAACTCTGCATTCAAACAAGGAGATTCATGAAGATTACGTGTCTAAGGAAGGAGCAGAGTATCAAATCCCACTGTCTGTGAAGCACTCGCCAGGGAGCAGACCTCCCGGAGGATGGAGCCTGTGACTTGTCTTCTCCGAGGATAATGAGAGTCTGCTCTTACTGACGTGTACACGTTTCAGTGCACACACCAGGGGCCTTCACAGAGGGGGAGAAAGGATAAGCCCTTTCAGAGCAGATCCAACCCGGTTTAGAAACTGCAGAATGTTTTGTTTTAAAGAGTTACTGTGTTGTGCTTAGTTGCTCAGTCGTGTCTGACTCTTTGCGACCCCATGGACTGTAGCCTACTAGGCTCCTCTGTCCATGGGATTCTCCAGGCAAGAATCCTGGAGTGGGCTGCCATGTCCTCCTTCAAGGCATCTTCCCAACCAGGGATCGAACCCAGGTTTCCCACACAGCAGATGGATTCTTTACTGTCTGAGCCAGCAGATAAGTCCTTACTGTTAATAGCTGGTAGTAATAAACAAATTTTAACAAATTATACCCAGTTAATTTTATCAGCTGATATGAGCAAGTTGACAAAGAGAGATGAGAACTTAATTGGGCTTAAGAAGACCTGGATTAGGTCTTCCCATACTAGCCGTGTGCTCTGAGTCAAATTAGAGAACCTCACTTAGACCGTTTGTCAGCTGTCCTATGGGAGATATTGGACAAGATGATCTGAGATTATTGACTCACTTCTGAGGATTCCATGTAAAAAGTAACCATGTCTAAGACTTAGCTCCTCACATCTATGATTCTGACATCCTTTTCAGTCTATCAAATCCTGTGGATCAGATGCCCATAATTGCAAAGTGGAGCTGATGGGAAGAGGAGGGATTAATATATTTTCAGAAAACAATGACTATGTTGGGGCTTCTCAGATGGTTCATTGGTAAAGAATTCACCTGCAGTGCAGGAGACTCAGGTTCCATCTCTGGGACAGGAAGATCCTCTGGAGGAGGGCATGGCAACCCACTCCAGTATTCTTGCCTGGAGACTTCCACGGACAGAGGAACCTGGGGAGCAATAGTCCATGGGGTAGCAAAGAGTCATACTTGTGCATATAACTACGTTAGTATTTTCAAAGTTGCAGCGTAAATATAAAAGCACTGGGTATAGAGACTAGAAAACAAAAATGTAAACAAAAAATGTGATCCATAGGCCTCTAGTGTTGTCCAGGAAAGAGGAAGCCTCCCTGCAGCAGGCATGGCCTGGGGACCAGCATAAAATAAGAAACCTACCCGATCTCCATGCTCAGTCCAGTTGGAAAGGCAGGTGAACAAACTCACTGCAAAACAAAAGTTTCTTCCTGATATTCCTGCATGTGTTTTCATGCCCATAAAACACAGCTTTCTATTTGCTGAGCTGAAAGTCCATACTTGGACTAAAACAGTGTCACAAGTAACAGCTTTCTGTTCAAAAAATGTTTTCTATACCTGTCGGTTCTTACTGCTAGGCCTGGGTCTGGAACCATCCCTCCTTGGCTCCAAGGTCACCCTCCCCAGTTCACCTAGCACATCCTTCAGGGTAGTTTACAGTCATGTTCCCATAGCAACCAGCCATGGCTACTTCACCATCATCCTCAAAATTGGCTCCCTGAGGATCAAGGTCACCTGGGACTCTAGAATGTACTTTCTCTGCCCCACCCCAGACCTGCTGAGCCAGCAGCTCTGGGAGTGGGACCCAGTGATGAGGGTTTCACAAACTCTTCAGGAAAAGGGGATCCTGCTAACTCAAAGAACCATGGTTTCACTGCCATTGCTGATTCAAGTGACTGCAAGCACCAGATGTGCAGAAACCACACCTCCAATCACACTCCTGTTCTGTGTCTGGCGAATACCAATTCAGTTCAGTCCCTCAGTTGTGGCTGACTCTTTGTGACCCCATGGACTGCAGCATGCCAGGTTTCCTTGTCCATCACCAACTCCTGGAGTTTACTCAAACTCATGTCCATTGAATCGGTGATGCCATTCAACCGTCTCATTCTTTGTTGTCCCCTTCTCCTCCTGCCTTCAATCTTTCCCAGCATCAGGGTCTTTTCCAATGAGTCGGTTCTTCGCACCAGGTGGCCAAAGTATTGGAGTTTCAGCTTCAGCATCAGTCCTTCCAATGAGTATTCAGGACTGATTTCCTTTAGGATGGACTGTTTGGATCTCCTTGCAGTCCAAGGGATACCAGGGAGTCAATAAATATTTTTTGAGTGAACAAAAGTCTGATTGAAATAGCTTCCTAAAAGACATTGCTTCTTCCACTAAATTTGTTTCAAACCACCCACTTAAAACACCCCCCAAATATCATATAAAGTTTAAATAAAGAATCTATCCTGTGACAGATGATAGATGAACCTTCTTTAAAGCCCTCATCATGTACTTCCTTTCCTAATGGTTCCCAGAGGCTTCTAGTGACTGATGTAGTTGTACCAATGGCTCCCTGCTGAGATGACTTTGCCCCCCAGGGGACATGTGGCATGTCTAGAACCAGTTTTGGTTTTGACAGGGGTGCTTCTTGCTTCTAGAGAGTAGAAGACAAGGATACAGCTAAACATCCTGTGCTGCCCAGGATAGCTCTCCACTTCAAAGATTTACCTGGCCCCAAGTGTTGAGAGTGCCAAGGCTGAGAAACCCTAGTCTATGAGTGATTACAAACTTCAGTAACTAGTGGTAAGTGTGGAGTGTACATCTCTGAGAGGTGGAGGGTCAGCCATGGACCACTGGAGAGCATCTTTTCACACCGCAGTCTTCAACCCAATAGTTCTCAAACATTTTCCTCCTGAGAGCATTCTTTTTTGTTTTCCGCTTCACTCTCATATGCTTTAAAAGGCAATCTTCCAAAGATAGAAAAGTACAAAGCTAATGCAGAGAAGCCCTGAGCAATTACTCAGTGCCCTTGCATTCAGCCTCCTGCTAAAAGTCTTCACAACTCAGAAGGGAAACAGCACATGAAGAAGGAAGGGAGATTGGGACACCTAGGTCCATTCATCCTGGTTCACGGCTGCTGCCACTGAGGAGTGATCTGAGGGTTGTTTTAATACACTGTTTCACCTTCGTTAGAACTCTCCCATGTGCCCCTAAGGGCTTCGAAGCTCCCAGTTAGCTCAGGGGTAACGAGCCGGTGCTCTGGGGCAACCGTGAGGGATGGGATGGGGAGGGAGGTGGGAGGGGGGTTCAGGATGGGGGACACATGTACACCCATGGCTGATCACGTCAGTGTATCGCAAAACCCACAATATTGTAATTAGCCTCCAGTTAAAATTAATTAATTAATTTAAAACATTCACATGCAATGAAGGAGCCACAGGAGATGCAAGTTCAATCCCTGGGTTGAAGATGCCCTGGAGGAGGGCATGGCAACCTGCTCCACTGTTCCTGCCTTTAGAACCCCATGGACAGAGGAGCTTGGTTTGCTGCAGTCCACAGGGTCACACAGAGTCAGCCACCAGTGAAGTGACTTAGCACGCACACACACACACACCCCCTAAATGCACTGCTTTTCAGATGAACAAGTGCCCTGTAGGCATCCCAGATGTAGGAGGCTAGGTCTGAGTGTGGCTGCCACGTCAAAATGACGCCCAGAGGTCCAACACACTCCGAGTACCCTCTCCACATAAAAAGCCATTTGAGGCAAAACCAGGATTCTATTCTAGCTGCTTGCAAGGTCTGTTATGCTCCTGAGGAGAAATGAGGGACCGCTGAAGACTTAGCACAAAGCTTGATATGAAGGGAAACACAAACCAAAAACCTAAGGAAGGTGAATGAATTCTGCTATTGTCACCAGCTGGTGAGTTTTGCCTTGGAGCTGACGGTGTAATGGGTTAGTGTAATTTAAAGTGTAATAGTCTGGTTGGAAAACAGGTAAGAGTAGCTAGAATGACCTTTTCCGGCTTTGTGACTTTCTGAAAGTCAATGCTGGTGGTGATAATTTAAGATATATAAAGCCTTCATTGGTCCTAAGAACTTGACATTATTCTTTCCAAAGGATTATTCACACAGCGTAACCAAAACGTGTGATTTAGCATCCTCTCTTACCAGAATCTTGTCCCTTCGTTGACAGCATACTATTAAAATTTATACTTAAATCCTTTTGTAATTCAAAAGTGTGTAATGAATGTCTTAAAACCTAACCATGATAAATAAAAATGTGTTTGGACTATTCTGATATAAATTGTATCTATGAGAAAAGAAAATGTGTTAAAGATCTAGAAATAATGTTTCTAAATGAAATGAAAAGTGACACTTTGGAGACTAGACACTTAAACATTACTTCTTTCAATAGTCAGCCATGCACTCGGTTATTAGTAGATCTCAATTTCATGTTGTTTTTCCTTAGCAGAAAATAAATATTTAATAATAAATTTGATTGACGTTGGTGCCGACTGGGATATCATGCCAATAAATTTTGAAGAACCAGCTAACAGCAGAGTACAAAGAAATACAATATCACTTCATCACAGCAGAAATAAAAATACAGTTTCAATTTTTCATGACATTTAACCATCCTTTTCTAAACTCAATGAATCTAAAATATACGGTTTGAGGAAAGTAATTAAAGTGTGGACACTTTGAGTTATTTTGATATTTGGAATGAGAGCTTGTCTACTTTGCCACTCCTCATCCATCAAACTCTTTTTTTTTCCCCCTTTAACTTGAAGTGACCTTAAAGTTATTAAGACACAGTCACCTTGAAGACCAGTTCTAAAACTTGGATAAACAGCCATTTGTTTGAGTGAGATTTCCTTGATGTATAGAATAAGGTCACAGGCTTATTCAATTTCAGTGGAAACTGAAGACATTGAGAATGATCTGAGCTGAACATAAAATGGCCTGTCCTCAAAGGCACTATTTTGATGGATCATATATACATAACCAAGAACTCTCCTCGTGGCTGATTCCAGAAACATTGTCAGAAGAAGCAAAAGCTATGCTGTTGAAAAAAATGGACACAATCTTACTCATGATAACCTCTAGAAATGATGCATCAGGTACCACATACAATATCTCAAAAAGATGTCCGTATTATGTTTATAATATCCTATCTTCTTTCCAGAGGCCACTCTGAAAAGCTGTTTCAATAACAGTGACACTACTCAAGGTATTTTGATTGCCAAATTATTGACCGAAGGCCCACTGTGTGCAAAATGCTAAAACTTTGGGGAAAAAAAAACCAAACACAATGCTAGATGATCTGTAAATGAGTGGCATGCTTGTAACTGCACAGATACGAATCTTAGTTGTCAGTAAGAAATGACTGGCATACTAAAGAACTGAATTTACCTTCCTCTACAGAAGTGTGTCCAAACTGTGGTCCCCAGGCCAGCAGCATCGCCTCGTCTGGGAACTTGTTAGGCATGCAAATTCTTGAGCTCACCGCAGACCTACTGAGTCGGGAAGTCTTGAGGTGGTACCCAGCAGTCTGTCTTCTAAGAAACCTTCCAGGTGACTTTGGTGTGCGTTAAAGTTTGAGGACTTTTTTCTACCGTAGTAGTTCTCAAAATCTGACTGCATGATCCTGGGGAACCCTGAGATGTTTAGGGCTGGAAGGCTAATTACTTTATATAATACTAAGATGTTAAATGCCTTTTGTGCTGTGGCAACATGTGCCCTCTTGGTATTAAAAACAAAGACCGATGACACTGATTCTTTAGCACCAATAACAGGGATACCAAACTGTGTTTGTAGTCAATATATTTTTCAGCAGCACAAGCATGCAATCCAAAAATCCTCTATTTTATTTAAATATGTTGAGTGATTGAATAGTAAAAGTAATGATCATTTGTGAAAACTTGACCCTTGAGTAGGTGTTGTTTATTATTCTGTTTGGTGAAATGGGAAGAACGCTTGAAGCACTTTTACTGGCAGTCCAAGTCAGATGACTGTGTAAAGGAAAAGTACTAATAATAATCAAGTTGTGAGCTGAACTAGTAGGTTTTTTTTTTTTTCATGGAATGATAGTTCTACTTGAAAAAAGGACTAACAGGCAAACTATGGTTACTCAGACATGGGTATCTGACAGATATTATGTCCAAAATGGATAAAATGATATCAATGCAAGGAAAACAATTGACAGTATTTGTTGCCAAATGTTGAGCTGAGGACAAAAGTTACAACTTTAAACATCTGGTGTTCACCCTTGTGCACTCAATAGTTTTCCAGTACTCAAAGAGTTTTCTGAATAGGTTAGTTATTGCTAACAAAAATTATTTTTTAAATATCAATTTGAACATGTATTATTTGTATAAGTTATCAAATTGTGTAAGATGTCATGTATCAAAGTTACGCACCAGTAGCCCACCTGCCAATGTACAATACATAAGAAACCTGAGTTTGATTCCTGGGTTGGGAAGATCCCCTGGAGAAGGAAATGGCAACCCACTCCAGTATTCTTGCCTCGGAAATCCCATGGACAGAGGAACCCGGTGGGCTACAGCCCAGGGGGTCACAAAGAGTTGGATACGACCGACTGAAGCAACTTCGCACACAGAAATCCAAAGTGCAAACTAATCCAAAGGCTTTCAAAGCAGCAGCACGTGAAGAGTTTAAAGGTATGATTTCAGGTTCCATGTTTCACCTGACCATTCCAAAGTGATCATTTGTTGAGTTTCGTTGAAGTGGCAAAGAACATCCAGAATAATCTCAAAAGGCTATCATAGTCCTCCTCTCTTCCCAAACCTCATACCTGTGTGAGGCGAGGTTTTTTTCCCCTGTACTTAGACCAAACCAATGGATCACAGTCGATGGAATGCAAAGCAGATATGAGAATCCAGGTGTCTTCTATTAAACCTGGCAATTGTCAGAATGGGTTAGCATAAGAACGGCCATCTTAGAGGCCAGAAAAGCCATTTTTACTGAGTATGTGACTTGAGGGAAGAAGAACTAGATAAAACCTGGGAGACAAGTTAATCTTACGTACCAAGAATGTGGGCGGCTGCGACACTGAAAATTAGGTAAACAGGTCTGATAAACTTATCTCGTTAAGACACCAGGAGAGAGATATGCACAGCTGTGTGTGTGTGTGTGTGTGAAAAATTCCTATGAGTTAGGTAATTTAGAAATATCATGATTTGAAAATGCTGTATAACCCCTTGGCTCTGAGTGCTCGGGGTCCTTGTTGAAACCCGCTGCGTCGGGCAGACACTTGGACCCCAGCTAGCTGGAAATAAACCTCGCTGTGTGTCTTGCATTATCGTGAGTGTCCTCTGTTCCTTTGAGGGAAGGGCGACTCCGGACTCTAACAGCAATAAAGAGATTTGCATCTTATACAACGATGTCACGCTTCTCACTATCTTATGGGTTGGAAAATAAGGCTATTTTTCATACATAAGTGTTGTTTTGTTGTTGGTGGCTTGTCACTAAGTCATTTCCAGCTCTTTTGCAATTGCATAGACTATAGCCCACTATAGGGAATGGCAAACCACTTCAGTATACTTGCCTTGAGAACCCCATGAACAGTGACAAAGGGCAAAATGATAGGATAATGAATGAGGAATTCCCCAGGTCGGTACGTGCCCAGTATGCTACTGGAGCTCAGTGGAGAAATAACTATAGAAGGAATAAAGGGATGGAGCAAAAGCAAAACCAATACCCAGTTGTGGATGTGACCAGTGATAGAAGCAAGGTCCGGTGCTGTAAAGAGCAATATTGTATAGGAACCTGGAATGTTAGGTCCATGAATCAAGGCAAATTGGAAGTGGTCAAACAGGAGATGGCAAGAGTGAACGTCGACATTCTAGGAATCAGTGAATTAAAATGGACTGGAATGGGTGAATTTAACTCAGATGACCATTATATCTACTACTGTGGGCAGGAATCCCTTAGAAGAAATGGAGTAGCCATCATGGTCAACAAAAGAGTCCGAAATGCAGTACTTGGATGCAATCTTAAAAATGACAGGATGATTTCTGTTCGTTTCCAAGGCAAACCATTCAATATTACAGTAATCCAGGCCTATGCCCCAACCAGTAATGCTGAAGAAGCTGAAGTTAATCGGTTCTATGAAGACCTACAAGACCTTTTAGAACTAACACCCAAAAAAGATGTCCTTTTCATTATAGGGGACTGGAATGCAAAAGTAGGAAGTCAAGAAACACCTGGAGTAACTGGCAAATTTGGCCTTGGAGCACGGAATGAAGCAGGGCAAAGGCTAATAGAGTTTTGTCAAGAGAATTCACTGGTCATAGCAAACACCCTCTTCCAACAACACAAGAGAAGACTCTACACATGGACATCACCAGATGGTCAACACCGAAATCAGATTGATTATATTCTTTGCAGCCAAAGATGGAGAAGCTGTATACAGTTAGCAAAAACAAGACCAGGAGCTGACTGTGGCTCAGATCATGAACTCCTTATTGTGAAGTTCAGACTTAAATTGAAGAAAGTAGGGAAAACCACTAGACCATTCAGATATGACCTCAATCAAATCCCTTATGATTATACAGTGGAAGTGAGAAATAGATTTAAGGGACTAGATCTGATAGATAGAGTGCCTGATGAACTCTGGACGGAGGTTCGTGACATTGTACAGGAGACAGGGACCAAGACCATCCCCATGGAAAAGAAATGCAAAAGAGCGAAATGGCTGTCTGAGGAGGCCTTACACATAGCTGTGAAAAGAAGAGAAGCGAAAAGCAAAGGAGAAAAGGAAAGATATAAGCATCTGAATGCAGAGTTCCAAAGAATAGCAAGGAGAGATAAGAAAGACTTCCTCAGTGATCAATGCAAAGAAATAGAGGAAAACAACAGAATAGGAAAAACAAGAGAGCTCTTCAAGAAAATTAGAGATTCCAAGGGAACATTTCATGCAAAGATGGGCTCGATAAAGGACAGAAATGGTAGGGACCTAACAGAAGCAGAAGATATTAAGAAGAGGTGGCAAGAATACACAGAAGAAATGTACAAAAAAGATCTTCCCGACCAAGATAGTCACGACAACGTGATCACTGACCTAGAGCCAGACATCTTGGAATGTGAAGTCAGGTGGGCCTTAGAAAGCATCACTACTAACAAAGCTAGTGGAGGTGATGGAATTCCAGTTGAGCTATTACAAGTCTTGAAAGATGATGCTGTGAAAGTGCTGCACTCAATATGCCAGCAGATTTGGAAAACTCAGCAGTGGCCACAGGACTGGAAGAGGTCAGTCTTCATTCCAATCCCAAAGAAAGGCAATGCCAAAGAATGCTCAAACTACCGCACAATTGCCCTCATCTCAGTTCAGTTCAGTTCAGTTCAGTCGCTGGCCCTCATCTCACACGCTAGCAAAGTCATGCTCAAAATTCTCCAAGCCAGGCTTCAGCAATATGTAAACCGTGAACTCCCAGATGTTCAAGCAGGTTTTAGAAAAGGCAGAGGCACCAGAGATCAAATTGCCAACATCCGCTGGATCATGGAGAAAGCAAGAGAGTTTCAGAAAAACATCTATTTCTGCTTCATTGACTATGCCAAAGCCTTTGACTGTGTGGATCACAATAAACTGTGGAAAATTCTGAAAGAGATGGGAATACCAGACCACCTGACCTGCCTCTTGAGAAACCTGTATGCAGGTCAGGAAGCAACAGTTAGAACTGGCCATGGAACAACAGACTGGTTCCAAATAGGAAAAGGTGTACGTCAAGGTTGTATATTGTCACCTTGCTTATTTAACTTATATACAGAGTACATCATGAGGAACGCTGGGCTGGAAGAAGCACAAGCTGGAATCAAGATTGCTGGGAGAAATATCAATAACCTCAGATATGCAGATGACACTACCCTTATGGCAGAAAGTGAAGAGGAACTCAAAAGCCTCTTGATGAAAGTGAAAGAGGAGAGTGAAAAGGTTGGTTTGAAGCTCAACATTCAGAAAACAAAGATCATGGCATCTGGTCCCATCACTTCATGGGAAATAGATGGAAAAACAGTGGAAACAGTGTCAGACTTTGTTTTTTTTGGGTTCCAAAATCACTGCAGATGCTGATTGCAGCCATGAAATTAAAAGATGCTTGCTCCTTGGAAGGAAAGTTATGGCCAACCTTGATAGTATATTAAAAAGCAGAGACATTACTTTGCCAACCAAGGTCCGTCTAGTCAAGGCAATGGTTTTTCCCGTGGTCATGTATGGATGTGAGAGTTGGACTGTGAAGAAGGCTGATCGCCGAAGAATCGATGCTTTTGAACTGTGGTGTTGGAGAAGACTCTTGAGAGTCCCTTATACTGCAAGGAGATCCAACCAGTCCATTCTAAAGGAGATCAATCCTGGATGTTCATTGGAGGGACTGATGCTAAAGCTGAAACTGCAATACTTTGGCCACCTCATGCGACGAGTTGACTCACTGGAAAAGACTCTGATGCTGGGAAAGGTTGGGGGCGGAGGAGAAGGGGACGACAGAGAATGAGATGGCTGGATGGCATCACCGACTCTGTGGACATGAGTTTGGGTGTACTCCGGGAGTTGGTGATGGACAGGGAGGCCTGGCGTGCTGTGATTCATGGGGTCGCGGAGAGTCGGACACGACTGAGCGACTGAACTGAACTGAACTGAACTGATAGCCCACCAGGCTCCCCTGTTCATGGGATTTCCCAGGCAAGAATACTGGAGTGTGTTGCCATTTCCTCCTCCAGGGAATAGATCTCCCCAACACAGGGACTGAACTTGCGTCTCCTATGTCTCCTGCATTGGCAGGCAGATTCTTTACCACTAAACCACCAGGGAAGCCCATATATATACACATAAAAAGAGAAACAGAGTTCATCGTCCATACCCGTTATAATTCCAGCTCAATAATGGTGGGAATTGTTTCTCTTTAATTTGCCGCCGTGTCTCCAGCACCTGGAACAATGTAGCAGGCTCTCAAGAGATGCTTGTTGAATGAATGAGTAACTGCAGAAATGAACCGAAAGGCAGAGAAAGAATGAAAGGAAGGAGGGAGGAAAAGAGTCAAGGCAGCCTTGTGGGAACTTTTTGTCACTTTTCCCCAAATAGTTTATAAACACTTATGAACAGAAAATTATTTTATAGAAGCTAGGAAGCCTGGGTCTACCTTCAACTTACTGCCAACTTCTGAATTTCACAGCATTTCTTAGTTACACTGTCTTTCAGAATACAACATCCTGCTCAATTTCAGAGGTTTCACAACTAAATGAGATTATGTGATTCTACACACATTCTTCAGAATGAATATTATTGAAATTCAAGATGTCACCATGATAATTACTTTATTTTGCTTACATTGCTTTGAATCATGTGATGCCAGCAACGGACACCTTGCAGTGGCTCCTCAACAAAGCAGTAACCCATCTCTGCAAATCTAAAAGTTGAATCTTCTGAGAAATGTAGATTTCCGAAAAAATCATCATAGATTTCTCCAGAAGATGCTGTTTCAAATTCTGAAAGCTGACAAAGGCCTTTACACAGGCTTGATTTGATATTTTCTATAGAAAAGCCCTCTTGAGGATTTGATAGCTCCTCTCAGAATGAAGAGTAATTGCTTAATACTTCATGTTTACAACAGAGAATCGCTGTTTTGTCATTTAGACATGCAGCGCTGTTCTACACAATACAGTGCATCAGAAAAGACTCAATAATCATTTAACTAGTATTAATTTGACTGACAATAGACCATAGGGTGTAACTGTTGGAAAAAAAATCCCAAGAATGATGTTTTCAATTCCACATTCTTTCGAGCAAATAAAATACGTAAATACTTAGAATGAATCTGATGCAAAAAAATTTCCAAATGCCTCGCGAGCATTCTTTTGTTAATCTTCACAACCAGGTGGCAGGCAGACAGTATTATTTCTCCATTCAAGATGGGGAACAAAAAGCAAGAGACCTTCAGCTATAGAGCTAATAATAGACTAGTAATGATAGTCGCCTGGTGCGTGCATGTCAAACCTTATTTTGAGATCCCTTTACACAATTTCCTTAGAATGGTTCTGCCTCTTTAAATCATCATTATCAATATTTATTTTCAGAAACTTCTAAAGTAGTCATCGTCCCATGCCTCACAAAGATTTCTTCTCCTAAAGTTCAAAAAGACATTGAACTCAGGCTAGGAAACAGAAGTTAACTTGCTTTTTGCCGTGTATAATCCTGTGAAATCTCCAAAATAAAAGTCTGCCCCGATGTTTTAGTCTGTGCTTAAGGAAGCGGGATGCTCATTCATCATTTTCTCCATCACCGTTAACTCTGGGTAGAAGGTGAGGTCTTAGGTCAGCACCGAGTGTCTCCTGGGGCCTCGAGGCTTAACTGTGCGCTTGTTTCACTCCCCATGAATGAATGTGAAACCAGAGGTGATGACATTTCCCTGAGAAGCTGAGATTTTTAAACAGTTTCCAGGACTGACTGCATCACCCAGTAACAGTATCAATAATATTTTTGAAGATGATGCTAAGGAGGCTGCTTTCCACAGGGATAAAAGCTGGGGAAGCGACTGGAACAAAGAAAGAACTCATTCAAATGGCTGCCCAACTCCCTGGTAAATAATCTGCCTGCTAATGCCAAAGACACAGGTTCAATCCCTGAGTAGGGAAGATCCCCTGGAGAGAGAAACTGCTATTCACTCTAGTCTTCTTGCTTGGGAAATCCCATGGACAGAGGAGCCTGGTGGGCTACAGTCCATGGGGTCACAGAGTCGGACACGACCTAGGGATGAAACCACCACCACCACCTCCAAGTCTCTATGTCAAAGTCAAGAGTCAACAGGGCCATTTTGTTACAGCACTGAAAAAAAGCCCCTGTGAGAAGGTAAATGCAGCAAGAAAGGCTTTCGTGAATGATTTATTTAACTTAGGAGCTGACACAGACCAGGGCAATGGATTGCCATTTACTTATTAATTTACTTTTAAAAATAAGTTGTTGAAATATAATTGATTTACAATATTCTGCTCATTTCAGGGGTACAGCAAGGTGATTCAGATAGAGGTATAGATACTTCCTAAGATTCTTTTGCATTATTGTTGTTGTTTAATTGCTAAGGTGTGACCTACTCTTTGTAACCTCATGGACTGCAGCATGCCAGGCTTCTCTGTCCATCATTATCTTACAGAGTTTGCTCAAACTCATGTCCATTGAGTCAGTGATGCCATCCAACCATCTCAACCTCTGTCGCCCCCTTCTCCTCCTGCCCTCAATCTTTCCCAGCATCAGGGTCTTTTCCAATGAGTTGGCTGTTTGCATCAGGTGGTCAAAGTATTGGAGCTTCAGCTTCAGCAGCAGTCCTTCCAATGAACACCCAGGACTGATCTCCCTTAGAATGGACTGGTTGGATCTCCTTGCAGTCCAAGGGACTCTCGAGAGTCTTCTCCAACACCACAGTTTGAAAGCATCATTTCTTCAGCACTCAGCCTTCTTTATGGTTCAACTCTCACATCCATACATGACGACTAGAAAAACCATAGCTTTTCCGTTACAGTTTATTACAAAATATTGAGTAGAGTTCCCTGTGCTGTACAGTCAGTCCTTGGTTATCTATTTTATATATGAGTTATGGATATTTTACATTTTAAGACAAAAAAAAAAATGGATGAGGGGGCGGTGCTAGTTCTTCAGGATTGAAAGCTGGAATGAAGCAGAAATCTCTGTGAAGACCCTTTGACCCCTGATGTCAGGAAACACGGTGGCTTCTGACTTTCACACTGGCCTGAATTTCACTGAATGTCTTAAAGCAGCCTGGTGTCTGCTGAGTGTCCGTGTGGTGTAAGCAGGTCGCAGCCTCCTTGAGCACAGAGAGAGAGCTGAGTCCCATAGACACTGAGTCCTGGAGGCCTGGGCTTGCTCTCCTGCAAATCTGGCGTGAACGGGAGGATAACGATGCCTCAGAGTGGCCACTCAGAACTTCAAATGCGTGAAGAAAGCTTTCTGAACTTTCCACTGTCATACCCACACTCCAAGGGGAGGGCCTGCTGCTGTGCCCCCGTGTATCATGCTGGCAGGCATCTCACTTCCAGTACTGGAAGTGTCAGTGCTTAATGCACATGGATGAGAATGGGGCGTTTGCTATTAGAAGTAGGCTTCCTTTAATTAGAATTTCTTTATACTCCACTCTCCCAACTTATGAACCCTTGTGATGGATACAGCTTCGCTTAGATAATTGCTTGGGATGAGTGAATACCCCAATATTTACTTTGCAGGGATGTCAAGGAGTTATGAATGGATGCAAATAGTTCCAGTGGGTAGGCACTCTGATTAATAAAACCAGTGTCCCACGGTTTCCAGTGTGCGAGAGCAGTGCCAGGGCTCTGTGGCCTTGTAACTGATGCACTAACAGATGTTAGGGACAGTCCCAAGAGACGAACAGATGTATGGAGGGGAGAGCGGCTGTTTTATCTCCTTTTTATCTCAGAGTATCTCCTCTCCTCCATCATAAAGACCCGGATCAAATCAATTCATTTGCATAAAACGGCCTTTCTCTCTGGGGCTGATAGTTTAATCTCAAGCATTTACTGACCTTGGTTTAATAGATTCCCTCTCCTGGGAATTTTCTTGGGAGATGAATATTCTTCAACCTTGGATATTCATTGGAAGGACTGATGCTGAAGATGAAGCTCCAATACTTTGGCCACCTGGTGTGAAGGGTCGACTCATTGGAAAAGACCCTGATGCTGGGAAAGACTGAGAGCAGGAGGAGAAGGGGGTGACAGAGGTTGGATGGCATCGCCAACTCAATGGACATGAGTTTGAGCAAACTCCAGGAGATACTGAAGGACAGGGGAGCCTGCTGCAGTTCATGGGGTCCCATGGCGTCAGACATGATTGAGTAACTGAGCAACAACAGATATTCTTAAATCACAAAAAGGACCAGTCTAGAGCTACTCTGTACATGCTGAATACCAATTGATAAAATATCCAAACATCTCCACACCTTTTGGTAGACAGCAACCGCTCATAAGCCCTTAGAAAGTGGCGGCTCATCACGCTTCAGTAAATAAAGAGTTAATGTCCACCAAGAGTCTTTTTAGGTCCTGATATCAACCTGACCTCTGTTTTAATCAGATATTTCTTGTGCATTATTGACTGTTAAACATTTGGAATATGACTTCCAGGTGCCTCATTCCACCCCCCAAATGTAAATCCTTGAATTCTACCTGCAACAATACAGGGCAGAATGCCGTCTGCAGGCTGCAGGAATGCCTGAGCATCTTTACCTTCCATATCAGCATCCACCTACCTGGGCAGTCCTGGGAGGGAAAATGGAAGGCAGGTGCCATGGTAACTTTGAAATATATGAAGTCTTGGTGCAGCAGGCAGGAGTATGGACCCTCTAGGTTTGGTGGTGTTCTGTTTTATTAAACAGTCATGTGAGCGTGACCATGTTCCCAGGTATTTTGACAAGTGCATGCTTCATGTCATTTAAGTGACACCTTAACACATGAGTTAAGGTAACACCTCACATGAGTTAAGCTGTTATAATGCCCATTTTACAGATGAGTACAATAGTTTTGCCTCCCTCCTAAGGAACATGGGATGTCATCCCTATTCTAAGAAGGCCCCAAGATTCCTGCCCTCATGGACACACACTGTACAACCTGGTTCCCTTAAGCTTGGCCAAGATCTGTGAAGATGATGAAATCTCAGTCCCATTAATAGGTGACATCATATGGTAAAAGGGAAGATATTTGAAAATGGCATTAGGTCCCTAATCTGTTGACTTTAAATTAAGCAAAAGGGAGGTTATTCTGAACAGTCTCCATCAAGATTTACTGACAACAGTCCTGGCTTTCAAACATGCATTGTTCAATCCACTTGTCGTATGACTGTCAAAATAAACTTTCAAAAAAATAATCGATCGAGTAACTCCCAGGCTCACAACATTCCGCTGGCTTCCAGGATATAAAATGTAGACTCTCGGAGACAAGGACCTGAGCTCTGACTGACCCTTCTTCTGGCACCTGTTTCCCCTCGTCATCAGGTCCTCCCTTCCCCAGACTTGTTGACTTCTTTTTTAAAGCTAATTAATTAAGTTTTTACTAAAGTATAGTTGATTTACAGTATTGTATTAGTTTCAGGTGGACAGCAAAGCAGTTCAGTTGTAAATAGATAGGTGGATGCTTCTTCAGATTCTTTGGCCATACATTTCCTATGTACACAAAATACAGATAGGAAACAAACTTATGGGGAAAGGTGGGGGTAGGGATATATTAGGAATTTGGGGGTGACATATGAACACTACTGTATATAAAATAAACAGCTAGGGCCTACTGTATAGCACAGGGAACTATACTCGGTATCTTATAATAATCCATTACTGAAAATAATGTAAAAAGGAGAACTATTTATGTATATAACTGAATCACTTTGCAGTACACCCGAAACTCACGTGACATTTTAAACTCAACTATACTTCAATAAAAACAAACAAACAAACCTGAGATGTCGATTAGAAATTCAACGGAGATGATGAGATCTAAAAGGCGCAGAGTACTGACAATGGACCAAGCATGTTTTAAGCATTTCACACATATTAATTCATTCAATCTTTTTAAGCCAGAGACAGATATTTCGATTCCAGCTACCAAAGGAGGGATGGCTTCCCAGATGGTTCCATGGTAAAGAATCTGCCTGTCAACGCAGAAGCCACAGGAGATGTGGGTTCGATCCCTGGATCAGTAAGATCCCCTGGAGGAGGGCATGGCAACCCACTCCAGTATTCTTGCCTGGAGAATCCCATGGACAGAGGAGCCTGGCGGGCTACAGTCCATAGTGTCACAGAGTCGGACGTGACTGAGCATGGATGTTCATGAACAAAAGAGGAAGCTGAGACACCGAGGAGCTTTTGCAGCAGTGACTGTCATCAGAGGGGATGAGCGTGGGCAATCCTGACCCTGCTCTAATGCTGCTACCTCTCAGACGGCCGGGTACCCAGTGGGTGGGCAAGCCTAGAACTCAGGGCTGAGGGTGGACCAGAAGAGGTAATCATGGGAGTCAACAGCCTAGAGATGCTGGTCGAGCCAAGGGCTCCAGCTCAACAGCCTGGCAGTCTGCAGAAAAAGAGGCACCAACCCCATCAACTACATTGTGTCCACACTTTACATGCATCTCATTTCGTTTTCAAACACTCTGAGGAGGTAGTTATGCTATCCACACTCTACAGATGAGAACACCAAGGTTCATAAAACTTAACAATCTGACCTCAGTCAGATGGAGAATTCAGATCCTGGGCCGTCTTGCTCCTGGTGTGCGCACGAGTGCTAAGTCGCTCAGTCATGTCCAGCTCTCTTGTGACGCCATGGATTGTAGCCCGTCAGGCTCCATGGGATTCTCCCGGCAAGAATACTGGAGGGGGTTGCCATTTCCTTTCCCAGGGGATCTTCCTGACTCAGGGATCAAAACCACATCTCCTGCATTGCAGGCAGATTCTTCACCACTGCTCCACCTGGGAAGCCCGCAGGTCAAATTGGTATTTTTGAACTTAGGAAGAAGACCCATGCAAAAGTGAATTGCTAAGAGAGGGGCACAACAAATAGAGAATAAAAATCAACTCCAAGGCTGTAGCCAGTAAAATCTCTCCAACTTTCTTCCAGGACTGGTAAACGGAAAGATGCAAAGTCCAGTTGACCAAAGGGCATGTCTGAATCTCCAGGCATTGAGTAATTGGAAAGACATGCTCAAGAGCATGCCTGGTTTCTTTGGTTTCACTGACAAACGTATAAATTTCCAGTGAAATTAAAGAAGGATTTTCTGTGTTTACCAGTAGGTACAATAGTTTTACAAAAAGTAAAGATCAAACATAAATCTGCCCTGGCATCCATGGTGGCAAGGACCTTATGCCACTGGAGAATCCCCAAATCACATTAAAAAAAAAAAACTAAAACAACTTTCACACTTGAAAGGATTGAGATAATGTCACTAACCAGTGGAATGTATCTGTTTGACATTTTTGGGTAAATCCAGAGAGTACTCTGGGATACACCTTATAAACCACCTGCTTTGTAAATCTTACCCCCATGCCCCCCCAAAATAAAAATCAACCTTTCCTAATTCACTTCTCCTTCCTTGGAAATGACCATGGGAGACTTTTCACTGAAGAAGGCAACCCTGGAGGAAACTGTTGTCTCCCCGCAGCACACCCCCACCGCCCCCAGAACAGCTGACTTTGGGCCTCTCATTAAGAGGTATCCTCAAAGCCTGCCTCAAGAAACGAGACCCGTAATTGCATGTCCTTAGATGCAATTACTTAGATGCAACCATGCTCGATAGAAAAGACAGATCGGGCCCCTCTGTTCTGTTGTTTTGTCTGCGTGACACCAAACCGCCTCCTTGGCTCACGCTTCCGCTGAGTTAACTGGGCCCACCTGTTTCAGAAGTGTCAGGTGCCCTGACTGCAACGTGGCGCCTCTGGAGGGGGGTGGGGTGGGCAGGCCGGCACCCCATTAGGGTTGTCGCGTCGGAAGGTGGGCCTTGAAGTCCTCTGTCCCCAGGGCTGCTCAGTAACTGGTCAGGGGCGAGTATCCCCTTCAGCCTCCCCTTAAGAGGCAGGAAACTGCTTTAACAGAGCTCGAGGTAAAACTAGAAACACACACCCTTCACCCTGTTCTGTCTTCCAGGTCCTCTCCACACTCCCAAGCTGACTCGGTTCCCAGCGCCTCCAGATCAGTGTCCTCCAATTACGTCTTCGTCCTTCCCTTTCTTCCTTCACTTTGCTTGCTCTACTTTTTAAAAATTTTTATTGGAGGGAAGTCCATCTACAACGCTGTTCATTTCAGGTGTAGAGCGTAGTGGATCCGTCACACATATACATGTATCCACTTTTATTTAGATTCTTTTCCCATCAGGCTATCACCAGCACTGAATAGAATTCCCGGTGCTATACAGTGGGTCATCTATTGTTAGTCATCTATTTTATATATAGGAGTGTGCATATGTTCTTGTGTTTTAAAAATATAACAATTATTGGCTCTTCGAGCCAATACTCAGATGCTGCCTCATATAATTATTTAGCAACTTAATGTATATTATTTGTTCTCAATAATCTTGTTGATCATACAAATCATGACATACTTAACTGGCGTCGCTGTCCTCCCTGTCTTGTCTAACCTCATACCAAGTAAAAGTAATTACTCAATAAAATGACTTCTAAATGTGGTGTTGGAGAAGACTCTTGAGAGTCCCTTATACTGCAAGGAGATCCAACCAGTCCATTGTAAAGGAGATCAATCCTGGATGTTCATTGGAGGGACTGATGCTAAAGCTGAAACTGCAGTACTTTGGCCACCTCATGCGACGAGTTGACTCACTGGAAAAGACTCTGATGCTGGGAAAGGTTGGGGGCGGGAGGAGAAGGGGACGACGGAGAATGAGATGGCTGGATGGCATCACCGACTCTGTGGACATGAGTTTGAGTGTACTCCGGGAGTTGGTGATGGACAGGGAGGCCTGGCATGCTGTGATTCATGGGGTCGCGGAGAGTCGGACACGACTGAGCGACTGAACTGAACTGAACTGAACTGAAATGGATGGAATATGCGCTCTCTCTGTTTTTGACAATTCCTAGATGGAATTTCTAGAGTTTCTGAAGTCCGTCTGAGTGATGGGTTCTCCTCTTCAAGATCCCGCCTCTAAACTCTCTCTGGAATTACATCAAAGAGTAAACTTGAGAACTGCCAAGGTCCCGGGCACTGTGTTTATTTTCTTTGACTCTGTGTGCATTACAACTTCATCACATAATTCTTCCTTTCTTGAAATAGCCACATTCTATATGGGTAGTCTTAGTTTGACCTTTGGCTTACCTCTGATGGGAGTGCAATTTCAGAAAACTGTATTTCAACCACAGCTACCTCCCACACTTTCAGTTCTATGGAAATAATAAAATTTACTAAAGCATTTAATTAACAGCTTTTCATCTCTTGCATAATTTTGTGTGCGTCTGCCTTAAATGTCTCATAATCCTTCATCCATGAGTCTCCTTTATGTCAACCTGCAAGAAATCTCTGTTACTACAAATATCTTGGTCTGGTTTTTCCCCTAGACTAGGTCATCAGTTCTGGCTAAAAATCTTATTCTTAAAAGCAATTGACCTACCACTAGTTCAGTTTGACTCCAAAGACAAGTTCAGCTATTAAATCACTGTAAAAAATGGAGTAAGTTTCTTGTAGATAAACCATAATAAGGGTTCTTGACCTGAGATGTTTATATTCCCTAGAAGTTGTAAGCAGGATTTTCTCTCTGTGTGTGGATATATTATTTTTCTGGCTAAAGGACCGCATCTTTATCAGTTTATCACAAAGCTCTGTGACTCCAAAAGAATAGTGAATCTTCTAGAAATAGGTGCTGAAGCAGGAGCAGAAACAAGGCAAGATCCAGGATTTTGGAAATTTCTATTGACATTTTCATCTCCTGAGTTCACAGATGTGTCCTGCATTGGCAATAATATATAAATACCTAATTTAAAAATAAGCAGACATGTATAGTTTTTTCAGAAAATTCAAGGAAGCTATCGACTCTGAATCCTCATGGTTTAATCTGACATAGTCTAAGACAGTCTAAGAGGATGAGATTGCATCACCAACTCAGTGGACATGAATTTGAGCAAACTCCGGAAGAGAGTGAAGGACAGGGAAGCCCGGCATGCAGCAGTCCATGGGGTCACAAAGAATTGGACATGACTGAGCACACACACACTGTGTAAGAGAGTATAAGATAGGGTGCAGAGGGATAGGAAGGAAAAAAGACTGGACTTAAATATGGAAATATTTATGTAAGAAATCCAGACCCCTTCCAGTAAGTTTACATTCTGACCTCAGGAGGGTCTTAGGACTACATCTTCACTCTTTAACACTGTGAATTTCCTGGACATTACGGACTCACATGTAAAGCCAAAAGTAAAGATATAAATGACCTTCCTTTCATCTATCTTCCCCATCCCAATATCAAGTAAAATTAAGAGTTGATTCTCAAAGAAGACATCATACAGACAAAAACAAACAGAAAATATTGAAAGCCCTCGAGAAAGAAAACAAAGAGGAACACAAAATTATCCTCTTTAAAATCTCTTAACCTCACTGGGACTCAGGCTGCATTTTATCCTAGAAGGGGGAATTAAATTAGATATTCTTTAGGGTCCCTTTCAACTCTTAAATCCTTGGATTTCTGTGATCTTGTGGTTTCATTATTTTTATTTCCAGTTTCAATAAGCGATTTCAGCCTCAGCCTGCTGAGAAATTCTATGTCCATGTTCCCTGCATGACCCTGTGGGGCCCGTGTACCAAGACCCCCAAGGATGCCACCCCCTTTGCTGGTGAGTGAGTGAGTGGGTGAATTTCACTAACAGGGTTTACAAACAAAAATGCACATGCCCACACCGACGCCTCCTTGTGACAGCAAAGTGGGAGCAGGCGTGCACCCTGCCTTTCCTCTGTCTCATCATCCGGGCCGTTGAAATCAACCGGGAAAGGAGTGCGGGACTTTTAACACAGTGATTGGGAAATGAAAGACATGCGCAATGCCATCTTGGGAATAATGTGACTCTGGAGCATCCTGACGTGACAAGACACGCAAGCGCAGCCTGGAGACCGATGCTTGCCAATTAAATCGGCAATTACTGAAGTAGTTTTCTCCCGTCTGGATCTGAAGTGATCACAGGAGACACATACAGGCGAAAGTGGGCACCTGTGTGCAGAAACACAGGATGTCATTTGGGGGACATCAGACAAGCGTTTCAGAAAGTACCCCTTTGCCTTGTCGCAATGCAAAAATCAATGAATATAATGCACAAGGCTCCCCTCCTCAGTTGGTGGAAAACACGGCAGACTTATGTCTGTGTTTAAAAGATAATCCAGCCCCACTGCAGTTATTAGCATTGCTGGAGAAATAGCAGTTGATAAATGGGTTGCCTCTGGAAAAAAAAGAGAGAGAGAGAAGAGAGAGACAGCCTGTGTGCCATTCTCTAAGTCCCAGTTACAATGTTATAGGAGGGAAGACAAATATTTATGGGAGAAGCATTGCTTTTCTTATTGAATAAGAAGCTAGGAGGTGGATGGGAGAGTATAAGGGAATTAGACTTCCCGGGAGAAATAAACTAATTGGCGACAATAAAAAGGAATGCCTGGCTCTCCCTCTGCCTAGACTAGCTTGCACCTCATCAGGCCAGTGCCTTTTTTCTGACTGCTACCTTGCCGGTAAAATGGGAGTAATCATGGTGACGGATCCTTACTCTTTCTCAAGACTGTTATGGAATAAACCCAAATTATTCAGCTACCAAGGTGTTTAAGATCTGCAAGTGAACATCCCCTTGGGACTATTAATGGGAGTGTGGTCACCGTCCGATGGAGAATATGAATGAGGCATCACGGCCCAGTGCAGTGTCTCCTGGAGGATGCACACCTTGATCAGAAGTCTAGGCAAAATCATCTTGTTTTCCACCCAGAAAAAGACTGCTCTCCCATAATCAGCCCTCCCTCCGACAGTCTCAGCGTCCAGTGTCTTGCTGTGCATGTAGGCTGAGACAGGGGTGTGATTGGCAGATGAAGAACAGAGAAGCACTGTGTGTGATTCCACTTTATATCTCTGACTCTTCACACCTTCAGAGTTGCTCTTTCTACCTTTACTGTGTTGTCTGCGCTAATAATAATGTTTGTTTCGATTCCTTTGTTTAGTTCAGTCGCTCAATCGTGTCCAACTCTTTGCAACCCCATGGACTGTAGCACGCCAGGGCTCCCTGTCCATCACCAACTCCTGGAGCTTGTTCAAACCATGTCCATCGAGTCAGTGATGCCATCCAGCCATCTCATCCTCTGTCATCCCCTTCTCCTGCCTTCAATCTTTCCCAGCATCACGGTCTCTCCAGTGAGTCAGTTCTTCACATCACGTGGCCAAACTATTGGAGTTTCAACTTTAGCATCAGTCCTTCCAAAGAATATTCAGGACTGATTTCCTTTAGGTTGAATCTCCTTGCAGTTCAAGGGACTCTCAAGAGTCTTCTCCAACGCCACAGTTCAAAAGCATCAATTCTTCGGTACTCTTGTACCAAACAATTAATTGCCAGAGCTTCCTGGAACACTGTGTTAAGGAGGAGTCTGAGTCTGTGAGAGCTCTGAAAGCCTCCTCGTCTTTATTCTGCTGGGACAAGGCAAATTCTGAGGGGTATTTTCACCTGGGTCAACTTGGTGACTGCAGTATAAGAGGGAAATGTCAATGAGAAAAGTAGTCATAAGAAGAAGCGTCTTATTGATTTCACAGGTAGGGACAACTTGAAATGCAGAAGTGTAAGATTGGAAAGATGACAAAGTTTTAAAAAACTCAAGTTGTCAATTATATTAAAATGAAAATGTTATCCATTCATTCATGTCCAAATCTTTGCAACCCCATGGACCATATAGCCCACCAGGCTTCTCTGTCAATGGAATTCTCCAGGCAAAATATTGGAGTGGGTTGCCATTTCCTTCTCCAGGGGATCTTCCCCACCCGGGGATCAAACCCAGGTCTCCCACACTGCAGGCAGATGCTTTATCGTCTGAGCCACTGGATGAAGTCACTCAGTCCTGTCCAACTCTTTTCAACCCATGGACTGTGGTCTGCCAAGCTCTTCCATCCATGGGATTTCCCAGGCAATAATACTGGAGTGGGTTGCCATTTCCTTCTCTAGGGGATCTTCCCAACCCAGGGATCGAACCTGGGTCTCCTGCATTGTAGGCAGGCTCTTGACCGTCTGAGCCATCAGGGAATCCCCTGAGTCACCAGGGAAGTCTTAATTATATTAAGGCCTCCATTTCTTATCAAAAATCACTCAGCATTCTTTCTGAAGGCCTTGAGTCTATTGAAGGCCTAAATAATATGAATTTACTATTTGGACTTTACGCTTAACACATCTCTCAGAGCCTTATTAGCATTTACAACCATGAAATGAATGTAATTCATTTTTTTTTCACAAGAAAGAATGAATAATTTGAAGGTTTGTTTTGCTACTAAAATAATTATCTACCCATTACCAGTAGGGGAGGTGGGCATGGGAGGGCAGAGGAAGGAAAAGAGCAATGTGGGTTCTATTTAGGACTTAATTATCTTGCCATCCATTGGCATAAAATACCCCTGTCAACATGAATCTGTACACCAGGGTGTGACATGCCAGGCTCCATCTGTGCTGCATTCATCACACAGCCCAGAAAACCGCACGCCAGAGAATGGACTCCTTTTACAAACTACTATTTAAAGAAAGCAGCTAATGTTAGAAATGTGAAGTCTTCAGTTGTGCCCAGAAGAGTGTCAGAAGTACTGTTTACTCCGTATCTATTTGCTTTTCATCATGCGATTTCTAAAAGGTAGAACCTACGGACCATTATTATTGTCTGCAGATTATTTTCCTATGTTAAGATTTCATTTCTCTGACAATGGGCTTTTTTTTTTTTTTTCAGAAGTTATTGAAGGCACAAAAGTGAGGACTCTCCCTCCAAATAGCCCACCCAGCAGTTATCTTTTAAGTCAGACTCTGTCTAAAAGCTTGATTGAACTGCAATGGGCATACCATAAACTGTGTATCCCGTAAAGCCATACAGACAGATCAACTTTAAGTTACATATGCTCTCGTAAAACTACCTCTGAAATCAAGATAATCAGCAGGAAACCCCCATGTATGACTCATGTATGGAACCCCCAGATTTCCTCATGGCCTTTTATAATCCTCCCTACTGGCCCTCCCTATGATGGTTAATTTTATGTGTCAGTTTCTCAGGGCCACAGCACTCACATGTTTGATCAAATATTATTCTGGATAATTCTGTGTTTAAATTGGTAGACATCAAGCAGAGCAGATTGCCCACTCTAGTGGGGTAGGCCTTATCCAGTCAGTTGAAGACCCTGAGAGAAAAGAATAAGTCCTCCAAGCAAACAGGAACTCTGCCAGCAGATGGCCTTTGGACTTGAGCTGAAATAGCAACCGGCCCACCAGTTGGGGAGTTGGTTCCTTAAAATAAATCCATCTCTCGTTCTATCTGTTTACATGATGTTGGTTTGTTTCTCTGAAGGACCCTGTCTACTACAATAAACTCCCCAGTCCCTCATCAGCCCCATTCAACTCCACACCCTGGTCCTAGGCAAGTGCTGATCTGCATTTTATCCCTATAGGTTAGTTTGGATTTTAAAGAAATGGAGGCAAATGAAGTACTACAACATGTCCTCTTTCATCATACTTATTTTGAGGCTCACCTCTGTCGTAGCATCTTTTTATTCCCCAACCCCATGGACTGCAGCACCCTCTGCTTCACCACCTCCTGGAGGTTGCTCAAACTCACGTGCATTGAGGCGATGACGCCATCCAACCGTCTCATCCTCTGGTTGCCTCCTTCTCCTCCGGCCCTCAATCTTTCCCAGCATGAGTGTCTTTTCTGAGTCATACACCATCATATGTTTATGCCACAGTTTTTTAATCCATTCACCTGTTGCTGGAAGTTGGAGCAGTTTCCAGTTTTTGGCTTTGACAGATAAATCCCCTACAAACATTTGTGAAGAAGTCTTTGTATAGAAATATGGTTTCATTTCTCTTGGGTAAAGGCCTACAGGTAGACTGGCTGTGGGTCATATGGTAGGTGTACATTGCTAGTAGGCTTTTAACTCTGTGCTGTTCTCTATTATGTAATAGAGAAGCCAGGAGCCCAACTTATCATTCTTCTATAAATCCTAGGTATGAATTATGATTTATTTCATTCTTGGAGTTCAGCTCAACTTTTCAAATGAGTATTTACAGGTGTGTCTTTGAAAGGCTAATGGAAATAAATCTAAGCTCTCAAGTTCTAAAAAAATTACCTTATTTTAGTTGAAAAGAGGATGGCTTTGCATTCCTTACATTAAACTACAGTCAATGAAGAATAGAACTCAGTTTCAATAAAGAACAGAATTACAAGCTTTCTCGTAGGTGTCACACATTTTAAATATATGCCTCAGTCTAAAAAACAAGTGTAGTTATTTTTTCCTATTACTGAGTAGTCTGTAGTTCAATGTAGGATTTGGTTTAACCAACCAAACTAGTATTTATTAAGAAAAATGCCAGGTTTTTACCATTAAAATAGAGTTGCATGAACATTCAGCAAATTAGCTGGAAGGTGACAACTAGATAGACTTGTCGAAAAACTAAATTATACCAAACTGTTTTCCTTCCTGCTTTTCTTAGATTCATGCAGATTTGTTTGCCTTCATCAGTATCAGGGGAGTTTGTCACCAAGTAAGGTTTTCATGATCAGTAAGTTATCTTTTAGAATTCTCCTTGTTGGCAAAAGTAGTGACTCAGAAGGCAAAGCGTATTAAGTTGTGGGACACTAAGGAAACAGGGTTTGAAATGGTATTATCATCTCTCTATAAGTGAATTCCTGCCTTATCCCTAGCATCAGAAAGATAATTCAAAAATAAATAAAAATAAAGCCAATCAGTTATTGAGCCCTAAGGCACCATTGAATAGGAATCGTAATAAATCAGACTAACGGCCTTCAAACAGCCCCTGATTTTTCTTACTAATCAAATGAGATCAGAACTCAGCCATCACTGAAGGAGAAAAGCCAAACTTAATTAGCTTATCCAATAGTGTCATTTAGTAAATCAAAAGCCTTTGAAAGGTCAATGAATATTACCCTTATCATCTCTTTGTCTTCCATCACTAGCGAGGTATCATTAACCAGCCCCACAGCAGCAGTTATTTTAGTGTTAGGCAATAGCTTGCTGTTCTTCGTGATGCTTTCCACTTCAGAAATGGTAGTGTGTGGGAAAGTCTCTGCCCTTACTTCCAGTTTTGCTGTAATCCTTTATCTTCTCCATGACTGTGATGTGAATACTATCGCCCCTCCCTTATTTAATAAAGGCTGATAAGTAACACTGCCCTAGAATTCATCAATGTTGATATCTACTCCAAGCACAGTCATTTAAGTAAAACCCAACTACTGCTTATAATATTTACTGAGTATCTAGTACGTGTCAGGTATTCCATGAGGCATTCATAACAATAAAATCCCTCCCTAAAGGGTGAACTCACTCTTGGTTTTTGCTTTGGCAACTAGCATGAGCTCCATTAAAATGATGCATCACTTCAGTTCAGTCGCTCAGTTGTGTCCCACTCTTTGCAACCCCATGGCCTGGAGCACGCCAGGCCTTCTTGTCCATCACCAACTCCTGGAACCTACTCAAACTCATGTCCATCGAGTCGGTGATGCCATCCAACCATCTCATCCTCTGTCATCCCCTTCTCCTCCCACCTTCAATCTTTCCCAGCATCAGGGTCTTTTCAAATGATTCAGTTCTTCACATCAGGTGACCAAAGTATTGGAGCTTCAGCTTCAGCATCAGTCCTTCCAATGAATTTTCAGGACTGATTTCCTTTAGGATTGACTGGTTGGATCTCCTTGCAGTCCAAGGGACTCTGAAGAGTCTTCTCCAACACCACAGTTCAAAAACATGGATGGCTGTATTTTTAGTTTTTTAAGGAACCTTCATGCTGTTCTCCATAGAGGCTGTACCAGTTTATATCCACATGATCCTGCAATCCCACTCCTGGGCATATATCCAGCGAAAACCAAAATTCAAAAAGCTACATACATGCTAATGTCTATTTACTAAGACATGGAAGCAACATAGGTGTCCACTGATAGATGAATGGATAAAGGAAATGTCATACATTTACACAATGGAATATTACTCAGGCATAAAAAAGAATAAAACGATGCCATTCGCAGCAACATGAATGTACCTAGAGATTATTGTACTAAGTGGAGTAAGCAAGACAGAAAAAGAAAAATAACATATGATAACACTCTATGTGGAATCTGAAAAAAAAAAGATGCAGATGAACTCTCAAAACAAAAAGAGATTCACAAACATATAAAACAAACTTAACAGTTACCAAAGGGGAAGGAGAAGGAGGGATAAATTAAGAGTTTGGGATTAAAATATACACATTATTATGTATACAGTATACAACCAAGAAGGGGAAGCTTCCCTGGCGGCTCAGATGGTAAAGAATCTGCCTTCAAAGAGACCTGGATTCGATTCCCGGGTAAGGAAGATCCCCTGGAGAAGGGAATGGGAGCCCACTCCAGTATTCTTGCCTGGGGATTTCCATGGACAGAGAACCTGGCGGGCTATAGTCCATGGAGTCACAGAGTCAGACACGACTGAGCAGCGAACACCTAACTAACTTATGTACAAAATATCTAACCAGTGAGGACTTACTGTACAGCACAGGGATCTAAACTTTGTATCCTATCATACTCTATAATGGAAGAGAATATCGTAAGGAATATACACATTTATATAGATATATATAACTGAGCCACTTTGTTGTATACTTGAAACTTACACAACAGTGTAAATCAGCTGTATTTCAATAAAAAGTAAAATTAGGTGATGCATTGAACACCCAGATTGGAGCATCTCCTCTGCATGCTTAGGGTTCACTGGGATGCGACGCACACAGTGGGGAACTGTGATGGCAGCCTCAGAAGTGTTGGGTCACAGCTGATTGGCTGAGCAAACTGTCAGTAAGATGGGGATTTGGCAGAGGGAGAATCAGATGCTGGGGCCAGAGACACAGCTGCTGGATGGAGGAGCCGGCCCTTGAATGGGTACCAGCAGGTTACCGCATCGAGGACCCTTCATGGGAGTCAGCACCAGAGCAAAGGCACAGATGCAGGAAGCAGGGGTCAGAGAAGCAGGGCGGAGAGGGGACGCTTTTAGAGGACAGTGAGGTCACAGCACCAAGTGCATCAGGGCTGTGGTCCCCAAGCATGTTTTGGCCTCAAACCCCATTCAGCACATCATGAGATGTTGCTGATGGTAACAGTAACAACGGTGTTGGCAGTAACGTAAACGGTAACACAGGTCATTTCAACGTGCCCTCAATGTTTTTCATGTAAGTGCTTTTTACTAATTTAACTCTCACAACCCCATGAGGTCTCACGACCAAGCTCTCCCTTTACTAGATGACAAAACTAAAGTGTGAACAGGTCAAAGTTCACGCAGCCAGAAATGGGTGACCTGGAATTTTGGCTCAACACCACTCTGCCTCTCCAAGCAATAGGCTCTTTTTCTGGAAAAAGGTGCATTCTGCATTTCCACACAATTTCGAAGGGTTCACTGGACTTCATGGGTCAACCTTCAATGACCTTGTGTTGAACAGTTTTGATCCATGGAGTGACTGATGGAAATGTTGGATTCACGTTGGTAAATAACCTCAGATGCCAAAACTGGGAGCTCCCTGTAGGCAACCAGAAACACTGAACATTCCTCAGCTGGAAATGATATGGAAAAGCAGCTTAAGAAGCACAGAAAACAAATATTGCTAATTGATAGTGTATTAAATAGTATGTCACTTAATCCTCCCAATAGCACTGTCTTTTCACGTAACCCTCCTTCCTGTCTTTTTTCCTGAAAGAAAAGAATCTGGTCCCCTGACAGTGTAACTTTCCCAAGGTCAGTGCCGATGCAGGCAGAGTTCACACCACCCACCCCTTCCCCAGGTACACGGAGTCTGTGCCTCTCAGCCAGCCCAGCTTCCGTGAACTGCCTCCAAGTAATTCACACTGGCCACCTTGAGAGACTGGTCTTGGCCAATGCGTTCATGGCCCAACTAACAGAGAACCAAGAATTCCTTTGACTGCCGCCACCAACTTGAGATCAGTGACTGGTGTGGAAGGGCCAACACCCAGGACACCCATGGGCGTCCCTGGTAGCTCATTTGGTAAAGAATCCACTTGCAGTGCAGGAGACCCCAGTTCAATTCTTGAGTCTGGAAGATCCGCTGGAGAAGGGATAGGCTACCTGCTCCAGTATTCTGGCCTGGAGAATTCCATGGACAGTATATGGGATCACAAAGAGTCGGGCACGTCTGAGCCACTTTCACTTCCAGAGCTCCCGCAGAAGCCTGCAGAATCTGGGTCTTCATCTCAAAACCTCTCCAGCCTCACCCCTTCTCTGTCCTGCTTTCCCAGGCTTCAGGAGTGCGTCCTAAGAAATTACTCACGCTCAGATCTTTGGCTCAGGCTCTAATCTTGGCAGAACCCAGCCTTAGCTGGTCACTCCAGCAGCAAGACTAAAAGGACACTGAGTCTGGCTTTGATCTGCTTTTGCTCTCTTCCTTACAACCTGTAGGGGTTTCTGTGGTGGCTCAACTGGTAAAGAACCTGCCTGCAATGCGGGAGACCTGGGTTCGATCCCTGGGTCGGGAAGATTTCTCTGGAGAAGGAAATGACAACTCACTCCAGGATTCTTGCCTGGAGAATTCCATGGACAGAGGGGCCTCGCAGGCCACAGGCCACAGTGTCGCAAAGAGTTGTACATGACTCAGCGACTAATTTCACTTTCACTTTATACCCCAAAGCCAACAGCTATAGAATCCTAAAGAAAAGCATCTAGAAGTGAATTATTTATATATAGCTTCATTTTGGCGAACTAATTCTATGAACCATTATAAGTGGGAAATGTATTCAGTGAAAACATTTGAAGGGAAAACTAATAAGCATGAATTATTGTACACTATTTTTCAACGTGCCTTCTAATGCCTTGATTTTCAGGTGTGTAAATTACAGGTATGGAGATTACACAGACCATTATTAAGGCAAGTTCTTTGAAGTCTCAAAGGCTTCTAATACTAGCCTAGAGGTAAGAACTCAAGTCAACTTCAATGATGAATGAGGACAATTCTAAAGGGAATATGAAAAGAAATTGTACCAATAATGCACAAATCAAAAAGCCCCAGTAAGCCTTCTCTGGCTTGGTGTGATTCTGCTTGTGGACTTATTTTTCTTTGTTGTGGGATCTTCCTGGACTAGGGATCGAACCCACATCTCTTACATCGGCAGGCCGATTCTTTACCACTGAGCCACCAGGGAAGTCCCTGATATGGATTTTTGCAGATGTATCTCTCCTTGTCCCATCTCTGATCCACGGATGAAGAGCTCCTCATCTTTGTCACCTTTGGTAACAATGTGGAGAAGCCATGAAGGTAGTCACGTCAGTGATCAATGAGCTGTGGTTCCTGCAGATACGAGAAGTATAGCCACTAGTGGTAATAACAGGAGAAAGCAGAAAATATGCAATTAAATTCCAGAGGAGCATTTCTATGGATCATGGTTCTGTGTGTTTTTATTTAAGGGGAAAAAAAAAGTCTTTAAATTGGATTAAAGTTTTGTACGACACAGTATTTGATGAAATCAAGCATGTTGATCATCATAATTTAATATGCAGCAGGTTTTTCCTTCAATAAATCATAGATATGAGTTTATTTTTAAATACACATTTCTTTCTCTGGAATGCTTATTGAGACAAAGATTTTCAGATTTGGGAAGAGATATTTTTCTTTCCTTTAGGAAAACCTCTACTCTACATTTTCTTTTTAATTTGCCATTTGTCTCAGGAAAAGTTAGCTCCCTTAAGTAACCAGAGACAAGATAAACAGGACTCTTCCCTCAAGTAGCACTTTTCACAGTTTTATGTCAAAATATTTTCTAGCTTTTTAAATTATGTGTTGTATTCTTCCATTAGATACATATATGGTATTTTTCAAGGACTTATTTTATTTGTGAAATGATAGACAAGAATTCTGTGAAGTGGGAAAAAAACCACAAAGAGGAGAATCCCCATAAACAGATCTGAATGGTGTTTGAGTAAGGAGGACACCAGATCAGACCTGCCTTCTTTTCTTAGGAAGGAAGTTTTTCTTCCCAATGAGTGTTTAAATACCCCATGCTCTGCTGTGGGCTTGTAGGACCCGATTTGAAATAGCAAAACTTTGGCCAAAATTCATAGGATTTCTTACACAAACGATCAGATGGTGAATCCCAGTTGAGAAAAAAGAACAATCTTCTTGAAACATAAACATCAACAAGAATATGAAGAAAGCTGTAAGTAAAATAGTGGCCTTTGAGATCATCTTTTTTTAAAAAGGAAGCAATGAGTCTTCTACAAAAACCACCCGTGGCTTTCATAAAGTGGCTATTTGTAACTCAGTTGTTTCCTTTCAATGTACTAAACCATAGTGGTTTTATCTTTCGATTTCCTATCATTTGTTTGATCAGAACCTCTGAAAATGTACTCGTGGGAACTTTCTGTCAAGCGCCTGAATGACAGTGTGAAAAAATGTTTGGAGAAGGAGAAAATCAGTGCATATGGGACTGAGTGACAACTTCTTAAGGGAAACCTAAAAAAAAGAGATTTCTAGCCAAAATGTTTAATTACCGCCTCATCAGGACAGGCCATGCCATCTGTTGGCTGGGATGCTGTCCCCACCTTTGGGGGGTGCCTCGTGATTGGCTGGCCATGTGTGAGAGAGAGCCATCTCCAATGGCATCTGTCATCTGTCAACCCCCCAACTGGAATGATGAGCAAAGTTGCCATTGGCTGTCAGTGGGCCATATGGAATGATAAGCAAATGAACAGACCATGTCCCAGACATAGGACTTCTCACAAGCAAACCAACCCCTCACTGGCCCCTCCAGCCCAGGATGGAGCCGAAGGATTATACTCTGCAAGGAAAGATGGAGAATCAGGGTCGTAGTTACATGTTACATGTCATCTCGTCTTACATCTTTACTGGAAAGATAAATGGAGTAAGCATAAATAAGCCCATCAATTAACTTATAAAAGTATCTAGGTTTGTTGTTTAGTCACTAAGTCATTTCTGACTCTTTTGTGACCTCAGGGACTGTATCCCACCTGGCTGCTTTGTTCATAGGATTTCCCAGGCAAGAATTCTGGTGTGTGCGCGTGTGTGCCTGAGAAGTCAGTTCCGTCATGTCCCACTCTGTGTGACCGCATGGACTGTAGCCCGCCAGGCTCCTCTGTCTGTGGGATTCTCCAGACAAGAATACTGGACTGGGCTGCCATGCCATCCTCCAGGAAATCTTCCCGACCCGGGCACTGAAGCTACGTCTCCTGCATTGCTAGGCGGATTCTTTACCACTGAGCCACCTGGGAAGCCCACGTATATAGATTAGGGTGGAACCATGTACAGTTTACACACAGAGATCTTCTAATGTCGCAGACATTAGTCCCAGGATTACTGTCAGTAGGAAACATGTCTGTCTGTATTGGTTACCTTGAAAACTAAGGAAAAACATCCATTAACAAGGCTTGAAAACCATCTCCCTCTGTTTTGGGACGCCTCACACAGATAAGCAAGTGACTGAGGGAGAAAGTTTTGATCTAAATATACACAGAGTTCACTTGAATGCTTGACCAACAAAGCTAAGATTTTAATGTCATGTTCCCTTGGCATGACAGGTCCTTATATACGTGTTCTCTAAGATTTATTTAAGAAGGTTTATTACAGGGAGTTATCTACCTTAAAGCACTATTCCATAACCCGTAAACTGTGGAATACATTCATTTCACCTAAATTAAGTCAGAACTTGATGCAGAACCCGAGGCAGCAGTCATTTCTGGGACTACAGACAACAGCAGGGGAGAGGTAGCATCTTTTTGTAGCTGAGGAATCAATGCAGTTCCAGGTTCTTCAATTCCATTTAGTTGTGGACGCCAACCAACTGTGGTCAGTGGTTCTCAATCTCAGCTACTCATTGGACCATCTCAAGAATTGTAGCAAGTAGGACCCAGCTATAAACATATCTTTTAAATGTTAAAGTGTTGGTTGCTCAGTCATGTCCAACTCCTTGTAATCCCATGAACTGTAACCCAACATATTCCTCTGTCCAGGGAATTCTCCAGGCAAGAATACTGGAGTAGGTTGCCATTCCCTTCTCCAACGGGTCTTCTAGACCCAGGGATGAAGCACATTGGCTTAGTCTTGCTTCTAGGAGCTAGTGTGCCTGGAGGGAGCCAGGAACCCTGGGCTCAGCTAGGCCCGGCTTTCTCCAGCACTTTCTGCGCACGTCTGTTTCGGACAAGTTGTTTTCTGCATGAACATCATGTCAGCACTTCAGCCTTATCAGAACCAAAGCTCATCCTTGAACCCCTTCTGAATTCCAGTTCCTCCGCGGCAGAGAATAGATCCCCTAGAATCCCAGTAATGTCTCCTGTCCATACTTGACCATCCTCGAGGCATATGTGAGGTAAGAATTCAGGTAAGAAATGGCAACCCACTCCAGTACTCTTGCCTGGAAAATCCCATGGCTGGAGGAGCGTGGTAGGCTAGTGTACATGAGGTCACAAAGAGTCGGACCTGACTGAGTGACTTCGCTTTCACTTATTATCACCATATTGCAGATAAGAAAAATAAAGTGTGAAGAGGTCCCTCCGTTTGCTTATGCAATCGTAGTGTTAGATTTCATGCCAGGCTTGTCTGACACCGGAGTCTACATTTGTTCCTTTTAGCCACTTCCATCCTCCTGCTCCTTCCTATTGGATAAGGTTCCTGGATCCATCCCATCACCAGCTGAGTTCAAACAGATGCCAAATCTACATTCCATCTTCCCTTCTCCTCACCACCAATCACTCCAGGCTCCTCTGACCTTTTCACAGTTTTGATTCTCCTTTTCAGGACTCGAAGAACGTTTCACTGTAGGTTGATCTTCAAATGCTTTATACTTGATCAATAACATTAAAAGAGCCTAATCAATGATTGTCTTCTCCCTCACCTTTGGAGGAAAATTTTCTTTTCCTGAATCTTGATGAATTTCATTAAAAGTTTTTTTCAGATTTATTTTCCTTAAAATAAGAGGAAAAATAATTCTGAATTAAATAATAATAATAGTAATAACACTCAGAAGAAATAAAATTCTAAATTCAAAGCAAATAGGGCAATTTGATTTTTAAAAAGTAAAAGAAATAGCCCAATAAGGTTGAAAAATCAATTAAGCTCTCTCATTAGTTCTGAGGTTTTCAGAATTGGGTTGCAATATCATTGATACAAGCATTAAAATATTTTTGATACTTTTAATATAGTAATTTGCTTATATTGATTTGCTTAAAGTGATATGTTACATTTTTGTTTTAAGAGTGATGCATGTGCTTGGAAAAGTTGAGTATAATCATGAGAAAAGCAGTGTTAATTTTCAAAGTTTTATGTTTCATTAAAAAATTTATTGGAAAAAACAAAGCTGAAGACTTGCTAAATTTAGAACAAAAGTTTCTTTTCAACAATAAGCATCAGTTTTTCAAGATCCCTATGAAGTTTAAAATTTTTCAAAAACTTTAGAAGGTGGGTCATTATATAAAAAGTGATAAATCACTCTCTAGAAAATTGTGGTAATTACAGTTGTGGCTCTCATAAATGCACAGTGTTTTTACCTGAATTGAGAATATCTGTCAGCCTTCTCTTTTCCTATATATTACCTGAAGAGTGTTTGTTTGTCTTTGTTATTTCAAAAGCCTCTGTTCTTTAAACTTCATCACTGGCTAAAAAATGATGTCAAAATTTCATTTGAGGACCATGATTTATTTTCACCTTGTTTTTTTTTTTTTAACCTCACTTTGTAATTGCCTTTCTTTTTTTCTTGCCGGGAAACATAATCACTCATTTTGTATGACACTGTCTATTTTCTTCTTAAAGACATTGTCGTATAGCCCTCAGTCTTCATGTGCCAATTATGTCTATGCCAGCAGTAAAGGAGTCATCCTGGGGTTTGTTTTTTCTTCCGAGGGATGCGTTTGTTCTTCGTTGCTCAGTCGTGTCCGACTCTTTGAGACCCCATGGACTGTAACCCACCATGCCCCTCTGTCCATGGGGATTCTCAAGACAAGAATTCTGGAGTGGGTTGCCATGCCCTCCTCCTAGCTCCCCCTTAAAACTCATATCCTCTTCTTTCTCAGATTTCTTTTGGATCTGTATCCTGAATTTACATTTTTAAAAAATTGTTCACAGTTTATTTTTTTAAAGCTGCATGACCAAACAAACTTGATCTTTTTCTGTTGGAAGGCACCTAGTTTTGCCCAGTGCTTGAATGCCAACGTGGTTTCTACATCATGATTGTCAAACGTTAGGTTTTGCTCATAAGAAGTTGCATGTTTGTTTAACACTTGCTCCTATTTTTTAAGAGGAAGGTTTAGAATTTTTCTCCGACTGTTGCACTCTGAAATGCCCACCAGTCAATACTTCTGTGTGAATTGCTTCCCGACCTTTCAGAAATTCTCCCCAAGTCTTGGTTTGCCAATAGCCTCTTCCTTTACACTGTCAGCTCGGTTTCCGTTATTACTGAGACCACTAAAGTGGTCAACGTCCCATCTTGAACTCGCATTTCATGTCTGCTCTTTGCCTTGGTACTAGCTATGCTGGCAAGCACAATTATTGGTAAGACCACCTTCATCCACAAGAAAATAAAGCACGCACACAAATAATCGCCATATAAGGCTTTTAGGACATGGTTCACGCAATGTCTTGTACTGCAATTCTTAAGTGATAGAAAGTCTGAAGTGAGAAGAATCTTCTCCAATTGTAATAATCAAGAAAGGAAATTAAAAATAAGGAAAAAAAGAGCAATTGAGTAGAATCAGCAGTAGATGAAAGAAAAATCCAGTCTCAATGGCCAGAAAGGGAGGGAGAAAAAGAGATTGGTGGGGAAGGTAGAACAGATAAAGAACAGTGTGGTATGTATTCTTGGGGCAGAGACTAGGCTGATTCAGCTGCAGTGCAAACGCTTATGTCAGGAATTGACAGAACGTGTAAATTGCTGGGAGAGTTTCACTCCCTCGCGGAATGCCTGATCAGTGCTGATGAAAACAGTCAGCAAGCCCAGCACAGGGAGTCAGGCTGGACTCGGTCTCAGGGCAAAGCCTCTGAGTCAATGAAATTTAATAAACAGGGACAAGTTTATAAAGGGACACACATTTTTTTTTTACCACTATATAGAATATTAAAATGATAGATTATCCATGGGGGCATAAAAGTGATTTTCTTGGAAAAGGAGTGTGTTATGAATATGGGGCTCTGAAGACATTTCACCCGCATCCACAGGAAATGGAAGCCACTGAAGGCCTTTGAGCCTGGAAGAGATGTTATAAAACACGTTTAATAACCCTAAGGCTGGGACTTCCTTGGTAGTCCGGTGGTTGAGACTTCACCTTCCAGTGCAGAGGGTGTGGGTTTGATCCTTGGTCAGGGAGGTAAGATCCCATGTCTCATGGCCAGAAAATAAATAAATTCAATAAAGACTTTGAAAATGATCCACATTTAAAAATTTATTTTAAAATAAATAAACCTAAAGCTGATGACAATTTATGGACTATGAAAGTGTTAGTCACTCAGTCACGTCCAACTCTTTGGGACCCCACGGACTGTACTTGCCAGGGTCCTCTGTCCATGGGATTTCCCAGGCAAGGATACTGGAGTGGGTTGTGTATGGTCGAAACGGCCCAATGATGTCAAACAAAAGAACCCAAACGCCAAATAGATAATGTAACAGGCTTTAATGGCTGCGCACCCCCGGGCGGAACCCCAAGACCTAACAGAGCGAGGTCAGGAAGTCGGCGCCGAACAAAGGCAAGAGGCAACTTACATAACTTTAGGCAAGATTTGGAGTGGCGTCTCTCATAGGTCAGTTAGCCGGGGCAAGACTGGGTTGGTTGCCCGATCTGCTCAAGGTTGCACTGACGCAGCGGAATAGTTCTTGCTGTTTCTGGGCAGAATGCTATTTCTGGACAGGAGGTTAGGAGGGGGAGGTTAGGAGAGGGTTGATCTCTACCAGGAACCGACACCTCAAGGACACTCTAGCAATGGGGGAGGGAATGAGGGAACAGAGCACAATGGTCAGCCTTTTTCCACCAGTGGGAAGAAGAGAAGAGGGGAAGGGAAGAGGCCAAAATGCCACCGAGGTCCGACCTTACGGGTTGCCCATCCCCTTCCGCAGGAGATCCTCCCTGCCCAGGGATCCAACCCAGGTCTCCCACGTTGTAGGCAGACTCTTTACCATCCGAGCCACCCGGGAAGCCTGTTTATGGACTCTAACAAAGAAGAAAAAATAAAACTTAAAACAACATTTTAAGCCACCAAGTGAAGGAGAGCGCTGATGGAGTCCCTTTGAGACATTCAAGAGTACAGTGAGGAAGGAAGGGCAGACGCAGGGAGAGGTCACAGAGAGGCACAGGGCGAGTACCGGCCCTGGAGGAAGGTACCGAGGGGTCGGAGGAGGGCAGGGCAGGGACTGCAGTCAGCCAATCTGAGACTCTTCATCCTCCAACTGGAGGAAGATTGATGGCACTCTAAAAGAAAGCTCACACTTCCCTGGTGGTCCAGTGGCTAAGACTTTGAGCTCCCAACGCATAGGACCCTGGCTAGGGAACTTGATCCTGCTTGTCACAGCTAAGAATTCGCATGCCACAACTAAAGATCCTGCAGACTACAACCAACCAAACAAACAAAAAGTCCCGCAGGCTGCAAAGAAGACCCAAGATCCTTCTTGCCATAACTAAGATCTGGCACGGCCAAATAAATAAATCTTTTCTTGAAAATAAAACTTTTAAAAAGGGCCTGGTACAGCCACCTAAATAAATAGGTACTTTCTGAAAAATTAATTTTAAAAAGTAAAGGATAGAACGTTCAAAATGCATCATGATGGGAAGGAAATGACAAAGGTTCTGCTCTTGGCAGGTCTCATCAAGTCCTATTCCTGCCTCTAATCATTACGAACCTTTGATGAGTCTCTGCCATCTTTGGGTCTTATTGTCCTCACCTATAAAACGTGTTTGCTGTGGGATATATGCATATCTATGTATTTTAACCTGAACATTTAAAATATGTGTGCATAAGCGTATAACATGTTCAGACTACAATTGTATGCTTTTACTTAGTTTCTGCATTAGTTTTGGTGTCATTCCTCCAGTATCTTTGTCACGTATGTTCCCCAGCAACACACAAATTCTACTTCATGTGGGCAGTGATGCTAATTTCCCTGACATCTTACCTTGGGAAGGATTACTTCTTATTTTTGTTTTTCTAAAGCATGGTATGAATTAGAAAACAATGGAATCATCCTCTAAATTATTTGAGAACTAAGGAAAGGTTTCCCCCACCCCCACCCCCCGCCAAATATCCCTTGTATTCCACTTCAAATTCCAGAGCAGTAGATGAAGTCAAAGAATTTTAACGTGGATTTCAGTTTTATATATAAATCATTCTGTCATTTTGGCACGGCCACTGAGTTTCCTCATATTAGCTGGAGAAGATCATGAATAAATTTGCAGCAGGCTGCACGTGGGATTATGTGTACATGAAATAATTCTTACTGGCAATGGCTTCCACAATTCACCGCACAGAAAACTTAACGTGAGAGCACAGAATTTCATGTCTCACACTAGACTGGAAGCTGAGAGCCACAAACACAGATGTTGGAGAGTCTCTCCTCTCCTGATCAATACAGCTTCTCCGCTAACCTGTTCTGATCTAACACCAGACGTGCACAGCAACTCTGGCTGTGACCTCTCAGTGAAGTCCCTTGGCTCTCAGATAACATCACAGCTCTTCAGTCTGGTAATCAAGGTCTGCCTGGTGCTCATTCAGCCCAGAGCCTCATCATTAATTTGGATGCTCCTGGACAAGAATGCTGACCACGTGATGCCTGTATTGACCTCCATCCCATGGTCCTGGGAGGCTGCATCACTTGGCTCAGGCATTCTTTTTCACACGACATAGTAACATATCTTCCGAAACTTTTTCAGTACCACGTCCCAGGAAGTGGCTTGGACAACTGATCGAGTGTGTTAGTCACTCATTTGTGTCTGAGTCTTTGTGACCCCAAGACTGCAGCCCTCCAGGCTCCTCTGTCCATTGGGATTCTCCAGGCAAGAATACTGCAGTGGGTTGCCATTTGCTTCTCCAGGGGATCCTTCTGACCCAGGGATCAAACCTGGGTCTGTCACATTGCAGGTTGATTCTTTACTGTCTGAGCCACCAGGGAAGAATCTGACTAGAGTGGACATCAGATTTAAAAATATCTACTGTTCTTGGCGGCCTCTTTCTTTCCCTTTTCCAAACCTTGTGGCTGCTACTGCTGCTAAGTCACTTCAGTCGTGTCCGACTCTGTGTGACCCCATAGACGGCAGCCCACCAGGCTCCCCCGTCCCTGGGATTCTCCAGGCAAGAACACTGGAGTGGGTTGCCATTTCCTTCTCCAATGTGTGAAAGTGAAGTCGCTCAATCATGTCTGACTTGTAGCGACCCCATGGACTGCATGGACTCTGTCCATGGGATTTTCTAGGCAAGAGTACTGGAGTGGCTTGCCATGTGGCTAAGACTCCTTAATTTCCATCTCTAGTTCAGGTTCATCCCAAACCCTGAGGTCAAGCTTCCCAGCAAGAATAAGAGTTTAGGGAACATCATGCCAGCATTTTAGAGGTTCAGAAACAAGTTGGCCTCTTCATGGGCTCCCCTTCTGATCTCTCATCTTAGTTCTATTCACTGGCCTGTTGACTTATGCCTTAGAATCATTTGCATATGGTGCCATATCTGAGTGTCTATCTTTTAAAAAAATCTTTATTGAATTTGTTACAATATTGCTTCTGTCGTATGTTTTGACATTTTTAGCCATGAGGCACATGGAATCTTAGCTCCCTGAGCAGGAATCAAAGCCGCACCCCTTGCATTGGAAGGTGAAGTCTTAACCACTGGACCCTCAGGAAAGTCCCCTGAGTTTCTATCTTGGTTGCTTGCCAGGGATACATAGTTTCTTTGGGGTTTGAATGGTCCCTTTCTCTTAATGGTCTCTTCAGAAACCAGAGATCTTTCCCGTGATGCCAACTGCCTGCATGCTTGCCTGTTTCCTGGAAACTGAGACACATTTCAGAGTTCTCTGCTTCTTTGGGGTCTCATACTTCGGGCTAACCTTGGACCTGAGAGCACCACCTCTTGCCAAGCTACCTGACTTTCCACCTGGCCCTTCAACTCTCTCCTTGGAAACTGGATAATATTGTACTGAACACTAGTGTGGTATTTCTCAACTGGCAACACATTATCTCTTCCCACTGCACCTCACAGAGCCCAATTTTAACACAGTTCTTTCTGTAGGTACCTTCATTTTAGTCAACCTGACCTCTGAGTGTGTTCGAGGGTTTTCTCCTCCTCTGCAGTTTTCTTCAGAACATTCTCCCAGTCCTAAACATCCTCCCAACATCCTCCCAAATCCTCCACTGCACCCTTCTGCCGATTCAGCTTAGAGCTGCCCTGAAGCCTCTCACCTCCGGCATTTGCTTCATAAACCCATCACCACAGTTAGTTTTAGAGCTTAATAATGCTTAGGGCTTTGTCTCACGAAATTATAAGTTTCCAGATTTGGGAAGATACTGAAGGCCGAGTAGTTCCAACACCACCCTGCTCTGATCCGTGAGCTTCTCCACCATCTCCACCGAGTGTATGCCAGGGCCAAAGTTGAACACTCCAGTGACGCTGAGCTCATACCTCTTATATCTCTGAGGATTAAACATTTAATCCCCAAGCCATCTAATTCTCCATACTGTAGACGCATTCTCAGCATCCGAACTTAACTCATGGTTGAAACATACCTAAATATTCAGTGACAGAACGATGAAATGGTGGTGCCATAAGGACTGAAGTCAAACCTCAAGTGTTCACCGGTCTCTGGGCCAAGACTGCAGTTATTTCTGATATTGTGAATTTTCTGGTTACCTCATAATGTTGGATCCACCTCATAGTACTTTTTTTTGTCTTCAGACAGACTTATTACATACCGGTTCCATCTTCACTGAGTTCTCCACAGTGCTCATTCTCCTTGCTTGGAACCAAGGTGATAAATATCAGAGAGATATTGATCAAGACTGACTATTTAATAAGGATTCATAAATCATAGGCTAGTACAGAGTGTGTGTTTATATGTGCTTGTTCTGTAGGAAGATTGTTTAAATGAGACATTATGGCTTCACTTAGTCAACCTGAATCCAGTGGGTCAAGAGTTTTGAAAAATACTCAGCATTTATATCAAACATAAGGACGGACAATTTATCACCCATTTGTTCCTGTCCTTTGTGTGTAGAGAAGCTAAAGGCAAAGGAGAAAAGGAAAGATACACTCATTTGAATGCAGAGTTCCAAAAAATAGCAAGGAGAGATAAGATATACTTACTCAGTGATCAATGCAAAGAAATAGAGGCAAACAATAAAATGGGAAAGACTAGAGACAGACCTCTTGAAGAAATTCAGAGATACCAAAGCAATATTTCATGCACAGATGGGCACAGTAAAGGACAGAAATGGTATGGACTTAACAGAAGCAGAAAATATTAAGAAGAGGTGGCAAAAATACACAGAAGAACTGTACAAAAATCTTCATGACTGAGATAACCACCACAGTGTGATCACTACCTGAGTCAAACATTCTAGAATGTGAAGTCAAGTGGGCCTTAGGAAGCATCACTATGAACAAAGCTAGTGGAGGTGATGGAATTCCAGTTGAGCTATTACAAATCCTAAAATATGATGTTGTGAAAGTGCTGCACTCAATATGTCAGCAAATTTGGAAAACTCAGCATTGGCCACAGGACTGGAAAAGGTCAGTTTTCATTCCAATCCCAAAGAAAGGCAATGCCAAAGAATGTTCAAACTATCACACAATTGAACTCATCTCACATGCTAGCAAAGTAATGCTCAAAATCCTCCAAGTCAGGCTTCAACAGTATGTGAACCATGAATTTCCAGATGTTCAAGCTGGATTTAGAAAAGGCAGAGGAATCAGAGATCAAATTGCTAACATCCGTTGGATCAGTGAAAACACAAGAGAGTTCCAGAAAAACATCTATTTCTTTTCATTGACTGTGCCAAAGCCTTTGACTGTATGGATCACAACAAACTGTGGAAAATTTTGAAAGAGATGGGAATACCAGATCACCTGACCTGTCTCCTGAGAAATCTGTATGCAGGTCAAGAAGAAACAGTTAGAACTGGACATGGAACAACAGACTGGTTCCAAATTGGGGAAGGAGTACGTCAAGGCTGTATATTGTCACCCTGCTTATTTAACTTATATGCAGAGTACATCATGAGGAATGCTGGGCTGAAGGAAGCACAAGCTAGAATCACGGTTGCAGGGAGAAATATCAATCACCTCAGATATGCAGATGACACCACCCTTACGGCAGAAAGTGAAGAGGAAATAAAAAGCCTCTTGAGGAGAGTGAAAATGTTGGCTTAAAACTCAACATTCAGAAAACTAAGATCATGGCATCCGGTCCCATCAGTTCATGGCGAATAGATGGGAAGAAAATAGAAACAATGGCAGACTTTACTTTTTTGGGCTCCAAAATCACTGCAAATGGTGACTGCAGCCATTAAGTTAAAAGATGCTTGTTCCTTGGAAGAAAAGCTATGACCAGCCTAGAAAACATATTAAAAAGCAGAGACATTACTATGCTAACAAAGGTCCATCTAGTCAAAGCTATGGTTTTTCTAGTACTTGTGTATGAATGTGAGAGCTGGACTATAAAGAAAGCTGAGTGCTGAAGGACTGATGCTTTTGAACTGTGGTGTTGGAGAAGACTCTTGAGAGTCCCTTGGACTGCAAGGAGATCCAACCAGTCCATTCTAAAGGAGATCAACCCTAACTATTCACTGGAAGGACTGCTGCTGAGGTTGAAACTGCAATACTTTGGTCACCTGATGCTAAGAACTGACTCATTTGAAAAGACCTTGATGCTGGGAAAGATTGAAGACTGGAGGAAAAGGGGACAACAGAGGATGAGATGGCTGGATGGCATCACCAACTCGATGGACATGAGTTTGAGTGAACTCCGGGAGTTGGTGATGGACAGCCTGGTGTGCTGCAGTCCATGGGGTCACAAAAAGTCGGACATGACTGAGTGACTGAACTGAACTGAACTTTTTGTAACCACTATTTTATAGGTCCTTAATCCATGGCAGCAACTATTCTAGGTGCTGTGGATACAAGGATGAACAAAGCTGCTAAGTTCCCTGCAACTGTGAGGCCACAAACAGGAGAAAACATGTGGTCTGAATGGTAGCAGATGACACATGTCTGACACCCATCCTCCAGGGTTCCTGTGAATGTGTGCAGACAAGCAGAAATGCAAAATAAATAGGCCACACATGATAAAGTGTGAGTGCAGAAGCAGAGGTCAGTCAAGGTGGAATTTCTACTGACTGTACTTCTTGTGCGTAAAAATGAGTTAAGAAGCATGTTACTAATAAACACAACTAATGTTCTGGCCTTTGAAGAAAACAGAACGCATAATCTGGTTAAAATTTTTTACTTTTCTATGAAAAAAATTTTTTTTGACTTTTCTATGAACTATAATGGTAAGTAATATCAATCATATAATAAAAGGATATTGAGTCCTAGTTATATAGAAATAAATCTGAATTTTAAATGTTTCAGTTATGAAACTTATCATGTAATATTCAGTACAGTTGATGCTATAGAGGCATGCTAAACATCAGAAACCAATATTCTATGGTCTGGTTTCATGGTTTATTTTTTTTTACCAGTAATAAAATACTATAACTATACTATCTATAAAACATCAAACTAACAAATGTAACCTATCAGATTCACAATTCAGCCATTGACAGAATGGCTTAATAGAGTAATACAAAAAGAGGCAAAATCAAAGACTTTTAGGTAAGAAAGGCAAAAACAATCTTGCTATTTTTCTGGACCTTCAAAGTAAGCACATTGGGAGGTGGGTGAACTTGGAAAGTTACCCTTTTTGATGTCCAAGTTGTGTGGATAGAGGATGATTCTCCTCTGGTGGGTGTTAAGATATTTCTTGACACCAGTGAAGATCAGGGCTTGGCCAGGACAGAGGGCTGGGCTCGAGGATTCCTGGGGAGCTTTGTCCTTGCTTTCCATAGGGGGGAAGCACAGGCTAGGGTCTTCTCAGGAGGTGAGTCCTTCTACAGGATCAGTCTGTGCTTCCCCTTTTGGGGCCACCTGTGCCTTTGGTCAGATTCAACTCAATGTTGGTTTTGTTGACTTTAAAAAAATGCACAATGTGAATGTGGAGAGTTAAGTCTTATTGTGGGCAAAATGAGGGCTGCAGGCTGGGACGCAGCATTGCACGTGGCTCTGAGAAACTACTCTGAGGAGGCAAGAGGGGGAGCCAGGTTACATAAAAGTTTTGCAACAAACGGCAGGTAGTCTGAATGTCAGAATACTACTGTTAATTAAAGAAAACCAGATATCCCAAGTGAAGGAATTTAGTGCTTTTCTATGCATGGGAAGAGGCAAGAGTCTGGGGTCCCTGAAATCATTCCCTTTGATGCACCTCAGCCATCTGGGGCCGGTATCCTGTTTTCACATCCTGAGTCTCCTCAGGGCTCACCAAAGGGAGTGGCTGCAGGCTGATGGCTGCCAGACCGCAGGCATTCTTTCCTTCCTGAGTTCCCTCAGGGCTCATCAGCTCACCATTCATGGTGGCTGCAATCGCTGAGGACAGTGGCATCCTTTGTTTGATACAGCAGCAAACATTCCACTTCTCAGTTTCTGAGGCTGGGTGCCACTTGGTCCCTGGCCTATGCATGCTGGGTCACCTGTTCTCAGCTGCATTTTCTCCTTTCTGGAATGGCCTCTGCTCCTGGATTGGTTCTTGAGTACTCAGAGAGTTTCCTCTGTCAATGTCTTCTTTCTTGTCAGCATCTTCCCTCAAGGCTTTTCCCGTCCCCGTGTCTGGGACCAGCTGCTGGCCTCTCTCTGATAGTCTGACCTCGTCTGCTGTCCCCACAGAACTTGTCACTACAAAGCAAAGTCCTCTTCTAAAAGGAAGAGCTAACCCAAGGGGAGATTTTGAAGACCAGTGGACCTGGTTTTTTGGTTGCCAAGAGATCGCTGCCTCTAAGACAAGTTAACAAATAGGAATATGGAAGTCTCTCTCTGACGAAGTGTGGCTGGCTGGCCGGCCCTGCACCAGGGAGAACAAATGAAGAATGGTTCCCACTCCCTCATGCTTCCTATGTCCCCCAAAACAAGTTTGTCAGTGATGTTTGTTCCTGAAATCTAACCGATTAATTATGAATGCAAACTGCTTTTTGTACAATTTTAATATAAATAGTCTTTTCCAAGAAAGCAATTATATGTCAGCTGAGGGAGAAATTTTTTCCCCCTGAACTTTCCCAAGAATATTCATCATTTTAGAAAATCCCATAATGCTGTCCATGGCGTTTACATCACCACCACCAGGAAACATCTGAATCAGGCTGCATTTCTCTCCACCAGTCATGGGGAGTCCACCCATATGGGAGAGAAAGGCCCTGTCTTTCAACCATACAACCTCCTCCATTGTCAAGGTATAGCGTCTCACTTTAAATAGATCTCTGATTGGCAAAATTTCTTACAGAGGCCCACAGTGAAATGACATATTTTATACATCATGAGAGTAACATTTGGGAGTAGAATGCATCACAGCTTTTAACAACCCTGAGAAGTGATGACATTGTCATATGACTACATGCATCTCAAGTGACATTTCCCACCTCACCAAGTGTCCCCAAGGCCACAGATTGGTCAAGCCAGAAAGGATCTCTGTGGACTGTCTCACCTCCTTCATTTAGGAGGAATTTAGTTCAGTTCTTCTCCTCAAAATAAAAGCTGCTTATTATTTGAGAAAGAAAAATTAGGATCAAATCATTATAATTAATGGTTCAAAAAACTCCAATCCTCTCATTAGAATCACAAAAATTTTCACATTCAAAAATTATGTCAGGGACTTCCCTGATCCAGTGCTTGATATTCTTGACAAAGTTCCAATGCATGGAATGCTGGTTTGATCCATGGTCAGTGAACTCAAATCCTACATGCCTCTTAGGCAAAAACATAAACAAAAACAAAAAACAGACCATCAACAACAGAAGTCGTACTGTATGACAGATTCAATAAAGACTCTAAAAGTTGTCCACATCAAAATAAATAAATTAAAATTTTGTTTCATCTTAATTTTTTTCCCAGGATGGTAAAAGGACTCACAAGGTAAAGCTTTTGTACACTTGGATGGTATTAGTATTGAGAGATGGAAAAACTAGTCTGGAAACCTTCAACTCCTCCAAACGTCAATACCAAGTAGCAGGAAGAAACAAGAAGCAGGAAGTTGTAACCTACATTTCAGCAACAGGGAGCGTGAGTTTCATTCAGCCACAAATCCTGCTGTGTATGCAACTGGAAAGTTTGCTAAAGTTTGCGCCAAACTTTTTTTTTTTTTTAACGTTTCTCTCATATTTTTAGTCATGAGTTTCTTTAAAAAGAATATTTTAATCATCAACCATTTAAAATCTGTGCTTGTGTTTGATTCATAACCTTGTTCTGACATTGCCTTGTGCTGGGTATTCAGATGACTAACTAGTTTGCAGAACTATTTACATGGGCATTAGATCATCTTTACAAATTTGATTTCAATTCAGTACTGGTTAATGGGCCATAAAAATAAAGGGTGAGCCAACAACAAAAGGAATATGGTTTATTGCCTGAAAGAATGCCTGAGACTGTGGCTGTTTGATAAGTTAATAATAGCCAAGCATGAACTTCCCCCAAGCCTTTGTCATCTGTGAAAGTGAGACCACGTGATACCCGTTTATAAAGGCACATTTAAAACATGTGCTTTGAAAGAGTGAAAATACAGAATGCAGGGAAATCGGGTGATTTCCTGCCTGAACAATGAAGCTGAAGTTCAGGTGTGTGTCTGCCACACCTCAGCAGGTTCCTGTCACTTGCTGGGACAGTCACTCAGTCTCCATCTGATGGAAAAACACTGGCTGGAGATGGATTTTTGGTCAGATGTATTGGCCATAAAGTATAAGAAACGGCAATAAAAATGTTTCCATGTTTTAAGGGCACTGTATGCACACTTGCAATGAAACTAGCTTAATTTTCTGTTTTTTTTTTTTTTTTTTTAAAAACAGGCTCTTCCTCCAAGGGTTCTGATAACAATGGAATATGTTAAAAAAAATGTAGGCGCATGTGATTTACTCAAAGCTCGGTGTTTCAGGGGGAGACCAAACTATCTGGAGGAATGAGAGTGACTTGTCTTCCTCCAAAACGGATAAAACTGAAAAATTTGTTCACCAACTGAGGCTTAAAAATTGTGCCTAGGACTTCCCTGGTGGCTCAGTGGTAAAGAATCTGCCGGCCAATGCAGGAGACACCGGTTTGGTGCCTGATGCATGAAGAGTCCACCTGCCGTGAGTGACATCACGATTGCTGAGCCTGGGACCCACAGCCGCTGAAGCCTGTGCTTCGCCACGAGAGAAGCCTGTGCTTTGCCACGAGAGAAGCCTGTGCTTCGCCACGAGAGAAGCCTGTGCACTGCAGCTAGGGAGCAGTCCCGGCCTATCGCAACTGGAGGAAAGCCTGTGCAGCATCGAAGACCCAGCACAGGCAACAAATAAATAAAAATTAAGGCAAAATTGTCCCTGAAAGTTTTGTTTCTAGAAGCAGGAAATTTTAGAATAAGTGGAGAAACAAAAGATCCTACATTTTCAATTTTCCTAGCAACATTTTTCAAGTGGCAATTGACTGAGAACAAGGAGATACAACCAGTCCATCTTAAAGGAAATCCGTCCTGAAGGCTCATTGGAAGGACTGATGTTGAAGCTCAAACTGCAATGCTTTAGTGACCTGATGCAAAGAACTGATTCATTGGAAAAGACCCTGATGCTGAGAAAGGTTGAGGGCAGGAGGAGAAGGGGACAACAGAGGCTGAGATGGTTGAATGGCATCACTGACTCAATGGACCTAAGTTTGAGTAAACTCTGGGAGTTGGTGATGGACAGGGAGGCCTGGTGTGCTGCAGTCCATGGGGTCACAAAGAGTCGGACACAACTGAGCGACTGAACTGAACTGAACTAACTGAGACCAGAGGCAAAGAACACTTCGGCAAAATGTGAACTTTGAAACATCGGGAGCTGAAGGGATGGGTGATGGAAGGGAACATCTCTACCACGTTAGCCGCGATTGAGAGCATGGGGGTCATCCAGGAAGCAGAGCAGGGCTGAGAAAAAATAGTAAAGTCAGCGTGAACTGTCTCCTTGGGATAGAAGAAGAAAGGATGAGGGGAATGGGACACAGAGAACATACACAAGGGAAGTCAGTCGATCGTACCAGCAATAGAGGTAGAAATGGACATGGCAGGCCGGCCAGTCGTTTTATTTCAGCATCAGCTTTGGTAGTAAACATACTTCATTAACATATGTGTCCACTCACCATTCACTGAAACCAGAGAGTTGAAAAGATCTTTAAGAATGTGTTTGCTGGAAACTGCACATGGGGCAAATAGTGCCCCCCAGTTGGAGAGGATCAAGCTAGAGTAGGGGAGGGCACCTCTGACCTCCTTGGAAAGTTTTCATCATCTTCCCTTCACTAAAACAAAAGTACTATTTGCCAAGAATGGAAAGTCTAAATCGTTCCTTTTCTAAGTTTATTTAAAAGTTCTTTCTGGAGAGGCTAGCCTCTATTTGAATTTCCTAGGGACAGATTTGCTGCTTTAGATAAAATTGAACAGTCTGCACTCATTCTTTTTTTTGAAACTTTAGTAGATTTTTTAAGTGGAAAAAAAAATGTAGGATCCATTATGTTTTGAAGCAACCACTTTTTTTGAGATGGAAATTAAAATGCGGGTCAGAACTTCGAAGAGCAAGGTTGTAGAGAAATGGACAGGAACACCAACCGGCTGCCAGGCATGCTTCTTAACACGTTCTTGGAAAGCTACCCTTAAACTGGGTGCAGGTGGAAAAGAATGAAGACTCGAGAGTCAGTGCTGACATTTCACCCTCTGTGATGCTACAGTATTTCAGACTGACTAATGAGCTGTGCCAACACACGCAAGCTAGAGCAGTTAAAGAAATGTCATTTTTGATACAAAATGACTGGATGAGTTGGTTATAGGAATGTTTCGTGTGTGTGTACTTGTGTGTACAAGCATGCATGCTCAGTCATATCGGATTCTTTGCGACCCCAGAGGGTGTAGCCTGCCGGGCGCTTTGGCCCATGGGATTCTTTAGGAAAGAAAACTTCAGTGGGTTGCCATTTCCTCCTCCAGGGGATCTTCCCGACCCAGGGATAGAACCCGTGTTTCCTGTGTCTCCTGCATTGCAGGCAGATTGTTTACCCACAGAGCCATTGGGGAAGTTAGCCTTCTCAACCTTCTCTTTTCAGAAAGAAGGAGCTTGGTGGTTTGGGACGTCACCTGTCAAAAACCTGGTTGGCGGTGTTCAAGCAGGGGCTGGAGTGTGGCCTGGGCCGCCTGGCACTCCTGGGCCTCAATCCTGAAGCCAACGCATGGGAGCAGCTTGGTCACAGTTCCCTGCAAGGCCTTCCGATTCCCCAAGTGCCTGTCTCCTCGTCTGTACAACAGGGATTTATAAGAATTCCTCATACGGTTACTGTATGAAGTAGGTGATGTGAGTGGCGACACTCTCTAAACCTATAAAAACACTACACCACTTGCATATTCCTACCTTGATGTTCCTTAGTGTTCTCCATGTACCAGGTGAGAAAGCTGGAGCCTACAGTTGTAAATGGGCAGGAGGTGATTCCAGAATTGGGTCTCAATTCCAATGTATATGGGCTTCCCTGGTGGCTCAGTGGTAAAGAATCTGCCTACAATGCAGGAGACCTGGGTTCGATCCTTGGGTCAGAAAGTTCCTCTGGAGGAGGAAATGGCAACTCACTGCAGTATTCTTGCCTGGAGAATCCCATGGACAGAGGAACCTGACAGGCTATGGTTCATTGGATCACAAAGAGTCGGACACTACTGAGCCACTAACACTTTTAATATATACACTTTCCCTTCTGCTGAAATTTTACTTGAAAAGCCATATTCTCGTCTTTCTTAGAAGTAGGGTCAATGACTTTTCCTTTTATTTTGTTGGTTTGTTTCTCCCAAATCTTCCAACCCCACTGTGCCTCCTCACTGGGTCTTATAGCTTGTCTTTCTCTAACAGGAAGTAAACCCTAAAAAAAGGTTTCCACCGAGTCCTATATTTGAATACTGCTTCTGTAGTTGTCAGTTTCTGCTTCATGAAATTCCTACCAAAGTCCAGCTACAACATTCGAGAAAGATCCAGAGAATAGAACTGAGGAGATCAATTCTGCCCAGCGTCTAGCAGAGCCCACAGAGAGAGAAGTGTGCAAGGATCCAGCAAGGCTCGTCGTGGTTTTACAGGTCATAAAGATGGCCTCTCATTTATAGATCCAAATCTAGGCCCTGAAACATCATGCAGTAAGGAAAAATCATATAAACACCCTAAAAGCTATAACATCGTGGAAGTGTTTCAAGCTTCCAGAAATCGTAGATGTCACATGTCACCTAGCTGGTTGTTGGTGTGTGCTTAATCAGTCAGACTCTTTTCAACCCCATGGACTGTAGCCCGCCAGGCTCCTCTGTCCATGGGATTCTCCAGGCAAGAATACTGGAGTGGGTTGCCATTTCCTTCTCCAGGGGATCTTCCTGACCCAGGGATAGAACCTGGGTTTCCTGCATTGCAGGCAGACTCTTTACCGCTGAGCCACCTGGGAAGCCCCTCTAGTGTGGTGAATTGCATGCAACCCCCCCAAACATGCCTTTCTTTCACACCCTAGATATTCCAAAAGGAATAATAAGCATCACAGTGTGCTCGGTACAGTGTATCAAATATTCCTCAGATGTATTTGTCTTTCTAAAATAGATTTTGCTGCTTTTTATGACTTCATTTAACTACTAATAAACATCTTGAGAAAGATGGATCTTGAGACAGGAGTGTGTTGAACTTCTGAACTCCGTGGCGGCCTCAGATAATTAAACAGCAGATGGCAGCCTGATGTTATACCTCTGAGTTCAGCCCCAAATCTCCGGTCCCTTCAACATTCCCATATCGCAGTCACAGCAGCCTGAGAGTGACTGTCAGCTGCATCTGGCTCATCTGAAACATGTGCCCAGTAACCCTAACAAAAATACTACATTTCCCTGGTCTGTCTTGATGTGTTCTTAGCGAACACACAGTCACCAGCTTCTTTTCTAAGTACTCACAGACAACCTGCTGAAAAGAGTTAATTGTCTATTTTGGCCACAATTCACAAAAGTCTGTCGTTTCTGGAAATTCCAGGAAATTTGCACTAGTTGCCATTCTCCAGTCCAAAAAAAAAGAAAAAGAAACTTCACAAAATCCATATATATTTTTAAATTACAGTTTTTCTGAGATTACTCATAGCCACTGAACACTTTCAGATAGAATTCTCATGCATATAAAGATGTGACTGTATTGAGACTGGTCAGTTTTGTTTAAAGATTCTTTGCAGTTGTTTCTTCCCCCAAAGAGGCCTGACCCTGTGCACTTTGGGACCAGCCCGTTCTCTGAGTTGAAGGCACCGAAGCCATCTGGGTTCTCTGGGTTCAAACACAGTTCTCTGCCTTTGGCCAACATGACGTCACAGTTCCCGAGGACCCATTCTTTCTTTGTTCTTGCCACTTCAAACAGAAAAGAAGGTCTATGGTTTTTCTAGCATTTTTCATGAACTTCGTTCGTCATGGGTTTGAGCCTTTCCTGACATTGTTCTTACAGGTTCGTTTTACGCTTTCCTCATGTGTCTGTTCAATTTCGCGTGTGTCTGTCCCACTCAGAGAGGCTAGACGAGCTTTGTGTGATTCAGCAGAGGTTGAGTCACAGATGAGTAAAACCAAGTGAGCGGAAGAAAGGAAAATTCTCTGGGGGTTGGTACAGGGCCCTGGCTCCTAATAGGCCACCTCCTCCTTCTCTCAGGAGCAGCTCATTGGCCAGTCCTCCTGGGGAGCTCCTGGCTCCCACCTGCTCACTCTGTCACAGGAAGTCCCGTGTCCCTTGAAATGCCTCCCCAACATCGCCCCTTTCAGCCACTGGAGAGTTTGCTTTAAGAAACTCCCAGTGCTGCCCAGAAGAAGGGATCTGAGCTGGGCCTTCACTTCACTTGTTCATTCAGACGTCCAACAAGAACTTACTGAGTGTCTACTGCGTGCCAGGCACTGTTCGAGCTGCTGTTTATTTACCAACTTTTGGCCGTGCGGGGTCTTCCCTGCTGTGTGGGCTTTTCTCTAGCTGCGGTGAGCCGGTTTCTCATTGCCGTGGCCTCTCGCTGAGAGCACAGGCTCTAGGGTATGACGCCTTCAGTAATTGTAGCCCATGGGCTCAGCACGGGCTCAGTAGCTGTGGCCCTCGGGCTCAGTTGCTCTGTGGCACGTGGGATCCTCCCAGACCAGGGATCAAATCCATGTCCCCTGCATTGACTGGCTAATTCTTTACCACTGAGCCACCAGGGAAGCCCCCTAAGTGCTTTTATTATCTCAGGGGACAAAGAACAAGAGCTCCTTAAAAAAAATTATTTTAAACTTTAAATTAAAAAAAAATCAAAACTAAAGATACGTATAGAGAAATTTTAATTAAAAAAATAGAACCCCGGCCATCCCGTAGCTTGGTGGACATTCTAGTGAGCCACGAAGGATGAGAAGACATAAATGAAACTTCAGGCGGCCGTGAGAGGGCACGCTAAAGCCAAGGGCCAGAAAATAGCCTCCGGTTTACAGGAAACAGCTGCAAATCCTTAAGAAGTGCTGGTGGGTAGCCAACAGGTAAAGCCGGGCGCCTGGCGAGGTGGGAGGTCCCATCAGAAAGACTCTGAGTGCTCCCGGGTCAGACATGGTGCCCACAAATAAAAATCAAATATCTGTTGAAACGAAGAAAAAAAAAAAGGTATGGCACTCAGTTTAACTTTTGAGAAGTGCAGTGGTTCTTAGAAAAGACGGTGAGTATTGAGGAACTTGGTAGTTTTTTGATGAATGAAGAAAGGAGGACGTAAGGAATTAGAACAGTCAGACTGGAATGTTCAGAGGATAATTTGTTGTATCGGTTTAGAAAGTAGTTTGGGTGGAAAAGCATCAGAAAGGAGGTGACTAGATTTTTTTTAAAAAAAGGAGCCAGAGCCCCAGGAAGGAATGATAAGAAGAAGAATGTGGGCCCCAGCATTGCTCGAGGAGGCCCACTCAGGGGAATTGAGGGCACCATCCAGGGGAACAAACGCGAACTCTGCCCTTGGAGCTGTGCGGGGGCCAGCCTTGGGTGAGGACAGCAGGAATGAGAAGTGGGAGCAAGATAAACGATATTTGGGTCACGAAAAGAGATCGAACTTGTTGATTATTTGATGTTTTAAAATTCAGGGCCAGTGACAGAAGTATTGAAAATTACATACCTTTTCCCTCAAATTTTATTTGAGTGACTATAGTAATTCTTAAGTTAACATTATCAAACCATAGAGTACAGATACGATTTTGAAGAACTGAAAAAGCATTTTTTCCACTTTCTTTTTTTACCAAAAACCTGATAAACTTGAAGTCACTGCATCTTATTTTTCACGTTGTGGCCATGGCACTGGAATCTTAGTTCCCTGACCAGATAGAACCCACAACCCTCGCACTGGAACTGCAGAGTCTTAACCACTGGACCACTAAGCAAGTCACCATTGCTGTATCTATATATGCCAGTTGAATCCAATGCACATTTCATTTCTTTTGTGAAAATTTTGAATTTGCCTTGATTTCCCCCTGGCTGTTTCCACTGGCCTCTCTTCAACTAAACAGCTACTGCATTCAGCAACCTTAGCATACTACTTAATACCTGATCATATATTCCTTTCTAATTATATCTTGCTGACGACTCTTCAGTTCAGTTCAGTTCAGTTCAGTCGCTCAGTCGTGTCCAACTCTCTGTGACCCCATGAATCACAGCACGCCAGGCCTCCCTGTCCATCACCAACTCCTGGAGTTCAAGCTACCCAATAATTCTCTAATAATCACTATGATGGTTATGAGGTTTGAGGTTAGGCATGGGTTAATGTAAGATAGGGCTTCCCTGGTGGCTTAGATGATAAAGAACCTGCCTGCAATGTGGAGAACCAGGTTCGATTCCTGGATCGGAAAGATCCCCTGGAGAAGGGTACAGCTAGCCACTCCAGTGTTCTTACCTGGAAAATTCCATGGAGAGAGGAGCCTGGCAGACTACTACAGTCCATGGGGTCGCAAAAAGTCAGACACGACTGAGAGATTTTAAGAAACACAAGAAAAGAGAAGAAATGCAAGGTAGGATAATGTCATAAAATTAATGCAATTAATCTCAGCATTCAAGTTTTGCAAAAGAAAAGCCTCCCTCCTAAGAAAAATCTTTAATGCTTTAAATTTATATTTGCAGTTAAGCAATTCTTAGAAATGTCTTCATGTAAAAATTAATGTGTTAGGGAAGATAGCAAATGGCTTCTTATCTTAGCATTGGAATGATAAAAAGCCACCGATCTGTTCTTTTGGGGGCCATTTAATTTTTTCATCTCTAAAGTTTATTGCAAGTTTGTAAGGTTTCATGTTTCTCAGTTTCTAGTTCTAATGTGTGGATGTTATTTCTATATTTGTTAAAAATGTGTCTGCATTTTGCACATTTCTGAGATGATCTGCAGGTGTGAAGTTTCTGTTCAGATTTTTAAGTAAGTTGGTTTTTGAAATCTTATCTTTACATTGGAAACTCTTAAGGTGCTGGGGGCTGACTTATCCAGAAGACTGGCTTGATTTTTAGTGTCTTATTCATTTTAAAAGTAAACTTAAAATGCTTATTAAAAGTCTTATTAGTAAAATTTTGTTGCTGTTCTTCAGGTCATGATTTGGGATCTTTAACAAGATGAAGGGAGTATAAACCAGGTGGTACAGTTAATCTGGTTAGGAATAAAAGGATTATTTTCCAACCTTTGCTGAGATATCTTGAAAGAATAATTTGGGATCAAGCAAGGATAGGGAAGTATATTAATAAAATTTGCTGAAAACTGACATGATACTTGAAATGCATGCAGGGTTTGGGTTTCATTAAGGGTTTCCAGGGAACAAGCAAAACCCTCTCCCACAGGAGCATCAAAGGTCAAGGTCAGATGATGGACACAAAGGTCACCTGATTGCAGCATCTGTCACACCGGAGTCAGTGCAGTGGTCCTCCTCTTTTCGAGGGCTTCCTTCCTCACTGTTCACTCCCCATGTTCTTCCCCTGAAAGTTAGCATGCAATAAAAACACACAGAGGGCCGCTAAAACGAGAGGGTCGATATTTGGTCAAGAAGATTTAAACAGCCCTGCAACTCCACCTGAAGTGCAGAGCAGACTTATAGACAGATTTTGGTTTTAAGCCCAGAATTGTTCAGTCACCCAACTGCACAGGACTGATAAAACAGAAGCAGAAGTCAAGACAGCAGGAAAAGGACTGGGAGTCAGATAATACATCTCAGTTCAGTCTCAGCCCTGTTGACTTATGATTTGACCTTTCTGATCTCTGCTTCCTTATCCTGAGAACTGCTCAGCCACTGCAGCTCAGCAAAGAGGTCAAAACCAAAAAACTTTGGCGAGTGTCCATCATCTATTTATAAGAATCAAGAAGCCACTTCATGAACTTTTTCGTTTCTTTCTTTCTTTTTTTTTCATGAATTTCTTCTTTAACAGGATTTTCATGATGATTCTCTGGTTTGATGGTGAACTCCTAGAGGACATGTCACCTGGCTTGATTATAACCATCCATACCACCTGAGGTATTATTCCACCTCATGGGTAGAACAAAATTGTGGAACCTCAGAAAGGCCCCAAAGCTGACAATCACCAATCAGATCCTTGACACTTCTCTACATTTCTGTCTAATGATCATTTTGGTGACTTGTTAACTTGACTAGATCATGGTACCTAGTATTTGGTTAAACACCAGTCTAGATCTCACAAGGCTTCCCCTGTGGCTCAAAAGAATCTGCCTGCAATGCAGGAGACTCTGCATTACAGATTCTGCATTCCCTGGGTTCGACCCCTGGGTTGGGTTGGGAAGATCCCCTGGAGAAGGGAAAGTCTATCCACTCCAGTATTTTGGCCTAGAGAATTCCACGGGCTATATAGTCTATGGGTCGCAAAGAGTCAGATAGGACTGAACGACTTTCACTAGATCTTACTGTGAAGGCAGTTTTTAAATGAAATTAACATTAAATCAATTGACTTTGAATAAAACGGATTACTCTTCATAATTTGGGTGGGCTTCCTCCAATTAAAGGTCTTAAGAGAAAAGGCTGAGGTCCCCCAGGGAAGACAGAATTCCTCTCCTGATTGCCTTTGGATTTAAGACTGAAGCATTAAGTTTTCCCTGAGTTTCTAGATTGCTGGCCTCCTCCGTAGATTTTGAGTTTGCTAGTCTCCATAATTGCATGGAAAACCCTTCCTAATACAACCATTTATCTACCTCTCAAATATTGTCAAGTGATCAGAAGCATTTTTGAGTTTGACCTTTGTAACATCAGGATCCTGGGATTGACTCCTATTTTAACAATTTATTAACTGTGGTTTTGAGCAGTTATGTAAACCTTTCAGAGTCCGGCTCCCCGTCTATGGAATAGGTGTAATACAAACTACTCTGATGGAATATCTTGGAGATCTCAGGCAATAAATATGAAACACTTATAACACAAATAGTTCTCAATAAACAGTAACTACGATTTTGCTTTGATGAACGAACTGTGAGTAAATCTTATTAGTAGCTAACAGCAAGGCTAGTTTGAACTTCTCAAGTGAATTCATCTTTCTAGGCTAGAAATTTCCTGGAAAAGGAAACGGTAACCCACTCCAATATCCTTACCTGGGAAATCCCATTAACAGATGAGCCTGGCAGGCTACAGCCCATGGGGCCCCAAGAGTCGGACACAACTGAGCTACTAAACCGCCACCACCAGGCTAGAAACTGACTGTGTGTCTGCATTTTAGAACGATCTTTTGTTGTAGTGGTGTCATGCAGGCTTCAAAGAGGTACCTCCAAAATCGAGTCAGCTTTCTTCATTCTGAGGCAGTAAGCTAAGACCGCTTACCCTCTCAGTGGCTAGTAAAAGCAGAACCACAACTGGAGGACCGAAGACTGGGGAGATAACAGTTTAAATGGCTTTCAGTTCAGTTCAGTCGCTCAGTTGTGTCCGACTCTGCGACCCCATGAATCACAGCACGCCAGGCCTCCCTGTCCATCACCAACTCCCAGAGTTCACTCAAACTCATGTCCATCGAGTCGCTGATGCCATCCAGCCATCTCATTCTCTGTTGTCCCCTTCTCCTCCCGCCCCCAACCTTTCCCAGCATCAGACTCTTCTCCAGTGAGTCAACTCATCGCATGAGGTGGCCAAAGTATTGGAGTTTCAGCCCTAGCATCAGTCCTTCCAATGAACACCCAGGATTGATCTCCTTTAGAATGGACTGGTTGGATTTCCTTGCAGTCCAAGGGACTCTCAAGAGTCTTCTCCAGCACCACAGTTCAAAAGCATCAATTAAACGGCTTTAAAAAGTACTTTTAAAAAAATGGTGTAGAAGTTCAAAGGAGATCCTTTCTAAGGATAGTGTTATCCCATTAGTCAGATTCCCAAATGAATCAGCTCTCTTAAAAAAGTAATGATAACTAACCTAAAGTAATGCCTCTGCTTTTTAATATACTATCTAGGTTGGTCATAACTTTCCTTCCAAGGAGTAAGCGTCTTTTAATTTCATGGCTGCAATCAGCATCTGCAGTGATTTTGGAGCCCCAAAAAATAAAGTCTGACACTGTTTCCACTGTTTCCCCATCTATTTCCCATGAAGTGATGGGACCAGATGCCATGATCTTTGTTTTCTGAATGTTGAGCTTCAAGCCAACCTTTTCACTCTCCTCTTTCACTTTCATCAAGAGGCTTTTTAGTTCCTCTTCACTTTCTGATGCTGATTTCAGCCATGAAATTAAAAGACGCTTACTCCTTGGAAGGAAAGTTATGACCAACCTTGATAGTATATTAAAAAGCAGAGACATTACTTTGCCAACAAAGGTCCGTCTAGTCAAGGCTATGGTTTTTCCCGTGGTCATGTATGGTTGTGAGAGTTGGACTGTGAAGAAAGCTGATCGCCAAAGAATTGATGCTTTTGAACTGTGCTGGAGAAGACTCTTGAGAGTCCCTTGGACTGCAAGGAGATCCAACCAGTCCATTCTAAAGGAGATCAATCCTGGGTGTTCGTTGGAAGGACTGATGCTAAAGCTGAAACTCCAATACTTTGGCCACCTCATGCGACGAGTTGACTCACTGGAAAAGAGTCTGATGCTGGGAAGGATTGGGGGCAGGAGGAGAAGGGGATGACAAAGAATGAGATGGCTGGATGGCATCACTGACTCGATGGACATGAGTTTGGGTGAACTCTGGGAGTTGGTGATGGACAGGGAGGCCTGGCGTGCTGTGATTCATGGGGTCGCAAAGAGTCGGACACGACTGAGAGACTGAACTGAACTGAACTGATGGTGTATAGGCATCATGGGATGATGTTTTATACGTGAAGGCTCACATCTTTTTCTAAAGACCATAACTGTTAAGCCGATAATTGTTTTCTAAATATAAGTATTAGAGATTTCAAGGGCATACCATCATGATTGACATTTTGCATATTCAGTTCAGTTCAGTTCAGTCACTCAGTTGTGTCCGACTCTTTGCGACCCCATGAATCACAGCATGCCAGGCCTCCCTGTCGGTTATAATAAATTATTAGAGATAATTTTTAAAGGGAAAAACTTAAAACTTTTGTGAAATTGAATGATTATAATTCTATTTAATTTGAAGTAATAAGGCTTTTAGGAAGATACATTTCAATCAATTGTTAGCTAAGTGCATACGATAACATTTTCTACAACTTTTCCTTCAATTCTAGGTCCCAAACTACTTCAGACAGGACATTGGGACTTTCTGATTTATCGGTCAGGATCTAACTATATTTCCAAGAAGAGACTCAAGAACAACTTTCAAGGAAGATTTTATCACCTCTCCCCAAATCACATTTCAAATTGCTAACATGGTATTGCATGCAGCACAGTCACGACAGGGAGACACGACTTTAAAATGAGAAGGGAGATGCCGGCCCAGGCGGCTAAGACGCCAGAGACACGGGCCTTGCCTGTGCAGACGCGAGAGAGGCCTTCCCCACCCGCGCAGACGGGAGAGAACCCGGCCCCGCCCGCGCAGACTCGAGAGACCCCGGCCCCGCCCGCAAAAAAAAAAAAAAAATGAGAATGAGGGCTGGGAGCACAGAACCTCGTGTCTATACTTTGTAGACAAAGCCGGAGTTAACTACAAAGCAGCACTGAAATGTGTTAGTGAGAACTTGTCACAAGTGCAGCTCTGCTCCAGGGATCGCTTCTTCAACAGCAGAAACTGCTGTCAGGAGCTAGTGGTCTGTGGCAGTCTGAGTCATCAACCAAGAGTCAAGCCACCCGAGACTCTCAGTCCAAACCTAGAATGCTGTGTCTACAGTAAGCAATGACAGGACATTTGCTGAAATTCAGTAAACAAGCATCACCAACTCAATGAACACAAATGTGAGCAAACGCCAGGAGATAGTGGAGGACAGAGCAGCCTGGGTCCCTGGGGTGGCAAAGAGTCAGACGGGACTTAGAGACTGAGCAACAGCGGTAAGTAAAGGAGAGCCAACCAGGACTCGTCTGGAATGTTCTGGAAGCAATGGACGGGCGAGGGTATAAATCAGGGAATCTTAACAATATTTTCTTTGAGAACAAAATAATATGAATACTGATGGAAGCCTATATTTGCTGTTGCCTATGTTTCCTAAGTCACTTCTGGGGGAAAACGGAAAAATCATACCACTTTGTGTTGGTCTTTGAAAATAGCTAGGAACTTTTCCATAAATGACTTCAAAACCCATCACCCAAGAGTTTATTCAACTTTAACATTTGTCATTTTATCTTCTTCCTGTTTACTTTGTCTTAGAATCACTTCTTTAGACTTTATTTATTTATTTTTTTGATTTGTCAACAACATGGAATAAGACCTTCTTCCCTATGACCCGATGAGAGAGTTCACAGGATCCGAGTAGAGATTTCTGTCCCCAAGGGTAAAACCCCCGTTCTCTAGATCGACCTTAAGCAATCAGCATAATGCTGCCTCCTTCCATGACCTTCTGATTATTCAGGAACAAAATTATCTTTCTTTGCCTAAGTGTGTGAGGCATTTGATATGTTGGTTTTTTGCCCTTTATGTCATTTGAAGCCTGTGTTATCTGCCTATTCGTGGGAGCTGTCTCAGCAGTTAGCTCTCATTTTAGAGAATAAAAGGAACTGTGCAATAATATTTCATTTTGTCATCACAGATAGCAGATCACGAATGAGTGGTAGCTTTATAATGTATGAAAAGAGAGTAATTCCTAAGGATGCTCATTTTGAAATAATACTAAAAAGGCTAAAAATTAATAGGAGGTAAATAAAAATAAAAGAGAATGCTAAAAAGGGTCGGACACAACTGAGTACAGACAAAGAAAGAGAAAGGCAAGCTTAATTAATGACTGAGAAATACTAGTTCCTGATTCTACATGAGTTTAGAAAGCTATGGTAAACAATATTTTAATATCAATACTGGAGAAAATGTTTAAGCTTTATTAAAATTTCAAATACATATTAAGAGGCAAGAGTCAGACTTTCATGATTTGACTTTGGTAGCCTATGCTCTCTGCTTCATTATGTCCTGTAATGTGCATTGTTGGTTAGTCACTAAATCATGTCTGACTCTTTTGAGACTCCATAGACTGTAGCCCACCAGGCTCCTCTGTCCAGTAGATTTCCCAGGCAAGAAAACTGGAGTGGGTTGCCATTTCCTCCTCCAGGGGATCTTCCGAACCCAGGGATCAAACCCATGTCTCCTGCATTGGCAGGCAGATTCTTTACCACTGAGCTACCAGGGAAGCCCATAACTATGTTTGAATTTAATTCCTAGATCAGCCGTTCACCCTGTGAACACACAATTTGAGAGTTTCTTCTTCATGTTCCTTGCCTTCTAGTTTCTAGTTGGCAAAACAGAAGAATAAACAACATATTTACCCGTGGGAATTTTAATGAGGCAAACACAGATTACTGCAGAATGCTTTAAAAAAAAAAAAAAGCATTTCTATTTGAAAGCAGCATATGAGATATTCAAAAGCAAGGATTTTGAAGTATAGTTAGACCTCTGACTGGCTGTGTTAAGCGGGAGACATTTGGCCTGGAGGAAATCACAACTTAACCTCTGAAACACTAGTGGCTTACGTGTCAGATGCAGAAACGAGGATAGCTATCATACCGCCACCCAGAATTGTCCTGAGGATGATACGAGACTGAAAGTGTGCTTGGCACTTCTCCTGAGATCTCAGGAGTCCACCGGCATTGATGGCCACTGATTATTGCATGAATAAGAGTTGATGAATTGATTTCCAAGTAATTGAAACTGTTGCCTTCAAGCTGAAGAGTAGGGCTGTTTCCAGTCTCAGCGCTTCTTCGAATAAGGTTGTGGGTCTGGCAGGAAACTGGAAACACAGATCGGGAACTTGGGGGGACAAGTCTTAGCTGGACATGACTTCTGGGTCCTCAGTCACTGAGTAGGAAGCCACACATATGGATGAAATTGCCCAGCAAAAACGAGAGAGAAGAGGAAGGCCAAGTCCACAGGGAACACGTGTAGGAAAGGTCAGGAAGGTGAGAGAGAAAATATGTCTTTTGCCCTGAAACCAGAGGGATGGAACCAGGGCTGAGTACAGACACAGCCAAAATTTTAGCTAAGAAGATAGTAAAGAATTGGCATAATTAATTGTCTCTACATTCTCTGTTGCAAGTTTCAAGCTAATTGAATGTGAGGGAAGAATAGAAATAAGGCTGTCAAGGAGCCAGCATCAGCGATGCATGCAATTCACACATGAGACTAGGAGAAGACAGGTTAGAAAGAGACACGCACGGATCGGGGGGGCTCTTAGCTGTGAGGATAATATTTATCCTCTTTCTCTGCCTGTGTGCTCAGTCGTAGCCTGCCAGGCTCCTCTGTCTGTGGGATTTCCCAGGCAAGAATATTGAACCCACTCTGGCATTCTTGCCTGGAGAATCCCATGGATAGAGGAGCTTGGTGGGCTATAGTCCATGGGGTTGCAAAGAGCTGGACACGACTAAAGTGACTTAGCATGCATGAATGCATGTCATTTCCTCCCCCAGGGGATCTTCCCGAACCAGGGATCAAACTCTAGCCTCCTGTATTGGCAGGTGGTTTTTATACCACTGAGCCACCTGGGAAGCCTCTCCTTCCCTGTGGGAAGGGATAAGATGAAATAGACTTTGGGATGTTAAATTGATCATAGAGTGCAGGATAAACCATAGGGAAACTGGTGTCAAGGAAACCAGTTTGCTGGCCTTTGAGAGAAGGTGAGATGAGGGTGACTTCTTGGGTGGGCTGTATTCTAAATGGTCTGATCTTCACACTCTTACCTCAGCCACTCTACCACCTGGAACCCCACCAACTATCTCCCATTTTTCTGGTGACTTTTAAGAATATAGAATTCACTACTTTATCCTTAAGGTCCTCCAAGAGTTATGATGGAATAGGACTGAATGCAAAATAGTCTTCTATTTTTAATAGGAACTTAGAAAATACTTAATTTCAATTTATCTAGAGTTGTTTCCTTTAGAAACCAGAGCTATTTAGTTGTATTTAAAGCAGTGTTTATTATTTGTACCGATTCTTATTCCTCTGTGTGAATAAATGCAAGACAGTGAAAAAAATCAATCAATTAACCCCATCAATTATCCCCTTCTGGAGAAGGCAATGGCAAGCCACTCCAGTACTCTTGCCTAGAAAATCCCATGGACGGAGGAGCCTGGTAGGCTGCAGTCCATGGGGTCGCTACAAGTCAGACATGACTGAGCGACTTCACTTTCACTTTTCACTTTCATGCATTGGAGAAGGAAATGGCAACCCACTCCAGTGTTCTTGCCTGGAGAATCCCAGGGATGGAGGAGCCTGGTGGGCTGCCGTCTATGGGGTCGCACAAAGTCGGACACGACTGAAGTGACTTAGCAGCAGCAGCAGCATTATCCCCTTCTTCTCATGGCTAGAAGCTCTTCATCCTTCAATTCTCATCTTGGGCATAATCTGTTCAGGGTAACGTTCCCTGACATCTGGTCTAATCTTAATATCCCTCCTCAATATTTTCATAGCATCCTATTGAGAAGTTTATCACACTACTCTAATCCCCCATCCACTTGTCTTTCTTCCCCCACGAAACTGCAAAATTCCTAACAGGCAGAAACCGCCTCCTGCCCCTGCTCTTTATTCCCTGGCATCTAAGCACATAATGCAGAACACCGTCAGAATTCAATAAAGATGCATGAATGAATGAACAGTATTTAGAATGACTAAATACTGTTAACATAAATAACGAAATCATAAAGGGAACGCAGACAGAGCACAGTTAATAGCGAGCTACGTGAAGATGGGTCTTCCAAGAAAATGAAAGGCAATGAATGAACATTTTTGCAGCGAAGGTCAATACGTTCTTGTTAAGCCATTCCAGTTCCAATTTGCATTCAAGTTATTCTGTGAATCACTTAACAGATGCACTAAGCCGCTCCCTGTCAGCCCAGAGCCACGCGGGGTGAGAAGGGAATGAAGGTGCTTTTCTTTTTCATGTGATCTTTCAACAGAACAGGATTCTCCGTGAAAGGATTGAATCAGCCTGACCTTCCTGCAGCGAGTGATGTTTTACAGCATTTTTTTTTTAAATGCCACCCAAAAGGCAGTGACTTTTATATGGTGAGGCTTTGCCGATAGTCACGCCAAGTCAGTGATTTCACGGCATCGGTCTGCTAGTGACTTCTCAGAGCTCAGATGTGGCCTGCCGGAGATGATCAGGAAGAAATCCCCAGTGCTTTTTATCCAGAAAAGTGTAAGTTTCTCACCCTAAAAGCATCGTTTATTTTAGCATTCCTCCACATCCGTGTTTTTCAAGCCTTTTTAACATCCCTCTATGTGACTGTGACCGACCACTTACAAATATAGGAATGTATTAAGTTTCATGAATTTTCTTTTACCTCTTTCTTTAGATTTATTTTATATCAGACCATAGTGGATTTACAATGTTTTGTTAGTTTCAGGTGTATAGTAAAGTGATTCAGTTACACGTATACATACATCCATTTTTTATAAGTTCTTCTCCCATTTAGGTTATTACAGAAGGTTGAGTGGAGTTGCCTATGCTATACAGTAGTTCACTATTTTAAATACAGCAGTGTGTATGTGTCAATCTTAAATTCCCAATCTCCTTCTACCTTTTGACCTCCATTCACTGCTATTCTATTAATTTTTTTTCAAAAGCCCACTGCAGCCTTTACACTGATGTCTTCAGCTATTGATAGGCTCAGTCACAGTTCAAGAAGCATCGTTTTACAGCACGTTGGAAGCAGTAAAATTATGGTCCGGAGAGCAAACCGCTGTTTCACTGTTGTATCGGTTTTTACTGTTTCAGTTAATCCAGCTGATGAATTCAGTCAAATTTCAGACTCTTCATCTGTGTTTTTTAATACATTTTATTTTTCAACTTCTTTTGGTTGTGTTCCGCATGTTTTATGGGAGGAGTGATGCAGAGAAAAGCAGGATCACGGACCACATGAGCTTTGTCTGGGATAAAAGATAACCTTTGGAAAGTACGGGCTGTAAATGAGACTTTAAGGTCATCTGGCTCCACGTTCTTAGGATTTTACCTTGATAGTCGCCTGGTTTGTGCACCATTCAATGAGCCTTTTGTCGCACTTTTTGTTGTTCAGTCGCTCAATCGGGTCCGACTTTTTGCGATGCCATGGACTGTAGCACGCCGGGCTTCCCTGTCCTTCACCATCTCCCGGAGTTGGCTCAGACTCATGTCCATTGAGTCGACGATGCCGACCAACCATCTGTCAGTCAAATTCTGGGCCAGGCAATTGGAGAGTTGAAGATGAAATACAGGTTTCTGCCATAAATACATTTATCATCTGGGAGCAAAGAAGATGTGAGAAAAATTATGAAGCAGTTATTTTGAAAAATCAACGTGCCCTCTAGGTTTCTGGATCTGAGTTAAACGCTGCTATCTCAGTGCAGTAAACTACAGTAAGTCCCTTACATATGAACCTTCAAGCCACAAACTTTCAAAGATGCCAACGTGTGTTCCATCAACATCAGGCGTGAATGAAACTGCAGCCTGCCCTCCGTCTCCTGTTGGTGACGATCCTTCAGTGCCACCATTTCCCACCTTGTCCTGGTTCACAAGGGCACTTTTATTCGTTTGCTTTGACTTCATGTCTCTTCCCTCAACCCCAAAGCTATCGAGGAGCATCCTTTTCTGCACTCCTAAAAAGTTTGCCCATCTTGAAAACATGCTCTATCTTCTCTTCTTTAAAGCCTTCAGAGAGCATTCTTAGCCCAGGGCTAAAACACTCACTCATTCTCACCTAAGCTTTATTTCTTGGGAAGAAAATCTCAGAATGTTCTTATCAACTAGCAGGTTTTAAAGTTGAAAGCATATTTATTTTTCTCAACTTCTCTACAAAATTCTGAATATACTGTTCAATGTTTCTACTGTTCATCTCTTATTGTTTCCCCTGGTATTGATTATATATATGTGTGTGTGTGTGTATTTATGACATAAATGTATATAGACATGCAAATATGTCAACATTTACATATATACTAATAGATAAAGTTCAGAGCATCATCCTGGTTAGATAAAAACCATACTTTGCAAATTTTGTATGATGTGCTGATGCCGAGCAGGACCCTGTGGGGCTCACAGAAGCCTTTCTGTGTCCCCCATTTCTTGATTACAGGAAATAGGTTTCGTTCAGCCTCCTTTATCTTCCTGAGTTCCAATAGGCAGGTTGAAACAGCTGCTGATTAGAGGAGGGGGATGCAGAGACAAGGGAGGAACCTTCAAGGAACAATAGGGCAGTCGTGAGGAAGGGTCCTTGTTCCTCCTTAAGGGATCGGGTCAGTTCAAACGCTCAGTCGTGTCCGACTCTTTGCGACCCCATGGACCACAGCACGCCAGGCCTCCCTGTCCATCACCAACTCCCGGAGCTTACTCAAACTCACGTCCATTGAGTCCGTGATGCCATACACATGACAAGACCTTTAAGCTTTTTGCAGATACTGAAACCCCCACCAGCTGGGAGAAGTCAAGAATACCAAAAGGTTGACGATGCTGACTCCACCTTACCTCCCCGCCGACCAGTCAGAAGCATGTCCACGAGCTGATCATATCCTCTTTGAATCATCACTGTAAAACTCCTCAGGCGTCCCTGGTGGCTCAGCAGTAAAGAGTCTGCCAGCCAGTACAGGAAACACTGGTTCATCCCTGATCTAGGAAGATCCCACATGCCTTGGAGCAACCCAGACCATGCCCTACAACTACCAAGCCTGTGTTCTAGAGCCCAGGAGCCACAACTACTAACCCATGCATCCCAGAGGCTATACTCCACAATGAAACCACCCCACTGAGAAGCCTGTGGACCACTTCTCAACCAGAGGGTAGACCCCACTCACCCCAGCTAGAGAAAAGCCCAGGCAGGAATGAAGACCCAGCCCAACCAAAAATTAGTTAATTAATTAAATTTAAAAGCTCCCTCAATACCCCCTTCAGGTTGGAACACAGTTTTGAGGGCAATAGCCTGCTGTGACCCCTTTTGCCTGGCAAAACAATAATGCTATTCTTTCCTACTTCACCCAAAACTCTGTCTCTGAGAATTAATTCAGGATTGGTGTACAGAGGCCAGATTCAGCATCATGTTTGCCTATAAATAAGTAATTACTTGTAAAATCTAAGTAAAAATGATTTGCTTCTATAGTTTTCGACAATCTACCAAAATCACTGAGCTGTGTAGATAAGGCTCTGTAAAGAAATTTACGACTCTAGAATAAAGTTGGTCTTGGGTCTTTGTAGTAGTTAGCTCGGTTCTTAAATTTACTAGAATTCCACACTGAACTTTTTTTTTTTTTCCAGAGCTAGGTTGTGATTGATTTTCTCAACACAAACAGCAGTAGATTAGGGAATTAATTAAGGGAAACCTAGAATGTCTTCTCCTTCATTTCACTTCGCTCACAATGCCTGCTGGGCAGATGGAGGCTGCACTGGTAAGGAGATTATTTCTCCTTAGGGTGTGCAGAATATAACACATGTTGTGATTAAAAGGCCTAAGGGATTTATATTGAGAAAGGCTCAGTGATGACCTAACCACTAAAGAGTGTTCAGAGAAATCAATTGCAATTAATCCTTCCAACTGGCAAAAAAAAGCACCAATTTTTTTAAAGAACCTAAAACTAAAATAATATAAAAAAAACAGAGAATGACCCTAAAATTGAGCCTGAAAAAATGTCATAAGACTAACACATTTAGGGTTGCACATTTATCATTTCACATGTGATAAATCAGCTTCTGGTCTTTTCCTACATTTCTTTGAAGTAGATTTGTTCCTGAAAAGTTGGCATTGAAAATTTTCTAAAAGGCGGTTTTTTGAGGGGGAAAGATATTTTAGAGTAAAGCGACATGCCTGGCCATTTATCTGCTGCACCTCAATACACGTGGTGTATACCTTCGTGGTCACTTGTTTCCTACTGCCTGGGAACAAATGAAAATGCTGGCATTTCAAAAAGTTAAAATGCTTTAAAAATTGCTTTTTAAAACTCTTTCAAACGGCAGCTTTAAAAACCCTTTCCTAAACGCACCCTCCCCTTCCCTTCCACAGGTGAGCGTGCTGTCCACGGTCTGTGTCCGTCACACACCTCTCTTTCGAGCTGTCGTCTCCCGCTCTGGCTTATTTCCCATGAAAGGTGACTTGTGGTTTGATCAATCGCTGTGTCTGTCGTCACTGAGTTATTTCAGGGATGTGGATGGTATTGCCCAGCCTTGAGAGAAAAGTTCACACCTTTATTCACAATTGAAGTCTGAAGTCTACGAACGAAGGGGAAGATAGATGCAGACAGATTTCTCTCTTTCCAAGCAAAACACCCCAAAGTTCTTGCCCACAGCGTCTTCTCTCCCACCAGCGTCAGAAATGCTGTGCCCTCCCCACCACCACCCTCTCCCAGCCCCACAAAGGCCCCACTTGTGTTCGTTGTATATACGTTTCATTTTGCCTCAAACGTTCTCCAACGCTGTTCTCATCCTTCGTGATGAATTACCAGGACCATTGCCTCCCCACCTAACTCCCATTATATTCCTGAAAGCCTGTTGTTTGTTATTTAGTCGCTAAGTCCGACTCTTTGCAACCCCATGGAGTGTTTAGCCCACCAGGCTCCTCTGTCCATGGGATTTCCCAGGCAAGGATACTGGAGAGAGTTGTCATTTCCTTTTCCAGGGGACCTTCCCAATCCAGGGGTGGAACCTGCATCTTCTGCCTTGCAGGCGGATTCTTTACCACTGAGCCACCAGGGAAACCTCCTGAAAGTCTACTGTGTCTTGTTATCTCTTGAATTGCTTCATCTCCCACCCACATCTGCTTTAAAGCCCCGGAACCCAAACCATCACCTGACATCAAAAAAGCCCTTCCCTGAAACGAACGCAATGTTGTCAATCAACTGTGCTAAATATACAAATTTAAAAAATAAACTACATAATATTTTATGAAAAGCAAAGCACTCACATGGAGAAGGCAATGGCAAGCCACTCCAGTACTCTTGCCTAGAAAACCCCATGGACGGAGGAGCCTGGTAGGCTGCAGTCCGTGGGGTCGCTAGGGGTCGGACACGACTGAGCGATTTCACTTTCACTTTTCACTTTCACACATTGGAGAAGGAAATGGCAACCCACTCCAGCGTTCTTGCCTGGAGACTCCCAGGGAAGGGGGAGCCTGGTGGGCTGCCGTCTCTGGGGTCGCACAGAGTCGGACACGACTGAAGCAACTTAGCAGCAGCAAAGCACTCACAAACACCTTTTGAATGTGATAATGAATTGATGCACGTGTGAGCGAGTGAAGTTATAAATGAGCAAAGCTCTGAGCTCACCGTGGATTTTACTGTGCTTCTCAGTCAACTGGGGTTGATCCCCGCCAGCCCTGGCTTTGGGCGTGTAGACATGCTTTAGATATGGAAAGAAGGGTTGTTTTCTGGGCACCATCATTAAAAACTTCCCTTTTGAGCACTAGCTGCGCTTTCACAATGTTGTTGTGTTGTGTGGGTTTCACAACGGAGGATCTTGTAGCCTGGGTCATCTGGGGATCCCAGAGTATAAAATAAACATCCAAACATCAATGAGCTTATAATAATATAAAGAAGTGACTAAACAAATAAGCAAATAAATAAATAGGGAAGAATAAACAAATATGCAAATAACCTATGTGGTATTCTACACTCAGGGAGGTGGCATATAAGCTCCCTCTGCTTAAATATGGGCTGTGGAGTGTGACTTCTTTCAAAAAGGATGCCATGGAAACAGTGGGAGAGGAACTTTCCAGGGGTCGCGGAGAGTTGGACATGACTGAGCGACTGAACTGAGCTGAACTGAACTTTCCAGTGGGAAGAGCTGAGAGCTCCAACCTCAGTCCTACAGGCAAGGTTGACATCAATAGAATTAATTCATGTGGCCATCGTGTGCCCTTGATTTGAGATAAGAATGGGACTTCCCTTACCTCTGTGGTCTTCCTCCCCAAAACACATTATCCAAGTCAAATCTTAGAGCAGGGGAGGGGGGGACACTAGATAAATTTCAACAGAGAAGAGTTTCAGAAAATATCTGATCAGTCCTTCTCGAGATTGTCAAGGGCATCAAAAACAAGTCTAAGAAACTATCACAGCCATGGAGACATGAGGATGAAGTGTTATGTGTATCCCGGACTAAAAAGGAAACATTTGGTGAAAACAAGGATTTCCCTGATGGTCCAGGGGCTAAGAATCCTCCTGCCAATACAGGAGACACAGGTTCGATCCCCGGTCCAGGAAGATTCCACATGCGGTGGAGCAGCTAAGCCCATGCACCGCACCTGTTGAACCCCCGCTCTAAAGCTGGGGAGCTGAAATGACTGAGCCCACGGGCAACAACTGCTGAAGCCTGAGCCTGTAGAGCCCGTGCTCTGCAAGGAGAGAAGCCGCGGTAATGAGAAGCCTGCAAGCCACAGCTAGAGAAAAGCCCACGCAGCAACTTAGAAAAGCTCTTTAAAAAAAAGCCCAGTGAAGCCAAAAATAAACGAAAAAAAATACAAAATAAAACTCGGGCGACCTGAATAAGCTATGGACCTTGTTTAGTCCTAGCATACCAAGATTGGCTTATTAATTGTAACAAATCTACAGTTCTAGTGTGAGATGTTAATAACAGGGGAAACTGGGGGAGGAGGCGTATGGGAACTCTCCGGACTATCTTTTTAATTTCTGTGTCATTCTAAAACTGCTTTAAAAAGTAAAATCTATTTTCTAAATAATAAAAAATATTAACACAAAGGCACACAGTTTACTGGTCACTCTGGGCTTCACTATGTGTTGGTCAACGCTGGCTGTATCCCCATCCAATTGGAAAGGAAGATCCCGAATTTTGTACAATTATTTCAAAACTGTAGATATGTTTCCACAAACTTTCAGTCAGGATTTCTCCTCAAAAATAATCCTGAATCTGTAAAAAGAGAGGACAGTATGCTATGATTTTCAGCAGTCAAATTCCTCAATAAAGGAAACTTTGTTTCAAAAAAAGACTCAAGCATCATCTATTAAGAAGAGATCATTTTAAATTCAATAACTATAAAATGATACTTTGGAAAAATTGCTGATAACTTAATTTTTTTAATTAAAAGCAATAATACATTACTAAAATGTGTTTAGAAAAAGTCACGTTTCAATGTTACATCTTTGCTGTTTTTCTAAAAATGCTAACACACTAAGTGTACACTGCACACTACCAGTATTTTTCTTTTTAAATAAATGTTTTATACTTACACCCAACCCACTCTTGCAATTGTGCTTGGTTTCTTCCTACTCTTGGTGATATTCTTTTGATCATTTGAGAAGTTATCTTTTCACTTCAGCATGATGTGGCGTTTGTTCATCCTTGTAACCAGTAAAGGTACCACATAATGCAGACCTCGCAAAGCTGATGATAGAAGGGGCCATTATTTAGACCAAACCTGTTGGAAAACCCGCTGTAACAGTAAAATTGAGGGTAAGTGCCAGAAATCAGACAAAAAGACCACACATTGCATGATTCTGTTTACATGAAGTGTCTATAAAGGCAAATATATAAAGAAAGATTAGTGATGCCTGGGGCCAGAGGGCAGAAATGGGGATTGACTGGAAATGGATACAGAAGATCTTTGGGGGATGGTGGAAATGTTTTAAAGCTGGATTTTGGTAAACTTCCCATAATTCTGTCAATTTCCTAAAAGTCATTCCAATATATATTTCAAAGGGTCAATTTTGTGGTATATAAATTATACCCCAATAAAGATGCTTATTAAGATGATCTGGAGTCCATCTCAGCTGGTCCGGAGTCGTCAAGATAGATTTCTATAACCAGAAATGTTTTAAGGGTGGGGGAGATGAAGTTCTGAATCTGAGAATGATTATGGTTACTTTGCCCCTGAATCAGCATTGAGTCTCACAGGAGGAAAGCTGCAGTCCTCCTTGGTTGGGACCAGTGTGTTCAGGGCCCTTCATCCATGAGAGAAACTGTGCAAAGGACTTCACAGTGAGTAAGCTAAGAAGTTCATTATTCTGAATCTTGTAATTACTTTCTCTTTTATTCCACCATTACTTCTTCATTTCTATCATTTGTGTTTGACAACTTAAAAAAGTAACCTATCTTTCTTCTTTTCATAATTTAATGTTAGCTACAATTGTAGGTGTTCCTTTTCTTTTCATTAAAGCCAAGTGCCTTTATTTTTGTACCTGAGGCTGAGTTCAAGCAATTAGTGGTAGAAAAAGCCATGAGAATTTTTCTTTTTCCAACTGAACTGAAGATCATAACCTGTGAATAAATAAATGTCATTGCTGGGTTAGAAATCAATGAAGAAAGACTACAAGGAAAATTGTGTTGCAAGAACAGGCACTCTTTTGCAACCCTTAATGTCTGGATATTTATGGAAAGTATTCATGAATGTTAACCAAGGGTATTAGACACCTCTTTGTATGATTAGTGGAAAGGACCAGAAAGGAGCCAGTTAATAAAAAAAAAAAGAAAGAAAGAAAATTAAAAAGTCCAGTGGTGAGAAATTGAACATATCAACCATGAAATTGTGTTAATTTGATAATTAAAGTGTCTTAGTTCAAATGTAGATCCTGGACAGTTAACAAAATGGTGACAAAATAATTAGGAATGAAGGCATATTATACACACATTAATAGCTGAAATGAATAAAGTAGAAAGCTCCCTTCAGGAAAATGCTTTTTGAACAGCACAGAGCAATTATGCAGAGACTTGATCTTATTTCATCATTCAAAGAGGATCTGGGAAGAAAGACAAGGAGCCTTTCTAGTTCTGCTGAGTTCTGAAGGGCACAAGCAGAAGCAGAGGGGGAGAAGGTGGAAGTGGGGGACGGAAGAAAATGGAAACTGCTGAACGAAGAAGCGGCGCAGCCCGAGTCCTCCTCTCCCCTCTAGCTTTCCGCCTCGCTTCTCTCTCCTGCTCAGCTTTCTTCCCTCACACTTCTTGTCCCCTCTAAGATTTCTCTAGTCCCTTGGCATATTTTATCTTTCCTTTCCTTCTTTCTCATAATACATTCATTAAGGAAAGAAAACTCCTGAGAAAAATGAAAACGAATGGTTTAGTTTTTGTACCAAATTCAAAAGGTGGAGACGAAGAAAGGAAAACAATGCATCATGTCTTTATAGCTCAGACGGGATGGCAACCTTCGGAGAAAATAGCAACTGGGGGATAGAAGCAGAGGCCTTTCCAGGGAAAAGGTAATTCATTACAATAGCTATTGTTCTGAGGTTGGGTGTGCGAACTGATATTTGTACAATTTCAGCCAGGTAATTGGGTTCTCTGGCTGTGTCTCTTTCCCTTGAGGAGTTTAAAGTTTTCCTTTTATAACCGTAATATGAAGATGAGTCAGTGGCCCAGTTTTTTAAAAAGTGGATTTTTTTAAACATAGTTTACAGTATAGTTAGAAGTGAAGCATCTCCTCTTGTGTATAAAGCATCCGGGGAATGCATCTGGCTGCTAGTTTTGAGAGAGGAAGGGAGGGAAGGGTACCTACACGCTTTCACATCAGCCATCTCATTCATTAAGTCATTTATATCATCAAATCCATCATTTCACTTACCGCCCCGCAGCCAGCCCTGTTGTTCATGCTTGTTATTCATTATTACGATGCGCTCATTATTATTTCTCTTTTTATTACTAGTATGTGCATAAAGCAACTGAAGTTGAATCATTTTTGCCAGGTCATTCATGTCATTTCTTTTCAGACCTGAAAAATGTCAATCCGTGCATATTATAAAAGAGAAACAGAGATGTGGGGAAATTAGGTGCCTCGCCCATGTCACATTGTGAACTAGGAGCCAATCTGGGCCTAGAAGTCAGGCCTTCTAGAGTGCTCTGGCCACCAGCCCAAGCTACCTTTTATTTATTCCCACAATGATCCAACCAGCATGGAAATACGGGTATTTTATACCCATTTGCATTCTTTTTCTGGAGAAGGAAATGGCAACCCACTCCAGTATTCTTGCCTAAAGAATCCTGTGGACAGAGGAGCCTGGTGGGTTGCTGTCCATAGGGCCTCACAGAGTCGGACACAGCTGAAGCGACTTAGCATGCATGCGTGCATGCATTCTTTTTAACCAGGTCATAAAGCAGCGATCTCTTGCATTCAAACTGCTTTGCATGGCGTTGGCTAATCCCAGAAAAGCTGCAAATTACAGTAAGTCCCCTACACACAGACCTTCAAGTCGTAAACTTTGAAAGCTGGGAATGTGCGCTGCCCTGGTGCCTGGTGTGAGCGGCGCCGCAGCCTTCCCCCCATCTCCTGTTGCTGACGATCCTCCAGCTCTACTCTTCCCCCATCCAGCCGGTGGCTCCTCTGGCCTGTTCACCCAGTGCCAGCCCCCGTGTGCCAGCTGTTGTGCTGCACTTCTGTACTTTTCAAGGTACGTTACAGGAAGATTAAAAGTGTTTTCTTTATTTCTTGTGTTTGTTTTTTAATGTGTTATTTGTGTGAAAAGTAACATAAACCTATCACAATGCAGTTACACAGCCGATTGTGCTAGCTGAGGACTGCGTGTGTGCTCAGTCGCTTCAGTCATGTCTGACTCTGTGTGACACCACGGACTGTACCCACCAGGCTCCTCTGTCCATGGGATTCTCCAGGCAAGAATACTGAAGTGGGTTGCCGTGCCCTCCTCCAGGGGATCTTCCCAACCCAGGGATCGAACCCCTATCTCTGGGGTCCCTGCACTGCAGGCAGGTTCTTCACCCACCTGGGAAGCCTGTTAGTTGGGTTCCTAGCCGAACTTTGTTGGACTTATGAACAGGCTCTTGGAACAGGACTCATTCTTATGTAGGGGACACTCCATAAGGGTAAGGGAGAGGTGGTAATTCAAGGCCAGCCCTAAACCATACTAAACTATCCCAGTGTGTCAGGAATTAGGACAGTTTGCCAGGTTAGTAATTAGTAACAGACCCTGGAGAAGCAATCCCAAGCTCCTGTCCTTCTGACAGCACTTGGCTGAATGCACCCTCTTCTTCATTTCATCTTCTCATCCCCTAGGAGAATTCAGATTTACTTCAAAGCAGCGTACCTCAATAATTGCCTTTATATATTATGAGAGCTGGGTTCACAATGTCACACACTGTCCCGTTAGCACACACTGAGTTTGAGGCAGGCTGTTTGGTGCCTTTTCCATGGTCGAGCTTGAAAGTCAATGCAGATCACAAGTATGGTCAAAAAAGAAAAGGAAAAAAGAGCCAATATTTATTAATATTCTTCATAATCAATCTTCATAGTCAGTAGTGTTTTATTTCTACCATGCTTCCAGGACAAAACTCATAACAGACCGCGTGAAAGTTGGTTTCCTAAGAGGACGGTTTTTACTGCTCCCCTTTGGTGGCTTCAGGCATGTGATCTAATCTTTCTGGGCTGCAATTTCCTCCTCTGGGAAACAAGGCCAATACAGTGGCCACTTCGATGGCCAGTTGAGAGGATTAAATGAGTCAAAATTCAAAGCCCCTAGACTGGTGACTAGGGCATGATCAATCCCCCAGAAACAGCTGTTGACTACTTTTCTGGGGAAAAACACTAAAAGTGTAGGTTGACCATCAAACAACTTTTAGACGATCTTATTTATTTTTACTTTTATCTTTTATTATTTTAATTTTATTGGAGTATAGTTGTTTTCATTGGAAGGACTGGTGATGAAGCTGAAGCTCCAGTACTCTGGCTACCTGATTCGAAGAGTTGACTCATTGGAAAAGACCCCAGTTGAGGAAAGAAGAGAAGATTGAGGGCAGGAGGAGAAGGGGGCGACAGAGGATGCGATGGCTGGATGACATCACGGACTCATGGACATGAGTTTGAGCAAACTCTGGGAGATGGTGAAGGACAGGGGAGCCTGGCGTGCTGCACGGGGTTGCAAAGAGTCGGGCACAACTTAGCGACTTGAACAACAGTAGTTGCTTTACAATGTTGTTTTAGTTTCTGCTGCACAGCAAAGTGAGTCAGCTATATGTACACATATATCCTCTCTTTTTTGGATTTCCTTCCCATTTAGGTTACCCCAGGGCACTGAGTGGAGTTCCCTGTGCTATACAGTAGGCTATCTTTTCTGAATAATCTTACCTGGTTCAGCTATGAACAGTGGACCAAAAATAGTGTACAGTCAGTCTGTTTTCTTCGTAAGAAACCCAACAGCCCTCCGCATCCCGGGTTTTCTGTGCTATATACTAACTTCCATTCCTACCTGCACAGGTTGTTGCTGTTGCTTGGTTGCTAAGTTGTGCCTAACTCTTTGAAACCCCACGCACTGTAGCCCACCAGGCTCCTCTGTCCATGGGATTCTCCAGGCAAGAATACTGGAGTGGGTTGCCATTTCCTTCTCCAGGGGATCTTCCTGACCCAGGGATGGAACCCAAGTCTCCTGCTGGTACTCGGATTCTTTACCACTTAGCCACTTGGAAAACATGCACAGATGTATCTGAACTCAGATCTTGTTCTTTCGACCTCAACCTTCAATCTGAAGTTCTGAGAGGTAAATGGCTCTAATGTTTGAAACTGGTGTTCCTTAGAAAGGGTTAATATTTGAGGGGGTGTTATCTTTATTATGGAAATTAACACTCTCACTGTTTTATTCATTAGTGTTTTAATATGTTTGTGATGAGATGAAACCCAAACCAATTTCCAGATCAAATATGTTCCTCTGCCATTTGATTTGTTGGAACAGAGAACAAAAGCATTACCAACAGGGTAGTTTGAATGAAATTATAATTAATTAGGCATATGAATGCACTAATTTTGGATGAGTAATTAGATGACTAATTACATTGAAAACAGAACTGTGTGCTTAATGAGATGACCATGGCCAATTCTACCCACAGAGAATTGTTTCCATTACTTAAGCTTTAGATTGCTGTTGATGATCCAGGGTCACCTGTGGCACAGGTACGTTGAGGAGTGATTTGAGCCTGTTGCGGCTTGCAATTTCCATCAAACACCCACAATTCAGGCCACTTCCCCCAAACATGTGTTCCATGACTGTAGTCTGCAGATTTATTGATATTCCTTTTCTTTTCTTTCACACCCTCAAATGCACACACCTCCCCACCACCATCTAAATCCCAAGATAATTGCTTTAAGTTTCTAAATATAGCTATCATTCATTACTTCGGCTTAACTTTGGTATCTACCCAATGATAAACTAAACAAGAAGAGAAATGACACATTGATTGGGCTATAGATAAATCTTCATCCATCTTGGAGACGAATCCACTCTGGCAGTTTCTCCTTTGAAAGGGCTCTGCTGGGGAGACTGGCTCAGATCAGAGGCAACCTTCAAGCACTTAGTAGTTCCGCTCCAGGCAGCTGGTTCTAACTAGCACCTATTTGGCAGAAACCTACACTCAAGATTTCTGGTTTTAAGTTCAAACCAATATTTCATAGCAATTGTGTTGTCAGAACTCAGGTCAGGGAGATGGCAGATGTTAATTGAAACCAAAGAAGCAAAAACAAACTCTTTTTCACTTTTTCCTTTTTTATCATGCAGTTGGCAGCTCTGCACAAATTGAGAACACAAAGTAACCGGGAGCAGTTTAGAGACGCACAGAGTAGAGAACTTCTGAAGGTAGTTTGGTGTCTGGTAAATACCAAAATGATTCTAAAATTGGACAGATAATTTAACGGTGGGAAAAGGATGGTCTTTGTATGTCAGAAAATAGCATTGTTGATTTTCTTCATTCTACAAAGCAAGCTGAAAATCATCACTACCCCAGTTTTTATGGAAATGCCTTACCTGGTCCATATTATCTAACGATTGTAAGATCGGTCCCCAGAGAAAAACCATTCACCTGGGGTCTCTTCTTTCTTCCTAGACTTCAAAAGGACTTCTTTTTCAGAAAGTGTTACATCTGTAGGAAAAAGTGTAATTGTGCTTAGAATCTAAGTAGAGGCAAATCCACTGTGTGGTTAAAACTCAAGACTCCACACTCTTTCTGATAAATGTAAAATAGCAGGAAAAGTCTATGAATCTATGTGAATATACCTATTTTGGGGGCATTTTGTGCATCTGTAACTCACTTTATATTTGCCTTGCTCTTCATCTGTTTTTACAGTTTCAAAAGGCAAAGACCCAACACTGACGATCTCCCCGATCAAGGTTTCTATCTTAAAAGAGAATTATGGCTCTACCATAACATCACCTAAATTAGCACTTCATATTTCTTCACCTGTTTTATGGTGCTTTTCTTTCACACTGAAGAAATTATTTAAAAATTATCTGCTGTGCTCTTCAAATCAATAACCAGTTACTTGAGCAGCGTTTGAAGATTATCAAGTGGCACTACCTTGTCTGATCAATATTTTGTTCCCATGAGACCAATAAACTCCACGTAGCCCTGGCTCCTTTTATGGCTCACTTGTTGATGGAACATCGCCACCAAGCAGTCTTAGGTCTGTTGTGTGATAATCTTATCTGGTTTGTCATTTTATTCAGGTTATTTTTGCTGACCTTTTCCTTGCCTAGGAAAGCCTTTAGGAATGTGAGTTCTCCACCTGAGGATATTGGAACATTATTTACTTTAGATTAGATACGTTGGAAGGTCTTGCTTAAGGAGACCCATCAGCCTTCCACATCCTGCCCAGAAGAGGTCACTTCAGACACACCAGTTTATCCTACCTCGTTTCCATGCAGGAGGGGCCATACTTCAGGAAAATGGAGGCCCTCTGCTTCTGCTGGTTTAAGCTGAAGAGCAAAAACAGAAGCCCTCTCTGTCATCTGTTTATCCCTCAATGAGAAAAAAATTTAAAAAGGAACACTTTGAAAGAGAAATTTAGACCCTACAGAGGTCTTTCGGTGGAAGTGAAGGCCCAGTTTGGGAATTCGCAGAACAAAATCCTCAGAATTGTTTTAGCCTGTTCCGTTTTCATGTTCATTTTTCCCCAGATTTGGCAAAATGACGTGCTTGGCTTTAGTCGTTCAGTTAACAGTTTGTCCCCCTTCCAGAATTTGGGTATTGTTTCCTTTCTGCGCTGGAGATTTATTAGAAAAACTGATACTGTGTCAGAGAAACCGAAAATAGAACAAGTCAAAGGGGATCAAAATAGTCACTTGATTTTGTTTTTTAAAGCTGTTACTTTAGAAGGCAAGGATCAACACACTTTTACCAGCTTAGAATATTCTGTCCCCTGTGTTTGCATCTAAGTGTTGAAGGTACCCTGGAAAACAGGGAGCGTGTTTGGCAATGAAAATGTTGACTTGGTTCAGTGCACTACTATCCAGTGTGAATGGGTTCCCATAAACCAGGGATTCTGTTACACAGTCCTGAACTCATTCAATTCAGTTAAGTCAAAGTTAGCAAATGTTTACTGAGTATCCATCATATGAGCTGCGTGTGTGCCTGGGCCTATGGAACAAACATGTAAGCAATTCAAAACAAAGACAAATTGGTCTGTAATTTATTATCAACCAAAAGTGACCCTAAGAGTCACTTCTGCTGGCGTGCGAATGCACACTGTGTGTGTATGCATCTCTGTGTGTGCGAGCCATGGTTTGGTTGCATGCATGTGTGCATGTATGCGTGCATTTCACATGTGCTGAAAGCATATGTGTGTGAGTGTGTGCTTAGCTGCTCAGCTTTATCCGACTGTTTGTGACCCCCTGGACTGTAGCCCACCAGGCTCCTCTGTCCTTGAGATTCTCCAGGCAAGAAGACTGGAGTGGGTTGCCATTTCCTTCTCCAGGGGATCTTCCTGACCCAGACAGAGTTTAAATTCAGATCTCCTACATCGCAGGCAGATTCTTTACCATGTAAGCCACCAGGAAAGCCCGCATAATAAGTTATCAGAGAGAATTTACCCATGGATCTTTTAATGGTCTCTTATCATATCCCTACAAACTATAAAGCAATAAAACACAATATGTGTATGTGTGCATTCTATGTTTGCTGAAAGCAAGTATCTTCTAAAATATGAATAATTCAGGTTGATTTCTATTTTTTCCCAAATCTAAAGCAACAATACTTTTCAATTATTATTTTTGGTTTATCTCTTTCTACACTTGACTCCTATATTGCTCGTTATATTAATAGAATTCTACCTGGTGATATAATTTGTGTTAAGGAATCTATTTCCCTAGCTTTTTGGTCTGATAAGTAAACGTTTTGTCAAAGAAAATACACCGGGCTCGTAAAACAGACTTTACATTTTACCCTAAAACTAACTGACTGGTGGCTTACCTGGTGGCTCAGACGGTAAAGCATCTGCCTGCAATGCAGGAGACCTGGGTTTGATCCTTGGGTAGGAAAATCCCCTGGAGAAGGAAATGGCAACTCACTCCAGTACTCTTGCCTGGAAAATCCCGTGGACAGAGGGGCCTGGAGGCTACAGTCCATGGGGTTGCAAAAAGTGGGACACAACTGAGCGACTTCACTAATTGACTGGGATGGTTATGTTTGTTGGACTTGTTAGTGTTTGCTTTTTGGTCCTTTGTGGAAAAGATTTAAGTTCATATTAGCCCCAGGAGTTGGTGTTTCAATGAAATTTCTTCTGTATTTAGCACCCCAAATAGAATGTCAAGTATGTCCTCACTGCAGGTTATTTATATGGGCAACCACTGAAGTATCTTTTAACTGGCAATGGAATTCCTTAGTTACATTTCAATATACATTCATAACACTCCTAAGCTTCAAGAAAAATGAATTGGAAAAAATCAAGATAAGGATATCCACACTTTTTCACCAAAGGATTTCTGACACAGTTGGCCAGTGAATTGTATTGTTTCTAAAATCATTTAAAGTAAGATTAGAATGACTTTATTGTGTTTTATTGCTTTATAGTTCATGGGGATATGATAAAAGATAATTGAAATATCCGTGGGTAAATTCTTTCTGACAACTTATTAACTATTCTCCAATTGAGCTAACATAGACCTCAGAGGCTGGGAGGTAGAAAGTAGGGGCTTGGTGGCTTTTATCTCACACAAGATGCAGAACTGTCACACGCCTGTCAGGCACAGGGTAGGTAGGTGCTGAACGGTACCCAGGAACGGATGCTACCCAAAGCAAAGATGTCCTGGTTTCATAAAAAACAAAGTTAGCAAATAGCTCTTTGTTGTTACTGTTCAATTGCTAAGTCATGTCCAACTCTTTGATATCCCGTGGACTGCAACACACCAGGCTTCTGTCCTTCACTGTCTCCTGGAGTTTGCTCAAACTTTTAACCACTGAGTCAGTGATTCCATCCAACCATCTCATCCTCTGCCACACCCTCCTCCTGCCCTCAGTCTTTCCTGGCATCAGGGTCGTTTCTAATGCATTGCCTCTTCACATCAGGTGGCCAGAGTATTAGAGTTTCAGCTTCAGCATCAGTCCTTCCAAATAATATTCAGGGTTGGTTTCTTTTAAAACTGACTGGTTTGATCTTCTTGCTGTCCAAGGGACTCTCAAGAGTCTTCACTAGCACCACAGTTTGAAAGCATCAGCTCTTCAGTGCTCGGCCTTCTTTACGGTCCAACCCTCACATCCACACATGACGACTGGAAAAACCATAGCTTTGACTGTATGGACTTTGTCAGCAAAGTGATATGTCTGCATTTTAATAAGCTGTCTAGGTTTGTCACAGTTCTTCCACAGAGCAAGCACCTTTTGATTTCACTGCTGCCGTCACTGCTTGCAGAGATTTTGGAGTCCAAGAAAATAAAATCTGTCACTGTTTCCACTTTCCCCACATCTATTTGCCAAGGAGTGATGGCTCTACACTGTTAACGGCTCATGAGTTGAGATACCTAAGAGTCCATTGTCAGTGCGAAACTAAACATGGAGAAACAGGAAAAAGAAAAACAAAAACAAATGTGAGTCTGGTTTCTGCTTTCCATCCCTGCTTTCTCACAGACCATAACAAGACCCATGCTCTCCCACCACGTGGAGCAGCTGAGGATTAGCGTCATCACCGCAGTTTTGGGTTGTGCATACTCCGTCTCTGTCCAAGCATGAGAGCCATTAAGCAGGACGCGGTCCAAGGTCACGTGTGAGCGCAGCTGTGGAGGTGCCTCCAACAAGGTAAAAGCACGATTAGTTCAAAATGGCTTACACATCCCACCGGCTCAGGCTGAGCGTGCAGGCAGCTGGATGACAGCCGAGGGACACCTGGCTTCCCACCGATTTAGGGCTGAGTCCCGCCCTTCCTGGTGGATTAGGTGAGCGGGGAGACTGGGAACAGACACCGGAGGCTGAACTCTTCCCCCCACACCAGGCGGCCCCCTAACAAACACCATCCCCTGAGGAGCGAAAGCATCCATTTCCCCCAGGAATCCTTCCAAGGACTGGTATGTAATGATACTTCCCCCAGAAAACTTTTTTAAGCCCCAATACTATCAATATGTTAAAAAGATCCCCCAAATATTGACTTTATAAAAGTGAAATCTTACCTGCAGTCCTTGTCAGCTGAAATAGAAATAGTTAAATCCCATATTTATAAACAATTTTTCATCATGTGTTATAAAACCAGGAACAGGAAAAGTATATGATTAGATTTGTTTATGACCCTGTATGCACTTGGCCAAGAACTCCAAAAGAGTATGGAGTAATAAGGCTGCAGTGGGGTCAACTTGAAACTCACAGGAATTAAGTGAATTCTTAGCAGATCAACTCAGGAAATGCTTGAGATCAATCTATTCCAGGTCTGGAAACAAGTTACTCAGATAAAACTTAGAACTGAGCATCCCAGGAAGATCTGAAATGGGGAGAAATACGTCACTCCTTTCCTCAAAGAAGCGGACAGTTTAGAATGAGAAGAATTAATGTGCATAAGTAGTAGAGCAGAAAAGAGGAATTAGTGGTCAGAAAGGGATTGTTTGATCTGAGGGTAATTGTATCTGTGCTACTAAGACTTAATACTTTGGGCTTCCCAGGTGGCTCAGTGCTAAAGAATCCACCTGCCAATTCAGGAGATGCAGGAAATGTGGGTTCAGTCCCTGGGTTAGGAAGATCCCCTGGAGGAGGGCATGGCAACAGACTCCAGTATTCTTGCCTGGAGAATTTGATGGACAGAGGAGCCCATGGGCTACAATCCATGGGGTCACAAAAGAGTCGGACCTGACTGAAGCGACTTAGCATGCACGCACAGAACCAAGATCCCACATGCCCAGTGGCATGGCCAAGAGATCAAAAACAGTAGCAACAATAATAACGCATTTAAAAAATCACAAGCACACCTCAGTCATCACAGACTCACGTTTTGTGGCGGTTGTCGTGGGAGCGGTGAATAGATACCCAATAAATGTATGTTACGCGTGTACACAGCGTGTGGCAGGAGGGCTGGAGCTTTCACATCAAGTGGTCAGGACGGTCTCATGACGGGATGCCTGAGTAACAACCAACCAGCAAGTGGTGAACCAAGAGCTCTAACGGGAAATGAGGGAAGAGCGTGTCCAGGTGGGAAGACCAGCACCCACCAAGGCCTGAGCTGGGAAGATCAGTGCGGGGCCAGGGTGGCTGGAGAGGAAGGAGCGTGAACTCGAGGGGGCCAGGTGAGGTCAGAATGCCAGGCTGCAATTTTGAGACTTTGTCGTTTCCTTGAATTGGTGTGAAAGGTCTCAGGACTGAGCAAAGGGCACCAATCCGCCCCAGTAACAAGAGGATCCTCTTGCTTATCTTTTGAGCGAGGATTCTACAGGGCCAAGGGGGAAGCCAAGGAAAGTGCCTGCAGGCTCTGAAGTGTCCAGCCAGTGTCATGGTGGCTGGGACCAGTGTGCTGTGTGCAGAGGTGGTGAAAAGACTTGGGTTGTGGACACTTTGAAGGTCAAGTCAGCAGGATTTGCTCTGAGAGGCAGAGACATCAGAAATAACTGGATCTAAGGCCTAAGTAACCAGAAAGAACCATTGCCATTCATTGAAAGCGGAAGACCCATGGGAGGAGCAAGTCTCAGGGGGCAAGCGGTGAGGAATTTGGCTATTTTAGTGCCTGGTTGGCTCAAACTAGTATTTCACTATTTCTCCTTATTTATGATGCTTGATGATGGGATAAAGTCACTTTGTACTGGGATAAAGTCACACAAACCTACAAAATAAAGACCATTTCATGAGCTATAAGTTAAGGAGCTTTACTTCTTTAAAAATCCAATACTGCCAGCATTGATAATTGTATTTTATTATAGTTATTTTCTTTTTAGAATGACATGGAAGTGATTGAAACAGTTAGGTAACAGTGGGGACTGTATATAGAAAGATAAACTATTTTGGCAAACGGGGCTAAGGGAATTAAATAAAGCCAAAGCAACAAGCGGCTTCCCCAGTGGCTCAGCAGTAAAGAATCTGCCTGTAATGCAGGAGACACAGGAGATGCAGGTTCAATCCCCAAGTCGGGAAGGTCCCCTGGAGGAGGGCCTGGAAACCCACTCCAGATCCTTGCATGCAGAGTCCCATGGACAGAGGAGCCTGGTGGGCTATGATCCATAGGGTCGCAAAGAATTGGACGCAACTGCAGCAACTGAGCACGCATGCAAAGCCACAGGAGGAGTTTGCAAAGGGTCTCATCACATGTGGAAAGAGACAAAATGCCCTGCCAAGCTCTGGTGCAGCCAGAGCTCTCCTAGACAGAAGGGAAAGAAGTCCTTTCAATGAGAAAAAAGCTATTCATTCCTCCCTGTCCCACACACGAGAATATCTTAAGTACCAATCCTGATTGCAGTATTTCAAACTATGGCAACATAAATTATGATGAGTGGCCTTGAGATTTAATAACCTGCCACATTACAATACAGAGTGTTCCATCAATACCAATAACTGAGAGTAAGTGAAATAATCTGCCAAATATGTAGGAATTTAAGGAGAAAAATGTAATATCATGCTTCCTGGGCTAATGCACACTACATGATTTTAAATGTCTTTTTTTCCCTATTTTATAAATGACCAAGCATCTAATTACTGACCTATTATTTGGCCAGTGTCAAACTTACATGAAGAAATGTGCAAGTGTATCTTCTAGAGGAAATCTTTGCAGTAGTTGATGGTCAAATTTTTTAAGACTGAAATTAAAACTTTCATTTTAGAGAGCTAAATTATTAGCCCTATAGTAACTATTATCACCTAAGTCTCATGTACCCTCAGGTAGGTTCTATTAAACAGCTGAAACAACACTTATTTAAGATGGTATATACCTTCATTTCTAATTTGACAGGCTAGATTCTTTTATTCCTTAAACTTTAATCTTTTAATAGGAAATAATTGTCTAATTCATATTCAGTTTTCTGAATATAGGGCTTTTTTCTAAATTAGAAATAGAAAATTCCAAATTAAGTTACAGTTGGATGAAGTGCTGCCTAAAGCCCCTTTGCCATTAATGGGTTTGACCTCAGAGAAAACAGAAACAGAACAACTGTTAGTCCATTAATTGCAAATTGCTGATGCCAGCAACAAGAAGGAAAGAAGGAGGGAGAGAAGGAATAAGAAAAAAAAAGCTAGAGAGAAAAAAAAAGGAAATCAAAACAGTAAACAAGAATTGTTTCTTATCAAAATGGAGCGATACTATAGATGGACAGACAGTCCCAAGTTCAGTAGAGCTTGTTTCTCGTCTTGAGCTTGCTTCTTGTGGTTCGAATGTCTGTCCCCCCTAAATCCACATGTTGAAGCTTTAACCCTCATTGTGATGGTCTTAATATTTAGAGATGGGCCCTTTGGGAAGTGATGGGGTTTAGGTGCAGTCGTGAGAGTGGGGGCCCATGAAGGGAGCCGTGCCCTTATAAAAACAGGGCAAGAGACCAGCACTGTCTCCCCACCATGTGAGCCAAGGTGAGAGGCTGGCCACGCACCAGCCTGGAGGAACCTGACCTTATCTGGCACCCTCAGGCTTCCAGCTTCCAGCTTGTGAAAAATAAAGGTCTCTTGCTCAAGGCCCTGGTGCTTGTGTGATGTCAGTTCAGTAGCGTCCGACTGTTTGTGATCCTATGGGCGGTATCCCGCCAGGCTCCTCTGCCCAGGGAACTCTCCAGGCGAGAGTACTGATGTGGGTTGCCGTGCTAGTCTACGCTATTTGGTTTTGGCAGCAGAGTTGACTAAGATACTTGTCTTTGCTCCTTTGTACTCCAGATGGCTCCTGCAGTCTTACCTGCAGGCCTGTTCTACTATGCTCAGTGCTTGCTGTGCCCCGTGTAAAGGTTAAAAGAGCTGCATCCTGACCCAGACACCAGGAGGAAAGAGTTCTATTTACTTTCTCAGCGCATCTGCTCATAGAGCACAGAGCAGTATGCCCAAATAAGGCCTCTGATCCACGGCGAGGAGGCCAAGGAAAGCTCCTCCATCCAACATCCTTCCTGCAAATGTCAAACAATAGGTTGTTAGTTTACCAGTCTTTATGGCGGTGTTCTGAAACAGTCCATACAATGAACATTCTTCATAGACTGCATTGCTCCTTGGAATACGTATTAATTTGCTTCTATCCAAGAAATCTTACTAGTCAATCTTTATTTTCACCATGTGTTCTAATCCATGAATGTGTAACTCTAAGGATTAACTTCCAAGTGATTTCTTAAAAAAAAAAAAGCAGCTCATGTCTTTATCCTCCAAAATATTGCTGCCAACATGGGCAGCTTTGGTTTTAGACGTTTACATTTTAAACTAGTGACAATTCAAGCAGATTGCCTGTCTGAGGCTTAAGGAAAGTGGTAGAGGAAACACATCCTTCAGTTTCTGATCAGTTCAGTTCAGTCGCTCAGTCGTGTCCAACTGTTTGTGGCCCCATAGACAGCAGCACGCCAGGCCTCCATGTCCATCACCAGCTCCCAGAGCTTGCTCAAACTCATGTCCATCGAGTCGGTTTGTGATAGATTGAATGAATGTTATTGCCTCCCTTACATAGTCTTCACCCCATGAGAGTGCCTTTATAGGACATTTGGATTTATCTGACACTTCTTAAAATCTAAAAAGGTATGCTGGGTTTTTTGAATTATTATTATTAGATATTTTTTAAAAGATTGGGAAACGATTCATTGGGTAGAATTAAATGTATACTACGTTTTACATGACAAGGTTTTCCCAGGTGGTGCTAGTGGTAAAGACCTCGCCTGCCAAAGCAGATAGACGTTGGTTCAGTCCCTGGGTTGGGATGATTCCCCTGGAAGAGGGCATGGCAACCCACACCAGTAATCTTGCCTGGAGAATCCCATGGACAGAGGGCTACAGGTGGGCTATGGTCCATAGGATTGCAAAGAGCTGGACACAACTAAAGAGACTTAGCACGCACGCATACGTTAGATATGCTTATGCTTAGCAATTTCCTTAAGTATAAACAAAAGTATCCATCAATGTCTCTCTTTTTTAATTGGATTGTGGTTGACTTACAATGTGTTAATTTTAGGTGTACAGCAAAGTGATTCAGTTATACATACATATATGCCTTTTTTTTCCTTTTCAGATTCTTTCCCCTTATAGGTTATTACAAAATACTGAGGAACGATCATGTCATTCTTCCACTGAAAACTTTAAAATGGGAAACAACAAAACCTCGCAACGGCTCCGCATTGCTCTGAGAGTCAAGCACAAACTCCTTAACGCGTCTAACGGGTCAGTGAGGTCGGCTCCTGCCACCTCCCCAGCCTCCCTCCCGTCATTCCCCCTGCCCCACTGTGGTGCAGCCCTGCTCACCTCTTTATATCCCTGAGACTCTCCAGGTCACTCCCTGTGATGCCCAGCCCTTCTCAGGAGCCTTAATCCTCGGGCCTCAGATTTGCAGCAGGTTGTCGATGAACTCTAAAGTCTGAGTTGGTTATGCCTCCCTGTAGCATCCTTTACAGCCTCGACTGATTTTTATCGCCATGGTGTAAAGTGTTCCCTGTTTGCTTATTTGTAGACTCTCAATGCCTTAGGGACAGGACCAGAGATGGCACTGCTTCATCTGCACTCCTCGTGCTGGGTTCAGTGTCTACCCCCCGGTAGACAGGCAAGTCATTTACTTTGTGCCTGAGCTGTAAAATGGAGATCACCATGGTGCCCACCTTCTCGGAAGTCATGAGAACTGAGTGAACGCTTACCTGGAACGCACGTGAACCAACATGTGGCCCATGGTTGTTGCCATTGTTCAGTCTCTAAACTGTGTCCGACTCTTTGCAAGCCTATCGACTGTAGCCCGCCAGCTACTCTATCCACCACTGTCTCCTGGAGTTCACTCAAATTCAAGTCCGTTGAGTCAGGGATATTATCTAACCATCTCATCTTCTGTTGCCCCTTTTTCCTTTTGCCTTCAATCTTTCCCAGCATCACAGTCTTTTCCAGTGTGTCAGCTCTTTGCATCAGGTGGCCAAAGTATTGGAGCTTTAGCTTCAGCAACAGTGAATATTCAGGGTTGATTTTCTTTAGGATGGACTGGTTGGATCTCCTTGCAGTCCAAGAGACTCTCACATAGTATATGCTCAATAACCCTTAAAGATTGTGATGTAATGAATGGGCAAATAATTGTTCTGACCAGAGGGACTTTCTGCCCTGGGAGTCAACTTGGATCTGTGTTCCCCAGAGGGCCAAGAACTTATGATTAGGGTTCATACGCAACATGTTTGAATATGTCTATATTTTAACTGATATTTATCCAATATTTTGAATAAAATATTTTATTCAGTATTAACTTATACTTATTCAAGTAGCCAACGAAAGGTGGAGGGTCAACAGCACAATGTCCCAGACCCACTTGCTTTCATATAGGGCAGGAGATGCTAAGTATGAAAACAGTGACCTGAATTGTTATGGAGACCTGCAGGAGGAAGGGCGTTCAGAAGAGGTCAGGTCAGACGGATGTATCTGAGAGCTCATCTCAAAATTTTTAATGAGGAAAGATACATTGCAATAAATATTGGTATCACTCGGGAAAGATAAAGTACATTAAGTTCCTTTACAAATCAGGACAATATATTACTGTATCGAATAACTAGTATTTTCATAGAAACCATACCTTTCTTTAGGAGCTACCCAAGGTATAGATGGACCCCCAGGTGGCTCAAGTGGCAAATAATCCACCTGCCAGTGCAGGAGACTTGGGTTTGATCCCCTGGGTTGGGAAGATTCCCCTGGAGGAGGAAGTGGTGACCCACTCCAGTATTCTTGCCTGGAGAATCCCCTGGACAGAGGAACCTGGTGAGCTACAGTCTATAGGGTTGCAAAGAGTCAGACATGACATAGCGATTAAGTGCAAGGTGTAGGTCACACAATCTGAGTACTGAGATTGCAATATATATATATATATATATATATATATTTAAAATTGTGGTAGAGCCTTACACAAATCTTTATCTTCCTGGAATTGCAACGAATATAACCTAACTAAAAGGATTAACAGCTTGCTTCAACTTGAATGAGGTAAGCCCTAATACCTACGGTCCACATTGCAGAAACTGGCCCTCAAGATTCGCATTTGGGCCACATTTTCTTACTTTTGTGGGTGCAACTGTGAATCTAATGTAATGAACTTCTGACACCTGACTTCCCAGAAGAAACCGTCACAGCTCTTCTTATTAAATGTGTCAGGAAATACAGCGATAAACATGCTTCTAGGTATGATTGTGTTTTTCCTCGATACATTCTGCACTCCATGGATCAGGATTGGTTGTTTCAGTGACTAAACCTCAAGGAAAACAATTCAATCCAGCTCCCTTTTTCACCAGTGTGCACAGAAGGGCACTGAATGATCTTGTAAGAAACGACAATGGTCACCATTAGGAGTTCTAAAGTCGGTACTACTGATATTAGGGTTGTCTGATTCTTTGTTGCTGGGGGGACCTCTTGTGCTTTGTAGGGTGTTAGCAGTATCCTGGCCTCTATCCTCCTGGGGTCAATTCACTCTCTCCCAGTTACAACAGCTAAAAACATCTTCAGGCATTACCCAGTGTCTCCTGGGGAACAAAACTGCCTTCCCCCAACCTCTTGAAAACCACTGCTGCACACATACTCAGGTGCAGTGGTTTTAAAGGCAACCCTGACAGGGAAGGGATACACCCACACCACATTCCTGCTGTGTGATCTTGGCGTACTGGGCCAGTGAGCTCAGAATGAGACATAGGATGGCCATAGCATCTACCTAGAATCTGATAGACTTGCTGTTTAGTTGCTAAGTCATGTTGGACTCTGTGACCCCATGGACTGTAGCCCACCGGGCTCCTCTGTCCATGAGATTTTGAAGATAAGAATACTGGAGTAGGCTGCCATTTCCTACACCGGGGGATCTTCCGACCCAGGAATCTAACTCTCATCACCTGTATTGGCCACCAGAGAAGCCTCTGATGGAATAATTACCCACTGGATTCAAAATTTGTAGCCCACCTTCAATTTTCAAAGCTTCTTCTACAAGATGACAACTGAGAATTTATGCCCTGGAGGTAGCAGGCATAAATGAGCCTTGTGAGGTCCTAGGTGGATTAAGCTTTTTGTAAATCAACAGTGTAGTATGACTAACTGCCAAACCAAAGCCAGTTTGATCTTCAGCTGCACTAAGAGTTGCATAATTTATTAAATGATGGATTTCATGTTCTGTACTTAAGATCATTTTTGGAAGGCCCTGAGACTGCATTTTAAGAATATCTGGGAAAGCTATCAGGAAATCACACATGTCTCTACAGAATAAACCATCTGAAGAAGTTTGAGATGCCTCAGTGATGCTGAAACTCTGGCACAGACCTGAAGACCACTGATAAGAATAGAATAGAAAAGCATTAAGTCTCACATGAACAATTAAACTTGAAAATTAGCACCCCCTTCTAATCCTGAGAGGCTGTGATTCCTTAACAGTGACCATTTGTTTTTTCTCTCTCTCTCTGGCCTATGAAAGAAGGTGGGAGGAAGGGGTCTTGCCAGTGGAGGATGAACCAGATTCCATGTGCATCTGAATAACTCAATACCCCTTTACAAACATCTTCCCAACAGGATAAATATCAACCACCACCACCCCACACCCAGTTTACCCTACTTGACTTTTGCAGACATGCAGAATGTGTTTTAGACCAAATAAATTATTGACTATTCTGCCCCGATACCATGGAATTTATCTTTTCTAAATAGCTTTAATCTTTGTTACCTAGTACATCATTATTTGTACAGCTTGGGTTTATCCATGAGAAGGTCGCCGCTGAGAATGTGATCAGACGGGATTGAAGTTTCCCACCAGTAAAGCTGTTCTGACCCCGCTGACTACTGAAGAAACCTTCAAAGGTGAATTTCCAGAATTACCTCCTCGCACTTTCATTCCTTATTTCTTGAGACAACCTATTCATAAATAGGGTCTTCTTATTCACTTATACAGCATATATTAGATTGGATCTATTTGTGACCCCAAAGTGACCTAACGTCATAGCATTAGTGAGTTACTATTGCACAGTATTCTTCCACAGAATATGATGTGACCTTACTCAAAACAGGCTTCCCTCGTGGGTCAAATGGTAAAAAATCTTTCTGCAATGCAGGAGACCTGGGTTCAATCCCTGGGTCAGAAAGATCCCCTGGAGAAGGGAATGGCAACCCTCTCCAGTATTCTTGCCTGGAGAATCCCACGAACTACAGTCCATGCAGTTGCAAAGAGTCAGATATGACTGAGAAACTAACACTTTCACTTTATTCAAAATGTAAACCTTTGTTTCAGCTTCACCCTGAAGATGACCAACATGCACTAGTCGTAATATTCTTTACAGAAAACACAAAGTTTGTTAGTTTTTAAAAGCTAGCATTATATCTCCAATTAGACAACTTTTCAAATTTGTGAAATCCTCTCTTGTTTAAATATCACTGATGCTTTTTTATGTCATCTCAACCTTTAAATTTTAAATCAGATTAATTCTATACCAAGCAAAACACCAAGTTTCCTCTCACTCCAAAGTCAAACATAATTCGAGGGGGAAAAAATCTACAAATAAACTAATATGATTAAATTCTGCCACAAAGGAGTGCCATGAATTTTTTAGACGTTTCCCATTCATGTGATAATTTTTGTTGCTGATCTTCAACAAGTCCCCTCACTTTGTTCTTACAGGAAAGGGTGTGCTTGCTCCACTCAATACTGTTGCTTAGTTTAGTAGATGGTATTGAAGTTAAAAGTCAGGAAATGTGTTTTCCTGACCATCACAAGTTGTGAATCCTTTCATTTCTGTATCAGATAGTTCCCACCTGTAAAATGAATTTTCTGTCCCAGAGAGGACATGGTTAGGATTAGTAAATAAATATCTAAGGGTTCTCAAAGATATCAGTCACAGATTTTTTATGTAACTTCTACAACTTAACACAAAGCCCTACCAGTCTATAGTTATGAATGTCAGAGCTCATAAAAGCATGTGAAGAAAAGAGAATCCTCATACATTGTAGGTGGGAATGTAAATTACTGCAGCCACTGTGGGAAACAGTGCAGAGCTTTCTCAAAAAACTAAAAATAGAACTACCTTGTGATGCAGCAATTCCACTCCTGGATATATATCTGAAATAAACAAAAACACTAATCTGAAAAGATACCTGCACCCCAATGTTCATAGCAGCATTATTGGAAACAGCCTAAGTGCCCATCAACAGATGAATGGATAAAGAAGATGTGGTACATAAACTCTGTGGGATACTACTCAGCCATGAAAAGAATGAAATTTTGCCATTTGCAACAACAAGGATGGAGTTGTAAGGTATTATGTTTAGAGAAATAAGTCAGACAGAGAAAGACAAATCCTGTATGATGTCACTTGTATGTGGAACCTAAAAAATGCAACCAACTAGTGATTATAACAAGAGAAAAGGTAGACCCACAGGTGCAGAGAGCAAACCAGTTGTTGTCGGGGGAAAGAGAAACAGGACGAAACAGGGTACAGGATTAAGAGGGACACACTAGTAGGTATGAAATAAGTTAAGGGGAATATCGTGCAACACAGGGAATACAGCCAATGTTCTACAATAAATACAAATGAAGCATAACTGCAAAAAATTGTGAATCTCTATTTTGTAACTTACATAATATTGTGCAACAGTGCCAGTGAAGTTGCTCAGTCGTGTCCGACTCTGCGACCCCATGGACTATAGCCTACCAGGCTCCTCCATCCGTGAAATTTTCCAGGCAAGAGTACTGGAGTGGGTTGCCATTTTCTTCTCCAGGGGATGCAGATGCTTTACCGTCTGAGCTACCAGGGAAGCCCATTGTGCAACAACTATACTTCAGTTTTAAGAAAGCCTATGAGGGGACTTCCCTGGTGGTCTGGTGGCTAAGACTCTGCACTCCCAACGCAACGGGCCTGGGTTTGATCCCTGGTCAGGGATCTAGACTCCACATGCCACAGCTAAGTTTGCCTGCCACAAGGAAGTCTGGAGATCCTGTGAGCTGCAGCTAAAACCCAGCGGAGCCGGATAAATAAACATTGATTTGTAAGAAGCCTGTGAAATGTTAAAACAAACCAGCGCGTGTTCTCTGACACAGTGAGCAGCGTGTCTTGTTTCCTCCTATCTCTATGACACATGCACCTGCGAGTGTAAATCCCCTATTGTTATTCTTCATTTTTTTTAAACGATAGCCCTCGAAAGAGGCTACTGTCAGTGGCAGGCACTCAGTCTGGGCGGCCAGGCAGCCATGGTGCTGTCCTCAGGACGTCCGTTACTCACGGATGGAGGGATGGGTGGGCAAATGCATGACCAGCTCTCCCTTTGGAGGAGAAGTCTGTGCCGCACACGATGCGATTTCCAAGGGCGTCACGAGAGGGCTTGAGCCCCAGTTACTCACAGAAGACAGCTCTTTATTGGTGCATTACTTTTTCCCTTGGCTTTTCCTCCCCTATCTCAGTTCTCCACTGGAGTGGGTTGCCATTTCCTTCTTCAGGAGATCTTCTCAACCCAGTGATCGAACCTGAGTCTCCTGCACTGCAGGCAGATTCTTCATCATCTGAGCCACCAGGGAAGTCCCCTCATGCCTGGAATCGTCCTCCAAATGGACCACATGCACCCGAGACCTCACGTCAAGCTCTTTTTGGGGGGTAAATCCCAACTAAGATAATTTCCCAGGTCACTTCAGTTTCAGTCAGTTCAGTTCAGTCCAGTCGCTCAGTTGTGTCCAACTCTCCGCAACCCCGTGAATCACAGCACGCCAGGCCTCCCTGTCCATCACCAACTCCCGGAGTTCACCAAAACTCATGTCCACAGAGTCGGTGATGCCATCCAGCCATCTCATTCTCTGTCGTCCCCTTCTCCTCCCACCCCCAACCTTTCCCAGCATCAGAGTCTTTTCCAGTGAGTCAACTCGTCGCATGAGGTGGCCAAAGTATTGCAGTTTCAGCTTCAGCATCAGTCCTTCCAATGAACACCCAGGATTGATCTCCTTTAGAATGGACTGGTTGGATCTCCTTGCAGTCCAAGGGACTCTCAAGAGTCTTCTCCAACACCACAGTTCAAAAGCATCAATTCTTCGGCGATCAGCTTTCTTCACAGTCCAACTCTCACATCCACACATGACCACTGGAAAAACCATAGCCTTGACTAGACGGACCTTTGTTGGCAAAGTAATGTCTCTGCTTTTTAGTATACTATCTAGGTTGGTCATAACTTTCCTCCCAAGGAGTAAGCGTCTTTTAATTTCATGGCTGCAGTCACCATCTGCAGTGATTTTGGAGCCCCCCAAAAATAAAGCCTGACACTGTTTCCACTGTTTTTCCATCTATTTCCCATGAAGTGATGGGACCAGATGCCATGATCTTTGTTTTCTGAATGTTGAGCTTCAAGCCAACCTTTTCACTCTCCTCTTTCACTTTCATCAAGAGGCTTTTGAGTTCCTCTTCACTTTCTGCCATAAGGGTGGTGTCATCTGCCTACCTGAGGTTATTGATATTTCTCCCAGCAATCTTGATTCCAGCTTGTGCTTCTTCCAGCCCAGCATTCCTCATGATGTACTCTGCATATAAGTTAAATAAGCAGGGTGACGATATACAACCTTGACGTACTCCTTTTCCTATTTGGAACCAGTCTGTTGTTCCATGTCCAGTTCTAACTGTTGCTTCCTGACCTGCATACAGGTTTCTCAAGAGGCAGGTCAGGTGGTCTGGTATTCCCATCTCTTTCAGAATTTTCCACAGTTTATTGTGATCCACACAATCAAAGGCTTTGGCATAAGTCAATGAAGCAGAAATAGATGTTTTTCTGGAACTCTCTTGCTTTCTCCATGATCCAGCGGATGTTGGCAATTTGATCTCTGGTGCCTCTGCCTTTTCTAAAACCTGCTTGAATATCTGGAAGTTCATGGTTCACGTACTGCTGAAGCCCGGCTTGGAGAATTTTGAGCATGACTTTACTAGCGTGTGAGATGAGTGCAATTGTGCAGTAGTTTGAGCACTCTTTGTCATTGCCTTTCTTTGGGATTGGAATGAAGACTGACCTTTTCCAGTCCTGTGGCCACTGCTGAGTTTTCCAAATTTGCTGGCATATTGAGTGCAGCACTTTCACAGCATCATCTTTCAGGATTTGAAATAGCTCAAATGGAATTCCATCACCTCCACTAGCTTTGTTCATCGTGATGCTTTCTAAGGCCCACTTGACTTCACATTCCAAGATGTCTGGCTCTAAGTGAGTGATCACACCATCATGATTATCTTGGTCATGAAGATCTTTTTTGTACAGTTCTTCTTCTCACTTCAGTTTAATAAACTCTTATTGGGCCTGGACTCTATACTAGGACATGTGCCAGGGTTTAAAGATAAGCAGTGTAGTCACGCATTCTCCTGATCTCAAGGAGGGGTAGCTTGTTTTGAGGGCAAGAGACAAATAGATAAGTTATCACAATAGAACATTATCATTGCTATGATAATAGCATACACAGTGGTTTATGAGAGCTCAGAGAAGGGAGAGATTTTACAAGGCGGGGGTTGTGGTAGCAGGCATTTGTCTGAGATACTTCCAGAAGAGGTGTGTAAACCAATACTAACAGTGTTAGTTATAGTAATAGTATGTTTCATGACAGAGGGAAGGCAGGAATAATCTGAACAAAGAAAGCATGGGCTGTGTATTCCTTCCATGTGACTTAAAAAGCCATGGCGAGCTTTCTGCTAGACGCTGGGAGTGAGTCAGTGAAGGAGACAGCATTTTGTGTGACATTTGTCATGACCCCACTGACTTTTCAGTACACTGTGAACATCTCGACATCAGGGACTACTTTTCTTTTAGTTTCATACTGAAATTTATCAAAACCTTGCCTTTGTCAACTTTCCTCTATTTTAAACATCATTATCAGGCAGCCTGATTTCTTTTTAATTTTTTTTAATTGGAATATAGTTGATTTACAATGTTTTATTAGTTTCTATGAAATGAAATGAAATGAAGTTGCTCAGTCATGTCCGACTCTTTGTGACCCCATGGACTGTAGCCCACCAGGCTCCTCCGTCCGTGGGATTTTCCAGGCAAGCGTACTGGAATGGGTTGCCATTTCCTTCTCCAGGGGATCTTCCCGACCCAGGGATCGAACCTGGGTCTCCTGCATTGTAGGCAGACAGTTTACCGTCTGAGCCACCAGGGAAGTCTTATTAGTTTCTGCTGTACAGCAAAGTGATTCAGTTAAACACACACACACACACACACACACACACACACACACACACACACACACACACATTCTTTTCCTTTATGGTTTATTCCAGGCTAGCAAATATAGTATACTTCCCTGCATGACGCAGTAGGAGGACCGGCTGCTTACCCATCCTGCGTACAGTGGTTTGCATCTGCCAATCCTGGTCTCTCAGCTCTTCCCATGCTCACACCCCCTCCCCCTTGGCAACCACAAGACGGTTGTCTACGGCTGTGAGTCTGTTTCACAGACAAGCTCATTTGTGTCACATTTGAGATTCTATATATAAGTGATATCGTTCGCCTTTCTCGGTCCAACTTCCTTCACTTAATGTGAGCATTGCTAGGTCCATCCACATTGCTGCAAATGGCATTATTTCATTCTTTCTTTATGGCAGTCTGACTTGTTGCTCTTGTTTGAGGAGTGACTCGATGATGCAGAGATGAAGAAACCCACAACGACGTGTTTGAGGAGCTTAAAGCTGCTCGGCCTTACCCTGGACTCCAATTTCTTAAATGAACTGAAAACGTCTTGGCCCCAAACCTCCTCTCGGCTTGTCAACCACTGTGACTCTCACCCTTGAAACGAGAGAGATTGTTAACCACGCATCTGAGTGAGGAACTTACCCACCGATAATCACTCAGGAAATTTTGGTCTGTAAACATGACCTGGAGTCGTTCAGAAAACCAGCTATGAGACCTTGGTCGGGGGGTTCTGTCGATGTGACAGAATCAGAAGTAGAAACGCAGGTGAAAGGGGCACCGTTGGCTCCCAACATAATGAAATACACAGCCATCTGTGCGTGCAGGGACAGATTTATTTCCTGCTAAAACATGTATTTCCTGTCTCATAAACACAACTTGAACACACCTTTCAAACACCCAGGGAGAGACAAAGGCCGGTGGCAGAGGGGCACGGTCCGCCGGCCAGCTCGCGCCGGGTCGGTTTCCATCTACGGAAGGTCACGTTTCTCTCTAAGTTTAGCGTCCGTTTCCCCCTCCCCCTCCCGCAGCCCGGCGCCCAGTCCCTATTTTTAAAGGATGATCCCGGTGTCTTAGCTCAGTAAACGGCCTTGTTTAAATATTCTTCTCATCTATTTTTTTTTCCCTCCTCTGGGGAGCAAAGTATTTCCTGACATCTGTTTTGAATTTGTTTTTCTTTTAATTTCTGTGTATGCCTTTTTCCTATCATCTGTACTGAATTGAAAATAGCATGTTGAGTGGAAGGGGTTTTTTTGGGGTTTTTTTTGCACCATTTCTAGGGTAATATTACCTTTCACCCCTGGGAACTCTGAAAGGACATATGAGCTACGTCTTTGTGGATCGTGTGGTCATTGCCACGCAGTCACCTAGGTGTCAGGGGACCGAAATGAAGCCCTGTGTCCCTGAAAACCTCCCCGGAGCTATCTCATCAGTCTGGAATACTTACTGAAATAGATCAGCGGATGGACACTGCTGGGGACTGAGTGTCTCCCCCAAATTCTTATGGGGAAGCCTTAATCCTCACTGTGACGGGGTCTCAGGGAAATAATTAAGATTAGAGGAGGTCAGAGGGTGGGGCCCTCATGATAGGATTAGCATCCACATAAGAAGAGGTTTCTAGGTGGTGCAATGGTAAAGAAACTGCCTGCTAATGCAGGAGACACAAGAGACACAGGTTCGATCCCTGGGTCGGGAAGATCCACTGGAGAAGGAAATGGCAACCCATTCCAGTATTCTTGCCTGGAAAACCCCATGGACAGAGGGGCCTGGTAGGCTGCAGTCAGTAGAGTTGCAAACAGTCAGACATGACTGAGAGACTAAACAGCAGCAAGGAAGAGGCACCAGAGAACTCCTTCCTTTTCTATCTCCCTCTCCCTCTCAGGCTCCACTACTACGAGAACACAGCAAGAAGGCAGCGTTTGTAAGCTAGGAATACAGCCCTCCCCAGAGTCTGCCATGCTGACACCTTGCTCTGGTACTTCCAGACCTCAGACTATGAGAAATAATCAGTGGTGATGGTTTAAGACCCCCATCCGTGGAACTTTCTTGTGGCAATCCCAGAAGATCAGCGAGGCAGCCTTGTTGCCCAGTTTTCCTGGTTGCCCCTCTGTACGTCAATAAACCTCTTCCAGACAACCTGGGTGGGGATCCCTCCTTCACTGGGGGTGACCAGACTGGGGATGACCAGACTGGCCATGTTGAGCTGTTCCTTGAAACTCTAAACTCTGGCAGCTCCTGACCAGAGCAAAATGCAATAATGCTATTTGAAAGTGAAAGCCGCTCAGGCATGTCCCACTCTTTGCAGGCCATGGAGTTCTCCAGGCCGGGACACTGGAGTTCGTAGCCTTTCCCTTCTCCAGGGGATCTTCCCAACCCAGGGATTGAACCCAGGTCTCCCACACTGCAGGTAGATTCTTTACCGGCTGAGCCACAAGGGAATGCTATTTGGGGTATGCTTTATAGACTTTTTGGAGAACAAGTGAAAATAGAAATTAAATAAATTGCTTATAATTCCACTGCTGCTGCTGCTAAGTCGCTTCAGTCGTGTCCGACTCTGTGCGACCCCATAGACGGCGGCCCACCAGGCTACTCCGTCCCTGGGATTCTCCAGGCAAGAACACTGGAGTGGGTTGCCATTTCCTTCTCCAATAATTCCACTACCCTTAGATAAATAACAAGTATGTGTTGCTAAGATTATTTCTAGTCTTTTAAACCTACATATGCATGCTTATATTGAAGCACACATGTACATATATTTGCATATATATGTATATGCACGTATTGTTCTATGTTCATGAATATTATATGTGTGTATTTAGTGGATATGTATTCTGTAAGTGTGTATACACACATGTCCATGAGTAATAACATATCTGCACGTGTATTATATATGTATTTGTATTCATTGTTGTTCAGTTGCTCAGTCGTGTCCAACTCTTTGTGACCCCATTGCCTGCAGAATGCCAGGTTTCCCTGTCCTTCACTATCTCCCGAGCTTGCCCAAACTCATGTCCATCAGTCGGTGGTGCCATCCAACCACCTCAGCCTCTGTCATCCTCTCCTCTTGCCCTCAATCTTTCCCAGCACCGCGGTTTTTTCCAATGTGTTTGCTCTTCGCATCAGGTGGCCAAAGTATTGGAGCTTCAGCTTCAGCATCAGTCCTTCCAATGAATATTTAGGGTTGATTTCCTTTAGGATTGACTGGTTGGATCGCCTTGCAGTCCAAGGGGCTCTCAAGAGTCTTCTCCAATACCACAGTTCAAAACCATCAATTCTTCAGTGCTCAGCCTTCTTTTATGGTCCAACTCTCACATCCATACATGACTATTGGAAAAGCCTTAGCTTTGACTATATGGAACTTTGTTAGCAAAGTGATGTCTCTACTTTGTAATACACTGTCTAGGTTTGTCATAGCTTTTCTTCCAAGGAGCAACATGTATTTGTATAAGCACATGCTGTATACACGACACACATACTTAATACCTATGATGTCAGCCAAAGATTAGATTCTTGGTGATTCAGAATCTGGAGAATTGAGAATGAGTGAACAATTGGAAACTGGACAAAGTTCTTAAAAACTGTTGCTGAATATTAGAACATGGATCCCTTACAGTGCTATTTGAAAAATGAAAGCAAGCATTAGAACTCTTATTTGCTGCTCAACGGCCGGACTCTTTTCCAAAAGTGACTCCACGCAAAGACTCTCCCGTGTGGCTCCCTGGCTTATATTTAGGATAATACAAAAATGTCATACTGCTGACCAGATCATCCAGCGTGGGTCACTTTCCAATGGACATTGTGGTTTTCTGCACTGGACATCTCTTTAAATGAACTATTTTGTGAGTAGACACTATTTAAACAATAAAGCAGTATTTAGAGGTGAAATATCACTCTTCGTAGAAATAAGCGGAACCTAGAAATCAAAGTGATAAGTAGATAAAGGGGGAAATACAAGGAAGATTTAGCTTTTTGGCCGCCTTCATGAGGACTGCCGTGAGAGCTGAGGACGGCGAAGGGGACCACCACCAGCTCCGAAGGCAGCTGGGTTCCGAGTCAGAGGGTGGCTCTGCCATCCCTCAGTGACCCGGGGAGCCCTTCCATATTCTCGCAGCCATTGGCCCCTGGCCATCTGTATTTTGAGATCTTTGCAAAAGAGTGGGAAAATATTTTCTTCTCTTTTCCAGCAGGAAATAATTTCTGTAGCTGATTGACTTACTCTAAACAGTCCTCATTCTAGAATCCACATTTACTTAAATGGGCATCTCCTTTTATAAAATGAAATATCTGATCAGACTCTCTCCCAAGTTCAGTTCTCACGATCCCCAAGGACCTTGGAAAGGAAGAAAGGGACTAGATGGTCTTATTGGGATGTGTGTTCCTAAACTGTCGATTATGAACTTCTAAAATTGCTAGGATGAATAAAACCTTGGAATATTTCCTAAAGGTACTTACTCTGTGTTTTTCAAAGATAGTTCCAAATGGGATATTATGATGAAACATGGAGATAAAGCGTTTTAAACATCACGAGAAGTTTTTTTCTGAATTAAATGATTACATGATTCTTAAAAAAAAAAAATGCAAACAGGCATTAGGTTTCTTAGTAAGTTACCTAGAAGATGATTTCCTGAAGATGACGAAGCAAACTGTCCCATTCCTGTTTTTCATGAACTCTAAAGGATGTGGGGTGTTCAGCTTCGGTGGGGAACAGATAAAGGAGCTTAAGAAGATGAGATCAAAGCCTGTACGCTAGAGGAGAAAACGCTTTTTCTGTGCGGCTTTGAAAAATCTTCTTCAAGGGATCCCCTTCCCCACTTACTCTGGGGTTTGGCATATGGTTCCTGCTACAGATGGATAAGCAATAATACAGCTGTTAAGTATCTGGCACTCGCTCTGCGGTGTTCCCCGCCAACTGGCCAGCATAGCCTGGGCTTGTACAACAAGCTGATTCCTCCCAGCTGCGAAGCAAAAGAAAGTAGAGACGTCTTGTTATTCACCAGTTGTCCTTCTAAGCCATCTTAGCTTCGATGCAATCCCGACAAGGATGACTTCCGCGGAGGCCAGCTCCTCGTGACCCAGCGTGCTCTGTGCTCTGAATAACGAATGAACAGAAACCTCAGTCCAGGGGGTCTGTGGGGCATTCGCTGCACTGCCCAGATGCCAGCAGCACCCCCACAAAGCCCATGAGACTGGAAACAAGGAAATTCATCCCTTGTAGATGTGGAAGAACCTGAGAGGGTCGCCTTCCTCAGCAGTGTGTTTCAGACAAAACATGCATCAAGCAATGCTTATAGTTAAAACAGAGAGAGCTCTGAATTTGAAATGAAACCCACAAAAAGCTGAAAGTGTTGCAAAACAAGTCCTATTTGGGAGGCCAGAGATGCATGGAAGAGGAGGTAATGGATCAAGCTTGCCAGGGGAAGTCACCATCCACTCTCTTAGAAAGGGCAAAGCTCATGGTCATCTTTTAGTAATGCGAGAGAGATACTATGGCAGTTTATATGTTCTTGATGAAGATGAAAGCATCTTATCTGTAGATATTTAATATTCTGTATTTACATTTTTCTTCTCAAGGGTGGTTGAACCATCTCACTTTGAATGGTCATGGAGGAGAAAGGGGTCTTGCTGTAGGACCCCTCCTCACGTTTACTGAAACTCACAAAGTGTCCCCTCCCTCTCCAGCCCCAAATTAGGGATCATCACAGGTATCCCCGAGCATCTGTATTTCATCTCTGCGGATCCCAGGAGTTTTATGATGTAGGGAGGAAAAAGGGAAAAGGGGATTGATGGACCACAAAATGGGATGCTTGCAAGATTCTCCTGGACAGTTCTGAGGGACTGCCAAGGCTTGTGATGAAGGGACATCTGGGCCTCTGGGAGAAGGAGAAGAGTGATCAGGAAAGGCACAGACCACCAGGCAAGCCTCTTGTTTGCCCTCTATTGTGGCTTCTGAAATACTACACACTGCTTGAGCTTGCAAATCCAACCGGCAAAGCAAAGACCAACCCCCCAGAGCTCTTCAGCAAGTTCACAAGGAAAGTGGAAGCGGTGGAAGAGAGAACTAAGTCCTAGAGAGAAACTGCAAGTCTCCTCAGGACCCACCCCAGAGTCACACTGGATGCATGAGCCCACCTCCTGCCGGGGGACAGGCTCTTTTATCTTTCGCCAAGTGCAACAGAAAAGCTATGATAAAACGTGGGTATACAGTCCATGACGGGGGAGAAGGCGGAGTGGCCAGGAGCATTATCATAGAACGTGGAAGGGAGAAAAGACAAACGAATTTACAATTTGTGGACGTCAGGAGCTAGCTGAGAGGAAGGAGGAGAATCAGCGAACGAATGCCAGTTTTCCTTTTACTCTCCCAAACATGAAATGTTTTCATTAAGCAGAGTTGGAGGAAAGATAATTAGTATTTTTAAAGCAGCACTTTTCTAAAACATCAGAGCGAAATGAAAGAACAGCATCCTGCATGGAATACACACTGAGCTTGTGCGATTCCTCTGGGACCCAGGATAAGACGCTTCTAAACACTCCCCTTATCTCCCCTGGCTGCCTGTTTCATCCCACGTGGAAGCAGGGCTTAGGGAATAACAGCACACGGGCTAATAAGCATTGTCTGGTTCCGTGACTTATTTTCTTCAGAAGTTATCGCTGCGCTCAAAATGATTCCCAGCGAAGTGTCACACGTTAATTTAGAAATATTTCAACAGGAAAATGTATCTGTGAACTTTGTGACGCTGCCACGTTACTGTTTAAAGCACCCTCTCAGTTTCCCTCCTCTACTGGCAGCAATCATAGCAACAACATACTGCATGGATCACTGAATACTCAACAAAATGCATATGCTAAGCGCCTTCTGTGTGCAGAGTACAACACACAGCACCGTGGCAGGGTTGGGATGGTGGCGGAGACAAAAGAAAGAGAAGGAAAAGAATCTGGTTTAAGGAGCAGACTTCCCACGACTGATCATCTCCATGAGCCAAATTCTTTCAAAGAACCTGTTGAATGAAGTGAAGGGTTTTTGAGAAGCGGGGGAGTAATCCCCCTTGTCTGTCAGACAAGCCTGGGCTTCCCTGGTGGTTCAGTGGTAAAGAATCTGCTTGCCACTGCAGCAGCCAAGGGTTCAATCCCTGGTCCAGGAAGATTGCACAGCAAGCCGACAAGCCACCACTACTCATTTTGTGCTCGAGAGTCTGGGAGCTGACTCACTGAGCCCACGTGCCGCAACTACTGAAGCCCACGCTCCTAGAGCCCACGCTTTGCAGCAAGAGATGCCACAGCTATGAGAAGCCCGCCCGCCGCAGCCAGAGAGTAGCCCCTGCTCTCTGCAGCTAGAAAAAGCCTCCGCAGCAGCGAAGACTCAGCACAGCCAGAAAAATAATAAATAAGTAAATAATCTTTTTACAAAAAAGAACAGATAGACTGAGATAAAGAGAAGAAGGTAGGAACACGGGAAGAAGTGTGCCTGTTGGGCTTCATGGTTGGTTACTTTATGAAAACGCTGGGAGAAACACTCCTGTCTTATTATTTTACGGATGAGATAAAAGTCATGGATCTTCTAAAGAATTATTTTAAAAAAACTGAGGTATCTGGTCCTAAGATATTCTTTCTTATGGAAAAAATGTTCAAATGCATGCATGTCATTTGGACCAGGTTGCTTTATCTTGACTACATTGGTGGAGTTTGGGATGATGACAAAGAATCACAGAACATCAATCACTCTCTTGCCTTCACAGGCACAGTGCCCTCTCCCTTTAGGTTTATTTTGGTAGCTTCTTTTTCTCTACTGCTAAAACCCCGGAACAATTTGCCACACTCATATCCAAGAACAGGGATTCTGGAAAGAAATCTTATCATGCAGGAGACCATGGAGATATAGGTAGAAGGAAAACCCACATAATCTCCAGGGAAGCGGGGAAATGCAGACAGGGCCTGTTGCCATGGTAAACCCAGCTTCCTTTCCAAACCTAATCTACCTTGCTTTGAAAAACAAAGTCTTGGTGCCAACTGAAGCTAATCGCTCGTCTTCAGACTTAATGGCCAATATTCCTACTTTCATATTTTCACTCACACCAACTGCCTACAATGTCCTAGGGAGAGCATGGGATAAGACTAAACATATATGGCTCCAGCCTGTAGTTCTGGTACTAATCTAGCTACCAGTGAAGATTAGCGTTTGCCATGGAGCTCAATGGTAAACAATCTGCCTGCAGTGCAGGAGACACAGGAGACTTGGATGCGATCCCCCAGTGGAGAAGATTCCCTAAGGAAGGAAATGGCAACCCGCTCCAGTATTCTTGCCTGGAAAGTCCCATGGACTGAGGCGCCTCGGGGACCACAGTCCAGGGTGTCACAAAGAGTTGGACGCAACTGAGCACACACGCGTGGGTCTTATTTTGTTGCCATTCTGTAAGAAAGTACTTTCCCCTTCTTTCCTGAATCTCTGCGGGTTAGTAACTGCATACCCAGTTCAAGACCCTCTCTTTAATATCTTACATGCTCTGTTGAGCTGAGCCTCCTGTATGACAAGAAAGTTGATACTGGAATGCTATGAGGAAGTGTGTTAAGTAGAACACTAAAGAATAAATGCATGGGGATTAAGTCGCAAGAAACGATCAGCCACTGAAGACACTTGAAGCCTGAAGAATGTCTTTCTTCCCGTCTCGGTTCCACCGTTAGCTTTCCCGGTCTTGTGGCTTGGCCAGATTTCTTAACAAGGGTGGATATGTTAATTGAAGATGGTACGCAATCCATGTTCCCATCTCAGAGTTGTCTTTAAATTTTATTGATTTCATCTCTGAATTTCTGTCATTTCAGCACTTTCTCCTCCTAATTGCTGTTCCACACAGCCTTGGAGTGTCAGAAAAACTAATCTTCTTGGATATTAATACCCGCTGAAAAAATACCTGTTGTAAAAAGATGGTGACACAATAAAATACGTATGAGGAATTTTATAGAATTCTCTGGTTTAATCAAAGATAGATAATTCCTGGGTGGAGTATGATTTACAGTGTCCCAATGGAAGCATTTTAATCTATGTTTGTGATGATGCCTTGCTTCATCCCTCCCAACTGTTACCATCTTTTTCTCCCACTGCAGTATCTGGGGTTGAAAGAGATAAATTTGCTACTTCACTGGGATTTATCTATTTAACTGTTAATAAATATTTATTCGGCAACTACTCTGCATCAGGCTCTGTCCTTGGTCTAGGAATAGAGTAGTGAACAAAACAAAGATCTCTGCCTTGCTAGAACTACTTGATTGGATGGGGACAGGCAATGAGATGAAAAGGAAACATCAGCGTGATGTGTGTGTGTGTGTTAGTCACTCAGTTGTGTCTGACTGTGACTCCTTGAACTATAGCCTGCCAGGCTCCTGTGTCTAAGGATTCTCCAGGCCAGAATATTGGAGTGGGTCGCCATGCCCTCCTCCAGGGGATCTTCCCAACCCACGAATTGAACACAGGCCTCGTTCACTGTAGGCAGATTCTTTAGTGTCTGAGCCACCAGCAACAGAGACAGGCAATGAGATGAAAGTAAACGTGTAGCATGTTAGATGCTCCTGAATGCCACGCAATAAAAATGAATAGAAACTACCAGGGTTGCAGCTGAAATGAACCTTTCAGTAGGACGGCCCAAGGAATGAGAAAAAATAAAAAGAGGGGCATCATGGATGGTGGGGCTTCCTTGGTGGCTCAGTGGTGAAGAACCCGCCTGCAGATGCAGGAGACGCGTGTTCAGTCCCCGGGTTGGGAACATCCCCTGGAGAAGGAAATGGCAACCCATCCAGTATTCTTCCCTGGGAAACCCAACGGACAGAGGAGGCTGGCGGGCTACAGTCCACGGGGTTGCAAAGAGTCGGACACAACTTATTGCCTCTGCACGCTTGGTTGATGCCAGGGCATATGGCCTGAGGAACGGGAGGGATCCATACCTGAAAAGAGTTGGGAAGGGAGTGTGAGTGGTCAAATATGGTAGAGCGTCTGCCTGTAGCGCAGGAGACCCAGGTTCGAACCCTGAGTTGGGAAGATCCCCTGGAGAAGGAAATGGCAACCCACTCTAGTACTTGCCTGGAAAATTCCATGGACTGAGGAGCCTGGTACGCTACAGTCCATGGGATCGCAAAAAGAGTGGGACACGACTGAGCGACTTCACTATTACCTATTTCCAGTGAGAATCAAGTGAAAATGTCAGGAAGTTAGTCAGACAATTGGGTCTGGAGGGAGAAGTCTGGATTAGGGATACAAACATAGGAAACAACTCTAAATGAAAGTTAAAACGATGAGATCACCCAGAGCTTGAAGACAAATGAGGATGTACAAGTTCTGAGCCTTGTAGAGGTCAGGGGGTTGGAGAAGTATGCAGAGGAGCCTGGGGAAGGGCAGTGGGGAGCTGAGAAGAAACCCAGACAGAATGACAACCCAGAAACCAAGATAATAAAACATCTTAAAGCAGAAGACGCTGTTGTTCAGTTGCTAATTGGTGTTCAATTCTTTGTGACCCCATGGACTGTAGCCTGCCAGGCTCCTCTGCCCAGGGAATTCTCCAGGCAAGAATACTGGAGTGGGTTGTCATTTCCTCCTCCAGGGGATCTACCCGACCTAGGGATCGAACCCACGTCTACAGCATCACGGGCAATTCCTTAGCCACTGAGCCACCAGGGATGGTGGTGGTAGAGACCAAATTGCAGGAAACTCAGGGAGAAAGGGAAGAAAGAAACTGGCTTCTTACTTACCAGGAATTTTCCTCCAAAGCTTTCTTTATTGAGTGGATTGGCAGTAAGAACTTTTTTTTCCAACCAAAGAAATAAATGGGTTGTTTTCTCATAAAAATGTTGGAAAGACACAGGAACACTTGTTTAGCTGAGGTGTTACTTGAGCAGCCTGGCAAGCGTCACCTCATTTACAGCAATCCTAGTGGCAAAGTTCCTTCAAGACTGATGTTCCAAACAACACTCAACTTGGCTTTCAGTCCAAAAAGCTGGAGGGATTTTTTTTTCCTGAAAACTTCTCAAAAATTGTAGGCTAGATTATGATTACTAAGAAATCCTGGAAAGCTGGTTTGTTGTTGTTTTTTTTTTTTTAAGAAATAATCTCCTAAAAGCTTTCTTTCATGTGTAAGTACCGAAATACCTAAGTCAACATCATTTTTTTTTTTCTTTCCATAGTCCTTCAGGGAAAATATTTCTCAACCTGGGAGCAACTCAGATTTACACTCTGTAAAAATAAAAGCTATATCAACCTTAAGCACTAGAGAGGAAAAAAGTCAGAGATCTATTTTAAAGCAGTGGATACTGCACTCAATTATTAGCTTTTGTGCCAAAAGGAACATAACATACCATGGACTCTGTGCTGGAAAGATGGAAGAACATGTCTTTGTCATGTCAGACAATTAAAGGAATCATGTTGCAGTAAAAAATATTAATGAAATCTCTCAAATCCATGGCCACTTGTCTTTCTAACCATTCATTCTCTTTTGATGATTAAGAAGCACATGGGTGCCTGCCAGAGTGAGCTGAAATCAATCTCTGACTACTAGAAAGTTTCTTTTGCCTGGAAGAGAAGATGAAAACATGAGCTTTGCTGGAGAATTCTGATACATTTGAGAAATCCTACATTCGATGCTGCTTAACTCCTAAAACACCAACCAGTGTTATTAGAAGTTATGCATCAATTTGAAACAGGGTCTTCTACTCAATCATCATTTGAAATCCACATGGGCAACACCTTTGTTCTTGGATTGTCATCCATCAGCTCAATAGTGATCAAGGAGCCCCAATTCAACATTGAGTTTCTGAAGTCTAATATTTACCAAATGTGCAGCCTTGATCCCTGGCAAGCCTCTTTTTGAGTTAGAAAACAGAGACCACTGGCTTCCTCAAAGTCTACAGTGACTTGCAATTATAGCTGATCTCATCTCTGACTTTCCCCTGTACCCACTGTTTTTCTCATTCTATTTATTCAATACAATGCTACAGCATGTTCTAAACCTCTTTAGGTAAAGTGAAGTAAATTTGCTAGTTTATCACTGTAGCACTTGCCTTAATTTAGAGACAATCATTTTTAAAAGGCATTTAAGGAATAAAATGAAACCTCATAATTAACCAAAAGTCATCATCTCAAATTTGCAGCATTATTATTTAAAATGCAAAATAACCTCAGATTTTATTTATACTTTCAGATATTATGGAAATTTTAATATCACTATAAACTATATACATTTTTCCTCTCAGATGGTAATTTGCTTAATTGGAAAGATTATACTTCAAGACGAAACAATAGGCCATGATCTGAGTTTTTGTGACTCAATGTAAGGTTTCTAAATTTAGCAAATCTATCCATGGGATATACTTACACTGAAAAGCTATTCACTGTTTATCTTCAAGTCAAATTTAACTGGATGTCCTATATTTTATCTGGCAACCTAGATCAACATCACAAAAGTAAATAAAATGCATGAAAAGCATTTATGTGATTCCCTTTTGGAATGAAGCAACAAAAAATCTTCCTTTAAGATAGCATTACTGTTCTTATTTTCTTATTTTTATTTTTTTATTGAGGTATAGTAGATTTACAACATCATGTAAATTTCAGGTATCAGGACAGTGATTCTGTTTTACTCATATATATGAGTTGCTCCCAGATTCTATTTCCTTATAGGTTGTTGCATAATATTGAATATAGTTCTTGACTGCAGACTTCCCCAGTGGCTCAGCAATAAAACAACCCACCTGCAATTCAGGAGACGTGGGTTCAGTCCCTGGATCAGGAAGATCCCCTAGAGAAGGGCATGGCAACCTGCTCCAGTCTTCTTGCCTGGAGAATCCCATGGACAGAAGAGCCAGGCAGGCAACAGTCCAGGGGGTTGCAGAGTCAGACACGATTTAGTGACTGAACACAAAGTGTGACTGTTTTTAAAACACTAGACAAAACTGACTGTTTCCAAGTGGAGCCCAGAAGCAGCAAGTAGTCAGCAGTGATTCTCAAACCTGGGCCACGGGTTGCAGCAGCAGCAGCGTCACCCACGGGTGCTGAGATCTGCATACTCAGGGTCCACCCAGATGGCTGAATCAGAATCTCAGGGGGGTGGGCCCAGCAATCGGTGTCTGCACACGGATTCTGATACGCAAGCTTGAGAACGGCTGACGAGGGGCCTCTTCTACTCGCATTCATGTCTCAAAGAGACAGGGAATACATGCACACGCAAGGACCTTGTTGTTGGCTTTGCTTTTACTTTTTATCACAGATGTGGAGCATTTGTGGCCTCTTTTTAAAGTTTATTTATTCCATGATTCCATTTTGTTTATTTATTGGCTGTGTTGGGTCTTCACTGCTGCCCAGGCTCTTCTCTAGCTACAGTGAGCAGAGGCTATTCTGTGTTTGCTGTATGTGGGTTTCTCATTGTACTGGCTTCTTTATTCATGGACCATGGGCTCTAGGGTGCTCGGTTCTCAGCAGTTGCAGCTCCCGGGCTCCAGAGCACAGGCTCAGTAGTTGTGGTGCATGGGCTTAGTTGCTCCACGGCGTGTGGGCTCTTCCAGGACCAGGGGTTGAACCCGTGTCCCCTGCATTGGCAGGTGGCTTCTTTACCACTGAGGCCCCAGGAGAAATCCCCATTTCTGTCCTCTCTTAATTAAACAATGAAGATGTGGGTATGAGGGTGGAAAGGAAAAAGGAGAGGGAAAAGTTTTGATCTGCTATTTGAAACAGCCCTTCCTCCAAGGGCTGGCCGAAGACCGTTTCCTCAGCACCAAGATTATTTATTGACTACCACCTGAAGCCATTTAATCAAATCAGCTCCTTTGTAAGGTCAGTTTTGCAGATAACAGGGCCACCTTATCTAAACAGTCCGTTATAATGGTTTCTAAGTAAAATCAAGGAAGGAACATTTTGAAGCTGCTAGAGGAAATGCTGCGGAGAAGGCAATGGCAAGCCACTCCAGTACTCTTGCCTAGAAAATCCCATGGATGGAGAAGCCTGGTAGGCTGCAGTCCGTGGGGTCGCTAAGGGTCGGACACAACTGAGCGACTTCAATTTTCACTTCCACACATTGGAGAAGGAAATGGCAACCCACTCCAGTGTTCTTGCCTGGAGAATCCCAGGGACGGGGGAGCCTGGTGGGCTTCCGTCTATGGGGTCACACAGAGTCGGACACGACTGAAGTGACTTAGCAGCAGCAGAGGAAATGCTGAGTATAATGCTTTGGCTTTTCACAGAGAAGTTTGGATCAGGGTATGAACAAAGAGACAGCGTAGCAAAGACCTTCTAAAACTCTGAAGGACCTGTGAACTATAGTGAGGGGCATCTTCATTTGGGGAGTTTGATTGGACATTACCTTAATTACATTGCAAGCAGATTCTTTACCATCTGAGCCACCAGGGAAGCCCAAGGATACTGGCGTGGGTAGCCTATCCCTTCTCCAAGGGATCTTCCCGGCCCAGGAGTCAAAGTGGGATGTCCGGAATTGTAGATGGATTCTTTACCAGCTGAGATACCAGGAAAGCCTAATTACATTAATAGGGAATTTTATATCCATGGGCTTAACATGAATATTTCATGCATCCTAATGATATTAAATTATAATGTTATCACTTGATAAAAAGTTTTCACCTGGCTGAGATCCCTGATTTTTTATATCTTCTTACTCTAAATTTTGGCATAGTCTAAGGTTTTTGATCAAATAAGCATATTTCTATTAGCTTCTTTAATAAAGAAATAAATGTAAATTCACTTTAGGCTGTTCACCTTGGTCATTTCTTTCTTTTTGAGTGCTTTTTTTCAGGTTCTAAAAGTAAAAAATAAGTACTGTTTTTGTACAATGTAATTGTCACCCTTTCCAATATAATACTGTATCTTCATTTGATGAGACCTGATTAAATATTTCATTAAATATTTATAAAGAGGCAAAATACATATGAAGACAAATAAACACAGATGTGTATAACTGTATTTCTAATAATATGTGTAAATGTATATATTACACAGATAGCATGTCTGTCAACATCTAGATGATGCTGTAGTTTTTACCCTGAGTCTATACAATGGCCATGAAGCACTGTTCAGTAAACACACTGGCTGCCAACCCAGAAACTCTCAAGAAAATGGATGAGAGGGGCCTCACATGATCCCGATGACAAACATTCAGAGAGATTATAACTGAAGGATGAGTAACTCACACACAATGAAACCCTTTTACGAAAACATAAGATGGCAAAACATTATCCACCACAATTTGAGTCAATAACCAATTTTCAGTACAAGCGCTTGAAGACTGATGGGCATGGCTTTCATCCTTGACAAGTGGGGAAGTACATAAATTTAAAAATGGTTAGTTCTCTCAGAATTTGTAAATTTCTCCAGGACAGAGTGCTAACCAAAATTCTGCAAGTCTCATCTGACCCAAGGGCTTTAAGAAGTGGACACACAATGAAAATTTGGTTAGTGAACAGAGACCGAAAATGCAATGCCAGGTGTTAATGTATTTGAATTCAGAGGTGTTTTAGTTAAACCTATGGTGAAATTTGAAAGGTTAAAAAAAAAATAGAGTAGTGGCTACTGTGCATAAATTTATCTTCGCTCCAGAAAAAAAGTCAAAAACTTTCCTTTGTGTACACACTGATTGATGCCAGCTTAAAATAAAATGGGCTTCTCAGATGGTAAAGAATCTGCCTGCCAATGTAAGAGACATGGGTTCAATTCCTGAAGTCAGGAAGATCCCCTGGAGGAGGAAATAGCAACCCACTCTAGTATTCTTGCCTGGGAAATCCCAAGGACAGAGGAACCTGGAGGGCTGCAGTTCATAGGGTTGCAAAAGAATCAGACACTGCATAGTGACTGAGCAACAACAAGCTTAAAATAATGCAGAAAGTAATAAACCATATCTATTTGAAAGTAAAATTCTCTAATTCCATCATTCCCTTAGGCAACAACAGTTATGACAAATAATTATCTTTGTGCTACTCAAGCATCAAGAGCCCCACATTGTTTTGAAATTTTATTTCTGCTCACCTTGATTAACTCTCTCGACTATGGATACATTACTCTCTTTTATAAAACAAAAGAGGAGAAGGTATTCTAGAAGGTTCAGAACATATTTGTTTCTTAAAACTCATTTCTTTGGGTCCCAAAGATTTCATGACAAATCACAAAGTCATTAATACTTTTTTATGGCCCAACAAGTCAAGACATGCTATTGTAGGTAACATCAAAGCAAGGAGCTTGCTTTATTTTATTATATAAATGCTCCAATATTTGCAAAAATTTATTAGACCTAAAGATGTTTCCACTGAAGAAATAAAACTACCATAAAACTAGACAAGGAGTCATAAAAAATGGAATCATGCAATATTAATCCTAATATTTGATTCATGTTTAAGATGGTCCTCAGTTGAAATGTTCAGATGGTGTAACTTCTATTTCTTGCTAAATTAAACTGAGAAGAACCAGAGCATTTCTTTGATGATATAGGGTTTCTATGGGCTTTCTTGTCTCCCTGTTTGTGTAACCAGTGTTCATAGACTACCAAGAAAGTTTGATTAAAAATTCTCACATGATGAAGTTATTCTATTTACATAGGTAAGTACACTTGGCTGGTGAGCCACTTTATTTTTAAGAGAGAATAGTTTAAATATGAAAGACCAAGCAAAAAAATTGAATATCGAGTTATAAAATATAGCATGAAGTGCCCTGAAATTAAGATGTAAATCATTGCATCACAGGCTTTCAAAGAAATGAGAAGGATAAATGTTCAAAGGGACCAAACTCCACTCTTGCATTTTTTTATAGGTAGATTTTTAAAAATATTTATTTATTTGGCTGCATAGGGACTTGGTTGTGGCATGTGGGATCTTAGCCCCCCAACCAGGGATCCAACCTGTGCCCCCGGCCTTGCGAGGTGGATTCTTAGCCACTGGACCACCAAGGAAGTCCCTCCCCTGGTCTTAAAGTTCATTCCCCAGAGCACTGACCGAAAGACGCATATACAGGAGGAAGGACAACGTCTGGGAAGAAAGGGAAATCGAGGCACACGAGACAGTGGGCTGAGCAGCCCAGACCCAGTCCCCCTGCTGAGCCAGACGCACTTGCCTGAGAACACTGCTGCTGTGCGATTCACTAAACCTGCTTTCAGGCAGTCACCTGCGCAGGCAGATGTCCCAGGCTTGGCAAGAACTGAAAAGACAGAAAATGCTCTTGGCCCTTGCCACCTGTCCAGGCTCCTAAACAAATACCTAGCACACGGGCCGTGAGCGCCAGAAGAGATGCACTCAGGGCCCAGGGAATTCAGGTGACGAGGACAGAGTGTCTGCTGGGGGCAAGAAAGTGAGGCTGAGCATGAAGAAGTCGGCAAGTGAGGATTTCAGGAGGAGAAGCTGGACTGAGTTAAGATAGGATGGGTTGAACGCTGACAGCAAGAGGGCGTGGGGAGGAAAGGGAGGAGGAAACGCCAGCAACGTCGTTTGAGGGCTTGGCGTGGGTGAGGCTAAAACCACCCAGAAGAGCTGGGATTTGCTTCATTCGACAGTCACCGAGAAGGGCTAGAAAAAGTCTTGTTGGGGTGGCGACATGGCAAAAGCAAGACTGTCAACCAAGGCGGGAGCTGGAGGAAGAACCAGGATTTGGGGGCCTGTGGTGGGTATCGTGGAAAAAATTTCTGATGCCTGATTCATCCATAAATTACAATCTCCAATGTTCCCGTTTTCACTTCCTGCTCTAGGGAGCTTACAAAATGACAATTTTGGTATGTGGTTAATAGTCAGCTGTCACTGATCTGTAAGAAGTTAGATGTCTTGAGACTTTCCTGGTGGTCCTGTGGTAAGGACTCTGCGTTTCCAATGCAGGGGGCCATGTGTTCGATCCCTGGGGGAACTAAGATCTCATATGCCTCTTTGTACAGGCAAAAAAAAAAACAAAACTAAATAAAATAACAATAATAAAATAGTTTAAAAGGAAAGAAATGCTAAAATGAGTTAGATGTCTTTAGAGATAATATGTGGAATCTTAACTAGCTTTCTTCACATAAGAAAGCTGACAGTCAGGTGACTAAGCAAACCTGATTCCATCTTGAGTCTTCCATTTCCAACTTTACGCTGCTTCTCTACTTATTTCCTCAGGCCCTTGTTCTCTCTTGGTCTTTGAGGGCCATATTTTAAAGTTCTTCTTAGACTTTTCCTCACAGCTGTGCAGCAGAGACTCAAACGCCACGTCACTCACTGGAAAAGAATCTGATGCTGGGCGGGATTGGGGGTGGGAGGAGACGGGGACGACAGAGAATGAGATAGCTGGATGGCATCGCCGACTCGATGGACATGAGTTTGAGTGAACTCCAGGAGTTGGTGATGGACAGGGAGGCCTGGCGTGCTGTGATTCATGGGGTCGCAAAGAGTCGGACACAACTGAGCGACTGAACTGAACTGAATTGATCTCCTTTAGGATGGACTGGTTGGATCTCTTTGCAGTCCAAGGGGCTCTCAAGAGTCTTCTCCAGCACCACAGTTCAAAAGCATCCATTCTTCGGCGATCAGCTTTCTTCACAGTCCAACTCTCACATCCATACATGACCATGGGAAAAACCATAGCCTGGACTAGACGGACCTTGGTTGGCAAAATAATGTCTCTGCTTTTTAATATGCTATCTAGGTTGGTCATAACTTTCCTTCCAAGGAGTAAGCATCTTTTAATTTCCTGGCTGTAATCAGCATCTGCAGTGATTTTGGAGCCCAAAATAATAAAGTCTGACACTGTTTCCTGAATATCCATTGGAAGGACTGATGCTGAAGCTGAAACTTCAGCACTTTGGCCACCTGATGGGAAGAGCTGACTCATTGGAAAAGACCCTGATGTTAGGAAAGATTAAGGGCAGGAGGAGAAGGGGGCGACAGAGGGTGAGATAGTTAGATAGCATCACTGACTCGATGGACATGGGTTTAGGCAAACTCTGGGAGGTAGTGAAGGACAGGGAAGCCTGGCGTGCTGCTGTCCATGGAGTTGCAAAGAGTCAGATTCAACTTAGCGACTGAACAACAAAAACAAATATAAAATAGAGCCAAGATAACATCACCCACTTCTACACAAATGGCTTTCCCTATTGTCCCCTTACAAATGAATACAAATCCCCAACAACGGCAGTCCACGTCTCTTTACAAAGGAGGTCTAAGGCATCTTTCCAGCCAATGCTCTAACCATACAACACAGCCCACCATTCATAATTTTGCCCCAAACACAAATTCCAAGGCCTTTAAAGGTTTTCTGGCTGTCTACCGAGTTCTTACTCATCCTTCAGTTCTTTGTGAAGGCGAAGTTCACTGGCATTGCTTTGTGTCTTGGGCTGGCATTCAAGATCAAAGCTGAAGAAGCACATCGGAAGGGGGATTAGGGGAGACTCTTGCGATTGACCTTGCTGCGGGGTCTTTGTAAGCAGTGTGCCTACCATGAAACAGACAGGCGACTAGGGACCAGTGTGTCTATGTGTGTGTACGTGTGTGTGCACGTGAATGGAAGGAATTTATAAAAGAATGTCTCAGGCAGCAATGAAATAAAGTGGAGAAGATAAAAGAGGAAAAAATTGAAATTGATGCTTATAAGGTCAGTCTATAGAGAGAGTGCTTAAAATCTGATGTGGATACATGATGGAATTGATAAAAATAAATCTCATAAGTAGGAACGATAGAATGTAAGTGGAACTCAGCCTTTTCTGAAAATTGAATGTGAGAACCTATTAACGTAATCCACAAATATATTGAATGCCTACACATTCTAGACACATCTAGAAATGAAAACAGCAACAGATACAAGTGTAGCCACAGACACGGGTTGTCAGGAGGGCTAGGACATGCCCCCACCCTGAAGTCCCCTCCCCTCTGCTCGCCCCAGCACACCCTCAGCTCACACGCATAGGGACACACGCACAGAAGTCCTTGTCCATAAGGACTGCAAGGGAACGCCAGCACGGAACACTCATGATGACTTTGTAAAAGGCAAATGAAGCAAGACGGCACATTTTCTTTCTCTGATAGCCTGGCAGGCACATCAGCAAAAGGAAAACAATTGTCATGGACAGCCAGCACCGATAAGGCTTTGGCGTCTGACCTCTGCAGCGCTTATCATGATCGAGTTTGCTGGTTGACGAGAGTCTGTGCCATGGTCTCTATGTACTGACATAACGTAGTTAAGCCTTTTCCTGAAGGGTCCTGTTCTAAAGATAGTCAGTGTGAACTTGGATTGTACCATAAAAATGACTGTAGGACCTGGGTTATTAGACTGACATATTAATGATCTACGTGGAGGAGCAGAGATTGAGATCATCAAATGTTGAGACATATTTAGAAGCTAGATTCTGCAAGATTCTGTTGGCTCCTGCAAGGATTACTTCTTATGATGTATTACATGCTACATTAGGCAGAATTCCTAATACCTTATAAAACACAGAAATGAAATGAAGAAAGGAGGAATTACCATATAAATTAGAAATGTGATTTTATATTTTATGTATTTCTATATGTTTTATATGCTTTGCCAACAAAGCTCCATATAGTGAACGCTATGGTTTTTCCAGTAATGACATATGGATGTAAGAGTTGAACCATAAAGAAGGCTGAGTGCTGAAGAATTGATGCTTACGAACTGTGGTGCCAGAGAAGACTTTTGTGAGTCCCTTGGACTGCCAGGATATCAAACAAGTCCATTCCAAAGGAAATCAATCCTGAATCTTCACTGGAAAGCTGAAGCTCCAATACTTTGGCCACATGATGCAAAGAGCCAACTCACTGGAAAAGACCCTGATGATGGGAAAGATTGAAGGCAGGAGGAAAAGGGGATGACAGAGGATGAGATGGCTGGATGGCATCACTGACTCAATGGACCTGAGTCTCAGCAAGCTCCGGGAGATGGTGAAGAACAGGGAACAGCGGCGTGCTGCAGTCCATGGGGGCGCAAAGAGTTGGACACGACTGAGCAACTGAACAACAACGATATAATTTTACTCATATCATTTTACATATAATTTATGTAATATATTTTTATATATTTTATATATATAAAGCAATATGAGTAAATTTGAGACTGAATGACAAAAGAAAGTCAGAAGTGCATGTCATTGAAATGTAAATGCAAAATCAATTAAACATCAAGGAAATCCCATAAGTAGCAGAAGAATCCAGTAACAGTTATGATTGACCTCAAGCTACATGAGTCATCATTGAAGTTAGTATTAAAATAAATATTCAGAGGTGACACTTTCTAGATGGCATTGTGAAGAGCTCAGTGAACAATTTTCCTATAGAATAACCATAAATGGGGGAAATTACTAAACATACAGAAATATATATATAACCAAAATTCTGGGAAGTGTCCTAAGGACCTATAGCAAAAAAAAAAAGAAACATTTATTCAAGAATATCCACTAAGTCTCATTGGAAAAGACCCTGATGCCAGGAAACACTGAGGGCCAAAGGAGAAGAGGGCAACAGAGGATAAGATGGTTATGTGGCATCGCCGACTCAATGGACATGAATTTGAGCAAACTCCGGGAGACAGGGAAGGACAGGGGAGCCTGAGGTCCTGCAGTCCATGGGGTTCCAAAGAGTCGGACATGAGTGAGGGAACCACAACCAACTAAGTGTCAGTAAGAGACCAGGAGTCTGTGGCATCTGAGCCATGATCCATTTCACTTTCCCCACTCCCCACGGCGTTCAGTTCTCCACAACAGAGGTGCCACTGCAGGTGTGTGCAAACCCGCGTGAAGACATTCCTCCCCCGCAGCCCCAGGCTAGGGCTGTGGAGCCTTCCTGGAGCGGCAGGCTGCAGAGGGGTCCAAAGGACCAATAAGCAGATGAAAAGATGCTGAGCATCATTACCCATTATGGAAATGTAAATCGAAACCACAGTGAGACCCCACTTCACACGCACACACAGGCAGACACACGCACATGCACAAGCTAGAATGACTAGAATCAAAAAGGCAGTGACAAGGCTGTGGAGCAAATTGGTGACGCTATTCCGAAAACACTCTGGTGGTTCATCCAAATGTTAAACACAGAGTTCTACATTATCAAGCATGTCCACTCCTAGGTATTCAGACAAGAGAAATGAACGTGTATGTCCACCCCAAATGCGTACATAGGTTCAGGACAGCATGATTCATAATGGTCAAAAAGTGGAAGCAGTGTCTATCAGTTGACGGAAGGATAGGTAAATGTGGTAAAGGCATTACTAGGCAATTACAAGGAACAGAGCGTGAGAGTTGTTACTCTATGGATGGACCTTGAAAACAGTACGCTAAATGAGAGGAGCTGGTCACCACAGATCACATGTTGTGTGATTCACTTAAGTGAAATATCCAGAACTGGAAAACTTCCATAAAGCCTAAAAACAGCATGAAAGTGGCACACGTTCATGGGAGTCAACATAAAATACCCCATGAAATGCGTTCAGTTCAGTTCAGTTCAGTTGCTCAGTCATGTCCTACTCTTTGCGACCCCATGAATCACAGCACGCCAGGCCTCCCTGTCCATCACCAAATCCCGGAGTTCACTCAAACTCATGTCCATCGAGTCGGTGATGCCATCCAGCCATCTCATTCTCTGTCGTCCCCTTCTCCTCCCGCCCCCAATCCCTCCCAGCATCAGTCTTTTCCAGTGAGTCAACTCGTCGCATGAGGTGGCCAAAGTATTGCAGTTTCAGCTTCAGCATCAGTCCTTCCAATGAACACCCAGGACTGATCTCCTTTAGAATGGACTGGTTGGATCTCCTTGCAGTACAAGGGACTCTCAAGTCTTCTCCAGCACCACTGAGTGGCTAAGAGAACCATCCTTGTAATCAGAGAGACCAAGTTGCCTCACTTTTGTTGCAATTTGCTGAGAGACCACATGTAAGTGTGCCTGTGTGTTTGCTTCATCTATAAATCAGGAATCCTGACCATGACATCTCAGGATGGCCATAAGCATTATAGATCATAGGGGTTCCCAAATGGAGAGCGAGGACAAAACACATTTAATAAATCACAGCTGTTAGGGGCATTACTTTTCAAAGTAGTCAGTGGTTATTTCCTACATTCTGTCCTTTTAAACCTCTCTTCTAGTTTTTATTTAGAAAACAGCAACATTTTCCCAAACTGAACCAGCTAAGCCTTCTAATGACCCTAACTTGGGGAAAAGCCAGATGCCCTAAACCTCCCTATGCTATCCAGGCTCCAGGCATGGCCAGTACCCACGACTGCCCCCACATTCTCCCTGACCCCTGATAAGACTCCAGCGATTTCCTCAGTCTCTTAGTTCTTGCTCCTCTACCATCCCAGCAGCTTATCTTCCTGGAGACACCATAAAGTAATACCTCTGCAGAACTGGTTCGTTATGTCCAGGTCAACATCAGCGTTAGTTGTATCAGAAGGAATTCTACTTTTGTACATTCAATGTCTCCATCAGCAAAGCGCTGCCTCCTTGAGAACAAGAAGGGCGTTTCCTGACGCCATGAAACTTCTTCTAGTACAGATCTTTGCAGGGGAAGGCTTGTCGTTGTCCAGATGTCTGGTTTGGGGGACAAGGCAAGGTCCCCAACATTGCTGGGGGACTTTGGGCAGGCTTTCACTGCTGCGAGGCTCCTGGTAAAACAGGAGGATCTCCTGGGATCCACTCTAGACTAGGCAAGGTCACGTTCTATTGATGTCATATATCTGCACAATTTTTGCCTTTATTTTACATGATTATTACCCTTTAAAAATGTCCTATTTTTTTGTTATTGTTGTTTTACCCTTTACTTTATCCCAAGAGGATGTTAACGTACAAAAATCTATATAACACAGGTAATTAAGATGGGTAATAAAAGGACTTCTCTGGTGATCCAGGGGCTAAGACTTTGTGCTCCCTACATTTCTCCATAGTAACTGTATCAATTTGCATTCCCACCAACAGTGCAAGAGGGTTCCCTTTTCTCCACATCCTCTCTAGCATTTAGTGTTTGTAGATTTTTTGATGATGGCCATTCTGACAGGTGTGACGGGATGCCTCATTGTAGTTTTAATTTGCATTTCTCTAATAATGAGCAGTGTTGAGCATCTTCTCATGTGTGTGTTGGCCACTTGAAAATAAACTCAAAAAAAAAAAAAAAAGAAAAGTGTCTGTGCTCTCAGGGCAGGGGTACTTGTTTGATTCCTGGTTGGGGAACTAAGATCTTGTTGCATACAGCTCTGGGTGGACAAAAACCAAAGCGATAGGCAATCAAAATAATCTAAAGGTGATGTGAAAGGTTGGAGCGTAAAAAGGGATCAAGAGAGGGCTTTTAGGTTGCAGAGGGAGGCCCCAGCTCCCTCTACACCTTGCTGAAGCGAGATTGCAAACCTAGACTGAAATGTTCCTGCCCGCAGAAGGCTTCCCAGGTGGCGCTAGCGGTAAAGAACCTGCCTGCCAAAGCAGGAAACATAAGATGGGGGGGTGGGGGGTTGATGCCTGGGTCAGGGAGACCCCCTGGAGGAGGAAATGACAACCCACTCCAGCATTCTTGCCTGGAGAATCCCATGGAGAGAGGAACCTGGAGGGCTGTGGTCCATGGGGTCACAAAGAGTCAGATACCACTGAAGCAACTTCGCACAGGCACTCAGAAAGCTGGAAGGAAATGGCCAGATGCAGGAGATACCGTGCTCCTAAGCTATAAGCAAAGCAGTTGCAACAAAAATCCCATAACTCTTCCTAATGCTAAAAACAGAAGACATTTCTCCTGTGGATTTTATATGATGGACATAATTCTAGGAGCAACGATAAATTTCAGGACGCACCATTTCAAAACTGATCCTCATAACTTATTTGAGAAATATCCCAGCGAGTTACAATAAAGGTGATGGTCTGAAAGAGGAAACAGCATTCATATTTATCGTCTTCTCCTTCTCTGGAATATAAAGTCCTTCATCTCTTCAACAATGCATGTTACCCTCTGTGATATATGAATGGAAGGCATCTAATGTGCAGAGATAAACGCCATCGACTTAAATTTTCACATGCTACGTCCTCGTGCTGTCCTTTCCATTACATCAAAAAAGTGATTTTCAAAGCTCTTAATCTTAATTTGGGTTCCCCTTCAAGTCATTTTTGAAAATACAATTTTGAAAATATCTTCTATCGAAAGAAAGATGGCATTGATTATTTTTTTTGTTCCTTTAACATACAAAGATATTTATAATAGATCCCACCAAGTTGACCTCAAGCTTGCCTTTCTGAATTCACGGCAGTACAGTCATAAAGGAATTCAGGGAGCAGATTCTAAATTAATTGGCAGTTTGAACTTTGAATGATCATGGCTTTGTGCCTGTTTGGGAAACATGATTGCTGGATTTAGAGATGGATAACGACAAACTGCCCTGCTCTGACAAACCATTCTTCTGAGAAAATTGAACTGCTCTTTTCCAATGGGGTAATGATACCTAATCCATCGAGATGTAAAAACTCTATAAAAAGGTCTCTTTATGGAGCAATCTGGTCAGCCGGTTAAAGACAGGGAGCAGTGTTCTTAATGCAAGGTAAACGGTTGCCCTGCGGCATTTTATCCATCATACTAATCTGAAAAAGCGTCCACTCTGGGACTGAACTTACAAAGACTGTCAAGGCAGACTGCTTGGCTCAGTCAGCAAGTACCTGGAGCTTAGTATGCAGAATGTTTAAAATATTTGGGAGAAAGCTTGGCCCTGCACATTAGTCTAGGCGGACTCGGTGAACCCGACGTGAGATAATCCAAAACAATTCAGGTTCAACAAAGGTTGGGAAAATATTGTAGTAGACGTAAAGCTTTGATGGAGAGCTTCTTTGATCTAAAGATTATAAAATACACAGTTTCTAATCTGACAAATTTTGAGCTGCAGAGCCCAGTATCTAAACATTCCTTTTTTGTCATAACAGTTTAATCCCTTAAGAATGTGATTTAAACCACTGGGGAGCAAAGGTTACCATGAGATTTGTACGAAAGGGGGAAAAATGCCTCAGACACCTTGATAGAAGTATGTGAGGGTCATTAAATTATACAACAAAATGCTGCTTGCAATGGGCCCTGCAGGTTACCTTCAGTTCAAGGCATGCCAAGTGCCCATTTCTTTTCTTGCAATTAGGTGAAAAAAAGAAAAGAAAAAGAGACAAAGTACCTCTCTCTGTCTCTGCTTTTCCCTTTCATTTCTCTTTTCCTCTGGTTCAAGATTTAAATTCCTTTAATATCACAAAACTAGTATCTGTAGGTGCTCTAGTAGCTACAACTAAACTCTTAATACAAGTTCTGACAACTGTAATTACATGCTTCCCATACTAGCAGCTTTTAACAAAAATACGTAGGTAGTATCTTAACAATAATACTTAAACACTGAATGGCCATCAATATGTTGCTGCTTTGTTGTTAATTTCAATTTTCTTTCAAAGTTAAACACTGAATGGCCATCAATATGTTGTTGTTTTCATTTGCTAAGTTGTATCCGACTCTTTTGCGATCCCATGGGCTCTAGCCAGCCAGGCTCCTCTGTCCATGGGCTTCTCCAGGCAAGAATACTGGCCTGGGTGGCCATTTCCTTCTACAGGGGACCTTCCCAACCCAGGGATTGAACCCATGTCTCCTGTCTTGGGAGGCAAGTTCTTTACCACTGAGCCACCAGGCCATCAATATAGACAAAATACTTTTTTTTTTTTCACATTGGGACCAAATGTACCTCCTTGTTCCTGCAAATGGAAGGAAATTCGATGCCAGTGAAGACATGAAGACAAAAGGCTATTAACCACAGTTATCTTAACTTTCTCAAATTACTCAGGTAGAGTTGTGGTCCAAGGACGCTAAATATCTGACTGTCTAGTCACTGATGATGCTGTGTTCAGTTGGTCCATCTCAAGCCTGGCATGCTGCAGTCCATGGATTCACAAAGTCAGACACTGAGGGACTGAGCAACAAGCGTATGTGTGACTGCCCCTCTCTGAGATCCAAACTGATATAGATTATCAGCGATGTTGTATAAGTGGTGTTTGGTGTTTAAAGATGAAGGTGGATATTACACCCCTGTTCTACCTACCTACCCCTTTTTGCTGTGGGGCGGGGGTGGGGGTGGGCTTCAACAGAGAGACTGAGAGCTTCATGCAGGAAATGTCATTTCCCCACCCTCACACTCCCAGATGGTTTAGGAAGCCTAGGAAACATGCATTCCGTTTTCTCAGAAATGTCAAGTTAGGAGGAATCTTGCAACAGTATTGGCTCCTACTAGCCAGATTTATGTACGTATCTATCTGCTTCAGGAAACTGGTATGCTTTTCCTAAATATTTTATAAGCAAATTAACCCATTAACTGAGCTTGTCAGAGGATTAGCTCAACATCTAGTTTTCAGGACTGGGTACCAGAAGACAGAGGTGTGGCAGGGTTGCAAACACCCTGGACATGACTCAGGAAGACGTGGGTGTCCCTGGAGTTCCAAGCCCTTCGCTGGGTCGATCCAGAGAGGTGAATGGAGATCGAAGAAGAGCTCTGCACTAAATTCCCTCCCCTAGGCCAGTGAGAAGCCAGCGTTGACTTGGGCAGGGAGCATCTGAGAGCATCCTCACACAAACTGGGAAAGAGCCTGCACCTCCCAGGGGTCCAGTCAGGCCACAGGGTCACCCAGGCGGACTCCGAGCAGCACTGACCTCCAGGGCTGTGTGCTCATTCACTTAGCATCTCCTGCATGTCTTTGGAGCTCTTACAGAAAATGGGATATTCCCAGCATCCTAATAAAGGTTCTCATCCTGATGGGCTGAGCCACTTTTAACCAAGAACCTGGTCCTCTCTATGGGCCACATGTGTTTGCAATTCTGGTTAAAATCCTGTAAGAGTGACAAGTGCTGTTCACTTTTTGTATTCCCTGTGGGAGGGAACACAAAATTAGCATGCCACTCTTTGAATGCAATCTGGTGTTTATATAAGAAAATTAGAAATCACATTTAATGGAGCTTTTCCATCAAACCTTGGTTGGTGTTCTCTTATCAGAACCAAATGGGCTCCTGTGAGCAAACGGTTTTCTATCCTTATCCCGTTAATGAGGTCATCTTCCCAGTTCTTTCTACTTAAAAATAATTTTGAAAGAAAAGATTTGTTCACAAAGATCAGTATTATCTCTTCTCTAAATGTGTGGTAGAATTCTCCTGTGAAGCCATCTGGTCCTGGATTTTTGTTTGTTGGGAGTTTTTTAACCACAGATTCAATTTCACTACTGGTAACTGGCCTGTTCATATTTTCTATTTCTTTCTGGTCCAGTCTTAGGAGCTGACGCCTTTCTAAGAATTTATCCATTTCTCCTAGATTGTCCATTTTATTGGCATGAGCTGTTTGTAGTGATCTCTTACACTCCTTCGTATTTCTGTGGTGTCGGTTGTAACTTCTCCTTTTTCATGACTCATTTTTTTGATCTGAGCCATTCCCCCCTCCACCTTTTTGTTGTTGTTGTTCAAATGCGTGAGACTAACAGTTTATTATGTCAGAGAACTTGGCTGAAATATTCAGCCATCAGGCGATCAGCCGTTATTTTTAAGGACTCGTGGAGGACACTGTGAGACAGCAGAGGACTTGCAAAGGGCAAATGCAGTGTCCAGATTTAAAAACGGGTGAACGATGGCCCTGGAACCTACAGGCGTCAGCCTATTTTCCTTACCTGGAAAAACCCGAACAAAGCATCCAAAATCAATTTGTGAGCACAGAGGAGAGAGAGTAGTGCTAGATAATAATTCACAGACCATCTGAAGCAAAACGCTGTCAAAGTTTTATAATTTCTTCCTACGCTCGTGAGAGCCTGGTGAATCAGGAGGGCAGCAATGGCATCGTATTTCTTCACTAATAATGTTTATTGGCCCTCGCAACAGTCTCATATCATCTGAGTATATGTGAACTAGAGCTGGAGGTCAAATTCAGTAACAGGGCAACACACGTAATGGCAGCATTCCACTGAAATAGTCATTAATGAATAATTACATCCCAATTTGATAGCTTACTAAAGTGAGATTCTGTGAGAAGTCCCTGGGGATCTAGGACTGTGTGGTAGTTTCACTTTCACCACATAAAAAGACTGTACTTTTGTGAAATGAACCAACGGTAATCTAAGAGGCACAGTTATCACATTTAGCAATAGTATTAGAAGTCAAAATAACACTGAAATAATACAGAGAGGGTAGTTTAGCAAAGGAAGGGAAGTTACAAGGATATTTCTCTTCTGGAACAGCAAGAAAGGAAATCTATAGAGAAAGGACCATGAGGGAAAGAGAAAGTGAAAGTCGCTCAGTCTGCTCTGACTCTTTGCGACCCCAAGAACTATACAGTCCATGGAATTCTCCAGGCCAGAATACTGGAGTGGGGCACCTTTCCCTTCTCCAGGGGATCTTCCCAACCCAGGGATGGAACCCAGGTTTCCTTCTTTGCAGGTGGATTCTTTACCAGCTGGTCCACAAGAAAATGTGAAAAAGAAAAAAATCTAGGATGTGAATTGAAATACATGTAGGTAATTATTCAATAATAAAAATTGATTATAGAAATAGATTTTGGAGAAAGGGGCATTTTAAAATGATCAAATTCATAAATTTACATTTAAAAATAATTGTTCAATAAAAGAGGTGTCCAACAAAGTTATGTAGGATTGAGTCTGAGAGTGCCTGATTCATCAGAAATTCAGCATCCAACTGTGAGACCTTTAGGGGTGGAAAGGAGGACTCACTCATCTTGAAGACAATGCTGGGGATGGCAGGTTCTTTTCCCATTAGGAACTGGGTGGAAATGACTGGGCTGGAATCAAGGCCTCCTTGCTTACAGCGAACATATGAGCTGTACTTCTGCAAAGATATTGGTTCCAAACTGCTACGTGTCCCGGGCTGGTCAGGTGCTGAATTTGAGAGGAACTATTTTGACAAAGTGATTTAATGTCCATTGAATCCAAGAATTAAAGAAGTTGAGGCTTTCTTACATTAAGCATAAGCTGGAATCAAGATTGCCGGGAGAAATATTAATAACCTCAGATATGAAGATGGCACCACCCTTATGGCAGAAAGTGAAGAGGAACTAAAGAGCCTCTTGATGAAAGTGAATGAGGAGAATGAAAAGGTTGGCTTAAAGCTCAGCATTCAGAAAACTAAGATCCTGGCATTTGGTCCCACCACTTCATGGCAAATAGATGGGGAAACAATGGAAACAGTGAGAGACTTTATTTTTGGGGGCTCCAAAATCACTGCAGATGGTGATTGCAGCCATGAAATTAAAAGACATTTGCACCTTGGAAGAAAAGTTATGACCAACCTAGAAAGCATATTAAAAAGTAGAGACATTATTTTGCCAACAAAGGTCCGTCTAGTCAAAGCTATGGTTTTTCCAGTAGTCATGCATGGATGTGAGATTTGGACTGTGAAGAAAGCTGATTGCTGAAGAATTGATGCTTTTGAACTGTGGTGCTGGAGAAGACTCTTGAGAGTCCCTTGGACTGCAAGGAGATCCAACCAGTCCATTCTAAAAGAGATCAGTCCTGGGTGTTCATTAGAAGGAATGATGTTGAAGCTGAAACTGCAATACTTTGGCCACCTGATGCTAAGAACTGACTCATTTGAGAAGACCCTGATGCTGGGAAAGATTGAGGGCAGGAGGAGAAGGGGAGGACAGAAGATGAGATGGTTGGTTGGCATCACTGACTCGATGGACATGAGTTTGGGTGAACTCCAGGAGTTGGTGATGGACATGGAGGCCTGGTGCACTGTGGTCCATGGGGTCAGAAAGAGTCAGACAAGACTGAGCGACTGAACTGAACTGATATTGTTGGTGGTGGGAATGTAAACTGGTGCAGCACAGTATGGAGGTATCTCGAAATTAAAAATAGAATTGCCATATGATCTCGCAGTCCCATTTTTGGGTGTATATCCAGACAAAACTGTAATCCAAAAAGATACATAGACCCCATGTTTGTTGCAGCGGTATTCATAATAGCCAAGACACGAAAGCAACCTAAATGTCCACCGACGGATGGATGAAGAAGATGCGGTGTATATACGAAAAGTGAAAGTTAATCGCTCGGTCATTGTCTGACTCTTCGGAGCCCAAGGACTGTACCTGCCAGGCTCCTCTGTCCGCGGAATTCTCCAGGCAGGAATACTGGAGTGGGTTGCCATTTCCTTCTCCAGGGCAACTTCCCTACCCAGGGATCGAAACTGGGTCTCCTGCATTTAAATACATATATATATATATATATATATATATATATATAAAATGGAGCAGGACTCAGTCATAAAAAATAACAAAATAATGCCTTTTACAGCAACATGGATAGAGATTATCATACTATGTGAAGTCAGGCAGAGAAAAACAAATATCACATGATATCACTTCTTTGTGGAATTTAAAATACGACACAAATGAACTTGTTTACAAAACAGAAACAGACTCACAGACATAGAGGATGGACTTGTGGTTGCCAAGGGAAAGAGAGGCTGGGGAGGGCTGGATTGGGAGTTTGGGGTTAGCAGATGCCAACTGTTACATACAGAGTGGATAGACAGTAAGGCCCTACTGCACAGCACAGGGAACTGTATTCAGTGTCCTGGGGTAAGCCGTAATGGAAAAGACTATGAAAAGGAATATACATGTGTGTGTATATAGATTCATATGTATTATACATATAGTATATATGTACTTGAATCACTTTTCTGTACAGCAGGAACTAACACAACATTTTAAATCAACTGTACTCCAATAAAACAAATTTTAAAAAATTGAGGCTTGTGTTTCGTATACCTTTTCTTTTCTAGTCATTTCTCAGCACTTCACTTCTTTTGTATTTTATAAGCACACGGTTTTTCAGTGAGTTGGAAATTTTAAAATCTGGCTTCTCACCACAGGTAGTTTGAGAAAAAATGAAACAGAGCACATAGAAAAAGGGAAAATTAAATTATTTCATTATCTTAATACCAGATTGGTTAATTTAAGACCATTTCCAGAAAACAGATTGCAATATTTGGAAAAATGTCAAAGAGATTTAGAGTTATGAATATGGTTCACATATTCACACAAGTAATAAGACCAGTCAGTGAATTATAAATCAATGGTCGTAAAAATGGTCTCTTCAGCTATCTTTCTCCTTTGTGATATAATCTTTCTAATTCTTCGTGGTCATTTTAAAGTGACTTCTCTTTCAGAACACTTAAAGCAAGCATATTTATTTAGTGTCAATGATCATGCTAATAATGCCTTTCCAAATCTCCTTCTGAAGAGATCATTAAGCTAGGGAGCAATTCTGGTTCTGACATTGTTTACCTCTAAGGTCAGTGCAGAATCAGTTGCTAGGTGTGATCCGTGATCAAAAGCCCTAAGTCCACACAGACTGTCTCTTCACTTCCCCTTATCTGCGTCCCCATCACTCCGCTGCAGGGCACAGTTAGAAGAGGCTGACGGAAGACTTGGAGCGATCCTTCACACTTATTTCTCTAGGTTTAGGTCTGATTAGTATCCTCTCTTATCTATCAAAGGGGACTTCTCATCAAAATCCACATCCTCTCTACAGCACTTTACAATAATACATAATGGATGGTTTTCCACATGCTAAAAACAATGAAAAGAACTATGAAGGAGAAGGGAAAAAAAGAACTCCAGAGGTCAATAGCCTGATGGGTAGAAGCCCATCTCATCTTACAGTCTGTCCTTTAACATCCTCAGGGAATGACAAGCGGACGGATTAACAAATAGTGACTTAATATGATGGGGCTTCCCTGGTGGCTCAGACGGTAAAGAATCCACCTGCAATTCAGGAGGCCTGGGTGTGATCCCTGGGTTGGGAAGATCCCCTGGAGAAGGAAATGGCAACCCACTCCAGTATTCTTGCCTGGAGAATACCATGGACAGAGGAGCCTGGTGGGCTACAGTCCATGGGGTTGCAAAGAGTCGGACACATGAAAACGTTGACATGAAGATAAAGTTCCTGATGCTAGTTGAAGTATACATGCACCTACCGACCTCAGCGAACCACATGGGTGACTAAACATTTGTCAGCCCCATTTACAGCACCGTTTTTAGACGCCTTTCTCCTCTGATAGGATCACTCTAGAAGGGTTTCTCAGTGGCTGCCCACAGAGCAGCCGTGTAGGTCTCAGGAGGCAAAGAACAAACCCTCTCGTAGGCGAGAAGCCAGGTTGTTGGTGTTGTTCTGTCGCTCAGTCATGTCCGATTCTTTGCGACCCCACGGACTGCAGCATGCCAGGCTTCACCATCTCCTGGAGTTTTCTCAAACCTAGGTCCATTGATTCAATGATGCAAGAAACCAGGACCTCACTTCATAAAGACTTGACTCCAGCCCAGGTCTTTCTGAGGGGGTTATTCAGCTCGTCTTTAAAGGCTCGTGACCGGAAGACTCACCCAACTCTTCCGCCCAGCATTCAGGGACCCTGGGGTTCTACAACCATAATATCCACCCAGAAGCCTGGAATCTGCTCTCCCTCCAGCCTCCTCAATACTGGACTCTCACGCCATCACCGGCCCTGCTGGCGGGGCCCAGACCAGTCAACAAGGCTTCCGTGTGCTCCTGCGACTGTCCCCCAAGACAAAGTGCATTTGATTTGTTTTAACTGTAAAATGTTGTTCACATAATCCTTATGTGTGCTCAGTTACATCCGACTCTTTGCGATCCTATGGACTGTAGCCCACCAGGCTCCTCTGTCCATGGGACTTCCCGGGCAGGAATACTGGAGTGAGTTGCCATTTCCTTCTCCAGGGAATCCTCCTGCCCCAGGGATCAAACCCACATCTCCTGCATCTCCTGTATTGGCAGGTGGGTTCTTCACCACTACATCACATGGGAACCCACTCTTAGGCAGCATTATTTTTCCCCTACAAAAAATTTCTAGTATTGGGCCATGTTCTATTCCAATTCATCACCAAGCCTAAAATAACAGTTCATTTATGAGAGGAAGATTTCAAGGATGACTTCATGTGCAGCAGAGACACCCACACAACTGACCTGGAATCGTCTCCAAAGCTGTTACAATAGCTGTCTTTGAACTTCACCAAAAACCTCAAGATTTCCTGTCAAAAAAAAAAAATCACAGCTTGGCCTCTGAATCCTATAATTAGTCCGTTTTCAGATTTAACCTTTTCTTTTTCATTTGTAGTTCCTCTTTCTAGCAAAATTTCAATCTTTAAAATTCGAATCTTCTAAAGCATTTGATGTGTGAAATGGCTTCTGACCCAGACGAAGGTATTCACGCTAGAGATATTCAGTGAGCTCCTACTGTGTACAAAACATTGTCATCTCCGTGGTTCTAGAGAGAAAAGCAAAATGAGTATTATCCCTTATTTTATCAAAGTTCACCAGCTATACAGATATATATATTGATAACTGGAGAAAGAAATGGCAACCCACTCCAGTATTCTTGCCTGGAGAATCCCATGGACAGAGGAGGCTGGCGGGCTACAGTCCATGGGGTCGCAAAGAGTCGGACACGACAGAGGACGCCCATGTATACTGATAAATACGTGTTGATTGATGTATCAACCCAAATTAACTAAAAGTCGGCTTCTGCCCCAGCCATAGACCCACCCCTGAGATTCCTTCAAGCTGTTCATACAGGGAGTAATTCTCCCTCTGGAACCATCGAGTGGGTAGCTATCAGCCACCTGCATCAATCACTCCTAAGGCAGGTGCACTTTCAGGATTGCTTTCTGTGAGCTTCCCTGGTGGCTCAGACGGTAAAAATCTGCCTGCAGTGCAAGAGACCCGGGTTCAATCTCTGGGTCGAGAAGATCCCCTGGAGAGGGGAAACGGCAACCTACTCCAGTATTCTTGTCTGAAGAATTCCATGGACAGAGAAGCCTAGCGGGCTACACTGTGGGGTTGCAAAAGGGTCAGGCACGACTGAGCAACTAGCACTTTCCCTTTCACTGTGTGGACAGAGGTGACAACCATGCCCTCGTCCATGAAAAGAGGGCGTGGACAGTCCTCTCCTCTGCCCCACCTCTCGCCTGGCTACTGGATAGGCTTGTCAAGCCCTGGTTTGAGTTAGAGTTCAGATTACTAACCTCCACTATTTCTGCCTGCACGTGGCCCCTTTGTGTCTGCCTGAGCGGGGAGCAGAGGCAGGAGGAGGAGAAAATAGGGAAATGCAGTAAAAGGTGAAAGGAGAAAAGTGGTGAGAGCCAAGCGGTGAAAGGCATTATACGCCAAATGAAAGCAGGCGAGTACGTGCTCAGCTGTGTCTGACTCTGTGACCCCACGGTCTGCAGCCTGCCAAGCTCTCCTGTTCGTGAAATTTTCCAGGCAAGAATACTGGAGTGGGTAGCCATTCCCTTCTGCAAGGAACCTTTCCTATCCAGGGATTGAATCCGAGTCTCTTGCTTCTCTCGCATTGGCAGCTGGATTCTTTACCACTCTGTCACCTGGAAAGACCATGCCAACTGAGCTGAAAGAATTTAATCAGGTCTTCCTTTTAAAACAATTGCTCATGCACCCCAGAGTTCATCATAGCACTTTTTATTACAGCCAGGACACGGAAGCAGCCTAAAGGTCCATCAGCAGAGGAATGGGTCATGAAGATGTAGTGCACATACAGAGTGGATTACTACTCTGCCATAAAAAAGAATGAAATAACAGCATTTTCAGCAACGTGGATGGGCCCAGATATTGTCATACTAGGTAAGCTAAGTCAGACGGAGAAAGACAAATGTTGTATGAGATCACTTACATGCGGACTCTAAAAAAAAACATACAACTGAACATATTTGCTGCTGCTGCTGCTAAGTCACTTCAGTCGTGTCCGACTCTGTGTGACCCCATAGACAGAAGCCCACCAGGCTCCCCCGTCCCTGGGATTCTCCAGGCAAGAACACTGGAGTGGGTTGCCATTTCCTTCTCCAATGTGTGAAAGTGAAAAGCGAAAGTGAAGTCGCTCAGTCGTGTCCGACCCTTAGCGACCCCACGGACTGCAGCCCATCAGGCTGCTCCATCCATGGGATTTTCTAGGCAAGAGTACTGGAGTGGCTTGCCATTGCCTTCTCCGAATGAACATATTTACAAAACATAAATAGACCCATAGACATAAAAAACAAACTTACGGTGACCAGAGGATTTGGGGGTGGGTAAATTGGGAGATTTAGCCATGAAATTAAAAGACGCTTACTCCTTGGAAGGAAAGTTATGACCAACCTTGATAGTATATTAAAAAGCAGAGACATTGCTTTGCCAACCAAGGTCCGTCTAGTCAAGGCTATGGTTTTTCCCATGGTCATGTATGGATATGAGAGTTGGACTGTGAAGAAAGCTGATCGCCATAGAATTGATGCTTTGGACTGTGATGCTGGAGAAGATTCTTGAGAGTCCCTTGGACTGCAAGGAGATCCAACCAGTCCATTCTAAGGGAGATCGATCCTGGGTGTTCATTGGAAGGACTCATGCTAAAGCTGAAACTGCAATACTTTGGCCACCTCATGCGACGAGTTGACTCACTGGAAAAGACTCTGATGCTGGGAAAGGTTGGGGGCGGGAGGAGAAGGGGACGACCGAGAACAAGATGGCTGGATGGCATCACCGACTCTGTGGACATGAGTTTGAGTGAACTCCGGGAGTTGGTGATGGACAGGGAGGCCTGGCGTGCAGTGATTCATGGGGTCGCAGAGAGTCAGACACAACTGAGTGACTGAACTGAACTGAACTGAAATTGGGAGATTGAGATTGATGCATATATACCCACCACTGTGTATGAAATAAATAGCTAATAATAACCTGCTGTAGAGCACAGGGAACTCTACTCAATATTCTGTAATGGCCTTTGTGGGAAAAGGTTCTACAAACTAGCAGAGATATATAAATATTTATATATATATCATATATATACACACACATATGTACGTATAGTTGATTCACTTTGCTGTATACCTGAAACTAAAATATTATAAATCAACTATACTCCAAATAAATTTTTTTTAATTGCTGGAATCTAAGATACTGCTAACATTCTGATACCTGCCCCCGTTTCTGTGGCAGAATGTCATAGGTATCAAATTTTGTCAATTATTTATTTGCTATATAAAGTACAACCAATATTATTCCCATGATAATACTTTTTAAAATTTGAGTTTCATATTAATTTTTAAAAAAAATCAAGCAAACTTCTAATGACTGTCCAGTGTTGACCAATTATATTCACTATGAAGTTACTAAAGCAGGTTGAAAAATGTGACATCCTGTCTCTCCACTACCAGCACCACCACCAAAGACTGTCACCTTCTGTTTCCTGGAACCTGTGCATGTTACCTTATATGATAGAAAAGGGAGATGGTGATCTGGAGATGTAGTTAAATTGAGGATTTGAGATGGAGATATGTATTCCAGATTCGTGGGCCCTAAGTGCAACCACAAGTGTCCTTACAGGAAGGAGGTACGGGGGGGTTTGATGCACGCAGAAGAAGGCAACATGAAGACAGAGAAAAGAGACCCTTGAAGATGTGACCACAAGCCAAAGAGCACTGGCAGCCAGCAGCAGCTGAAAGACGTAAGGATCAGGTTCTCCCTGGAAGCCAGCAACAGCTGAAAGAGGTAAGGATCAGGTTCTCCCTGGAAGCCAGCAACAGCTGAAAGACGTAAGGATCAGGTTCTCCCTGGAGTCTCTGGAGACGGCTTGGCCTGGTGCTACGTTGTTTTGGGCCCAGGGATAGTTAAAAAGGGCTGAGTGCTGAAGAACTGATGCTTTCAAATTGTGATGCTGGAGAAGACTCCTGAGAGTCCCTTGGACTGCAACGAGATCAAACCAGTCAATCCTAAAGGAAATCAACCCTGAATATTCATTGGAAGAACTGATGCTAAAGCTCCAATACTTTGGCCACCTGATGTGAAGAGCCAGCTCCTTGGAAAAGACCCTTATGCTGGGAAATATTGAGGGCAGGAGGAGAAGAGAGTGACAGAGGATGAGATGGTTGGATGGTATCATCAACGCAAGGGACACGAGTCTGAGCGAACTACAGGAGGTAGTGATGGACAGGGAAGCCTGGTGTGCTGCAGTCCATGGGGTCGCAAAGAGTCGGACATGACTGAGTGACTGAACAACAAGACTTTAAAAATAGAATAAAATAGAGGACATATGTCATTGTTGCTGAGCAGCTTCTACAAGTAAAGCTCATACACACACAAAACGAAACACTAAAGACTCTGGTAATTAAAACTAGAAATTCAAACAAACTGCTATCAACTCAACACAAATAGAGTGAAAACAAACTACAGACTGGAAGAGAATATTTGTAATCTATGTAACAAATGTACCCATGCATGCACGTGTGCTCAGACTCTGTGACCCCATGGACTGCAGCTCAACTTGCTTCTTTGTCCACGGGATTTCCCAGACAAGAATACTGGAGTGGGTTGTCATTTCCTCCTCCAGGGGATCTTCCCAACCCAAGGATCAAACCCAGATCTCCTGCGTCTCCTGCATTGGCAGGTGAATTCTTTACCACTGAGTTACCTGGGAAGTCCAACACATACACCTGTAAAAGATTAGAATATAGATAGATTATGCTACATGTTAATGGAACAAGCAAACAACCCAATGAAGGAGTGCACAAAAATTGTGAGCATTCTGCCATGCAGAGTAAAGGAAATGAGAAGAGCCTGTAAATATATGAATATACTCCTGCAACACTGTTAAGAATAAGGGAAATGCAATTAAACCAGTGACGAAATTTGACTTCAGTTCATCAGACTGGAAAAGCTATTAATCACTCTGTATGTGATAATAAGGATAGAAGGAACTCTGATATAATATAGTTGGGTGACTTGTACGGCCATCTAGGCGGTAGTATTACTGCGGAGAGCTGAGGAGGTGTGGTCCCTAAGTGGAGGGATTGCAAACCTTCTCTGGATTAGAAGGTCTACGTTATGTGCACAAGGATTTTTGCTGCAGCAGTGTTGTAGCAGTGAGATAATGAGCAAACTGGAACAAAGTTAGTTGTCCCCACCAGGGGAATAGGTAAGTAGATGGTATGGACTGAAAAATTACACACAACTGAAAAATTAACAGCTATGTTTTATTTGGTGGAAATTTTTAGGACTCAAGCCCAGGAGGAAGCATCTCAAGTGACCGTAAGAGAACTGCTCTAAGAAGGTGGGAGGTGGAAGGGAGAAGCCAGGTTATATAGAAGTTTTGCAACAAAGGGCAGGTAGACTGAACATCAAAAGACTCCTGTTAATTAAAGAAAACCAGATAACCCAAGTTAAGGCAGTTAGCAGTTTCTTATGTAACGGAAGATGCAAGGGCCTGGGCTCACTGAACTCAGTCCTTTCATATGCACCCGAGCTGTCGAAGGTCAGTATTCTGTGTTTTCACATCCTGAACTTCCTGTCCCCAAAGCTCACCGTCGGGAGTGACTGCAGTCTGATGGCTGCTAGATGGAAGGCACTCTTCTCCTTCCCAAGTTCCCTCAGGGCTGACCAGCTCACATTGGAGGGCTGCAATCGCTGATGACTGTGACATCCTTATTTACTGATAAGACAGAAAATATTCCATTTCTCAGTGGGTTTTTCAAATATCGGAATCCCATAAGACCACTGATTGAATGAACTGTATTACCATGTACCCACACGTGTTGATGCCAAAAGTAGGGTACCAAAGGGTAAATATAATGATACAATTTAAGTAAAAATTCAAGAGGGATAATCATATAAGTTGCTTGTGATAGAAACATAATAGGGAGACAAACATATACACAGTAAGGATATACAAAGCTTTAGCCTCTGGAGAGGAGGAGAAGGGAAGAAGGAGGCCCAGCTTGAGTGGTGTCTCTTTTCCTCTCTTTAAAACAAAGAGGAGAACTCTGAACCTAGTGCAACAAACGCTTCACATCTGGTAAATCTGGGTGGTCCATACTTGAGTACCTGTCATATTATTTTCATTGCTTTTCAGTATGTTTGACTTATTTCCTATAAAAATAAAAATGTTTTAAATGAAAATTGGCAATTTATTTATGTTCCAGTTAAATGATATTTTTTATATCTTCAAATGGCTGGTTTCATTACTTTTATGCCTTTAAAATATTTTAACAACTCTCACACCCCCAAAAAATGCAACAATATTTGCTTTATTTCTGCAAACAGTGATGGGGAAGGAGACTGACTATTTGGCTTTATCCATGTGAGTGTGTTGCTTATAGGAACGTCATAGCACATAAAAGATTGAGAACTTTTGGCAGAGAGAGCAGAACCCAGGACGGAAAGAACCAAATGGAAAGCAACAGACCGAGCGGAGTTATGAAGTTCTAGCAGAGGGAAGGCAAATTTGAAGATCGGAAAAGAAAACCAGTTTTAACAGTAGGTTCAATGAGATGCAGCAATTAAATCAATGTAGAGGGAGGTATACTATGCCATCCTGAGATTTTATGTCTGAAAAGAGGTGACCTGAAGATAGAACACTTAGTGCTTGGAAATGGAGAAGATGGTGAGTCCTTTCTGGGACATGCTGGATTTCTTGTGACTTATTTGAAAGCACAACATGGTTTTCTGATGTGACTAGTCTAGAATACAGCATTCCAATCTGTGGGATTTCAATAGCTTTCTTGGCATTCTGCTCTTTGTCAGGAATGTCCAGAACATGCCTATAAATCTCTCATATCATGCATGCTGAAATGGAGGGAAATATTTTGATTTCTTCTACCATTTTGGCTTAAAGTTCCCCCTGCCTTACATATAACTCTTAAAGACAGGAGTATGGAAACATTATTTGGCCTCGGAATTATTTACTCAATAAATATCCATGTCAGACAAAAATCTAGACTAAGATAGAGTAATAAATTTTGAAAGATTGAAAATATGTGCCCTTATAAAGTTTATAGGCTTCCCAGGTGTCTCAGCAGTAAAGAATTCACCTGCCAACGCAGGAGACACAAAAGATGTGTGTTTGATACCTGGGTCAGGAAGATCCCCTGGAGGAAGAAATAGCAACCCACTCCAGTAATCTTGCCTGGAGGATCCCATGGACAGAGGAGCCTGATAAACCACAGTCCATGGGGTTGTAAAGGGTCAAGCACGACTGAGCATACATGAGTGAGTGTCAGAGTTTGTATATACATATAAACTCTTCTACTCAGAGTGAAATGGGAAGATACTGAAGGATCTGACTAAAGGCTAATAACTTAGGCAGCTGGGTTACAAACACACTGCAGGGACAACAGGGAGAGGAGAGCTCCTGGAAAGGCTTTGAAATAACGCACAGACAAGATGATAGAAAATTAGCTCCTGAAATCTGCAACAGAGGAGACATATATATACTTGGAACACAGTGTATGAAAAATACACAAATAAAATACCAAGTAAATCAGTAAACTAAAGCAAGAAGAGAGAACAGGTATTCAGGAAGTTTCACCATTTTAAATGGAGTTCACCATAGAATTGAGCAAAGACCTGTGAGACACAAGAGGGTTTCAGTTCAGTCGCTCAGTCATGTCCAACTCTTTGTGACCCCAAGGACTGCAGCAAGCCAGGCTTCCCTGTCCATCACCAACTCCTGGAGCTTGCTCAAATTCACATCCATCCAATCATCTCATTCTCTGTCATCCCTTTCTCCTCCCACCTTCAATTGGTCCCAGCATCAGGGTCTTTTCCAATGAGTCAGTTCTTCGCATCAGGTGGCCAAAGTATTGGAGTTTCAACTTCAGCATCAGTCCTTCTAATGAACACCCAGGACTGATCTCCTTTAGGATGGACTGGTTTGATCTCCTTTCAGTCCAAGGGAATCTGAAGAGTCTTCTCCAGCACCACAGTTCAAAAGCATCAATTCATAATTGACATAAGAGTGTTTATGAGCAACCCATCAGGAGCAGTCTGCTCTAGGAGGGAAGCACAGCCTATGCAAAGGCCCTGAGGTAGCGCTTCCTCTGAGGGTGGAGGGACAGCAGTGATGCAGAAGTATCTGGAAACAATGAAGGAGAGGGAGGACTTTGATCAAGACACTGTCAGAGGGTGGCTGTCGATGTAACAGAGTCATTGAGAGCACAGGAAAGACTTGGCCTTTGACTCAGGGTGAAACAGGAAGACACTGAAGCATCCGACTAAAGGCACACAACTCAGGCTGCTGGTTTACAAACACACCGCAGAGGCAACAACAGAAGGAGGTGACCTACTGGAAAGCCTTTGCAATAGTGCGTGGAAGAGCTGATAGCAAATGAGCCCCTGGAATTTGCGGCAGAGGAGCAGTATTTTGAAGGGAGATTCAAATTTTACTGATGGATTGAATGCAGACCGTGAGTGAGAGAGAAAAACAAAAGGTGAATCCAAGGTTTCCCTGACCTGAGCAGCCCAGAGAATGAGTCTGCCTCCAGCTGTGATGTGGAAGAAGAGACGGGGAGTGGGAGTGAAGACAATCAGGTCCTTATGTTCAAGATCAGACACCCAAGTGAACATGTGAGTGACAGTTTATCCGATTCTGGTGTTCAAGGAAGACTTGCCAAGTGTGGGTTATTAATATATGGTGCATTGATATACATGGCCACCTGGAACTTCAGCAGGTGGACGGATCATCCTCCAGTTTTGTGGCCAGAATGACCGCCTCATCCTTTCCTGCTGTTGTTCAGAGACTCTCTGGTCTCCCATGATTATCCCCTGGACAAAAAATCCACATGCCATTGTGTAAGGGTATGCGCAGACACACATACACACACACACACACACACACACACACACACACACACACACACACACACGCCTTCCTGGACAGTCATTCTCCAAATGTGTGTGTGTATGCCAAATCTCTCAGCCATGTCCGACTCTTTGTGACCCCCATGGCCTGTATCCTGCCAGGCTCCCCTTCCTCCAAGACATTTTCCCAACCCAGGGATCAAACCTGGGTCTCCTGCATTGGCAGATGGATTCTTTACCACTTGAGCCACGAAGGAAGCCCAGACCAAGTCCATTTGTAAGAAAAGCAACATTTCTCTAAGTACAGAAGATGAGAACTGCCATGCCACTCAGTGTATATTTTAAGAAAGAAAACACTTTCAGTATGTATTGGTGTAAAACAAGGTTCCCCAGCAACTCTGGCCTGGTCCATGTCCGCATCTGCTGGACTCCAAAGCTCGCCAAGCATCTCCTTCCAGAGTAAAGGGTGAGGACCCCAACACAAATTCTTGCTTACACCTCAGAATACGAAAGTGTTTACCGTTATACCAAGTAAGAAGTCAGAATTCCACTTGAACCAATTGTGAGCTTTATTCTACATCGAGGAATCTATTTAACAACTTCAGGGGGAAAAGATACTTCTCAAAACACAACCTAAATATTTTATCCAGTATAATAATTTAAGAGAGTCCCTTGGAGAGCAAGGAGATCAAACCAGTCCATCTTAAAGGAAATCAACTCTGAATACTCTTTGAAAGGACTGATGCTGAAGCCGAAGGTCCAATACTTTGGCCACCTGGTGCGAAGAGCTGACTCATTTGAAAAGACCCTGATGCTGGGAAAGATTGAGGGCAGGAGGAGAAGGGGACGACAGAGGATGAGATGGTTGTATGGCATCACCGATGCAATGGACATGAACTTGGGCAAATTCCGGGAGATGGTGAGGGACAGGGAAGCCTGGTGTGCTGCAGTGCGTAGGGTTGCAAAGAGTTGAACACAACTTGGCGACTGAACAACAATAATTTAAAACTGATACAGAGTCTCAAAATCAGATGCTGAGAACACATTCGGATACGGAAAGAGAACTGCTCCGGAATTCACGTGCTGAAGTGGACTTGAAGTTTGTTATTCCAGACCTTGCCTGTAAGTCTGAAACTCTTGCCAGAGTTTCACACTTGAGAATCTGCTTCCCCAAAATTCTCTCCTCCTCTTGCTGTTGGACGTGCCTGGCCGGTTCCTTCAATGGGAGCCTCCCATTCTCTTGTTTTTTCCCGCTTTCTTTCTTTCGCAGATGGGGTAGGATCAGCCCTCCATGCTTCTCCATTCTTAGTGATAATTTCAGTTCTTAGTTCTTAATCTCTCTGCTAACCCTCATTCTGCTGCTGCTAAGTCGCTTCAGTCATGTCCAACTCTGTGCGACCCCATAGACGGCAGCCCAGCAGGCTCCTCTGTCCCTGGGATTCTCCAGGCAAGAATACTGGAGTGGGTTGCCATTTCCTTCTCCGATGCTCATTGTAACTCCTTCTAAAAAGGTAATGAGTTTAAGGTTTAAATTCTCTACACAATAAGGAACTCTGTTATTTGTCTGTACTTTTCTTTCTTTCTTTCGTTTTGGTATTTCTGTTGAAAAGACTTCCATTATCCTCATGTGAGTAGGAGAAATTTGAAAGCACTAAAAGGGCTACTTGTCAATACTATTATCAAGCTAATGCTGTCAGAACTGGGTGCATGCTCCTTTCACTTTTAATGGAGCATTTATTGTCAGGCATTACTATGTGCAAAGATATATCAGGGATGGTCACTTTCTTGAAAAGGTTCAGAAGCTAATGGTGGAGAGGTGGACATACACCTTAACAAATGCCCCTTGGTCAAAAATATTTTTATAAGAATATGTAATACTTTTTTAGAGAAAAAATGAATACAGCTTTCAGAGAAAGTCTCTAGTAATATAAAATATCTGTGCTGAGATTTTTCAGGTAAGTAGGTGTCTCTGGTGGGGGGACAGGGCATCCAGGCCAATGGAAGGGTCCACATATAAGCAGAGGAGTGGACGACATTTGGGAGAAGATCAGTGACCTAGTGGGGCTGAAATAGAGTGGGGTTGGGAAGGGAGAGATGGACAGAATGTAGCTTTCTATCCAGAGAGTGAAGATTTTTGAAGACTCAGCTACATGCCCTGAAGTGTATCTACCTGACGAAGGAGAGTCTGCAAAGGCTTTTTAAATTAAGAAGTAGTATGTGGTCTCTCTGACCTGGTACTGTAAGAGAAGGGGTGGCAGGTGCTGTGTGGTGACCCTTTCTGGTGTCCCAGATTCCCAGCCACATTTCCCACAATTTCCTCAGGCCATTCAGCTCTGACACTTGACTTTGATTTTTTCTTCTACCATTATCTCCTCAGGGATAAGCTTTTCAAATAATTATTACCTTTTATTAAAACAAGATAAAATAAAGCAAAACACACATTCTATTTCATTTCAATATCCTCTAGAAATGAATGGATAACAATTGGTATGTAAGTGTCATAAATATCTAGAAAAGACTTCACTGACTTTAGGGGACACATGCTACTTTCTTGGTCAGTTCTAGCTTTCCATTCTTCCTTCCTAAGATATTCTCACATCGCATTTGACGGGTGGGACATGAGTTGAGGAAAAGAGGGGCCAGGAGTGCATTTGTCAGATTTCTTCAGGGAGACTGAACTAATAGGACATGTGTCTGCACAGAGAAATGTTTATTTTAATCAACTGGCTCACAGGACAATGAGGGCAGGCACGTCCAAATTCTGCAGACTTGCCTGCATGTTGGAGACCCCAGAAGACCCACTGTTTCAATCCACGTTCAAAGGCCATCAGGCTGGAGAATTCCCTTCTGGCTCAGGGGGTGGCAGTCTTTTATTCTAATCAGGCCTTCAACTGATTGGACAAGGCCCACCCACTTTATGGAAAGCAATCTGCTTTACTCAAAGTGGTGGTTTAGTTGCTAAGTTGTGTCTGACTCATATGAAACCGTGGGCTGTAACCCACCAGGTTCCTCTGTCCACAGAATTTTCCAGGCAAGAATACTGGAGTGGGTTGCCATTTCCTTCTCCAGGGATCTTCCCGACCCAGCGATTGAACCCAGGTCTCTTGCACAGCAGGCAGATTATTTACCTGAGCTACCAGGGAACTCAAAGTCCACTGACTTAATGCTAATCTCATCTACAAGCACCCTCACAGAAATATTCAGTATAATATTTGAGTATATAGCCAGGCCCAGTGGTCAGCCAAGTGGACACATAAAATGAACCACACCAAAGATGAACAGGAAGGAGAGAGAAGAGGATGGACTGCGTCTGTAAGTCTGCATCCTATTGTGTTCGGCCCGACAGTGCTGGGCACACACAAGGCAGGGTTGGTAGGCTAAAATAGGTCATGTGGGACTTCCCTGGCAGTCCAGTGGTTAAGAATCCACCTTCCAATGCAGGGGACATGGGTTCAATCCCTCATCAGGGAACTAAGATCCCACATAGCACAGGGCAACCAAGCCCACACCCTGCAACTAGAGAGCCTGAATGCCACAGTTACAGAATCCATGCTCTCTAGAGCCCGTGTGCCACAAATGATTTATTTATTTCTGGCCACAGCAGCCATAAATAAATACATATAAAATAAAAAAATAACATGGAAGCATACACACTCAGTTCAGTTCAGTTGAGTCGCTCAGTCGTGTCCGACTCTCTGCGACCCCATGAATCACTGCACGCCAGGCCTCCCTGTCCATCACCAACTCCCAGAGTTCATTCAAACTCATGTCCACAGAGTCGGTGATGCCATCCAGCCATCTCATTCTCTGTCGTCCCCTTCTCCTCCCGCCCCCAACCTTTCCCAGCATCAGAGTCTTTTCCAGTGAGTCAACTCGTCGCATGAGGTGGCCAAAGTGTTGCAGTTTCAGCTTCAGCATCAGTCCTTCCAATGAACACCCAGGACTGATCTCCTTTAGAATGGACTGGTTGGATCTCCTTGCAGTATAAGGGACTCTCAAGAGTCTTCTCCAACACCACAGTTCAAAAGCATCAATTCTTCGGCGATCAGCTTTCTTCATAGTCCAACTCTCACATCCATACATGACCACGGGAAAAACCATAGCCTTGACCAGACGGACCTTTGTTGGCAAAGTAATGTCTCTGCTTTTTAATATACTATCAAGGTTGGTCATAACTTTCCTTCCAAGGAGTAAGCGTCTTTTAATTTCATGGCTGCAATCAGCATCTGCAGTGATTTTGGAGCTGTAAAATAGGTAACCAATGGGAACTTGCCATATGACTCAGGGAACCCCAACTGGGACTCTGTAACAACCGGGGAGGGGTGGGCAGGGATGGGAGGGAGGTTCAAGAGGACGGGAACATTTGTAAGCCTATGGCTGCCTCAGCTGATGTTCAGCAGAGGCCAAAACAGTGTTGTGAAGTAACTGTCCTCCAATTAAAAATAAATTTATTCTTTAAATGAGAGAAATTGAAAAAGAAAAAACAAATAAGATTACCCATTAATAAAGCATAATATTATTTTAGTTTCTGAGTTAGCTTGAAAATTGAGACGAAACTAAACTTTCTTCCGACCTGATAGTAGATGCTGTAGAAACTGACTGTTGCTGGGCTAACTTTTCACAGCATGAAGAGAAATACTTTTGCGGTAGCTTTTCAGAACACACATACTTTCTGTTAATATGCTATGTCTGTGAAAAAAAATCTCTACTATCTAAACAGATCGTGAAAATTGCCATGGAAAGGGTTCAGCTATGACTTCCCCCCAGGCCTTGCTCCAATCTAGTCATGTACTGGCATGGCCCATGTGACTTTTAAGCATTTTTAAGCTATATTTAGAGCTTCTTAGAAGATAAAAAGTTGACTATACATTCCTTTATTTTTATGCCCAAGTTTCCACTCCATCCCTCTCACTTACTCTCTGCTTTGAGAAATAACCTCCCATCAGAAGCCTGTCACACGGAAAGCTCTCCGCTCTCCCCTGCAAGGCAGTGAGGGAGACCCGCGTGACTCACACATCACTCTCCTTTCCGCACAGCAGGCTGGCTGACCCAGAAGAACTTGAGTTCTGACCAAAAGGAGGAGAGTTCAGGCTTTCGTTGTGTGATTTCTACACAGCGAGGACTTCCTGGAACCAAGACGATGACTTAAAGATGACCCCGATGTCCACGTGTTCACAGAGCCAAGGGGAGAGTCCCGAACTATTTCAGAAGAAAACAGGGCAAGTTTCTCGGACATTAAGGCTGCACATGTGGGAGGTGAAAGAGTCTCTTGGCAACAGGATGCTTTTTAAGATAAGAAATTAAAGAAGGGCACTTCTGCCCTCCCTTACTTCCGGTAGCCCCTACGGTGCTGATCAACTTGATTAGGACCGCAGACAGCCTTCGGAAAGATCAATAGTCTGATGCCCTTAACTTGCTTTTTTTCTTTTTTAACTCAAGAGCAGATTTCACCTTTCCTTGATTCAAGAGTATGTAATGACCAATTAGCAGGAAAGGTGAAGGTGAAATTAAAACTGTGTAAGAGGTTTTCACAATGGCCTGAGGAAAAGGAGCCTGTGAGAACAGAGATAACTCCTAGACAGATGAAGAATGAGACACAATTACTTAAATAGCATCTTTTCTAACTGATGAGAAAGGGCATTCTGCCAATTTTTACTTGAGACTTCAGAGGAAAATGATCTTTCTTATTCAATATAATCATTTCCAAGATTTCTTGACTATGAAGAAAAGTTTCTGAAAGACTAAAACAAAATAGAGCCCTTTAAAAAATACATAAAGGGAATTGATAGCTGAATTGTTTTTAGTCTCCCTTTTGTTTTTCTGGAAAGCTGCACTAAGGTAAGAAGGTGAATGACTGTATCTACCTACTGGGGGAAAATCCAAGAAATTTCCATGAAAATCCTGGAATTTTAATTAAAAAATTAAGAGACGATAGACTGCCTTGGCTTTCCTGTCTTTGATACCTTCTCATATTTCAGTTTTACTCCTCTAAAGTGGGATTATATGCAAATTACCACGATTCAGAACACTTTAGATAAATTCACAAACATCAAATAAAATCATCAAAACTCATGACATCTGACCCCATAGTAACTGTGGGACCAGCATGAAATGATCCACAGGTACAGGCGTTTGAAAATGAGCGGCTGTACAGCAAACACGAGAAGACGCTCAAGGTCACTAATTATTGGAGAAATGCACATCAAACACAGTGAGGGCCACCTCACACCGGCCAGAAGGGCCACCAGTGAAAAGTCCACAAACAACGCATGCTGGAGAGGGTGCGGCGAGAAGGGAGCCCCTCACACTGCTGATGGGAATGTGAGTCAGTCCAGCCACTATGGAGACCAGTATGGAGGTTTCTTTAAAAACTGCTCAAAACAGAACTACCGTATGGCCCAGAAATCCCACTCCTGGGCACATATCTGGAGAAAACCATAATTCAAAAAGGAAGTGACAACCCACTCCAGTATTCTCGACAGAGGAGCCTGGCGGGCTACAGTTCACGGGGTTGCAAAGAGTTGGACACGATTGAGCACACACGCATGCAAAAAGATACAGGCACCCCAATATTCATTGCAGCACTATTTACAGTAGCCAAGACAAGGAAAAAACATACATGTCCATCAAGAGAGGACTGGATAAAGAAGACGTGCTGCATGTATACAATGGAATTCTACTCAGCCATGAAAAGGCATGAGCCTGTGCAATTTGCGGAGACATGGATGGACCTGAAAGTGAAAGAGAAAAACATATATAATACGGCTTATATGTGGCACCTATAAAAACGATACAGATGAACCTGTTTACGAAGCAGAAATAGAGACGCAGACTTAGAGAACAGATGTTTGGATACCGGGAGGAAGGAGGGGTGAACTGGGAACCTGGGATTGACACACGCAGCACAGCACAAGAAACTATACTCAGTGCTCTGCAGCGACCGAAATGGGAAGAAAATGCAAAGAAAACGAACAGAGGCATGTGTACAGATAGCTGATTCACTTTGCTCTACGGCAGAGACTAACACAGCATTGCAAAGCAGCCACACGCCAATAAAAGCAAACTTCCAAATTGAGTGGCCTTGCCCCAATGCTTTAACGGTGATCTGCATACAGGTGTTTGCCAGCTGAGCACAGGACCATGTTTAGAAGAACCTGTGAGCGTTTCTCCATCGCTTGGTTTGTTCAGCCAAAGCTAGCCTAGTTTCCTTCACCTTGACTCTGTGGCTTCCTTCGCAGACAGTCGGGGATTGGTAGTTACCTTACGTTCATTTATCTCTGAATTTCTCAACTGAAGGAAAACGTTCTCTCTATTGCATCAAAAGTAGCACTCAGTCCTACAGGCAAAAAGTGCCACAAAGTGATGAAGAAACAATGTTTGCCGATGTCAGCAGATCCTTGATGTTAACGATAAGATCAACACAAGGCGTGCCCTCTCCTTTCCCCATCTCCTCTGTCTCTCTCTCCCTCCCCACCTTACTCGTGCTTCTGAGTGAATATTTGGCTGTCTTTCACCTTAACCAAGGGAGAAAACACTACTTAGCTAATAAGTAGCTATTGGTAGCAATTTCCCTTCATGAGAGGGAACGCTTTCTGAAACCGATAGTGAAGGGGAAAATGTAACTTTGCATTGCGATCGTCTAACCTCTGTGATGGTCTCTCTGGCATATCTCCACGCACCACAAACCCTTCTCTAAATTCATAGCTCAGATCCCATTTTCTCATCATCTGTAGCTAATATCCTCGCAGCATCTCAAGGACTCTTCGTTCCTTCAATCACTCCCAGGAAGAAAAGGGAATTATGGTAAAAAGGAGACTCTCCTCCAAGGAAACTAATCACTTAGACAGTGAAGAGGTTTAAAAGCAAACTTAAAGTCTTGGAAAGAAATGTTTAGAAAAGAAATCTTTAGAAATATGTATTATATCTCTGATGTGGTTTTGAAGTGCTCAAATCCAGTTAAACAAATGGATTAATCAGTAGAGTGCATTAAACAGAACCAACTAACATGATTTCTAGTCTGAGGGTAAATTAAAAGGAAAAAAAAGAGGCATGGCCAAGCTTTATTTGTTTGGATAATTTCAAACTTAGGGCGGGACCAACGGTAAAAATGTCTGCAGTCAGCTGGAACTGTGTTTCCTCCAGCACAGGGCAGCTGAGATGCGTGCAGCCAGCTCTCCCAGAACATCAGAAAAGGAGGAGCCTAATTGCTTTAGCCTTGGCTGGTTAAACAGTAAAGCGCACGGCTGTGTACAATGGGAAAGAAACGATCTTGTGAGGATTGAAGAATAGCAACTTGATAGAACTTCCCTTTGCAACCTTCCCTGGGTGGGTGGCATGAAACAGACCAGCATGGTGCTGTAACTCTCAGTCGTCAAACAAACAAGAGAAGCTTTTATGGACAGAGCATAAGGATCTTATGTTTTTTCTAAGTCAGGAGTCTAACCCTCTAGGGGAGAAATGAAACTCCAGGACTGAAGCCCAGTAGTCAGTACTCTTTTAAATGAATCCCGGGTGAGGTACTGTCTCATAGGACAAATAGCCCCACCATAAATGTAAATTTTGTTTACACTTGTGGTCACAGAGGATGAGATGGTTAGATAGGATCACCATCTCAATGGACATGGATGTGAGCAAACTCCGGGAGAGAGGGGAGAACAGAGGACCCTGGCGTGCTGCAGTTCACGCGGTTGCAGAGTCAGACACAGATTAGCGACTGAACAGCAACAACTGTAAAGTTTACTGAACTTATTTTGCTGGAAATTAGTCACTACTACCCCCATTGACCTTTTTCTATTTCACTTTTCTTCCGTGACGTTTTTCACAGTTGTAATTATAGTTGGAGAATTTTGAGCATGACTTTACTAGCGTGTGAGATGAGTGCAATTGTGCGGTAGTTTAAGCAAAGGTCCGTCTAGTCAAGGCTATGGTTTTACCCGTGGTCATGTATGGATGTGAGAGTTGGACTGTGAAGAAAGCTGATCGCCGAAGAATTGATGCTTTTGAACTGTGGTGTTGGAGAAGACTCTTGAGAGTCCCTTGTACTGCAAGGAGATCCAACCAGTCCATTCTAAGGGAGATCGATCCTGGGTGTTCATTGGAAGGACTGATGCTAAAGCTGAAACTGCAATACTTTGGCCACCTCATGCGACGAGTTGACTCACTGGAAAAGACTCTGATGCTGGGAAAGGTTGGGGGCGGGAGGAGAAGGGGACGACAGAGAATGAGATGGCTGGATGGCATCACTGACTCTGTGGTCATGAGTTTGGGTGAACTCCAGGAGTTGGTGATGGATAGGGAGGCCTGGCGTGCTGTGGTTCATGGGGTCACAGAGAGTCGGACACGACTGAGTGACTGAACTGAACTGAATTATAGTTGCAATCCATACAGGGTCTGCCTTCTTTTGTTTAAGAAGCCCATTTTTTAATATGTTATCCCTTCATGATTCCTTTCCTAATACAGTGGCCAATTTTGAACCGGTAACCACGTGAATATATGTTACGAATTTGGAGTAGCCATCACCATTGAAACCCCTTCATTTTCTCAAACCTGGTACCTTTGGGCACAAAGGTAAAGTGCCTTGTGAACAATTCTGGATGAATCCAGAGAGAGACAAAAGAAAAAAAAAATGTTTCCATTTTCCAACAATAGGATGCAAACTGTTCACAAAAACTAGCACCTCTAAAGCCTGGACTGGAGGCTTCAAGGTCTCTGGAGCCCCTCAAATGCAAGGTAAAGTCTGCAATTCATGTACATTTGCTACAAAATTTTTCATCAGTTTGGTAAACAGCTCAAACAATTGAAAATAACTGTAAGGGGAAACTGATTCCATCTATATTTCTACAATTCAACCCCAGACAGAATCTGGGCAAACATAATGACATGGATATATCACACCATCCTCCACGCCAGAAATGTATGGTCAGTTGCAGGCAAAGATGTTGGGATGGCAAAGCCACCTGGGATAAATTGTGCATGAAAAAGTTGCCAGAGTCCTATTGACTTCCTGAGAGGCCCTGGGAACACACTTTGAAAGTGACATATCCTAGGACTTAGGGGAGTTGAGAATTCTAGACTCATGGACTGAGAGTAGGATGGAGCTGTCATAAAACTCCACAGGAGACAAGAGAAGGGTAGGCAGGTGGACGTCTGGACTGCCCCCACAGAGACGATGAGCTGGAAGATACTAGAAAGGTGTAGAACCCCTCCTTGGAGATTGATTCTGTGTGTTCCAAGAACATACGTTGGCTGTATCCCAAACCTTCTCACTCAATCCTATAGGGACTTTCCCTAAGTTCTTCAGAAAATCTGAGGTTTGTAAGGAAGAGAGAATTGCAGCAGATCTTGGAAGGACCATGTTAGGCGTGTAAAAATCTGATGCAAAAAATATTTGGAGAAAACCTTTTCCTTGCCGTTGATGCAGAAGGACAAAGAAGAGGAGGAAAAGGAAAGAAGAAGCGGAAACACAGCGCCAAGACCCTTTTCTGGGACTGAACGTCTGAGAGGAAAGCAAGTTTCCTCGAGACCGCAGGCGGCAGAGTGAAGCGCTGCCTTCACAGTGAAATCACCTGTGAGAAAAGCAGGAGCGTGAAAGCCCCGAGAAACGAAAAGGTCCAGGGTATTCTCTGGGTGACAGCAGATTTCTATGCACAAATTTAAAGTACGATGCTGAGACCCCCTGGAAGTCCAGTGGTTAGGACTCCACCTTCCAGTGTAAGGGGTGAGGGTTCAATTCCAGGTCAGGGACCTAAGATCCCAAGAGCTTCCAGGTCAAAAATCCAAATCATAAAAACAGAAGCAACATGGTAGCAAATTCAATAAAGACGTCTAAACACCATGTTGACTGCTTGTCACATCACAAAAATCTAGTGTGAAAAACAGCCCCAGAGCTGCCAACACCTTGACTGTGTGACACATGCCCCACTCCAAAGGGCTCACCCAGCTGGCTGTGTTGTACCCCCACGCTTAACATGTCTCGTGTGTACACCAATGAGTGAAGGTGAAATTTAATATTTTGAGGCAAGGGATATGAGGCAGCAGTTTCTGAATATTTAGATGGAAATGATCAGTGTCAGAGCAGCTTGTGAAATGTCAACAGGTTAGTGGCATGAATACAGGGGCTTCCCAGGTGGCGCTAGTGGTAAAGAATCCACCTGCCAACGCAGGAGACACAGGAGATACTTGTTCAAGCCCTGGGTTGGGAGGATTTCCTGGAGGAGGAAATGGCAACCCACTCCAGTATTCTTGCCTGGAAAATCCCATGGGTAGAGGAGCCTGGCGGGCTGCAGTCCAAGGGGCCACAAAGAGTCGGACGCCACTTACGACTAAACAGCAGCAGCAGCACAGACAGGACGATAGTGCGTGCTAGTGTGGACTAGCATGAGGAGCTTCTTCCAGATAGACAGTGAGGGTTAGAGATGTCCAGCTACAACCTCAATTATCGAGAGCTCTGCACATTCCAGACGCGGGGCCATTTTCAAGATGAGGTACTTTTACTGTATAGACGTTAAATGAAGATTCAGTCTGGGGCCTCTTTGATTCCATACTGTTTTTCTCTCATCAGCTATGCTATTGGTCTTTAGAATTCACTATATTTTTTTCTTTTTGGTTCCATCAAAGGGTCTAAAATTCTGCCTTAGGCATTGTTACAGAGGTCCTGCAAAATTAAGGTGATTCCTTAGGTTAATCTGATAACTGACTTGTATTTATCACACTGTGCCGAAAGAAAAACAGGAGAAAACAAGGAAGAAAAGTAGAACACAGACCAGGCAAGAACAGGCCAGTCTAACTGCTTGAAGACATTTAGGAAATTCTAATAGAAGAGTTCGGGGTTTCCCTGGTGGCTCAGATGGTAAAGAATCAGCCTGCAGGTCCAGAGACTTGAGTTCAATCCCTGGGTCAGGAAGATCCCCTGGAGAAGGGAATGGCAACCCACTCCAGTATTCTTGCCTGGTGGATTCCATGGACAGAGGAGCCTGGGGGACTGCAGTACATGGGGCACAAAGAGTCAGACATGACTGAGAGACTAACACACACACACAATAGAAGAGTTCACATTTAGACTGAATCTCGAAAAGAAGATGATACTCTCCAGGGCTCACACAGTGCATTCAATGAGGTACAAGTTGGCCTGACCGGAAATTAGATCTATATGGAGAAAGAGTACAAGCAGACTCATAAAGAGACTTTTAGAGATTGTCTTCTCTTCCAAGCCAAGGAGTTTGGAGTTTATCCAAACGTAGCTGATGGAGAATTGTTCAAGAATTTTAAACCGAAAGAATTATAGGTGCTTCATAAAACTTGTCCTGGCAGCACATGGAGATTGGATCAGGGGAGTGTGAGAGATTAGAGGGCAGCTGCAGTGGAGGGGCCCAGAGGACGTGGGTCTAAGGAAGTCCCCTGAAATCCATCAAGCCCGATTATCTTCATTTTGGGGTCAACCAAGACTAGGAAGCACAGCTTCAGGCGGGTGCATCCCGGTGGCCATGCCGCTTGGAACTCGGGTGAGGGGTCTGGGCGGGAAAGAGGGCAGTCATGGAGAGCTGATGACTGTGACTGTGGAGATCGCTCAGTGAGGACCGAGAAGAGAGAAGGCTCCTCCCCATTTTCATTTGTGCACTGTCCTACTTTGTCTCTCTCTTCTCAACTTCCAAGCACCCTCATTTATTTCCCGAGCTGAAATAAATAAACAGAAATCTCTCCAACACTATACTGCTTTCTAGCTCCCACCCTCTGAGCTTTCTCTTCTCAGCCAAGCTGCTTGAACGCGATGAAACCGACATCCTCCTGCTCTTCCTTCCCGTCCTCACCTCCCATGCATTTCCCTTCCGACTGCCATCTGCTCTCTGCCTCCAGGACTCCCACAGAAATGACTCCAGCAAAGGGGAGTAAAGACGTCTTTATCATCAGAGCTCCTAGGCTCTGTTCAGCCTTTATCCTCCCGGATCTCTGTAATAACCCAGTATTAGAGAACGTTCCTTGGTGAAATATCAAGGGGGACTACTTTGTCCCTTCCGAAGCGCAAAATGTATTAATTGGCATTTGTCTTTTAATTATGGCAGTGATGGGTGGATTCTATGGCTGCAAAGAGAGACCTCAATCAGAAGAGTTCTTGTTTGCTTGATTTTTAACAGATTTCACTTATTTCCTGGAAATGTCAGGACCTACCATCTTCCCTGCCCTTTGCAGGTGATTTCCATTTCCTTGACTTATTTCATAATTTAAGTAGAGTAAAAGCTATCTAAGAAAAGAAATTCATCCAAAGTCAATCTCCAGAAACATAGTCTAAAAGATGCTCTGCCCTCATGGGGTAACCTGCCTCCCTTTTTCATTTTTGAGGTGATTCACAATGATGTGATATTGTTGCAATCTTTTCTGTGTCCTGTAAGACCTTAAAAGGGCATGAATGGTTCTACTATATTTTATTGAAAATATAGCATATATATTGTATATACTATAACTATATATATTTATAAATACTATATGTTAAAGTATATATATATGTAATAGTATTTATACTATTTATACTTTCAATAGTATAAAGAAACAAGCATGCAAAAAGTTCTCAAGGCCAGACCAGTAGGCACAGAATGAAGAGGATTGTTCTGTTTATAGCTCCTTCTTACTGTACAATTTACATAAATTATGTCTGGAGAACATAATGGATCAGTCATGCTCCCCTCGCCAGAGTTTATCAACTCTTGATGAAGTTTCCAGATAAAGAGACATTGTTCCATGACAATGGCTGCCTGAGAAAGGGTTGTGCAAGGATTCACCAACGCAGTTTCTATACCACTATCCTCCTTGTGTGGTTCTTCTTCAGCACCATCTTTGCCATCTCACTTTGAGGGCCTCCTCGTCATACCCTTAAACTGGTGTTTCCTGGGTTTCCTTCCGTGGCCGGCTAGCCTCCTTTCTCTCCTCTCCCTAGGTGATTGTGAGCCCTCAAGGCTTGATGACATTGGGGTGGGAGAGTCACGGTCCTCCCCGGTCCCCATCTCTTCTCCCTGCTCAGAGCCATCACCCTTTGGACATGGGTGTCTGGATGTACCACAGACTCATCACATCCTCAACACATCTTCAGCCAAGCTTGGGGCTACTCATCTTCCCAACCAAGATCGGTGCTCTTGATATTTCCCCCAATATTTAGTACTATAGGAAGCCAGTCACTCAAGCCAGACATTTTAGAGAGTTCTTCCATCATCTTCCCAGAATAAACAGTCAGTGCACTACACTAGAATCCTTTGCCCCAGCTCCCCAACGGCCTTCCTTCCTCACAAATTTAAACGCCCCTCTCTTCATCAGATCAGCCTTTGACTCTAAAGTCAGAGGGCCAGGAGACCACCTGAGACCACTGTGCTATCCACTCCCCCAGGAGAACAATCAGGGGAGCCCACACGGCTTTGGTGTACTCTTGTATCTGGAATTTGTCAATCACTATGTAAGGAAATTTGTGAACAGAAATCCTTGGATCCAATACACATAATCTTCTGATGCTGGCTAAGACTTATAAAATATTAAGACCTTCTTATGGTCTAAGAAGACAGCAGATGAGAAATATGACAGAAGGAATATCCATTAAGGAATGAAGGTTAAAAAACACAATTAAAACAGTAGCTTGCATTCACATGGTTCTACTATTAATCTGATCAAATCTGTAAACTAGGATATTGATTGCTTCACTAGAGGGACAAAAATTCTCCTGGTTTATATACTGTTGGGTTAACCAAAAATTCGTTTGAGTTTTTTTGTACTATCTTATGGACAAACCTAAATGAACTTTCTGACCAACCCAATATTTACCAATACATCACCTGAAGAAGAACCTATCTGGGACATTTCCCAATATTTACACATGTCAAAATAAATTATTTGATCATATCATTTTGATGCCTCATAGGTATTCACTGTGGACTTCCCTGGTGGCTCAGTGGTAAAGAATCCACCTGCCTATGCAGGAGACGCAGGTTTGATCCCTGGGTTGGGAAGATCCCTTGGAGAAGGAAGTGGCAACCCACGTCAGTATTCTTGCCTGGAGAATCCCATGGACAGAGGAGCCTGGGGGGCTACAGTCCACGGGGTCACAAACAGTCAGACATGACTGAGTAATTAAACAATAACAGCATGTATTCACTGTGAAAGACCCTCTTCCGCGCTCCAAAAAGGAGAATAGTACAACTGAACAAAAGTTTGGAGGGTAAAAGGAAGAGTTTGTCTCCCATCCAGGTGACTTGTTGCAGGGATAGAAATAGTGCTCAGAGGCGGACCTGATACCTGTAACTCTCAGTTTCCAAAAGAGTGCAACAGAAATGCATCGGTCTATAACGTGTCCTGTTTGAGAGTCTAATAGTGGTTTGGCTGATTGCAGCCAAGTCGAAACTCTGGAAATGATTTCATGAAACCCAGTCAAACTCTACTCATAATGCCCATTGTTGATGAAAATGAACACGATATAATTTTCAGCTGATCAAAACCATTAACTCCCTCCTTGTCTGTCGCTCAGTCATGTCAGACTCTTTGAGACCTCCTGTACTGTAACCCGCAGGCTCCTCTCTCCATGGAAGTCTCTGGGCAAAAATACTGGAGCGGGTTGCCATTCCCTTCTCCAGGGGATCTTATGGAACCAGAGGTCAAACCCAGGTCTCCCACCTTGCAGGCAGATTCTTTACCACGTGAGCCACCAGGGAAGCCCAATTCCCTCCTTAGATCTAGAAATTGGCCATCGATTTTCATGGGGGAGCACTTCACGCTGTATCTGTGTGGTCACAACTCTGAAATAGAGAGTTCCTCCCCATAGACTCATCTGTTTGACAGATCTGAGTTCCCTTGATAAAGTCTCCATAAAGCGGGCATCTTTCTCTGAGACCGCTGAAACCTTCCACACTCCCGAATTCCAAAGTGTCCCTTGCATATAGACGCCTCCATGGGATTATAGCTGTGGTTGTGGAACCAGCTTCCCCTGTCAGCCTCCTCCTGCCAGAGGTTCTCTAATTGATAACGAGCTCCTTGGGGGAATGGGATTTCAGAGTGTAAATTAACCGTCGTTTTCCAAGGGTGGCACCTGACTCTTAATAACTTATCACCTACCTTGCGTGTTATCTTTAGGAATAAACTTGTTCTATAAAAGGTAAATTTACAAAAAGAAAAAAAAATGTTTTGAGTCTGATGGTATGCACATAAGTAAGCAAATCAACAATTGTGGTGACCCTACTTAAAATGTGTGTGTGTGTGTGTGTGGCTGAGTCCCTTTGTTGTCCGCCTGAAGCTGTCGCAGCTATGAAAGTGAAAATGAAAGTCTCTCAGTCCTGTCCAACTCTTTGTGACCGCATGGACTATACAGTCCATGGGATTCTCCAGGCCAGAATACTGGAGGGTGTTCCCTTTCCCTTCTCCTGGGGATCCTCCCAACCCAGGGATCGAACCCAGGTCTCCCACATTGTGGGCGGATATTTTACCAACTAAGCCACAAGGGAAGTCCTCACAGGTACACTTCAATATAAAATTAAAACTTTAAATAAACAATACCAAAGTATAAAAAAATAAAATTAAAAAACACCATCTATGTTGTCTAAGACAACTTGTTGAGTTTAAAAGTATTTCAGACTAACAGTTGAGTAAATGTAGGGCAGTTGTTTCTTAAATCTGAACTCACAGATGCCGACTTTGCCAAGAAAAGCTTGAGAAAGTGTCGGTGCTGTTGTTTTAGTCACCAAGTCATGCCTGACTCTTGGTGACCCCATGGACTGTAGCCTGCCAGCCTCCTGTGTCCCTGGGATTTCCCAGGCAAGAAGACTGCAGTGGGGTGCCATTTCCTTCTCCAGGGGATCTTCCTGACCCAGGGATCGAACCTGTGTCTCCTGCGTTGGCAGGCAAGTTCCTTACCATTGGGCCACCAGGGAAGCCCAAGAAAGCATTTAGTGAAACAAAATAGTTACAAAAACGCTGACTTGTCTTTAAAAGCAAAAGGCACTTTAGGTTTCCTGGTTCATCCTGGATGATTCTGGGTGCTTGCTGTCATTCAGTCCCTAAGTCATGTCCGACTCTGCGACCCCGTGAACCGCAGGACGCCAGGCTTTTCTGTCCCTCGCTACCTCCTGGAGTTTGCTCAGATTCACATCCACTGAGCCGGGGATGCCACCCCACCATCTCATCCTCTGCCGCCCTCCTCCCCTTTCGCTTTCAGTGTTTCTCAGAACCTGGGTTCTTTTCCAGTGAGTCGGCTCTTTGCATCAAGTGGCCAAAGTACTGGAGATTCAGCTTCAGCCTCAGCCCTTCCAAGGAATATTCAGGGTGGATTTTGTTGTTTTATATAACCTGCATTTAGGGAGGTGGATAAGGCACTGTTAATAAAGCTTTTTTAAAATAAATAATTCAGTAGCCAGAGAGTGTAAAGACACCGCTTGAATTGCTGCTGAGGGTTTTGTTTTCTAATTATGAAGGGCTGGAAGGCCTGACGCCCCAGGCTGAGTGACTTCACCAGGTTTGTCCTGCGGTTCCCCATTGTCGCCCTTGAAAAGAACATTCCCACAGAGCGGGCTCTAAAGACAATAAACATCGTATGTAAAAAGAAATGACATAATATTCGGAGCTGATAAGGGAGCTTTTCCCAGGGGCTGCGTGGGATCGAGCCCAGGAGGCCGTCTGCGCTGGGTGCCTGGAAGGAAGTGTCCCCAGGGTGGTGGTCGAGGCCAAGGCAGGCTCTTCACAAAGGACCCAGAAGTGGGCAGGTCCCTCCCCGCCTCTGTGAAAATCAATCCAAGGAAGTCTGAGGCCGTGGAGCAGTTTCCTGTTCGCTGTGTGGGAAATTTAACTGAGTGCAAACGGCCACAACAATGGGACAATATATTATCATAAACAGGAAAAATAGCATCGGCCGCGGAAATCAATGGCTGGAGTTCATGCGGCATTCAGAAGATTGACAAGTGAATAAATTAAAACCCAAAGGTTAGGACACTGAAAGAGAAGTTAATTTTATGTCTGCCCTGGAGCTCCCCTTTTCAGACTCAAATTAAGACTGTGTAGAATAAAATGAACATGAAGTCTTTCGATATACAGAAAAGGCTTCCTTCAGACCTACATGGTCAGAAAACCCGAGAAGCTTTTATGAACGTCCCCCTGCATGGATAGCCGTTGTCCACGAGGCGTTAACAACCTCCTCGACAGCGTGACCAAAGACTTATTTAATCGAGTTTCTTGCTTTAAATAAACCTGCTCTCAGCAACCAACTGTTCGTCCAGGAAGTGATGGGACCCCCTCCCCAATACCCTGAAGAAGTTTATTCAACCAGAACGGAATGGAGCTCTGAGGGACACAGTGCTATTTAATTTAAAGAACCCAGGAAAAAGCCACGAGAGGCCTCCAAACCCTCAAATACTTATAAACAACAGAACACAGCTAACTCCAAAACAGGCTTCAGTTCCATAAACAATGATCAATCCTTTGCCATGCCACAGTGGCTTTCCTTTTTAAAGATGTTTTTAAAAGTATGTTTGGCTTTCTTCTAATAATAAAATTACTTTAATTAGAATTCACCACTGAACCTTGGTTTTGCAAGAAAGTGTTTGACACACCAAATTCTTTCTCCTAATTACTATTAAAGACAGAGCTTTGTTCAGCAGACAAAGCAACAGGCTGAGGATTTTGAAACAATTAATTCCAACCCAGACGTTGCAACTTTCACTCCATCTCATTTCCTTTCACAATTAAGCATGAACCCATGGTTTATGAACTTTAAGTTATTACAAAGCATGAAATGTCTGATGACTGTTGCTAGCGAGCTATTCCACATACTCTGCTATTCAGAAGCCATGCCTCAAGTATGTCTCACCAAGTCTGGTTTGGCTTTCAAATATATTTTGCTGCATTTTTCGTTTTACTTTTTGATTTGGGGCTGAGGTGGTTTCTTTACATACTAAGGATTGCTGACAGGGTTTAACAATCTGGAAAGCTGTACGACTTAGTCTTTACAAACATAAATTAACTGAAGAATTTCTATAGTCTCCTAAGAATACACTTAAGCATGTTAAAGTAGAAAGATAACATCAAAGTGCCAAACTCTGGTTTCACCTTAAAATTTTTACTATGATTTTAGGAGGATGTAGAAAGATTAAGAAATAATATCCTTCAATTTCTTTATTATTTTAAATGTAACAATCTACTTTTTTTTGTTTTCTGGGGTTTTTTTTTTTAGGTTTTCCCAGAAGGAGGAGGGGAGAAAAAAAAGTCAAATTCATTTATTAATCCAAGCTCACTATCCTAAACACGGACTTCAGAAGCTGGTCAAAAACAATCGAAGTGGACAGCAGAGGGCAGTATGTAACAGCAGAAACAGTCTCTCTGCACTGTATATCCCGTTAGCTCTACAGACCAAAAGAAAAGAAAAACAGCAGTTGTACATGGAGGAGCTGCTGACCGAAGAAACAAGCGTTCTGGCATCCGAGCAGATATTAACACGCAGTCAGAAGATGTGAAGGTTCCTGGGAAATGCTCTGAATCTTGGAGACATCCCCGGAACAGGCCCTTCGAATGCCTCACTCCATTTTGTCTCTGAGGCCCAACAGAGTCCTTGACTGCCTCATCTCAGCATTTGGTTTAACTGAGGCTCCATCCCTCTGAGCAGCACAAAACGCCCAGGACCGTGTTCAGCAGAGAACCCGGAGCGCCTTGGATGAAAATCCACAAGCCTGGGCAGAGGCCTAGCTGGCAGCCTGGCGGCTCCATCCCCCCAACCCCCGGGGGGGCACCGGGCCGGGGGTCCACCTGGTCCCCACAGGACTGGTCCCAGCTGCACCCCGAGCGTCCGCCTCTTCTCTCTGCCTTCATCCTGGGCTGAATGCTTTCCAGCTCTATCCGCGGCCCCAGCTTCTAGCCCATTCTGAGTGGTGGGCAAAGCTGCCAAGGTCCTCACACCAAGCTGCATCTCTGTTTCGTCCTCTGGGTCCTCTGCATCTTTTAATAGAGTCATTGAAATTAAAAATAGCGGGTGCTTTCCTTTGCAGCCCTGGCATGGGCCCTCCTGTCTCCTCCTTCCCTGGGGCCAAGGCCAGACTTTCTGGGTTCCCTTCCCACGGGAGCCCCGCCCTTCCCTCGACCTCCCCTCACCCCCACCCCCCCCACCCCAGCCTCAGATCCCTAGAACTGAATTAATAATCATAATAGCTCCTGGGCACCGAGGTTTCCCCTCTTCTCCTGTGCTGACCCCAGCGCCCCCTCCCCAACCGAGCTGCTTACTCCCCTGATTATACATCTAGCCTTTCTTATTGCTTGCCTTCCCCTGCCCCCACCTCTGGTCTTTTCCTTAGGAAAGCAAAATGCAGGAGAAAGACAAAGGCTGACTATTAAAATAACAACAATAAGAAGGATGAACCTACTACTCAGGGTCTGAACCAAAGTCACACAGGGCTTGCAGAAGCCTTAGAACTCCCATCAATCAAGTCACCTGAATCAGTTAAGACCTTGGCAATTTGAGTAATGAGTGGGATCCCTTTTTAAAATTCATTGTATTATGAAAAGGAGGGGAAAGAAAAAAGCGACTTGAGTTCCTAAGCAGCTGCATCTGCCGCTGAAATCGACATGAACTTAAGCGTTTAACTCAAAGGTGTTTCCTTTCCTCTCAAGACAATTTATCACATTTCACTTCAAAGGAGGAACTTGAGTTTGCTGGACGGCGTGAAATACACTCAGTAACTTTCAAATATTCTCAATTAGAAAAGAAGGAATATAGGATTTCATCGCTTTCAAAGAAATATGTGTTGCCTTCCCAGTTATTCACATTTAGTTGTTTTTTTGTTTTTCCATTTACGTTTTAAAATTGGCACTCAGGCTCTTTGATGTGGTGCAGAGACTTCTCTACTTGGAGGGCATGGACTCTGGGCGGGGAGCACAGTAGTTGCAGCCCCAGGCTCTCTAGCTGTGGCCTCAAGGCATCCAGGATCTTGGTTCCCCGACTAGTGATCAAACCCACGTCCCCTGCACTGAAAGGTCGATTCTTAACCACTGGACCTCCAGGGAAATCCCCACGTTTAATTTTAAAGGAAAGGCTGTTTTGAAAAACTAAACAACAATCATATGATCCCCAAGGGTGATATGAATTTGGAGATTTCCCTCCACCTTGCTGCCCACTTCACAGCTCAGCTGGACTTGACTGAGTCTCAGCAGGAAGTTTTAACTCCGGAAAAGGAGATCCCAGGGTCTGCCCCACAAACAAACCCAGCCTTTGGAGGAAAATCCTCCACGGACGTGGCATTGCTTCTCTCTTCTCCACAATGAAGAGCCTTAAATTTGCATTCACCTGAGTCCAGCGTGATTTTGAAAATTAGTATATCACTATCAACAGTTTCTACTCTGGTCAAAATTCAGAGGGCTGGTTATTTTAAAGTTTTAGGAAACTTCAGCCCTTTAATGATGGTTTCTATCCATCTCAGTGTAAACATGCTGGTTCTCAATATTGAGCCTTCGAGGTATGGGCGAGGCTTGGGGAGTGTTCCGATGCTCACGCAGAACTGACCCTACAGCCAGCCTCCGAGGAATCCCATCAACAGTCTTCAGGCTAGTCTTCAGTCTTCCCAACAACAGGCAAGCCTTCATCCTTCCTTTTCAAAACGCCCCAGTGATGGAGAAGAACTTCTCTTGAAAGGAGGTCTGTTCCATTTCTAGGCAGAATAATGGGCAACAATTCATCCTTATATTTATTAAGCCCAACTGTGCTTGTAAATTCTATTTATTGAGCTTAATCCTAACTTCTGGGCACCCACTGAGGAAAAAGTCCACATATTCTCCCGTCATATTTGAGTGAATCTCTCATGTTTCTTGAAAATCCTCTGGGTTCAACAGTGCTGGCTCCTTCTGATGTTTTGCCTGGAGCATCTGAGCAAAGTCCTTCCACCCCGGTCTCCTCTCTCAGGATCTGCGTTTGTATTAACAGCACGCAGTCTGGGAACTGAACAGTCTTCTGCGTGTGGACTGACCAGCACCTGATGAGACGTCTTCTTTTTCTTTATCAGTAATCCTCAAACGTCTGTGTGTCCAAGCATTACCTGGGGAACTTGTTAAAAATGGACATTTCCAAGCCCTCTTTCAGGACATTCAGGTTTCTAGGGACCCAGATGAGAAGGTATTCCTGAGCCCACATGTTGAGAACCATTTTCTTAGGGCGCGCGCGCGCGCGTGTGTGTGTGTGTGTGTGTGTGTGCTCATTCAGTCATGTCCGACTCTTTGCAACCCCATGAACTCTAGCACTCCAAGCTCCTCTGTCCATGGGATTTTCCAGGCAAGAAGTCTGGAATGGGTTGCCATTTCCTCCTCCAGGGGATCTTCCCAACCCAGGGATGGAAACCGAATCTCCTATGTCAGCAGGTGGGTTCTTTATCCCGAAGCCACCACGGGAGCCCCATTTTGATATTACAGTCGACCTAAACTGTAAGTCTTCTACAGGAACCCCTATCAGAGTCCCTGTGCTATAACTGTATACGTTTTAAGGCTGAAATTCATGGAAATGCGTTTATCCCTATGTAGTGTTGCCAGATCAAACACAGGAAGCCCAGTTAGATTTAAATTTCAGACAAACAACAAATTGTTCCTTATTGGGATATATATTAAGAGAATTCATTGTCTATCTGAAATTCAGATTTAACTAGGTATCCCGTATTCTTGTTTACTAACCCATGAAGCTTATTCTGGTGAGATCTGTTTTATTTTGCTTTTCTTGTCATGCCTTTGTGACCACTTTGGATTCGAATTCTGTCCTCAAACGTGTTTGGTTCTCAGAAAGAGTCTCCTGTTTCTGACCGTCAAGTTACTCTCCCTGTTTATGTGAATTCCAAGGGGTGGGATCAGAGTTGACATCTGACCCCATCCGTAGAAAAAATAGATTCATCTCATACAGTGATTAAGTACAAATATCCATTTTTCTTCACCAGCCCCAGCCTTCTCCAAAGTCCAAGGTGACTTGTTTTCAGCTGAAGGATAAATAAAAGCACACTCAGCTTAGACTCAGATGCCTGAGTTCACAGGGTGGTGCCCCCATTTGAGAGCTGTGCTACTTCGGGCAATTTATAGACTTTTCTGAACCTCCACCTCTTCACTTGTAAACGGGGCTATTTAGGGTGACGATGAGAAGTTAATGAGATGGTACAGAGGAAAGTTTCAAGCTGGGTGCTTAATAATTGATAATTCCTCAAAAATAATTCTTCATTCATGAATTTTTTAACTAGTTATGGGAGCTTCAAGCCCAGATTGGCAGAAATAAGTGCGTGCATCAATTCCCATTTGTCTTAAAGTCCGTCAGAAGTATAAAAAGAAAAGAATCTATAGCTTTGAAGAAAATATAGGGGGAGTTTGAGATTCGCAGATGCAGACCATTACCTATAGAATGGGTGAACAACAAGCTCCTCCTGGATAGCATAAGGAACTCTATTTAATATCTTGTGAGAAACGACGATGGAAAGAGTTTTTTAAATGTGTATCTATTTATAACTGAGTAACTTTGCTGATGAGCAGAAATCAACACAACCTTATAAATCAACTACACTTCAATTATTTTTAAAAGCCAAGAAAAGAAGAGAGGATGCCGTCATCAGATGTGTGTGATGAATCAGTTCCTGGAGAACAGAAAGCCAAGCCCCTGGGCACATGAAGCAGAAACAAGGAAGGTAGCTGGAAAGATGCTCTTCTCTGAAGGGCCCCGGAAATGGGGCTTTGGTGCGTTCACGCCGAGAAACGGCGTGACCCAGGAGAAAACCAGCAGGTACGGGGGAGAAGGAGCAGGGGAAACCAACACGGTGTGGCAACCAACAGAGAACCACGCGAATATTTACTTTCCCTGAAGATCCACCAGGCGCAGGTTACCGGGGGTTGGCATCAGGAAAACAACAGCAAACGGAAAGACAAGTGGGCGCTGGCGACCCAGAGCCTGGCTCTGCGGGTTCTGACATCACCCTGGAGGTGGTGGGAGGAGCTGGCCGCTGACGGCAGGTTCTCTGCCCGTTCACGCTTCAGAGAAGCCAGGAAACAGGATGCACCCACATTCCAGGGGGCCCAGCTAGTCCACCCCACCGAAAGGAGGAGCCTGAATGTGTCCATGGAGGGGGATTTCCTCACATTGCAGCAGAGAACCCCACCCAGCTCCCAAGCCTGCCGTCTTAAAAGGAGCCAATCACCCTGGAGGAGCCTCAGTAGGAAAAGTAGGAGGGAGCATAAGCCAACAGTAGAACTGAACCAGAAAGACACACACAGTTCAGACAGTCTAGGGAACTCAGAACTGTATGGGTCATCACCCAGCCTCCCGCTTAGGGACTGACCCGGGACGCCACACAAGAGAAGACAGTGCTTTGGTCTCAACAGACCAGTCTGATTCAAGCAGACTCTGAGCTTGGTGTGTCTGTTAGTGTTCGTTGCTCAGTCGTGTCCGACTCTGCGACCCCACGGACCCCGCCAGGCTCCTCTGTCCATGGGATTCTCCAGCTCCCAAATTTGTGGCGGGCTAAGTAATGAGTTCTTTTTAAATTTAATTTTTATTTTCTATTGGACTGTCATTGGTTTACAGTGTTGTGTTAGTCTCAGGTCTACAGAAGACTGATTTAGTTATGCATATACATACACCCATCCTTGTTTCAGATTCTTTTCCCATGTAGGTTATTACAGGATATTGAGCAGAGCTTCCTGTTCTATACAGTGGGTCCTTGTTGATAATCTATTTTATACAGACTTATATGTCATTTATGTTATGTATATAACGTGTACCTTAATCCCAAACTCTTAATTTATCCTTCCCATGAGGTTTTATAATACAAGACTAAGTAAAATAATCATGGACAAAAAGGAATAGAAAGGGCTCAGATGGGGGGGGGGAAGTCAACTGAAGAAATCAGTGATTTAAATTAATTGCGCAAGCAAAACAAAACAGGTGACTTCAAAATACTCGTTTCCGAGAGAAAAATAGAGGCTTTCTGTTCAACTGAGAGCAGCAAGTAAGCTATTACTTTAAATGACAGCCGAAAACTAAGGGGAAGGTCCAAGGTGGTTTGGGGAAGGAGGGACCCTGTGAGACGTGAGAACGTTTGCGCCTGGCGCTTATTTCATTTGAATTCTCATCCAGTGGTACGAGTGATTTAACATTAAGACAGTGACATAAAGGTGATCACGGAAACAATGATTTGTTTCAAATATGTCCTACCAAGAAACTCAAAGTCAAAGGTGATTGGAAGATTAGAAAGCCTGGGGTGTCGGGGAGGGGCCGAGAAGAGGGAACAGACTCAAGAAACCATGCAGAATTTAGTTGCCCAGAGGTATCTCTGTCCAGAGGACTTTTCCAAAAGAGCGCTATTTTCTCGGCATTATGCTTGAGGAAATTAGCCAACATCCAAGCAGTAGACCAGGAAGCAATGAGCAGAGGCGGCAGCAGCGGCTGTGGGGGCTGCAGACCCCATAAATTACCACCCCCACCCCCACCGCGCTATTAGCCTGACAGCGGAGGTGATGAGCATGGGTTACTCTGACGAATAGACGCACACTCCAGACGCGCTGAATGGGTTCCGGAATACTTCACCAGGGGACCCCAGATGACCCTGGAAACGCGGGTCCGCAGAGCGGTGCAGCACAAATCGTGAGACGGAGTGTAATTACAGCGCGCGGCCCAGGGCGTCAGAGGGCTCGGGGCGGCGGGAAGGACCAGGGGACCGAGGACCGCACACTTGGGGGCGCGGAGTCGCTGCAGACAGTACAAGGGCGCGGGGAGAGCGGCTCAAATGATGGTGCTGAGCGAATCGATCTCAGTCACGCAGGGATGGAGACAAACTGCTCCAACCAAGATGTGTGATCACCGGCTGCACGAGCAACAAACGGCAGCGATTGTCAGGACTTTATCTTAAGGAAAACGAGAATCTGTAAATATACATCACATCAAATCAGCAAAAAGAAATATATATATATATATATTTCAATAAACATGATGGAAGGCCAACTACATGCCAGAATCCAAAAGCAAATAAGAGACCCTGAGGAGTTCGTGACCCAGACGTGGGAGCCAGGAACAGGCTGGGTTGTAGGAGCCCTTGTGTGCATCTGGGCCAGGGCAGACATCTCCCTGTGGAAGGGTTATGGCGGGGGAGCTTTTCCATGAACGCACGTGATTTTAAAAGGTGTTTACAGAGCGATGGGGAGGAGGCAGAAGAGAGGAAGGCAGGCGCAGGAAGAGGGTCGGGCGAGACCAGCGCGGTCAGCGCCCACCCTGGGTCTGTCTGGGGAGAGGAGGCAGTTCCCAGGGTCAGGAGCTGGTGGGGCGCTGGGGGGCTAAGATAAGATGTGGAAGAGTAGGTCCTGCTCGGTCCTGGGAGAACTTGTGTTCGAGCAGGGAGCAGGGATCTTTGTCTCTAGGCAGTGGAGCCCCTCGGGGTTTCAGCGGGGCACTCTGGTCTCAGAGGGAAGGTTCTGGTGGAGGTGTGGTGGGCAGGCTGGGCGGAAGCAAGAGGGTGGCGAGGTCTCTGTCTCCAGATGCAGACGGTGAAGACCCACAGTAGGAAGCGCTGACACTTTCAGAGTTCCTCTCCTGACGTTGTCATGGGAACAGCCACAAACTGCCCATTGCTTCCCGCCTGCAGACGGCTTTACCTGCCAAGTTCCTTCGCTGACTCCTTGTAACCATCAAAGGTTTCCCTGTTCCAGGTGTTGAATTCTCCCTACAGCTCAGAAAATGCGAACAACCTGCCAGACTCTTATGGGTCTTTACCCCAGAGCGACTCTAAAACCTGCCTCTTGGCACCACGTGTGCTTCAGAGAATTTTTTTCCTAAACATTTGTGAAACTTATAAATCTGAAAGTTTGTAAATAGACTTAGTTTGGTGTGGAAAGCACTCGTGCACTTCCCATCACTTCCAGTCCATGTTTCAGACTGGACCACAAGCACTTCTTTCTGAAGGAGTGTCTTGAACTGACCCTTTCTGCCGCACGTGTAACCAGGTTTGCACACATTTTCCCTCTAGACTGGAGCTTCTGAAGGCAGGGTGCCCTGGATCTCTCAACCCCCAGGTCTCAGTAAGTGCCCTGCACGCAGTAGACTCAATTACTGGTTAAATGAATGAAGGAATCTCCGGAGTGGCTTTTCAGCCCTGTGAAAGGGCTGTAATGGCCATCTTAGAGCTGCAGTGGTGATTGTAAGTCTCAGGACTTAATGTCCCCTCATCAAAGGACAGGCTTTCCCTGGGATGACGGCAGATTCTCTCTTCATCGGAGTGGCCTGATTACCAAGCTTTTAACTAGTGAGTGAGAAAAATAAACCAGTACAGAGCTGTAATCTTTTAGTCACAGTAGAATCATCAAATAGGCTGTAAGTCAAAGAATACTACAGAAAATGCATTTAAAAACTAAGATATGTTTAATGCTTAAGAAAACTCAATTTTTTATACACATTGCTATATTTAAAATAGGGGACTTTGGGAAGGTCATGTACACACTGCTGTATTTAAAATGGATAAAAAACAAAGACCCGTTGTACGGCATATGGAGCTCTGCTCAAGGTTATGTGCCAGCCTGGACGGGAGGAGGGTTTGGGAGAGAAAGGATACCTGTATATGTGTGGCTGAGTCCCTTCACTGCACGCCTAAAACTGCCACGACATTGTTAATCGACTGTACCCCAATACAGAATTAAAGTTCACAAGGAAAATGGCTTGTTCATAAGGCTGGACAATGTCCATCATTCAGCCTTAACTTAATCTCACAGCTTAATGTAATCGTTGCATTTTCCCATCCTTTGTTAGAAAGTGACTTCCTTGCCAGTCGTCAAGTTCAATTTTAGGGTCCTTTCCTCACCAGGGCTTACATGCCTCTTAGGAAGCTCAGCCAACTCCTCACCTCAGGATGCTCCAGCCCCTTCCACTTGGTAAGGTTTCTCCTACACATCGCCCGCCCCGATCCACTTAGCTATTGAAGCCACTTGGCTAAATAAATGTAGGTCTCCCAGAGAGCCTGTCCTTATCTTTCTAGAAAGTGCTGTCTCTTCTCTCCGGTCTCCTGGCTCCACTCTTCACTGTGTACCAGCCAGGCAGGAAGCATTAAGGTAACAAGAAACCTGTCTGCTTTTCTCTTTGCATTTAGAAGGCCCTCCATACCTGAGTGCCTCCAAGGATTTTCCTTACGGCTGCTTTTTCCTTTCTTCTCCTTTTCGAAACAACTCTCTCCGAGTTTTATGCCTTTCTGATTAAATTTTTACTCTGTGAACCATGACTTTCCCTACCAGCTCCCTTATCATCTTCAAGTCTTTACATCCTTAGTGAAAAGGACTCTATCATTTAACACAGAATGTAAGTTTTTAAAACAATCTTAAAAAAAAAAAAAGATTCAAAACAGGTTTTACGTGCGGTTTTCTGTTAATCATCTATCTCTTGGTGGTCTTTAGTTGCCAGTCATGTCCGACTTTTGCGACCCCGTGGGCTGTAGCCCGCCAGGCTCCTCTCTCCATGGGATTCTCCAGGCAAGAATCCTGGAGTGGGTTGCCATGCCCTCCTCCAGGGGATCTTCCTGACCCAAACCTGGGGCTCCTGCACTGCAGGTGGGTTCTTTACTGTCTGAGCCACCCGGGAAACCTATCTCTTACATAAATAAGATTCCTACCTTTCACCCAATAAAGCGGATATATTTCAAATGAGGTAACCTGCATCTATAAATACAATTTTCCAGCAGATAGAGGGAAATTAGTACCACTCAAGTGAAAAGCCTAGAGTCCTAACCTGGGGAGGCTGTTTTTGCTAGAAAGCTGTGTGCTCAACGTAGGAATGATGAGTCTCACTTCCTTAATAATCTGAACCATAAATAATGCATCAAGAGTGTAGCAAGACATCACGGTTTGTGTTTTTTTCCCTTCTTGTCCCACTTAGAGAGACAAAGGTGAGGGGAATGATGATGATGATGACCAAGGAGCCTAATAGCAGAACGAACGGTTGTCAGAAGGATGTTATTTGCCACCCTCCAGGAGCATGCTTGCCAGTCCCCGCCACAAAAGAGCTGCTACTTCTATTACCATCTTCTTGGGTCTATTCCTCACTCAGGACCCATTCCAAATGCTGGAGTTTAGTGAGCAATGTTTATGCCCCAAGGACTTGAAAGACCCTGCACTTAATGGTATCACCTCATTCAGGAATGCCAACTCCATGTAACCAATCAAAAGAAAGTGGGCCTACAGGCCTTCCTGGAGAGCCTGGTGTCTCACCCCAGCCTCCCCCACCCGCATCCTCTCTGGATGCTCTGCTGTCTCCTGCAGACCCTCTCCCAGGATGGCCGAGCGCTCCGGGAAATGCCCAGGGCAACCTTGTGGCCTCCAACTCACAGAGCAAGCAAGAATTAGCATCTTCAGTAGCCACATTCAAGGGCTTCAGGGTGGCTCAGCAGTAAAAATTTCACCTGCAAAGCAGGACACTGCAGGTTCAATCCCTGGGTCAGGACAATCCCGTGGAGGAGGAAATGGCAAACTACTCCAATATTCTTGCCTGGAGAATCCCATGGACAGAGGAGCCTGGGGGACTACAGTCCATGGGGTCACAAGGAGTCAGACACAGCTGAGCGACTAACACACACACAAGATGAGTATGAAGAAAATTCAGAACAATACCAAAGAGTAAGTGCCGTTTAGTGTTACTCATTAACTGATTTTAAATTGGTGTCTGCAGGTTTAAACCAGAACTGAGAATGGGAGTCATTACATATCCAAATTAAAATGTAACCCATCCCACTTTCAGGGTTTGGTCTTGAAGCCCAGTTTGACCAAGAGACTATAAAAAAGGTTCAATCTGTCTCTTGTCATTTGGAGAAAAACTGCCCTGGATGTCCACCTCTCCAGATCTCATACTGCAGCCAAAATCTCTGAACACACAAACTCAGTAGGTAAATGATGTAACCCAACTTACTTGGAATAGGAAATTGTTTCCATAAAAGATAAATAGATGACTATAAATAACCCAGAAAGGTTTAGAATCAAGTATATTGGTGACATAAATCAAATTCATTGCATGAAAACTTATGTGTTAAGTTTGAGAACAACAATTTGTATATCTGATGCGTAGGGTACTAATAATGTTTAAGAGAATTTGACATCCTAGAGAATCCAGAAGATTAGCCATGGTATTACAATTTCTAAAGTGAAATAAGTAATTAATTTAGACTTAATTTTTAGTTGAAACTGAAAAGATAATTTTACCAAGTTTGAAAATAGTATTCAGTTCAGTTCAGTTCAGTCGCTCAGTCGTGTCCGACTCTCTGTGACCCCATGAATCACAGCACGCCAGGCCTCCCTGTCCATCACCAACTCCCAGAGTTCACTCAAACTCATGTCCACAGAGTCGGTGATGCCATCCAGCCATCTCATTCTCCGTCGTCCCCTTCTCCTCCCGCCCCCAACCTTTCCCAGCATCAGAATCTTTTCCAGTGAGTCAACTCGTCACATGAGGTGGCCAAAGTATTGCAGTTTCAGCTTTAGCATCAGTCCTTCCAATGAATACCCAGGATCGATCTCCTTTAGAATGGACTGGTTGGATCTCCTTGCAGTACAAGGGACTCTCAAGAGTCTTCTCCAACACCACAGTTCAAAAGCATCAATTCTTCGGCGATCAGCTTTCTTCACAGTCCAACTCTCACATCCATACATGACCACGGGAAAAACCATAACCTTGATTAGACAGACCTTGGTTGGCAAAGTAATGTCTCTGCTTTTTAATATACTATCTAGCTTGGTCATAACTTTCTTTCCAAGGAGTAAGCATCTTTTAATTTCATGGCTGCAATCAGCATCTGCAGTGATTTTGGAGCCCAAAAAAATAAAGTCTGACACTGTTTCCACTGTTTCCCCATCTATTTCCCATGAAGTGATGGGACCAGATGCCATGATCTTCGTTTTCTGAATGTTGAGCTTCAAGCCAACCTTTTCACTCTCCTCTTTCACTTTCATCAAGAAGCTTTTTAGTTCCTCTTCACTTTCTGCCATAAGGGTGGTGTCATCTGCATATCTAAGGTTATTGATATTTCTCCCAGCAATCTTGATTCCAGCTTGTGCTTCTTCCAGCCCAGCGTTCCTCATGATGTACTCTGCTAGAATATGTAAAACCAACTACAGTCAGCATATTTTCTTTAATAAATTTTCAGTTTGTCCACATATATTATACGGGCTTCCCATGTACCTCAGTGGTAAAGAATCTGCCTGCAAAGCTGGTGACTCAGGTTCAATCCCTGGGTCAGAAAGATCCCCTGGAGAAGGGAATGGCAACCTACTCCAGTATTCTTATCTAGAAATCCCATGGATAGAGGAGCTTGGTGGGCTACAGTACATAGGGTCGCAAAGAGTTGGACATGACTGAGCAGCTGTCACTTCAAGTATAGAAAACCTGTGGCATTAAGGATAAAATTTTGAAGCATTTCAACGTCAAATGGAAATATCCATACCATTTCTCTAGGCAATGTTTGCTTCACTCAACATGTTTAATCCCTTTTTTAAAAGAGTTTTACACACAACAGCGTGGAGAAATGTCACTTAAACCAATTCTCCAGCCCTATCAATGAAGAAACAGAGACGGAGAAATTCAGGGATTTGCTCAAACTACAGAGGTTTTAGGTCCAAATCCGGCAAGAGGCTTCACGACCCCAGTACTGTCAGTGTGGCCTACTGTTGAGTGAGGCGATGTCATTTCCGGGGACATGTCACTGATGGCATCTTAGGCTGAGCACAGCACGTGGTTCTCACTTTCCCGACAAAGAGGAAGTGTTTAAGTTACTCCCAACTTTACAGCTGAGAACATTCCTCTTCCTGGTTATGAACATTCTCTCCTTTGTAATAAAAATACATAATAATAAAGGTACAACCCTAAGCAAACTACACCGGCTTCTTTCCTAAAACCACTGGAAAATCCCATTGACCTGAACAATGTTTTGTTCCAACTACAACTTACCCATTACTTAGAGTTTCTTAATGTATAATATCCTATGTTTATTCACAACTGGAACGAGTAGCTAATTCCATCCGAGACTTTGTAAAGTGCTTAAAGCACCGAATAATCCTCCTCAGACCTACTGGAGAAGTATCTCATGCTGTGACAACACTGATTACTTTATCTCTGCTACAAGCAGAAATCGAGGTCCTGTTCTGAAGTGTTAACGTTTCTCTAGGGGCGGATGGAGAACGACTTAGGCAGGGAAGCGATCTGGCTTGCTGTTGACAAAGCACCTGGAGCCCTTGGAAGAGTGGTATTGTGCAGATGCAAAGCTATTTTATATAAAAGCATTCAGAGGATAATATTAACCAGAATTGTATTAAATATTAATATTAATGCAAATAGTGGCTAAGAGCTTTAAAGAAGAACAGTAGAAGTCAATAATACATGGAGTGAAGGTGTACAAAGTTCGCAAATTCTAACTATGTGCCACGCAAAGCCAGCAAGCTGAGGACTGACAGAAGTCCTGCTGTTTGTCTTTAACTCTTTCAGCTCAAAAACTTTAAATTATAAAACTAAGGTGGTCAAACATTTTTCAATCAGCATTGAAAATCAGACTTAAGCTCAATTTACTTTATTTCCATAGGCGAAGGCTTTTTTTTTTCAATTGGAGGCTAATTACTTTACAATATTGTGGTGGTTTTGACATGGCGCCTTGGCCAGGTGAAAACACAGATCTCAATTACTCAATCAGACACGGATGCTAGGGACGTTGTGGGCGTGATTAGAATCCCTAATCAGTTGACTTTAAGTCAGTCAAAGGGAGATGATCCTTGATGGCCCTGACCTTATTAAGTGAGATTCTTTTAGGGCTTCACTGAGCTTGAAGACTCTGTGCTTTTTAACTCATTCTCATGGGTAGCAGTCTGTCCAGCACCCTCTCATCCTCTCTTTCTGACTCCTGACTTATAGACTGTGGGCTTGCTTAGACAGCTCCCATAATGCTGTAGGCCAATTCTCTGCAATAAATGGAAATATCTGTCTGTTCTCTCTCTCTCCCCTACCGGTTCTGCTTCCCTTACCAAAGCCTAATACACGGTGTTTTTCAACAAACATGCATGTAGGTTGTTGGATTTTCTTGGGTGGAAGAATGTACTCTAAGATATATAGTTTTACTTTACAACCATAATGCATAAAGGTAAACAATTGCTTAATTTTGCTACCTTTGTAGATGTCATAATCTTCCATTGATTTTAGGATATCACTACTCAAGATGGAAGAGCTTTTCAAATGTACTCCAATTGGATTTCAAGTGAAATTCCAAACATAATGAATTATTGGGTCCTACAAATAAATGCTTGAACAATTTGGGTTAAAGAAGAGTTTGGACATTCAGAGTGGACCAAAAAAGGGCTCTCAGCACCTTGTATTCTTAATGCCTTATTTCCTCCATCCATTATAGGAAAATTGCACTTGAGCACACACACAAACACTCAGTCTAGCAGAGCAAAACAAAATGTAAGATTGGGATCATCTCTCAGAAAGCCTTAGAAATCCTGAAAATTTTAAAAAGAAATTATAGTTTAGTTCAAAGTTGAATAATTAAAGTCATTTCACCTGGTTGTAATAATTATCTGCTCTATTTCTCTTACGCAGTTTTTAGTATCTTAACAGATGCCATGCATGTTTTATTAACCCCCTTTTAAGAAGTGAAAAACCATAATATTTTAAATGATCTATCAAAAAGCAGCTAAATTAATTATACCTTCTAACTTCATTCCTAGTCAAAATTCCCCAAACAATAATGTCTCAAAATTAAAAAGCACCAGAAAAAGGCAAATTCTAACACATTTGTATAACAGAATATTTATACAGTCACTGAAAATTATAAAGTAATTCAGCTCAGTTCAGTCTCTCAGTCATGTCCAGCTCTCTTCAACCCCTTGGACTGCAGCACGCCAGGCTTCCCTGTCCATCATCAACTCTTGGAGACTACTCAAACTCATGTCCATCGCATTGGTGATGACATCCAACCATTTCATCCTCTCATCTCATCCCATCTCATCTAGTGAATGGGAAAAAATTATATATAATCAATAAAAGCAAGATAAAGAATTCCATATATAACCTGATTTATAAAACACACAGGAAAAAATATTGGGGGAAATTTCTACAAAATCTAAACAATATTTATCTCTAAGTTGTGGAGTTATAGGAGGTTTTTTTATTCTAAATTTCTATAGTATTATGTATTATTAGGAAATGGCAACCCACTCCAGTAATCTTGCCTGGAAAATCCCATGGACTGAGGAGCGTAGTAGGCTACAGTCCATGGAGTCGCAAAGAGTTGGACACGACTGAGCGACTTCGCTTCACTTCACTTCATGTATCATTGTACACTTAAAATTATTTACAAACAGCGAATCAATTGCTTTACTGATTTCTCAGTAAAATACTGAGAAATACTGGCAGTATTTTGATATTGAAGCAGTGAAACACCTCCCCTGGGGGCACACAGCGCTGTGAGGATGGGCGTTGCCCACATCCTGTGCTGAGCTCCCAGTGACCTACGTGCCAGGGGCTCCTGCCACGGATCAGAGTTGGCCAGTGCCTGGCTCTGAACCGTGTGCTGACCATGCACGGAGCTTCTGGTTGGCTTTTGGTGCCCTCGGTGTTTTGGTGACTACATTTGTCAACACAGCATGATTTAGTAGGAAAGCCAAGCCTATATTAAAGTCTCGGTAATACACGCACACTAAGCAGGTGTGAAGTCCTCATAGACTGAAGAATCTGCGCTGCCTTTGGAGACTGAAGCCACCGTGTTAGCCCGCCTGCTTCACCACAGCCCTGTTCTCACGGCCACGTTCTCTGCCCGTCCCCAAACAGGTGTTTACACTGCACTTCTCCTCTCATTGTCTTTGCTGATTTTCTCCCTCCAGGACTATGGTTCCTCTGTCAAGGGGCTTTGTTCTCTTAAGTTCTCTTCTGCCAGAATTATCTTTCTAATTAGAGATGAACAGATGGACAGAAAGTACAAGAAAGAGTTGAAAACAAGGGACGTTTAAATCAAGAACTTAGGACTGACCCCAGTAATTTTGTATCAGAAGAGTTCCCCTGCTTTCCTCCTGCATTCATGGTCCCTATATATTGGGTGCGGGGGGCGGTGCGTGGATCGAAGACCCTTAACTTCAAAGACTGTATATCCCAGGCTGGATTTCAGACCAGACTCTCTCTTTAGGATTTCAGCTTATGTAACATCTAGTTCTGTCAGCACTTTAAAAAGAAAATCATAGAGGGTGATGTTCCAGCCTTTGGCTCGCCTGGAGAAAATATTTGGGGGTGTGTGCATAGCTCTGTAGAGAACCATTCTGATCTGGAGGCAGAGAAAAGAAATTTTCCTTTCACCAAAACCTCAGAAAGGCTTTCCTCTCCTTGTTGATAAGAAATCAGGACTCTACATCCAGATCAGACAACCGGATATAATTTCTTCACCATCAGATTCATCATACTGAACGTAACTTGTTATCTAGCATAATGATAAAGAAAGCAACCAAACTGATGACAAGTATTTTTAATAATAAAGACCTGACCTTCAATGCTACAAATATATAATTATCATATATCAAGGAAACAGAAACAGCTTTGGGGGAATATTGAAAGAATCACATTGGAGTGTCAACAAGAACAACTTGAAAGCTCCGCTACTTGGATAGAAAGCCACAGGCACACACTAGACTATTTGCTTCAGTGTTAATTGAAACTGGGGCTGTTCCAGTTGCGGTCAGGATGACAAACTAGTTGGGGACAGGCGGCTGCCAGCTCTGCCCCCAGGACTTCCCTCTGGAGATCCAGAGAGATGAGAGGAAGTTAATGGATGCCAGACATGGGCATCAAGCCGTTTGACAGCCCTGGGGAGAGGGGTGCTTCCTGGGCAGTGGGGGAAAGGGATGGGCCAGAGCAGACTCTGTCCGGAGTGAGAATGGGGATGGGTTGAGGGAGAGCATCTTCTTTGCAGTATTTCCTTTTTGAGTCCTAATCCAGGCAGATTATGGCTGCCCATCAAGTTAAAGGCTTTGGAGGGAAGGAGAAGCTCATCTAACAGGCAGTCACTAAGTTGTGTCCAACTCTTTGCAACCCCATGGACGGCAGTCCTCCAGGCTTCTCTGCACATGGAACTTTCCAGAATACTGCACTGGGTCACCATTTCCTCCTCCAGGGGATCTTCCCAACCCAGGGATCAAACCCACATCTCTTGAATCTCCTGTACTGGCAGGCGGGCTCTTTAACCCTGAGCCTCTTGGGAAGCCCACTGAGGAATACACTCCAGGCAAATGTAAACCAAAAGAAAGCCGTATTAGTGATTTTAATAGCACATAAAATGAAAATTCAAGGTGAAACTTCTGTAACTGGCATTATGTAACAAAATGATAGATCTTAGAATTTTATTCTTATAAACATTTACTGACCTAACATTATTTGCCTCATAGTATATAAGGGCCCGACAAGGCTGACAAAGGCACAAGAAGAATAAGAGGATTTTTTAAAAAAATTAGTCCGTCCTGCTCATGGGGAAAGGCAAGTATATTAAACTTCACTGGGAGACTTACATTATTTATAAGCCCAGTACAAATCCAGATATTTGACAACATAACATATTGGTGAGGCCATGGGGAAATACATACATTTACCACTGCCAGTGGGAATGAAAAGTTATTTAGCACTCAGGAGAGTCTGCATCTACCTAGAAAAGTTCCAAAGGAATTAACTCTTTGACTCAGCAGCCTTACTTCTTAAAATTGATCTCAGATATACATGAACACAAGTAAAAAATGAGATTTATGCGGAAAGTATTTATTTCCAAAAACAAAAGCTTAGGAGCAACCCAAATGACCATCAACAGCAAACGAGTTGAACATTTTTGGTACCATCCACAAACGGGGATATACATAGCTGACCAGAAAGAGTCTCTATATCATGGTATGGTAGGCTACATGGTTTTTTAAAAAAGCTACATAGACATCGTGGTTACTTAAAGTGTGAGTGACAGTGTTAGCTGCTCAGTCATGTCCAACTCTTTGTGATCCCATGGACTATAGCCCTCCAGAGTCCTCCATACATGGAGTTTTCCAGGCAAGAATACTGGAGTGGGTTGCCATTTCCTTCTCGACCCATGAGTTGAACTTGGGTCTCCTCCATTGCAGACAGACTCTTTACCATCCGAGCCACCAGGGAAGCTCTCTAGATATAGTGGTTACTTAAACTCTCGGGTCAGAGATGGCAATGGCAACGCACTCCAGTACTCTTGCCTGGAAAATTTCGTGGACGGAGGAGCCTGGTAGGCTGCAGTCCATGGAGTCGCTAGGAGTCGGACACGACTGAGCAACTTCACTTTCACCTTTCATGCATTGGAGAAGGCAATGGCAACCCACTCCAGCGCTCTTGCCTGGAGAATCCCAGGGACGGGGGAGCCTGGTGGGCTGCCGTCTATGGGGTCGCACAGAGTCGGACACAACTGGAGCAACTTAGCAGCAGCAGCAGCAAACTCTTGGGTAAATTAGGGGAAGGGAAAATTTTCTTCAAAAGAAACAATAAAGAATAAATAATAAACTTGTTACCCATGGGAGAAGGAGGAAGTAAATTTTCTGAGCAAATAATGTAGAGAAGTTTAAAATCTGGCAATATTAAATTTGAATTGGAAATATCAGAACAATTTTATGATATGCTTTGCTTTAAAAACTGTGTATGTTTTCCAGGCTAGAAGCAGTGAGCTTAGAAACACTTATAGCACTTAAACTGAGGTCCCTAAAACCAATTCCCATTAAAGCCTGGGCACACAAAGACATAGAAGATGCCAGGTCTGAGGGAGAAAGTTCATCAGTCTTTCTGGCATAAGCTTCTTGCTATGTCAGCATGAAAGGAAGTTATGTGGGTAGCCACTGCCTTCTCCAGGGGATATCCCTGACACACTGCAGGCAAATTCTTTACCATCTGAGCCACTGGGGAAGCCACCAATATCGAAGACTGCTGCTGCTGCTAAGTTGCTTCAGTCGTGTCCGACCCTGTGCGACCCCATGGACGGCAGCCCACCAGGCTACCCCGTCCCTGGGATTCTCAAGGCAAGAACGCTGGAGTGGGTTGCCATTTCCTTCTCCAGTGCATGAAAGTGAAAATGAAGTCAGGATCCTACTTCAAGGACCCAGGGACTCACCTAAAGTTCTATCTGTTGGCCTCATGGCAGGGAGAGGAGGGGCTAGCTAAGCATGATAAAGAATAATAATATGCAATAAATGGAACACTTCAAGCATATGAAAGCTCACAGGCTCTTGATATTAAAATACACACATTGGTCGCCACTGGAGGTTGCTAAGATACAAATCCATGATTGTGAAAATTGATAATGGCAAGAAAATTAAACATTCATCCTGAATTTCTTTTACCAACCTTATTTGAGGGTAAAAAAAATGCTGCTGAGGGATATTTCTTCTTTATGGAAGAATTCTGGCTAATGCATGCAGAAGGAATAAAAGAATTATAAAATCACTATTTTGCCATTTCTAACAAAATAATAAATGTTGACAACAATGACCCAAGACTTCTGACTTCAAGTTTAGTTAAATAAGAAGTCAATAAAAAAAGAACTAAGCAAGATTCCAGATATTCAGAAACTGAACGGATGATTACTAAATAAGTTTTCAGTTAAAGAGTAAATTACATGGGAACTGAACAATAAAATACTACAGGCCAAAATGTGCAACACAGCTCAAACAGCATGTAGCTTATGATGAATTTTTTGGTGCACAAGAAAGTTGGAGAATAAATGGCTAAGCATTCAGCTTAGGAAGCTGAAAAAAAAAAAAAAGAGCGAGAGAAGAATAAACTCAAAGAAACAAGATGAAAAGAAATAGTGTTGGTATGAGGATAAATCAATGAAATAGAGAATTACAACAAAACCAAGAATGATAATGTTTCTTGAATTAAGGAATATGAACCATTCAACGTTCTGCACTTGAAGTCTAGATAAAAAACAAATGCATGTGCCAGACAGACAAAATATGTAAGAAATAAAGTTGAGACCTGGAGACGGCCTTTTGATAGAACATAGCCCAGCAGGACCATTTCAATTCTTGTTTATGACATTTTTTCGGCTCCTTCCAAATATAGGCAGACCTCAGAGATACTGTAGGTTCCATCCCAGACGACTGCAATAAAGCAAGTCACATGAATCTTTTGGTTTCCCAGTGCATATGAAACTGTTGTTTACATTATCCTGTGTTCTATTAAGTGTGCATTATGTCTAAAATAAAATGTGAATGCCTTCATTAAAAAATACTTTATTGCTAAAAAAAAATTACTAAGCATCAGCTGTAACTTCAGCGAGTCATAATCTTTCTTGCCGGTGGAGAGTTTGAAATATTGCAAGAATTACCAAAATGTGATATGGAGACTGGAAGTGAGCAAATGCTGTTGGAAAAATGACTCCAGTCAACTTGCTTGGAGTGGGGTTGCCCCAAACCTTCAACTTCTCAAAAATTCAATATCTGCAAGCCCAATAAAAGCACACGGCAATAAAACGTGGTGTGACTGTATATGGAATGCTACGAGTTAGATGAACTGGAAAGTCTGAAGAAACAAGACCGCCCTCACTTTAGATATCAGCTGCAGGTTCAGGGACCACCTGCACTTCAGACCCGCTGACTGCAAATTGGAACGACTCCACATACCCACTGTCAGGTTCAATACTTCGCTGAAAGACTCACAAAGCTCACGGAAGGCTCTTACACTCACGGTTAGGTTTATTACAGACAAAAGACACAAATGAGCTCCAGGTGAAGGCAGAGATACCTAAGGTGGAGGCAGGAGTCTCTGGGAAGGATGGGCACCGAGCATCACACCTGAGGAAGCTCACCCTGAGCGCTGGTGTCCAGAGATCCTTCAAGGGCTCGGCCCCATCCTGCCCGTAGGGCTGAACTGCATGCCTGGCCCTCCTGGAGGTCTGGGTTTACTTTTCTCTGGTTACTCTAGAGACAGAAATTAACCTGAATACTCCCCAAAAGCCCCACCGTAAGTCACATTGTTGGACTGTCCAGTGGCCAAAATCCCAGGCAAACAAAGACACTCTTATCAGACAGGATATTCCAGGAGCCTGGAGAGCCCCTCTTAGCAGCCAAGGGCAAAGGTCAGACCGCTCTTAAGGTCCAGTTCATTCTTTACTGCACACTGACTGCGAACCTGGGGGAGTCAGACAGAGAATCCAAGGTTTCTAAAAGCTCTCTGGGTGACTCTGATAAGCCAGATTTGGAAACCACTGATGTAGCTTAAAATCATGGTGTGAAAAACAAGAAATGGAATGCCTTTTTGTGTTCATGGCCACACAGATATTAAGAGGGGAGTCAAGTCTGGATTTTGGGGAACATGGCTGAGTTGTAGAAGGTTCCAGGTTCCTGCAAAGCACCCCCTCATCCTTATGCACCATCTACCCCCTCATCAGCCCTCAAGCATCATCTGCTAACGGAACCTGCGTCACCCTCTTACCTACATACCTGTTCTCATATTGTCGCAGATAACAAACTACGAATTCTTGGAAAAGTACTGTGGAGTTCTTCCGCTGCTGCTGCTGCTAAGTCACTTCAGTCGTGTCCGACTCTGTGCGACCCCATAGACGGAAGCCCACCAGGCTCCCCCGTCCCTGGGAGTCTCCAGGTAAGAACACTGGAGTGGGTTGCCATTTCCTTCTCCAATGTGTGAAAGTGAAAAGTGAAAGTGAAGTCGCTCAGTCGTGTCCGACCCTTAGCGACCCCACGGACTGCAGCCTACCAGGCTCCTCCATCCATGGGATTTTCTAGGCAAGAGTACTGGAGGGGCGTGCCATTGCCTTCTCCGGTGGAGTTCTTCACGGCCTTATAATTCAGAAGGTTGGTGAGGGAGCTTTCAAGGTGTGCCCTGAGGAGACGACTTGGGGATAATTCAATCAGTATGGTTCATCTATTATGCCAGCACACTCAACCTTGCCCTTACCCGTCCCTGTGTCAAATTTCATTTCCCCGAAGTCAGACATTGGCAAATGTGGAAGGGCTATTGCCAATTTAATAAAACAAAACAGAAGAAGATTCTTGCGGTCCAGCTGCTTTTTAAACAAGTTATCGTTCATTCAGCGTCACCTCTGTTTCCCACAAGTGGGCACCTCAAACGCGCTGTGAGACTGTCTGCACTGCAGACAGATTACTGTCTTGACTCAATGTCAGCCACGCATTCTTCTTCTCTTTGGTGAGCCTCACACGCAGTGTTCCTGAAGCAAAAGCGTCAGGTGAGAATCCATTTCTTGCTCCTGCCTCTTCACTTTATGAAGCCTTGTTGCATAACCGCTCATTTTTTTCCCTTCAGTAACTGAAGTCAATTGCTCTACTCACAATTGACAACATTTCTGTGATTCCTGATGTGGAATTAACGATAAGGATATGATCTATGTCAAAGTAATTGTTATCCAAAAAGGAGGTAAACAGAATCTAAAATTATACTCAACTAATAAAAAGTTGCTGAGCACGGCCCCCATTGCAGTGCTTCTGATGGCATAAATCTGTTTTGGAAACCAAGAATCTGCATTTTAAATGAGCAACCTGGTGACACTGCTTCCCAGGTGGCGCTCGTGGTAAAGAACCCGCCTGCCAATGCAGGAGACAGAAGAGACGTGGGTTTGATCGCTGGGTGGGAAGGTCCCTGGAGAAGGAAGGGCAGCCCACGCCAGTGTTCTTGCCTGGGAAACCCCATGGACAGAGGGGCCTGGAGGCCTAGAGTCCGTAGGGTTGCAGAGTTGGACACGACTGAAGCAACTTAGCATGATGCTGTAGCAGAAGGTTGTAGGGTCACTCTGTGAGAAAAATTTTAAAATCCAGATATGAACATGTATATCACCTGTGGATATTTCCTCCTGGGCAAATAAATACTCCTTATTCCCCTAGGCTACTAAGAAGAGAAATAATTTAAATAATAAACTATGAATAGATGTCAAAAATATTTAAATATTCCTACTTGCTAAGCCTAGGGGTGCCTTTGCACCTTTTTAAAAAAACAAATATACTTCCTACATATACTTGGAGAAAAAAAGGAATCATTTTTCCCAAATAACATGTGTCAAAAATAATAATTCTCTCCTGCCCCAATATAGCTCAAATTTAGATGTCTGAACAAAAAGAATATAACTAAGAATAAGATATGAAGGAAGAAAAATATTTCCATAATATGTATAGAGACTAATCCTACCCAGGAGCCAAGTATGGCAGAAACTGCTGTAATTAAGGATGCAAAAATATGTTCTGTTTCAAGCCTCAATTTTAAGATACTTGTCAGTTGAGTTGAGTCGCTCAGTCGTGTCCGACTCTTTGCAACCATATGAATCACAGCACGCCAGGCCTCCCTGTCCATCACCAACTCCTGGAGTTCACTCAGACTCAAGTCCACAGAGTCGGTGATGCCATCCAGCCATCTCATCCTCTGTCATCCCCTTCTCCTCCCACCCCCAATCCCTCCCAGCATCAGAGTCTTTTCCAGTGAGTCAACTCGTCGCATGAGGTGGCCAAAGTATTGCACTTTCAGCTTTAGCATCAGTCCTTCCAATGAACACCCAGGATTGATCTCCTTTAGAATGGACTGGTTGGATCTCCTTGCGGTACAAGGGACTCTCAAAAGTATTCTCCAGCACCACAGTTCAAAAGCATCAATTTTTCAGCGATCAGCTTTCTTCACAGTCTAACTCTCACAACCATACACGACCATGGGTAAAACCATAGCCTTGACTAGACGGACCTTGGTTGGCAAAGTAATGTCTCTGCTTTTTAATATGCTGTCTAGGTTGGTCGTAACTTTCCTTCCAAGGAGTAAGTGTCTTTTAATTTCATGGCTGCAATCAGCATCTGCAGTGATTTTGGAGCCCCCCAAAATAAAGTCTGACACCGTTTCCACTGCTTCCCCATCTATTTCCCATGAAGTGATGGGACCAGATGCCATGATCTTTGTCTTCTGAATGTTGAGCTTCAAGCCAACCTTTTCACTCTCCTCTTTCACTTTCATCAAGAGGCTTTTTAGTTCTTCTTCACTTTCTGCCATAAGGGTGGTGTCATCTGCATATCTGAGATTATTGATATTTCTCCCAGCAATCTTGATTCCAGCTTGTGCTTCTTCCAGCCCAGCGTTCCTCATGATGTACTCTGCATATAAGTTAAATAAGCAGGGTGACAATATACAGCCTTGACGTACTCCTTTTCCTATTTGGAACCAGTCTGTTGTTCCATGTCCAGTTCTAACTGTTGCTTCCTGACCTGCATACAGATTTCTCAAGAGGCAGGTCAGGTGGGCTGGTGTTCCCATCCCTTTCAGAATTTTCCACAGTTTATTGTGATCCACACAGTCAAAGGCTTTGGCATAGTCAATGAAGCAGAAATATATGTTTTTCTGGTACTCTCTTGCTTTCTCCATGATCCAGCGGATGTTGGCAATTTGATCTCTGGTTCCTCTGCCTTTTCTAAAACCTGCTTGAACATCTGGAAGTTCACGGTTCACATATTGTTGAAGCCTGGCTTGGAGAATTTTGAACATGACTTTACTAGCGTGTGAGATGAGTGCAATTGTGCAGTAATTTGAGCATTCTTTGGCATTGCCTTTAGGAGAAAAGGAAAGATATAAGCATCTGAATGCAGAGTTCCAAAGAATAGCAAGGAGAGATAAGAAAGCCTTCCTCAGTGATCAATGCAAAGAAACAGAGGAAAACAACAGAATAGGAAAAACAAGAGATCTCTTCAAGAAAATTAGAGATACTAAGGGAACATTTCATGCAAAGATGGGCTCGATAAAGGACAGAAATGGTATGGACCTAGCAGAAGCAGAAGATATTAAGAAGAGGTGCCAAGAATACAGAGAAGAACTGTACAAAAAAGATCTTCACGACCAAGATAATCACGATGGCGTGATCACTCACCTGGAGCCAGACATCTTGGAATGTGAAGTCAAGTGGGCTTTAGAGAGTATCACTACCAACAAAGCTAGTGGAGGTGATAGAATTCCAGTTGAACTATTTCAAATCCTGAAAGATGATGCTGTGAAAGTGCTGAACTCAATATGCCAGCAAATTTGGAAAACTCAGCAGTGGCCACAGGACTGGAAAAGGTCAGTCTTCATTCTAATCCCAAAGAAAGATACTTGTAGGTTTTCACAATTTTTCTTCAAGGATAAAATTTCTGAGATTATGCCTATGAATGTTGAGGAGGTCTATGGTTACCAGGAAATGGTTCTTAAGAGATAATAGGTGACGTGTATAGAATGTGTATTTACAGACTAAAAGGAAAAGGGAGCTGAAATGTCAGACTTGAAACTTTTAAGTGCAGTCTGTAAGTCAATCTCAACATTTATGACACATTTTTTTTCAAGTTCTAAATGAGACAAAAATTATAAATGGAAAGAATATTAATGAATTATGATTCAGTCCATTGGGTTGAATTTTCCCATTGATGGCCAATCACACTTAATAAGAGCTTCTATCCTAACTCCCTTCAGTTCAGTTCAGTTGCTCAGTCATGTCTGACTCTTTGCAACCCCATGGACTGCAGCACACCAGGCTTCCCTGTCCATCACCAACTCCCAGAGTTTGCTCAAACTCTTGTCCATTGAGGTGGTGATGCGATCCAACCATCTCATCCTCTGTCATCTGCTTCTCCTCCTGCCTTCAATCTTTCCCAGCATCAGAGTCTTTTCCTGTGAGTCAGTTGTTCCATTAGGTGGCCAAAGTATTGGAGTTTCAGCTTCAGCATCAGTCCTTCCAGTGAATATTCAGGACTGATTTCCTTTAGGATGGACTGGTTGGATCTCCTTGCTGTCCAATTACTCTCAAGAGTCTTCTCCAGCACCACAATTCAAGAGCATCAGTTTTTTGTTGCTCAGCTTTCTTTTTGGTCCAACTCTGACATCCATACATGACTACTAGGAAAACCATTGCTTTGACTAGACGGACCTTTGTTGGCAGAGTAATGTCCCTTTACTTTTCCTTGAGGCATTCTGACTTCTTAATTCTCCTGCAAAGACTGCGGATTTCTCTGGAGTGTTGACCCGTGCAGTTCCTCTAGGGAACCAATCCTCCCCAAGCAGATGGCTTCTTCAACAGGAGCGTCCAGCAACATAGACATACATTTGAGCACTTGGTCAGCTGACCCCTCTCTCAGCTTCCCTGACAGCCACTCCTGCTGCCTGTCACCGTCTCTGCTCAGCCTTACTCCTTGAGCTCCATGTCGATCAGCCTTCTCTCGCCCCTTCCTTTGCTTTCTGTCCTGGATCTGTTCTTCTTCCGCCCCCTGAGGTCTGCATAACCAGAAGAAAGTCTCACGACAACATCAGTCTTGACCTTGCCAGGGCTCTGCATGCCTTTCACATCAGTGTCAGTTCCCGGGAAGGACCCCTGAGGCCACCCAGTACCTATGTTACTGAACCTTTCAACTCATGCACATTTACAGGAGAGAAGCATGGATGCCCACCCTCAGGAGTTCCAGACATGCCTCAGCCAGCCTGCAGGCGCAGTCACACTCCCAGTTAAGTTGGTAGAGCTTGACCATGTCACTGGTACCTGTATGAACATGGCACCATTTTGCAATGGGAAACCTGAAGCCTGTGAGGCAGCCTGGAAACCAATCCAGTGCAAGCGTGCTAAGTCGCTCAGTCATGTCCGACCCTTTGCGACCCCATGGACTATAGCCCGCAGGCTTCTCTGCCCATGGATTTCCCAGGCAAGAACACTGGGGTGGGTAGCCACGCTCTCCTCCAGGGTATCTTCCCAACCCAGGGGTTGAATCAGCGTATTTTATGTCTCCTGAATTGGCAGGTGGGTTCTTTACCACGAGCGACACCCAGGAAGCCCAATCCAGTGTGGGGATGGAGTCATCCCTTGACAGTGTCCTCAGCCCCTGAGTTTTCTCAGCAGCACAGGGCAGGTGACGGAGGCCCTGGCAGAGAACCACACAAGAGCAGTTTGGGTGAAGACAGCCGAGCAGCCCTCGGTCATTCTCTGGGAGCTCGGGGTTCTAAGGGAAGAGAAGGTTGACCTTAGACAGACCTGTCCTTCCCAGGGCCCCAGATTTTCATTTTGCGTTGAGACCCCACAGATGATGCAGCTGGCCCCATTCAGGGTGGAGTTATAGCTGATATTGTCTTTCTACTTCTGAGAAGTAGAAGGTGGGTCATGAGAGTGGTCTAGGTTTGAGGACTGGGGTGGAGGGGGTAAAGGAGAGCCTGGGATCTCACACTGATGTTCAGGGGTTCCCTGCAGTGGAGAAAGGGGCCTGGAGACAAGAAATCTTTACCAAGCACAGTGGCTTTGAAATCAGCTTTGGGGAAATAGTAGTAGTATTTCCTGTTTCCAGATGTGAAAGTTATCATCTCTATTACTGACAGGGTGTTCATAGTCTTAAAGCACCATCCATATGTAAACAAGTAAAGATGGAATTCACTTTCCACCAACAACTCATTGGGAATAACTGTTTGCATACTTAAAGAAGGTCTAAGAAATTGTGGATATATGGTTTGCATTCCCTCAAACAGAAACCCCGTGTCCATTCCCCGAATTTTTCTATTTGCTTCTGTTTTTTTCTAGTAAATGAACATATAAACCTGAACTGAACTGAAACCATCTATGGCTGAAAAAGGTAAAGGCAAAAATCAGAAAATGCCAAATAAGACTTCTCATTCAGGGCTGAGAACCAACACACATATACTTTATTGTTACAAGCGCACGCACATGAGTGTGTGTGTGTGTGTGTGTGAGAGAGAAAGCCCAGGTCCCTGAAGGTGGACAGAGAAAACACTTGAATGCATTACATGGCTTAGGCTGAAGTGGAGAGAGGACAGCCAGGTCATAAAGCGGCTCAAATGGAAGGTGCAGGGGGTCCGTAGGGAACTATCTGGCCACAGGGAACCTGGGTCTGTTTCCCAAGAAACCAGAATTAGAAAAAAAAGTAAGAGCAAAATGATCTTCCCTCAGGTCCTAATTTTGGGAAGTTTTGTGTCCTTAGGGGCATAATTCCTGAACGATTTACTGGGCATTTCTTTGGACCACTCTCAAGTATGCCCAGTTTTGTGAGAATATAAAATCAGCCCTGTAGGACTAGAAAGCAGGAGCGAACCCCTTCACGATGTTTCTTGGATAAAAACTAACATCCTTCACAAACTGTTTGGCTTTCCTGGTTTCAACCATCAGCACGTGCCTGCAACTTGTGGGGACGACATCCGTTCAGCAGTGATCAGTTGTGAGCTTGGTTCCAGGATGCTGAGCGATACTATGAACATGGATCTGACTCACAGCAGCGCGGCCAAATATACGTCATGTATACATCATACAGAAGTATGACTTTCGTATACTTGCTCTGTGCTGTGCAACGTCATCACTGAATTACTTGCTTTCCTTACCAATAATAAAAGTGTCAGTTCAGTTCAGTTCAGTTCAGTCGCTCAGTCGTGTCCGACTCTCTGCGACCCCATGAATCACAGCACGCCAGGCCTCCCTGTCCATCACCAACTCCCAGAGTTCACTCAAACTCATGTCCATCGAGACAGTGATGCCATCCAGCCATCTCATTCTCTGTCGTCCCCTTCTCCTCCCGCCCCCAATCCTTTCCAGCATCAGACTCTTTACCAGTGAGTCAACTCATCACATGAGGTGGCCAAAGTATTGGAGTTTCAGCTTTAGCATCAGTCCTTCCAATGAACACCCAGGATTGATCTCCTCTAGAATGTGTATTCCACGCTTATTACGTGCCAACCCCTTTAAATGCATCATCCATTTAATTCTTCTGTCAACCCTGCAAGGTAGAGGCTGATGCTGTAGTGAGGTGCATCCGATGCAAGGTTGGTGGGGACAGGGGTTGGAGGGGCAGTGAACTGAGAGAGCGGAGCAGAAGGGCCGGGTTTACATCTTCTGATGTCTGCAAAGTGTAGCCTCTCAGCCAGGTTTATGATAGCCAAATAATGCTGCGCTGCTTTAAAGAGACGATAAAGTAGGGGCATGGGAATATGATCGAATAAGTCTATTAAGCTGTATTCTTAGTTAAAAAAAAATAAAGAATTAAAAAGCTCAGTGTCTTGTTTCTTATCATAATCTCCCTTATCTCTTACATTCAACTACTGTTTTGCTACAGAATGTATTATAACAGAATGCTTTTGACCATTTGTCCCTTCCCTGGGGCCCAGATACTAAATATTTATTAATGGGAAAATACCTTATTCTGAACATTTAAATTATGGGTGAAAAACATATTATGTTTAAAAAATGGAATGAATGACATATCAAAGTTATTTTAGAAGCAAAACCAAACGTTTTATTTCAGATGGATTTTTAAAATTGAAGTCTAGTTCAGTCCAAAAGGAAATCAATCCTGAATATTCATTGGAAAGACTGTTGCTGAAGCTGAAGCCCCAAAACTTTGGCCACATGAGGCGAAGAACTGACTCATTGGAAAAGACCTTGATGCTGGGAAAGAGTGAAGGCAAACGGAGAAGCGGGTAGCACAGAGTGAGATGGTTGGATGGCATCACTGACTCAACGGACATGAATTTAAGCAAACTCCGGGAGACAGTGAAGGACAGGGGAGCCTGGCCAGGGGTATCGAAAAGTCAGACATGACTTAGTGACTGAACAACAACAATAGTTAGTTGACAATGTTACGGCCGTTTCTGATGTACAGCAAAATGATTCAGTTATATATATATATATATATATATAAATACATATATAATTTTTTGGATTCTTTTCCATGTAGGTTATTACGAGATATTGAATACAGTTCCCTGTGCTATACAGTAAGACCTTGCTGTTTATTTTAGATAGAACAGTGTGTATCTGCTAATCCCAAACCTGGATTTGTTTTTAATGGAAGTAACACCTACAACGTCTTTAATAATAAAACAAACAACCAAAAAGCAGATACTTCAGGGCTTACAGAGAAAAGTAGCAGGAGTTCCTTGATCCGTCCTGCCCCTCGCACCCCTGCTTCTCAGAACTGGGGGCCTCTTTTATACACTTAGTGTCTGGATATCTTCTCATCACTAAATAATGCAACCACATGCCTGCCTTGAGTCACCAGTTTTAAGCATCATCAATCGATTTCCACCTGGTGAGAGAAGGCGGACATGAGTCTGATCCAAGCCAAGCCTGGCCGTGCTGAAAAGAAAAGCCAGTTTTGAAATCAGGGGGAAGGACATGTCTTCAGCGGCCAGCTGTTATTTGTACTGCCTTAAAAACTAAGAATGTGACCTTTGGCCTCTCCAAATAATGGAGTCCATCTCGCAGTCCTCCAGGGACAGTGGAGACACAGATCACCAAAGGATCCTCGTAGAAATCCTCTTTCTTTCTACTTTGTTTTCACTCGTCCCCTTTGGCTTGTCTGGTTGGATAATCCTGGACTCTTTAGATTCCAGGGGGGCTGTGTATGCTGGCTAAGAAACCCAACACCCATGCAAAGGCTCCAGGAAGTCGTCTTCAGGGGTAAGTGTGTTTTGTAAATAGACGACTGGAATCGGATTGAATGCACATCCTCGGAAGCCACCCCCTGTTTGTGCTCTAATGGTCTTCAGGATTTGAGCCAAAGATTTAGCTTCAGCTTCAGTGTAGCCAGCATGAGGATGTGCTAGCAACACGGTCGTTCTCACATCCCGGTATTTTCTTCATTTACAAAGTCATAAACTTCTTAAAATAAAAGGCACAGCCTTTTTTCAACATGGACCTACTCGAGCATAATCCTAGCTATCTTTAATAACACAGGAAATAAAAAGAGCATGGTTTGGAAATAGACGAAGGGAAGCGTGGATGGATGAGAACGAAAATAGCTGGGTTTGCTGAGTAGTTCCCAGTGTTTATTCTGGGAAACCTTGGAATTATTTATATGATCTTAAAATATTCTCAACAGTCTAGAGATATGGCAAAGCCTAAAGTTTTGATTTGAAAACCAACATAATTAGACTTTTTTTCCTGACATATTTTATAGGGTTGGCCAAAAGGTTCATTCGGGTTTTTCCATTACATCGTAGGGAACAAGGTTTATGGCCAACCCAATATAATATAGCTGAAGCAGGAAGAACAAGAACAAATATATGAAAAGAACTGTCAGCTCACGTTGAAGCAGATGTGGATCCGCGGCTCAGGTTTAGCGACACAGGCGTGTATGACAGTGTCAGTCAGTCACGTTCTCTCTGTGACCCCGGGACTGTGGCCCACCAGGCTCCTCTCTCCAGGGATTTCTCCAGGCAAGAACACCGCAGTGGGTAGCCGTTCCCTTCTCCAGGCGACCTTTTCCACCCAGGGATCGAATCTGGGTCTCCAGCATTGTAGGCAGATTCTTTACCATCTGAGCCACCAGGGAAGTAAACATGTATGATAATGACCCCCTAATTGTTTAAAAATGACAGTGAATCTTTGGGTCTCTTACCATTCACACTATGATTCATATTATGAAAATTAAGAGCTCCTGGCATTTCAGACAAGTCAGGGCATGAGAGTTTTAAAGGAGACTTGGCTTTTGTTCACCTTCCTTTCCCTGACTTAGACTGCAATAATATCAACACTGTCTATTCCAAATGCAACTCAAAAACATAATTATCACAGAATCAGAAAAACCAGGCTTGTAAAACAATTTCCTGAATACAGATTCATTTATACGTTTTATTTACATGAAGACGAGACATTAACAAGTATGAGTCCCTGTCCAGTTGTGACAGCGTGTGACAAATCAGTAAGAGGAGACGACAAAGCCGTCCTAGAGACGGGAACCAGTGGAGAAGGAATCCAAAAATAAGAAGGAAAAGAGCTCACAGTTCAGGCAAGGAGGACTTCATGGAGCAGAAAACAGAACAATTTTCAGTTAACTAATTGAATTTGGAAGACAATCTGTTTTTCCCGATCAGAACAAAGTCTTGAACCATAACTTGGACATTATTGCCAGACACGTTTCTGCTTTTCCTTCCATGATTTCTCGACACATGTCGGAGTGTGGAGGAAATAGTATAGTCAGCATCATAATGTGCCCTGAGTTGATTTCTGCGCACTTGAATGAATTCATCGATATAAAGCCTTCTGTCTGTTTTATCAACAGTGTAATTGTTGATGATGTCATGATATTAGTTAAATGTCATGTCATATTAGTGTAAATGTCATGATATTAGTTCTGAACCTAAACTGAGTTTGGTTCAAGATTGAATTTGCTTATCTGAGATATGCCTTTTTTTATTGTTGTTGTTTTTTAAGTACTCTTTCATGGGGAGGAATTCAAAAAATCAAGAGGAAATATCACCACAGGTTTTAACCTTGTGGGCATCTGTTGAGGTGACAACTAAATAGATTTAAGGGACTAGGTCTTCCTAGGACACGAGCTAATACACCAGGGAGTGTCTCGGAAATCTTGAAGACTGGTCCTGGCTCTGCCACTGATGTGGTGTGTCACTTGACGTGTGACACCATGCCAGGAATCGCTATTTTCTAAATAACAGTAGCCTACTTCCGAAGGGGTTGGTAAGCTGTCTGATTTAAGTCATAAACAAACAACAATTTTTTTTAAAGATTTTTATTCTATTACACACATCCCATCACTGCCCAAGTACAGGATAAATCCTTATGAGTGAGGGTGATGTTTATTTTTTAAAGTACTGAGTGCTCCCTGGGTGTGAACACAGGCATTTATCATAGCAGTTAGCAAATGCCATCAAGTTAACCATTTCCCTCTTACGCCAGTAAGTCACCAACAACCAAAGGCAGAAAACATATTATCAGATGTGGGCTGTGATTTAGAAAGTGTTTACCTAGAAGCATTTGATATAGAAAAGAGTGTTGGATTTCTCTTGGAAGACTTTGCTTGAAATCTGGTCTGTGCTCCTGAAGGCGGCTTGACCTTGAAAAACTCACCTTTACCTTCAGAAGCCCGGGGTCTCTTCTTCATAGTGGGAATAACAACATCTCTCTCACCCAGTGGCTCTAAACATTCTGAGAGTTTAAAGGCTTGGGCTGGGGGTGGGGCAGCTCTTTTAAACTGTCATGGCAACCCTACATCAAATTTTGAGATTCTCACTTGGATTTAGACTGTTTCTATACACAAAGAACAAGTTAAAGGATTCCACAGGAGGAAGAAGACAGTGGGATTCAGTCGACTTACCAGATTCAATTTCCCACCGACTAAATAACCATTTCACTTCCTAATTATTTTGGCATTGTTTAGACACACTCACAGAGAACCTAAAAGCACAGCAAATGTTTACCTTTAAACTTCAGAAGCATCCTCTGGCAGTACTTTATTTTTAATTTTCAACTTCTTCGCCAATGCTCCCTTCTGAGAAAAAAAGACTGAATTTTGGAAAGAATTTACATGGATTCCATTCCCACAGTATCGTGCCCATTTTAGCGAGTGGTTAACTTTTGTTCCGAATGATTCTATAGCTGCTACAGGCAGAGTGACACAGGCTGGAGAATTGGGACTCAATATTAAAAGTAATTATTCTTTCCTCCTCGATGGCACTATCTCGGATGATATTTTTCTCTTAATTATGTAATTAATTGCCGCAGTTCTTCATTTCACACTGAAACCCTGTGAAACACCACAGTCTCAGAAAGTAAAATGCTGGGGATTGTCCACCCACCAAAAACCGGGGAGGCAGAGAAGATAAAACCTGTGATGAAATAAACACATTGCCAAGACTCTCAATTATAATACAGTATTGTTGCTGTTTTGTCGCTCAGTTGAGTCTGTTTTGCCACCCCAGGGACTGTGGATTCTTGAGTGCTGAGTCACCAGAGGATGCAGAATACAGGTTTGCAGGTAAACAAACAGCCAGGTGTGGGGGATGAATACACCAGTGTTGACAGTGACCTCACCGAGACAGCAGAGTGCTCCACAGTGCTTCACACCTTCATGGAACAGATATTCAGCGGTGCTGTGTCAGCCAGAGGAGGTTTATGAAGCCCTACGATCACGCATACCATCATTCCATCAGCATAACACCAGCTTACGGTGCTCTGTGCATGGTCTCGTACACGTTCAAGATTTTGAATTTCTCCTCTAAGGCAATGAACGACCCCTAGATTCTACGTCTCTAGACCAGATTACTATTCTGAGCTCCTAAACCTAACTCATCGGGGGACCATGCTCTTGGCATGTAGATGGGTACCCTACAACACATTTCCAATCCTCTAGTAGAGTGGAATGCTGGTACCAGTGGGGGAATGGTTCCAGAACCTCCTCCTTCCACATATACCCAAATTTGTAGATGCTCAGCTTTTTATATAAAGAGATGCGGTATTTATGCATAACCTACACACATATTCCCAGGTACTTTCAATCATCTCTAGGTTACTTATAACACCTAACACAGTGTAAATGCTGCAAAAACAGTTGCCAGAGCGTGGCAACTCAAGTTTGACTTTGGGGAACTTTCTGGGCTTTTTTTAATAGATATTTTTGAATCACCGTGGTTGAATTTGTGGATGTGGAACCCATGGATATGGAGGGCTGAGAGTATGATGAAGTTTCAAAAGCACGGACTCCAGAGTCAGACTGCCTGGGTGCCAATCCTGATTCTTTTCCTGACACCTTCCAAGCTGTGTGCCCTTGATCAGAGTCCTTACCCTCTCTGTGCCTTAGCTTCTTCACCTTCAAAGTGGTGGAGAGTTATTTAAAGATTAAGTCAGTTCATTTCTGAGAAGGACCTAAAATACCCCTGACACATGGGAAGCGCTCAATAGGCATCGTTTTCTTTTCTTGGGATTCTTCTTCTCTGTCTCAACGAATGGCATGGGGATTTGCCCAGTGATTTAAGCTGGATTCAGCTCTTGGACCAGCCACTTATCAGCTCGGTGACCCTTGGCAAGTGACGCAACCTCTCAGAGCCTCAGTTTTCTCCTTAGGGAAATGAGCATTCCAGAGATTACTGTATGGATTTACATGAAACCCAAGTATCAACAGAACGCTTCACTTGGGGCCTGGCATGTGGCCACACTCAATAAAGATAAGCAATTCTATTATTTCTCTTGGACTTTTCTTCCTCCTTAGGTCCCATTTCTAATTACTTATCAAGCCTTGTTGCTTTTAACTCCTGTTGTTTAGCCGCTAGGTCTTGTCCAACTCTATGTGACCCCATGGACTCCAACACGCCAGGCTTCCCTGTCCTTCACTGTCTCCAGGAGTTTGCTCAATGTCCAATGAGTCAGTGATGCTATCTAACCATCGCATCTGCCACCCTCTTTTCCTTTTGCCTTTTAACTCTTACAAACCTCTAAGTAACTCCCCTCTTTTTTTAATACTACCTCTCCCCTTTGTCTAAGAGTTGGACACGGCTGAGCGACTTCACTTTCACTCTTCACTTTCATGCATTGGAGAAGGAAATGGCAACCCACTCCAGTGTTCTTGCCTGGAGAATCCCAGGGACGGGGGAGCCTGGTGGGCTGCCGTCTATGGGGTCGCACAGAGTCGGACACGACTGAAGCAACTTAGCAGCAGCAGCAGCTCCCCTTTGTCAATTTTCGTCTCCTAACTGCTCTTTCACCCCCAGCTCTGGCTCTCAAATCCATCTTTCGTTCTCTTCTAGCTCAGGGGTACTTGAGTCACAGCCCTGCCCCCGTCCTGCAGCCTGCCTCTCACCCGTTCCCTCAGCACAGCTCAGGGAGACTCCACCTCTAGTCTCTGCCCCAGGCTTACCTGTCCACCTGGGGTCCAGCTCCCCTGCATGGACACTAGCCCAGCCTTTCCAAATGATCGCAGCTCCCGGTGGATCTCATGGACGCCTGGATGCTGACAGACACTCCCATCCCCCAAGTTGGCAGTGCCACGGGGGCGTGAAACAGAAGTATCAGATACAAAGCGCAAGTCACGCAAAGCCTTCTTTTCAGGTGTCCACACTCTAGGAAGAAACCACTGTCTAAAAGTGTTCGAAGGACTTAACTGGTGGTCCAGGGGTGAGGCTTCCCCTTCCAATGCAGGGAGTAAGGGTTCAATCCCACATGTCTCCTGGCCAAATAAGCAAAACATAACATAGAAACAATATGGTAACAAATTCAACAGAGACTTTAAAAATGGTCCACACACACACAAAAAAAAATCTTTAAAATATAAGATTGTTTGACCTACAAAACCAGAAGTCATGTTTGATATGATCTAATATTAGAGATGAGAATGCCAATTTTCCATCAGTTTTCAGGTTGAGACATGAGAATTCACAGATGCCTTGCAAAGCGTTGCTGTGTGTGGGGCCTGCAAAGCTTGGGGATGCCGTCCACTCCTCTCAGCCATCGAGGTTGTTTCAGGGGAAACCCCCCACTCTCTCTGGATGTCTCATACCCTCCTCTCTGAGCAGCTTGACAGACAGACAGACCAAGAGCACACCCTCTCCACGGACCAGCTGAGAGAGGGAGCCCTCGGTGTACATATAAGGCGCTTACTGTGTGTCCCTGTCTTTCAGAGAAGGTGCCCCCATGGTCATCGTGTTTGCCTCTGTCTCCCCTGTAGTCTAACAGCAGAGTCTGTGTCCCGTTCATTTCTGTATTGTCACAGTCCAGCCTTGCTCCTGACACAGGGCAAAACACCAAACTGACATTGGGCAAAGGTGATGCGTCTGCAAAATGAATCGTGTTTCACAGGAAAACCTGTCTGCTATCGGACTGAGCTTTCTCTTACATCTCTTTCAGGTTTTAAACGATGCATCCTGATCTGTAGCAGAGGCCACGAGATGGGTCATACATGTTGTGTGTGTTCTAAGTCCCTGCTTGATAACATCCCCTGTGACATGTTGATAGATGGCTAAGACATACACCTAAAAATATCTGAAGTGAAGGTTTCAAACAGTGGTGAGTAAATCACTCAGTCTTCCAGAATTTAAGGACCCAAGGGCATAGCCGTCCCTTTGAAAATATTTTGAGTTAACTTCAAATTATTTATTTTCCGTAACATTAACGTCTCTCCTTCCAATTATACTCCTGAGGTTTGTTGTATTCTTTGTTAACCGGAACTGCACCCTTCGAAGGCAACTTGCCAAAAAATATCTTTTTTGATTTGTTTTTGTGGTTTTATTTTGGAGAAGTTTGAGGGAAGGAGCTTAGTTTTCTTTCCTCTTTTCTTTCTTTTTTTTTTTTTTTTTAACTCTTGGTCAACATTTGAGTTACAATAGCTGCAACAGTGGCCAAGCTGATAAGAAGGGGGAACCTTGTAAAAGTACAAACCTTGAGCAAGAAAGGAAATTACCAAAGAGAGAATTTTCATTCTCCTAAAATTAAAAACAACCTAAAATTACAGCAGCATGACTGGAAGCCTCCTCTGGTTGTTTTTAATTGGCTTTTTTTTTTTTAATCTCAATTTTATTTATTTATTTTACTTCACAATATTGTGTTGGTTTTGCCATATGTTGACATGTTTAATTGGCTTTTAAAGACAGCCAAGAGGTGACCCTGTAAGTGGGATACAGCAATCGCCTTTTCTCCCCCGTCTCTCTACCAGAAGGAGCAGCACGTCCCAGAAGGACAAGTAGGCGCAAAGTCTGCTCTCTCAGACCCACGGTGTTCTTCCACTGTTCGCCAATTCTTCTAACAATGTTGCCAACAAAGTCAGGCTTCAAACTGCAGTGCTTGGGGAGAAAAAGTGCAGACTAAGCTGCGATAAGGAATTTTGGCATCTCTTGAATGGAAGGTCTACAGACCGCCTTGTTCTTATCTGGAGCTGGTGCGGTGAGGATGGGGAATGCAGATGAGGGTGGAGGCGAGGGCCGGGCTGCCGTGAAAACGCAGACCAATCAGCGGTCTTTCTGGGACTCATGGTTCATGGACTGCGGAGGAAAGGATGCCGGAGGCACCAGTCCAAGGTCGCTTTCCTCTGGAAGAGGAGCCGGGACAGCTCTGAGTATTTGGATGGCCCATTACAGTTCTCCTGATTCCCAGACCCTTGTCTTTGCTCCCTTTGACCTTGCGTTTGCTCCTGAGATTACTTAACAATAAAATCAAAGTGCAACGAAGTGCAGAGTATTTCTGCAAAGACCAGTCGACCTGAGTGACTCGGAAGGTGTGCATATCACATTTCACTGTTTTCCCCCACGTTCTCACTTCCTTCCAAAGCAAATGATGATGAAACCACTGCCAGAGACATCAGCTGAGTGGTGATGGGAACACTGTCTTGTGGTTCCTCAGACTAGCTAAACGTCTCATACAAAGATGCATGTTTGCAGTTACTGTAGTACTTTGATGTTTATTCAAACGTAGGAATAAACTATATCAGAAGAAGAAAATGATGGAAGAAAGAAATGGAAGGCAGGTCCAACTAGGAGTAATCCTTTGGGACTAGTTTAATAACCAGTTTTGGATTTCTTAAGTCTATTTTCAAGTTGGTGACACAGAGGACTTGTCTTAGGCAATCAGGCTGCTGTAAATCTGCAGAGACGGGGGAGCTTATTTATTTCTCACAGTTCTGGAGGCTCAAAGTCCAAAATCAAAGCAGATATGGTTCTTCGGGAAAGCCCGCCTCCCGGTTTGTAGACAGCTTCTCTCTGCGCACATACGGGATGGAGAGAGCGCGCTCTGGTGTCTCTCCCACTTCCTATAAGGATGCTAATCCCAGCACTGAGGTTTCACCCTCACCACCCCACTTCAGCCTAGCTACTTCCCCAAATTCCTACCTCCAAACACAATCACACTGGGAGTTAGGGCTTCAGCACACAAATCTAGGTGGACACATTCAGTCCATAACCAAAATCATAATCAATTTACTGAGATTCCTTTTCAGTTAACTGTTAATAAAAACACGGTTTAATCAGATCTGTGTCCATGAAGACAAGACTTCAAGAAGGCTATTTTAGTAACTGAGACTCCTAATTCTGTTTCCTGTCAAACCCTAAAGACAACCTAAGCTTCTGACTTGATCATAGGGGTTTGTTGTTTTGTTTTGTTTTTTTCTCCTAAGAGAGTTCTTTAAACGTAGACTTAATGATATCTTTGTAGATCATGCCCCTCCACAACAGACAGGATTGTCTGGAAGCTAGAGTTCCTTATGTTCCACCTCATTTGTAATTACAAACTGCAGTCTTGCAATAGGGAAATAGCTGTATTTTGTGAGGTGAATAAATTGGCCAGGCACATGCCTCCAATAACTAGGCTGTACTCTCTAAATCATGATGATAAGGAAAGTATTATCTTACATCCTTTCTTATGTAGAACATGGTACTACTTTTGTGTACCAAATTGTTTGCTGGGGAAATATCTGGATCGTGCAGGAACATTTCAAAATGCTATAGCCAGCACTAGGAACTGTACTCAACATTTTGTAACAACTTATAAGAGAAAAGAATCTCAAAAAGAATAGATAACTGAAAATATAGATAGATATATACTTGAATATGTATACATATGTGTGTGTATATATATAATGTATGCATATATGGGGCTTCCCTGGTGCCTCAGCAGTAACAAATCTGCTGTCCAATGCCGGAGATGTCAGAGAGGTTCTATCCCTGGGTTGGGAAGATCCCCTGGAGAAGGAAATCGCAACCCACTCCAGTGTCCTTGCCTGGAGAAGCCTATAGATGGAGGAGCCTGGAGGGCTACAGTCCATGGGGTCAAAAAAAGAGACATGACTTAGCAACAAAACAACAACAATGTGTGTGTGTGTGTGTATGTGTGTATGTGTGTGTGTCTATGTGTGTAAATATATATATATATAACTGAATCACTTTGCTATACACCTGAAACTAACACCACATTGTGAATCAACTATACTTCAATTTAAAAAATGCAATCAGACTCTAAAAATGCTATAGCCTTTTCCTTCCTGATGGCCAGTCTCTAAAGCTATTTGGCAAGAGTCTAACTCTTCAACTATCTCCATAAACCTCGAACTCCTTGCAGAAAAAGGGAAGGGTAGCATATTAACAGAGCAACTATGGGAAATCTTGCTGGTCAGGGGAGAAGCCTGCTCCGGAGGACTGTGAGGTGCTGTGACTCCGTGTTGTCCCCACTGTGTCCCTAAATGACAAGATAAGATAGGACAGGAAGCACGAGCTTTCAGAAGGATTTTGCCAGGCCCTAGGAGGGGCTTAAGGCCCCTAAAAGTCGCAAGATGATGTTAAGCTCTGTTTGGGTCAATGTGGCAAACATTCAATTAAAGGATTTCTCTCCAGAAGTAAGGGAGTCAACACCTTTCAGAGCATGTTTCCAAGTACAACCAACACAGCGCCTCATCAAGAAGAGGTCCCAGGAGAAGGGGGACAGTGAGCTCGAAAAAGCAATAATAGGCACCCGTCCCAAAGTCCTGACTATAATGACTGCATTTAGAGCAAGAGGCCCTTACATCTATAGAGGTCATTTTTTTCTCATAAGCATTTACCTTTATACAGTAAAGAACATCACTTGGTTAAGAAACTGATTCTGTACAAATAATGCTGTAATAATTAGCAAAGACTTTTTAAAAACTGAAGGTAACATTAGACGAATCAACTAATAAATACTGTGAACGCTCCCTAACTGCTGAGTTAGCTTAACTGAAAATACCAAGTTATTTTAACAGATTCAATGAGCTGTGGTGTTAAAGAGGACTCTTGAGAGTCCCTTGGACTGCAAGGAGATTCAACCAGTCCATCCTAAAGGAAATCAGTCCTGAATATTCATTGGAAGGACTGATGCTGAAGCTGAAGCTCCAATACTTCCGCCATGTGTGCATGCCAAGTCACTTCAGTTGTGTCCGATTCTTTGCAACCCCATGGACTGTAGTACAGCAGGTTCCTCTGTCCATGGGATTCTCCAGGCAAGAATACTGGAACGAGTTGCCATGCCCTCTTCCAGGGGCTCTTCCTGACCCAGGGATCGAACCTGTGTCTCTTACATCCCCTGCATTGGCAGGCGTGTTCTTTACCACCAGTGCCACCTGGGAAGCCTCCTAATAGTGCATAATCCTGTTAAATTCCATCCTATCCATTGATGCCAGACATGTATCGGATACATAACCTTTAAAACCTGGGCTACAAAATGTTAGGAAAAAGCCCCATTGGAACACCCCACTGTTAAAACGCCCTCACAAGATGCGAACTGAAATAACTCCCAATTATTGCATTCCTGCTGTGTGTTGGACTTCCAGCTTGGCAGGTCAGCTCTCTGAATCCTCACTAAATCTCCCCTTTACAGGAAGAGAAATGGAGGGTTAGAGGGTAAGTCACCTCACCCAAGGGCATAAACTTGGGTGTGGGGTGAGCCTAAGCTGAATTTTTCTCCCCAAAGACATTATCTGGGGAGGTGGTTTCCCATTCCAGCGTCTACAATTTGCAAAAACACCTTCGTGCAAATCACACGGGTTATGTGGAGCTGAGCTTGACTACAGCCCTAAAAAAGTATAAAAAAATGAAGCATTCGCTCTGCCAAGACGTGATCCGAGTCGGTAATATGAGAATGGCACTTAAGAACCGAAACTATTAGATTATAAACTGTCACAGAAATGATTGGAAGGGCTTTCCAAGGCTTCTAGCAGGAGTGACTGCATCCCTGCCTGCGCATGCGTGGATCTGCCTGCACGGTCCACCCCCGGCTCCTCGCAGTGACCTCTTGGACCCTGGCTACTGCCTCCTGGATGAAAAATGCAATCCGTGTCTCCCTTTGGACTGAAGGTTGTCTAACAGTTTTTGTTTTTTGTTTTAAATTGTGTTTGGACACTTTGCAAGGGATATCTTTGCTACCCAACTCCAGAAAGAGTCACATAAGGAAGCTTCCTGCGTGCGCATCAGAGTGTAAGCTCTTGCCTTTGCAGGGCCTCCCAGTTTCAGCATCGCCTTTGATGACCGGGCCTGTGAACAGCGTGTCCGCAGGCACCGTGCTCCAGGAATCTGCTCAGACAATTTAATTTGCTAAGACAAAGGTTACCTAAGGAACCTAACTCCCTTTCCATGCACGAGGCAGAAGGGTTTTGTGTCCCTGGCAGGGCGGGGGCACACAAAACCCAGAAACCCTGCCAGACCCGAATGGTGCGGGAGGCGGGCGTTTTAAGCTGCCGGGAGGGAACTAGGGCCGGACACTCCCTGCTCACACACCCGGCAACTTGGCTGCCCCGGCCTTCAAAGAAAGCATCCGTGACTCCGGACCGCCTTCCTGCGGGACGCCCTGCCTTTTGTTTCTAATTTAGGCTTTCTTCTTTTCACTTTCCTCTCCTTATTCTTTGAGGGTCTCTTTTTCATCTTTTCCCTCTTCCCTTTTTCCTTTTTTTCCACTTTGTTTTCCAGCACAAATAAGGTATTGTGAAATCAAGTTTAAAGGAGGATGAAAGAAAAAAAAAATGAACTTAAAAGGAATCAGAGATTTAGGGCCCTTTCTGATTCTTAAATCACAGGAATAGATACGTTTTGCATCTTCAGTGGTCACTGGATCTATCAGATCTCAATAAAATTGCCTTTTAACTTTTTCACTCAACATTCTTTTGTAAGTGGTTTTCCCTTCCCCAGAAAGTTATTGTAGAGATGTAATAATTAGGTGATGTTCTGTCCTGTCACTTTGCCTCTTGTTTTTTTCTTGCCTTCTTTTTTGCATACATGAGAATCTCTGCTTTAACCATCTTGGCTACAGCTGGACATTCCATTTGTCACAGCATCAGGTGGTGGAAAAGTCTAGTGTAACATTCACACGGTTGTGTTTCAGAACTGATCTTAACCAGTGTTGAATTCACCTATTTCTATTCGCAAGCTTTTAGGGGCACTTTTAAGGAGCATCAGTTCTGGTGAGTGTAAAGCTGTAGTCTCTCCTCCTCAAACACTCTGAGAGCCTGCAGGTTGCTATTTCTCAGCCACAAAACATTTCCAGGCAGAGGCAGACAAGGCTTACCGTTCATGCTGCCTTGTGTGATATATAAAACTTGGGTTGTGTATGTGTGGTGTCAGTTATAAAAGCCTTTGTAGTTTCTCAAACTTTCACTCCACCTTGAGAGCTCTCCTGATGTAATTCAGCTCTAGTTTTTCCTGGATCTGCGGAATGCTTTTGTTTCTAATTCTCAAGTCATTTTCTTCACGAAGTGCAACTATATATTTATTGGTACAACTAACCTAGAAACAGTAGTCCCAAGGAGAATAAATGAGCCTTGCGAAAAGCCTGTTATCTTCTCCTCTTGCCGTCGACCAATATTTCCTGCGTTTCCATGTGCCACGCCATGCTATCTAATAATTCTCTCAAGTTTCAGCTGATATGATGAACAGACTTAAAACACAAGCTGTTCCATTCTTATGGCCATGAAATATAAACCAACAAAATGAGCAGTGACATTGTAGGTAAGCCTTGCAATTGCCAGTCCATGAAGGCAGGTTTCTAGTGGGTGGAGAAGTGGCTAACTCATTGTCTAAGTTGAGAATTTATTTCTTTGTCTGATTTTTTTTTTCACTTCCCAATACTACCCCTCAACCCTGCAAAAACCCTGCAATAACTACATTAAATACTTTCCTATTAATTCTACCCCCAAGTGAAAACTTGATACATTAACATCAGTTCAGTTCAGTTCAGTTCAGTCGCTCAATCATGTCCGACTCTTTGCGACCCCATGAATCACAGCACACCAGGCCTCCCTGTCCATCACCAACTCCCGGAGTTCACTCAAACTCACGTCCACAGAGTCGGTGATGCCATCCAGCCATCTCATTCTCTGTCATCCCCATCTCCTCCTGCCCTCAATCCCTCCCAGCATCAGAGTCTTTTCCAGTGAGTCAACTTGTCGCATGAGGTGACCAAAATATTGGAGTTTCAGTTTTAGCATCAGTCCTTCCAATGAACACCCAGGATTTATCTCCTCTAGAATGGACTGGTTGGATCTCCTTGCAGTACAAGGGACTCTCAAGAGTCTTCTCCAACACCACAGTTCAAAAGCATCAATTCTTCGGCGATCAGCTTTCTTCACAGTCCAACTCTCACATCCATACATGACCACGGGAAAAACCATAGCCTTGACTAGATGGACCTTGGTTGGCAAAGTAATGTCTCTGCTTTTTAATATGCTATAACTTTCCTTCCAAGGAGTAAGCATCTTTTAATTTCATGGCTGCAATCAGCATCCACGGTGTTTTTGGAGCCCAAAAAAATAAAGTCTGACACTGCTTCCACTGTTTCCCCATCTATTTCCCATGAAGTGACGGGACCAGATGCCATGATCACATAAGCTACCACAAATACAGTTTACACTGAAAAACTTTCCCATTTCCCCATTTAACTGCTCTGAAGTGAAAACATTATTAGGCCATTAATGGGTGAGGACACTTGATTGCTCAAGGTAAAATCATCACTTTCAAGTTAAAAAAAACAATGAGCATGGGTAAAGGAGATCAATCTTGGGTGTTCATTGGAAGGACTGATGCTAAAGCTGAAACTCCAATACTTTGGCCACCTCATGCAAAGAGTTGACTCACTGGAAAAGACTCTGATGCTGGGAAGGATTGGGGGTGGGAGAAGAAGGGGACGACAGAGAATGAGATGGCTGGATGGCATCACCAACTCGATGGACATGAGTTTGAGTGAACTCCGAGAGTTGGTGATAGACAGGGAGGCCTGGCATGCTGTGATTCATGGGGTTGCAAAGAGTTGGACATGACTGAGCGACTGAACTGAATTGAACTGAAAGATTTCATTTAACTCATTAATAAAACAGAAATGAGTAAGACATTAAAATCAGTTCAAGAAAGTATTTATAGATTAGACATGGGTGTGGACCATCAGAAGTATGACACAGGAAGCTCACCCCAGTGCTCTGTGACAAGCTAGAGGGGTGGGATGGGGTGGGAGATGGGAGGAGGTTCAAGAGGGAGGGGACATATGTGTACTTGTGGCAGATTCATGTTGACATAAGGCAGAAATCAGCATAATATTGTAAAGCAAATATGTTGCAATAATTTTTTTTAAAAAGTGCTAAAATTGAAATTACAAATTCATGCAAGACTGATAAATATCCAATAGGGCAATAAAATGCAATGTTTTGGATCATCTTTTCTGTAAAGTGCAAGTCAGTTACAGGGACTAACCAAATTCATCCGCTTTGCTGCAGACTAGAATCACTTGCATCCATCCAGCTTTCTACAACTTAACTTCTACCCCTGAAGAGTTATAAAATAACCAAGTCAACAGAAAGGCAATTAAAGGGTAAATTCCTATAAAATAGGTCTCCAGAGAATTGGCTAGTCCTATACTGTTCAGGACCATCACCACCAGGTATCTGTGATTATTTAAACTAATAAAATGACATAAAATTTAAGCATGAGTTCCTCAAACTGAAGTAAACACATTTTGAGTACGCAAGAGCCACAGGGGACTAGTGGCCACCATACAGGCCAGGACAGTTAGAGAACAGCTACATGCCCCTTTGACTGTAGAAAGTTCTATAGAACAATGCCACACTGTACATTAATGACCACAACTCAACTGAAAGGGTGCCCAGTAGCCCATTTGTCCATTTCCAACTCAGACAATGTTTTTCTGACAAAACAAAATAAGCACCAGCAGTAAAGGTATGAAACAGACTATGTGAAGGGGTCATGGGGGTATTCATCAAATATCAACTGTATGCGAGGCAGCCTATAAGATGATTTACAAATATTATATAATTGAGATTTTACAAGTTGCATATATCATCTCATCCAGTCCTTAAAATAGCTTAAACACATGTGTTAGTTGAGGAAACAGAGACTCAAAGGGATTAAATAATTTGTCTTCTTAATTTACATACATTATCTAGCAAGGCCCCAGAATGACTCAGACACACTTATTAGTGGATAAATCAGAAACTCAAAAAAACTAGAATAATTCCCTTGAAACTATGTGACTATTGAGGGGTAGAGCCTCACATCTGTGTAACTCTTAAGTCTTGCTTGTTTCACTAGACCAAACTGCCCGGTCTACACGCCTTAAAAGAGCAGTTAGGACAGTAGGCACAGGTCCATGTAGGATACAACACCTGGGAAGCTCCAGTGCTGTTATTCAGTTCAGTTCAGATCAGTCGCTCAGTCGTGTCCAACTCTTTGCAACCCCACGGACTGTAGCACGCCAGGCTTCCCTGCCCATCACCAACTCCCAGAGCTTACTCAAATTCACGTCCATCAAGTCAGTGATGCCATCCAACGATCTCATCCTCTGTCGTCCCCTTGTCTTCCCACCTTCAGTCTTTCCCAGCATCGGGGTCTTTTCCAATGAGTCAGTTCTTTGCACCAAGTGGCCAAAGTATTGGAGTTTCAGCTTCAGCATCAGTCCTTCCAATGAATATTCAGGACTGATTTCCTTCAGGATGGACTGGTTGGATCTCCTTTCAGTCCAAGGGACTCTCAAGAGTCTTCTCCAACACTGAAGGTGAAGGAGAAAAGGAAAGATATCAGCATCTGAATGCAGAGTTCCAAAGAATAGCAAGGAGGGATAAGAAAGTCTTCCTCAGTGATCAATGCAAAGAAATAGAGGAAAACAATAGAATGGGAAAGACTAGAGATCTCTTCAGGAAAATTAGAGATACCAAAGGATCATTTCCTCCAAAGATGGACTCAATAAAGGATAGAAATGGTATGGACCTAGCAGAAGCAGAAGATATTAAGAAGAGGTGACAAGAATACACGAAGAACTGTACAAAAAACAAAAATCTTCTGAGTCAATGTTGTTATAACTCTGAGTCACATAAATAATTAATCTTGCTATAATGTCATAATTCTGGATATTTGTATTAAATGTCACTTCTGATGTTTGATTTAGGGACTAGAAAGTGAAATACAGGCTTGTGACCATCTACCTTAATATATTTTTTCATGTAAATGGATCATGTCCCATCTAATCCTATAAAACATTTCCACCCTTGCCACCTCATTCAAAAAAAAAAAAATAGCAAGACCAATGTTTACAAGATTCCAGAAGCAAGGTGATTAAATGAGAATTTCAGAGCTGAGTAATTTTCTGGCTTAATGACACTTGACTGAGCATTTCCGTTTATCTTTTAATTTCTCTTCTAATGGGGAGACAGTGTACATACACGCTTTCACTGCTTCAACCAGAATGGAAATGCCTTTTTATTACTTTTCCCCATGCGACGAGTTGACTCACTGGAAAAGACTCTGATGCTGGGAGGGATTGGGGGCGGGAGGAGAAGGGGACGACAGAGAATGAGATGGCTGGATGGCATCACCGACTCAATGGACATGAGTTTGAGTGAACTCCAGGAGTTGGTGATGGACAGGGAGACCTGGCAGAGAAGGCAATGGCAAGCCACTCCAGTACTCTTGCCTAGAAAATCGCATGGACAGAGGAGCCTGATTGGCTGCAGTCCATGGGGTCGCTACGAGTCAGACACAACTGAGCAACTTCACTTTCACTTTACACTTTCACTCATTGGAGAAAGAAATGGCAACCCACTCCAGTGTTCTTGCCTGGAGAATCCCAGGGATGGCGGAGCCTGGTCGACTGCCATCTATGGGGTCGCACAGTCGGACACGACTGAAGCGACTTAGCAGCAGCATCAGGGAGGCCTGGTGTGCTGTGATTCATGGGGTCGCCAAGAGTCGGACACAACGGAGCGACTGAACTGAACTGACCTGAGATGTCCTGGTGCTGACGCTGAGCCTGAGGAGAAGCGGGGACAGAGGGGATGTTGGTGGAGTCAGAAGGCAGTCAGATCAGTGACAGCTTAGAAACCCCTGCAGGCGTTGGTCAGGGCCACGGACCTGCCGGCCTGGAGGAGAGGTGGAGGGGATGGATTCTTGGAGATACGATAGGAGAGAGCGGCTTGACGCGGGAGGTAAGTGCAATGACACGCATGCTGTGCGCTAATCCTCCCATGTGCACGCTCACACACTCAAGCAGTGGGGCTGAGGGCTTCCAGGGCCCTTTCTGAAATGAACTCATCTCCCGAGGCAGGCCAGCTGAAGCACGGCCCGCCCCCCGCCCCCCTCGCCCTGGAAACCCGAGCCAGCCCGGTGGCAGAGCCCAGGGGTGAAATCTAGCCCTAATCAGCTACACGATCTTACCCTTTGCAAATCCCGTGTTTGCTAAACACCTAGTGCCTGTGTACACAGCACCTAAAGCCAAGGCCTCTGGTTCTCAGCCTCCGGGGTTAACGGTCTGTATCAGTCAGTGTGTCGTGGACCCAGCACCTTCCTTCTCAGTCGGCGGGAGTTTGCTTTTTCACGAGGTGAGTGCATTGAAATCCGCGTGCCAGTGATTTGCCAAAGGTACCCTGCTGCAGAGAGAGCTCTCTGATTGGCTTGTCCTGTTATAATCATTGGCTTTCCAGGAGTCATCCAGGAAATGTTCTCAGCGCAACCTGATACCCACCCGCACGAGGAAACACCGAAGGATTTTGCAGATAGACATTTAATACGCAGATAGGCAAAAGAAGCTGTTCAACTCCGTTTTTATTTGAGGATCCAGCTAGTTAATATGTGCGGACCGTTGCCAAGAAACGTGGTAGGACTCTCTCTCTGTCTCTCCAGAAATGCCTAAGATAATTGTCTTGTAAAGGTAAGAATGGACTCGAAAGCAGATCTGCTGGTATCCTGAGCCCTTCAGGTCCTCTGAGAGGTTTGTGATAATGAAACCCGCCTTTGTCATTCACATTTCTTCACTGGTGATTTATGCCAGTGCTCAGATTCTTCACTACCTAGAAACAGATTTATGGATGAATGAATCCTTTCCTCTGAAAGAAAACGTTTCAGCCTTCCTAGCCGGGAAGTCTCCAAAAGGATATTTGCTTAGATGATTATAAACTCCTTTGATACCCTACTACACCGAGCTTTGGAAAATAAATAACTATATTATCCGTGACTGTAGCAGAATTGAGACTTCAGAATGTTCACATTTCCACTCAAACAAAGGAGCAAAGTGTAATCCGGTGTTTCAAAAATCATTATATGAACTTGATACTACTCAGCGGGTTTAAAAATTAAAAGTCCCCAGTGTTTCTTCCTAGTTTATCTCCAAAGTAAGCAGGGACATCCCAAACAGGAGTAAAGGAAAGAAGGGAAGGAAGGGAAAGGCTTGTGCAGCTGAGTTAATCATTTACGTGAAATATTAACAGGAGAAAGCCGTGAAGTGATATCTGCTCACAGAAAAGGTTCAGAACCTGGAGATCCCTCTCAGCGTTGAAAGTTCCTGACTCCAGTGTGGTAGAAAAGATGCTGGAGCCCTGTCTAACACGGAAGAAGCAGACCAGGGGAGGACCAACCCCAGATGTGTTGGAAAACCATATAAGAAGAAACGAAAATTATAACAACTTCCGGTTTACCCTCAAAAAAATATGTCTTCTAATTTGATAATGTGTCAGAAGCAGACGTAATGTCATGTAAGGATCAAGTTGTTTTATACCACTTCAAGCAATCATTTAAGTATCTATGAGTGACAGGAAAATAGTTTTATTTCTGCTTTTTCATTTTAACAGGTTGCTCCAGGTAAGACCAGGGAAATGTTTATTTGACTCTCATACTCAAGTTTCTTTCACTTAACAATTTGGAAAATACTCCCCAAGACGTTTGTAGTCACCTAAATTCATAAGAGCTTTTGTATAAAATTTCAACTGTCAACTGAAATAAATTCACGAAGTGAGAGCGACAAGTTTTATTGGGGGTAAAATGAGGACTGTAGCCTGGGCAACAGCACTTTAGACAGCTCTGAGAAGCTGTTCCTGAGAGGTGGGGCTGTCTGACAGAGCATGTGTGATCTGGGTGAAGGGGTGCACATGCAATCACGCACATGTTTTTGCAGAAGTTTGCTGCTAGTCTCATGAGCTTATTGCTAGTCACGAGGAATGGACCTCCCCATGGAGGGTTTTCATGCTCCTCTAGATATGAGGAGACGCAGGAAACTGGGCTCATAAATCTTCTCCTGAAAATATCTATCTGAAGGCCTAGTCTGCCAGTTTTTCCCAGAGCACAGAGTGCTTCATTCCTGCTCTCCACCCCAAACTCCTTTCAGGGTGTGTTGAAGGTCAGCAATGGTAGCGTGTAAGACCTCATCCTTGTGGAGACAGGTGGCGAGTGACAAGTTTCAGTTAGTGCAACTTAATCACTGAAGTTTTAAAGAGAGCACAGAAGTTTTATTACATTTAACTCCATTAAAAACAGTTATATTTTTGCTTGAAAAGCGTTCTGAGTTCCTATATATGCTACAAGGCACGAAGTAACCATCTGCACTCAGTTTGAACACGGCTACAGGCACCAGCCATGGAGAACAGGAGCCTTTGTGAAACCAAGTAAACTCAGGCAAGTTGTTTAGCTTCTGAGCTTCACTTCTCTCCTACGAAAGGCTGGGTTTATAAAGCTTAACTAGTGAGAATTCAATGAAGTAACCAATCAATAAAATAATATGTCAATCAAAAGTTATTGAGTAATTGTTAATTACCATATGCTATGCTTGAAACTCTCATAAGAATAATAAATAACAATAGCCATTATTAGAAGGCTGTATTAATTTTTACCTATCACTTTTGGGTCAATACATAGTCATCCACCACTGATAAACAACCCCCAAGTCCAGAAGATAATTCAGTCAGTTCAGTTCAGTTCAGTCGCTCAGTCGTGTCCGACTCTTAGCGACTCCATGAACCACAGAACGCCAGGCCTCCCTGTTCATCACCAACTCCCGGAGTTTACTCAAACTCATGTCCATCGAGTCGGTGATGCCATCCAGCCATCTCATTCTCTGTCGTCCCCGTCTCCTCCTACCCTCAATCGCTCCCAGCATCAGAGTCTTTTCCAGTGAGTCAACTCGTCGCATGAGGTGGCCAAAGTATTGCACTTTCAGCTTTAGCATAAGTCCTTTCAATGAACACCCAGGATTGATCTCCTTTAGAATGGACTGGTTGGATCTCCTTGCAGTCCAAGGGACTCTCAAGAGTCTTCTCCAGCACCACAGTTCAAAAGCATCGATTCTTCGGCGATCAGCTTTCTTCACAGTCCAACTCTCACATCCATACATGACCACGGGAAAAACCATAGCCTTGACTAGACGGACCTTGGTTGGCAAAGTAATGTCTCTGCTTTTTAATATGCTATCTAGGCTGGTCATAACCCTCCTTCCAAGGAGTAAGCGTCTTTTAATTTTATGGCTGCAATCAGTATCTGCAGTGATTTTGGAGCCCAAAAAAATAAAGTCTGACACTGTTTCCACTGTTTCCCCATCTATTTCCCATGAAGTGATGGGACCAGATGCCATGATCTTCGTTTTCTGAATGTTGAGTTTCAAGACAACCTTTTCACTCTCCTCTTTCACTTTCATCAAGAGGCCTTTGAGTTCCTCTTCACTTTCGGCCATAAGGGTGGTGTCATCTGCATATCTGAGGTTATTGATATTTCTCCCGGCAATCTTGATTCCAGCTTGTGCTTCATCCAGCCCAGCATTCCTCATGATGTACTCTGCATATAAGTTAAATAAGCAGGATGACAATATACAAACTTGATGTACTTCTTTTCCTATTTGGAACCAGTCTGTTGTTCCATGTCCAGTTCTGACTGTTGCTTCCTGACCTGCATACAGGTTTCTCAAGAGGCAGGTCAGGTGGTCTGGTATTCCCATCTCTTTCAGAATTTTCCACAGTTTATTGTGATCCACACAGTCAAAGGCTTTGGCATAGTCAATGAAGCAGAAATAGATGTTTTTCTGGAACTCTCTTGCTTTCTCCATAATCCAGCGGATGTTGGCAATTTGATCTCTGGTTCCTCTGCCTTTTCTAAAACCAGCTTGAACATCTGGAAGTTCACGATTCACATATTGCTGAAGCCTAGCTTGGAGAACTTTGAGCATGACTTTACTAGCATGTGAGATGAGTGTAATTATGCGGTAGTTTGAGCATTCTTTGGCACTGCCTTTCTTTGGGATTGGAATGAAGACTGACCTTTTCCAGTCCTGTGGCCATTGTTGAGTTTTCCAAATTTGCTGGCATATTGAGTGCAGCACTTACACAGCATCATCTTTCAGGATTTGAAATAGCTCAATTGGAATTCCATCACCTCCACTAGCTTTGTTCGTCGTGATGCTCTCTAAGGCCCACTTGACTTCACATTCCAAGATGTCTGGTTCCAGGTGAGTGATCACGCCATCGTGATTATCTTCATCGTGAAGATCTTTTTTGTACAGTTCTTCTGTGTATTCTTGCCACCTCTTCTTAATATCTTCTGCTTCTGTTAGGTCCATACCATTTCTGTCCTTTATCGAGCCCATCTTTGCATGAAATGTTCCCTTGATATCTCTAATTTTCTTGAAAAGATCTCTTGTTTTTCTTATTCTGTTGTTTTCCTCTATTTCCTTGCATTGATCGCTGAGGAAGGCTTTCTTATCTCTCCTTGCTATTCTTTGGAACTCTGCATTCAGATGCTTATATCTTTCCTTTCCTCCTTTACTTTTCGCTTCTCTTCTTTTCACAGCTATGTGTAAGGCCTCCTCAGACAGCCATTTTGCTTTTTTGCATTTCTTTTCCATGGGGATGGTCTTGGTCCCTGTATCCTGTACAATGTCACGAACCTCCGTCCAGAGTTCATCAGGCACTCTATCTATCAGATCTAGACCCTTAAATCTATTTCTTACTTCCACTGTATAATCATAAGGGATTTGATTTAGGTCATATCTGAATGGTCTAGTGGTTTTCCCTACTTTCTTCAATTTAAGTCTGAATTTGGCAATAAGGAGTTCATGATCTGAGCCACAGTCAGCTCCTGGTCTTGTTTTTTGCTAACTGTATACAGCTTCTCCACCTTTGGCTGCAAAGAATATAATCAATCTGATTTTGGTGTTGACCATCTGGTGATATCCATGTGTAGAGTCTTCTCTTGTGTTGTTGGAAGAGGCTGTTTGCTATGACCAGTGCATTCTCTTGGCAAAACTATTAGCCTTTGCCCTGCTTCATTTCGTGCTCCAAGGCCAAATTTGCCTGTTACTCCAGGTGTTTCTTGACTTCCTACTTTTGCATTCCAGTCCCCTATAATGAAAAGGACATCTTTTTTGGGTGTTAGTTCTAAAAGGTCTTGTGGGTCTTCATAGAACTGTTCAACTTCGGCTTCTTCAGCGTTACTGGTTAGGGCATAGACTTGGATTACTGTAATATTGAATGGTTTGCCTTGGAAACGAACAGACATCATTCTGTCATTTTTAAGATTGCATCCAAGTACTGCATTTCGGACTCTTTTGTTGACCATGATGGCTACTCCATTTCTTCTAAGGGATTCCTGCCCACAGTAGTAGATACAATGGTCATCTGAGTTAAATTCACCCATTCCAGTCCATTTTAGTTCACTGATTCCTAGAATGTCGACGTTCACTCTTGCCATCTCCTGTTTGACCACTTCCAACTTGCCTTGATTCATGGACCTAACATTCCAGGTTCCTATGCAATATTGCTCTTTATAGCACCAGACCTTGCTTCTAGCATCAGTCACATCCACAACTGGGTATTTGTTTTGCTTTGGCTCCATCCCTTCATTCTTTCTGGAGTTATTTCTCCACTGATCTCCAGTAGCATACTGGGCACCTACCGACCTAGGGAATTCCTCATTCACTATCCTATCATTTTGCCTTTTGATACTGTTCATGGGGTTCTCAAGGCAAGTATACTGAAGTGGTTTGCCATTCCCTTCTCCAGTGGACCACATTCTGTCAGACCTCTCCACCATGACCTGTCCATCTTGGGTGGCCCCACACGGCATGGCTTAGCTTCATTGAGTTAGACAGGGCTGTGGTCCATATGATCAGATCAACTAGTTTTTTGTGATTATGATTTCAATGTGTCTGCCCTCTAATGCCCCCTCCCAATACCTACCCTCTTATTTGGGTTTCTCTTACCTTGGTCGTGGAGTATCTCTTCACAGCTGCTCCAGCAAAGTGCAGCCGCTGTACCTTACCTTGGACAAAGGGTATCTCCTCAAGGCCGCCCCTCCTGACCTTGAACGTGGAGTAGTTCCTCTCGGCACTCCTGTGCCCAAGCAGCCACCTCCTCTTGGACGTGGGACAGCGTCTCTCGGCCACCGCCCTAACCTTGGGCGTGGGGTAGCTCCTCTCGGCCACGCTTCTGCACGTGGTCGGTTGCGCCGGGGCCGGCGTCCCCCGCATCTGCGCCACCGGGGCCGGCAGCTTTCATTAATTTGGACAAATTAACCCAACCTTAACTTCTGGAGGAGAAAGGTGGCAAGATTTGTTTTTATTTTACAAATGAAAACAGACTAAAAACTTCAGATACCTTTTACAAGGCAATAAAAGTCTCTTAAGAACAGGCACAAATTAAAATCATTGTTTTGAAAGAAACTACTTTACCATCCGCAAAGAAGTATACAGGGATCATGTGTTTTCGGTTTTTTGCTTTGTTCTTTTAAAATTTATTTGGCTGTGCCAGGTCTTAGTTGTGGTATATGGGATCTAATTCCCTAATCAGGGGTTGAACCCCGGCCCCCAGCATCAGGAGCACAGAGTCCTAACCACTGGACCCCCAGGGAAGTCTCTCAGGATAGTGCAATGGGTAAGCAAGCACACAAAAGGTAATGCAAGAATAAGATGTAATCAATTAAAAGATTCCAGGAATGAATAACTATAAATTAAACTATATTGCTAAAAATTCAGTTCAGTTCATTTCAGTCGCTGAGTCATGTCTGATTCTTTGCAACCCCATGGACTGTAGCACGCCAGGCCTCCCTGTCCATCACCAACTCCCGGAGTTTACTCAAACTCACGTCCATGGAGTTGGTGATGCCACCAACCATCTCATCCTCTGTCATCCCCTTCTTCTCCTGCCCTCAATCTTTCCCAGCATCAGGGTCTTTTCAAATGAGTCAGCTCTTCGCATCAGGTAGCCAAAGGATTGGAGATTCAGCTTCAACATCAGTCCTTCCAATGAACACCCAGGATTGATCTTTAGAATGGACTGGTTGGATCTCCTTGCAGTACAAGGGACTCTCAAGAGTCTTCTCCAACACCACAGTTCAAAAGCATCAGTTCTTCAGTGCTCAGCTTTCTTTATAGTCCAACTCTCACACCCATGACTACTGGAAAAACCATAGCTTTGACTAGAAGGACCTTTGTTAGCAAAGTAACGTCTCTGTTTTTTAATATGCTGTCTAGGTTGGTCATAACTTTGCTTCCAAGGAGTAAGCGTCTTTTAATTTCATGGCTGCAATCACCATCTGCAGTGATTTTGGAGCCCAAAAAAGTAAAGTCTGACACTGTTTCCACTGTTTCCCCATCTATTTGCCATGAAGTAATGGGACCAGATGCCATGATCTTTGTTTTCTGAATGTTGAGCTTTAAGCCAACTTTTTCAGTCTCCTCTTTCACTTTCATCAAGAGACTCTAGTTCCTCTTCACTTTCGGCCATAAGGGTGGTGTCATCTGCATATCTGAGGTTATTGATATTTCTCCCAGCAATCTTGATTCCAGCTTGTGCTTCTTCCAGCCCAGCGTTCCTCATGATGTACTCTGCATATAAGTTAAATAAGCAAGGTGACAATATACATCCTTAACGTACTCCTTTTCCAGTACGGAACCAGTCTGTTGTTCCACGTCCAGTTCTAACTGTTGCTTCTTGACCTGCGTACAGGTTTCTCAGGAGAGTAACTCGTACTAAATAGTCGTGTATCTATATGGTTTATAGAAGAAAAGTCTGTTTCGTTTAGTACTTCCACCAGCAATTCCTGAAAGGAACTACCCTGCAGTCTTTGGTTACATTGAGATTTTAGTAAAGCAATGGGTCAAATTTTGGGTCTCTTTCTTGCTTTATTTTTCATTTCTTTTTCATGTGCTAATTGGCAGTTTACGTTTCTTCTTGAACACATGTCATCATCTCCCTTTTTTCTATGATATGGTAGTCTTTTTTTTCAAGTGCTTTGAAAAGTTCTTTAATACTAAGTATATTTTATGGTTATAGTTTTAGGTATATTTTTGTCAGTCTGAAAATTTTATCTTTTAACTCTTTCTATGCTGTAACAGTTAGAATTGGACATGGAACAATAGACTGGTTCCAAATAGGAAAAGGAGTATGTCAAGGCTGTATATTGTCACCCTGCTTATTTAACTGATATGCAGAGTACATCATGAGAAATGCTGGTTTGGAGGAAGCACAAGCTGGAATCAAGATTGCTGGGAGAAATATCAATAAACTGAGATATGCAGATGACACCACCCTTATGGCAGAAAGTGAAGAAGAACTAAAAAGCCTGTTGATGAAAGTGAAAGAGGAGACTGAAAAAGTTGGTTGAAAGCTCAACATTCAAAAAACTAAGATCATGGCATCCTGTCCCATCACTTCATGGGAAATAGATGGGGAAACAGTGGAAACAGTATCAGACTTTATTTTCTGGGCTCCAAAATCACTGCAGATGGTGATTGCAGCCATTAAATTAAAAGACGCTTACTCCTTGAAAGGAAAGTTATGACCAACCTAGATAGCATATTAAAAAGCAGAGACATTACTTTGCCAACAAAGGTCCATATAATCGAGGCTATGGTTTTTCCAGTGGTCGTGTATGGATGTGAGAGTTGGACTGTGAGGAAAGATGAGTGCTGAAGAATTGATACTTTTCAACTGTGGTGCTGGAGAAGACTCATGAGAGTCCCTTGGACTACAAGGAGATCCAACCAGTCCATTCTAAAGGAGATCAATCCTGGGTGTACATTGGAAGGACTGATGCTGAAGCTGAAACTCCAATACTTTGGCCACCTGATGTGAAGAACTGACTCATTTGAAAAGACCCTGACGCTGGGAAAGATTGAGGGCAGGAGGAAAAAGAGACGATACAGGATAAGGTGGTTGGATGGCATCACCGACTCGATGGACTTGGGTTTGAGTGGACTCTGGGAGTTAGTGATGGACAGGGAGGCCTGGCTTGCTGAGGTTCATGGGGTCCCTAACGGTCGGACACGACTGAGCGACTGAACTGAACTGAAGTGATGCTGTCATATATTTGTTATAGAACCTTTAACTTTCTATGTTACAACTCTGTTTATCATCTCTGGTAAAAATTATAAGGTTTGTATCTTTCTTAAGAAGGCTTTTTCTGTCTCATTTTGGATGGACATGTACACACTGCTACATATAAGATAGATAATCAACAAGAACGTACTGTAGAGCACAGCGAACTCTGCTCAGTGTTATGTGGCAGGCTGGATGGGAGGGGAGTTTGGGGAGAATGGATACATGTATATGTCTGGCTGAGTCCCTTCCTGTTCTCTTGAAACGATCACACTGAAATCAGCTATACTCCAGTACAAAATAAAAGGCTTTTGTTTTTAAAAACATTATCAAAAAAGGCCTTCAGCTCAGGTTTATAAAGATACTTTCTTTTTCTGTTGTCCTTGTTCATTTATTTCTCTTTTTGCTGCACGGCATAGCATGGAGGATCTTAGTCTCAACCAGTGATGGAAACTGGGCCTGGTGAAGTGTGGAGCCCTAACCAGTGGCTTGCCAAGAAACAAGGAATTCCGTTTTTTTTAGGTTTTATTTCCTAAGTCTAGATGTTTAGTAATTCTCCCACTGAATCTATACACTTCTCTGCATTGACTTAAAATGCCAACCTGACAGTTTCTGCAGGAGAGCAATTACGACGATGCTCGCAATTAACGGCTTCCATGCATCAGGCCCTTCACCTCCTGCGGAGAGCTGGACCCTGTTTCTCCACTTTTCCGCTGCACCCGCCTTGCTGCTTTGGCCAGGGAGTGCCACCCAGGGGACAGTGTGCCACTGTCAAGGAGCCAAGCCTCCATCTGCTCTCTCTGTATCAACAGCCTGGATCAGCCGATTAAAGCCTGAGGGACCACAGGGAGACGAAGAACCCACATTCCTCAGCTCGGGCCGTTTTGAACCCGTTTACAGCCAGCTCACCCTCAAACAAGCAGGAGAGCCCAGCCCAGCCTGGAATGGCCCAGCTGGCTTGTGGATCCATGAGCGGTAACAAACGATTGTTATTTCAGACCATTGAGATTTTATGAAACAACAGTGCTATCTGATACGCACACTCAGTTCCTATTCATACAGTTTTCCTGGATTTGATTGTTCCCATCGACTCTTGGCATGTTCCTGCAGTGCGTATTTCCATGTCACCATTCTACGAGGGATTTTCTGCCAGATTCTCGGCCACATCTAGTGTGAGGTGTGATGAATGACAGTCTTCTGTTTGGGACATCACACACTCTTCCATGTCCCCTAAATGCTTCTGGGGGAGTTTTTCCTTTGTTTTGTAAACATCCATCCAACACCTACTGCATGCCTGGCACCACACTAAGCTCTCTAGCCACTCAAAAGAATTCTTATAAATTGGTGTCTTGGGATACAATAGCACAGCCCTCATGGTGCTTCATATACTGGATAACTTTGTACTCAAGAAATAATTTTATTTTATTAATGTTTATGTCCTGTCCTACAGCAAAGCAAAAGTCACTCTGATGACCAGAGGCAGAGCAGCACCCTCTTTGGCTCAAGAGTGCTTGAAAAGAAGGAGAAGAATCAGGGAGAAGAAGTTCTCGTAGTAAGTACTGGGTTGGCCAAAAATATCCTTTGGGCTTTTCTGGAACATCAGTGGAACCCTAAATGAATTTTCTGACCAACCCAATACCTACTCTGAAGCCCCAGTACTTTGGCCACTTAAAGCGAAGAGCCTACTCATTCGAAAAGACCCTGATGCTGAGAAAGATTGAAGGCGGGAGGAGAAGGGGACGACAGAGGATGAGATGGTTGGATGGCATCACCGACTCAATGGACCTGAGTGTGAGCAAACTCCAGGAGATAGTGAAGGACAGGGAAGCCTAGTTTGCTACAATTCATGGGGTCGCAAATAGTCGGACATGACTTAGCTACTGAATAACAATACCTACACTAGTAACTCAATGATGCTGTTATTTTTTATTTTATCAATGTAAAAACTGAGTATCCCTGTGAAAACAAATTTTTCTGTTTTCTCAAATGTTCTGAAAAGCAGAGATACAAGTTTCCTGAGAGCGCAGCTGTCTAGATGATCCAGCAGCTAAAAGGTGTTCTATTTCTAACCTTTAAATTCTCATTCTTTTTTCCATCTTACACAAAAAAGTCACAGACTCGCTCTACTGTCTTTCATTTTCTATATTAATAAAATTGTAGCATCTTGTGAGGTTTAATTAGATAATAAAGCACTTTGAGGCTCCTCCTTGGTAAGTCTGTGAGAGGCAAGAATATTGCTATTTTAATAATCATCATATGCATGGAAAATTTTTCCTCTAAAATGTGCATACACACTTTTAAAACTCTGGACAATCACATCCGCTCTGGGTAGAGTGAAAAATAAGGGCTGATGAGAACCTTCATCTCTGCATGGATGACTGTCGTGCTCACTCGCTTTTTAAAATTTCTATTTATATTCCATCTTCATTTAAATGTTTAATTAGGGAGGAACGCTTCTATGCATTATAATTAAATGCAAGCCCAGATTCTTCACCACAAAAGAGTCATTTTCCATTCAGTTTCTACAAAGTTTTGTTTTGTTCCCGAATGAATCAGTATGAAAATTAAGCTGGTTGTCTGAAAGCCTTAAAAAGAAGTATAGCTTTCATAATACAAGGAAGATTAAAATGAATTAAAAATCTCAAAGCACATCCTTTTAGAATAATTGCTTGCTATATTCTCGCAACCCTTAAAGGTAGCTTTCCCAGAGAAAAGAAAAATGAACAAAGAGGGCCTTTCGTTCCAGTTTATCTGCTTTAGGAGCTGGAACCTTTTCAGAGTTTGAAGTACAATTTTTCACTTTTAATTGGTGAGCTGGTAATCAGGAGGTAGTGGGGCAGGAAGGGACCGCGGTCCTGCTTAGTGATGCAGGAGACCTGTGAGGGGCAGGAAGCTGGAGGTACAGAAGGAACAAAAGATTAAAGTTTCGATGTGTCCTGGAATCTTCTCCAGACATTCTAACCCTTTCAGAGCTGCAGAACGTGGCTGGAAATCTTGTACGTACATAAGAATGAACTGAAGCTGAGGACTTCTTGCTTCACCTGTTCAGTCTGCACTCTGCTGTTTGCCAGAACGCTCCTGCAGTGTGCACATGTGTGCACACCCGTGTGTGCGTGGCACACAGAGAACGAAAGTGGCCCCTCAGCGCCTTAACTGCTGTTCACTGCTGTCGTTGTTCAGTCGATCGGTCGCGTCTGACCCTCTGAGGCCCTGTGGGCTGCAGCTCGCCAGGCTTCCCTGTCCTTCACTGTCCCCCAGAGCTTGCTCAAATCCATGTCCACCGAGTTGGTGATGCTATCTAACCATCTCATCCTCTGCCATCCCCTTCTCCTTTTGCCTTCAGTCTTTTCCTGCATTGGGGTCTTTTCCAATGAGTCAGTTCTCCTAATCAGGTGGCCAAAATATTGGAGCTTCAGCTTCAGCATCAGTCCTTCCAATGAATATTCAGGTGCTCTGAAACATCCCAAACCTTCTATCTCAGTATTGACTTGAGATGCTAGGCTAGAGGCAAGATGAGATGGGGAAGTCTATCTATTTCTGTTCTTCGGTCAACACTTCACTCCCAGCACTTCAGCCAGAACCCTGAAGTTGAAGCTACTGCAATGGTAAATAAACCCCACTACCGACCTTGAAAAAGTATAATGGGTCTGAGTTAAACTTGAACTGAACACAGGAAGGCTCATAGTTTAACAAAACCTTCTCTTCACTTTGGACGTTGATGTTTACTTTTGGTGTATCCAACCACTCGCTATGTTTAAAAGAAGAACTGATAATTCCAGGGTTGTCTGGGCCCAAATCACACAGAAACACAGATGGTGTCTTAATTGCTGTGGTGTCCAGAAGCTAATGTGTATGAATCTGTCCACCAGCATTTAAATGGGAGCGTTTTTGACTTGTCTAATTGCAGGGGGAAAAAACAGTAGAAATCATCAACCCATTGGAATAGGAAATCGCAGGACCACTGACTGAATTGATGTCATCCTGGTTTATTTTCATGTGAACTAGAAAGTTGAGATAGATCCCAATGGATTTAGGTTATGCTGAAAACAGATTATAAGCAATCAACAGATAGATAGATAATTGTGTGTATGAGCATGCTCAGTCATGTCCAACTCTCTGTGACCCCATGGACTGTAGCCCACTAGGCTCCTCTGTCCTCAGGATTCTCAGGCAGGAATACTGGAGTGAGTTGCCATTTCCTTCTCCAGGGGATCTTCCCCACTCAGGGATCCATCCCGTGTTTCCTGAGTGTCCTGTGTCTCCTGTATTGGCAGGCGGATTCTTTACCACTGAGCCACTGGGAAGACTATGTATAATTATTTTTTTCTCCTCAGTAATATACGTTATACACTCAACTGCCCCAAACTCTTCCATCATTGTCCTATGTTAGATAGCCACACATGAATTGTATCAAACATTTCATTAAAGATTTAATTGGTGACTTTACTTACACCCACTGAGTCCAAGAAATCAGAGTTTACTTAACAAGAAGGTTTGCATAGCATGAAACACGGAAAAAGGCCACCTCCCCCACGCATGTGGATGCAATGCACCAAACTCACCTCCCCAAAGTGATACAAAGAGTCTCCTTCTAACCTAGACACCGACATCTGATTCAACTGCAGAATCTCTTGCTAACACTCTTCGCTTGTTTTTGTTTTTGCTTATTTAGTCTAACTTTTTATCGTGCATTGGGGTGGAGCCAACTCACAATGTTGTGATAGTTTCAGGTGAACAGAGAAGGGACTCAGCCATACAGATGTATGTATCCATGCTTGAAGGTTCTGAGGCATAAGAAGTCGGGAGAACTGGAAGGAAGTGCAGTGGGTTGGCAGCTTTGGAAGCCAGAAGAAACAGGCAGGAAGGCAGGGTGTGACGTAACCGGGTTGGCAATAAAAGTAAAAGCAGAAATTGCCTAGTGTGGCCTAGAAGCCCTGTGACTACGAGCTGAGAGCAGCTAAGCCGGTTAATACTGAAAGCACATGACAGGAGCATTTTGGTGGACAGTTAACTGCTTTCAGTAGAGGCCGAGGTAGACACAGAACTAGCGTGCTTTATGAAAAACCAACTATTACGTTAATAACTAAAGGAGTATCAGTATTTCCCAACTGAAAACCTGGAATACTGCCCTCAACTTCTAAGTGTTTGCTTATTACATTTATGCTTTATTTTTAAAGATGAGTCCAGACTTATAAAGCCTCACCAAGCCATTTCAAAATGATACAAATGGAAAGAAATGAATTAACGTAATTCCTTTGGAGCATGTAAAAATCTACAACTCCCATATGTGTCCGCTTTCCTAGTCAACAGGCAATTAAAAAAAAAAAATCTGTTATTTAAAGAGTACTGGGCTCTGTTTGCGGCTTCTCTGGTGGCGCTAGTGGTAAAGAACGTGCCTACCAATGCAGGACACATAAGAAACGTGGTTCAATCCCCTGGAGGAGACATGGTGACCCACTCCAGGATATTTGCCTGGAGAATCCCATGGACAGAGGAGCCTGGAGGGCTATAGTCCATAGGATTGCAAAGAGTCAAACATGACTGAAGCGACTTAGAGTACACACACAGCCTCTATTTATCAGATGAGAAATCGAGCTTATGTAAGGTTCAAATCTTTCCCCAAATGCTGCAGCAATGACAGAAGATGTAGAAGAATAAGAAAGAAAAAAATGGCAACATCCTGAGAGCAGAGTAGAGGCCTATCAAGGGCTCAGAAGTCCTGAAGACTTTCTAAGAGATACAGGGCAACTGGAATTGAAAACAGAGAGGCTTGATCAATGTGGAGCCTTCCAGTGTTTGAGCATCAAAGCACAGTAGGAAACAGGCCTTGGAGGGAGTCAGATGTTCTTCACCAACAGGACCCAGAAAAGTTCCTATAAGATCTTGTAGAGAGGGAGGTCTTATAGTTTTAGAGAAAAGTTGCTGTGAAGAAAAGACCAGCACACTTGATTTGACAAAATATAGAAACTGTGGAGCTTCTGCAATGCAGGAGATGCAGGTTCGCTCCCTGGGTGGGGAAGATCCCCTGGAGAAGGGCATGGCAACCCACTCCAGGATTCTTGCCTAGAGAATCCCACGGGCAGAGGAGCCTGGCGGGCTGTGGCCCATGGGGTCACACAGAGTCGGACTCGAATGAGCCATTAACACGTTCACTTTCAAGCAACATCTGCACTTCATTCTGGGCCAAAGAGGAGAAAGCCTGTACTCAGCTAATCAAGAGTAACAGTAGTGGCCACTGATGCAGTCCCAGTTTTTATCTGCTGCTGTTTAGCTTTTGTTTTGTCTTCTAATTCATGCACTATGTTGTCTATACTATGTAAACTGTAAAAGACGTAAAACATTATTTTCAAATAATATTTTTATCCCAGATAATTAAAATATCAAAGAAAGTGAAAGTCTCTCAGTCGTGTCCAGCTCTTTGCAACCCCATGGACTGTAGCCCGCCAGGCTCCTCCATCCATAGAATTCTCCAGGCAAGAACACTGGAGTGGGTAGCCAGTCCCTTCTCCAGGGGATCTTCCTCACTCAGGGAATCAAACCCGGGTCTCCTGCATTCCAGGTGGATTCTTTACCAGTTAAGCTACCAGGGAAGCCCCAAAATATCAAAGAACTGACATTTTATTGTAATAAAGATCAAAAACATATACACAATATATCTATAAAATGTCTCTTCAATCTCTTATTAGTATCATTATAAATTGATTACACTTCTGATCAGAGTTTGAAGTGCAACAATGCACAAGTTTTTCCTCCTGGGCGCTCGCATGTGTGAGCTGATCTTTTGACATTTTCATTTGCTGCACAAGCCGAAATCCCTGGGGTGGAGACCCCCACCTTTGGAAGCAGAAATGAATGCCCTCATTTTCTTGAGGTCTGTTCCATCAGGGCTTCGACTAACACCTAAGCCCTGAGCATCCGGTCTGCAGGCCAGAGGACCAGGAAGGGAAGATACTTATGATCACACAGGTAGGAGTATCATCCCCTCTCAGCCCAGCGGTACCCGAGGAACTCCTAGAGGAACTGAGGAGCTTGCTGCCCAGCAAGTCAGCAGTCGCAGACAGGCTCCAGCAGGACACCTGCCAGGGAGGAGATGGATGAACGGAACTCGCTGACGTCAACGTGTACAAGGACGGGAAAGGGCAGGTAAACCAAAGGCTTCGTGCTTCTGTGGTTATCGTCAGTTCTCCGTTACCTGCCCAAAGAACATGCAACATGCAATAGCGATGAAAGCAACCAGAACCTCCTTGCGCCCTAGAGACACAAAGGATGACAAAGTGCCAGGAGCCAGAAAGGGAGATCTGGGGAAGGATGGAGCTTCGGGGCTGATAAATGAACGTCGAATGCCCTGTCAACCTTTGATTCCAGCTTTCATGCCTTCGACACTGTCAATGATGGAGAGGTAATTTTATCCCTTTTGATTAAATATATTTACATACGACAGCGTGACAATGGAACAGTGATGGATCTATGAAGCAAAATGCAGTCAAGGGAAAGTTGTCAATGTATTAATTAAATAGTGAAGGGACTCATCCATCCAGAAGTTAGAGGAAAATAAATTTGTCCTGGGGAAAGGCATGTTACAGACTGTGCAATGACGATGATCTGGACAAGCCCAAGAAAAACTGTGGAATTCCCATTCAATCACCACCTCAGACATCACTCTAAGAGAGAAAGGACTTTTAACACTTAAAAAAAAACACACAGACCAACTTGTTATCCTAAAATTGATGGCTTATTTGGACACTTAATTTTTATAACTGGGGCCAAGCATCTTCGCATACCGTGTGGATTTCTGCAGACTGGTGGAGGGGATAAAGGATGGTTACCTAAGTTGCTCGCTTTGTCTCAGGAGCAATTTCAACAGAGACCACTAATGTCTCAGGTCTCAGAGGAAGCAGGGGGTCATATAATCAAACCCACAAACTCCTGCAAGGCTGCAGGAGCTGTTCCTCGGTGTGCAAGGAAACATGGAACACAAATATTTATAGGTTGCTGCCCAAGACTTATCAGCATAGCAGCACCCCCACTGCAGCCCACTAAGAGTTTTCACTCATCTGCGCTGGCGTGGGTGAAATATCACAGCAATTATAAAACTCAGGATGCCGGAGCGCTGAGCTTTAGGAATGACTCCAGCAAATTGCTTCCATTTTTCAGTTCACAGTGAGAAGAAAGGCAGAAAGAGAGGTGAGAAAGAAAGCGAAGGAGCACGCCTGACACACGCTGTATATTCTGTGTGTACATACATAAATGTATTAAGCTTCCCTTTTGTGCCTGGGAGAGAAAAGAGACGGAATCAGCAAATCAGGGATGATCAAACAGATTAAAGTGAACATTGCATATGTCTCCGAGGAGCCAGTTCGAACATCTTTATTCCTGCTCAGCTACCTTCCTTGCCATGCTGGTGAGGGAGTGTATTTTATTAAAAACATTTCTTTTACCTGGAGATCCTGTCAATGAACCAACACAACGAAAAAAGAAGAAAGTGAGCGTGTTCTTTGCATGCCAAAAAATAAGCTAGTGAAGGAGATGCTAGCTTTTTAATAGGGGGAAAAGAGGAAAGAAATGAGCTTGGATTTTCCCCTTGTGAAGTTTGGCAGCATTTCTGCTACCTCAAAGGACCTGCCCTTAGTTCAAGGCAAGTTGCCCATCAAAAATAGACTTTGAGCTAAAAATTAGCTATTTGCTTTTTTTTTTTTAATCCCCTTTCCAAAATATAGGGAGTCTCTTATTTGCAAACATTTTCATCACTACAACACTGAACTTTCTCTTTTTTTTTTGCCAAATAGCACTAGTAAATGGATGTTAACACTGTAAAATTCATGAATTTATTTTTTGAATGTTTTTCTATTGATAAAGAGTCAGATAATGGGATTTAATCTATTTTGACCCAAAAGTTAAGATTACTCTGCTACATAGCTGAACTCTCTTTAATATCCATGGGGTACAGGGCAATAAAAGATTTTTAGTGTATTTTATCTGATTTTTTACTTTTGCTTTATCCTTCTGGAATTTTTTAAAATTTTGGACATTTGAACATATAAAGAAATTATAATTGCAAATTTCATTATTTTAACTAGTGTTTACTGCCTTTTGTCAAAAGAGTAAAGACGTAAGCATTAATTTCTATTTTCTAAAGATCACAAAATATTTTCAAACAGACTATTCCTTCATAAATTGAAACTTTGTGACATTTTCCCCCAAATTACTAATTGAAAATTGAGTCCCTCAAAAGGCAGACAGCTAACTGGGGTTTGCATGATGCAAAGTCAGCTTGGCATTATTGGAGGAAAACTTATGCATCACACATCTTGGACTTTTAAGCAGTCTATTGAAAGACAGTGGTTGAGGGCGTCCCTGGTAGCTCAGAATAAAGAATCCACCTTCCAACGCAGGAAACATGGGTTTGATCCCCGTCTGGGAAGATCCCACTTCAGAGCAACTAAGCCCGTGTGCCGTAACTACTGAACCTGGGCTCTAGAGCCCATGAACCATAACTGCCAAGCCCACAAGTCACAGCTACTGCACCCCGAGCCCCAGAGCCCATGCTCTGCAACAAGAGAAGCCACTGCAATAAGCCCACACACCACTACAAAGGGTAACCCCCGCTCGCCACAACTAGAGAAAAGCCCGCACGGCAGCTAAGACCCAGCACAGCCCAAAATAAATAAATAAAATCTAAACACGGTGCTGGAACAGATTGCCACTGAATTTCACCACAATTGGCTTTTTTTGGATTGATTTTCCTCACTTGCAAAATGGGGCGGGGGTCATCCAGCAAGACCTACCCCACCAGCCCGCGCTCCTCCAGAGGGGTGTGCAGTATGTGTCAAGTCAGACAGGAAGGCCACAGAGTGAGCTTTGCTACGGGTGTAAAAGCTGAGGCTGACAGAGCTCACACCTGCTGCCCGGAGCCGAGAGGCGGGAAGAGAACCGCAGCGCTCCTGACCCCAGAGACCCAGAGCTTCCTGCCAGTCTCTGCTTCCTCGTGGTCAGCTCTGAGCCCCACTGTTCCAGGGCTTTTCACAGTCTTTCATCTTTACTTCCAGGCCTTCCCCATTGGACGCAGGTCACTTTCACTCCATCAGTCTTCTGCTATCCCTCAATTACAGGCTTCCAATCTGCCAGAGAGGATGCGGAGAAAATGTAACCCTCCTACACTGTTGGTGGGAGTGATACAGCCACTATGGAGAACAGTATGGAGATTCTTCAAAAACTAGCAATAAATCTACCATATGACCCAGCAATCCCACCCTGCTGCTGCTGCTGCTGCTTAGTCACTTCAGTCGTGCCTGACTCTGTGCGACCCCATAGATGGCAGCCCACCAGGCTCCTCTGTCCCTAGGATTTTCAAGGCAAGAATACTAGAGTGGGTTGCCATGCCCTCCTCCAAGGGATCTTCCCAACCCAGGGATCAAACCTCAAGTCTCTTCTGTGTCCAGCCTTGGCAGGCAGGTTCTTTAACACTAGTGCCACCTACGAAGCCCAGAGGGATGGGATAATTATGGCTGATTCATGTTGCATGGCTGAAACCAACACAACATTGTAAAAAATTTTTTTAATTAAAACAATAAAACAAACTTAAATGGGACGGTAGTTTGGGGGAGAATAGATACATGTACACGTATGGCTGAGTCTGTTTGCTGTCCATCTGAAACGATCACATCGTTAATCAGCTATGTGCATGCTAAGTCACTTCAGTCATGTCTGACTCTTTTCAACTATATGGACTGTAGCCAGCCAGGTGCCTCTGTACATAGGATTCTCCAGGCAAGAATACTCGAATGGATTACCATGTCCTAGATCGAGGGGATCTTCCCAACCCAGGGATGGAAACTGCGGCTCCTGCATTGCCAGCAGATTCTTTACCACTGAGCCACCCGGGAAGCCCCTAATTGGCTATACTCTAGTACAAAATAAGAGGTTTTTTTAAAAAATAAAACAAACGTCACATCAAGAAAAAAAAGAATGTATTATGTCTGCTTTCATTTTGACCAATTACAGTGTGCTATTTCCTCCACCAACGCCTCTTTCTCCTGCAGGGTGGGCTCCTGCCCAAGTCTCAGGGCCCTGGGGCCTCCATAAAGTTTCCATTTGTTGACTGAAGTAGTAAAGTGCCTCTTGGGGGTGGGGGATCAGTGTGCGAGCGTGTGTGTAATTAGCTTTGATACCTCTCAATAACTGCACGAAGCAGATGAGTCAACAGCTGAGACCTGGGTTTTGTCCACAAGAAGACTGAGACTCAGGGCTTTAAACAGACTGGCCCCACACTGGTGGGGCGGCCCAGGTCCTCTGCTTCCTGGCTCCCTGTGCAGTCTTGCTTTTGACCCCATAACCTCATAAGCCTTCCTGGGTCAGAACCCAGCATGACGTAAGGTGGTGATTTATTCAAGTCCTATCTGAAAAGCTAAGTCTGGCCAATAAACTCAGAAACACCAGGCTCAATGAAATTCATATCCACTTGGAAACTATTTCCCCAACAGAGCCAAAAGCTTAAAAATATCGGAAGATAGACCATCCCCATATAATCTAATCACTGTTTGCTTTACACTTCAGGGTGCCTGTGAGTAATGAGACTGAGGACTCCAGCATCTCCTTTGATCATTTGTTCTTTTCTGGTTTCCACCTGGCAGCAAACCTGCTTCTGAGACAGGTTGTATTCATTGCATATTGTTTTGTGTTGCTAATGTTTCATTTCACTGACTCTTCTGGGTTTTTTTTTTCCCCTTCATTTGCAGATTCCAGTTGTTTTCCATGTTTAAACATTTCTTCACCAGGGCTTCCCTGGTGGCTCAGATGGTAAAGAATCTGCCTGCAATGCAGGAGACCAGGGTTCAATCCCTGGGTCAGGAAGATCCCCTGGAGAAGGGCATTGACAGCCCACTCCAGTATTCTTGCCTGGAGAACCCCATGGATGGAGGAGCCTGCCGGCCTGCAGTCCATGGGGTCACAAAGAGTTGGACATGACCGAGCAACTCTCACTTCACTTCAACCATTTCTTCACAGGGATCTTTTTCATCTGGTTTAGTCTTCGGATGGGAATTGAAGTTGGCCAGGCTGCTTGCTGCAGTCATGTCAGCGTTCCTGCACTCAAAAGTGTTTGTTGATTCCGCTGCAGTCATAAAGACTTTTCCCACACAGCCTGTTTGACACTTTTGAGTTCAGTCTGCACCCACGTCTATTGTGTTAAGCAAATAGCCGCACAGCACTGAAATTCCACTCATTGTCAATGCTGAGGCAACGAGATTTTCCCCAGTTCACCGCCAGCCAAAACTGCAGCTATCAGAGAGTCCTCTCCAGATGTAAACTGAAAAGAATCATGTGACCCAGAAAAAAGATTAGTCTCCAGGAAGTCTTTGGTTTTTGCCATGTTTGTCAAGACATTCCCAGAGGGAGGGGAAAATAATAAAGTAAAACATTTTTCTGGAATGAAGCCCATTTAGAAATAGAGCCTAGGAACTTTTAAATTTGCAGACAGGGCTTCTCAAAATAAGAGATAAAAACCTGGGGCTATGGCAAACCCAAAGGGACCAGAAGCAATTCAAAACAAGGGATTTAGTAACTTTTAATTGCCTCATTTTCAATTCAAAAGGGAGTGTAAGTACTGATATTAAGCTATAGTTCACCTGCACCCACCAATCAGCTAGCTTGCTCTGACACACGGATCCTCAGAGATTCGCTATTACTTGGGGTTTCTGCCATTTCAGATGAATTTTCCACCTTGTTAGAAATAACAGACTGTCCTTCCCTGATCTACTCTATTTCTAAGTTCTGTCTGGGGAGACTGACTTACATTAATGTTCCAGAAAAAGCCTGGACAGGAAACAAAACCACGATCTTTCATTTTTGAAAAGGCATGGTGTAAGAACCTTGTTCTAAAGGCATCACTGACTCGATGGACATGAGTTTGAGTAAACTCCAGGAGTTGGTGATGGACAGGAAGGCCTGGCGTGCTGCAGTCCATGGGGTTGCAGAGAGTCAGACACGACTGAGCGACTGAACAGAAGTGAAAGGCATCTGAGGGGCTTCCCTGAAAATCCAGTGGCTAAGACTTCACCTTCCAGTGCAGGGGCTGGGGGTTTGGTCCCTAGTTGGGGAGCTAAGATCCTACCTGCCTCATGGCCAAAAAATAAAAAACATAAAATAGAAGCAACATTGTAGCAAAGTCAATAAAGACTAAAAAATGGTCCAGATTTTTCAAAAAATAAAAATTAATTTAAAAAATTATCTTGAGGAAACCAAAATTGAAAAAGACACATGTATCCCAGTGTTCATTGCAGCACTATTTACAATAACTAAGACATGGAACCAACCTAGAAGTCCATGGAAAGATGAGAGGATAAAGAAGTTTGGTACTGTACACAGTGGACTACTGCTCAGCCATAAAAAGGAGAGCATCTGAGTTAGTTCTAACGAGGTGAATGAACCGAAAGTCTATTACACAGAATGAAGCGTCAGAAAGAGAAAAAAAAAATCGTATATTAACGCATATATATGGAATCCAGAAAGACGGTGCTGAGGAACCTCTTCGCAGGGCAGCAGTGGAGACGCAGACAGAGAACGGACAGTGGGGGGCGGGAGGAGTCAGCGGGGCTGGTGGAGACGGCGGGGCGAGTGGAGACGGCGGGGTCGGTGGAGACGGCAACGGGAAGCACGCCCGCGCACACGCGGAGCACAGAGAGAAGCTGCTGCGCGACTCGGGGGCCTCCAGCCCGGGCTCTGTAGCACCCGAGAGGGGCGGGAAGGGGTGGGATGTGGGAGGGACGTTCCAGAGGGAGAGGACGTCTGGACACCTCTGGCTGATTTACGTTCATGTATGGCAGAAACCAACATAGTATCGTAAAGCAATGATCCTCCAGTTAACAATGATTTTCTTAAAAAAAAAAAAATAACTAAAGGCATATGGCATTCGTTGACCACAAGGAATACAAAGTTTTTAGAACCCAAGATTGGAATTTAGAAAAATGGTAACCTGAACCCTGTATAAGAGACTGCAAAAGAGACATAGGCATTTAGAACAGTCTTTGGGACTCTGTGGGAGAGGGTGAAGGTGGAATGATTGGGGAGAATGGAATTGTAGCAGGTATTTTATCATAAGTGACCAGTCCAGGTTCGACGCATAAATTTTCCTCTGTTCATTTCTTTGCATTTGTGCTTTTTTAATAAAAATACTTTTAACTGTAAAAAAAAAAAAAAAAGATTGGAACTGCAAAGCCTGACTTAACACAAAATGAGAAAGGAGGTATATAAAACCGGCTAATGAATCAACAAGATTTATGCCCAGGCACCAGCTGCTGGGATGTCAAGCCAATTCCAGAGATTCTGAGGTCTCTAGGACATGACTCCAATCAGAGAGCTTTACTAAGACAAGAGTCAGGGTGCACCTCCTGGGCCGTGACAGCTCCTTCACTTCACGCACAGGGGAGGCAGTGGCACTGACATCCTTCACGTAGGAGCATCAGGAATAACCAGCGGCTTCCTCCTGGGTCTGCGTGTGTGTTAGCTGTCTCTTGCATGTGCCTGCATGCACGCTCAGTCACAGCTAACTCTCTGCAACTCCGTGGACAGCAGCCTGCCAGGCTCCTCTGACCAGGAGACTTCCCAGGCAAGAGTACTGGAGTGGGTTGCCATTTCCTCCTCCGGGGGATCTTCCCGACCCAGGGATCGAACCTGCATCTCCTGTGTCTCCTACATTGGCAGGCGGGCTCTTACCCACTGAACCACATGGGATGCCAATGACCATCATGTCGTAGCAGAGGAGTTTTCATCACACTCATAGCACATTCGTTATGTTCATACACTTCCATGAAAGGCTGAGACAGGGCGATATTCATTTTGACCCATTGGATCAGGATATTTCTCAGATAACTTGATCTTGCGGGTGAGGAATAAAATTTTCTTTCAAGAGGAGAAGAAAAAAGGACAGCTGACGGGAAGGAAATGGACTGAGTAAAAGAGTTGGGTGTGAGAACTTCCCCGTCCGTTCAGTGGTTAAGACTCTGTGCTTCCAAGGCAGGGGGCGTGGATTCAGTCCCTAGTTGGGGAACTAAGATCCTGCATGCCACGAAGTGAGCTGAAAGTCGCTCAGTCGTGTCTGACTCCTTGCAACCCCACGGACTATACAGTGCATGGAATTCTCCAGGCCAGAACACTGGAGTGGGGAGCCTTTCCCTTCTCCAGGGGATCTTCCCGACCCAGGGATGGAACCCAGGTCTCCTGCATTGCAGGCAGATTCTTTACCAGCTGAGCCACCAGGGAAGCCCTGTATGCCATGCGGCACAATCAAAAAAATAAATATGTGCAATTTAAAATAAAAAAAGATTTGGATGTGGCTATAAGTTCAATATCTGTGTGGACAGTGCAGGGACTCACAGGACTGGGATGTGACCTGAATGAAGTGGACAGAGAAGGTGATGAAGCAGGAGGTCTGACTGAGGTTGAGACCAGGTTTGAGGTGGGGGCCATATGAGGGATTCAGAATGTCTGACTAACCAACCCGGGCTCTGTGGAAAGCAACGAGGAACGGTGACTTTTGAGGAAGGAAGGAAACGGCATAATTAGGTCTATCTCTAAGTAACCAACACATTTTTCATTTTGGTTTCAATTCTTAGGACTTGATTTCTTAAAAACATATTTATCAGAGCACAGTTTATTAGCAATATTGTGCAATATTCAGGTGCACAGCACACTGAATCAGTTACATGGATACATTGAGGTCAGTTCAGTTCAGTCGCTCAGTTGTGTTCAACTCTTTGTGACCCCATTTACTGCAGCACGCCAGGCCTCCCTGTCCATCACCAACTCCCAGAGTTCACTCAAACTCATGTCCATCGAATCGGTGATGCCATCCAGCCATCTCATCCTCTGTCATCCCCTTCTCCTCCTACCCCCAATCTTTCCCAGCATCAAGGTCTTTTCAAATGAGTCAGTTCTTTGCAGGAGGTGGCCAAAGTATTGGAGTTTCAGCTTCAGCATCAGTCCTTCCAATGAATAATCAGGACTGATTTCCATTAGGATGGACTGGTTGTATCTCTTTATAGTCCAAGGGACTCTCATGAGTATTCTCCAGCACCACAGTTCAAAAGCATCAATTCTTCAGCTCTCAGCTTTCTTCACAGTTCAACTCTTACATCCATACATGACCACGGGAAAAACCATAGCCTTGACTAGACGGACCTTTGTTGGCAAAGTAATGTCTCTGCTTTTTAATATGCTGTCTAGGTTGGTCATAGCTTTTCTTCCAAGGAGTAAGCATCTTTTAATTGCATGGCTGCAGTCACCATCTGCAGTGATTTTGGAACCCAAAAACTAAAGTCTGTTGCTTTTTCCATTGCTTCCCCATCTATTTGTCATGAAGTGATGGGACCGGATGCCATGATCTTAGTTTTCTGAATGTTGAGCTTTAAGCCAACTTTTTTACTTTCCTCTTCACTTTCATCAAGAGGCTTTTTAGTTCCTCTTCACTTTCTGCCATAAGGGTGGTGTCATCTGCATATCTGAGGTTATTGAGATTTCTCCCGGCAATCTTGATTCCAGCTTGTGCTTCTTCCAGCCCAGCGTTCCTCATGATGTACTCTGCATATAAGTTAAATAAGCAGGGTGACAATATACAGCCTTGACGTACTCCTTTTCCTATTTGGAATCAGTCTGCTGTTCCATGTCTATTTCTAAATGTTGCTTCCTGACCTGCATACAGATTTATCAAGAGGCAGGTCAGGTGGTCTGGCAATCCCATCTCTTGAAGAATTTTCCACAGTTTGTTATGATCCACACAGTCAAAGGCTTTGGCATAGTCAACAGAGCAGAAGTAGATGTTTTTCTGGAAGGCTCTTGCTCTTTTGATGATCCAGTGGATGTTGGCAATTTGATCTCTGGTTCCTCTGCCTTTTCCAAAACCAGCTTGAACATCTGGAAGTTCACAGTTTACATACTGTTGAAGCCTGGCTTGGAAAGTTTTGAGATTTACTTTACTAGCACGTGAGATAAGTGCAATTGTGCGGTAGTTTGAGCATTCTTTGGCATTGCCTTTCTTTGGGATGGGAATGAAGACTGACGTTTTTCCAGTCCTGTGGCCACTGCTGAGTTTTCCAAATTTGTTGACATATTGAGTGCAACACTTTCACAGCATCATCTTTTGGGATTTGAAACAGCTCAACTGGAATTCCACCACCTCCACTAGCTTTGTTCGTAGTGATGCTTCCTAAGGCCCACTTGACTTCACATTCCAGGATGTCTGGCTCTAGGTGAGTGATTACACCATTGTGGTTAACTTGGTTGTGAAGATCTTTCTTGTACAGTTTTTCTGTGTATTTTTGCTACCTCTTCTTAATATCTTCTGCTTTTGTTAGGTCCATACCATTTCTGTCCTTTATTGTGCCCATCTCTGCATGAAATGTTCTCTTGGTATCTCTAATTTTCTTGAAGAGAGCTCTAATTTTTGCCATTCTATTATTTTCCTCTATTTCTTTGCATTGATCGCTGAGGAAGGCTTTCTTATCTCTCCTTGCTATTCTTTGGAAACTGCATTCAAATGGGTATATCTTTCCTTTTCTCCTTTGCCTTTTGCTTCTCTTTTTTTCATAGCTATTTGTAAGGCCTCCTCAGAAAACCGTTATATAGCCACTCTTTTTAAAATCATTTTCCCATATAGGGCATTATATAGTATTGAGTAGATGTCCCTGTGCTATACAGTAGGTCTTTATTAATTATGTATTTTATATATAGTAATGTGTATGTGTCAATCCCAATCTCCCAATTTATCTCTCCTGTGTTACCCCCTTGTAAGCAGAAGTTTGTTTTTTTTATATCTAACTCTATTTCTGTTATGTAGATAAGCTCATTTGTATCTTTTTTCTTTTTATTTTAAGATTTCGCATGTAAGCAATATCATATCATATTTGTCTTTCTCAGTCTGATTTACTTCACTCAGCATAACAGAGGAGGGCATGACAACCTGCTCTAGCAGTCTTGCCTGGAGAATCCCAGGAACAGAGGAGCCTGGCAGCCTATAGTCCATGGGGTCGCAAAGAATCAGATACTACTGAAGCATGCACGGAACATGACAGTCTCTAGGTCCCACCATGTTGCTGCAAATGGCATTATTTCATTCTTTTCTGTGGCTGAGTAATATTCTCTTGTATATGTGTACCACTTCTTCTTTATCCATCCATCTGCGGATGGACACTTGGGTTGCTTCCGTGTCCTGGCTCTTGTAAGTGTTGCAGTGAACACTGGGGTGCCTGTGTCTTCATGAACTACTATTAGTCATGTTTTCTCCAGTTTAATATTCTGTGTGCAACTTCACTGATCTTAGGACTGAATTAACATCTCCTGGATTTGCTGTGAGAACTTAGCACATTAATATCTGAGAATTAAAGAATAAGCAAATGGCTATCAGATTTTATTTTTAGGGTCTCCAAAATCACTGCAAATGGTGATTTCAGCCATGAAATTAAAAGACGCTTACTCCTTGGAAGGAAAGTTATGACCAACATGATAGCATATTAAAAAGCAGAGATACTACTTTGCCAACAAAGGTCCGTCTTGTCAAGGCTATGGTTTTTCCCGTGGTCAAGTATGGATGTGAGAGTTGGACTGTGAAGAAAGCTAAGAGCTGTAGAATTGATGCTTTTGGGCTGTGGTGTTGGAGAAGACTCTTGAGAATCCCTTGGACTACAAGGAGATCCAACCAGTCCATCCTAAAGGAGACCAGTCCTGGGTGTTCATTGGAAGGACTGATGCTAAGGCTGAAACTCCAATACTTTGGCCACCTCATGCAAAGAGCTGACTCACTGGGAAAGACCCTGATGCTGGGAGGAATTGGGGGCAGGAGGAGAAGGGGACGGCAGAGGATGAGATGGCTGGATGGCATCACAGACGCGATGTATATGAGTTTGGGTGAACTCTGGGAGTTGGTGATGGACAGGGAGGCCTGGCGTGCTGTGGTTCATGGGGTCGCAGAGTCGGACACGACTGAGTGACTGAACTGAACTGAGAACAGCTTTGGTCAAAACATATTGAAGAAAAATGTTTGGAAATGCTTTCAAGTGTGAGAGCTCTTTGAATCCTTCCACATCATTTCAACAGCAAGAAAACAATAAAGAATCCACACATTGTAAGTAAAGAAGAAAATACTCGTGGCTTCACATTCTAAAACAACAGCAGAACAGATTTTTTGAAGGTTCTTTCATGACTCTCTCTTTAGATTTCACTGCCCTTCTTCAGAGGTTTACAGAAGTGTTCACACACCATCGTCAACAAAAACATGTCAGAGAAACAGCAGTAAATTTCCCTCATTTTCTCCTTTGAGTTCCTTTTCCTCCTGGACTATGCCCCACGTGAACCCAGGTCTTCAAGCTTCCCCTTTGGGACAGCATCTTCCTGCCCACTGTGGGATTCAGGGGAGACTTCTGCAGATTCTAAAATGCTGGAGCTCACAAAAGGCAGGCACATAGCATCCTTCTTTTTTAGAAAGGAAGTTATGCTCTTTTTAATATAAAAAGTGTTATTTTGGCTGCACTGGGTCTTAGTTGTGGTATGTGGATCTTGTTTTTTAGTTGCAGCATATGGACTCCAGTTTCCTGTTGCTGTTGCTGTTTAGTCGCTCAGTCGTGTCTGACTCTTTGCGGCCCCATGGGCTGAAGCCCACCAGGCTCCTCTGTCCACGGGTTTCTCCAGACAAGAATACTGGAGTGGGTTGCCATTTCCTTCCCCAGGGGATGTTCCCCACCCAGGGATAGAACCCACGTCCCCTGCATTCAGAGTCTGGAGTCTTAACCACTGCATCACCAGCGAAGACCCCAATGGTACACTTTTAAATTTATTTATTTTTCTTGTAGGGCTTAACTTTTTTTAAAAAAGAAGAATTATAAAAAAACTGGCCTTTTATTGAAGCTCAATTAGAACAGGAAGCAGAAAACGCCAGGATCTAACTCATTTTTCAACCAGCGTTCCCAGGATATTTGTTGTTGAATGATTAATGGCTGGGTGTGGAGGTTACGCAGAAGAGCTCAGAGGTGAAGGCTAATGTGGATAAAATAAGCACTTGAAGGAAGAGGGCAGAATCACATCAGTCTGGAAAGCAGACTAGCTTTTCTAGAGAATGAAACAACTTCTAAGAGATAAAAAAAAAGAGATGTTCATTTAAGAAATAGAGTCAAAGGCAGGATATAGCCTATATTGATTAGCCTAGATTTTTTTGAAGGTTCTTTCGTGATTCTCTCTTTAGATTTCACTGCCCTTCTTCAGAGGTTTACAGAAGTGTTAACACACCATCGTCAACAAAAACATGTCAGAAAAACAACAATGAATTTCCCTCATTTTGTCCTTTGAGTTTCCTTTTTCTCCTGGACCACGTCCCATGATGCAAAATGGGAGAGCTACCCGCTTGATCACTTTAATCACTGTTTTAATACACCCTGGTCAAAATGCAGACTGGGAAACAAAATGCAAAATCTAAAAATAAAACTGGAAGAGGCATAATAATAATGATTATTATATTTATTTTATTATAATAAACTATGTATCATCATAATAAGTGATTCTTCTTTCTAGAAAAAACAAATATCATATATTAATGCATGGATGGCATCACCGACTCTGTGGACATGAGTTTGAGTGAACTCCGGGAGTTGGTGATGGACAGGGAGGCCTGGCGTGCTGCAGTCCAGGGGGTCACAAAGGGTCAGACACGACTGAGCGACTGAACTGAACTGAATGCATATGTGTAAAATATAGAAAAGCGGTACAGATGAACGTCTTCATGAAGCAGAAATAGAGACACAGATGTAGAAAACAAATGTATGAGGAAGGGGGTGGTTTGAATTGGGAGACTAGGATTGACATATACACACAACAAAGGTCCATCTAGTCAAGGTTATGGTTTTTCCAGTAGTCATGCATGGATGTCAGAGTCGGATTATAAAGAAAGCTGAGCAATGAAGAATTGATGCTTTTGAACTGTGGTGTTGGAGAAGACTCTTGAGAGTCCCTTGGACTACAAGGAGATCCAACCAGTCCATCCTGAAGGAGATCAGTCCTGAGTGTTCTTTGGAAGGACAGATGCTGAAGCTGAAGCTCCAATACTTTGGCCACCTGATATGAAGAGCTGGCTCATTTGAAAAGACCCTGATTCTGGGAAAGATTGAGGGCAGGAGGAGAAGGGGATGACAAAGGATGAGATGGTTGGATCCTGAAGCTGAAGCTCCAATACTTTGGCCACCTAATGTGAAGAGCTGGCTCATTTGAAAAGACCCTGATTCTGGCAGGAGGAGAAGGGGATGACAGAGGATGAGATGGTTGGATGGCATCACCGACTCAATGGACATGAGTTTGAGTAAGCTCCGGGAGTTGGTGATGGACAGGGAGGCCTGGCGTGCTGCAGTCCAGGGGGTCACAAAGAGTCAGACACGACTGAGCAACTGAACTGAACTCATGTGTAAAATAGATAACTGCTGAGAATCTACTAAACAGCAGAGAGCTCTGCTCAGCCTCTGTGGTGACCTAAATGGCAAGGAAATCCACAAAAGATATATGCTTACCTATAGCTGATTCATTCTGCTGTACAGCAGACACTGACACATCATAAACCACTTATATATACTCTAATAGAAATTTTAAAAAATAATTCTTCTTTCTAAACATTGCCATCTGTTTTCTTAATTGAGATTATATACAAATCATTGGTGTGGTATTTAAAATGTAGTTAAATAATATGCTTTCTGCATTCACGACATCAAGCTTTAATGAGCTACGTGCTAGTAAAAGTAAATACAATTTTAGAATGCAAATTACCATGGGTTAAATGTCAGCTTTAAAATGTCTAGAAAGGCAAAAACTTAAGATTATTAAATCAGCTCCTCTGCAACCTCACAAGTCTGCACCCTTGTGTCCTTAACACATAAATGTGAGTTAAGATGTCCACGAGAGGAAAAATAACCACACACGAGTCTTCCTCTTGCTTCTCCTGGAGCTGAGCGGGAGAGATCTGCTGAAAAAGGAGCTTCAAAATAGGGGGGAAATCGGCCAGAGAATTAAGGAATATGAAAGCACACATTTTCCCCTGGCCTCTGCGCTGTTGATGCCTGCAAACACAAGGGACTTCTTGAAATATGGGATCCTTTTTCTCCTCCCATAGAGGATTTTACGAGAGGGCGACAGGGGACAAGGGAGTTCCTGGCTGCTCCTGCTTCTCTCTCTGAGGACCTCTTTCCTTATCTCCGATAGAGCTGTCTCTGGGGTGGTGATGGCAGCATTTTCAGTCATCTGCAAGGAAGGATGCTGAGTTGTTCTGCTGGCTAAATCACTCCCCTCACGTCCCCAGGCTTTTGCGTCAAGACAAGAGGCCCCTGGAGGCTGGTGGCACATTTAGCTAGTTTCTTTAGGGCTGATCCACAGCCTTCTGGAAGACAGCAGAAGAAACACATGGCACAGGGGCTGAGCTTGGTCCCTGCCCACCTGAACCCTGCGCTCTAGCGTTCTCCTGTCTGGAACGTGCCAGGGAGCCAGCTGGCATAGGACCCTCCACGGCTTTACCTCTGCATGGCTGTGGTGGGAGTCTTCTCACCGAAAGGAAACCCGGATGGTGGTGTTTCAAGCCATCGCTTCCAGTGGAAAGGTAGACGGGAAAGTGATTGAGGAAGCAGCCAGGTGGGGGGCAATGCAGGGGACGAGAGCGGCCCACGAGTCCAAATGAAAGAGAAGTGAGCACATGTTTAGCTGACCCGAAGCAGATCAGCTGCTAGGAAAAAACAGCAATTACAGACGACGCGTGGCAAATATCTTCAGTCCACGAGAACAGCAGCAGTTTTCTCTCTTAAGTCTGTCCCTTTTAAAACTGCTGAATATTGGTGTCATCTCATCAATCCCGAGAGCAGTGGTATTCAGCTTTGGAATATGGACTTGGATTTCCCCCAGACAGTTCTCCTTGCCGCCTGGTGGCACAGGACATGCAAGGTACGACCAAACACTAAAAATACGTTCCAAAGTTACACTGGTCAATTATCCATCCTTAGCTATGGGGACGGGCTAGAGAGTTTTATATTTTATTGGATGTTAAAAGCAACTTAGAGCACAGAAATAGTTGTTGTAGCTGTTCAGTACCAGTTGGAGTAGTCGGAGTATCAGTTCAGTTCAGTTCAGTCGCTCAGTTGTGTCCGACTCTTTGCGACCCCATAAGCTGCAGCATGTCAGGATTCCCTGTCCTAAACTATCTCCCAGAGTTCGCTCAGAAATTGAGTCGGTGATGCCATCCAACCATCTCATCCTCTGTCATCCCCTTCTCCTCTTGCATCAGGGTCTTTTCCAGTGAGTCAGTTCTTCGCATCAGGTGCCACAGTATTGGAGCTTCAGCTTCAGCATGGTCCTTCCAATGAATATTTAGGGTTGATTTCCTTTAGGATGGACTGGTTTGCTCTCCTCGCCATCCAAGGGACTCTCAAGAGTCTTCTGCAGTGCTTAATGTTAATTTCATTAGGAAAGGCAGAGTGTGGAGCAGATAAAGAAGTTCGAATATATTATTGGGGGAAAAATGCAGTATGATATCCTGTGACCAAATATTTGCTCTGAGTTAGTTTGAGGCTTTGAAATGGGCGAGGCTCTCCTGCATAGTGAGAGCAACTGACTTGGTCATCTGCAGTCTTCCTCCATCCGTGCCCACGTGGGCCAAGCGACTCCTGACCCAGGATGTTTGCACAGGCTAGTTCCTCTGAGAAGAACACTCTGTATCTTCAGGCACCCGTGCTGCTCTCCTTTCCAGCAACTCAGGTCCTCTGTTCATCTCCCCAATTAAAGGCTTTCCTGAGTCACTCAATAAAACCACAAGCATCCCCACTCTCTTCTACAAAACCCTTTCTTTCTTAAACTGATTTGTCCTTCTACAAATATGTGTTACCACCTGGCAGACTGTGTATTTTTATTCCTTTATCGTTCTTAGTTCTTCTCACCCACTAACTGGAGAAGGAAATGGCAACCCAGTCCAGTATCCTTGCTGGCAGAATACCACAGACACAGAAGCCTGGCGGGCCACAGTCCACAGGGTCGCAAAGAGTCTCGGATACGACTGAGTGACGAACAGTTACTACCTGCTAAGGTGGAAGCTCTATGGAGACCTTTTGTTCACTGTAGATTCCCAGGCCTGGAACACTTGTTTATACACAGTAGATGCTCAATAAGCATTTGCTGAATAAGCCAAAGAAGGTGGAGTCTCCCCTTTACCCTGGTGCAGTGGTAAAGAATCTGTCTGCTGATGCAGAAGATGCGAGAGATTCAGGTTCAATCCCTGTGTCAAGATCCCCTGGAGTAGGAAACGGCAACCTGCCTCAGTATTCTTGCCTGGAAAATTCCATGGATGAAGTTATCATAATTAAACCTCCACTAAGCTTCATGCTCTCTGCCCTTAACCACACAAGTGGGAAGCTGGTCATTTTCTCAGGGCACAGATATGAGCATGTCACTTCTTTGTTTGAAAACCTTCAACAGCAAACCGAGAAAGGAATAACAGGAAATCCCCCATGTAAGATAAGCCTAGAGTTAGTTGTTCAGTTGGGTCTGACTATTCGTGAGCCCATAGATTGTAGTCTGCCAGGCCTCTGTCCATGGAATTCTCCAGGCAAGAATACAGAGTAGGTAGCTATTTCCTTCTCCAGGGGATCTTCTTGACCCAGGGAACAAACTCAGGTGTCCTGCATTGCAAGTGGACTTTTCACCAGCAGAGCCACCTCACAAGTCTGATAAGCCTAAATAATGCCTAAATCTCTTAAATTGGCTCACAAGGCTTCTGATGATCTGCTTCCTGGGTATACCTCCAGATCTGTTTCCTACTGCTTTGCCCATCATATGCTAGAAACATGAATTCTGGAGCTAAAATACCAGCTTCAGAATTCAGCTTTCTCACATGACCTGTGCATCCGTAACATTTCCATGTCATTTCATTTGTATAATGGTAACAATAATAGTGTCTATGTCATAGACTGTGTTTTGAAAAAATTAGGGAATGAAAGAAAAACATCTCAATAATCACCTACAATGTGACCCACCAAACCCATCCCTAGGGTTTTACCAAAAAGAAATAAAATCGTAAGTTCACCAAAAACGGGCACTAAACATTCATAACAGTCCCAAAGTGGAAAAACCAAAGATATCCATCAATAGGAGAGCTCATAAACACTCTGTCGTATATCCACAAAAGGGAATGCTACTGAGGAGTGAAGAAAGCTGAGCGCCCAAGAACTGATGCTTCTGAACTGTGGTGCTGGAGAAGACTCTTGAGAGTCCCTTGGACTGCAAGGAGATCCAACCAGTCCATTTTGAAGGAGATTGATCCTGGGTGTTCATTGGAAGGACTGATGCTGAGGCTGAAACTCCAATACTTTGGCCACCTCATGCAAAGAACTGACTCATTGGAAAAGATCCTGATGCTGGGAAAGATTGAAGGTGGGAGGAGAAGGGGACGACAGAGGATGAGATAGTTGGATGGCATCACCGACTCAATGGACATGAATTTGGGTAAACTCCGGGAGCTGGTGATGGACAGGGAGGCCTGGCATGCTGCAGTCCACGGGGTCGCAAAGAGTCGGACACAACTGAGCGACTGAGCTGAACTGAGGAGGAGTGAACGATGGACACAGACAAGAACAAGGACGGATCTCAGAGGCTTTCTGATGAGCGAGAGACGTGCTACATGAAGGAAAACGTCCTGTATTGACGTGAAACTCCAGAGGAGGGAAAAGCTTACCTGTGCAGGAAGAAAGTGAGGAGTGCTCACCTCAGGAAAGTGGGGGAGGCCAGCGGAGTGTCCTGGGGGGAAGGCGATGCTCTGTATCGTGATAGCGTTGGATTGGTATTGGGTTACACAGAGGTAAACACAGGGCAACATTCAGAGAATGGACATTTGGGAGTTTGTGCATTTCATTTTATGTCAGTCTTACATCACAAGAATAAGTGAATATTAAGTTCTAATTCATGATATGCATGCTTACGTACTTAGGAGAAATGACAGAATTCGCAATTTACTTTAAATATGTCAAATACATACAACTCTATCTGCAGTTTACTTTGAAATGCATCCAAAAACTAGGCTGATTAACTGATGGATAGAGGAGTGGAACAATGGCTAGCTGATAAAGGAACTTCAGAACCCAGGTGGCGAATATGTTGATGTTCACCTAAAAATGCCTCCAACTTTGCTTCATTTGAACATCTTCATAATAAGACATTGGGAAAAAGTACCAAAGGTGTCTTACAAAAACGTGTATTGAGATTATCATGTATGCAAAATGATTTCAAACTTGTGTTTTCCACAAGTGAACCTAAGCCAGTGTCCTTTAGTCCTTTGAAACTCAGTATTATGTAGTTTGACAATTATTGACAGATTTACCCTACGTTAGCACTAACCATATTTTTCTTCACTGACCATTTTTATAGAACAGAAGTTAAATGAGCCCAGTCTTTTGCAATTAATTTTTATAGCATCATTGATTAAATTTCCCCCAATAATTTATTTCTCACTTCATACTCTAGAAGGTAATCCCATTAAATATAGTAGTGTAGCATTTTAAACCAGAGTGCTTTTGCTTGCCATTGAAAGATTTACACAGGCCTGAAACAAGAGCTATTTCTGTCTAATGATCTGGATGTAGAGGCAACAGAAATATAGAAGATAGGAATAATCAATCTATAAAATGCTGTATATCTCCTCAGAGCTGTCTAAGTAATCAAAGATTTCCTGGTGTGGGTCATTGTACCTCTCCACAACTCCAGTTAAATAAACACTGAAAATATATGTTTCTCTTGAATTTAACATTACCTCTGCCCATCTGGGCTAGTAAAACATTTGGTGTGGGCCATTCAAATATATAGCTTAATTATCTAATGCGGTCAGTAAATAAAATTAAGCAATTGTCTGCAGCTTACACGGCACCAGATAGACTCTGGGAAGTCACAGAAGGCAGAGGCACAGTCCTTAACCCTGGAGACTTTTCCATCGAAGACAGTTAAAGACGCAGTGTGAAAATGAAGACAACCTTACTATAAAGGAATTGTCTGCCTTGTTCAGGGGCAGCGCGGGGATAATGAAAAAAACACACCGAACACGATGTCATAAAAAAATATAACACACATAAAGTAGTCTAAAGCACCTCTCCCTAAGGATGCCAACTGCAAGCTACAAATGTAATTTTAGGCTGTTAATGAATTCTCTGTGGTTCAGTTATTTCAGCGTAATAGCTTAATGTTGAATTTAGAGAAAGGAAAATGGGTGTTTTCTAATCCTATGCCCACTAATCACTCATACTCACTGAACACTTCTTTAGGCACTCTGTTAAATATCTTTCGCCTGCTCGCAGATGAGTCAGACACTCTTTTCCCCACATGGTACTGACACTTGAGGTCTGGGAGTTGTTATCTGCCCAAATCTACGTCATTGACGAGTCGGGGAGAGAAGTGAGAGCTGGTGAATGTATGATCCCAGAGTCCGTCAGCTGAAACCCTCCCGTAGCCAGCCTTGCTAAAATGCTAGAACGGCGGTACCACAGACACCAGACCTGAGGTCAGGACTGGATTAAATAAAGAATGCCTGCAGTACTTCTCCAGGTATCGTTGCATATTCTAAAATGCCCCAAATAGCAAGTGACCTAGATAAGAAAGAATTTTACATTTCGAGATATCGTGAGAACATTAAGTATTTTGGAGAATTTACACTCTTAGGCATCTCTCTCTCAGTCATGCCCGGCCCTTTGCAGTCCCGTGGCCTGGAACCAGCCAGCCTCCTCTGTCCGTGGGATTTCCCCCCCAAGAATACCTAAGATACCAGGGGATCTTCCCCGACCAGGGCTCGAACCAGCATCTCCTGTGCCCCCTGCCTTGCAGGCAGATTCTTTACCTGTTGAGTCATTGAGGAAGCCCTAAAGTTCTCAGGCATACTCCTCCCCACCCCCCACCCCCCATTTAATCTAGAAGCTGGGAAAGGAGCAGTGTCAACTCCAAATATCCAAAATATCATGCATACTCTCACCTCCCTCTAAATAGCAACTAACTTTTACTGGGGGCATACTGTGTACCAGACACTGTCTGGACCCGTAACACGTACCACTCAGCACTCCCATTTCACAGACGAGAAATTGAGGGGTAGAGAGACGGGGGGACTTGCCTCGGGTCATGTAGTTGGCAGAGCGGGGTTCCATCCAGCTTCTCTCTGTTCGTTTCTGTCCATACCAGTTACTATTCCATCCGGTTCTACCCTGATGCTATCTTTTCCTGAGGCCACAGGTACATCAACTCAAGTACACTGCCTCTTCCCCAAAAGCAAACATGCACTTCTTGACCTGTGCAAGTCCTCTGCGTGGGGGCAGGACTCCCTTTAAATAGTATGTGCTTGGGGCTTCCCTGGTGTCTCATATGGTAAATAACATGTGCTGTACCTATTAACCAGCTCTGACTTTATTTCTGAAATCTCTTGGGAAGATTATTTCTCTCCCAGATGCGTATAACCCATGGGATTCTTTGCCTTCCCTCTTCAGGTTTCAGGATGGAATGGGAGAAAGAAGTGTGTGTGTGTGTGTGTGTGTGTGTGTTTGCTCAGTCACGCCTGACTCTTTGCAAGCCCATGGACTATAGCCCACCATGTTCCTCTGTCCCTGCAATTTCCCAGTCAAGAATGCTGGACTGGGTTTCCATTTTCCATTTCCTACACCAGAGGGTCTTCCCGACTCAGGAATCAAACCCACATCTCTTATGCCTCCTGTATTGGCAGGCAGACTCTTTATCACTGAGCCACCTGGAAAGATAGATACACACAGATATGTCTATCTATGTCCATGCCTAGATCTATATTCTCTGCCTAGAGCTTTTCTCCTTTTCTGTAGGGAAAATCACTGTGGAGAGGCTGGCCTTAGCTGCAGATATCCAACAGTGACACATGTTTGTGATAAAACAATGGATACAGTGCGCATTTTAACAGCAAAAATCAAAATCTCTTTCTAAAAGTTGACATAAACAAATATATGGGTATATGCCTCAGTTCAGTTCAGTTCAGTCGCTCAGTCGTGACCCATTCAGGTTTGGGATCCTGACTGTACATCTTTGATGGTCACCGCACTGGATCCACTCTGTGCAGCCACCTTGCTATGCTTGGTGTAAGGGCAGGCTTCTCCAAGTTATTGGTGTAAACCAACCCTCAACCCTTGGTGACTTCTAAACTCAGCATTCCTGGGCCTTTCCGACTAGCACTGCTGCACTATGAAGCTGGACTGTTCAGTTCATTTCAGTTCAGTCCCTCAGCCGTGTCCGACTCTTTGTGACCCCATGAATCACAGCACACCAGGCCTCCCTGTCCATCACCAACTCTTGGAGTGCACTCAAACTCATGTCCATCGAGTCGGTGATGCCATCCAGCCATCTCATTCTCTGTCACCCCCTTTGCCTCCCACCCCCAATCCTTCCCAGCATCAGACTCTTTTCCAGTGAATCACTCTTCGCATGAGGTGGCCAAAGTATTGCAGTTTCAGCTTTAGCATCAGTCCTTCCAATGAACACCCAGGATCGATCTCCTTTAGAATGGACTGGTTGGATCTCCTTGCAGTCCAAGGGACTCTCAAGAGTCTTCTCCAACACCACAGTTCAAAACCATCAATTCTTTGGTGATCAGCTTTCTTCACAGTCCAACTCTCACATCCATACATGACCACAGGAAAAAGCATAGCCTTGACTAGACGGACCTTGGTTGGCAAAGTAATGTCTCTGCTTTTTAATATACTATCTAGCTTGGTCATAACTTTCCTTCCAAGGAGTAAGCGTCTTTTAATTTCGTGGCTGCAATCAGCATCTGCAGTGATTTTGGAGCCCAAAAACATAAAGTCTGACACTGTTTCCACTGCTCCCCCATCTATTTCCCATGAAGTGATGGGACCAGATGCCATGATCTTTGTTTTCTGAATGTTGAGCTTCAAGCCAACCTTTTCACTCTCCTCTTTCACTTTCATCAAGAGGCTTTTGAGTTCCTCTTCACTTTCTGCCATAAGGGTGGTGTCATCTGCATATCTGAGGTTATTGAGATTTCTCCCGGCAATCTTGATTCCAGCTTGTGCTTCTTCCAGCCCAGCGTTTCTCATGAGGTACTCTTCATAGAAGTTAAATAAGCAAGGTGACAATATACAACCTTGAGGTACTCCTTTCCTATTTGTAACCAGTCCGTTGTTCCATGTCTAGTTCTAACTGTTGCTTCCTGACCTGCATACAGGTTTCTCAAGAGGCAGGTCAGGTGGTCTGGTATTCCCATCTCTTTCAGAATTTTCCACAGTTTATTGTGATCCGCAAAGTCAAAGGCTTTGGCATAGTCAATGAAGCAGAAATAGATGTTTTTCTGAAACTCTCTTGCTTTCTCCATGATCCAGCGGATGTTGGCAATTTGATCTCTGGTGCCTCTGCCTTTTCTAAAACCTGCTTGAACATCTGGGAGTTCACGGATCACATATTGCTGAAGCCTGGCTTGGAGAATTTTGAGCATGACTTTCCTAGTGTGTGAGATGAGTGCAATTGTCCGGTAGTTTGAGCATTCGTTGGCATTGCCTTTCTTTGGGATTGGAATGAAGACTGACCTTTTCCAGTCCTGTGGCCACTGCTGAGTTTCTCTGCATTCAGATGCTCATATCTTTCCTTTTCTCCTTTGCTTTTCACTTCTCTTCTTTTCATGGCTATTTGTAAGGCCTCCTCAGACAGCCATTTTGCTTTTTTGCATTTCTTTTCCATGGGGATGGTCTTGGTCCCTGTCTCCTGTACAATGTCACGAACTTCCGTCCAGAGTTCATCAGGCACTCTATCTATCAGATCTAGACCCTTAAATCTATTTCTCACTTCCACTGTATAATCATATAGAAATACTATGTATGGACATATAGAAATGATGTGTGGGTATCTCTGTCTCTGTACCTGTGTACACATATTCACATGTGCTGATAGTAGGTAGAGAATAGATCGATGGATGGATAGACACACAGATAGACAGAGGTATGGGTATTTTTAAGGGTGCCTAAAAATGCCTGGAAAATCCCATGGACAGAGGAGCCTGGTGGGCTGCAGTCCATGGGGTCGCTAAGAGTCAGACATGACTGAGCGACTTCACTTGCACTTTTCAATTTCACGCGTTGGAGAAGGAAATGGCAACCCACTCCAGAGTTCTTGCCTGGAGAATCCCAGGGATGGGGGAGCCTGATGGGCTGCCGTCTATGGGGTCGCACAGAGTCGGACACGACTGAAGCGACTTAGCAGCAGCAGCAAAAGAAAGTTTAATGCTCACTTTTTACAATGATTCTTCCAAATTAATTTTTCACCTTAGCTATTAGCAGTGTAGGAATATGCTCATTGCTCGTTTCAGGTTTGGGATCCTGACTGTACATGTTTCATGGTCATGGCACTGGATCCACTCTATGCAGTCACCTTGCTATGCTTGGTGTAAGGGCAGGCATCTCCAAGTTATTGGTGTAAACCAACCTTCAACCCTTGCTGACTTCTAAACTCGGCATTCCTGGGCCTTTCTGACTAGCACTGCTGCATTGTGAAACTGGACTGTTCAGTTCATTTCAGTTCTGTCCCTCAGCCATGTCTGACTCTTTGTGATCCCATGAATCACAGCACACCAGGTCTCCCTGTCCATCACCAACTCCCAGAGTCCACTCAAACTCATGTCCATCAAGTCGGTGATGCCATCCAGCCATCTCATTCTCTGTCGTCCGCTTCTCCTCCTGCCCCCAATCCCTCCCAGCATCAGACTCTTTTCCAGTGAGTCAACTCTTCGCATGAGGTGGCCAAAGAATTGGAGCTTCAGCTTCAGCATCAGTCCTTCCAATGAACACCCAGGATCGACCTCCCTTAGAATGGACTGGCTGGATCTCCTTGCAGTACAAGGGACTCTCAAGAGTCTTCTCCAACACCACAGTTCAAAACCATCAATTCTTCGGCGATCAGCTTTCTTCACAGTCCAACTCTCACATCCATACATGACCACAGGAAAAAGCATAGCCTTGACTAGACGGACCTTGGTTGGCAAAGTAATGTCTCTGCTTTTTAATAGGCTATCTAGGTTGGTCATAACTTTCCTTCCAAGGAGTAAGCGTCTTTTAATTTCATGGCTGCAATCAGCATCTGCTGTGATTTTGGAGCCCAAAACATAAAGTCTGACACTGTTTCCTCTGTTTCCCCATCTATTTCCCATGAAGTGATGGGACCAGATGCCATGATCTTTGTTTTCTGAATGATGAGCTTCAAGCCAACCTTTTCACTCTCCTCTTTCACTTTCCTCAAGAAGCTTTTGAGTTCCTCTTCACTTTCTGCCATAAGGGTGGTGTCATCTGCATATCTGAGGTTATTGATATTTCTCCCGGCAATCTTGATTCCAGCTTGTGCTTCTTCCAGCCCAGCGTTCCTCATGATGTACTCTGCATATAAGTTAAATAAGCAGGGTGACAATATACAACCTTGACGCACTCCTTTTCCTATTTGTAACCAGTCTGTTGTTCCACGTCTAGTTCTAACTGTTGCTTCCTGACCTGCATACAGGACTGTTCAGTTCAGTTCAGTCACTCAGTCATGTCCGACTCTTTGCGACCCCATGAATCACAGCACACCAGGCCTCCCTGTCCATCACCAACTCCCGGAGTTCACTCAAATTCATGTCCATCGAGTCGGTGATGCCATCCAGCCATCTCATTCTCTGTCGTCCCCGTCTCCTCCAACCCCCAATCCCTCCTAGCATCAGACTCTTTTCCAGTGAGTCAACTCATCATATGAGGTGGTCAAAGTATTGTAGTTTCAGCTATAGCATCAGTCCTTCCAGTGAACACCCAGGATTGAGCTCCTTTAGAATGGACTGGTTGGATCTCCGTGCAGTCCAAGGGACTCTCAAGAGTCTTCTCCAGCACCACAGTTCCAAAGCATCAATTCTTCGGCAATCTGTAACTCCTCTTAGTTCCAACCCCAAAACATTATGTGCTGTCTTTAGACATCTCTGGCTTCCCCGGTGGCTCAGAAGTAAAGTGTCTGCCTGCAATGCGGGAGACCTGGGTTTGATCACTGGTTCAGGAAGATCCTCTGGAGAAGGAAATGGCAACTCACTCCAGTATTCCTGCCTGGAAAATCCCATGGACAGAGGAGCCTGGTATTTACAGTCCATGGGGTCGCAAAGAGTTGGACACAACTGAGTAACTTCACTTTCCTTTCCTTTCCTTATAGACATCTCCATATACCAAAAAAAAAAAAAATGTAATTTTTATAACATTATACCATAATGTTCTCTGTATAGCTAAACCATAAAGTTCTATACTCAATTTAGTGAAAAGAAACCTTAATTTTATTTTTAATTAGTTTGTGTATAAAGAAAGACAAAGCAAATAGATCTTAAAAACTTTTAGAAAGGAATCACATGCAAATAACTATAATCTATAACTCAGTGATTTGTTTTTTCACAAAGTTAATAGATTACACATTCTCATTTAGCTTGCTTTATTGGGCAAAATGACACTGATGGGGTCAAAGTGTTCTTTCTACCACATTTGACATGCCAGGCAGATGCATTAACATTTCCAATGAGAAGTGGAAAGTGTTCCAGGCTCTGAAGAAGGATGAGGGGATAGTCACCTAAGATTAGATGTGGGCTAAGTTGTCTCCCCTCCATGACACCGTCCAGATTTTTTTCTCTGTAGTACTGGTGAGCTGAAGGAAAGGAAAGCAACATATGCTCAACAACACTTTAAAATTTCATTTGAATGCCATTCCAAAGAAAGAAATGACAGGCTAAGCCATAGCCAAGGCGTGCTCAGCAACGGTGTTTCAGTGAGTTTCCTCTTCACGTCACAAACTCTGCAATATTGTTCTATGCACATGCATGCATGCTTAGCCACTCCGTCACGTCCAGCTCTTTACAACCCCTATGAACTGTAGCCCACCAGGCTCCTCTGTCCATGGGATTTCCCTGGCAACAATACTGGAGTGGGTTGCCATTTCTTCTTCCAGGGGATCTTCCCAACCCAGGGACTGAACTCTTGTCTCTTTCGTCTCCTGTGTCAGCAGGCAGGTTCTTCACCACTAACATCGCCTTGGAAGTCTGTGCCACAAGGGAAGTCTATTCTATGCACAAGCCTCCCCAATTCCTGAGGCTTCCTGGTGGTTCAGATGGTAAAGAGTCCGCTTGCAGTGCAGCAGACCTGGGTTCCTTCCCTGGGTTGGGAAGATTCCCTGGAGACGAAAGTGGCTATCCACTCCAGTATTCTGGCTTTGAGAATTCCACGGACAAGGGAGCCTGGCAGGCTACTGTCCATGGGGTCGCAGAGTCAGACACGACAGAGTGACTTTCACTTTCCCCAATTCCACTCCAGAGTGTCCCCTTATCACAAATATAGTCAACAGCATGGACCCTTCTTTCTGTACCTTCAAGTGTCCTGCTGAGTGAAGTAGTCCCTCCTAATTACAACATATTGTGTTTCTACCTGTACAATGTCACGAACCTCTGTCCAGAGTTCATCAGGCACTCTATCAGATCTAGGAGACAGGGACGAAGACCATCCCCATAGAAAAGAAATGCAAACAAGCAAAATGGCTGTCTGAGGAGGCCTTATAAATAGCTGTGAAAAGAAGAGAGGCGAAAAGCAAAGGAGAAAAGGAGAGATATAAGCATCTGAATGCAGAGTTCCAAAGAATAACAAAGAGATAAGAAAGCCTTCCTCAGTGATCAATGCAAAGAAATAGAGGAAAACAACAGAATAGGAAAAAAAAAGAGATCTCTTCAAGAAAATTAGAGATTCCAAGGGAACATTTCATGGAAAGATGGGCTCAATAAAGGACAGAAATGGTATGGACCTAACAGAAGCAGAAGATATTAAGAAGAAGTGGCAAGAATACACAGAAGAACTGTACAAAAAAGATCTTCACGACCAGGATAGTCACGATAATGTGATCACTGACCTAGAGCCAGACATCTTGGAATGTGAAGTCAAGTGGGTCTTAGAAAGCATCACTACTAACAAAGCTAGTGGAGGTGATGGAATTCCAGTTGAACTATTTCAAATCTTGAAAGATGATGCTGTGAAAGTGCTGCACTCAATATGTCAGAAAATTTGGAAAACTCAGCAGTGGCCACAGGACTGGAAAAGGTCAGTCTTCATTCCAATCCCAAAGAAAGGCAATGCCAACGAATGCTCAAACTACCGCACAATTGCACTCATCTCACACACTAGGAAAGTCATGCTCAAAATTCTCCAAGCCAGGCTTCAGCAATATGTGAACCGTGAACTCCCAGATGTTCAAGCAGGTTTTAGAAAAGGCAGAGGCACCAGAGATCAAATTGCCAACATCCGCTGGATCATGGAGAAAGCAAGAGAGTTCCAGAAAAATATCTATTTCTGCTTCATTGACTGTGCCAAAGCCCTTGACTGTGCAGATCACAATAAACTGTGGAAAATTCTGAAAGAGATGGGAATACCAGACCACCTGACCTGCCTCTTGAGAAACCTGTATGCAGGTCAGGAAGCAACAGTCAGAACTGGACATGGAACAACAGACTGGTTCCAAATAGGAAAAGGAGTACGTCATGGCTGTATATTGTCACCTTGCTTATTTAACTTCTATGCAGAGTACATCATGAGAAACGCTGGGCTGGAAGAAGCACAAGCTGGAATCAAGATTGCCGGGAGAAATATCAATAACCTCAGATATGCAGATGACACCACCCTTATGGCAGAAAGTGAAGAGGAACTCAAAAGCCTCTTGATGAAAGTGAAAGAGGAGAGTGAAAAGGTTGGCTTGAAGCTCAACATTCAGAAAACAAAGATCATGGCATCTGGTCCCATCATTTCATGGGAAATAGATGGAAAAACAGTGGAAACAGTGTCAGACTTTATTTTGGGGGGCTCCAAAATCACTGCAGATGCTGACTGCAGCCATGAAATTAAAACACGCTTACTCCTTGGAACGAAAGTTATGACCAACCTTGATAGTATATTAAAAAGCAGAGACATTACTTTGCCAACCAAGGTCCGTCTAGTCAAGGCTATGCTTTTTCCTGTGGTCATGTATGGATGTGAGAGTTGGACTGTGAAGAAAGCTGATCGCCGAAGAATTGATGGTTTTGAACTGTGGTGTTGGAGAAGACTCTTGAGAGTCCCTTGGACTGCAAGGAGATCCAACCAGTCCATTCTAAAGGAGATCAATTCTGGGTGTTCATTGGAGGGACTGATGCTAAAGCTGAAACTGCAATACTTTGGCCACCTCATGCGACGAGTTGACTCACTGGAAAAGACTCTGATGCTGGGAAAGGTTAGGGGCGGGAGGAGAAGGGGATGACGGAGAATGAGTTGGCTGGATGGCATCACCGACTCTGTGGACATGAGTTGGTGATGGACAGGGAGGCCTGGCCTGTTGTGTGATTCATGGGGTCGCAGAGAGTCGGACACGACTGAGCGACTGAACTGAACGGAACTGTGTTTCTACCAAGGCAATATGATACACAAAATATTCTTACACTAAGAGACACCTGTTACAAAACGCACTGCGAGATGCTTTAAATATTTCTTAATCCTATTTTAGTCCCCGCTCCGAAAATTTGCCTCCATAGACCCGTGCGTTGAAATCAGCCTCCACGGACTCGCGCACGTGTCCAGCAGTAAATGCGGCCACGGTAACTGGCCTGTGTCCAGCGGCGGCGCCTACAGTGCAGCGGGAGAGCTCACCCACAGGGCTTCGTCGGGGGCGGCCTCCGCACGCTTCTTCCGCTGCGGGTTCACCGTTCATTCGTCAGTGCCTTTGGAGATACAAAGATCCTAACAGTGAGAGCAGAAAATCATGAACCCTTCACTTCTCCCAGACGAGCAGCTCAGGCTCAGAGGGGAGAAAGGGGGATTAATGGATCTTGTTCAAAAGGTTTTCTGTGCTGAAAATGGTGTCTCCGTGACACTCTGTGGGGGAGTGATAGATCCTTGTCGGAACTCCCTTGCATCTAAAAAGGAAGCTTCTTCCCTTGGAAGGTGCATCCATCTTTCCTGTGCATCAATATTTCAAAAGATTCTAAGAACTGAAAGAGGAATTGAAAAAAAATGAGTTTTTTAAAGAGGAAAGAGAAAGATTTCCTTTTTCAGGGTCATGATGAGGATGAAATAATGAGAAGCCATGTCAGTTCCACTGAATCGCTACCGAACTGCGCTTTTCTTGAATTTAAATGATCATATGACAGGTAAATCGGCATTAAACACATGTATTTGTAGAATATGTACTCACACCAGTTCATTATCTTTCATTTAGATTTATGTGATGAAAAGACAGTCAGTATTTGGGAGTTACTCGTTTGATTAACTTTTAAATGTATCGCCTAACTTGCTAGGGGTTTCCCCTTTGGCTCAATGGGTTAAGAATCCGCCTGCAAAGCAGGAGACACAGGTTCAAGCCTTGGGTTGGGAAGATTGCCTGGAGGTGGAAATGGCAACCCACTCCAGTGTTCTTGCCTGGGAAATCCCATGGACAGAGGAGCCTGGCGGGCTACAGTCCAAAATGTTGCAAAGAGTCAGACACGACTGAACGACTGAGCACAGTACAATAATCACCAACTACTGCAGCCTGTTTTGCTTGAGTATGTCATTAGTTCAGTTCAGTTCAGTTCAGTTCTCAGTCGTGTCCGACTCTCTGAGACCCCAAGAATCACAGCACGCCAGGCCTCCCTGTCCTTCACCAACTCCCGGAGTTCACTCAAACTCATGTCCATCGAGTCGGTGATGCCATCCAGCCATCTCATTCTCTGTCGTCCCCTTCTCCTCCCGCCCCCAACCTTTCCCAGCATCAGAGTCTTTTCCAGTAAGTCAACTCGTCGCACGAGGTGGCCAAAGTATTGCAGTTTCAGCTTTAGCATCAGCCCTTCCAATGAACACCCAGGATCGATCTCCTTTAGAATGGACTGGTTGGATCTCCTTGCAGTCCAAGGGACTCTCAAGAGTCTTCTCCAACACCACAATTCAAAAGCATCAATTCTTCGGCGATCAGCTTTCTTCACAGTCCAACTCTCACATCCATACATGACCACGGGAAAAACCATAGCCTTGACTAGACGGACCTTGGTTGGCAAAGTAATGTCTCTGCTTTTTAATATGCTGTCTAGGTTGGTCATAACTTTCCTTCCAAGGAGTAAGCGTGTTTTAATTTCATGGCTGCAGTCAGCATCTGCAGTGATTTTGGAGCCCAAAAAAATAAAGTCTGACACTGCTTCCACTGTTTATCCATCTATTTCCCATGAAGTGATGGGACCAGATGCCATGATCTTCATACATACATATATATATGTATATATATATATATATATATATACATATATAATTGACATTGATTTGGCTTGGCTTAATTTCCACTTTCATGCCACATTTTCATGCCAAGTAAACCCCCCAACTTCAATTCAGGCTACAACTAGAATTTTATTCTATCTTTTATAGTTTCTAAAATAGGCAGTTTTATAATCTAAGCCCTGATGTACTTTAAACACTTTTTTAAAGTTGACATACACAACTGAACTCCTTAACATAAAAGCATTTTATATAAAGACACACAGGATATATTGCTAAGCTAAAGGAGCAGGCTATATATAGCCTAGAGCCAGTTTGTATGAACTCACATGTATGCTCATAAAGGCATGAAACAAAAGTAAGAAGAGATACGCTCCAAAATGGGAACACCACTTATATTTGCCTTCTGAAGCAACAGGAGATTTGATGTGTTTTTTTTTTCTTTTTTATTATCCTTGGCTTTTGCTTTTAATTACTTATTTTTAAGATTTTCTTCAGAGAACGTGGGTTATTTTCCTAAAGTTGTGAGAGTTCAATAGCCTTTCACTGGAAAAATGCTTAATAGAAGTTACTTATTTTTTAGTAGTTTCTTCAGCAAGCATCTGTTATTTTCCTACAGTTGTGGGAGTTTAATAGCCTTCATTGGGAAAATGCTTAATAGAAATGAATTGTTTTTTCTCCATTTTTTCCCTGACTGCACTCAAGGGAGGCGGGCGTGGGAACGACTCTTGTATTCTCTCTTCCTTCTACCCTGCTCAGCTCTGTGCAGAATATTAAAGCATCCTCAAACTCCGCGACCAACTGCTCCATGGGCAAGGGCACTATACGGACAGATATACCGTGCTTATCAACGGGGGGTCATATTGGTTCTTCTTGGCCAAAAGGGTCCACTGGGCTAAGGTTCTCTCCCACCCCCAAGACCAGCTTGCTTTCTCTCTGCGTCCTCAAGCTCTGCTGCTTGTGTTTGGATTCCTTCATCTCCCCCTTTCTCAGGGCAAGTCAGCCTGGGTCGGCAGGGAGTGAAATGCGAAGATTCTAAATGGGGTTTGGGCTCAGTGTCGTGAAGGGGAGACTGCAGCTTTAAATCGGGCCGTGTACTCCAGCCCTGTGTACCGAAGTGCTCTGCAGATTTTGTGCAAATCCCAGCAAATAATAGGATGGGGTATGGAACTTTCTTTTTCACCCATTGTCCCTATGTTTCTAATTCCCTCGGAAGCCTCCTAAGCTGGAGTGGCTGGGATTTGAGATCGAGTTGGGCATTCCTCAGACCGCTAAGCAAATGCCACTGAATAACTTTGGGATTTGGTTCCAACCGGGACTGGCGCCATGAGCCCTAGAATGGTCCCTGTGCTGGGTTTAATGCTCTGCTGTTGCTAGCCTGGAAATCTTCAATAATTCACTATTGTTCTTGAGTCACTCAGTCGAGTCTGACTCTTTGTGACCTCATGGACTGTAGACCACCAGGCTCCTCTGTCCATGGGATATCTGGACCCCACAAATTATGGCGCTGGTTCTAGCCCCAGCCTCAAACCCCGAATGTTCTTTTTGATGAAAGCAGTGAAGTCGAAATTCACAAAAAGATTCATTTTGTACACTGGGGAAAGAATGTAGGAGTCTTGCTTTCCTTTTGGATAGCCTGTTAATGCAAATAATAATAATAAGTGACTTCCTTTCCCAGAAAGCCCCATGAGTCCTTACCTCTAGCACCTAGCTATAAATTTGCATTCAAGAATCATTTTCAGAGATGAAGTAAAAGCCCCAGTTGCTCTGCACTGTTATCAGAAGAAGGGAACAGAAAAAGCTATAAAACAGAAAACCAAGAATAATCCATGATCTCAAGATCTCAGTTTTGTAAGTGTTTTCACTTGATCGTGACAGGGAGACTAATCTTTGGAGGCTTCTAAACTTATGTCCAGATTAAATTCACATGTAAACAGAAAAGCAAGGCTTGTATGGTGAGCTCAACAAGGCTCAGAAAGTCTTAACCAGTCACTGACTTGCAGACAGATCACCTAGCAAATCAAATTATGACATCATAGAAGGCTCCCAGTATTGATTCTCTGTTGTGCCATTTCTAAGAAAAATAACACCACTCTCGTCCCTACCCAGGACTTAGTTCAGAGATCTATGCTCACAGCCTTTCTAATTCAATGTCGGATTTCCTCTGGCATAAAGCCAGAAATAGCTGTCCTAACTGCAACGGTAACCGGAGATGACAGTGAAATAATTTCTCTCCACGGCCAGCATCACGTTCTGTTTACCTTGTCTGTTTCAATCCAGTGCCCTGCCAACAAATTTATGTTAAATGCGTGTAATATTCCAATCTGTTTAAGAGATTTGGTAGAAAATGAAAGAATCCAGCTTATGAATCACTGTCTGTTGACAGGCTCCTGGGGACGTACTGTACTTTCCTAAACTCGTCATTTTAAAACAGCTATGGTTCTCAAACGCTAATCCTCACTGCAATTTGTTTATAACAAATGGGTCAACGGAGCATTAATTCAGATGCAAAACTGTCAGCTCCGGCTCTAGGTTTTGGACAGCTAATGAGACTTCACTGGTATCAGCTCGTGCAGCCGCTCAGCACTCCATGTTAATGATGTCTATTGACAAGGTTATTGGATTCCAAATGAATGTTTACACTGGAATGGGAAGCAAGTGGCAAATATGAAGCTCAAACAGATACTCCAAGCTGGAGAAGCTTATGGTGGTTTAAACCCTCCCTTGTCTCTTCCCCCTAATGAAAAGGGAAGACAACAGGGGACATGGGGATAAATGTAAGGAAGGGAAACAATACCTGGGTTCTGAGAGGTTAATCCTGGCACAACAGGGTTAATCTGGGAGAGGCTGGGTGAGGATTTAGGCTAAAGACAGAGAGAAGACTTGTTACTTTTTGATCTAGTTGTAACCAACGAATGACTCTATTTGCAAAGAAGATTTTGGATTTTCAAACCAGCAGGGCAGAAGTTACATCCTTGATGTTTCTTGTTAAACACACTTGGGTACTTGTTTTTAGAACAAATGATATTGAAGATCTTCATTTTCTTTTCAAGCAACAAGACAAAAGGAACATAACAATACAGATACTTAAGAGGACACAGAATTTGACCCCAGACCAAAAAGTCCCTGAAAACTAGATTGTATATTTAACAGATGCACAAGAATGTTATTTTTTAAAACAGAGAACAAATGATATGTTAATGTTCTGAAGGTTAAAAAATGAAATTTACATGTGATGAACAATCCCTTCAAGGAAGTGATTTTATTTATTTTAAACATTTATTTTAAAACTGCATATTCTGCATTATAATCTCTGACATAAAAAGTCAGATAAATGAGATTACATTCAAAGAGTTAATTCTTAGAGTATGGCTCTGCTTCACGGCTATTTGCAAAATCTCTGCTTCATGATGCTAAATGCAAAAACTTTCAAAATGTGAGTGAATTAAATTCACTTAGCATTTTCCCAAGGTAAGAAATCAACTGTAACCTGATGGGGGGGGTAAGTTATATTAAAATCAAATTAATGTTTCCAAGAATGATCTATGTTCTCTGAATTCAATAGCATCTCTTCAAACGTATCATTAAGCACTTACATAAAAAGCCTCATGAATTAGATCTGAGACTATATCACATAAACTGTCAACAGTTACACCATGTGTCACATTTGAAGGAATGGGAAAATCTAAAAATAAAGTAATGAAGACAAAATAAAAATAACATCACTGCCATTTGGATAGACAAGGTATCACCAAAGGGGGCATGTTCAATCTGAATTGTCCTAAATCCAACGAAATGTTTTCATGTCATCTTTCATATTTCTAACAGAAAGATTTTATCTTAATGGCCATTCTCATCTCCCTTTCTCGAGTTGAAATGTTAATGTGGAAAAATATTTTATGGAATATGAAAATAATCTTCTTATAAAAGATTAAATTCACCTGCAATTTTAAAGTATATCTTAACCTAAAGAAGTAATATAAAAAGTATGATCATGTCGATGCTATTTGAAAATCTATTTATTATTGTTACTTCTAATATTTAATAAAATAAGTTTGAAAGCAAGTAAGACATTACTTTGCCAACAAAGGTCTGTCTAGTCAAGGCTAGGGTTTTTCCCGTGGTCATGTATGGATGTGAGAGTTGGACTGTGAAGAAAGCTGATCACTGTAGAATTGATGCTCTTGAACTGTGGTGTTGGAGAAGACTCTTGAGGGTCCCTTGGACTGCAAGGAGATCCAACCAGTCCATTCTAAAGGAGATCAGTCCTGGGTGTTCATTGGAAGGACTGATGCTAAAGCTGAAACTCCAATACTTTGGCCACCTCATGCGAAGAGTTGACTCACTGGAAAAGACCCTGATGCTGGGAGGGATTGGGGGCAGAATGAGAAGGGGACGACAGAGAATGAGATGGCTGGATGGCATCACTGACTTGATGGAGGTGAGTTTGAGTGAACTCTGGTAGTTGGTGACGGACAGGGAGGACTGGTGTGCTATGGTTCATGGGGTCGCAAAGAGTCGGACACGATTGAGTGACTGAACTGAACTGAAGACATCTTTATGTCCAAAGGATATATAACTTTCTTGACATACTTACAAGTGCACTAGAAAAGTAAACAGGTTTATAGAAGAGTCCTTTTGAATTGTTAGTGAGATCACACTTGATCTTGTTGTTTAAACTATTTTCATTTCATAGGGTATGATCTTTACAAATACAAACTATCAGTGAATGATTCTCTGATTTGTTGGTGAAAGTCAAAGTCACTCAGTCGTGTCTGACTCTGTGACCCTATGTACTGTAACCCACCAGGCTTCTCTGTCCATGGAATTCTCCAGGCCTGAATACTGGAGTGGGTAGCCGTTCACTTCTCCAGGAGATCTTCCCAACCCAGGGATCGAACCCAGGTCTCCCACATTGCAGGTAGATTCTTTACCGTCTCAGCCACCAGGGAAGCCCAAGAATACCAGAGTGGGTACCCTTCTCCAGGGGATCTTCCTGACCCAAGAATCGAACAGTTGTCTTCTGCATTGCAGGCAGGTTCTTTACCAGCTGAACTACCAGGGAAGCTCTCCAGTATGCATAAGTTCAAAGAAAAATTAAAGATCGTAAGATGGTATTAATTCAAAATGAATAGGTATATGTCAAAATATTATTGAAATAACAAACCAGGAACAATATTTGAAAAAAATATAAGAAGTCAGGGATCCATAATTCCCATTGCTACACTGTAGGACACTGAGCCCTTTTGCAAGCTCACCCTGCTATCGATTTATAACCAGTCCTGCACTGGTTGCTTTGTTTCTGGTATCTGGATTATTGCCTCAGCGTTCTGAGGTGCTAGGGTATTTTACTGATTGTAGAATTTCTGTCCACACACTTGACTGCCTGGCCTTGATGCTAATACCCAGGGGAATTCTTACCATGCCCATCTCTCCAAGTGGAGGATTCATCTCCCTAAACCATCTCTTGAATCAGGAGATTCAACCCAGTCCAGTTCCATTTCCCTTCTGATACAAATTCTGTTACAGACATCCTCCTTCAGAAGTCAGCTCTATTAATTTTCTCTCCTTCCCAGAATTTCTCCACACTGGTCTGCAGCCGAGATTCAAGGATGCCACAGAACTCAGCCTACCAGGTGGTGACAGAGATGCTTAGAAACAGCATCAATGTTCATTTTAAACCGCAAAACTTCGTTTTTTGGTCTTCTAACTAAACAGTAGTCCTGGATCTCTGCTACGAGATCAACTGGAAGTTTTCTTAAGGACATAAGACACCTGTGGAGCAGAAAAAAAGGGGTTCACTCTCATCTGATAAAGGGTGAGCTTCCAGGTACCAGAGCAGCACTTCCTCCTGGAGCGCACCCCCAACCACCAGCCAGCCACGGGATCTGGACAACTTTTATGAAAAGTTTTGCTCCTCATCGTGTAGTAATACTTCCCCTTTAAAACCATACCTTCTTTTACAAGTGATGATATTAAGGAAGAAAAAAATAAGTAGGTGCTTGTCTCTGAGTGTTTACATTCCATTCAAGCCTGAGACTCCTGTCAAAGTCAGAAAGCTAGGAGACTAATGGAAATGGAAACAGACGGCAACAAAACACTTCTAATCAGCAAGTTTCCCTGCCTTGTTAAAACTGAAACCCTGGAGGAGCAGGGAGGTTTCTGATCAGTGTCCTCTAACCCAGGGGCCAGAGAGCTGGCTTCCGGCTCCTCCACTGAAGGGACTGGCCTTAAGTGAGATGTTTATTTGCACCTAGGGGTTAGGTTACTAGTGGAGAGGTCTGCAGTGGGAGTATTTAGTGTCATTTTGCATATTTGTCAATGAATGAGAACACACAAAACATCGTCCAGGGTTAAGACTTGGGAATTTGGTGATATTTGAGGGTGCGGATTATGTTTTTGAAAGGGAAGCTAGAGGAAAAGAATGTTTTAATGTATTATTAAAACCGCAGTCTAATCGTGAGAAAGTATCAGAGGAGCTCTAATAGAGGGACAATCTCATGTTCAGTCGTGTCTGACTCTTTCCAACCCCATGGACTGCAGCCCGCCAGGCTCCTCTGTCCACGGGGTTCTCCAGGCAAGAATACTGGAGCAGGTTGCCATTTCCTTCTGCAGGGGATCTTCCCAACCGAGGGATTGATCTGGTGTCTCCTGGGTCTCCTGCATTACAGGCGAATTCTTCACCACTGTGCCTGGGGAAGCCTACCAAGTTGCTAACCTGTCCTCCTCAAAAGTGTGAAGGCATCAAAACCAAGTCCGAGCCACTGTCATGAGAGGAGATGAGGTGCTGACAGCCAAATATGTGTGTCCTGAGCGAGATTCTAGAACAGTAAAGGGACACTAGGTGAAAACTAAGGAATGGCAGATTAACTCTAGACTTGCAACAAGATAATGAGTCAGTACTGGTTCATCATTGGAACAGAAGATGTTAAGACAGGAGAAAATGGTACCGGGCATGTGGAAATCTGCTGAGCTCGCTTCTTCATTTTTCATGTATCTAAAATTTTCTAAAATATAAAGTCTATTAAAACAAAAAAACAATTATTGAGGCTAAAGTTTGTTACTAAACCTTAAGCAAAATAAACAGCTTTGGTTGATATAAGATAACCATTCCCCTTTTAGAATAGCTTTCTTTCTATAGAATAGGAAAAACCGCAATGATCCGTTTTCACATCCTTCTCCGTTTAAATCTATGGTCTTAAATAATTGTACTGAATTTTTCCCTTTAATCGAAAGATGATGATTGGTCATTGTCGAAAATTAAGATGATACAGGTAAAAAGAGAAAATTCAAAATCACATGAACACGTACAACAACTGAGGTGGAGCTGGTAACGGAAGACACTTTGTAAGTCTGTTAAGTTCGTAAGACTGCAGCCCGCCAGGCTCCTCTGTCCATGGGACTCTCCAGGCAAGAACACTGGAGTGGGTTGCCATGCCCTCCTCCAGGGCATCTTCCAAACCCAGGGATCAAACCCAGGTCTCCTGCACTGTGGGCAGATTTTTTACCATCTGAGCCACCAAGGAAGTAGTTGGTAAGTTTAAATATCTGAATTTATTTTGAAAGCATACAAAAAAATATATAATACAGATATAACACATAACTGCTGCATTGCATTTCAGTATATAATGAACCATTCTTATTTGGCCAGAGCATTATTTTGGGACCTCAACAGTCTTTACATTTTTTAATGTTATTTTTAAAAACCTCACTCAGCCAAGCATTCTTCCTCTTAATTGTTGCATGTGTCTGTAATTATTTCCTCAGCATAAATATCTAGAAATGTGGTTTCTGATTCCAAATCGGTGAATAATTTTAAGATGTTTGCTAGTGTTGTCAAACCTCTCTCCAAACTTCGTGCCACTGTACATGCCAACAGAACAATCTGTAGAGTGCCTGGAATGCCTTTTCATTAATTAGCTCACCCATTCAACAAAAATACTTAAACCCTTCTACGTCCATGTTCTTGTCATAAAATCCTTATAGATTACAAGAGGATTTTCAAGAGATTTTTACATTTTAAAACTATGGTTGGGATTTCCCTGGTGGTCCAGTGGTTAAGAATTCGCCTTGCAATGCAGGGGACGCCAGTTCGATCCCTGGTCCAAGAACTGGGATCCCACATGCTGCGGAGAAGCTGGGCCCACATGCAGCACAACTGCTAAACCCATGGGCTGCAGAGCCACGCACTCCAGAGCCCACACACCACAGCTAGAGAGTCCACGCACTGCGGCGAAAGATCTCGCATGCTGCAGTGAAGATCCTGCATGCCGCAACTAAGACCCAACACAATCCAAATAAATAAATACAACAAACAAATACATAAATATTTAAAAATAAATAAATAAAACTATGGCTGTCTGCATTACAAAAAATTTTCCCCTTGTTGTTCTACTGTGAAATATAAATTAACATTGTTAAATACAAAATAAATTAACTAATGAAGGGAGAAATAGACATCTAGGTGCCTAGGTATACTTTTCCACTTTCCCAAATCATAGTGTTTCCATTAAAATTGGTTTATAAGCACGCCTACTTTGATACTTTGGCAAATTGGAAGTTGATCAGTCAAACTCAGGGCATTTTATATAAAACAATACATATAATTACTGTAGAAGGCGTGCCTTTTAGCCACAGAATGAAGTGGGCAGGAATGTTACTTTATTTTCTGTAACCAAGGCAGCTCAGGCCCTCCCTGAACCCTGGTTGGGCGGTATGATGGGAAATGCAATCTCAGCCCTGCCTCGGTCATTCCCAAAGTCTGTAAGGATCTTCCGGAAGCAGTCGCTCCAATTCCACGTGGTGGGCTCAGCCAGGCTCCCTCAGGGCTCAGTGTCCCAGGGTGGGAGGGACACAAGACTCCTCCCCTTTCTAAATCCGAAACCCTGCACAGCAGGGGCAGGCTCCTGCGTGCGATTTCTCTTCTGCAAAAGGAGACCCAAACTCAAAGCGAAGCAGTTTCTGCTTTCCAATCCCACAGAAATTTCCTCAGGCAACATCTCCCTAAACCATAGCCACCTGCTGAAATCCAGAGGAGGGTAAAACATCCAGGGAAGAAAAGACACAAAATAACATGTCAACCATTTTGATTGTTTTTTAAAGGATCCTGCCTAGTGTGGATGGTGTTATCAGCTATCCTGAGCTGACCAATCTCCCAGGAAATAGCAGACTAAGGGGGAAAACAGTCTTTGTGCAATTTAAATTAAAAAAAAAAAAAAAAAAAGCTGTCTGGGCGTGGAGTCAGAGTTCCTGGCTTTATAGGAGGATCTTCAGATTCCAGTATGGCTGTGCTATTGGTGCGGTTGTGCAATTGGTCAGTCCTGTCTGACTCTTTGCAAGCCCCACGGACTGCAGTACTCCAGGTCTCCCTGCCCTTCACCATCTCCCGCAGTTTGCTCAAACTCATGTCCATCGAGTGGGTGATGCCATCCAACCATCTCATCCTCTGTCGTCCCCTTCTCCTCCTGCCTCCTTCCCAGCATCAGGATCTTATCTAATGAGTTGGGTCTTCGCATGAGGTGGCCAAAGTATTAAAGTTTCAACTTCAACATCAGTCCTTCCAATGAATATTCAGGACTGATTTCCTTTAGGATGGACTGGTTGGATCTCCTTGCTGTCCAAGGGACTCTCAAGAGTCTTCTCCAACAGCACAGTTCAGAAGCATCAGTTCTTGGGCGCTCAGCTTTCTTTATGGTTCAACGCTCACATCCATACATGACTACTGGAAAAATCATAGCTTTGACTAGATGGACCTTTGTTTGCAAACTAATGTCTCTGCTTTTTAATACGCTGTCTAGGTAGACAACCAGGGGAGGTCTGTTCTGCTTTCGTTTTCCGGGAAAGTCCTCATCCACCTGGACCACATCGTGCCCGAACATCCTCAAGTTCTATTGGTTCCTGGCCTCTTCTTTCATGTTTCCCCTCAAACCCAGGCTCCCTGTGCTCTCTAGGTAAGCTCAGTAGACAGACTCATGCAGGTTGGCACCAAAAATAAAAATTATTCTGGGGCTCCTTAGCATTCACCCCAGAGATGGGACTTCCCCGGTGAGAATGTCACATTTGTTCCTAGGAAAGGATGCTGACACAAAAGGATGCTGACACAGCAAGCGAGCAGAAGAGACTGTCTGGAGTGATGAACTGTCCCTTCTGTCAACTCGGGAACACAGTGTTCAGTTTCCTGCTTTTGCCTCACCAGGAACACCAAGTACTTTGTTACATGAAAGGGCAACAGTGAACATGTGGGGATTACTTGGGCAAGGAGGCATCTATTGACCATAATTTTCCACATAAAAGGGTGTTTTTTCCCCCCACTTAAACTGAAGATCCTTCCTCTCCACAACCAGCCTTCTCCTGGAGTCATACTTGGTTAATCCATCTCTGGATCCCTTGTCTGACACCCGTTTGCGGACTTGAGTTGGCTCTGTTCCGGGTGTGTATGCAATACTTGTCTCCTCTGTACGGCTGGTACTATTCCAGGCACGGGTCCAGCCTCATCTCCATATGCACTCACTCATTCAAGCAGTGTCACCTGCTCTGCTGGAAGGGACGCTGTGGTTAAGTCAATGAGTTGGATACATTGTTCTTTAGTCACTCGGTCTGTCTGACACTCTTTGCCACCCTATGGACTGGAGCCCACCTGGCTCCTCTGTCCGTGGGATTCTCCAGGCAAGAGTGCTAGAGTGGGTTGCCATACCCTCTTCCAGGGGATCTTCCCGACCCAGGGACCAAACCCTTGTCTCCTGCATTGCATTCGGATTATTCTTTACTGCTGAGCCATAGGCAGTGGTTACAAACAAAGATGGGGGTGTAGAATTTCAGGTAAAGATACTAGGTTTCATGGACAGGTCAAGCAGCCAGGCCCTTTGTCCCTGCGATCCTAACACTCGCCGCGAAGCTTGGCATGTAGACAGAACTGTGTATAATGAATGAACAAACAGACTGCTTGCATCTGAGGTGGAGTTTAGACTTGAGTCTCTTGTCCACTTCCTGCTAGTCGTGTAATGTACGGCGGTGGTCCTGGCCTTTCCTTTTTCTAACACTGGAAACAGAGGATCTCTGTAAAAAATTCAACACTGTTCTAAAAAAAGAAAAACCCTGCGACCCTGAAGACACGTGAAGACGTAGCTTCTTCAGTTTCAATCCTGGGATTCAGTCTTGGTCTCCAAACACTCTCATACTAGTGGCCGTAAAGCAGACAAAAGATGGGATGAGACGAGCTGGCCCAATCTCCTTGTGATATGCCCGGCGACACTGAGCCCAGACAGGTGGCGAGAAGGGCTAATGAGCGCAGAGCTGGAGGATTCTGCAGTCTCTGTGTAAAGATGGAGCAAGTACATCTGGCTCAGGTGTTTGGAGATTGTAGTCACACCCCCACCATCCCAGAAATTAATATTCACAGTTCACAAATGCTCTGTCTTGACGTGCATTTAAATCACCTTCATTTTATGTTCTTACCTTTCACGGTACTATAAAGATTTTGGTGTAGGACTTAACCATGTGCGTCTCGTCTGAATATCCTCACTGATTGCTCTTTGAAGAACGAATGAATCAGTCCTGTCTTTGACGTGAACGCCTTCGTACTAACATCTTTCTTCACCTTGGTGCTCTGAGTCAAATTGAAGAAAACCTGTCTGATCAACATGATCCTCTAAAGAATTAAGTTTCTTTTGGAAAATTAACAGAATTAAGTTTGCAAAGATCTGGGAAAGAACCTAACATGTAAATTTAGTAAGTAGATACATATTCCTGTGGCCAATAAACCTGCATTATTTTATAATCAAAGCTCTGGATCCTTTATTAAATATTTTGTTCTTAGGCCATACATCGAAAAATTAAGTTGACTTTTTCCATAGAAAAACTGGGTGAAACTGAGTGAGTGCTATTGCACAATTTGCAACATCTTTACTCTGTAAATCACTAAAAAACAAAAAAGAATCTTAAACATGCTTCATCCTTGGCAAAAACTGACTTTAAAAAAAAAAATCTGACCCTGTAACATTTTGGCATAGCTACCTCTTCCTTTTGTGAGAAACAGAAATGATTTGAAATAACTCTAAGGGCGGTTCAAAAGATAAGTGCTTTTAAAAATCACACACAACAGTTAACCATCCCTAAAAAGAAGCCCGATCGTCCTGATGAGGAGCAAATCGTGTTTAGACAAATTCAGGAGACGACATCTAGACCCAGCAACACCTAGAAGATCTTTTCACACATCATTTTGTGGGTTTTTTTTTCCTTTTTGATGGATGGATGAGCAAACTTTAAGGAGTTAATGGGCAGATAAAAGTCGGATGGAAAAGGACAGTAATGTTAAGACAAGTTAAAAGCTCCTTCCGACACCAGCTCCCCATCCGGCCTCCCCAGCCGTTTCCCCTGTGAACTTTTTGTGTTTCGTTCATTTTGCTGGAATTGGAAAGAGAGAGGCCAAGAAAAGGCCGTTCCTGCCTCATTGACTAAAGCTCTCCTGTAAGCGAGTTTAATGGGCTAGAAGCGAATACCACTGACAGTTCTAAGGAAACGTACCCCCGTCTCCAGCGCCCCGAGGGCTCCCCGCGGCTCGGACTCTCTCCGCCTCCCTCCAGGCTCCTTTTCCTCGCATCTGCGGAAGCTTCCGAGACCCACCGGGGGCATCTATTAGGAAGCAAACCCCGCGCCGATGGAAGCGCTGCGGGCCTCATTAACGGAGGGTCCCGGCCGAGAACGGGCTGTAATTACAGCTGACTTAACAGGGATGCTCACGTGAGCCGATCAGCTCTAAGACTGAAATCAAATTTCCTTTACGTTTGCAAGCCATTGTTTCCTCTCGTTTACCCATTTAAAAGGGGTCCTTCTCTGCCTGATGGGACCCTCAGTCACACTCTTTCTGTGCATGCTGCTATTTGACCACTTTCTTGGATCCTTTTGCCACGCGGTTTCTTCTGAAGTCCATCAAGGAAGGGGCCGCAGAGAGTGAAATTCTTGTCACTGAGCACCAGAAAGGGCCTTTTCCTCGCCTTCATCCGAGCAGAGCACTTGGTGGTTTGCTGTGTGTGTGCGTTTACCTTGTGTTGGAGTGCAGTGTGCAGGGAGAAGCGCAGAGTGCACGCTGCGCAGCCAAAGTGTCACAAACCCAAAACTCGCAAATAACGGCGCCCAGCGCACCAGTTCCCCAGGGCTGCGGAAGCGAAGCGCCGCAGAGCGGCGGGGTGGCGCGGGGGGGACTTGCTCTTTCACAGTTCTGGAGGCCAGAGGTCAGAGGCCACGGTGTTGGCAGGGTTGGATCCTTCTGGAAGCTGGGAGGGGTTATCTGCTCTGGGCCCCTCTCCTGGATCCTGGTGATGGCCTGGGTTCCCCGGGGGGGCCTTTCTGCAATCTCTGCCTCTGCCTCCGCAGGGCCTTCCCCTGCGTGTCGCTCTAAAGATGGGCGTTAACCTGATTACATCTGCAAGCCGCCTGTTTCCAAGAAGGGCCCCGGTCCATACGTCTCATTGACTCCCCTAACTGCCGCTTTTAAGCCGGCGTTCCACCAGGGTAGTAGGACCTTAGCTTCAGTTGATTTATTTGGGGGGTTGGGATCTCGGCCCTGCCGGCTTTCCAGTTGGGACACACGGAAGGGTCATTTCCTTGCTGATATGTCCACAGCCTCCAATCGCAGACGGTGAGTGGACTCAACTCTGGTGTCCCGCCTACGTTTCTGAGAATCTTGCTTCTGGCTGCAAGGGCCCTGGGATCTTTAAGGCCAGTTCTTTGCTCCCGTCTCCCCTGGGCTTCGCATCTCTCCAGAACTCCAGGGGGAAGCAAGATACAGAACACCCTGCTGTGCTCCCACCCACCCCCTCTTCCCTCCGGACGGTGCACCCATCCCGGGAGAATCAGCCTTCTTTTTTGGTGGGATGAGTTCTCTAGTTTGATTATGCTCCCACTCATTTTGTCTGAGCCTTGATTTTTCTAAGATGCCTTGAAAAAACATTTTTTTAATATATCCCCATGTTAAGACAATTAACACAAGGTGGACAGGCTGCTTGTGTAACTTTTAGAAGTTACTCATTCTAATTAAAGAGCATCCTTGTCTATAAAGAGGGGATAAGAACAGTTTCCACTTCATAAGATTTAGGGACAGGGAGTTAAACTAGCTTAGGTTAGCAACATAAACATTTATAACTATGCCTGGCACATAGCAAGACTCTGATGTCAGATACCACCCATTTATTTATTAACAGCATGAAAGCGGATGGGAAGACAAAATAATAGGAGGGAAAAACTCAGTTTCCAAAATAAGAACAAATAGTTATTTCCTAAACTTATAAAAGTCATTCTGAACCCAATAACAAGATGGTTGGAATGAAGAACTGCATTGAGATACCAAGAATAGAAATGTTGAGTGTGCTCTGTTTGCATCAATAACAGTAGCTAAGGGTTTGGAGGGAAACCTGCATATTTCCTAGATAAGGGACTCCCCTCTCGGAGATAAATCTGCAAGCAAATGAACCAAAACAGTTCCTTACCGGGGGCTTCTTTGGGGGCACTAGCAGTGAAGAATCCACCTGCCAATGCAGGAGATGTAAGAGACACAGGTTCAATCTCTGGGTCGGGAAGATCCCCTGGAGAGGGAAATGGCAACCCACTCAAGTGTTTTTGCCTGGGAAATCCATGAACAGGGGAGCCCGAAGGGCTACAGTCCATGGGGTCACCAAAGAGTCATACATAACTGACCTGAGTGGTTAAGCAACAACAATTATCTTTCAATAAGGTCAAGCCATTTTAAAAGATCAAATTAAAGGTGTACATAATCTCATGTAAAAATATGGAAAGAGAAACAACAGTGTCATGGAAATGATAATTAACTTTTCACATGACCGCAGAACTAGCCAATAAAGGAGAAGCCTCACTGGCTGAGCAAGCACGAAGCAGCAGCGGTGGCTTCTGAGTGCGTTTTCACTTTATCACGTTCACTGGTGTCAAATGCTCTACAGTGAAGACCCAGGCAGCGCGTTCGGTGGCCCTGGCCTCCCTGAATCTGAAGATCACTTTTACAGTCAACATTTTGTTTAGAGTGCCATTCATTCAGTGGGAAAGAATAAATTTTAAATGAAATGATGCTGCCTCCGAACGATCGCCGATCTGACGTGTCAACAGTCATCTCGGCTGGAATGCATGGAAACCCAACAGCGTGTCTGTTCCACTTGGTAGGGTCTCCTCGTCGACAGGTGGAGACGTCTTTTTGAAAGAGGGACTCAGTGACCAGCTGTCCTTCCTCCAGGGGAAGCCGAGAGGGGTAAATGTAACCAGCAGGCCGCGGGAGGGTTCAGACCGCACAGCAACCACAGGGAAAGGCTGCACAGGGGCGCTCCCGAGCACAGGCGCGCTCCCGAACATCTGGAAACTCCAGTAGGAAGCAGCAAGCCGAACGTCTGGAAAGATGCTGAAACTCAAACAGCAAGCAGGAGCTTCTTGAAAGATACTGGAAAACCAGAGACATAATCTGTGCTGATTCAGGCACACTAATGCTTCACAGTAAGAAGTATAGATTGAAGTGAACGGATTACGGGAACTGGGTGACCTAGGACTCTCTGAGATTGTTTTTATCCCAACATACTGCAATGACTTTAAGATTTTAAGGACGTAAATATTGAGAAAGTCAAACATCTCAAATTTTCGGCACATTTTAGGAATGTGATTCCAAATTCAAGTATTGTAGCTACTTTCACCAGCTACTTTCTGTACAGGAAGTCACTACTATAACGCAATTTGGTGGCTGTCATAGAGACTTAGCCACAGAAAAGTTATCTAAAAATTCTAATACGATCATGAATTTATTACATGGTCTGTGCCATAAATCACGAATTACCCAAAAAGTGCTTTTCCAGTGAGTAACTTAAACAGAAAGTCTCTGGTTCATTGTCTTGTTTTGTTAAGATAAAATGTTTATTGAAATAAAATTCAGTGCAGTGATGAGTATTATGTAGTTGCTGTTGTTCAGTTGCTAAGTCATGTCTGATTCTTTGTGACCCCATGGGCTGCACCACACCGGCGTTCCCTCTCTTTCACCGACTCCTGGAATTTGCTCAAACTCATTTGTGTAGAATAATATTTAATGGGTTGGGGAGCGTTTATGATATATTTATTGGTCTTAAGAAAAGTAGGTTACTTAACTATGTAAGTTATCACTAAAAATTTTTTAAAGACACATTTATAAGCACAAAAAATGCATGAATAAAAGCATATGAACTAATATATTAGCAGTATTTCTCAGTGACTAAATTACAAGTGACTTTCTTTTTCTTCTCTTTCTTGTGTTTTCTAAACTTTCTACAATGAATATGTACCATTTTATAATGATAAACAAAGTCTATTATAAAGAACATTGTGTCTTTTAAAGAAATTTGCTTATTTTTAATTGGGGGATAATTGCCTTATGATAACTGTGTTGGTTTCTGCCGCACACCAAGATGGATCAGCCACAGGTGTGCATATGTCCGCTCCCTCCTGAACCTCCCTCCCGCCTTCTGCCCCCTCCACCCCTGTAGGTTGTCACAGAGCACTGGTTTGAGCTCCCTGTGTTATACAGCAAATCCCTGCTGGCTATCTCCTTCACATATGACAGTGGATCTGTTTCAATGCTATTTTCTCAATTCATCCCACGCTCTCCTTCCCCCGCTGTGTCCACAAGTCTGTTCTCTATGTCTGCGTCTCCAAGAACATTGCATCTTTTTAAAAATTAATTAATTTATTTTAATTGGAGGCTACTTTACAATATTGTATGAACATTGCGTCTTAATGGTGAAGAATAATGTTTTCCAAAAGAAACCGCTCTGATGGAGCAGAAAGCACGAATGATGAGTCTAATGGACACACTTTTATCTCCCAGACCTCTCCTCCAGCCTGGGTGGAGGCAAGTATATTCTTGTGGCCAGAGAGGAGAGGTGATAAGATCTAGTTTAAAATATCAACTGGCTAAATGTTGCAGAAATAGCCTGGCATTCTAGAGTGTGATGAATCATTTGGGTGGGAGCTTATTCTGATGAAATAGATCTACCCTCACGAAAACCCTCCACCCAAACTCCAAACTATCCAATGTGCCTTGTACTGTAGTTGAACTTGACTCATGTGGGCTCCCATAATGTGGCATTTGTGAAAGTTTGGACAAAGAATGAGCCAAATCTTCACCTTCGCAAATCTTTCCCCACGTTCCAGATGAATTACAGGGCTCGTGTTTAAAATTCACGAGAACCCTTTCAAACAACATCACATTCTAATTTATTAGAGTAAATTCCTCAAGGAATTCTTTCTTGACCTAACTTAAATTATATGTACTTTGCAGTAATAAACTGTGTTTCTTCCATTCAAATATAATATAATTTTAATAGTCAGTAATTTATATTGCACTTTCACATTAGAATCAGAGCGTGACCATATAAAGGACCGAAAGAAATGTCAGTTGCTCTCTGACCGTCTTTAGAGATCACCAGCAAAGGGAGTCAAGCCTCTGCTAGTGCACTTTGCACGGCAGAAACTAATCGTCAATTTTTTTTTAAAGAGAAAGCATATTGAAAAGAAAATTGGATGCAACCAAGGTATTAAGAGGATGCAGACAGTGACTGGATTTAGGGAAATGTGAGTCAGGAGCTCAAGTTCACAAGGATTTAAGGGCACGAGCAAGAGTCTGGTCATCAGAAAACGAAAAGAAAAGGCGCTGAGGGTACCACCCAAGGGCACAAGCCTCAAAGGAAGAAGATGTTTTGAAGGCAGGGTAACAGCCAACCTAGCAATGACACGTTCATTTCTTAGGGATGCTCGAAGAAAGTACCACAAATTTAGTGCCTCCAAACCACAGGAAAATGTGTCCTGTTACAAATCTGGAGGCCAGAATATCTAAAGGATTCTGTGTCCAGCTATAGTCAAGGAGTCAGTGGGTTTCCATGGTGGCTCAGATGGTAAAGAATCTGTCTGCCAATGCAGAAGACCCATTCCTGGGTCAGGAAGATCTGCTGGATAAGCGAATGGTTGTCTACTCCAGTATTCTTGCCTGGAGAATCCCATGGACAGAGGAGCCTGGTGGGCTACAGTCCATGGGGTTGCAAAGAGTTGGAGATGACTGAGCACACACACACACACACACACACACACACACACCAGGAGTGGTCAGAGCTGCTTGGCCCCCGAACACACACACACCAGGAGTGGTCAGAGCTGCTTGGCCCCCAAACACACACACACACACACACACACACACACACACACACACCAGGAGTGGTCAGAGCTGCTTGGCCCCCAAACACACACACACACACACACACACACACACACACACACACCAGGAGTGGTCAGAGCTGCTTGGCCCCCGAACACACACACATACACACACACACCAGGAGTGGTCAGAGCTGCTTGGCCACCGAAGGCTCCAGGATAGATTCCCCAGGCTCATCTCCAGTTTCCGGTGTCTGCTGGCAGTCTTGTTTTCTAGGCTCCTAACTACAGTCAGGGACGGGGCAGCCTGGTGGGCTTCCGTCTATGGGGTCACACAGAGTCGGACACGACTGAAGTGACTTAGCAGCAACTACAGTCTCCACCTCTGTGGTCACTGCGCCTTCTCCTGTTCTGTCTGGACATGTCATCAAACATCCCTCTGCTCCACTCTTATAAGAATAAATGTGCCTGCATTGGGGGGTCTACCTGAATTACTCAGAACGCTCTCAGCATCTCAAGATCTCTAATCACGTCTGCAGACCCCCCACCACGCCCCCCACCGCTCTTCTCTCCCTCCCGCTCTCACCGTATATGGCAACATTCACAGCATCGAGAGATTAGCACGTGGCCATTTCTCGGGGTGCCTTGGTTCAGTCTATCAGAAATGGTGAAGTGGATGTGTCACCTGGGTTAATAGGAAAGAGCTGGAATTCAGCTAGACCAGGGGTCTGCAAACTACAGCCTGCCGGCCAGTGCCAGCTTCTGTAAACAAAGTTTCGAGGGCGCACAGCCTTGCCAGTTTGTTTACATATTGTCTCTGGCTGCTATCTTGCTCCAAGGGCAGAACCGAGTAGTTGAGACAGTAACCATATCGTCCTCAAAGCTGAAAATAGTTACTATCTGGCCCTTCACAGATGGAGAAGGAAATGGCAACCCACTCCAGTGTTCTTGCCTGGAAAATCCCAGGGACAGGGGAGCCTGGTGGGCTGCCGTCTATGGGGTCACACAGAGTCGGACACGACTGAAGTGAGTTAGCAGCAGCAGCAGGCCCTTCACAGAAGAAGTTTGCCAACCCCTGGGTTGGACCAAGAACGTGATGACATGGTCCTAGGAAGATGGAGAGGTTTCTGTTTCCAACTGATCAGAAGTCCTAGTCCTGGGTGCATGAGAAGGTCAGTGGGAGAAAAACTGACAAATGCGATCGGACTTTATAGTGAGACTTTGCTAGTTTGGGGTAAAATATTTCACTAACACTGTCAATGTAGAAAACAGGTATTAAAAAGAACACGCTAAGAAAATGGATATTTGTGAAACATTTTGTTGCTTGTGTAGTAAAATATGTTAGTTATCCGCTATATTTATATTCATACAAACACATATTTAGTAATTATTTATTAGTTGGTAAAATATATTTGCTTGAAAATGTTTCCCAAGAAGTTTATGTGTCCTATTAAAGGAAAACCAAAAAAAAATTAGAATCTGAGTATCATAGCATAGCAGGGTAAAAAATAAAGGTAGGCTTGTGATATTAAGTCAAGGAAGACTTAAAAGTGTAGACAACGAGGAGAGAGAGACTGAAGGAGCTGGAGTGGACAGAAAAGGTGGTGAGTGAGGTGCCCGCCCGAGGATGGGGACCGAGGCCTCGGGAAGGGGGCCCCGTAACAAGCACGTTGGGGCCTGGAGGAGGAGCCATGGACGGGGGGGCAGAGGCACCCCGGGGGAAAGACTCCAGCGGAAAAGGGCCTCTGAAACTTCACAACTGCGATCCGTCTGATCCTGGAGTTTAGGAACCCAGAGCTGTGTGTGTGTGAAGTCGCTCAGTCGTGTCCTGCTCTTGGGACCCCATGGACTGTAGCCCACCAGGCTCCTCTGTCCATGGGATTTTCCAGGCAAGAGTACTGGAGTGGGGTGCCGTTTCCTTCTCCAGCTGTGCATGGGGTCCTGATTAAATTGGGACCCTAGACGACTGGATGAAATGTTTTATCAGAAACCAAAGAGCAAGATCATTGGCTGGTTTGTCCAGAGTCAGGACTGGGCTGGGGCTGGGAAGACCTGGCAGCACGTGCAGCCCGCAGGGACCACTGGAGACGGGAAGGTGGGTCCAGGGCTGCTGGGAGCTGCCAGGAAGGAGCGGAGCCGGACTCGGACTCACGTGCCCAGCCCCTCCGTCCTTCCCACACTCAGGATCCCTCTGATGTACCCACTTAGGAGGGAGGTAACACACAGCAGTGGCGGGAGTGTGAGGGGTGGCGTCGACTGTGGTTTTTTACTATTAACTGATGCTCTGAGTGTGCAAATTAAGCCGTGTCATTAATAGGCATCCTTCCCCATTTTGGTGGCTCAGATGGTAAAGAATCAGCCTGCAATGCGGGAGACTCCTGTTCGATTCCTGGGTCGGGAAGATCCCCTGGAACAGTTTGATTCCTGGGTCGGGAAGATCCCCACTCCAGTATTCTTGCCTGGAGAAGCCCACGGACAGAGGAGCCTGGTGGGCTACAGTCTATAGGGTCGAAAAGAGTCAGACACGGCTGAGCAGCTAACACTTTCATTTTCAGACTTGCCCCATTTGACTGCCTACTTGTGTAGTGTCTGTTTGCCCAGACTTCCTGGCAAGCGCAGGCCCCCGGGGGCTGAAGCCGTCTCTTCCCGTGGTGATTCAAACAAAGGGAGGACAGAAGAAAGCATCTGGAGGGCAGATTGGGAACCATGGAAACAGTCCAAACAGAGGATCCCGAAGGAACACCTGATGGGCCTGGGCAGAAAGGGAGGCTCTCACGGAGGCAGCGGAAGGGGACCCGGGTCCTGAAGCCAGCAAGCCTTGGAGCTTGGGGGTGAAGGAGGGGCAGAACCAAGGATGCCAGAGGCTCAGCCCCCGAACCAGACCCCCTTTCTGGGGCTGCGTTTACGCCAGGAGATTGGAAGATGGGTCCTGAAGGTGGCCGTGGCAGGTTTTGTTGTTGATGTTGTTCAGTCGCTCAGTCGTGTCCAACTTTGTGCGACCCCGTGGGCTGCTGCACGCCAGGCTTCCCTGCCCATCACCATCGCCCGGAGTTTGCTCACACTCACGTCCATTGAGTTGATGATGCCATCCAACAGTTTGGACGGTACCAGATGCAGTTTCTCTCATCCCAAGTGGACCCCACACTCTCGCTGGGCGATCAGCCTTCCTGTGTGATAACTACCTTGTCACCCAGAGCACCAGCCTCTGAGCAGTCCTCTCAGGCACCCGTCTTCTCTCCCTGCCAACTTTACCCTCATTGCCGGCCAGCCATTGCTCGGAAAGAAAGAACCAGGCTTCACACTTTCTGATGATGCGCAGTTGCTATGGTGACAGAGATGGTTTACAGGCCTCCAGACTCACGTAGGGAAAGCGCATCGCAGCGTTTTCCAGAAGCCTTATTTCCTCGCACATTGGGCCTTTCCAAGTCTGCCCTAACCTGCTGCTCGAACATCTCCAGCGATCCTGCCGAGGCTGAGCACCGGGGCCTCCTCCCTGCCTTCCATCTGCCGTTCCTACAACACGGCCGCCTTGCACCAACCTCCACGGCCCTTACTACATCCACTGCCGACCTCACCCACCTTCCGCCGGCCCCTGCTTTCAGGACGAGCCCACAGTTTATACAGGAGAACTTTTTGTTTTTTTAATGTGGACCATTTTTAAAATCTTTATTTGCTACAATATTGCTTCTGTTTCATGTTTTGGGTTTTTGACCTTCAGGTATGTGGAGTCTTAGCTCTCCAGGGAGTGAAAGTGAAAGTCATGTCCAACTCTTTGTGACCCCATGGACTGTAGCCCACACCAGGCTCCTCTGTCCATGGAATTCTCCAGGACAGAATACTGGAGTGGGTTGCCATTTCCTTTCCCAGAGGGTCTTCCTGACCCAGGGATGGAACCTGGGTCTTGCACATTGCAGGCAGATTCTTTATCATCTGAGCCACCAGGGAAGCCCCTTGGCTCCCCAGCCAGGAATCAAACCCACCCCCAGTCTTTGAAGGTGAAGTCTTAACCACTGGACCGCCAGAGAAGTCCCAATGGAGAAGACGGTTGGAAACACATCAATTAAGCAGGAAGTTTTATATTAATAGGTGCTGTTCCAGTCCTCGATGGCCACTGAAGACTTTGAGTCAGCTGCAGCCCCCCAGGAAAACGTGCAGGAACAGAGCCATCAGTACCCACATCATTGTCATCTGCCCTCCGGGTATCTGCAGCGCCCAGCGGGCACCCACTTCAGAGCCTCGCATGCAGGAGACGGATAAGCAGTACCCAAATCACAAGTCAATCAACCCAGAAGCTTTTCAAGTGACTCAAAACGGCTCTGAGCTCTTTTCTTCTCCAAGTCTCCCTGCCCTCCTTCTCCTGCTTTCAAGTATACCCAGGCGTCTCTTCAAACAGAAATAGCCAGGGCGCCCAGGTTCTTCAAACAAAGCCAGCCATGGGCCCTTTGTGGCTGCCGCATCAATGGATGAACGGTGCTCCCCGGACTTGAGAAGGGCAACATCAGATGTGCTTGGGGATCTTAATAACACGATCATTAAGGACTAGACCAGTGCCGAAATTTGTTTTTCCTGTACCACCTGGAGCTACAGAAGTCCAGAAGGAGCAGAAAAAAAAAAAAGGTTTTCCTTAGGTCTGTCTTTGAAATTAATTTTCCCTCTGTAGCAGAGACCTGTCAATCAAATTCCTAAAGTAAGAAAGCTGTTTATTCTTCCTAAAAAGCAACTGAGGGAAGCGTGGGGGTCTCACTCCGGTAGAAGCCAGTGTTTTGCACGCTCAGGCAAAGGAGAAATGCCTTCTTGGTGCTTTAGGACTACTTTTGAGAAAATTTGTACCATATAAATGAATCAGGGACTTCCCAGGTGGGTCAGTGGTAAAGAATCTGCATGCCAATGCAGAAGCTACAGGAGACTTGGGTTTGATTCCTGGGTCAGGAAGATTCCCTTGGAGAAGGGAATGGCAACCCACTCCAGTATTCTTGCCTGGAGAATCTCATAGAAAGAGGAGCCTGGCAGGCTACAGTCCATGGGGTTGTAAAGAGTCGGACACAACTAAGTGTGCATTTGTAAACGAATTATCAGTATAAATCTTGTCTAACACAGGTGCATTTTCTGCCTCTTGGCCAACCTGCCACTCAACATGGAAATCTTACTGAACCCTAGTTCCTCTTAAGCTGTGCTCCTAGAATTTTTTATTTCAGGCATAGCAGGAGAAAAGGTTCCTGTCCATTCTTTCTGTGTCCACAGGAAACACCCTCCTGTTTCCTTCCTTAGTTCCTTGTTCCTAATCATTCTTTCCTTCCTTTTCCATTTAAAAAGAAATTAGAGCATTCATAGAACTCTACATTTAGAGAATTGTGGAGTATTAAAGTTGGAAGAGGTTTTACCCATCATCAAGTCCAGCTCCCTCTTTTTATAGATGAGAAAATTGAGGCTCGGATACGTTGAAACAGATCCAAATTCTATACCTAGTTAGTGGCAGAGCCAGAAATAAATCATAGATCTTTCACTATCCATATAGTCAAAGCTCTGGTTTTTCCAGTGGTCAGGTATGGATGTGAGGAAGGTGGAGTGCTGAAGAATTGATACTTTTGAACTGTGGTGCTGGAGAAGACTCTCGAGAGTCCCTTGAACTGCAAGGGGATCCAACCAGTCCATCCTAAAGGAAATCAGTCCTGAATATTCATTGGAAGGACTGATGCTGAAGCTGAAGCTCCAATACTCTGGCCACCTGATGCGAAAAACTGACTCATTGGAAAAGACCTTGATGCTGGGAAAGATTGAAGGCGGGAGGAGAAGGGGATGACAGAGGATGAGATGGTTGGATGGCATCACTGACTCAATGGACATGAGTTTGAGTAAAATGCGGGAGATAGTGAAGGACAGGGAAACCTGGCGTGCTGCAGTCCATGGGGTCACAAAGAGCTGGACACGACTTGGTGACTGAACAAAAACAATTCACCATCTAGCCTGGTGCTTCACCCACCACGTGAAAAATTTTCAAAACTGCTCGATTATCCCAGTTACTGCTGGCCCTTGTGAGAAGCATGGACCTGTGTCATCTTTGGAGATTCAGTCTGCATAACAACTTCCCATGATTCTGGGGAGCAGACATTGTCTAGGAAACTCTTCATGTCAACACGCACCACTGTCTTCCTCAAAGGGCATTCCCTTTCTCCATCGGCAGTGGATTCTGGAATGGAAGAGTTGGGAGGAGAGGGGAGAAGGGCTTGGCTTGTTCGGACTTTCGGCAGCTTCTCAAGGGGAAGGAAGCAGGGAATGGAGACAGCCCAGGATGACGACTACAGCCCCCAGCGGGTTTTCTTTTCCCCTGTCCAACTTTTCAAAAACTTTATCGTCTCTTCTGGTAGCTGTCATTACTACTACTACTACTGCTAAGTCACTTCAGTCGTGTCCGACTCTATGTGACCCCATAGACAGCAGCCCACCAGGCTCCCCTGTCCCTGGGATTCTCCAGGCAAGAACACTGGAGTGGGTTGCCATTTCCTTCTCCAATGTGTGAAAAGTGATGTCACTCAATCGTGTCTGACTCATAGCGACCCCATGGACTGCAGCCTACCAGGCTCCTCCGTCCATGGGATTTTCTAGGCAAGAGTACTGGAGTGGCTTACCATTGCCTTCTCCGGTAGCAGTCATTGGTTGCCTGTTATTGGGTTACTTTTTCTTTTCATTTCTATTTCTTGGTCACACTGATAAATTGTGAGATTATTAGGAAGAGAAAGAAGAAAAAACAAAAAGGACTTCCCTGGTGGTCCAGTGGTTAAGACTCCATGTTTCCAATGCAGGAGGTATGGGTTTGGCCCTGGTCAGGGAACTAAGACCTCACATGCTGCTGGGCACAGCCAAAGGAAAAACAAAAGCAAGAAAGAATTAATCTAATTCACCTTTACTTATCTCTTAATGGGCTTCCCTTGTAGCTCAGTTGGTAAAGAATCTGCTTGCAGGGCAGGAGACCTGGGTTCAATACCTGGGTTGGGAAGATCCCCTGGAGAAGGAAATGGCAACCCACTCCAGTATTCTTGGCCTGGAAAATCTCATGGACAGAGGAGCCTGGTGGGCTGCAGTCCATGGGGCTACAAAGAGTTGGGCACGACTGAGCGACTAACACTATCTCTTAATATATAACATGATGCCGTATCAATTAATTGACAGAGGCCCATTCTGACTTCCAATTTATAAGACTTGCCTGTAGCTCAGATGGCAAAGAATCTGCCTGCACTGCTGGAGACCCAGGGTTTGATCCCTGAGTGGGGAAGATCCTCTGGAGAAGTGAATGACAGCCCCCTCCTGTATTCTTGGCCTGGAGAATCCCATGGACAGAAGGAGCCTGGCGGGCTACAGTCCATGGGATCACAAAGGGTTGGACACGACTGATCAACTAACTCTACTACGTATAAGACAAACAACAGGATGGTATTTCTCTTTTCCTGTCTTAGTGACCCCAAAGCAAATAGGAGAATTACAAAATGAGGACACATTCCATTTTTAAAGAAAACAGTAATACCTGGGAAGCTCATCGTGTATGAGAAAAGGCAGCCAAACACAGTGAAGGGTGAACGGGCTCTGGACCATATGAGAGGATGCTGCGGCTGCAGACTTCAGACTCAGTCAGGAGAACACTGGATTTTCAAAGGAGGGGACCACAGCCACACCCTGATGTGGAGCGAAGGGAAGAGGCTGGAGGAGTCTATCTGGCTCTGTTTGGACGCACAGAGGAGCAAGGCAGGAAGCCGAGCAGGGGATGGTATGCACCAGCCATGTCTTCAGGAAACTATGTGCTGCTGAGGCAAGTGGGGGACAGGAATCCTCTGCACTTTCAGCTTCTGCCTCTGAAGGCTAAAATAACTAGAGCACACGTACAGTCGTCTTTCACAGGGAGAATCCTGCTATCCTGTAACTCACCTTGCCCAAAGATGAGAAGGAAGAAGAGGAAAGAGGAGGAGATGGTACAGAGCTAAACAGAGACCCCTGGAGCTCAGCTGGTAGAGAATCCGCCTGCAACACGGGAGACCCGGGTTCGATCCCCGGGCCGGGAAGAGTCCCTGGAGAAGGAAACGGCCGCCAACTCCAGTATTCTTGGGCTTCCTTGGTGGCTCAGCTGGTAAGGAATCTGCCTGCAAGGCGGGAGACCTGGGTTCAATCCCTGGAGAAGGGAAAGGCTACCCACTCCAGTATTCTGGGGTCGCAAAGAGTCAGACATGACTGAGCGACTGAAACTTTCACTATACGACGGTAACAAAAAAGAACAAAGCAAAAAACTTACTGTAAAAAACAATGTCACAAGCAGATAAAAAAGCACTAATATATACAGCCACATACAAGCTCAAAAGCAAACAAAAACAAACCTAGATCATGAAACTGCTTCTATATAACAAAAGTTCTATGTCAGTTCAGTTCAGTCACTCAGTCGTGTCCGATTCTTTCGACCCCATGAACCTCAGCACACCAGACCTCCCAGCCTATCACCAGCTCCCAGAGTCCACCCAAACCCATGTCCATTGGGTCGGTGATGCCATCCAACCATCTCATCCTCTGTCGTCCCCTTCTCCTCCTGCCCTCAATCTTTCCCAGTTCTATCTAGTAATAGAAAACCTCAGGGAAGATATGTCAAGAATCCAGGAAAATTTTCAACTTGAGCTAGCAGAGGTCAGGAAAAGAACGGAAAATTATAAAACACTATCTCAGAAATGAAGGTCATACTGGAAGCTGCAAAATAGAAGAGACATTTTACAGAAACCTAATATAGGCCGTTCCGTTCTGTTCTGTCGCTCAGTCGTGTCCGACTCTATGCGACCCCGTGGACTGTAGCCTACCAGGCTTCTCCGTCCATGGGATTCTCCAGGCAAGAATACTGGAGTGGGTTACCGTTTCCTTCTCCATAATATAGGCCAGGGAAAGTATAATTTAAAAAGCAAGAAAAATGAAATGGAAGTTAACTAAGTACTGAAAAGGATTAGTGAGGAAATGTTAGGTAATCATGGATAATAGAAGACAGACAAAGGAAACCCAACATATGAATAATCAGTGCCCCACCCCCACAAAAGGAGGCCCCATACACTTTCTGGGATTCAAAAGACTTCATGAAATGACATACAATGTCTGAGAAAGAAACAACAGAAGGAAAAACACATAGAAGCATTAACAATAGGACATAACCTTGCAACGTGACTGGATATAAAAAAATCAATAAAGGAAGGAGCCCGAATGCTTACATAACCAACTTAAGAACCTAGAATGTGGGTGACACGTTATTATTGTAAGGTCAATGAAAAGCAGTATTTGTCTTTAGAGCTGCACTGTTACAAAGATAATAAGCTTAGGATCCTATGAAAGTTGCCACAGCCTGAACCAAGAAAGTTGCAAGTATCACGAAGTTGTCACTTCCTAACTCTCTGCTACATAAAGAGCAAAGCAGTGTCCTCCCCAATCCAAACCTGGAACTAGGGGGAGGGATGGAGCCAAGTGCCAATCACTTATCCCGTCATGTCCAAACACCTGGAATCTTGGGCCTCACTAGCAAGTATATCAAAATAATACAGTACTTTCTAATCATGATGTAATAAAAAGTATTTTAAAAATTAAAAAAAAATTAAAAATTAAACTTTCAAAAGTTCTTTTAAATTTTTTTTTAATTTTTAAAAACTTTTTATTTTATATTGGAGCATAGCCAATTAACAATGTTGTGAGTTTCAGATGGACAGCAAAGGGACCCAGCCATACACATGCATATATCCATTCTCCCTCCAAACTCCCCTCCCATCCAGGCTGTCCAATAACATTGAACAGAAGTTCCCTGTACTATACAATAGGTCATTGCTGGTTATTTGTTTTAAATATAGCAAACTCTCCAAAACTTTCTAACAGGAGACACAGAAAAGCATAGTCTCTTTGAAATAGTGACAATGAGGGTACATAGATAAAATATCTTAATATGGCATATTTTATAGTGCAAATAGCAATTAAATATTAAATTGGAGTAGTCGCTCTTTTACATTATTTAATATACAAATGTATAAACATATAATTTAATGTTATATAGCTAAAATAGTCTAATACTTGAAGGAAGCAAAAAGGGAGTGCATTAAGTATTTATATGAACCACAAAGAAAGTATAAAAATAGATGAGATAAAGATCTAACTCACAGAGTTAGAGAAGGAAGAAAAAAGTCCAAAATGATTTATCAGCCTGGAATAAGCGGAAACCAAAATAAGAAGAAACAAAGCCAGCGATGGCTTTTCACCCTATTTCCTTTGTCCTAGTTAGATGTAGCTCCATGTGCATAGATTGTCTTTTTTTTAAAGGAATAAATATGCTTTTTACAAAGCAAGGGATTCTTTCCAGATTTAAAAGGTTGTGATGGGGTCTCAAAAATTAAACCACGTGTCAGGAAGAAAAAACTAGAGGAATGACCTCTGGGCCCCTAGGCTGGGTTCTCCAAGGTGGTCCCGACCACCCCCAAGCACACCTGTGAAGTCAGCACGCCCTGTCTGAGGACATCTGTGTCCCTCCCAAGTCTGTCCTGCGAGTCTCAGACACCCAATGCTGATGACCGCCGCTCTAAGACAGCCACTCGGATTCTCACTTTTTAAAATAAGGAAATTATGTCAGGCTCTTCCTATTGATAATGTAACTGCTCTCAAAAGAGGTGAGCAAGTTATCACAAAAACAAGTCTAATTTTTAAATCTTCTCCTCAGGGGCATGCTGTATACATACCCAGTGTGCAGATACGCTGTACACATAGACGAACGTTACACATATGAAATCTTTTTTAATAGGTAAGAAATGGATTTGTTCAGATTCAGAGAGGCACCCCCCACAGAGTGCAGGCCGCCTCAGAGGGTGAGTGCTCATACGAAACCTTTTAATCCGGGGTCTGTGCTGGTGTCCTGCCTTGTTTTAATGACAGCAGGTAAAATAGAATGAGACGGTTCTTTTTTACCAGCAGGCATAGTTTAATCCTTTCACAGAAAGTCTAGTGAACGTGTTAGTCGCTCAGTCCTATCTAACCCTTTTCGACCTCATGGACTGTAGTCCAACAGGCTCCTCTGTCCCTGGAATTCTCCAGCAAGAATACTGGAATGGGTTGCCAGTCCCTTCTCCGTTAGATCCTCCTGATCCAGGAGTCGAACCTGGGTCTCCTGCATTGCAGGAGGATTTTTTACCATCTAAGCTGCCAGGGAAGCCCAGGAGTCTGAACTGTACAAACAAAAACACAGCAAGTCCAGTGCCAGACTGTGTGCCAGGAGCTGGGAGTGAAGAAGGTCAGTTAGTGCTGAAGACATGAAGACCTGAAAGGATTCGCAGCATAAAAGCCACCCGGATGGACCACTGTCCTGGGAGCTGTCGCCGCTGAGTCCACTTCAAAGCTGCTTCGGGAGGTCTTTGCAGCATCTGTGCCTGATCGTCCTGGAAGCCAGCCACGCCCAGCTTCTATTCCCTGAGTTGCAGACAGCTTGGAGGGGAGAGAGATGGGGACTTAAGCAGAACCAGCCTGAAGCCTGGGGGTCAGATCCAAAGGTGCAGACAGCTGCTCCTTCAAGAGACTCCTTGGCCACAGGCTACCAAGGAGCCCACTGGCGTGACTTTCAGGCGGTGGGAACTTGGCTTTAAAACAAACTGACTAGCTTAACTCTAAACACCAGTCATAGCTGCTGGGGGGTGTTAACAGGTCAACTGTCCGTGCAGTTTTTGTCTTTCACTCTGATCCCTCAGGTTTACTTAACTTACTTCACTCGGGGGAACAAAACCCAGCCTGCCTTTTATCACCAGACTTTTTCTGTTGTCTGTATTTTAGAGCTGTAGCTCATATGGTAAAAAATCCACCTGCAATGCAGGAGACCCGGGTTCAATCCCTGGGTCGGGAAATCCCCTGGAGGAGGGCATGGCAACCCACCGCCAATAGTCTTGCCTGGAGAATCCCCATGGCAGAGAAGCCCGGCGGGCTACAGTCCACGGGGCCGCAAAGAGTCGGACACGACTGAGCGACTAACACTGCACTGCTACTATTTTATAGAGGTCCTGCCGGCCATCTCAGGTCCTCGGTGGAGATTCAGTTTCCTAGTGCATGCACATATGGATACCTTTGAGAACACGTGTCCTGAGGTCACTGAGCTCATGTCAGGAGCAGTCATCAGAGCCTAACCCGGCGGGCACTTGGCTTTCTTCACGGGGTCTGCAACCACCCAGCTCACTCATGAGCTTGACTCTGAAGACAAAGAATCTGGAGGAAGCAACCAGGAGTAATAAGACATGGATCGTTTTCTCTTTCTTAAAAAAAAAAAAAAAAAAAAGCGATGTAAAGCAGGGGTCCCCAACCTCCTCCAAGATCTAATTCCTGATGATCTGTGGTGGAGCAGATGCAATAATAACAGAAATCAAGTGCATGATAAATGCTTGAATCCTCCCCAAACCACCCCCATCCCCAGTCCATGGAAGCATAGTCTTCCATGAAACCAGCCCCTGGCGCCAAAAAGGTTGGGGACCACTGATAAAGGATGCAAAGTGTATCCAAGGAGGGCGATTCCTTCCGGGTCGCTTCTGAGTCTGTGTCTGTCAGTGGACACAAAGAACAAGAAGAAGAACTTCCAAGGATGGGGCTCCAAAGAATTCTGGGGTTTTCAGCTCCATGTGGACCCTACTTCTCCTGTCACGGGTTACGTGCATCAACTGTGAGAGCCTATCCTTCCCTACAAAGCATTAGGACCAAGGTTTATCAAGCAGTGGATACCCCTGGGTGCAGAACACACCTGCAGGTATCGAGGCAACCCCACCCGGAGAGGAGGGCAGACACCTCCTCTTCCTAACCAACCGGATGTCTCGGCCCTGGTATAAAATGTCCACCTTTTGTTTACAAAATATTATCTATATAAAGACCAAAAAGAGGAAAATAACAGGAAAGTAAGCATTCTTAGCCCTGTCAGATAAGTGCAAAATTGGCGATTGCAGACTGGAAGGAAGCTACATGCAGGGTGACCGGGGAAATCCGCACGAGGACAATCTATTTCCATTTTTAAAATTCAAGCTGTGTCCCCGAAGTGGGTGAAAATACCACCCAGGGTCTGAGAAAGCCACATGGTCCAAATGGAAACCTCCAAGACAGAGGTTTAGGATTGCTTTCACAGCCGTGTGAAATCCAAAATAAATTTAGCAGTTTGACGTACCTGGGTCTTCTGCATTGGAGGCAGGTTCTTTACCATTTGAGCCACCAGGGAAACCCATGAGAAGAGCTGGCTTCCCCGGTGGCTCAATGGTAAAGAATCCAGCTGCCAATGCAGGAGACACAGGAGACCCAGGTTCAATCCCTGGGTGGGGAAGATCCTCCAGAGAAGGGCATGGCAACCCACTCCAGTATTCTTGCCTGGAGAGTCCCATGGACAGAGGAGCCTAGAGGGCTACAGTCCTCCATGGGGTCACAAAGACTCTGACACGACTGAGTGACTGAACGACAACAAACAGAACAGCATTAGGAGAGGGTGTCAGTGGGAAAATCTAGAAAGAAGAGATCCAGGTAGAAATAGGGGAGAGCACAAAGGCCTTTATTCCAAGGCAGCTGAAAGTGCAACACGCTCACACACAGCTGCAAGGGGAGGAGCCCGAAGTGGTCAGTGTTAAGGTAACTTTCCACTTAAATTCCTGCTGCTAAATAATTGTAAGCAAAATAATGCCAACAAGGTGATTGACGAAATAAATTATAATGGGAGTTGTTAAAGAATAATGAAATCAGAAAACATTCTTGTTTCCATATGTAAAAACAAATTACAAAACAGATCCCATTTTCTGCCATTGATAGTTCAGTACACAGTGACTTAAAGATAATATATGAGCACAGACAAGAAGCTGAAATAAGACAAGTCAAAACATTAGCAGGGGTTATTGATGGAGGGGTAGATTATGAATGACTGTTATTTTCTTCTTTGCATTTTTTCTCTTCAAATCTTCTGAATTGAATATATACCAAATTTTATTTTTAAAATGTCCAGTATTTTTGTCCTCCCCAAACATGAAGCTTCTAATTCCTGTTCCTCTTAGAAGGGATCTCTCTTATTAAAGCCAAACTTTTCACCTTCTAGTTTTCCAATGAACATTAAATTAATGTACATAATTACTGTTATACATTAATAAGCAGTTGCTTTACTGATAATAAAGAAATGGCCAAATTCGATTATTTGCCACATAAAACTTATTTTAATATTTTTGTAACTTGATCTGAATAAAATTTATTAAGTGGGTATTGGTTCGTTTGAAGTTTCACAGAGAAGCAATCAAATGTTTAAAGACTTTCTTCATGAACCATATTAGCACAGTTTCGTTTATATGTTGAAGTGAATACTCCCTCAAACACACACACACACCCTTCCAAAAATTCCAGTCAGTTCTAAAAACCTGTATTCAAAGTCATGAGTTTTAAAATCATTCTGAAAGCAACATGCATGGGGAAGTAATTATTAATTTCCCACTGTTAACACGTATTCATTCTGAAAGGCTAAAGGGTTTGTTCAAGTCTGTCTTAATCAGGCATGGCACCTTATTACCCAACCATAATAAATATTATGTGTAGAAGCATAAACCCAAGTGAAGTATGTAAGTCACCCACAAATGATGAGATTTTCAAAATATGCTCTGTTTAACAATTGTACAAAATGCCACAACATCAAGATGGGCTGAATCAGAACCAACAGGCTCTTGCCGGCACTCACAGGCAGTTTTACTTTCCTCAAATATTTACTTGTTTCCATCTGCCAAGATATTTGCTAAGGGAAAAAAAAAGTCCTTTGGAAAGGCAGCTACAGAGAGTCAGATGCAATCTTTTATTTGGCCTACTTGTTAATATCCTAATATTCTGTTTTATCAATTTTGCTTTAATTATATATGCAATGGTGATCTTGAGCGAAAAATTTCTACCTCCGCCCAGAAACTCTTTTATTTCCAATATTCCAGTTACTTTGCCAGTTTCTACTGAGTGCTTCTCCCCCCCTGTGACTCCACCTTGATTTCCTCCTATTTTTCATCCTGACACACACACAAATGATTGTTAATATCCTTTTTAGAAACCGACTCCTAGCTACAGTTTTCTTCAGTTAATAGCTTGAAGAAAGCAGGCAGGAGTCCATAAAAATACAATCTTTAATCTTAAGGACTTCCCGTCCAAGTAGGCGTCAGAGCAGACCCAATGGCACCAAGCGAACGGCGTGACCCGGGGTGGCTCCCGGGGTGGATAAACAAGCCTGATTAAGAGTTACACGCTGAGCACTGTTCTCCACGTTTCTGCATCTCAAACAGTCATCTTGCCTATGCTGGAATCTTTGTTTCCCCCAGAATCAAATGAAGCTTGTTCAGAGGGTGAACATAGGAAAGTATAGAATTTCCTTCCCTGGGTTTGGGAAACATGATAACTCTACCATGGGCCTTCCCACTGGTACCCAGAAACCGCCCTACAGGAGGAGGGACTGTCTTGCTCAGACCCAGCCGTGAGTTTTTCTTGTAGCTTTTGTCTTCAAGCTGCCCTCCTCTGCCTTTTCAGGCTCATCTGTAACTTCTCTCTGTGCCCCAGTGGAGATAGTTTGCATGCTGGTGAATCCTGAACATCGGTGTGTGTTTTGAAACCAGGTCCATCTGTTAACAGTTCTTCCTCCTTTTCCAATTGTCTCACTCCGGATTCTCTCCTTTGCCCATGAGAAGCACATTCTCCCCTGAAAACCATGGGCTGCAAGTTGAGAAAAGTGAAGAATCAGCTATGGCTTCCCATAAATTTAATTTCCAGTTTGGGTTCTATATACAAAGCCCAGGACACGCCCCCGTGGAAGACACTCACATTTAATTTAATTTCCAGTTGGGTTCTATGTACAAAGCCCAGGACACGCCCCCGTGGAAGACGCTCACATTTAATTTAATTTCCAGTTGGGTTCTATGTACAAAGCCCAGGACACGCCCCCGTGGAAGACGCTCACATTTAATTTAATTTCCAGTTGGGTTCTATGTACAAAGCCCAGGACAAGCCCCCGTGGAAGACGCTCACATTCATTGAACTGCCTCCACTTCCTCGGCTGTTCTTTCTCCTTGGTGCAAAGAAGTAATAAAACTCAGCAGGAGAATTCTAGAAGGAGGTTACTAGAAATGGGTAGGTTTATTATAGGGCTTCCTGGTGGCTCAGATGGTAAAGAATCCAGCTTTAATGAGGGGAGACCAGGGTTCAATTCCTGAGTTGGGAAGATTCCCTGCAGGAGGGCATGGCAACCCACTCCTGCATTCCTCCTTGGAGAATCTCCATGGACAGAAAGAAGCCTGGTGGGCTGCAGTCCATGGGGTCACAAAGACTCAGGCATGACTGAGCAAGTAAGCACAGCAGAAATTTATTAAAATGTCTCTTTTTCATCCTGGCTGGATGTGGGAGGGGAGACATGCTTATCCATAGCAAATGCATAAGAATGCTCTTCTCTGCTAACTTGCAGTTGCCCTGATTAAGTCCACATTCTTCTCATTCTTTAGAAAAACATACTAAAAGCATCTAAAAAAATTATGATGATACAAAATAATCATATCATGAGGGATAGTCTGATAAAATTTTCCTAATTTTGACACAACATGTAAATATAAAGTAAGATTTTCTTATATACTGATAAAAAATAAAATACAAATATTGGAGTGAATATAGTAAAACCTATAAACAAAAATAACCCTACAAGAATTTTCTATCATCGAAAGGTCAGATTCACTATAAACCCTTCATTTTAGACTTCTCAGACTCAAACTCACATTACAGAGACATTTTGTTGATCATAAATAGTATAACGGTATTTCTATTTGGTTAAATCCTTTTTTCACTTTTGTGACAAAAAATTAAAATGTGTGATGCTAAAATTTAAGAAAGTATTTTCTTCTTTTAAAAATGCTATTCCTTTAATACACATATCATGCCAACCTTTCAAATCATACAGCATGATGAATACCCTTTAAGAACTCATGGGAGATGTCATCTTCTAGATCCAAGCATACAAGTAAGTCTTCCTCTTCAACACCTTTGCTGAGACAGCCCAGTGGGGCTGCTTATGGCATTATATAACTTTTAATAATTCACATAGATTCTATATCTGACCATGAAATGTTTGATAATGACTTTGATGACAATATAAACCTGTAGTTGAAATTAGTGGAGCCACTCTGGAAAAGAATAGGGAAGTACTTAAAAAAATAAGGGCTATCAGGGCTTGCCAGATAGCTCAGTTGGTAGGGTCTGCCTGCAATGTAGGAGACTCTGGTTCGATTTCTGGGTTAGGAAGATCCACTGGAGAAGATATAGGCTACCCACTCCAGTATTCTGGCCTGGAGAACTCTATGAAGTGTAAAGTCCGTGGGGTCGCAAAGAGTTGGACATAGCTGAGCAACTTTCACTTTAAAAAAATTAAAACAGCGTTTCCATGTGATCCAGCATCCCCATTTCTGGGCATATATCTGGAGAAAACTCTAATTTGAAAAGACACTTCACCCCAATGTCCATAGCAGCACTATTTACAAAAGGCAAGATATGGGAGCAACCTAAATGTCCATCCGATGAATGGACAAGGATGTGGTACATACACACGATGGGATATTGCTCAGTCTAGAATGAATGAGCTATTGCCTTCTGCAAAATAATGGATGGACCCAGAGATTGTCATACCAAGTGGAGTTAGCCAGACAGAGATATTCAATAGTTGTAATAACCTATAATGGAAAAGAATCTGAAAAAGAATATATATATATATATATATATATACATGCTCTGGTGGCTCAGATGGTAAAGAGTTTGCCTGCAGTGCAGGAGACGCTGGTTCGATGCCTAGGTTGGGAAGATCCCCTGGAGAAGGGAATGGCAACCCAGTCCAGTATTCTTACCTGGAGAATCCCATGGACAGAGGAGCCTGGCGGGCTTCAGTCCATGGGGTCACAAAGAGTTGCACACAGCTGAGCGACTTTCACTTACAGTTTTCAAATCTGTGTGAATCACTTTGCTGTATACCTGAAACTAGTACAGTATCTCAAATCAACTGTTGTTCCAAAAAAAAAAAAAAAATCCCCTTTTAAAATTAGTTTCTGTTCTCTGATTAATAATACAGGAGGTTAAAAACTTTAAAAATTAAAAAAAAAAAAAAGTGAGAGCAGAGAGAACACAGGGCAGAAATAAGGGGCTTGGGTCCCCATCTGGACTCGGCCAGCGTTACCTCAACAAACCCCTCCCCTGCTTTGGGCCTCAGTGTCCCCCTCCCGGAATCTCTTCTAGGAGCACACAAGGTCCAGGCCGGATGGAAGGGCAACAGCCATGCTGCACGCCCAGCCGTTCCCACCACTGTTCGTTCAATCAGTCAGTCTTCCCCAGACTCCGGGAGGAGGTGCTGGCTGGTGAGAAGCCAGGCCCGGGAGGCAGAGCTTCAGCCAGGAGCCCAGCTGCTGACCACTGCGCTGCTCAGCCTTCCACCTGAAAGAGCGCAAGAGAAGGCGTCACTGGCAGGGCGTGGCCTGAGCACGTTTACACACCTGAGACTCACTGGTACCTCCTCCACTTAGCGATTCTCGCTTGCGGGATTGACCGCGGACCTGCTAGTTTCAGCTGTGCGGCAAAGTGAATCAGCCACGTGTACATAGATATCCCTGCTTTTTTGTATTTCCTTCCCACTTAGGTCAGTCTGTTTCTTAAAGACACAAAGTCATTCACTTTAAGAAAGGCCTACTTGTGTGGTCCACCATTTTTTTTTTCCCGTGGGCTGTAACTGGGTTTGATCCCTGGGGTGGGAAGATTCCCTGGAGAGGGGAAAGGCTAACCACTTCAGTACTCCGGCCTGGAGAATTCCATGGACTGTATAGTCCATGGGGTCTCAAAGAACGGGACACGATTGAGCGACTTCCACTTTCACAGTACAATCATCAGTGTCTAGAAAGTAAGCTTCCTGTTTTCACCAATCTATGTTTCTCATCAAAGATTTGGAAATAATGGTGCGTGCGTGCATGCTCAGTCGTGTCTGATTCTTTGCAACCCTATGGACTCTCAGGTTCCTCTGTCCGTGGGAATTCCCAGGCAAGAATATTGGAGTGGGTTGCCATTTCTTTCTCCAAGGATCTTCCTGACCCAGGGATCAAATCCGTGTCTCCTGAATAGTAGTGCAGATACTCATTCTTTTTTTCAAATATCTCTTTATATACAAACTTTCATCCTAAGCTTGTCTTATTTCATTTGTTTGAGCTGCTTATTGCTGATTAGAGTAATTGTTTAAAGATCAGAGAATTGAGATACTGACAGTATTGCCTTATTTTATATGTTTCGCTGCGTGTTAGTCCCACAGTCGTGTTTGACTCTTCGGGACCCCAGGGACTATAGCCCACCAGGCTTCTCTGTTCAAGGGATTTCCCAGGCAAGAATACTGGAGAGGGTAGCCATTTCCTTCTCCAGGGATCAAACCCAGGTCTTCTGCAATGCAGGCAAATTCTTTACCATCAAAGCTACCAGGGAAAGCACGAATCTCTTTATAAAACAGACACACTGCTCCTGAGATCTGGAGGGAATACCTGTCTGTCTTCTGCATCACACCGTGACTCTCCAAACCAGCAAACTGACCTGCGCCGAGTGACACAGGGCCTGGTGATTGTTTCAAAAGAGAGCAGACCATCAGGTGCTGTTCCTGATGGGTGACTGTGGCCTGGCACCATCCTGTCAGGATGATAAATGGTACGTGCAATTCATAGTTGCAGCAGATGGAAGATGGCAGGTTATTAAAATCTAAATCTGTTTCCCACACAAAAGGATAATTGTTTACTTCTTCACGAGACATGGATTTCTCATATAGGAAATTTTGGATACTCTAGTTTTAGTAACTGAAGCAACTATGCAATTAGGGCCACCTAGGCTATAATAAAATTAAGGTTGGTTCCAAATGAAGTTAAGTAGAAGGCACTTATTTGTTTATTTACTGAGTTCACTCGGTGCCTGGCAGCTTCCAGGAATAGATTTACCAGCAAATGTGCTGTGAAAATAAATGACACTTTTCTTTCCATCAAATACTTAAATGGTGGGCAAATAAAACTTATGCTGTGTTACCACATCCCGAACATCTACAGAGACTGTTTTAAGATGTGCTATATGATGGCCAGGAGGAGATGGGACACATTCTGGCTTTTAGAACACTTGTAAATTCATTAATCTTCAACGGCATTCAGAAATCCAGATTTCAGAAGGTAAGCCCGTAGATGGAGAAAAGTAGGGTGAAAGCTAAAATGAACTCTGTGTGTTGGCCTTAGAGTTTTATTCCAGCCGCAGTTAAACAAATCAAGAGATTTCAGATCCAAATTCTTTCATTCATTTGCTTCTAATTCAGCAACTATGTTTGGAGCTCTAGTATGTGATGGTGTTGTGGAAACTTCTGGAAAGCTGTTTCTTTAATATATTATTGCCCCCAAAAGTCATCTTGGTTCTAGAATTCCCCCCAGTGTATTAGATGTACGTCTGATGAATCCCAATGGCATTATTAGCTCCATTAATTATCAATAGATGGCTTCCAAAATAGGCATTCATTGAAAACTCAAATTCTATGTATTATTCCAATATATGCTGGACACTTTTCATCATCAAGATTTTACAACAGTTTTGCAAAGTCACAGGTGCTATTGCCCTAATTTACAATTAGTAAAACTCCGTCTCAGGCAGCAGATTCTCCAAAGTCTCACACAAGAAGAGGCAGAGCTGGGACTGGAATTAAGGTCTGATCTGCCCCCAAGTCCCTCGTTTCACTGCTCTACATTCTCTTCCAAGCAAAGGGACCTAGTTCTCCATCTCGGTAGCATCTCTGAGTCCCCACTGAAGAAAGTGCACTGTTTCATTTTAATGTCAGTACCAATCTTTTATTTAATGAGTTACACTTCAAGCATTTTGTTTTTAGAAAATGTAAGTTCCTGCGGGCTTCACTGGTATCTCAGCTGGTAAAGAAGCTGCCTGCCAATGCAGAAGATGCGAAAGATGTGGGTTCGATCCCTGGGTCTGGAAGATCTCCTGGAGAAGGAAAAGGCAACCCACTCCAGGAGTCTTGCCTGGAAAATCCCGTAGACAGAGGAGCCTGGCGGGCGACAGTCCCTGGAGTCGAAAAGAGGTGGACACACTGAGCACGCCTGCATATGAGCCAGCCTTTGCCAGAACTTACGAGGGACACGTGATGTTTGAAGGGACAGCAAAGGGGCGTTTGACTTACCCGTTCCTCTAGATTTTGTAAGCCATACTCCTGAAGAATGATATCACCAAGCCCCAAAACGACCAGATTATATTGTCTCCACTTTCTTAGAGGACATTCATTACACAGGTTGAAATTTAATGTAATGTCCTGGGATTCGAGAGTCCGATATAAAATGCTTTCATTAGAAGAATTCACTCATGCAACAAATCTTTACTGAATGCTTCATTATGCCAACCCTCTTCCTGAAAACAGTATTGAACAAAAGTAGATTTGGCCTCTGCTTTCACTGAACTTGCATTTATTTAGTGCGAGATACAGATAATAATCACACACAAGCTACAAGCCTGCTTTAAAGGAGAGAAATATGCTGCTCTGAGGGTGGATGGTGATGGGTTCTGAGTTAGACAGGAAATTCTCCTGCAAAATGGTCAAAATGATTCTGCAAATTATAAACTTTTGTGTTAGAATCCATATATGAAGCATTCTTTGGGAAATTAGGTCGATTAAGAATATGTTTCACTACTTGATTGTGTGGTTTTACTAGCCTTTTATCTCACAAATACCAAATCTAACCTAATGTAATCCAATCTAATCCTTTTTTTAAAACATACTTTCTAGAAACCCAAAGCTAAACTTACTTTCTGATATTATTCCTTTCTCTTTATTACTTTAACTTTATTCTCTTTGTATTTTGAGTCCTCTGTTCTAGATATCTTTCTCATTTTAATATGTCTGAAATTTTGTTGGTAAACTGATAGGCTAAAAAAAAGATTAATAAATAACATATTTTTAATTCTCCTGTTTCATTGCTGGAGTTTTAATTTATTTTATTGCAACCTTGGTTGAACCTCAACTAGGAGCTGAAAACTCCTTTGGAAGGTTGAGAAGATTTCAAAGGAGCATTAATGGGTGAGTTTGTAACAAACCCCAGGGCAGTAAATATTTTGGAACTGTCAAAGTCAAAGGTCTTAAATGTCCTTTGGGAAAACAAGTAAAAATTCACGGCAATCTGCCTTTAACTCTTTAATTTTATTTTTTTTTACCGCAAGGGATGGAATGTGGAATAAAAGGACCTGTCTCTTGAACTGACAACATTCAGGGTCGCCTAGAATTGTGCAGTCCCAGGTGGCACCAGTGGTAAAGAACCTGCCTGTCAGTACAGGAGGCATAAGAGATGCGGGTTCAATCCCTAGGTCAGGAAAATCCCCTCGAGAAAGGCATGGCAACCCACTCCAGTATTCTTGTCTGGGGAATCCCATGGACGGAGGAGCCTGGTGGGCTACAGTCTATAGTGTTACAAAGAGTCAGACATGACCAAAGTGACTTAGCACACACACAGGAGGTTCTTAATACCTGATTACACATGTTGCCGAGAGTTACCTTAGTCACACTTGGGGGAAACACTAGATTTGGCATCTGCCTGTTACACCATTTAGCTCTTTTTACCAAAGGAATTTGTATTTAACACAATTACCACCCTTTGATATTTTTCCCCATTGGTTTAGTCTTTGTTTTTAAAGCTTGGCCTTAAAAGCTCTGTGGTCTTCACAGGGTGACCTTCTGCTGACTTTGGGAGATGTGTTGGTTGCAGAAAAAAATCCTGTCTTTACACGACAAAAATACTTAGGAATGTTTGCTGTACTTGGTAACCGTGTGACGTGCGTGTGTTTAGTCGTGTCCGAGTCTTTACATGCCATGGACTGTAGCCCGCCAGGCTTCTCTGTCCATGGGATTTCCCAGCTAAGAACACTGGAGTGGGTTGCCACTTCCTTCTCCAAGAAGTCTTCCCCACCCAGGGGCTGGGCCCATGTTTCCTGCGTCTCCTGCAGCGGCAGGCAGATTCTTTACCACTTGTGCACTCTATCATTCAATATCCAAATCTGCAAAACTACAAGTGAAGCTTTTAAATCCTCCTCGAGATTAAAGGCATGCCTATAAAAGTTTCCAGGTGGCACTAGTGGTAAAGAACTCGCCTGCCAATGCAGGAGACATAAGAGACATGAGTTTGATCCCTGGGTTGGGAAGAACCCCTGGAGAAGGAAATGGAGAAGGAACCCACTCCAGTATTCTTGCCTGGAGAATCCTATGAGCAGAGGAGCCTGACGGGCTATAGTCCATAGGGTGGCAAAGAGCCGGACACAACCGAAGTGACTTCACAGCACACATAAAAGTTCAAGGTCCTTAGGATAAGACCAGGAAAGCTTTGATAGCGGCAACCTGTCAAATGCCATGTGTTCTCCTGCTACTGTGTTAAAAATCATGCTTCAACTGTCGAGTTGAAGCACTGAGAATGTTTTCCCATTAATCTGGGGAGCAAGAAAGATGCTCTGTCAATGAAAGACTCCAACACAGGTATGATTTGAGTGTTTGCACAGGGCCGTAATGGAAACATTTTAATTAAGCAAATTGCTTCTATTCCAACTAATCTTTAATGTGTCATAAAGCAGGTGGCTACCCTCTAACTCCATTTCTGTAATGTATTTACGTGGGGGCTATTTTGAAAAATTAACTGGTCACAATAATAAACCGAGTCACGTTGATAACTTACTCAAAGTCATTTTCTGTGCTACTACTTTGTATTGTACACACCTTTATCTTGCTTGTGAAAGTCTACAAACTGAACAGGGAAATACTTATTGTCCATTTGTTTATTAAACATTAGAAAGATGAACTGAAACCAAATCATATTCAAATTGGGAGCAATTAAGAAGTATCAATGCCTTCATTCAGTTCAGTTCAGTCGCTCAGTCGTGTCCCACTCTTTGTGACCCCGTGGACTGCAGTATGCCAGGCCTCCCTGACCATCACCAACTCCCAGAGCTTGCTCAAACCCATGTTCATCAAGTCGGTGATGCCATCCCACCATCTCATCCTCTGTTGTCCCCTTCTCCTTCTGCCTTCAGTCTTTCCCAGCAACAGGGTCTTTTCCAGTGAGTCGACTCTTCAAATCAGGTGGTCAAAGTATCAGCGTTTCAACTTCAGCATCAGTCCTTCCAATGAACACCCAGGACTGGTCTCCTTTAGGATGGACTGGTTGGATCTCCTTGCAGTCCAAGGGACTCTCAGAGTCTTCTCCAGCGCCACAGTTCAGAAGCATCAATTCTTTGGCAATCAGCTTTCTTCACAGTCCAACTCTCACATCCGTATCCTCATCCAGTGCCTTTATTGGTCCAACATTATTCAACCTTTTTAAACAAACCAATTTATACTAACTCTGCACTGGGATTTGTACAACAATTTATCTTTCTAATATTAGTGGACCACAATGGCTTTTAGGCAGGTAACCACACCCATGAACCCACTAGAGGAATAAGACATAGTCCCATATGCATCACCTAAATGTCCCTTCTTTCTTTTAGGTCATGTGCTTTTCCCTCCTAAATGTCACTTTTGTTTCCAACTATTTTATATGCTTTATGAACTATATATTTCAAAAAATACATTAAAAAAAAATGGTCACTAGGCTTTTCTAAGGTTAAAATTGGCCTTGCTCCCAGCACATGGGACACCAGTGACTAACCGTATCCTTCTTCTGCGTCTACATCCACAGTTACAGGGACTTGAAATCAATTAAAGGGAGGTTTCCGAGGTCTGTTGATCAAAGCCCCGCTCCAGTGCTCGAGATAACTTAGGTAGAGCTGCCCTCAGATAACCATCTCTCCTGTTTTTAACTGCTCGGTAATGAAGGTGTATGCTGCCTGAGGTTGTTCTCCCCCGAGGATGTCTCTGCAGGAGTCATGTTTCTCTGGTTTCAGGAAAGCTGAGCAAATTTGATGAGCTATTCTTTCTCTTTACTACTCAATCTTTGTTGAAGTGATTCTAGTATGGGACTTTCAAGCATCACGATATCATTGGGGATATCATAGGGGACATTTGAGAAATGAGATTAAGGCTCCAGGCAAAGCTTGTATGAGAAAAGGAGGGGAGTTGCTCAACTGTGGACCCACTAAGAACAAATGGACAGAAGTAATAGTGCCGGGAAGAGTGGAGACAGGGTGTGCATGAGAATACTTACACAGCCCACCTCTGATAACTCAGAGCCTCCTGATGTCATTTCCATTGGAAGCGTCTTACCAAGGCAGGGCTTCCCTGGTGGCTCAGATGGTAAAGAATCTGCCTGCAATGCAGGAGACCTGCATTCGATCCCTGGGTCGGGAAGATCCCCAGGAGAAGGCAATGGCAACCCGCTCCAGAATTCTTGCCTGGAGAATCCCATGGACAGAGAAGCCTGGTGGGCTACAGTCCATGGGGTGACAAAGAGCTGGACATGACTGAGCAACTAACACTTTCATACCAAGCCAACCTGAGTGCTATTCAGCCCAGATGAATGAAAAATAATGCACTTGGAAAAGGATAACCCGGAGAAGTCACTAAGGAAAATGAACTCAGGAAGCTGTGGTGACAAAAAAAAAAGTAAGAGGTGATCATGACCGACAAATTGTGTAGAAAGAAGCCTGGTGACAAAATGGTGAGGAGCAGTAGTTACTGAACATCAAAGATTTGTCAACAGAGAAGCTCGCCGGTGGTCTGTTTTGGAAAACCCCGCCCACTGTGTTACTCTTATGCCTGTTTCTCAGACTTTCTCACTTTAATACATACTTTGGTGTCAAATCTTTTCCCTTATGGAGGATAAATTTTTTTTTTTTTTTAATGCTAAGCCTTTCCTAAATGAGACTTCCCAGGGAAGGCACAGATGACTCTGGTTTGGCAAGTCCTCTTTTAGACTTCACTGTTTTCAAATCAAGTACAGTCAAGTTAGGGCTGGGATCAAAAAGCGCCATCACAGGAATTGAAAAATGTTTTATTTTGGTGAAAATCCAAAGAGCAAATGAAGATGTGTTAGTGAGAAAAAAAGTGATTTTACCCAAAAGATGCTTTCCAGTTTACTGCCAAATGCTAATAAATACTTGTCTTGAAGTTCACTTAGAGCAACCTAAGAAAAATCCAACTTTAAGCTTAGATTAAGCACAGTGAGTCCAGTTCATCAGTAACATTAAAATAAAATAATTTATATCTTGATAGTGCCTATCATATGCTAGTGGCTACATAAAGTTAAACAAAAGGACACTAGCCCATAAGAAACATATGATGTTAACAAATGATAGAGAGAAAGCCTCCATTGTTATTAGAACAATGAGAGCGGGAATATCGATGCAAATATGAGACCCTCCCTTTTCTTTCTTTCTTGATTTAATAAGGACGGCTCTGAGTGCGTTCCATCGCTGCGTCATAAGAGGGACCAACAAGGGTCCAGGGAGCAGGTGACAGATGTTCTCTGACGGGCAGATGTAAAGTTACATAGAATAGTTTTCACATGAAAATTTTAAAAGCGGAACTAAAGAAGACAACCAACAAGAGGCAGAATGAAAAGAAAACACCTCTGAGGTCAAGGCCCTATTTGAAGAAAGCAAACGAAAACCAAGGTAATTCTATGGATTCTTCAAACATAAAAGTTATGTTTTTCTGGAAATAGTCAAGTCACGGGCCTTTGTGGGTAGTAGGGTGCCTACATACTTTTAATTTTCTCATTTCTGCTGAAAAATCTACCAGCCACTCTTACTTATTTCTCCATTTTCATGGTGTTCCTTGAAAATTTCCATTTCAAAGATGGAATAACAAAAGGCATATGGGATTTTGGGTGACAATCATTGAATTATGATCTCACAAATGTAAAGATTTTAGTGTGGGTGGAGGGACCAAAACACCAAATCTAAAAAGAAGTGAGGACCCTTGGGGCTTTTGAACATTGGAAGGAAAACTCTAGAAAGAAACGTGTGTCTTTATTTAAATAAAAAGTATTGTCAGAAAAGCCTTGACCATTGCAAAAGTCCTTCAGCTAGAGAAGTGACTCTAACCAGCGTGGATGGCTCAGTTAAGTGAAGGCCAGGCTGACAGAGAATGGTTTTAATTATTCTTCAGAAGTCCTCTTCTGTAGGCACATCGCCAAGTAAATATTCAAAGAGAAAACAGTGCAAACACAAAACTGGGATGCAAATGGCTCCCCAGGCTTCTAGAATGTCTTAAAGAAATGTTACAGAATTTTTTTTTTTTCCTGTTTTTAAGTTTGCCACTTGTCCTCAAAAGCCATCCTAATTTTCAAAACTCCCTTAAGGTTGAACAGTTGAAGCTTCTCCAGCCTTTTGCTGGGCTGTCTACATTTGGCTAAGTACCTTTTAAAACATTTTTGTGACTTTATTGTCAACTTAAACTCTGAAGTTCAATGTCGCATGGAACGGTACAACCCTCTCAATGGGATCTATGACAGTGAGAGCGTAAACACGGACCAGAGAGGTGCTTTCTAGTGGGTTAGAATGAAAGGATGGGGAAATATAACCTCCTCCAGGGTCACGAATGGCTATTTGGGAAATGTGCCACTTTCTATTCTTTGTATTTTTTAAAAAGTAAAACAGAATGACAGAAATGTTATGTATTTTTGTAGACTGTGATTATTGCCAGCTGTCTTTGTCTTTGATAAAGTGTCAGGGTTTGGTTCCTGTTTACCCAAGTCAAGGAAAATTAGGTTATTGTGAAGGCTACCCATGGCTGTTTACATAATGGCCCTCCTGATTCTGAAAATGAGTGCTGCTTCCTGCTTCTAGAGAGAAGAAATAAGGTATGTGGGCTTCTCACACACTAGAATAATCACAACAGGTGTGATCAATAAAGCCTTTGGTTAATGAGAAATATGATTTCTATCTCCCTACCTACCTCCAAACTGTACCAAGTGATTCATTGCTCTGTGAACTCACCATGCAATTTTTTCTCTCTTCCTCTTTTCTGGAATACCTTTCCTTCTCTCTCTAACTGTTGAATGTCCATCCACCTTTCAGCCTTAATTTCAAAAGATGTTTCCCAAGTATGTTAAGGCTTCCCTTGTAGCTCAGTGGTAAAGAATCTGCCTGCCAATGCGGGAGACACAGGTTTGACCCCTGGGTCAGGAAGATCCCCTGGAGAAGGAAGTGGCAACCCACTCCAGTATTCTTGCCTGGGAAATCCCATGGACAGAGGAGCCTGGTGGGCTACAGTCTGTGGCGCTGAAAGAGTCAGACGTGACTTAGGGACTAAACAACAACAAAAGTATTTCAGACAGAAGAAATGATTCTCTGCCCTGTGTTTCCATAGTATTTTAGAAACACTCTCTTTAATCAAGTATTACGTGGTTTCAGAATTAAATGTTTACACATGGATGCCAATGCTAGACCTCCAGTTTCCCACAAGCAAAGTCCTTGACTTTCTCATCCTCTTGTCTCGGAAACCAGTGGTCCAGATACTGATGTTTAGTGCTCATTACATACCTGTTTGTTGGGCTGAATGGATGGGTGAGGGGATAAATCCATTACTCTGAACCAATGCTATTTAGTTCACCCTGTATCCAAATTACATCCAAATCATAAGATCTTCTGGGATTCTTATGCAGGAGGCAAGAAGAGACAGCCTCAGACCAAAGTGAGTGGATCTAAAGGATTTCTAAATCTTTTCTAGCGCTAACATTCTATGCTTGTATGATTTTTAGGCATACAAGAGGTAAGACATCTCCTGTGTCCCTTTGGGCGTGTGTGCTGCAGATATATGACAAGTGATGGAGCTGTGGTATCCTTTAAGCAGATTTTTATCTTCACCCAAGAGCTCTCTCTGTGGCACACCTGTCCTTTCGTCCCTACCTCGTTCAACAAGCATCCGAAAGCACCAAACCTCCTCTGCTTGCCCCTCCTTCCCATCTCAACACACTGATGCTGAATGGCTCATGTTTAGACCCTGGGAGAGTCCACATTGGGCTGACTTTGGTCCCGTCATTTACTACATTCTTTAAGATCATCTATAGTTTTCGAGATGAAGCACTTCACTGATGTTTTCTTACTAAGCAGATTTTTGCATTTATGCAGAAGACACTAGCGACTGAAATAGTGTCTGTACAGGGAAAGGAAATTCGCTTGGAGGTAAACACTGTACACTCTGTTAGAAGATAAGGAAGATGCCCATCGACACATTCACCAGCAAAACAGAAATCTTGGAAGAGTGATGCCATACATGAGCTCCTATTAAAGCTTATTTATCCAAAAACTTCTCTACAAGAAAATGAAATTACACTCATGGTGCCAGATGACTGATGACAGAGAGAAAAGATTTTTTTCTATTGTGAAGGAGTTTCGTCTTCCCATGTGAGGATTATCTTGGTGTTCAATCATCTACTAGTTCAATACACATCTTTTAAAAACTTCTTCCATACCAGGCTCCACCCCCGGTTATGCAGCCCTTCCGGGATTATTCACAAACCTGAGTGAAGATTCCATAAACACTGGGATCCTTCAGAACAGAACCAAGTCCAGAGACAGTGTCTCCACTTCACTGCCAAGCCATGGGTCACAACACTGTAAGGACAGCACTGGCCCAGCACCAAAGTCCTTTCCCGACATTTTTTGAAGAAGTAAAATCTTATCATCCATATTTAAATATCTACCTTTTACATGAATGGATAGAGCCACATTATTCATAATAGCCAAAAAGTGAGACTAACCCAAATGTCCATCAGCTGAAGAAAACAACATGTGGTCTACCCATACAACTGGGTATTATTCACCATACAGAGGAGTAAAGTACAGTTACTTGCTACAGTATGGACACACCTTGAAAAGGTTGAGTGAAAGCGACCAAGCACAGAAGACTTCACATGGTTTGATTCCGTTTATCAGAAATGTCTGTAATAGGCAAACCCACAGAAATGAGATTAGCGTTTTCCATGGTCTGGGAGATTGTGGATAGTTAGTGATTACTAATGTGTACAGAGTTCCTCTTGGGACATGATGCAAATGTTCCAAAATGAAAATGGGATGCATGAGGCAGGGTGCTCAGGGCTGGTGCACTGGGATGACCCTGAGAGATGGGATGGGGAGGGAGGTGGGAGGGAGGGTCAGGATGGGGAACACATGGACACCCATGGCTGATTCATGTGACTGTACGCCAAAACCCACCACAGTATTGTAAAGTAATTAGCCTCCAATTAAAATAAAAATTGAAAATGGGGCTGATAGTTGCCCAACACTTGAATGAACCCCAAACCACTGAATTTGTGTAATTTGAAAGAGTGTATCTTGTGGTTACCAAATGGTATTCTCAATAAAACTGCTGTTTTAAAAATAAAATAAGTAAATGTCTGCCATTTGCAACCTGTATCAACAACTAGGAAATTTTTATTAGATATAGAGTTATAGTTTCTGCTTTCAAATAACTGCCATATTGCAGTTACAAGAGTAATGTTAAAATGATTAAATAATAACAATGAAATAAAATGGTCGATTAATTACACAATATGAACAGGGACCAGGGGACTTCAGTTATTCCAAAGATGTATGTTAACTCAGATAATCTGTAAATTTTAATTAGGATTCTGACTTTCATTAGTTAAAAATGCTCTAAACCCCAGCTCTTTTGATCTTTAAAACATTCAGTGTTGCTGTGAAGGTGAGAAACAAAGTGTTGAGCAGCGAACCACAGCTATTTTCACAAGCTCAAAAGGCTTCATGGAGAAAACAGAACTTGAGTCCACCTTTAAAAGATGACAGAAGTTGGGTAAATAAAGTGGAGAATATTCTCATTTGAACAGTGTCAGCAAACAGTGTCTCAGAAGCCATTCTGCTTATCTTGCTCAGAATGCAGAGGCTCAGAGATGCACCTTAATCGTATCTAATACACTCAAAATTCATTTTCTCTGAAAATGAAGCATCACTTGCAATCTAGCAACCAAGTACAATATCAGGAATTCCCTCACCACTTTCCTGGGCTTAATAGATTAATTACTCTGGCTGAGTTTTAATCCCAGTTTAGTTGCAATCTCCACGGACTACTCCTGTGATTCTTCACTCCAGATGTTGTGAGGATTAACCAATCAATTTGAAACACCTTGTACAAACATGTCAGGCTTTCTAATTCCTTTCTGAATTAATTCTTGTTCAATCCACCTTTTACTGTGATGGAGTTTAAGCTGGCCTCTACCACCTGATCCAGAACTCCAAAATTTCCCCAGCTTGCTTGTCTTGCATCCCTTTAATATTGCAAAAGCAGCAAAAACAGTGCTTCCAAATTCTACTGAAGCAAGGGGCTTCCGGGGGTAAGACGGCCCAGGATGTTCTCTGCGGACTGATTTCCTTATTGATGCTCTTCCATTTAGACTCATGATTCATGGGGTCGCAAAGAGTCAGACACGACTGAGCGACTAAACTGAACTGATGCACAGGTTGCCAAAATTTCTAAGTCCATGCAAAAGCAATTTAAAACCACAGTAAGAATTGGACTCTGTAGCTTTATTCATCTTAATATCCAGAAGATCATGGGGTTCTCGACTTTTTTTTTTCCACGAAAAGGAAGTGTCATCGATCATAGCTGTGTCATCGATCATAGCTGTGTCCTGGCTAGCCTCTTAGCTATGTCACCAGAGAAGGCTGAGCTAGTTGGAGTTGCTGCACTGCAAGGACAATCTTCCTCTGAGACCCCCGCGAACCGCGCTGAAAACGGTGCCATCTCCTTACTCTGCAAAACCGACTCTTTCCAACCGGAAATTGGCTGCACATCTCAGGGCCATGCTTAAAATAAGAAAGACTGGACTGATACACTAACAAGTTGCACGGGTCCCTCACCACAAGGCAGCGAAACAAAATGCGACCCTCAGACAAATATTTCTCTCTTGTTCAAAGGTGTCTACCTCCAGTTCCTGAGTACCAGGAATTAGTCACACTTGCATTTTGAGTTTAACCTTAACCACTAATAGGAATGAACTGTGGTGTTGGAGAAGACTCTTGAGAGTCCCTTATACTGCAGGGAGATCCAACCAGTCCATTCTAGAGGAGATCAATCCTGGATGTTCATTGGAGGGACTGATGCTGAAGCTGAAACTGCAATACTTTGGCCACCTCATGCGACGAGTTGACTCACTGGAAAGGACTCTGATGCTGGGAAAGGTTGGGGGCGGGAGGAGAAGGGGAAGACCGAGAATGAGATGGCTGGATGGCATCGCCGACTCTGTGGACATGAGTTTGAGTGAACTCCGGGAGTTGGTGATGGACAGGGAGGCCTGGCGTGCTGTGATTCATGGGGTCGCAGAGAGTCAGACACGACTGAGCGACTGAATTGAACTGAACTGAACCTAGCCATTTTCTAGAAATACTTCTCTTGCAGAAAACTTTTCTGTGGTAAGTGTTGTGGGGGAAAAATACCCACTCTAATATTGTTCGTAAAAACAAAACAACTAGTAGATTTGACCTCAAAGTCAGTCAAAACACATAGTAGAGCAGTGACAACTTGTAATACCACCTGAAAATACTACATAATCTAAAAATATTACAGGTGGCTGATGAAACTACTTTTTCTCACTGTGCCTTAGTCATACCATATATGTGTTTAATCGCTCAGTCCTGTCCAACTCTTTGTGACACCATGGACTGTAGCCCACCAGGCTCTTGTGTCCATGGGGATTCTCCAGGCAAGAATACTGGAGTGGGTTGCCATGCCCTCCTCCAGGGGATCTTCCCAACCCAGGGATCAAACTCAAGTCTTCCACTTTACAGGTAGATTCTCTACTGTCTGAGCCACCAGGGAAGCCCAAGAAAACTAGAGTGGGTAGCCTATCCCTTCTCCAGTGGGTCTTCCTGACCCAGGAATCAAACTGCTGTCTCCTGCATTGCAGGCAATTTCTTTACCAGCTGAGCTGTCACATGCTGGAAGCCAGCGAGTTCCCTCGTGTTCCTACCCGTGGCAAAGGTCAATTGGGGAAGAGGCCTGATGGGCAAAGGCTAATCAGGACTCAAGGAGCCCCCTGGACTTACCCGAGCATCTACCCCAAAGAAAACCGGAGTCTGACTGCCTTACTATCTTACGTCTCTTACCAAGTCCTCTAATACTTACGGGGGCTTCCCCCTAACCACCTTTCTCTGAAAACATTAACTCAGAGCTGTAGTTAAAAAGTTCTCCTCGGCTTAACAGGAGTGTTCCAATCCAAGCCCCTCTGATAGCTTTCTAACTTGCCTGACAAGTTTGTCCGGGCTCTTACAACTACGAATGTGACTGTTTACAGCCTCCCAGCCATGCAATGACAGAAAGCCTAATATTCTAAATACAGGAATCTGTTGAAGAAGTTAAAATCATTAGAATAGTACTAAAAAAGATTTCATTGTTGAATCAATGCTTGCTGCAAAGTTTCCATATTTTCTATTGTATCCTTGGAAATATATTAATCACATATAGAGAAAATAAGTAGTAGCCTTTGATTTAACCACATCAGATCTTAAGTTAATAAATTCCTTTCTTGTAGCTCACTACACCCTTGCCTTATAGGAATGTAACTTTGTCATGTGTCTTTGGAGAATAGCGCCTGACTTTAGGAAAATCACCTTGAAAGAATATAAGCCTTTTTCTAGCTAACTAACCTTTGTTAGGAGAGAGGGCCATAAATTGTTAGCAGGCCTCCTGGCCAGAAGATGATGTAAACCACCTAAAACTTTTGTATATCACAAGACATACAAAAATAAGCCCTGATCCTGATAAGGGTCAAGACTGCTGGCCCCGCGTGATTTTGGCGTGACTCTATACCTCCCTTTCTCTATTTTTTATGTGCACAACCTAGGGTATAAAAGCAGCACTGGAAAATAAAGTTTTGGGCCTTGCTCACTGAAGCATGGTCTCCCCGTGTCGTTATTTCTCTTTTTCCATCCTTTTCTCTATTCTCCTTTTTCTGGTTGAGATCCTTGGAGCGCTGGGCCCTCTGCGTTTACTTATCTGCCTGGGCTTCTAAGACCCACTCTAGGGGTTGCCCTGGTGGGGTGCCTCCAGTGATTCGAGAGGGCGCCTGCAGCCTACGTAAACAGAGCACACCCCGTGCTGGGGTTTTATTGGTTTCCTGCGTAAACCAAGGAATCATCAGCCTCTGTCCCTCTTTCTCTCTCTCTCTCTCACTGACGCCGACGCCATTCATCCCGAGGATACCCTGGGCCATATCGAGGCAGATCCCCGAGAGTCAGGGAAGCCCCATTAAAGTCTATTCACTCTAAAATTTTATTTCCCATAACATAGTCTTTACTCTTTAGGGAAGCACATGGAAGTATCATTCCCAGGGCCCCATCCTACTTACTTACACTGGCGTGTGTTGATAAAATGCCTTGATTTACAGATCTCTGTGCGTTGACACCGCAGGTACAGCCTTTGAGATAAATCAGGGTTTTGAGGGACTTCCCTGGTGGCTCAGTGGTGAAGACTCTGCCCGCCAAAGGAGGGGACACAGGTTCAGTCCCTGGTCCGGTAAGATTGCATGCACTGTGGGGCAACACAGCCTGTGCACCACAGCTGTTGACCTGTGCTCCAGAGTCCAGAGCTGAAACTACGGAGCCCACCTGCCACAACTACTAAACCCTGCATGCCCTAGTGCCCATGCTCTGCAGCAAGAAAAGCCCTTGCACCTCCACTCGAAAGTAGCCCCCACTCACTGCAGCTAGAAAAATGCCCGCGAAGCAATGAAGACCTGGCAGAGCCAGAAGAAAAAAAATTTATTAAAATTTTTAAAAGAGTTTAAATATTTTTTGTCTCTTAATCCTATGTTTGTCTCTTCAGTTCAGTTCAGTCGCTCAGCTGTGTCCGACTCTTTGAGAACCTGTGGACCGCAGCACTCCAGGCTTCCCTGTCCATCACCAACTCCCAGAGCTTGCTGAAAGTCATGTCCATTGAGTCAGGGGTGCCATCCAACCATCTCATCCTCTGTCATCCCCTTCTCCTCCTGCCCTCAATCTTTCCCAGCATCAGGGTTTTTTCAAATGAGTCAGCTCTTCGCATCAGGTGGCCAAAGGACTTCCCTAGTAGTTCAGCTGGTAAAGAATCTGCCTGCAATGAAGGAGACTCTGGTTCAATTCCTGGTTCAGGAAGATCTGCTGGAGAAGGGAAAGACTGCCCACTCCAGTATTCTTGGGCTTCCCTAGTGGCTCAGCTGGTAAAGAATCTGCCTGCAATGCAGGAGACCTTGGTTCTATTTCTAGATCCAGAAGATCTGCTGGAGAAGGGAGTGGCTACCCAATCCAGTATTCTGGCCTGGAGAATTCCATGGACTGTATAGTTGGTGGGTTCCCAAGCAGTCCGACGTGACTGAGTGACTTTCACTTTCAATCCTGTCTTTAGAAGAGCAAGTCATCGGAGACAAGGCTGAACAAATACTAAGAGAACAATCTGGGACTTAGGAGCATCTTCAAAGTCAATTCCTCATATCAGCTTACTTGACTTCTCCCTCTTTATTTAAAATAAATTTTAATTTTGAAACACATGAATCTTAGCCCTGTTTGAAGAAGAAGAAGGAAGGGGGAGGAAAAAGTTGTTCTGACCAGGAAATCCCCCTCAAAAATCCAGAAGAGTCTCAAAATGGTGAAATCGATCTGGCTGTTGATTTTTAAAGACTAGACAGACAGCGCCCGCCAAGTCGTTTCCATGGCAACCGACGAGGCAGCACCGCCTCCGCCCACTCCGCACAGGACTCGGAACTCCTTTCCACGAAGCAGAACTTATCTGACATCTCCATTGCGGCTGCCTGGGTCAGAACTCCCCTTTGAAGGGGTTTCAAAGTAAAACAAGATAAGAAGCACCTTTTCAAAAGGAATCTTTCTGACAGAGGCTGTGATGTGAAAGAGTGGAGTGCAAGTTGGCCGGGGTCTTCCCCAGAGCACGTTCTTGTCTTTATCACAGAAAAGATAAGTCAGAGCGTCAGAGCATCAGAGGGTGGGGCCCTGGGGGAGGAGAGTGCCGCCAGATGAGAGTGACAGGGTCCCTGTTCTCCCATCACCTGGGGGAAACTGCCGGTGTGCCGGGCAGGCAGACTGGCCGGCTGTTCACCCTGCTAGGCCAGGAGGCATCCAGGAAAAACTGTAAAACAGAGAAGTGATGGAGTCCCTGAATCTGTGAGTGGTAACCAGCCGGTAATACACAAACTGGGGCTCCCCAGGTGGCTCAGTGGTAAAGAACCTGCCTGCCAGTGCAGGAGACACAGGTTCAACCCTTGGGGTGGGAAGGCAATGGCAACCCACTCCGGTATTCTTGACTGAGAAATCCCGTGGGCAGAGAAGACTGGTGGGCTACAGTCCATGGGGTCGCAGACAGTCAGAAAGGGCTGAGCAACTAAACAACAGCAGCAACAACTAATATATACAAACCACGAGGAGTTCGATCCGAGGGTTGGAGCTGATTAATTATGCCGGTTATTTAATACTGGATATAATCAGTGTGGGAAATCTGTTATCAACTTGCTGATGACGTGTAGTATGTAAGTTTCAATCTAAGATTTGGTATCCAAGTCCCAAGCCTCCAAAATTGATCATTACTCTCACAGTTTCACCCTTCCTTGACTTGACAAGGTCCTTCTCCTTGGAAATATAAACAAGACTGATAAACCCTTAGGCAAACTCATCAATGAAAAAAGGGAGAGAACTTCATGTACTTATAAAGGAAAAAGCAGAATGAGAAGGACCCTGGCCTGGAAAGGAGGGTCCTGTCTTCCCTCCCAGGTTACTGATTTTTGCAAATCCTTTCCCTTTGGGTCTGGATGGCTATAAACACATCATGTGTTTTCACCCATGAACTGCTGGAAGGTCTGATATCTTGAGATATTTTGAACTCCCAAATCTCTGAGTCCTGGTCTTCCTCAGCATCATAGGTGTTAAGTGAGATATTTCAGCCTCTCAGTAGTAATAACAATTTTTGCTAGAGCTATTAATTTGGCCTTTTCATACCAAGTTAAGTGGAAGTGGAAGCAATGACAGACTTTATTTTCTTGAGCTCTAAAATCACGTGGACAGTGACTGCAGCCCTGAAATTAAAAGACACTTGCTCCTTGGAAGGAAAGCTATGACAAACCTAGACAGTGTATTAAAAAGTAGAGACATCACTTTGCCGACAAAGGCCCGTATAGTCAAAGTTTTTCCAGTACTCATGTACGGATGTGAGAGTTGGACCGTAAATAAGGCTGGGCATCAAAAAATTGATGCTTTTGAATTTTAATGTTGGAAAAGACTCTTGAGAGTCCCTTGAACTGCAAAGAGATTCAACCAATCCATCCTGAAGTAAATCAACCCTAAATATTCATTGGATGGACTGATGCAGAAGCTGAAACTCCAACACTTTGGCCACCTGATGCAAAGAGCTGACTCATTTGAAAAGACCCTGATGCTGGGAAAGATTGAAGGCAGGAGGAGAAGGGGTCAACAGAGGATGAGATGGTTAGATAGCATCACCAACTCAATGGATGTGAATCTGAGCAAACTCCAGGACAGGGGAGCCTGGCGTGCTGCAGTCCATGGGGTTTCAAAGAGTCAGACATGACTTAGCAACTGAACAACTAATTTGGCCATTGATCAAAGACTGGCTGACTCCTCTTTCATAATCAGCCCTGACTTACTCATGGCCTGCTTTCTAAACCTTGTGTGCTTTGTTTATTCCTCCCTACCCATTATTAAGTGTTATTTTTACTCTGATCTTTCATGTTTGTAGGTCTTACCTCTGCCCCTAGACCGAAAGCTCCTTGCAGGTAGATTCTCTGTCTGGGTATCCCTGTGTCACTCACGGGAACCCAGGACACCACGAGCCTCCATCAGTCTGGGCTGATTTGATTCGCATTTGAATCTCATTGTCTTTGGGGAGAAGGTGATCTTTCCTGTGACATTTTACAAGTCACTGAATAACAGAAATCTGTACAGTAAAGAGGTCATTGCCCTTTGCCCTTCTTTCTATACAAATAAAACAAGCTGTGCTTGTGGGACAAAGACAGCTGCAGCATCGGAGTCTGGTGGGTGCCTCCTCCTGGGTCCGTCCACCCCCAAGATCACCCTCGGCCTGGTCACCCACCCAGGATGCAGAAAGTTGGGTCCCGACTCCTGTGTGTGTGTGTGTGTTTCCCACCTGAGGCTGTTACATCTGGCTTCTCCAGTGGTCGGCTGTGTTTATTCCAGTGCAGTTCAGCTGGCCGCATCACACTGGCCTGTAGCTGCTCCTGGAGAGGGACGTGGGCGGGGTGGGTGGACTAGAGGTGTCCGAGGTGAGGGTGCTCCACCCTGCCTTCTGACTGTCCAGTCTGCCTCACACTCTTCCCTCTGGTCAAGCAGACTAGAACTGACGGTGTGCATTCCCATTTTCACGGGTCTGTGTGAGTGCTAAGTTGCTTTAACTGTGTCCGACTCTGTGCTTCCCATGGACTGTAGCTCATCAGGCTTCCTCCGTCCATGGTATTTCTCCAGGCAAGAATACCGGAGTAGGTTGCCATGTCCTTCTCCAGGGGATCTTCCTGACCCAGGGATCAAACCTATGTCTCCTGCACTGGGAGGCAGATCCTTTACCATCTGAGCCACCAGTATGAACAAATCTCATCCTCACCTTGAAAAACCTGAAAACCCAGCATAGTTAACGCCGCTTCCCAAAACCTGTTAAGCAATCGAGAGGGTTCTTAAAAATATTCCCAGATTTTGACTCCTAACTGTACTTTGTGTTAGTATTTTTCGTCAACAGTCAACGTTTTGATTTTAACATAAGACCATCTTACATGATTTAAAAATCCTTTAAAGGCTGACTACATTAAGGAGAGTCTGCAAAAGTCTACATAAAGCCCTTTCATAGAAAAATGCGATTATGCCCAGAGATTTTCCATCTTTAGCATTGTTCAGAATGTTATAAATGCTAGCTAATGGAATGTTATTTACATGAAGCTTAATGCTGCACCTTGATTCTTAATCACAGCTACAAAGAAGGCCGTGTAGACTATACAATTTTCTCCATTACGAGGTGGTTAAAGGGTCTGTTTCCCTCAGAATTGCTCCAGGTTTTCCTTTCCTGGACTAGTGGAATGGCTTGCTCAGATTCCTAACTCCAGTGTTATTAATGTACTTTAAACTCCTGCCCCCCTTTTTATGAATGTGGAAACCTTATGCAGTTAAAAAAAATACTGCTTAATATATCAAAATAAATCAGATGCCATGGTTAAAAACAAATGAAAAACATGGAACTAAACACTGCGTAGACACCAGTCTACACCCCTGCCTTCAGACACCACCCTCCAACCCTGGAGCCGCCTCCAGGCATTCCTCCCCAGAAGGTGGTGGGGCTGGGGGGCGGGGAGTGATCTCATCTCTGCAACTAGAGGATCAGCCCACCAGCTACAGGACAGTAGACAGAGAGCAAGCCATAATGAACCAATGATTGCTTAATTAGCGTACTTTTTCAAATATAAAACAGTCAATAGGAGGCAAGCCCCTAAAAAGTGGGGGCCAGTTAGTAGCAAACAAGAAGACAAGTGATGGGCAGAGTCAGGAGGAAGCAGGGGCATTTGAAAAAGTGTCCGTGTTTATCCAGGGAGCCTCCCCGGTGACTTGGCAGTAAAGAATCCGCCTGCAATGCAGGAGACCCAGGAGAGGCCGGTTTGATCTCTGGGTTGGGAAGATCCCCTAGAGAAGGAAAGGCTGCAATCTTCTTGCCTGGAGAATCCCATGGACAGAGGAGCCTGGCGGGCTACAGTCCGTGGGGCCGCAAAGAGTCGGGCATGACTGAGCGACTTTCACTCAGTGAATACAGGTGTGGAGCAGCCCCACACTGCAGGCGGAATGTGTGTCTGGACACAGGGGTGCAGTCCTCTGTCTGGGCACCAGCTTTTGGGAGAAGCAAGGCTGACAACCCAGAAGTTCCTAGCTGCCCGTGCAGGCCTGTCAAGGCTCATAAATTTGGGAGGGAAGGCAAAGACCTGCAAAAGAACTGGGCAGAGCTTCCAGGAGAGGCCTGCACAAAGGACGCTGGTGGTGGTACGATTCCAGAAGACGGACGGCCGCGTGCCACCGTAAAGAAAGTCAAGGTCCCTTGGCCATCAGAGAACTAGGCATCGGCAGTCACTGGTACTTACTTTCGCCACTAGGTATATTAGCATTGGACACTGTTTATCAGAATCAGATTTATTAAGATCTCTGCATACAACCCTTGCCGTTGCATGAGGATTTTTAAATCGATAATTTATTCTCTTCGTTGCATGAGGTGGCCAAAGTATTGCAGTCTCAGCTTTAGCATCAGTCCTTCCAATGAACACCCAGGATCGATCTCCCTTAGAATGGACTGGTTGGATCTCCTTGCAGTACAAGGGACTCTCAAGAGTCTTCTCCAACACCACAGTTCAAAAGCATCAATTCTTCGGCGATCAGCCTTCTTCAAAGTCCAACTCTCACATCCATACATGACCACTGGAAAAACCATAGCCTTGACTAGACGGACCTCATGTTACGAGTTGACTCACTGGAAAAGACTCTGATGCTGGGAAAGGTTGGGGGCGGGAGGAGAAGGGGACAACAGAGAATGAGATGGCTGGATGGCATCACCGACTCTGTGGACATGAGTTTGAGTGAACTCCGGGAGTTGGCGATGGACAGGGAGGCCTGGCGTGCTGTGATTCATGGGGTTGCAAAGAGTCGGACACTACTGAGCGACTGAACTGAACTGAACTGAACTGATTCTCTTCGAAAACATCTGTCTTGCTTTCCTATGTTTTATTGTCTCAGTGTGAGTATTTTTAAAGCCACTAAGTTCATTATTAAGGCCTTCATGTCCCGCTGCCGCAATTTTCTTACAGTAAGTTTCCTTTAGCTTGTGTTTTCACTTTTTTTTAAGTAGAAGAGGTAATCATATAAAATTTTGAGATAGATTTGTAACGCTGGAATCAGTGAGAGTTTTGCTAGATTCTTTGGGATTTAGTTAGCTGCTGCGGCTTCTTTTCCTTTTGAAATGAAAATCAGTTCCTGAGTAAAGAAATGCATTTTTAATTGCAGAGCTAAGTGTGGAATTTCATGGTGTACAATTTTAATTCTCTGAAAGTCAGTCTGAACCAACCACTGTTCTTACTGACTGCAGCTTGAAGCCTAGGAATATTTACTTCCTCTATAGTTATTTAAAAATAATTCTGTAAAATGTTCCTATAAAAGGTTGAGTCATACGATGGAAACATTTAAGTTGTCAAAAAATGCCAAAGCATAGAATATGCATTATTATTTGTTAGAATAGGAAATTGATGCAATAGAAAAGGTAAAAATTTTGAAGACAGATTCTTAACCATACACTCACCAATTATCCTCTCTGAGCTTAATATTCTATATTTTAAATAGAAATCTTGTTTTTGGCACATAATAAATAGAAGCTGAAAATATGCAGCTGAAACAAAAGAGAAAGTTAAAAACTTGATTTATCTTATATCCCCGCAAAAGTTTTTGAAAAAAAATCAATGATTTTATGAAAGCACAAATCTGACCTTTGATTACTATAGAGAACAAAATATACCATGCATTTCTGTAAGCTGCTTTCTTTCTTAGTAATATATTAGCACCAACTGTTCCTAAGAGAGCCAAGAGCCCGGAAATAAATCAGAACATCCACACGTGCTGTCATAAAGCCAGGGACCTTACACTCCTTCACTCCATCCTAAAAGAATCCCTTATAATATTTAAAGAAACTGTGAGCACAACTTTAAAAGCTGCTACAGATGTATATTAAAAAGCAGAGACATTACTTTGCCGACCAAGGTCCGTCTAGTCAAGGCAATGGTTTTTCCCGTGGTCATGTATGGATGTGAGAGTTGGACTGTGAAGAAAGCTGATCGCCGAAGAATCGATGCTTTTGAACTGTGGTGTTGGAGAAGACTCTTGAGAGTCCCTTGGACTGCAAGGAGATCCAACCAGTCCATTCTAAAGGAGATTGATCCTGGGTGTTCATTGGAGGGACTGATGCTAAAGCTGAAACTCCAATACTTTGGCCACCTCATGAGACGAGTTGACTCACTGGAAAAGACTCTGATGCTGGGAAAGGTTGGGGGCGGGAGGAGAAGGGGACGACGGAGAGTGAGATGGCTGGATGGCATCACCGACTCTGTGGACATGAGTTTGAGTGTACTCCGGGAGTTGGTGATGGACAGGGAGGCCTGGCGTGCTGTGATTCATGGGGTCGCGGAGAGTCGGACACGACTGAGCGACTGAACTGAACTGAACTGAACAGATAAATTCAAAAGATATGAAGGAACCACTATAGACAAGTCATGCAGTAAGAAAAACAAGCTGTTAAGAAATACCAAGGGAAAAAATCAATTTCAGTAGTAATCAAAGAACTACAGATTAAAAGACACACTTTTAAAAATTGAAGTATACTTTTTACAATATTGTATTTGTTTCATATGTACTGCAAAGTGAGTGGTGTATATGTGGGTGTATACATATATACATGCCTATATATATTTTTTAGATTCTTTTCTATTATAGGTTATTACAAAATGTTGAATGTGCGATACAAAAATCCTTGCTATCTGTTTTATTATATATAGTCACGTCTATCTGTTAACCCTCTATTCCTAGTAATATTTTAGTTGTTAAATAAGCCAATTATACTCCTGCTTGTGCTCAGTCACTAGTCATGTCTGATTCTTTGCGACCCCACAGACTGTAGCCCACCAGGCTCCACTGTCCACGGGATTCTCCAGGCAAGAATACTGGAGTGGGCTGCCATTTCCTTCTCCAGGATATCTTTCTGACTATCAAGCCTGAGTTTCCTGCATGGGCAGGTGGATTCTTTACTAGTGAGCCACCTGGGAAGCCCTTAAAAAAGCCAGTATTTACTTTTTTAAAGATAATGTTCAGGATGTACAGGATAAGGTGAGGTTAGTTCTCATATACTGGAGATCGATGTGTTACGCTGTAATGTGTAATTACGTTGTAATTACTTTCAGTAATTCTGAAAAGTAATGGGGGAGATATTTGTTAAGTTCTGTAAGAGAAGTTATTCATTTTAACAAAGTAACTCTCCTTCTAGAACTTCATTTTAAAGAAACAGTTCAAACTAGGGGCAAAATTTATACACGAAAATCCTTCCCCCAGCACTATTTATAATAATTAAGAATGGGAACAAGATAAATTCAAACATAGGTTCAGATTTATGCAAATTAAAATATAACCATGATTCACAATTAGCTGCAACTTTAATGAAAAAACATATTCTCAAAAAAGTAATAATATCCTAGAAAAACACTCCTAGAAGAACATTTAGTGAAGAACAAATAATGCAAAATATTATATGCAAAAGTTATCCCAATTGTGTAAAACGGTATAATATACATTATAGTGTTACATGTGTAAATCTCACCTGCATATTTACATATGAACACACAAATCTCTATTTAAATGTTCTTGTTTCAATAGACAGAAAACTATTTTAAAGATGTTCCAATGGCAGCAGATTCATCTCTGACTGGTTTGCAGATTATATTTTCTACGCTACTTGCCCATTTTTTCAAATTTCTCAGAGTCCATATTATTATTATATAATCAGCGTTACACATTGCACTTAGAAAAATGACTCATGAAGCGTATTTATTTTTAGATGCCTCTTGGAGCCTAGTTGCTTATGGTATGGATTACTCCTTTCACAGATGGTGATCTGGGTCCCTGCTGTATCACTGACTAGGATTCGCTGGTGACGAAGAAGCGGGTTGGGGGTGAGTTGGCCAGGAGCAGCGCTTCTTCTCATCATGCCCCTGCCCCCACGCTGGACCCATGTCAACAGACCCTCAGAGAACCAGACTTGGGGAGTGGATGCAATAAGCCTGGAAAATGTTTGGAAAGCCTTATCTCTGTGTATCTAAATTGGGCCCATAACATGGTAGTCCGGCCCTGGAGTCAGGCAGGCTGGTTTCAAACCCCAGCTTCACCTCTTGGTGGCTGGGTGACCTAGGAAGACATTTAAATCATCTGGCTCAGTTCCAAAGCAGAAAAATGGGGATGAACACAGTGCCTGTCGCGTGGGGCTGTCGTGAGAGTTGAATAATTCATGGAAGGATGTAGAGACAATGGGATACGTGGTTGTCAAGACTACTGTCATTTTCTCAATGATGCTCCCAAAGGCCAGGCTTCTCCAAGTGTGGTTCTCCTGACTGCTTGGACCAGAATCAGGAGGAAAACTTGCAACAGATGCAGATTCAACGCTCCTGAATAAGGATTTCTGGAATGAGTCCCAAGAATATATATTTTTGACAATCTCCCAGGTTGTTCCTGTATGCACGAAACTTCAAGACACACTGTACCAAAAGTGTTATTCTGCTATAATTCTCCATAACTCTCCTTAAGTCATCAGGAATATTAAACAGTGTTGAGTAATTCTGTTTAGGCAGAGCCGAGAAGAAAATATACACATGTAAATTGACGTCCTGATAAAAATGAAGAAACAAAACTTTGTTTCTAAGTTTATTTTATTTCAAAAAGAAAGTCTTTCATTAACAAGAAAATTCATGTATGTGGAACACTTCATTCCCTGAAGAGGTTCGTTAAAGGATGTGTTATTGTATTAATGTCTGTTTTAAATTTAAGGTATAATTTTACTCATTGTATCACAAAACAGAAGATTATATTTGCTTCAATACAGATTTAAAAGTGCCGATCGTTTTCCATGCTCTTGAGAGATTATGTCTATTTGTGATCAAGTATCTGTGTGCTTCCAAATAAAAGAGATATTAGTTAGGAGTTACACGCTCAAATTGAGAAGAAATACAGAGTCTAATTGTAGGTTTTTTTCTTTGAAGGCTGTCTTATTTACTATCTGTCCCTTACAAATAAAAAGACTTTTTATTTATTTTTTTTAAGACTTTTAAAAATTAACATTAAGAGTATCCACTATAATAACAGGGAGAGCATCATTCCATCTCTATGTTTTCAGGTTACATTCTGACTCACAAAGCCCAATGACCAACACCTTGGCAGGCTCTCTTGGACATGTTTACGTGGACTGAATGCTAACTCTGGCAACATTTGGGGGAAGGAAATTCTACACAGTAAAACGCAGACTTGTCTCAATACATTTGCCATCACTGCAATTAGAGAAAATTCCTACTCAAAATGTAAGCATTCATAGCTTTAAAAAGTTTCTCTGTAAAATAGTTTTACTTTGGAAGGCACTAATAAGACTAATCTCCTTGTCAATTTTAAACTTCAGAATTTTTATCACTGTAAATGCGTATTAGAGAATTAATCTAATTTATAGACTGTACCTTACTTAAGTAGATGATCTTGCCTAGGTTTTCCTGAGATAAATGAGGATTTCAGATGACACTGATTTCTTTAATTATACTAAAGAGACAATCATTTATTTTAAGTGCATGCCATTCAGAGTTATTTTTAGCTTGTGGTAGATATCAAAACACTCATTTAAAAAGCTGAAGAAACTTGTGCTTGTTTAACTGGGGGAGGAGACACAAGTAGGCTCAGAAAGAATTTAAGACCACAGCTACTAGCAAGAAAGCACAAGCTGGAATCAAGATTGCCAGGAGAAATATCAATAACCTCAGATATGCAGATGACACCACCCTTATGGCAGAAAGTGAAGAAGAACTAAAGAGCTTCTTGATGAAAGTAAAAGAGGAGAGTGAAAAAGTTGGCTTAAAACTCAACGTTCAGAAAATGAAGATCATGACATGTGGTCCCATCACTTCATGGCAAATAGATGGGGAAACAGTGGAAACAGTGGCTGACTTTATTTTTCTGGGCTCCAAAATCACTGCAGACGCTAACTGCAGCCATGAAATTAAAAGACGCTTATTCCTTGGAAGGAAAGTTATGACCAACCTAGATAGTATATTAAGAAGCAGAGACATTACTTTGTCCACAAAAGTCTGTCTCATCAAGGCTATGGTTTTTCCAGTGGTCATGTATGGATGTGAGAGTTGGACTATAAAGAAAGCTGAGTGCCAAAGAATCGATGCTTTTGAACTGTGGTGTTGGAGAAGACTCCTGAGAGTCTCTTGGACTGCAGGGAGATCCAACCAGTCCATCCTAAAAGGAGATCAGTCCTGGGTGTTCATTGGAAGGACTGATGTTGAAGCTGAAACTCCAATACTTTAGCCACCTGATGCAAAGAGCTGACTCATTTGGAAAGACCCTGATGCTGGGAAAGATTGAGGGCAGGAGGAGAAAGGGACGACAGAGGATGAGATGGTTGGATGGCGTCACCGACTCAATGGACATGGGTTTGGTTAGACTCCGGGAGTTGGTGATGGACAGGGAGGCCTGGCGTGCTGCAGTTCATGGGGTCAACATGCGGTTCAGTCGCTCACGACTGAGCAACTGAACTGAACTGAACTAGCAAAAGTTACTCATGCCAGTGTCCAAAAATACCTTAAATCCCCCACCCCCTCCAAAATGTATCTCCTGTTCTCGTGGATAGTCATTTAGTGATCATCACAGTGCGCTTTGAGAGTCCCAGTTGGTGCATTGGTAAGAATCCACCTGCCAGTTAAGGGACGCAGGAGATGCAGGTTTGATCCCTGGGTCGGGAAGATCCCCTGGAGAAGGAAACAACAGCTGACTGCATAATCTTGCCTGAAGAATCCTATGGACAGAGGAACCTGATGGGCTATGGGCTACAGTCCATGGGGTCACAAAAGAGTCAGACACAACTGAGCATGCACAAACAAGCATATGGTTGGCTTTAACACTTCAAAAGTGAAGATCATTTAGACATTTTGGGGGTATACTATTCTTCTCCCAGATAAAACAGTCAACTCTAGCCAAAGCCGTCATAACGCTGAAAATAACACTACCATAGTTTAGCCTCCATGAGACTCTCTTAAAAACTCTTTACCGTCTGCCCTGTCAAAATGATCTTAGAAAGCTGAACTTAAGGGTGACATTGTAGTGAAGAAGGTCAAGTTTCGAAAGAACGTGACTTGACAACAGATGGGTCCCTCAATGGGATCAATAGAGACAGCCACATGGGGTTCATATGGAATCACGGATGCCCTGGAGGAGAGCAAGTGACTGTTGCTGTTCAGTCGCCAAGTCGTATCTGACTCTGCGACCCCACAGACTGCAGCATGCCAGGCCTCCCTGTCCCTCACCATCTCCCAGAGTGTGCCCAAGTTTGTGTACATTGAATTGATGGTGCCATCCAACCATCTCATCCTCTGTCTCCCTCTTCTCCTTTTGCCTTCAATTTCCCCAGTATCAGGATCTTTTCCAATGAGTCAGCCATCTGCATCAGGCGACCAAAGTATTGGAGCTTCAGCAAGTGACTAAATGACCCCCAATGGTAGTTGCCATTTATCTTGGACTCAGTTTTCAGAAATGTGTCCATCTATGAAATGGCAACATTCACCCTATTATTACAACATTCCAAAAGCCAGATACATAAATACATGGGATGCAAAAAAACAGCAGTCCTTTAAAAAAAAAATTGAGAGACTTTCTATTAGGTCATTCATTTCAAACAGGCCACGTTTGTTTAAAATACAATATCTTGCCATTCACTATTTTCCTTCCAATTCTGATGAAAACAAATATTCTAATCAAACCAAACTCCCTAAACTAAAAAATAAATTATTTCCAGATAATGATATTGTACTTAATCAATTTTTCTCTTCCTTCTGAAAAAAAAAGATGAAAATATGGATTTCTCTGAAACTGAATAGTCAATTTTTCAATGTAGCAAAGATAAAGTGAGCCTCTGTTTTAACTCTTTCATTCATGTGATTGTCTGTGCCTCCCCAGGAAAGACTCTCAAAGCAAATGTGACTGCATGCTTATGCCCTCCACCCAACTCGAGTTCATATGTAGAAATTCTAATCCCCAAGGGATGGTGTTAGGAGAGGGAGCCTTTAGGAGGGGACTGGATCATGAATGAGATTAGTGCCTTATTACATACCCTAGAGAGCCCCCAGAGTCTTCCACATTGTAGGGACACAGCAAAAAGACAGTCATCAGGGGAAAAGACCTCATCGGCTGGGGCCCTGATCTTGGACTCGTCAACCTCCAGAAACACGAAAAATTGTTGTTTATAAGCTACCCGGTATATGTATTCCTGTTACAGTGGCGCAGACTGGCAGTGGTTTTCTCCAGCTCTGAAAGTTCCGTAGCTAAGGATGGCTAAGAGGTCGGTTCCTACTTACTTTCCCAGGAAGCCAGCAAACTGAACTCCAACCATGCCTCTTGAAAGTAGTTGCATGAGCCAATACCCCACCCACCACTGAGACTGTTTGCTTCTGTTCCTTCCTTGAAGCCAAACCCCTTTCACACGCCTCTGCACACCTTTGCAGACGCCCATCACTGAAGAGGAAGATGCGATTTTCAAATCAGATTCTTCCCTGAGCCACAGTAATGCTTCACAAGTCAAGGCTAAGTAAGTGCATTGCTCCTTGATTCTACTATATCTGTGTTTCCCAGCTTTTAAGAGGTTAAATGCTTGTACTCTCTGAGCTCTTCCTCTTGGAGATCCCTCTCCAAACTTGAGAACTAAGAACATTTAGAAACAATTTCAGAAAATCCCTTTCTATCTTTGAATAGAAGATATTCAAATTCAAATTCTTTGAATCATTTTCTGAAACTCAAACACTGAATACTATTCCAGGACTTTTCTGGATAGCAAAAGGCCTGGGTTCTAGCCTATCCTCATCACCTTTTATTATCTGGGGGATGCTGCGCAGTTGTTTAATCTCACTAATCTCAGCTGTTTCATTTAATCTAATTCAAGAAACACTTTTCGAACACCTCCTATCAACCAAGTTCCTTGCCGGTTTGAGGGGGGGACCTGTGCCAGTTATCCTGAGCTGTCCCTTTCAAGGGTTCAAGTGTGTGGCTCGTGCACACCAGAAGTGAGACTGAGGGACTGAATTTCAAATTTCAATTTTTATTAATTTAAATTAATCAACAAATTTTATTAATTTAAATACTGATACTTCGTTCAGTTATTAGAAAATTTTAAGTATGTTTGGAACAACTTGAGCAGGGAAGTCTAATTTTCAATGGCTAATTTTATGATGCCAAATAGTTGGAGAAACAATAGAAGCAGAGACAGACTTTATTTTTGGGGGGCCCCAAAGTCACTGCAGATGGTGACTGCAGCCATGAAATTAAAAGACACTTGCTCCTTGGAAGAAAAGTTATGACCAACCTAGACAGCATATTAAAAAGCAGAGACATTACTTTGCCGACAAAGGTCCATCTAGTCAAAGCTATGGTTTTTCCAGTAGTCATACATGGTGTGAGAGCTGGGCCATAAAGAAAACTGAGCGCTGAAAAATTGATGCTTTTGAACTGTGGTGTTGGAGAAGATGCTTGAGAGGCCCTTGGACAGCAAGGATATCCAACCAGTCCATCCTAAATGAGATCAGTCCTGAATATTCCTTGGAAGGACTGATGCTGAAGCTAAAGCTCCAATACTTTGGCCACTTGATGTGAAGACTTGACTCCTTGGAAAAGACCCTGATGCTGGGAAAGATTGAAGGCAGAAGGAGAAGGAGATGACAGAGGATGACATGGTTGGATGGCATCACTGATTCGATGGACATGAGTTTGAGCAAGCTCCGGGAGTTGGCAATGGACAGGGAAGCCTGATGTGCTGCAGCCTATGGGGTTGCAAAGAGTCAGATATGATTGAGTGACTGAACTGAATTTTATGAACCGTTAATACAGGTGAATTATTTCTAATGAAACTTTAGTGTCCAAGTTGAGATGTCCTATAGGAGTACATATTTTGAAAGCTAGAAAAAATAAGGGCATAAAATGTCGATTAAAAATTTTTATATTGATAGTATGTTGAAATGGTAACAATTAAGATATGAGTTAAATAGAATATGGTTTTCAAATTATCTCACTGTTTTTTACATTTTTTAATGTGTCTGCTATTGCTGAGATGTGGCTTACATTATGTTTTTATTGAACAGTACAGCTCTAGAACTCCAAAATAAATTATCACATGTAACATGTGATAGGTGCCTACCCCACCCCTATCTAATTTCCTGTGACCCATGCAACCTGTCTACGTTTTTTCCAATGGAAAACCCAGCTGTACTTACTCTCAGCCCTGTGTACCCTGGATCTTCCCCCAAAATATAGTTTGTTGAGATAATTTGCTTTCTCTGCTATTTCTTCCAATGCGTTAAAATTCCACAAGAAAAGAAATGGCTCGGTTTGTTCCTCCACTCTCAGTACCGCGCACAGCACAGTGTCACACACAGAGCAAGTGCTCACAACAGGTGTGTACAAAGCAGTATGTTCCTGAGAAGTGTCTAAATTCAGCGCCTGAAGGCACTGCCATGTCTCTGTTGTTGCCGATATGACAATTCACCTTCAAGTAGAAAGACACAGGAATTACTTCTAAAAGCTCCCCAATTTTTAAAAGAACCACAGGGTAGGAGTTTTTCCATCCAAACCATAAATGACAGTAAATGTAGCTTAGTTATTAATATTTTACACCAATAACTTGAATTAAAATTAGCCAATCTCTAGAAGCATTCAGACCATTTCCCCCATACATATACACAAAAATAGTAAACAGATTAATTTCTCCCATTGCAACTTTTCCTTAAGATATGAAGAGGTAATAGTCAACGCCTTGATTAGATCATACATTAGTAAAGCAATTTGGAAACAGACATTTCAGTTCAACCCTTTGTTTTTCCTCATCATATGCTTTAACTTGTGCAAAAGGGACAGAGAATGACTTTCCTGGCATCTCTGACTGTCATTTATGGCTGACAAAATACATACTATGAGGACTGCTATTTGTGTTTTAATTAGATTGAATTCCCACTCACAATGTTATGCGTGTTTGCATATTACTGCTAAAATGTAGAAATAGTAGAGCAGGATTCTTTGAGAATTTACTTTGCAACCTTAACTCCCATTTCTAAATAGCTTTTGCTTTCCTTCGTCTTCTGATTTGATTATGATAACAGCACTGTCATCGTTTACAGAGAAAGAGCTCCGTTCCCCCTCTGTGTGTGCTCATGTACACGTTAGGAGCCCCGCGGATTCCGAAGGAGGGTACCTGAGAAATAAATAGAGTTCACAGCTGAGTCCAAAACATCATGATATGTCTCCAACATGTCTGCCCCCAAAGTTAATAACTGACCATATACCAAAAGTGTGAATCCCAGGGCTGGAGGGCAAAACCCAATCTGCTTGCAGTTCAGTGAGCTTCTGCTTTCTCTCCCTGATGTTTTGCCAAAGAAACTTCACCAAGGCACTCTCTACTCAAAGCCCCAGTACCCTAGAACTCAAAAAACAAAAGACCCATTGGATTTTATAGTTACCTTGACATTTTTAAAAAAGGATAAAAGAAGCATTGAAGTAATGTGTAGAGTAAATTAGGAGAAACAAGATAATATACACACATTATGCACACACTGAATACAAAAGAAGAGAGTCACTTCTAGAAAAGAGTCTCTGAAAGTCTCCTCTATAAAAGCAACGACGGTTGGCAAAATGATCAAAGTTGACTTTCTCAGAACTGTGGAAATTATGCAAAGGCTTGCAACAAAAACAAACATCTGTTTATTCAATGAAACACAGTTGAATCTCAGTAAGAAGAGTGAGTTTGGGGCATGTTAACCTGAGCTGTTTCCATCCTTTACTCCCCAGCTCTGCAGTAGTCTTGAAAACCAACAGCCTTTCATTCATGATAGCCATGAAAACCAGCAGCCTGGCAGCCACTAGCAGCTGCAGAAAGAATGTGGGGTTCCCCCCAAGCCCCCTTTCCACAGAATTGTCATTGTTTGACCTGTCACACAGTCCCACGGGATCCCCGACTTGTAGGACTTATTTCTCTCTATGCGGTCTCTTCTCAGAATGTTTTTCAAAAACTATCAGTAAGAAATTGTTTAATTGTGTGGCTACCGGAGGCAGTGATACAGTTGGGGCAAATGAAAAGCTGATCGAAAATCTTACAGGCAAATGTGGGGAATGAGTGTATGTAGAGCCGTCAAAGAACTCTGACATGTTCTGGGAATCAAGACCTCCACGTGCACGTGTAGGACTGAAGACAGGCTCAAGAAGTACCCGAGGAAGTCCTAGTACATCACCTCTGCTGGACCTGGAGTCATTGCCCAGACAGAAAGCAAAGACCAGCGAAGACTGGCAACCTGACTCCTGGAGTGTTGAGGCTAGACCCTCCAGGAAACACACAGAGCCTGTGGCTGAAAGCTGGGAGCGTTGTTGGTTGAAGGTATTTCAGGAAATCTCATTCCAATCAATAAGGAGAACAGATAATGGGCTCTGCAGCCCAGACATCTGGACTCTGTCATCTCAGCCACCCTCTGGACACCCCCAAGAAAAGCAACAGCAGAAAGTCTGACACACGTCCACCCCTCATTTGTGAGACAAAGAGAGTGAAAGACAAGGGTTAAGTCGCCATCACGAGAACATGCAATTCACAGTTGGCGCAATGTTTCCAGGTTTTAGGAGAAATGACAGAGGCAAAAGTGATATGCAGAGCATGCTTGAGAATGTTCAAGGAAAGAACAGTGCCGTGGGGTGGGAGCCAAGATGTTCTGTGATGGAGTCGTTGAGACCTGGCCTGAGTTTAAACCCGGCAGCGATGGAACCCCTGATGTGTGAGAACACATCTTAAACATGTCTGTATCTCTCACAGTGCTCTGCACGTAATAAATACTTATTGGTTCAATGAATGAATTCAGACTCCCCTTAGATTTGTTCAAGGGCAGTCCCTGTGGTGGCATCTGGCTTCTTTCCGGCCAGCTGGGTGGTCAGAGGTGGCCCTCCAGGGGAAGTCAGATACTCATCTTTGCCTGGAAATGTCACCAGGCTACAGGGGGCCTGGTGAAGAAGGGGGTCCTGAAATCTCATCTCTCCTCCGAGCCCAAGAAGGACATCAACAAGTTTCCCCACCTAAAAACCAGAAACCAGAATCCACTGCTCATTCTCATTTCTTAACAGCCTGATGACAATATACAAAGCGTACATTTAGACCCAGGACCTTCATCTTTCTGATCAACCACAGAAGCAGAACTGAAGCAGTGCCTTCTTTGAATACAGCAAGCCGACATTTCCAAGGACTCCACCAATTCCGCCTGACCGTCACTCAGCACCACCACCACCTCCCCGCAATACAGCTGATGCAATCTTTGCTGCTAACTGTCCCTGGACTTAGTCACCGTCTCAGCTGAATGGAGAGAAAAAGCCAATGAACTTCTCCGAGAAACAAAGAATGGTGAGAAAGAGACTTCTAACCTAGAAGTGAGAGAAAGCCTTTGTCAAGGCGTTTCCCAGCTTTCAATGCCCACTGAAGACGCACACAATGGGGAAACTCAAGTGGCTATGGAGGAGGAAATCTATTTATTTGTCCTTTATTGTTTGTTGCATTACCTCCTGATTCCACGGAAGTGCTGCTGTGACTGTTTGAATTCTACTCATGGCAAGATGCAGGCTGTACCCCAAGACGCTAATGTGAACACCGAGCATAACGGTAATCTATTTTAAACACACAGTTATGTGTCATACAGTCAAGCCCGTAACACGCCACCACCTGGCTTGTGGGAAGTGACCACCCGCTTAAATTTAGGCACATTTCACAGCATCACAGAGCTGTGGCTTATTTAATAATCTCAAGAGGGGGAAAAAAGTCTCAGCAAATATCAGCTTGTCATGATGGTTTCCTGGTTCTTTTCCTCTGTCAGACATAAAAGCTTTTAGAGGGCTTCTATAAACAGTGTTGTTGCTTTTTTTTTTTCAGGTATATTCTTCTATTATTAACGTTTAAAGAAAGATTTTCTTTGGGGAAATCAATGCCAACGTATCTTTCCTGAGGATGCAACACACGGAAAGATGTAAAACAATTGTTTTGCTAGAGGGGGAAAATAACTCCCAACAGAGCCGTGGCAGGCGTTGTTCTCATTATCATAAATGGCAATCGTGGCCCGTAAGCTTTTGCAGATGAAGGAGGAAAGAGTGTTGCTGTCACGGGGGAAAATGACTCATCTTCACCTCCCCGAGGGGCTGTCACCCAGAGAATGTCGTCCATTGATCCAAGGCCAGCTGCTGTGGCCCAGCCTCCTCTCACAGGGTGGCTCAGAGGTGTCCCTTGGATGGAAACTGGTTGCTCGAGCTCCTCAAGCGGGCCCTGGGCCCACACCCCTCTGCCTCTCCGAGGCTGACCTCTGCCTCCTCGGTTGCCTTGCTTTGGGCAGTGTGTTTTCATTCCCTTTGAGAGCTGCTGCTGCTGCGTCACTTCAGTCGTGTCCGACTCTGTGTGACCCCACAGACAGAAGCCCACCAGGGTTCCCCGTCCCTGGGATTCTCCAGGCAAGAACACTGGAGTGGGTTGCCATTTCCTTCTCCAATGTGTGAAAGTGAAAAGTGAAAGTGAAGTCGCTCAGTCGTGTCCGACCCCCAGCGACCCCACGGACTGCAGCCCACCAGGCTCCTCCATCCATGGGATTTTCTAGGCAAGAGTACTGGAGTGGCTTGCCATTGCCTTCTCCGCCCTTTGAGAGCAGCTGCAGAGAATTCCTGTTTAGCTTTGTTGCCCTACCCAGCCTGTTCTTCTTAACCCCCTCAGCCAAAAGAAATGGATCCTCTTCTTTTTCGGGGGGTTGGAATTAAACAATATAAATTATTCCTTCGGCATCGAGAGCCAAGCTGGCCCTCTGCGTAGCATCCTCGGCGGAGAATGGAGACGCATCAAAGCATACTTCACATTTTCAAAGAAAATGCCTCCTCGAATCAGTTTTTTGATGACTTTAATTTTCCCCTTTGAGTCTCCAGTGGAATCATAATTCCCTTTATGTGGAAGAAAGTACTCTGGCTTTGTTAACCAAAATACTGCAGAGCTGCTGCGTGAAGAGCAGAAGACAGCTTGGCAATCAGATGCTCAGGGAAAGGACTTTGCTTTATAGTAGCCGCTTCGAACATTCATGACTTCGTGCCAACCAGTGAAACGGTCTCCATACAGAAAGCCTGTTGTCCGTTAGAATACAGCAGCCTGGCCATCAGTCCTCAAAGCGTCAGGGTTTTTCTTTTTTGGCTGTTCTCTTGTTTTATCTTACGAGCTCCGCTCCTAAACACGGTGCCCTGCTAAATGAAGTCAAACTAGATTAAAAGAAGCAAAAATGAAGCAGATGAGCACAAACCTCCCAGACTACTCTGTAACTTCTGTGTAATCAAATTATTCCATCAGTTAACTTTTCCTCTTTTTTTTAAAAAAAATATTTTTTTCAAGAGGACCATTTTTAAAGCCTTCATGGAATTTGTTACAATATTGCTTCTGTTTTATGTTTTGGTTTTTTTGGCCATGAGGCAGGAGGGCTCTTAGCCCCATGAACAGGGATCGAACCCACATCCTCTGCATTGGAAGGTGGATTCTGAAGCACTGGACCGCCAGGGAAGTCCTAACTTTGCCTCTTTTTTTCTTTACCCTCAATTGTGAAGGATAAGTAAACTTTGGTGAACCTAACAAATAATTTAGACGCCGAAGTGATACCATCCTAAAAATATTAGGGAAAACATTCTTGTCCATCGTTCTCCATTGTAATAAAAATGAGTGCTTTATTTATACAAAATAAATACATATTTTAAAAATTTTATGCTTTTTTAATAGGTGTATGATTCAGTTCAGTTCAGTCACTCAGTCAGGTCCTACTCTTTGCAACCCCATGGACTGCAGCATGCCAGGCCTCCCTGTCCATCATCAACTCCTGGAGTTTACTCAAACTCATGTCCATTGAGTCGGTGATGCCATCCAAGCATCTCATCCTCTGTCGTCCCCTTCTCCTTCCGCCTTCAATCTTTCCCAGCATCAGGGTCTTTTCCAATGAGTCAGTTCTTTGAATCAGGTGGCCAAAGTATTGGAGTTTCAGCTTCAGCATCAGTCCTTCCGATGAATATTCAGGACTGATCTCCTTTAGGATGGACTGGATGGATCTCCTTTGACACATAACATATTAGTGTCATGGTAGACAACACAATGCTTTGATATTTGCATGTATTACAAAATGATCACAAACATGAATACTTAAAAAAATCAGCTCTCACTGCATTATTCCTTAACATCTGGAAATGCTCTCCCCACCGTATATCGGAGGTGAGAAGAGATCCCTCTCCTCTGGCTTTCACCTTCCCAGGTCCCTCCAGGTGTGGAGGCCATGCTGCAAAGCCAGAGGGAAGTCTCCAACTGTGCATATTCCAAAGCCTTCCTCCGCCAAGCCACGTTGCCCGAACCCACACAGTGCTGCTCTGTGGAAAGCAGTGTTTTCAGTGCTGTTGGTGGTGACCAGGGCTAGAAAGGCAAAGGAAATTGGAGCAACAGTGACACAGATGACCGAGGCCAACACGACGCCCTGTGCTCCGCAAGAGAGAGACCCACGGGAAGTCTTTGGGGGCATTGAATAAACTGCCTGAGTTCCTCACATCGTTTTGCAAGAGCAAAAGTGACCTTTCTGGGCACAACGGCTTTCAGAGAAAGCCTGGCAGTGGAAATAAACATTCTCCACTCTGGTTTTTTCCTTCCTTGACTTTTCTAATCACACATGACACAGGGAGTGTAGCAGGAGCTTTAGCCTTGGGACCAGAATTTGCATCTTGTCTCTGCCACTTAACCACCTGTGAGACTGAGAAAATTATTTAACTACTAAGAGCCTCAGTTCTGGATTCCTAAAATGGGGCATGTATAACTTCAGAGCAGTGGTGTAAGGGCTGAGAGAGCATACTGAATGAAGAGTTTTGTAGGGTATGCATTCCATAATCACTAGGTTTTTCTTTTTAATTTATTTAATTAATGAGCTTGTTTTCTCGTCTGGGTGTGGTGGGTCCTCTCAGTTGCTGCGTGCGGCTTCCTCCTGTTGAGGCGAATGGAGGCTGCTCTCTGCTGCAACGCGCAGGCTCTCCAGGCTTCTCACTAGTGGCTTCTCTTATTGCAGAGCACGGGCTTTAGAGTGCAGGCTCTTGTGGCTCAGCTGGTAAAGAATCCTCCTGCAATGTGGGAGACCTGGGTTGGGGAGATCCCTGGAGAAGGGAAAGGCTACCCACTTCAGTATTCTGGCCTGGAGAATTTCATGGACTAAGTCCATGGGGTCATAGAGCTGGACACGACTGAGCACCTTTCACTTTCAGCAGCTGCAGCACACAGGTTTAGCTGCTTTGCAGCACGTGGGATCTTCCTGGGCCAGGGATCGAACTCGTGTCCCCTGCATTGGCAAGCAGAGTCATAACCACTGGACCACCAGGGAAGCCCTCACTATTTAGCTTTACTTCAGAGTAGATCCTTAGGACAGCACGGGATCTACAAAGAAAGGTATATACCTTCTCCTAATGCTCACACCCCACTGCCACCGAGACAAAATTAAAAACAGAAAAACAAAAACATCGCCTTCACCTGTCTGAGATATTTCAACGTGGTTCCAATAAGTCTTTGCGGCTTCCTTTCCCTTCCAGCTTCCTCTCCCTGAGAGATGCGCCCTCTCCCTTTCGGCGTGCTTCAGAAACATCTGAACGCCTCTGTATCTTTGTTCCTCTCCATGCCCTTGAGTTGCGTGGAAGCATGGATTGCGATGCTGGCCGTCCCATCCGTGGTTCACTTAGCCATCATTAAAACAAATTTCCAATTCACGAAAGCCTGTCCCTTTTGTAAGCGTAAATAATGTTTAATAAGCCTGGGAACCTGTGAGGCTGCCAGATCTGAAGCAAGTCAGCCTTGATGACTTCAGCCCGTTCTCAGCCCTTGATTACAATTTGATTTCCTTTGGCATCAAAAGGCAGACTATTTTAGTGAACAATGCTCTTCCTTCAGCAAGAAGGAGATCTAGTTACTTGGCAGAGGACCTCTTCATTTGCCAGAGAGCATTTCCAGCCTCTTAGCAAGAGCTGAAATGTGGATGCGATGTGAAAGCCACACCACGCGAGGAGCCCAGTGCAAAACCTCCGGCTCCCTGAAGTCTATTTTGGAGCGCCGGCTGGTTGAGGACCGAGTCGTCATGGCCGCCACAGGTATTAATACTTCCTGGCTAGGAGCCCGCCCTTGGGGGTGAAAGCTTTGCCTGTCCCCATCCCTTGGCTGGACATTTAAGTTCGCATTCTCCAATTACCGTTTTCCCCCCAAAAGTCTTTGTCGTCCCCGGGGACTGCCTCGAGAATCTCAGGAGCTTCGGTCGCCTGGAGAACCACCAGCCTTGGACCCGGCTGTTGGCACAGGACCCTCGGCCTCTCCTGTGCGTGTGACAGCTTCCTCGGGGGTTCACCTGAGGCCCCAGCTTGCCCATGGCATCGTCCCTGATCACCCAGGGAGCATCGTCAGTAGCACCGCAGACGTCCTGTTAGCCTGCTGGCTCGCCTCCCGTGCCACTGCGAGGACTTCACTCGTGTGCATGAGAGGGGAAGATCACGGGCATTTCTGCTCTCTTCCTGGGCCCAGAGAGATGCACCAGTACCCCCAGATTCTGGGGATGATGTGGACCCTGCATTCGTCATGCTCAGCGAGGACGCTGACCCCAGACCTTTGTTCCCAGTATGTTCCCCTGTGGACCAGTACCCCTCCAAAGGAAAGAGCGTCTCTCGACACAGGGAATTTTGACACATCCTGCGCAGTTCACAAGACAGATATGTGAGCCCATCTAAGGGCCTGAACAGAATCCACAGTGCCTCTCACCCAGAAAGCTATCTGCAGGCTCTGAGCCTGATCATTTTGAAAGCTAACCAGCCAGAGCCGGTGTGAACCCCTGGCTCCTAGTGCTCTCTACCCAGCCGGGGCTCTGGGGCTCTCTCCAGGCCCTGGGTCCCTTCAGTCCTACCTTAGAAACACGCCTGTTCTCTGCCCTGTTCTTACAGAGAGCTGCCCTTTGCTGGTTGGTGGTCTGATCTGATATGCATGCCGGGTATAATGTGTTAGTACACCTCACGTGTTAATGGGCTTCCCTGGTGGCTTAGATGGGAAAGAATCCTCCCGCAATGCAGGAGACCTGGGTTTAATCCCTGGGTTGGGAAGATCCCCTGGAGAAGGAAATGGCAACCCACTCCAGTATTCTTGCCTGGAAAATCCTGTGGACAGAGGAGCCTGGAGGGCTACAGTCCATGGCGTCACAAAGAGTCAGACACAACTTAGCGCCTAAACCACCATGTGTTAAAGGTTCCCATCTTCTGCACCAGGTTTACATTTTAACAGAAAGCATCCCACAGATGATGGATTTAACCGCACAAATGTTGGCTCAGTTTGGCAGGAGTTTCAGGCACCAAGACAGAACCTCAGGGAGAAAAACACATACTTACCTCAAGAGGTAAATGAGACATTTGACATTTAACTAATTATATCATATAGACACAAGCAAAGTCGATTTAATTATGTGTTAGCCAACTACAGCCCAGAAATAAAATCCTCTGAGTCAAACTCAAGGAACACCAGAATTGTCCATATATCCATATATAGGTATATATATATATTGATGGAAAAATCGGGCCATCACTGCTTTTCATATTTAAAGTGTTTATCACATCACTTTCACCACTAATGATCCACTAAAAGCTTGGCCTAGTGGATCTTATCATTCTTTTGGTTATTTAAAAATATGACTGTGGAAGATGCATTTCAGGAGGTACTGTAAATTTGATAGGGAAAAGAAAACACTATTTATTAATTTAATACTTGAACAATTTTTGTCGTAATTGTGACATAGTTGAGGAAATCAGTCAACAATGTTTTCATCATCTCTTAAAGGGAGCAATTCAACAAAATCTGAAGGTTTAATTCCTGACATCAAGTTGTTTTTAATCTAAAGATTAAACATGCACATAAAAAAAAACTGTCCTGAAAAGTATATTCTGATGAATAAAGTAGATATAATTTCTGAAATGTAGGAATGATTTAATCATTGGGGACATTTAAAAAGATCTCTATGAAACTATATTCTTTTCCAATAATGTTGCATGTCTTTAGCTAGAACATTTGGAAAAATACTAATTGGTTTATGGAATGTGAAACAGTCAAAGTCCCACCCTACAATGATGTGATTAATTCATTCCATTCAAATAGTTTACTGAGTATTTACAAATGTGTGTGAGAGAGCTTTCAAAGTTACAGAATTGAGATGACATTAGAGTGGGTGCTACCACGCTTTTTTCATCTATTATTATTATGAACTTCCCCCATACCATATAAACTTTTCAGAAAGGTTTGAAAAGATGTCTCATACTTTTGTTCAAACTGCCTGCTGGCATTACCTAAGTGGATAATGGGAGAAAACCAAGTGAAGATACATATACATATACGATGTTGGAAAATACCAGATGCAGTTAAAGCCATTCTTATTTAAGAAAGAAATGTATTCCACACACACACACAAACAGTATTAAGAGAGAAAGAGAGGGAGGTGAATTCTAATGGAGTCAATAAAAAGAAATATCGGGCAGACAGCATATTGGAACATCATCTAAGAACTGAGAAGAAAACAATATCTCTGAATGTTATTAAACAGAACTCATAAGAAATGCTTTCAAGTTTCTGAAATTCTTTATAACAATAATATTGTTTACAGCTGTCACTTCTGAATCTTTTTAGTAAAAGAATCTTATTTTTCATAGGAAGGATCCCAATACAGACAATTCGATAAAGGGCAGACTTGGAGCCAGGCAACCGGGGGTGGTTAAAAAAGAGCTCAGCTGCAGTTTCACATCGGTGTCAGCAGTCAGGACGTGAATCTGGCACGGTTATCATCCAGTTCAGTTCAGTCGCGTCTAACTCTCCGTTCAAACCCACGTCCATGCAGTCCGTGATGCCATCCAACCATCTCATCCTCTGTCGTCCCCTTCTCCTCCTGCCCCCAGTCTTTCCCAGCATCAGGGTCTTTTCTAGTGAGTCAGTTCTTCGCATCAGGTGGCCAAATATTGGAGTTTCAGCTTTACCATCGGTCCTCCCAATGATTATTCAGGACTGATTTCTCAAGTCTTCTCCAACACCACAGTTCAAAAGCATCAATTCTTTGGCACTCAGCTTTCTTTATACTCTAACTCTCACATCCATACATGACTACTGGAAAAGCCATAGCTTTGACTAGACAGAAATTTGTTGGCAAAGTAATGTCTCTGCTTCTTAATACACTGTCTAGGTTGGCCATCGCTTTTCTTCCGAGGAGCAAGCATCTTTTAATCATCCAGGAGACTAGAAATTATAACCCCCCCACCCCACCCCTCCCCTCCTGGAACTATGGCCCCTCAGAGTAGAATCCTCAACTCATGCACCAGCTGCGTGCATCTCTGAGAATGTCCATACAATTGGAAATGTCCTTTCAAGGTTTCTTCACAATTTCGGGGGAAAAAAATAAAACCAGCACGGCGGGAGAGTAGAAATCTCTGCTGACAAAGTACCAGCAGATCAGCCTTCACTGAGGTCGGATGTCCCTGGACGCGGCAGGATGTGAAAGAATTCACAGAAGCCAAGTTTGTATTAATTCCCAGCTTTACCTGTGATACTATTGCTCCATCATGATCTCCGTTGGACTGAGAGAAAAAGCAAGGCTTGATGAGATTAAATGCTGATTAAGGCTGGAGGGAACAATTGACCTCAGGAAGTCTCATTTCTGATCCACAAAATGCTGACTTCCACGTGTGGGTCTTTTCAAAAGTCACTTTAGGGCAATCCTCTGAGGTCTCCCTGTTTCATTTTTTATGACTCTGGCAGATTAAAAATCACCATATAAAAGTGCAATTTTAAAACAAATATAAAAAATTGTGTGGGAAAAATCCCCCAAGGAAATATAACAAATTAACTTTGTGTGGCGACCTCTGGATGGGAGAACAAGAGTGGTTTATTTTTCATGTATGTGTGTGTTTATAAAGTAGCACCAACTGATTAATAATGGGGAAAACCCAATGAGTTTGTTTGTTTAAAAGGAAATAACAGGTAAGTTAACGGAAGCCCATTGCTGGGCTTCCCTGGTGGCTCAGCAGTAAAGAATCCACTAGCCAATGCAGGAGATGCGGGTTTGATCCCTGGGTTGGGAAGATCCCCTGGAGGAGGAAATGGCAACCGCACTCCAGTATTCTTGCCTGGAGAGTCCCATGCACAGAGGAGCCTCTGCTCTGGAGCTCAACAAAGATCGTGCATCTTGCAACTAAGACCTGACACAGCCAAATAAATAAATAGAGACGGTCATCTTGGGGGTGCCTTTTGGGGTAGAAGGATTTGAAGAAATGAGGCACATGAGGGAGCAATCCAGGATGAGGAAGCTGCACTTCAGCTGCTCCGAGGGAGGACAAGCTTACATTGTCTCCAGCACCAGGAAGGCAGTCACTGCTACAAGATCTTAACCCAGTGGGTGGGTCCCCAACAGGAGCGGTACTGTCGCCTAGGGCACCTGGAACCATGCCTGAAGACACTTTGGATTGTCACATCCAGGTGACCAGCAGGGGAGGGACCAGCTATACCAGCATCTAGTAGATAGCAGTTAAGGATGCTGCTACAATTCACCGAACAGCCCCCTCGCCGTTAATTATCCAGCCCAAGTTGTCAAGAGTGCCCACAGCTGAGAAACTCTGTGCTAGACTCTCCAGCCTTTTGGGTGTGAAGAAGAGCCATAGAAAAGACTGGGGCTGTGGCTTTTCCTGTGATCGTGGGGTCTGAGATTAAGGGGAGGATTTAAAGAGGAGACCAAACCAAGCGTTTGCCCCAGACTGTTGATACCCTCTTGTAAGAAGTGTTGCTGAACTGACATATAGTCACTGTGCTAAATGCCACATATCAAAGGAACACACAATAAAACCTCAACATAGAATTACCACTATTTTATAAAATCTTTAGCTGCCATGTTTGTAAACAAAACACAGTATAGCTCCTTGCTCATTTGGGGCCCTCTCTACCCTGCCTCTCACCTTAGCTCCAGGGCATCACCTTGTCTCACAGGGTGTAGCACAACCTCTTGGTTTCTAATTCAATCCTAAAAATTTGGCAGCAAACTGTACAATTACCTAAGGATGGATAACAACCCAGAGGGGGAAAACTAACAAGGCAAAGGAGCGGGAGAAAAGGTGCAGATCATGGAGACGGGAGGTGAGGTGGGGAGCCAGGGGGTGAGGGGCTGGGATGCTGGGCTTCCACGGGGAACAGGCATCACCCCACACACAGAGCTCTGAGCTTTCTCGGCAAGACTGTGTAGAACGAGAACCAACAAATGCCACCCAGAGAATGGATGGAGAGAGAAGCAAGAGACTCAAAGGTTAAATTTTTCTAGTTTTCATAGTACATTTCGAATAACTTTCTCCTGAAATGTGCTTAGCTCTGCTACCAAAGACATCAAGGATTTGGGTGGGTTCATGTTTGGAGGGGAAATTAGAAAGCTGTTTGCGTTTTAGGAAAAATTATAAAATAGCCACGCAGATCGGGAAGATCCTCTGGAGGAGGGAATGGCAACCCACTCCAGGATTCTTGCCTGGAGAGTTTCATGGACAGAGAAGCCTGGTGGGCTACAGTCCATGGGTGGCAACGAGTCAGACACAATACACATACATCCACGCAGAAGAGTGTGTGTCGCACTTCCCCATGCCTGCCTTATTTTTTCCACATCAAACGACTTTAGACCTCTTCACAGAACTTAATTTACAATTAGCTTGTTGGACACTTCTTCAGGACTAAAGAGAAACAAGAAACCAGTGGAGTTCTCTTTCTTAGCCCTGGTTGTAACAATTTTCCCCTTCAATCACGGATTACTGGCTGCTGTTACTTTTCTCCTTTCTGCCTTCATCCTCTTGCTTCTACGTGCAACAGGTAGAGACCTAGGGAGGGAAACAATACAAGAGAAACCAGTCCACCAGGACCTGAAATTTGTGCTCCATGAGTTGCATCCCCATGAATGAAGTAACATAGGGTATATTTGGTCCATAAGGGTGTTCATATAACTAGGCCCAGTATAAGCATAGAACCTGCTCTATAAGATTTAAAATCTGCCTGAAAACTTGGATATTTATGATAATTTTGCTTACAGTGATGATATGCACCGACAAGTTGTATTTCCCTCTAAAATATGTCTGTAATTATTACAGACATTTAAAAACGGAAGATACTTGGTGACCAACCAAAATGAGACCTCCGGGTAACGTGATATGTGATTTCAAAACAGACATTACTCCCGTGTGAAGTGGTGTTATGTATTTCTGACTGCATCTGTCTAGTTTCACAGTTCATTAACAAGACTGTCCAGAAGGAGATTGCATTGTTATTGCCTACTGCACTTATTATCCAGGCCACTGCTGTAGACGCGTGTGTCCCAGTGTAAATAGCGTGAAGTTTGAGTACCTTTGAGATCAGTCATCCATCTCACGTGCTGATAGAAGTCTCTTCACATCACTGGGTCCATTTACATTGTCTCGAGCTAGAGAGAGCGGAGAACAGACAAATATATGAGATAAAGCTCTCTGTTCCAAAAAGGAGGGATTCCCAGGTGGCTCAGTGATATAGAATCCACCCGCAATGTGGGAGACACGGGAGACCGGCGTTCAATCCCTGGGTCAGGAAGATCCCCTGGAGAAGGAAGTGGCAACCCACTCCAGTATTCTTGGCTGGGAATTCCATGGACAGAGGACATTGGCAGGCTACAGTCCATGGGGTTGGAAAGGTTCACACACGACGGAGTGACTAAATAACAACCACAATCAGAAACAGAGAGAAGGAAAAGGAGTTAAGGATGAGCCTAGCGAGCACCCCCGTTACCCCCAGAGGATACAGGCGAGTTACTGAGCCAAGGCCTGGGATGCACCTGGTACAAGATTTAATGCTGGCCACCGAAGGCTGGGAAAATAAATGCTGATAACAATCAAGTCTAGATCTTAACAGAGAGATTATCCTGCTTCTGTTTGGAATACGTGAAGTTTGGCTGTTTTCTTTTTTTTTTCTTTTTGGGGTTATTAGTGACGGTGTTTGTTTTTTTTTAAAGAGAAGGATGCCTGGGAAGTGAACTTGCATGCACAGGGTGAGCCGCAAGCTGATCATCTGTTGTCTGCCTTGGGTTTCAGGAGCTCTCCTGCGGGGCCGGGAATCCCTGAGAAGGTCACAGGAAACGGCCTGGTGGGTGTGACTTCAGAGGCCCGCTGGACAGTGAGCCGAATTTCTTTTCCCATCAGTGTCTAAATTTGTCTCCATTGTTTCTTTTGCTTTTTTTTTCTCTCTCCTACTAAACTGGGACTTGGGCCCAGGGAGGGACAACAATATCTTGACAGAGAACTCTGCGCATCGAAGACAGGGTCGTCTGCATTGTCCCAACGCCATGTGTCACAGAGATTATACCAGGAGAAAACAAAAGAACTACGCAACAGAAACTGCCGTGGCCAGGAAGCAAGAGAAACGTGACCCTCTGGAGCAGGCGTCTTCCTGCAGCGGCCGGACTCAGTGAAAAATAACTGCTCCTCTCCCACCCCTCCCCCATCACCAGCTTGTGGACCAGGAGAAAGGGAACCCAGAGAGTCAGGTTTTCCAAAGGCTCAGCCTCCTCCCTGGGACTGGGTTAAAAACTCTCAGAATCTGCATGAGCGGAAACTTAATCAGCACAGTCTCCTTGCCCTAAATGGCACCCCGGTGGCCTCCAGGTATTAATGCAGCTTACAGTAGTTCTATTATGACTGGGAGAAATCTGATTCAACATACAGCAGAGGACAGTGGGTAGTAGTGCAGTGTGGTGTTAGCCGCTCAGTTGTCAGCAACTCTGCTCTCCCATGGACTGTAGCCCTCCAGGCTCCACCGTGCATGGGATTCTCCAGGCAAGAATCCTGGGGTGGGTTGCCATTCCCTTCTCCAGAGGATCTTCCCGACTGAGGGATCGAATCCTATTCTATGCTCATGACTGGGAGAAATCTGACTCAACATATAATAGAGGACAGTGTATAGTCCAGTATTTTTCATGTATGTGGAATATTAGGCTTACTAATCGATGGTGCAGAAGTCAGCGACCTTGCTGGCACCTTGATTGCTGTTCAGCACAGCAAATGACTTTCCCTTCATCAACAAACACTTCTCTATGCCAGGCTTTTAACTCAGAAGTGGGCTTAAATCTAAGGCTTGATCTCTCTGCACCCTTGCAAAGATGAGCACGTATGATTTTAAAGATTCCATCTCTGAGAGCATGATACTCATAAAAGTTAAGTAGTGTGCACTATTCATTTGGGGATGGACATGTACACACTGCTATTTAAAACGGATAACCAACAAGGGTTACCCGTTTCAAAGTAACTGAAGCGACTTAGCATGCACACACGCAACCAACAAGGACCTTCTGTATAGCACGAGAAACTGTGCTCAATATTATGTAACAGCCTCAGTGGGAAAAGGGTTTCAGAAAGAAAAATAAATAGACAAGAGTTTTAAAAAAAAGGTTCCTAGCAATATATATATGTGTGTGTGCTAAGTTGCTTCAGTCGTGTCCTACTCTTTGTAGCCCTATGGACTGCAGCCCGCCAGGTTCCTCTGTCCATGGGATTCTCCAGGCAAGAATACTGGAGTGGGTTGCCATGCCCTCCTCCAGAGGATCTCCCCAACCCAGGGATCGAACCTGAGTCTCCTGTATCTCCTGCATTGGCAGGAAGGTTTTTACCACTAGTGCCACTGGGGAAGCCCAATACACACACATACATATGATGTTGTTATTCAGTCACTCAGTCGTGTCTGACTCTGCGACCCCACGGATGGCAGCACGCCAGGCTTCCCTGTCCTTCACCATCTCCCGGAGCTTTCTCAAACCCATGTCCATTGAGTCAGTGATCCCATCCAACCGTCTCTTTCTCTGTTATCCCCTTCTCCTCCTGCCATCTATTTTTCTTATCATCAGGGTCTTTTCCAATGAGTCAGCTCTTTGCATCAGGTGGCCCAAGTATTGGAGCATTGAATACTGTGAATCTATATATTCATAGAAGAATCTGTTTCCCCACTGTAGAGGCCTTTGGTGGCGATATTATACAAGATAGAATGAGCATATACACAGATCTGGTAAACTGGATCAAGTCTCTTGGTACTTCTAAGATAGCCGTGCATTCAGTAGCCTCTATCACTAGGGTAGCGTCTTGGGAAATAAAAACAGGGACCACGGAATGGGGGTTGCCTCAGACTCTCCAGGCTCAACTCCCAATATCCTGGCGTCCTTCCAGCCGATCGCGGCCCCGCCTCCTCCCGTGTTTGCTGATGCTATCTCTCCTGAAAGCAGGACTCGCTGCTCCTTAAGAGCTGATGGGAAATTGATCAAAGACAAAGAAGATGTTTATACTTTTCCCCAACGTGAAATGTGTAAAAAAACTGTCTCTGCTGTTTTTGCGGCTATTCAACTCCTCCTATTTAAGTTATTGTGAGATGTAATTTATGAACTCAAACAATGAGGTTGACGTCCAGGGTACAGGAGAATTGCAGGAATGCCTGTGCAGGAGGTGGTGATAAGAGAGAGGACAAAAGCTACGAAGATGTATGCCTTCATGATGCTGATGTGGCTCATTTCAGAATCCTTGTAATCACATTTTGAATCTCTGTACCATTAATCACTTTCTCTGGATATCATAGAAGTAAAATACTCTTCAGTAATGGCCCTGGGTTATTTTGCATCCACTCGTGTGCCTGTGATGTTATGATTTCTTTTTTATTTTGCAGAAGTATGTGGAATCTTGTCATTATCAGGTATTTGGAAAGCTGTGTGCAGCCTCTTGACAGCTGGTCTGTCTGAGAACTAGAGAGCCGTGCACACAAGCACAGGTCAGAGGGACCCATGCCTAGCAGAGTCCACATCAAGGCTGCTTCCCGTGGGTGTTGTAAGGTGAGACAATATCAGAAAACAACCTTTACTGGTATCCTAAAATCAGAAGGAAGTGGTTCAGATGAAATGTCGATTTGGGGAAATTGTACATCAACCCCTCACACCCTGATGGATTTATTTCTTCCTTCCACATCAGCTTCATCTTGGGACTCAGAGAAATGTAGATTCAAGAGGCAACAAGAAATAGAAAAGTAAAACAAACAAAAAATAATTCAGACACAATATACATCTGTATCAACCTGATCTCAGAGTCAAAAAAGACTTTGTTAGAGATAGAACCAATGAAAGGAATAATAAAAGAAAAAACGTGTACTAGATATTGTTGTTTGTGCCTTTCAAATACTAACCGATTTAATCTTTCTAATAAAAGTATGAGATATACTATAAATTAACCCCGCTTTACAGTAGAGAAAATTGGGTTCATGAGAGAGAACATGATTTGCCCAAGATGACATAGTTTATAAAGGACGAAGGCAAGATTGAAGTCCAGCTTGTCTTACCTCTGAGTATGTAGACCTTAAGCTCTATGAAACCCAAGCTTGGACTTCATTTTTTGAAAATGCAAACATCTTTTAGTTAAAAAGAAAAATATACTAAGGGGACAGGTTATTACATGGAGATTCTAGGTCAGTAGTCTTCAACTACAGCAACAAAACCACCTAAAAATGCCAGTGTTAGATGCTGACCTTCCCTGCCCCCGACTGCTGCTGCTAAGTCACTTCAGTCGTGTCCGACTCTGTGTGACCCCATAGACGGAAGCCCACCAGGCTCCCCCGTCCCTGGGATTCTCCAGGCAAGCACACTGGAGTGGGTAAAATCAATACTACTGGGGAGGAGTCTGGTGTTAGCATATTTATTAAAAACGCACAGATGATTCCAATGTGCAGCCAGGGTTAAAAACAATTGAGAAAGATCAAGGAAAATATACATCATTATTTTAACTTTTAAAAAAAGGACAATGAGCATCAACAAATGAATCGCAGAAAAGTTTCAAATGGATGATGGAAAATTATTACTCTCACTTGTAAGCAGAGACACATGGCTTCAAACAATGCGCCATCACTCAGGACATCATCCTATGAAATTAAGAGAGGTTTCTGTAAAATCAATAGTAATGATGATGATGATATCCTTTTTTTTTTAGCAAAAGTAGCATATTAAGTCTATACTAGAGGTATTTAATAAATATGCTTTAAAACACTAAAACTGATTCAAATTTTCAGAATCTATCTTCAGTACATTTGGTTATGATAACAATATTATTTATAGTAGCAAAACTGGCAACATTGTTCATGGCAAACCTGAGGAGGGTATGTAAACACATTATTGGTACATTCACACACTAGACCAGTGTGAGGCATCCCAAAGCCCTCTTCTTGCAGAGGGGACTTAGAAATGATGCAAAATTACCGAGGGGGGAGGGAAACAGATCATGAAACTCTACAGTGTATATTCCTCCCCATGTGGTATCTATGTAAAAAAATACTGTTAAGAAATAAACAAAACATAGCTATGCCTAGTACTATCATCCCGGAAATGACAATGCACATAAAAGAGAGTGTTCCAGCAGGCTGGGTGACCACTGGCCTGGGCAGGCAAGGAAATGTAGCCACTGATGAGATGACAGGAGAGCCTCAGTGAAGTCAGCCAGCCAGGCCCGCAGGTCACTTTTCACTGTTCCTACCCATTTACTCGTGTCATGTTAGGGCCAAAGATAAGTAAACATACACATTTTTAGAGGTCTAGAAGCAGTATCTATGTGATTGGATCACATTTTCAAACAACTTTTAACATCTTGATGCAAGTTATAAAGTAAGCAACTGTTGTGTCTGACTCTTTGCGACCCCATGGATTACAGCCTGCCAGGCCTCCCTGTCCCTCACCAACTCCCAGAGCTTGCTCAAACTCATGTCCATCGATTCGGTGACGCCACCCAACCATCCCATCCTCTGTCGTACCCTTCTCCTCCCGCCCTCAATCTTTCCCAGTGTCAGGGTCTTTTCTAATGAGTCAGCTCTTTGCATCAGTTGGCCAAAGGAGTGGAGCTTTGAATGAGCCCTGCATTCCCAAACTGTTTGCTTCATTTCACTTGTATGTGAAAAAGTATATTTACAAACTCTGAGATTTCCTGAAACTTTAAAACTTTGCATCCACCTAAAAGGAGATCAATCCTGGGTGTTCATTGGAAGGACTGATGCTAAAGCTGAAACTCCAATACTTTGGCCACCTCATGTGACGAGTTGACTCACTGGAAAAGAGTCTGATGCTGGGAGGGATTGGGGGTGGGAGGAGACGGGGACGACAGAGGATGAGATGGCTGGATGGCATCACCGACTCAATGGACATGAGTTTGAGTGAACTCCGGGAGTTGGTGATGGACAGGGAGTGCTGTGATTCATGGGGTCGCAGAGTCGGACATGACTGAGCGACTGAATTGAACTGAACTGAAAGACCCCTCTGTTTGAGTTCCAGTGGATGCTAATGACCCCCTGCATGTTAAGTTTTTCACTGTCCCCAGCCCTCCACTCCAACCTCCATAAAGTCTGTGTCTTCCAGAAAAACCCACTGTACACAAGTGAACAGAAAGAGCATCTGTCACTTTAAGAGATGTAAGGAAATGGGATGCGTTTAAGGGCTTCCCTGGTGGCTCAGCTAGTAAAGAAACCCCCTGTCAAAGCAGGAGATGCAAGACCTGGGTTCGATCTCTGGGTTGGGAGGATTCCCTGGAGAAGGAAATGGCAACCCACTCCAGTATTCTTGCCTGGAAAATTCCACAGACAGAGGAGCCTGGTGGGCTGCAGTCCATGAAGTTACAAAGAGTCGGACAGGACAGAGTATGCACACACACACATGCACATATACCAATAAATGAATCACAGAAAAATCATAAGAATGTACAATACATACAAAATGCAGAATATTTAAAAATGCATTGAAAATTTAACAATATATGAATTTTTTTTTTTTTTGCTGAAATTCATCATTTAAAGAATCTTTCTGAAGCTGCCATTTCCTGCCTGAGTCCGTTCAGCCAATAACGATACCCACCTCGCCCACCCCCGGGATTAACTGGAGGCCACGACCCATCAGTAGACGGGATGCGGATGAACGGCTCTCAGTGCGGAACGAAGCCTCCTCCTATCCGCCGGCAGTGAGCGTAAAGTAGAACAGCGCGAGGGTAAGAGCGGCCTCTCGGTTTGTGTGTCTCCCGCGTTAACGGGGGTCCTGGTGAGAAGCAGCTAACGGCCACATCAGGGTCAAGAACCCGGAGGGGAGCAGGTGACCACGGCCACTCACAGTAACGCGCCTGGCGACCTTTCAGGACCGGACTCCTTTGAACAGCGCTCCGAGGAGACCAGGGGTCTTCCACTCTGCTCTCCCCGCCCCCCTGCACCTCGTTCTGTGCCCACAGGACTGAAAGGGCAACGAAACGAGGGAGAGATATCCCGATGGGCAGCGGGGTCAGGGCACGGCCACTCATTGGGTCATCGCTGTAGGAAAACCCAAACCACTGGTCCTCACAGTAGGCTGTCGCTCTTCCTGCTTCGATAAATGAGCGAAAAAGCGAGCAAGTTCCTGTCTGCTGGGGGGTAAGGGCAGGGTGGGAAGAATGTTTCTATCCAGGGGGGCTGGGCCCCCCGCCGCGGGACACTGAAGGACAGGGGAGGAGGAGGAACTCCGCAGACTGTGATCTGGCCGGGGACTGGCTCGTTGGTTAGAGACCTGATCCCGTGGCTGGTGCGTGCTTTTTAGGGTTGGAAAAAATCGGCAGAAATATGCCTGACAGAATGAGACCCCGCACCTCGCATAGTAATCTACGATGCATGGCTTTCTGTGCTCAGAAATGAGGCCAGCACTTGGGAAGATTCCCATGAAAGGTCAAAATCACGTCCCGTCCTCAAGGAATTTCCATCAAAATCAGAATGACAGGGATAACACGAATAACACCAACAACCGTGCCCAGCACCACCCTGTTGACTTCAGTCTCAAAGAAGTGTTTCCTAGTCTCCTAGCCTCCGGGTTGACCCCCACCCCAACTCCACACATCGTCCTCCTGGGCTGTCTCCTTCCTCCAGGGCTAACCTCCCCCTCTCTGATGCATCGGAGCCCCTGAGAATAAAAGCAGGTGCCCAAGATGCTTCCTTCAAAGTGAAAAGCCTTTCCTCGGTCCTCCCCTCCCCTCCCCTGCCTGCCTCTTCTCTCCTGTCTGAAAGAGCACTCAGCCTCTGCCTGCCTCAGCCCCTCATGTTGTCTGCACCCGGAAGCAAGGGGTCTTCTGCCCCCCACCAACCCACTACATCTGCTTTTGCAAAGCAGAGGTTGCCAGTTGTCACCTGAGTGGGCCCTTTAGAGTCTGCACCCAGCATGGTACTTAGTACATTCGACATCTGATCCCCTTACTTTAGACTCATCAGCTCTAGCCTCAAGGTGAGAATCACTACCTCACTGTGTCACTTGGTTTCCAACTTTAAAATCATCATCCATCCTTCAGGCTTCTACCAGATGACTTTCCCACACCCCAGTCAAACCACTGAGCTCTTCCAGGGTTACCATCAGAAGATAATGTCAACAGCCAGATGCCCAGGGCTGGGCTATACCAGACACGGGCACCGTGGGATAACAGCCCTGGTTCCTGCCCGCATGGAGCTTGCAGTCCAGAAGGGGAGACAGTCAAAGAGCAGCGAGAGGGACAGAGGGTGCGCACTGTGATGAGGGTTACCAGGGAAATGAGGGCTCTCACAGAAATTCAAAGGATGAGAAGGTGACGTTCAAGCGAGAACTAAGAGCCGGGTGATGACTCAGGGAACCCAGCATCCAGGAGCAGTGAAGTCCCTCCTTTGAGAGGGGCCTCGGCCCGTCCGAGGAAGGGCAAGGTTGAAATGGCTGGACAAGAAGAGGAAAGAAGGCAAGCAAGCATGACTGAAGTACGCAGGGGCAAATCGCACCTGGTCCTAGAGGCCAGATCGAGGAATTTAGATTTTATTGCAAGTGCATCTCGACGAGATGATCAGGGACAGGGAGCCCTGGTGTGCTGCAGTCCATGGAGTCACAAAGAGTTGAACACGACTGAGCAATGGAACAGGTGCAATGGAAAGGATAATAAGCAGGGGAGACACAAAAGCTAATTTTGTTTTAAACAGCCTTCTGCCTGCATGGTGACACATGGAATGTGGAACAGAGCGGAAACCAGCTAAAAATTGTCATCATCTTCCAGGGAAACGACAATGGCCCGAACTACAGCAGTGTCCATGAAGATGGAAGGAAAGACACAAATTCAGATGCTTGCTGGACAAGAGGAAGAGAGAGGAAGGGAGGAAAGAGGAAGCCAACCTCTCTCGCTGGATCGAGCCGGTGGGTGGGAATGCCATCAATGAGACGGGAAAGATGGAGAAGAGGCGCGGATTAAGAGCTCAGCCTCAGCTGTGTTAATCCGGAGATGTGGAGTCCGAGATGCCCTGTGGATAATTAGAAATATGAGTCAGAGGAGAGATCTGGCTGGATGTGTAAGTCATCTACACAGGAATCGTATTTACAGCCGTGGGGACGGATGGAATCATCCAGCAAGAGGGTGGCAAGTGAGAAGAGTGTGCAGAACAAAGAAACCCCAAACGTCCACAGCGCAGGAGAGGAAAGGATGCCCAAAAACGGTGGAGGAGGAGGCGCCAACGAGAGGAGGAAGCAGGGGAGGGTGGTGTGAGAGGAGCCAGAAGAAGAGACTGTTGCAAGGAAGAGGAATCATCCAACACGCCGGTGAGACCAGGCTGGGGAATTATTCACTAGAGAGGGAAGAGAGACGTTGAGCAAAAGACATCTGGAAATGTACAGCTAAGTGAGAAAGCCTGTGAACAGATGATTCGGGAAGGTAAACCCACAACCAGTCAGTTACATATGAAACATGGCCTTACAAAGACTCAGACATCCAGATTAAAGCAAAGCGTTCTTTAAGGTGGATCTAAAAGCACTGAACACAATGATTGATGCAGAAAAGCGGACTGAATTGAAAGTATTAAAGATAGGGCTGTTTCAGACTGTGTTAAGCATTTAAGGATAGCAGCTCCTACAACAGCAGGGGCTGGTGGCTCAGATGGTAAAGAATCTGCCTGCAATGCAGGAGACCCAGGTTCGACCCCTGGGTTGGGAAGATCCCCTGGAGAAGGGAACAGCAATCCACTCAAGTATTCTTGCCTGGAGAATTCCATGGACAGAGGAGACTGGTGGGCTACAGTCCACAGGGTTGCAAAGAGTTGGACATGACCAAGCATCTAACACACACACATATACACATGCAATGAGCAAAAAGATGAACTAGTATATGCCCAGATTCATAAATGCTGTCGTCTCTGGAGAGAGGGAGGTGATGGCACTAAAAATGGGATTTTTAAAAAATAACAACAGGGATTTCAACCTTACCTGTAATGTCACGTTTTTATTTTAAAAAATTATATTGAACAACAATAACAACAATAAAAAAAAAACAGAAAAGAAAAGCATTTTCACCAGTTAGCAAACCAGGTTTTAAAGTTAAAAAACAAAATGTCAGCCAAAGTGCAGTATGGTAACATTGGTATTTTATATGTTGCTCCTGCAGTTATGAATGTTATTCCTTTAAAGGAAATAACCTGGCAGAAGATAGATCAAGAACTTTGGTCCAGGAATTATACTCCTGGGAATCTAGCTGGAAAATTAACCTAAAATGCTTGCATGCCACAGGGCCTTTATTCCAGTATTCTTTATAATACTAAAAATGTGAGAAAAAATTAAATATCCCCAAATAGTGAAATGGTTAAGTAAATTATAATGTATTTCCCTTAAAGAGATATTATTACTAATATACTAGAATCAATATAAAAATCATCATAATGGGAAGTAAATAGTGCACAAGAAATATATTTAACTCTGATTAAAGCATAAAAGTTAATCTACACTTAAAAAGTGCCCAGGGAAAAAAGGCATGCAAAAAAATTAGGAGTAGTTTTCTAAGGGAGGTAGAATTATAAATGATTATTCCTACTATTTTCTGTAATATAGCAATAATGTGGTTTGCATCACTTTCATAATAAAGACGATTTTATTAAATATTTTTGGTAATATACTCTTTTGGCCTCATGGACAACAACTGTGTCATGAATACCATTTCTGAATAACAAGGGAAAATATTAATATTTATAATCTTTATATCACAATAGTGGGTATTTTTTTTTAATGAATGCAAGACTACGGTGGCTGATATATTTATTTTGAGACCCAAGCGCGTTGGTTTACTCCATTTAGGAATATGTAACTTTGTGACAGGCTGTAATTGTGAACGGAATCCTCTTGGCTTCTAGCTGACAGTCTCTGAAAGAGCTTTGCTTTCAGGGTTTTTCCCATTTCTGTCTGTCTTATTCATGTGTCTTTGCTGCAGCGAGCAGCTCCATGAAGTGGCCTGCGTGTGCGCATGTTCAGTTGCTCAGTCTTGTCTGACTCTTTGCAGCCCCATGGACTGTAGTCCCCCAGGCACCTCTGTCCATGGGATTTCCCAGGCAAGAATACTGGAGTGGATTGCCACTTCCGTCTCCAGGGGATCTTCCTGCCTCTGGGATCAAATGCATAGCTCTGTGGCTCTTGCATTGGTACACAGATTCTTCACCACTGAGTCACCTGGGAAGCCCATGAAAAAACCTACCTCTCTAAAAAACAAGACCCCAGACTCTTTGGGACAAGAGCACAGTCCTTCCTAAGTAAATATTTTCAGACCACAGGGTTCAAAAGGCCACCAGCCCCCACCTGAAACCACATTCTCAAGAGCAAAGATTCAGGTGACAGACAGGAGGTGTTTCTTCCAATTTCAATGAAAGATCTGGGCTGGGGAAACTGGAAGGGGCCTTATCTTGTCTCTTTTTTCAAAAAGACGCTCTACAGATGGTGGTGAAATTTTTCTGAAAGACACTCCATCCAAACATCACCAAAAAAAAAAAAAAAAGAAAGAAAAATAAATATGAGAATGAAAGAAGATAGAAGAAAACAAAAACTAAACTGACTTTAAATCATGAACTCACACTGTCCTAATCACCAATTTTAATTTTGGAGAAAAAAAAATTTAATCACGTTAAATGAATGTACCCTTGTTCATCTTGACAGGAAATTGGAGGGGAGGAGCCAAGGGAAAGCCTAAAAGCAATGCTCAATATTTCTTACATGAATTATTCAGACCAGGGAGGGAAATTGAGACATAAGAGAGAAAGAGGGTGAGGTGCCCCTCAGAGAACTCACAGGTAGTAGAAAGGGACTCTATCTCTCCCAAGTCTGATCTCCAAATAGAATAACAACTTTCCTCTACAGTTTAGTTACACTGCAGTGTATTATCCCTTGTATATACCCCTTGTAAGCAGAAAATGCTGTGTCTTAAACACAACCATAAAGCAATGTTGGAATCGTGCTTTCTCCAAAGTGAAGGCTGACTGGCTCAGTGAATACAGTGATTCTTCCCTTCCCCCAAAAAAATTGGATCGAAGCTAAAAATGACATAAATCACATAGAACCATAATTTGCAAATTCACTGGATGAAGTAATTAATCAAAGCATGGCCGAGTTTGGGGAGTGGAGGGCTTTGATGTGACAAGTGGAAGAAACGGAGTGAACCTCAGGCTGCATCGGGAGGACTTAAAATGTTTCTCCGTGCTCGTCACAAGTTTAATTACTTCTCTTCTTTTTATCCGCTGACAGACCCAAATTAAAATAAATGGACCGTATCGAGACAAATCTCGGATACATGCGGTACTTAAGAATATATTGTTCTTGTTACAGGAATGGCTTGAGACCCATGAAGAAATTATAGGCTTTCCATGTGGCCTAGCGGTAGAGAATCTGCCTGCCAGGGCACGAGACATAAAAGACACGGGTTCAATCCCTGGGTCGGGAAGATCCCCTGGAGGAGGGCATGCCAACCCCACTCCAGTATCCTTGTCTGGACAATCCCATGGACAGAGGAGCCTGGCGGGCTACAGTCCATGGGGTCTCAGAGTCGGGCATGACTGAGGCCACTTAGCAAGCACGACCATGAAGAAGCTGCCTCTTTGGTGGAAGGAGGGATAAGAAGGGCCATTAAAAGCACCCGAGAGCTGAACCCCAACCACCAATTTACAGGGACTGTGGAGGAGGGAGGATCCCTCTTTTCACTCTTCACACTTGTGAGCACAAAGGTCTTAGCAGAAAAGACAGCAGAGGGAAGTGGCATAGACAAATGCCCTGTGGTCACTCAGGGCCCCGAGCCAACCGCCTTCTAAGTGCAGGTAAAGCATTTTATATTTAGTGACAGCAATCGACTCAATTACAAATTAATGAGGGCTCGGAAGCTTGTTGGGGATGGTCTGCCCACACACTTACCATCATCATCATCATAAAAAAAATAAAACAGACGGCTCGTAACCTAAGGCAAGGAGATGGTTGATAGCCGGAGGCCATAAAGTCCAGACAGGGCGCATTGGCTGGACCAAGGCAACGAGTCTGTGACTGCTCCCAGGCGCCTTTCTGGAATCTGCATCAGCATTCTCACTTTCTCAGGATCCATCACTGAGAGAGCCCACATGTCACCCAGCCTGCTTGTTTGTAAACTCCCAGCTTCCTAGTATTTTCCCGAGACTCGCAGTGTCTCATCAGAAGCATTGAGGGTAGAGAAGTGGTCCCCGCAGCTGTAAACAGGAAGAGGCTGCCTCCTCCCGGCCCGGCGACAAGGCCCTATCCTTTGTGGGCTTGGGAACTGGAGATAAGGAGGTGGATAAAAGTAGTCGTGGATGGATTGGGGACCGTCTGGCCACATACAAACAACTCAACGGACTGGGTCCACAGATAATGACGTGTTTCATTGCGGAAGCCTGGTTCTTCCTGCCAAGGCCACGGTCGTGGGAACGGAGCTCGGCAGTGCTTGTGACCAGCTCCCTCTCGGTTCCACCATGCGGGCTGCTTCAAAGCTTTCAACTTCCCCCAATCCTCCTCTAACCCAGCTCTCAAAAAACTCCCTCTCCTATTTCTTCACAGAAACAGTGGATGCATGGGTGGATGGATGGATGGACGAACGGATGGATAAGGGAGGGATGGATGGATGGACGGATGGGGAATAGGAGGACGGATGGGGATGGGTGGATGGATGAACTGATAGATGGAGAGAAGGAGGGAAGTATGGGAAGATGGATGGATGGATGGACGAAGGGATAGGAGGTTGGAAGGATGGGTGGATGGATGGGTGGACGAAGGGATAGGAGGTTGGAAGGATGGGTGGATGGATGGGTGGATGAAGGGATAGGAGGTTGGAAGGATGGGTGGATGGATGGGTGGATGAAGGGATAGGAGGTTGGAAGGATGGGTGGATGGATGGGTGGATGAAGGGATAGGAGGTTGGAAGGATGGGTGGATGGATGGGTGGATGAAGGGATAGGAGGTTGGAAGGATGGGTGGATGGATGGGTGGATGAAGGGATAGGAGGTTGGAAGGATGGGTGGATGGATGGGTGGATGAAGGGATAGGAGGTTGGAAGGATGGGTGGATGGATGGGTGGATGAAGGGATAGGAGGTTGGAAGGATGGGTGGATGGATGGGTGGATGAAGGGATAGGAGGTTGGAAGGATGGGTGGATGGATGGGTGGATGAAGGGATAGGAGGTTGGAAGGATGGGTGGATGGATGGGTGGATGAAGGGATAGGAGGTTGGAAGGATGGGTGGATGGATGGATGGATGAAGGGATAGGAGGTTGGAAGGATGGGTGGATGGATGGGTGGATGAAGGGATAGGAGGTTGGAAGGATGGGTGGATGGATGGGTGGATGAAGGGATAGGAGGTTGGAAGGATGGGTGGATGGATGGGTGGATGAAGGGATAGGAGGTTGGAAGGATGGGTGGATGGATGGATGAAGGGATAGGAGGTTGGAAGGATGGGTGGATGGATGGGTGGATGAAGGGATAGGAGGTTGGAAGGATGGGTGGATGGATGGGTGGATGAAGGGATAGGAGGTTGGAAGGATGGGTGGATGGATGGGTGGATGAAGGGATAGGAGGTTGGAAGGATGGGTGGATGGATGGGTGGATGAAGGGATAGGAGGTTGGAAGGATGGGTGGATGGATGGGTGGATGAAGGGATAGGAGGTTGGAAGGATGGGTGGATGGATGGGTGGATGAAGGGATAGGAGGTTGGAAGGATGGGTGGATGGATGGGTGGATGAAGGGATAGGAGGTTGGAAGGATGGGTGGATGGATGGATGGATGAAGGGATAGGAGGTTGGAAGGATGGGTGGATGGATGGATGGATGAAGGGATAGGAGGTTGGAAGGATGGGTGGATGGATGGGTGGATGAAGGGATAGGAGGTTGGAAGGATGGGTGGATGGATGGGTGGATGAAGGGATAGGAGATTGGAAGGATGGGTGGATGGATGGGTGGATGAAGGGATAGGAGGTTGGAAGGATGGGTGGATGGATGGGTGGATGAAGGGATAGGAGGTTGGAAGGATGGGTGGATGGATGGGTGGATGAAGGGATAGGAGGTTGGAAGGATGGGTGGATGGATGGATGAAGGGATAGGAGGTTGGAAGGATGGGTGGATGGATGGGGACAGAAACTCTCCCAGCTTCTCAGCACTGAGGCACACAGCTTCCGGACAACTGCACCATTTTTCCCACTGTGGTCCAGTCTCTTTGTAGGACAGGTGACACTTCCCAGGGTGCCTTGTCCTCCTGTGCCACAGGAGGCGTTCCTTCCCGGGTCTTCAAGTCCTCACTCAACGAGTTACGAAATGCTGCTCCCCTTTGCCAGAGCCCAGTTGGCATGAAAGGCACTTTTGAGCATCTTTGTGGGAAAACCATCGTAAAAAGGCATCCCTGCCTCTGGACGACCCATCCTGGTGCTGCACCAAGGCTGAGTCTTGGTCCAGGGCGCCCCCTCCCACCCATATGAAGGCGTCGTGATATGATACACAGTCGTGGCCTGGCCCACCCCCACCATCATCAGCGCCATTGCCTGTTCCTTCAGACCCCAGTGTTCTGCAGGTTCTATGTACGCTTTGTCACTCAGTCATGTCTGACTCTTTGCGACCCTATGGACTGTAGCCCGCCAGGATCTTTGTCCATGGAACTCTCTAGGCAAGAATATGGAGTGGGTTTCCAGGAGATCTTCCCAACTCAGGGATCAAACCCAGGTCTCCCATATTGTAAGCAGATTCTCTACTGTCTGAGCCACTCATGCTTTTAAAAAATGCTAAGTTATGCACATTGAGAGAGAGAGGAAAGGAGGGAAAGCTGACCTCAACACCTTCTCCTTTGCTGGCAAATTGGCAGACTTTCAGAAAAATATTGTTTATAGTTGTCCAGTCATCTTTCTCACCTTCCACTTACTCCTCAGTACACTGTCTTTCGCCTTGATTCTGGACTGGCCGACAAGCTTGGCTCCAAAAAGATACCACTGAATGAAACCTTTTTGTCTTCACAGAACCTGGTATGGGCTGCAGGTAGGTAAGCAGAAGCAGTAGGAAGGGTGGCTGCTACCTGGAGAAGCTCTGGGTACCAGGTGGCCCACTAGAGGGACACAATGCCAGCTCCAAGGTAGAGATGAGGCTGGAACCACAGACACCAGTCATCAGGGTTTGCAGTTTATTCAAAGGAGTGCGGATCCAGAGTTCCAGGCGGGAAAGACAGTCAGGTGAGCCGAGCAAAATCAAGAAAGAAGGGGGTCACGGTGTCATGGATTTAACTAAGGGCAGAGAGAATAGAATAGAGATGAGCAGAAAGACTAGAACACTGCCTGGAAGGCTGAGTGAGAGGGTTTTAGGTCGATTTTGAACATGGACAGCAAGGAGATCAGACCAGCCCAGGGCTAAAGGAAATCAGCCCTGAATATTCATTGGAAGGACTGATGCTCAAGCTCCAATACTTTGGCCACCTGATGCAAAGAGCTGACTTGTTGGAAAAGACCCTGATGCTGGGAAAGATAGAGGGCAGGAGGAGAAAGGGGATGACAGAGGATGAGATGGTCGGATGGCATCACCGACTCAACGGTCCTGAGTCTGAGCAAACTCCGGGAGATAGGGAAGGACAAGGAAGCCTGGCGTGCTGCAATCCATGGGGTCGCAAAGAGTCAGACACAACAGAGGGACTGAACAACAAAAAGATGGATAGCGGAGAGGAAGGAGTCAGGAACGATCCTCCAATGATTGTACTGAGTCATTCACTGAGCTCAGGAAGGGGCCCTGGGGCCAGCAGCCTCTCATCCTTACCTGGGTACCCAAATCATGTGGATTATAAAAGACCCTCAAAGAAGCAATCAATGCAAGCACCTCCTCTGCATTATAACAGTTACACGTCTCACAGTGACGCTGACGTCTTTGTTACACTTCTACACAGCTTCCGAGGAAGGCAATGAGGAGACCAGAGACTTCCCGAGAAGCCTCAGAGGCTCCACCCGGAGAACTCGAAAACTTTGGAAAGGGAAACCGAATGTGTTGGATGGGGACATGGAGTTCTGTCTAGCGTTAGAGCCTCCTGCTGTTAAACTTCTTCTCTGAACTGTTCAACTCTACAACTGTCTTGGATGGCAGAGACCCTTGATGCATCCTTCAGATCTTTGAAGTGTTTACTTCTATTTCCATTCTTATCCACCCCAGAATAACTTTCTTTACAAGCAGCAGCATCTTCTCAGGAGCTCAAACTATGAATTTAGCAATTCTGCAGCCCCGGGTACTGGGCTTCCCAGGAGGGTCAGTGGTAAAGAATCTGTCTGCCAATGCAGGACACGCAGTAGACTCGGGTTCAGTCCCTGGGTTGGGAAGATCCCCTGGAAGAGGAAATGGCAACCCTCTCCAGTGTTCTTGCCTGGAAAATTTCATGGACAGAGGAACCTGGTGGGCTTCAGTCCATGGGGTGGCAAAGCATCAGACATGACTGACTTGAGCATGCATGCAAGCAACCCCAGGTTGCACGTTAATGAACAAAAGTCAAGACTGTAAGCCATCTTACTGATGACAAGCAATCAGACTGAACAATACAATGACTGCTTTCACTTGAGGATTTTGAATTATTTCTTTAAAAAAAAAAAGTTTCAGAATGTCTGAAAATCAAGATAAAACTTTCCGTCATCAAATGCCTGCATTTTAAGAAAGCAAAAGATAGTGGCAAAGTCAACACAGAGCTAAAGAAAGATACTTGTCTGCAAACTAAAAATAAAGTTGAAATGGATCCTGAGCAGAAGGCATAAATAAAAAGTATCCTATAAAGGTAACTATATTCTGCATCTTCCTAACCCAGTTGAGTCAATATTTCCTCTTCTCTTCAAAAGAAATGCTACTTAAGAAAAAGTTCTTAGTGGTCGCTTTGCTATTTTCGGTCAGACTGCCAGTTAGGTACAAATGAAAAATGTGTTTGCTCAAGTCCTCTAAATTGGAGGAAAAACTGGGGCGGCGGTGGGGGAGGGGCGGTTAGGACTGGTAACCTGACAAGAGGGGATGAATGGGGATCAGAGAGAAGCCCTGAAACTTTACAACAGGCTATTTGTCTTGTTGCTTTATTGTCTCCATATGGAACCATTAAAAGACAACAATGAAGAAACAACACATTAAGCCATAGCTCAAGTTCAATCTTCAATTATTGGTTTTTTGATTATGTAGAAAATTGTATTCAAATCGCCCCTCAATCCGCTTCTTACTGTCTGAGTTGAGGACTCCTGGGCGGAGCCAGGAATCCTTGGGAGTGATCCCTGGCTCTAGAATCCTCCACAGAGCACTCAGCCTCGTGGCGTTCCCCTCCCTGCAGCTCGGCTCACACATCTGGCTTCACCCTGTGCAACTGTCTATTGGAATGCTTTCAAGTGGGAGAAAAACAGTGTGATAGATGTCTTATTTTCCTCTGTAGTTGGAAACAAAGCTCTGTGACACATTTGCTAAAAAGGGCAGTTGATCCGAGTGTGATTATGTGCGTGCATGTGTGTTTAGCATCAAATAGAAGAGTAAAAGTATAGCTAATGCAGGAGACACAGGAGATGCGGGGTCCATCCCTGGGTGGGGAAGACCCCCCTGGAGGAGGAAATGGCAACCCACTCCTGTATTCTTGCCTGGAGAATCCTGTGGACGGAGGAGCCGCCAAGAGTCAGCACGGCTGAGCACGCACGCCCGGATGAGACATGATGTCTTCTCATTATTGGAATGAGTGCTGTCATTCTTCAGCATGCAGAATACTGGGCTGGGACAAGACCGAAAACCCACTTTTCCCATACTGCTGCTGTGAGTAAGCAGTTTACGATGACATAATTTTAAAATCTTCTCCGAAATACAAAAACAGTTCATTAAAAGAGAACGTCTCAGGCAATTAAGTGAGCAAGTGGGAATGGTAACCTAACAACCGCAAGCAACCCATCACTTCCTTCTCTCTGAATTAACGAGATTTTTAACCGGATTGATCCACGGTCTTGTCTTTACAGGAAGACGGCTGAAGGCAGCTCTGCGGTTCTGACGGGCTCACGCGGGCCATCCATTTGTGTCCTGCCTGAGAACAGCGGAGATCCTCCCAGAACAAATCAATATCAATTTCTAACACACATTTCAAAACATTTTCCTTCCTCATTTATTTTATGTAATTTTTTTTTTTTTTTAAATTTCAAAACTATTCCCCTTTCTCTTGTCACCTCTATTTGGGAAAGGTAAAAATATCTTTCAGAAACATAGGAACTGGTTGAATTTCAACACATAGCTAGAAACTTCACAATGGCAATAAAAAGGACTGCTGCTGCTGCTGCTAAGTCACTTCAGTCGTGTCCGACTCTGTGTGACCCCATAGACGGCAGCCCACCAGGCTCCCCCGTCCCTGGGATTCTCCAGGCAAGAACACTGGAGTGGGAAAAGGACTATGAGAGTAAAAAAAAAATGCTTTTTTTTTTTTTTACACAACAAACTAGAGAATATAATGTAAAAGAAGCAGATTCAGAGACAGAACAAAGCAGTGCTTACCAGTGGGGAGAGGGAAGGGGGAGAGGAGCAATTTGGGGGCAGGGGAGTGAGAGGGTCAAACTACTAGGTACAGAATAAGCTATGGGGGGATATTGTACAACACGGGGAATATAGCCAATATTTTATGAACACCAAAAATGGGAATTAACCTTTGAAATTGTGCAAAAATTTTTTAAGCTAAAAAAAAAGGACATTATAGAGAGTCAGTTGAGAGAAGAGAATCAATTTTAAGTATGAATAAAAACAGATTCTTCTAGAAAAACAGTACATACAAATGTGGCAGTCTTAGAAGAGAAGGCAGGAAGAGTCTGTTTAGGGCTAAGATTTCAGACACGGGGATGTGGGCTCCCTTTCATCAGACATAATAAGAAGTGGGTGTCTAAAAAGTGAAAGTCACTCAGTCGTGTCCAACTCTTTGTGGGCCCATAGACTATGCAGTCCACGGATTCTCCAGGCCAGGATATTGGAGTGGGTAGCCTTTCCCTTCTCCAGGGGATCTTCCCAACCCAGGGATGGAACCCAGGTCTCCCACATTGAGGGTGGATTTTTGGTTGTCTAGAAGTGATGCTCAAACCTTAAACAATCACCAGGACAGGAGGAGGTTTGCAAAAACACTAATTTCTAGGCAACGCCCCCTAGAGACTCTGGCTTGAGTATGTCAGGTCATCGCTCCAAAGCTCAGTCTCCTCAGATGCAATATTGGTGGTGCTAATTAAAAAATAATATGGACCTCTACACAGTCATTGTGAGGATCAATAAGACAACGTCGAAGCCTCTTTGAAACAGCAAAGCACCCCAGAAATTTCAAAGACTGTCATTACAGATTCCTGACAACCTTCCCAAACTAAGAGAAGACTTACAATGCATAGTTACATGGAAGGCAAGTGAATCAAAACTAAAGTAAAATGATTCAGTAAATAAACAAGTAAAGAATCCGCCTGCCGATGCAGGAGACAGAGGAACCCAGTGGGCTACAATCCACAGGGTCACAAAAGAGTTGGACATGACTTCGCGACTAAACAGCAACACCAAAAATAAACAAGTATCATATCTGGTTATCTGAGAGGTTCCTGTTTGGATGGTACGTGTCCATGTGCTCAGTCATGTTCGACTCTTTGTGACCCCATGGACTGCAGCCCGCCAGGCCCCTCGGACCGTGGGATTTCCCAGGCAAGAATACTGGCATCTGGCATGGACTGCCGTTTCCTTCTCCAGGGGATCTTCCCGACCCAGGGATGGCACCCACGTCTCCTGTGTCTCCTACATTGGCAGGCGGATTCTTTATGGCAAAGCCCACCAGAGAAAGCTTTGATGGTAAAAAGAGACGGAAACCTGAAAATGCAGGAGGAGAAATAGTGCGTAAAGCAGAAAAGAGGAGCTCAGGACAAAACTGGCTGAAGTCACAACCCTGCTCGTAGCTGTTACCCTTGCGTGGATGCGGACAGAGGCCAACGCCGCCCGGGAGTGATAAAGGTCTCCTCGCAGTCCTTTTTATGGTACAAGTACTTCACATACAGAAGTTTGATTCCAGGGGGTGCATTTTAAACACTTTCTCGGTTATTTACGTGCTCTTTTAAAACCATATCCTCGTTCTAATAGGTTGCAATATTTACATGAAACAAATGCTATCTTTCATTTAGATGAAAATATCCATTCTGTTGTTAAACACAGTTTGACAGAGTTAAGAAATCACAGGAAACTGCTTCTGTCCCTGTCTATCTCCTCTCATTCCATGAATTTCGCGTCTCAGATGTATCATCTCGTTATTACAATATTTATCTCAAAGAAAGATTAGGAACCCCAGCCAATGTTTTTAGAATATCTGAAAGTCCCCACTGTCAGATTTAGAAAGTGACATTAATATATTACAAATAATCAAAACGCAGTTACAAAAGAGATGATTGAATTCCTAATGTTTCCATTACTCTTCAAAAAAATTTTTTTAAATAAATGAACTGCTAGACGCTTTCTTTCTTGAGAGATAATCTTTCCATTAGGATGGTAATTTGCGAAGCAAAATCTTTGTATTTTGTTGAGTTAGTTCTTGTTTTTAAATAGATAAAAGTTCTGTGAACAGGTTATTTAAGGGGCCGTTTTTCATTTGCAGAACATACAAGGCTGGAGCAAGGCAGGCAGGGGCATTGTGTGCACATCAGATGTGTGCGTTTTTGCCAAGAGAAGAGACCGCCTGAGACTTCTATCACCAGGCTGGCTCTGGGATCAGTTTAACAACTTGCTTTGAATGCATATGAGTCCTGACTGCGAAATTTGCAAATGCCTCCCCATAAAGGTTATGCACCCACTGTAAATGCTGCATCTATTCAAAAAGATGGCCAGGTTGGTTGCTAGGAGATGGTGGGATTCTCTTAGAAAAATCAGTCCTGACAAAAAAAAATTTTTTTACATAAATACCTTTTAAATATAAATACCTTTGACAGCAGCTATTATTATTCACTGAGTTCCTTCACATCTGAATAAATGGCAGAAAAATGATGATATTATTCATATGCCATTATCCACTAAAGTGTTAAAATAGAGAAGTCTTATTTTCCTCTCTCTCTTCTTCTTTGTTATTGCTAAAGAGAAAGAAGAAACCTTTTTTGAAAATTCCTTTCCAGTGGATTTCTCTACTTTTCAAGATTCTCAGTATACTAGAAACCTTTCTCAAAATCTGAAATTAAAGATGTGGATCGCTGCATTCTCCTTCCAGACAAAAACGCCTATTTTTAAAGGCTGGTCGACAAGGAGAAGAGAACCACACCAGCAAGACTCAAAAGAACTCAACCAACTTCCTCCAAACGGGAGGTTCAGAAAAAGCAGGGTCTGCAGGTGGGAATCTGTGCTTCTTGAACGTGGCCATCCGTCCCAATTTCATTTCAATAACGTTTGCAATTTTCTTCCTACTGGCTTGACTGGAGGCACAGCGGCCCCCTACATGGGTCCCGATGCCCAGCTTTTGCTAAAAATGACCTTAACACATAAAACATGAAGCAAACAATGGTTTGCTGTTTATAAACTCTGTCGTCTACAAATGAAACTGCAATCTTTCCTGCTTCAGTGTGCCCTGCCCAGTCCATAGAGGACCTGAGAACCTCCCAGATGAAACTCGCAAGAGGTAGCTGAGGCCAGAATGCCCAAGCCAGCAGCCACACCTCCCTTGGACCAGGGCCACTAGACGCGTCCCCCACCCCAAGCTCAAAATAAGGGATCCATGTTAAATACATTTCATTTCCATGAGAATGGCCACCCCTATCTCCAAGTATTTTTTTTCTTTTGCTATTGTGGATACTGTACAGTTTCTCAAGATTTTTTTTTTTTTTTTTTGAGCACGCCTTGGAGTCAGACAGAGGCATGTTTCCTTGCACAAATATTGACATGAACCACTCCGTTTACTGAGCATTTTCCTGTGAAAGGCTGAGTATGGTAATGTCCCTTCATACCCTTTCACACATTTGTTCTGACTCTTGGCTCCAGGAAGTCCTTATTGTTCTAATCAATGCTCCCTGGCCCAGTGACTTTTTTTTTCCCTTTTAGAGACAGACATGGTATGTTTCCTTTCTTGAAGTTCTCATGAGAGTTTCTTGAACCGTGTTCCATGCACACCAATAAAAAGGTGACAGATTTGCAGGTATCGCTTTTTGTTTTTTGTTTTGTTTGCCTTTTTTTGTCACAGCCTCTTAGCCAACACCGTGACTAACTGGATAAATGGTGGAATGCCAGATCAGGAAGCGCCTCCAAATTCCAGCAGCTTTCTCTAAATTCAGGCAACCCCTGGGGCTGCCCTGGCGGTCCAGTGGTTAAGACTTCGCGTTTCAGTGCAAGGGGTTGGAGTTCAATCCCTGGTCAGAGAGTTAAAGTCCTCTCATGCCTCAAGGCCACAAAACAAACATATACAAGCAAGATTGTAACAAATTCAATAAAGGCTTTTAGAAATGGTCCACATCGAAAAATTGAAACAAGTAAATAAATAAATGCATGGTACACGGATCCATGACTGAATTGGGGCAGAATTCCTTTGTGAGTGGACCCAAGAGGTTGCATTCTGCTTTTTTACTTGCGTGTTTAATCTTTTAGGTATTCCAGAAAATTTTGCTTCTCTTCGTGCGTGAGATGGTGCATGCATGCTCAGTCGTGACTGACTCTGCAACCCCATGGACTGCAGCCCGCCAGGCTCCTCTGTCCATGGGATTCTCCAGGCAAGAATCCTGGAGTGGGTTGCCATTTCCTGCTCCAGGGGATCTTCCCAACCCAGGGATTGAACCTGGGCCTCCTGCATTGCTGGTGGATTCTTCACCACTGCGCCACCTGGGAGCCCCTTGCGTTTAGGCAATTCTTGGTCCCATAGCATCCTCCCCCTTGCAGTGATTAGTTACCTCAGTTTCAAGAGCTGGTTGGTGTGTCTTTCGTGCTAGAACAGAATCGTTCATTTATTTCTAGCTTGAGATAAAAAAAAGCACCACCAGAAGTGGTGAGAAACCCCCAAGGACAAAGCCCACAGACAGCAGCTGGTGGGCACCACGCTTTCCACGCCGGGAGGGGGAGAATCGTCTGATCCTCCCCGATTTACCACTCCATGGGCCTGTCAGACAGGATGAGCCATGGCAGAGACCCCGCTCTCAGCGCTCAGTGGGGGAGGGATCTTCAAGGACTCGGAGAAGCTCACGCGCCCTTCCGTCTCACCGGGGCACCAGGAGAACCTTGCTCATCATGGCTTCCTCTTCTCCTTTTCCTCAAGCACATCTGCTCTGTTTTGGGAAGCTGGTTTGAGCAGAGAAAGCCCCCGGGGGTGAAAAATCTAGATCACTAAGGACTCTGAGTGTCAGGTCCAGGGGGCTGCGAGCAATTCAGCCCCAGGCAGGACCACACTGGGTCACGCGGGCAGGGGAGCAGGGCCCACAGAAGCAGCTGCATCTTGGCTCAGCACCCAGCAGGTCCCAGGTGGAGGACAGGTGGCTGCCTGGACAGGCTGAGGGCGTGATGCATCAGAGAACGCTCCCAGGCCGGCTCTCAGGGAACAGGAGCCAGCAGCAGCACCGAAGCCTTCCTCCCTGGCTTCCTCCACTGCCCGGCCCCCGAGCCCCCTCCCCATCGACTCCGACTCCTACCCCACACCCATCCATTGAGACCACTTCATCCCTAAATGGTCCCCAGCCATACTGTCCTCCAGCATGAAACTTTACAAGGCACAAGCAGTCGTCTCTCTTTGGGGCTACGTTCTTTTGTGAGTTACACTCCAGGTATGATTTATTTCTGGTTCATTTCCTGTGACTCAGTTACACAGGATGCTCAATTATGATAATAATGCTTGTCTCCAGATAATGAAGACAGGGCTTGGGTTTCTCATAGCGGAGATTTTATACAAATGCAGAGTATCATTATGACTAAAATCCATGACTGAAGAAATTAAATTTCCTGGAATGTTTTATATCTGACAAGAATGTTTGTAATCCTCTGTATTTACCGCTAAACGAGGTGGACTATGAGAAAGAAGATATTTCAGGGGAAGGACTGAGCTCACGGGAAAAATTAACAAATGGGAAAATTGTAGCACTGCGTTTGTTCTTTCTGGAGAGAAAGGGCTTTGGTAAACATGCAACAGGAAACTCTTGTTTGATTTCTGTAAGGAAAATCTAACCAGCAACAGACTCATGCGGAACCTTCAAAGGAGAAATTTCTATACTTGTTTACCTTCTGATACGCAGCTGAAAAAGAACACCGTGGCTCAGCTCAAAAGGAGCAAAACAGGGAATAACTGATCCAGTTCTGCAAAGAACTAAATACTTAACTGGACATAAAGCAAATGGAAATCTTTACCATAAAGAAGTAAAAAAAAAAAAAGAGAGAGAGAGAGATTTCATTTGGGAGGGTAGGGGTGACATACCTTTAATCATTTCCCAAATTTGGTTCTTTTCTGGTTTCATAAACACATGAGACAATCAAAATCCGGGTTTTAAACTTTTTCACGTGTCAGACGTAGTTTGAGAACATAACCTGTTGGCAGGTCTCCATTCTCATTTCCATCTCTCTTTTTGTTTGGAGATACCGACTTCATTAAAGCAGAACAATGAAAGAATTGGTATTTCTGGAAATAGGCATTTCTAGATTCACACCCACTGATTTTACGTGTCTCCTCTATGTAGGTATTAACTGGTATTGCTTCAGGCTATCAACCCACGAGATGCCAACGACCTCCACATCTTCATCAAAACCAAGGATTCCTCCTTGAAACTTAACCGGTGCAACCCCCAAATCCACAAAGTGCCAGCCCTCTCCTTCGCTTCCTGAAAGATCAGGGGAGAAGGCAAGGCTGGGAGCAGAGCTGGGAGCTGTGGACAGAGTTGGCTCCAAAGTATTTCTTATGCCAACTTCAGCTCTATCATTTGTCACAAATACCACTACCTGGGTATTTGTGCCTGGGACCTAGATCTGTGGGTCCTGTCCAAGGACTCTCCAGTTCCTGGCCATTTTTTTCTTAACTTTTTATTTTGTATTGACGTATGGGTTTCCTTGGTGGCTTGGTGGTAAAGAATCTGCCTACAGTGCAGGAGACCCAGGTTCAGTCTCTGGGTTGGGAAGATCCCCTGGAGAAGGCAATGACAACCCACTCCAGTATTCTCACCTGGAGAATTCCATGGACAGAGGAGCCTGGTGGGCTACAGTCCATGGGGTTGCAAAGAGCCGAAGACGACCCAGTGATAAATGCTGACGATGACTAACAGCTGATTCACAATGTTGTCAGGGGTCCAGGTGAGCAGCAAAGGGACTCAGGCACACATGTACATGTATCCATTCTCTCCCAAATCCCCTCCCATCCAGGCAGCCACACAACACTGAGCAGAGTTCCCTGTGCCACCCAGTAGGACCTTGCTGGTTATCCATTTTAAATACAGCAGTGTGTACATGTCCATCCCAAACTCCCTAATTATCTCGTCCCCTCATCCTTCCCCGCTGGCAACCATAGGTTTGTTCTCTAAGTCCATGAGTCTCTTTTGTAAACAAGCTCATTTGTATCATGTCTTGTTAGACTCCACGTATAAGGAATGCCGTATGATGTTTCTGCTTCTCTGTCTGTCTTACTTCTCTCATTATGACACTCTCTTGGTCCATCCATATGGTTACAAATGGCATTTTTGATGGAGGCAGTGCTTTCTGATCCTAGTGAGTTGCTGTTCGCAGAGCTGGGTACCAGACTGCCCAGACCAAGAGGCTTGCTCCCCTCTCCAACCTGGGCTGGGGTGGGCCATGCCTACATCAACTTCACTAGCCTCACAAATCGTCCAGAACTCTGAGCTCAAGCAGTGTCATCTCACGCGTGTGTCCCCATTACAAGCTTCCTCCTCTGTTCCGCCCCTAAAATACTTTCCCCAGAGATGCCTCCTGCCTAGGACCTACAGACAAGTCACCAAACTTATCCGACTGGGACTCCCTCTGCATTTGATGTTAAGTGGACAGATAAGGAGGTTTCTAAGGGACCCCCAAAGGCTGGGACCGATATGAGGCACTCACTCAATGCCAGCCAAACCTTTGCCTATGCAATCTCATAGAAACAAGATGTGCTCAGGATCTACTCTGGGAAAATAAGCAGAATGCGGAAGCCGAAGAGAACAGAAATAATGTATTTCAGTCTGTTCAACGTGAAGTCATTTTCATCCAAACTGTTAAAGAACAAAATATTTCAAATTTGTAGAAAAGTTCCCCAAAACAAAACACACAGCTATTGACCTACCATAGACGTCACACAGATGCTATCATTTTGCCATATTGGCCTCAGCTCTTTTAGTTTTAAGAGATTAATCATTATAAATTAAACAATGACCATCTTCTTTTCCCTTTCTCATCTCTCTTCTTAGAGGTAAACTCTCATCTGAAAATGTATATCATTCCCAAGTTTGTTTTTGTAACCTCGTTTGTGTGAGAATTCACATGCCATGTATGTAAACCATTGCTTCTGTGTTCTGAAATTCACATAAATGTTTTCATGCTGTTTATTTTATTTTGTGGCTTTCCTCCACAATTATGTTTTTCCATTTTATCTGTATAGTTTTATATAGATCTAACTCTACATACAGAACTCCCCTTGTGGCTCCAATGGTAAAGAATCTGCCCGCAATGCAGGAGACCTGGGTGCGATCCCTGGGTTGGGAAGATCCCCTGGAGAAGGGCATGGCAACCCACTCCAGAATTCTTGCCTGGAGAATCCCATGGACAGAGGAGTCTGGCGGGCTACAGTCCATGGGGTTGCAAAGAATCAGTCAGGACTAAGCGACTAAGCACAGCTCTACATAAATTATACACCAGGAGGCCCACCCTCTGGGCTGTGGACTGGTACCTCCTGTCAGATCAGCAGCATCATTCGATTGAAGTGCACAATAAATGCAACGCACTTGAATCATCCCGAAACCACCACCAGCTCCTCGGTCCATGAAAAAATTGTCTTCCAGGAAACCAGTCCCTGCTGCCTCTCAGGTTGGGCACTGCTGTTACTTGCTATCCTATTCTATGATTAAACCATAGTTTCCTTGTCCATTATACTAAAAAAAAAAAAAAGAAGTTTAACTTGTGTTTAGTTTTCACTGCTGTATATGATGCTGCAGTGATCATTTTATACACCTTCTTGAACATTTCTGTGAAAGTTTCTCTAGAAGAGACCCCTCCAAGTGGGGTGCTGGCACCATCAATCTTTTACCACATTGCTCAGTTTCTCTTTGAAGAGGTGGGACACTCACAATTCCACCAGGGATGTATCGGCATTCCTGTTTTTCCACATCCTCATCAGCCAATAGGAAAGAAGGGAAACTACGGCTTCTTCTTGCATCTTCCTAAAAGCTAGTTTGGAGAAGGCAATGGCATGGCACTCCAGTGCTCCTGCCTAGAAAATCCCATGGATGGAGGAGCCTGGTGGGCTGCAGTCCGTGGGGTCGCTAAGGGTCAGACACAACTGAGCTACTTAACTTTCACTTTTCACTTTCACACACTAGAGAAGGAAATGGCAACCCACTCCAGTGTTCTTGCCTGGAGAATCCCAGGGACGGGGGAGCCTGGTGGGCTTCCATCTATGGGGTCACACAGAGTCGGACACTACTGAAGTGACTTAGCAGCAGCAGCAGCAAAAGCTAGTTGCTCTGTTTCTTGATTCTTCTTTCATATCCCTTTTATACCCTTCGCCATTATTTTCCCATTTCATGTTTAAACATTTCCTTATTGAGTTGTAAGAGTCCTTTCTATAATCTGGATGTGATCTTTGCTATGTAGGTTGCAAATGTCTTCCTGGTCTGGTTATCCGGCTGATATGAAGATACAAAGCTGGACTTCCCTGGTGGTGCCGGGGATAAGAACCCGCCCGCCAGTGCAGGGGCCGTGGATCTGATCCCCGGTCTGGGAAGACTTCACGCGCCTTGGAGCAGCTAACCGCATACTCCATAGCTATCGCCTTTGTGCCTTACAACTGCTGAAGCCCACAAGCCTAGAGTCCGTGCTCCAGGGTAAAAGAAGCCACCGCCATAAGCCGGCGCCCCGCAGCAAAGAGTAGGCCCCCGCTGGCCGCAACTAGGAAAGCCCACGTGTGGCAACCGAAAACACATAAGTAAATAAATTTTTTTAAAAGAAAGAAACAAAGCAGTGCTTAGGAGAGAGTTATGATGCTAATCAGTTCACTTCAGTCACTCAGTCGAGTCTGACTCTTTGCGACCCCATGGACCACAGCACGTTAATATCAGGTCACTTATAAAAATGTCTAAGAAATATTTCTTCTATGGATGAAGATTTCTCTTGTTTTCAGGGCAGAAGGCTACTTATGTTTATCTGAAACGTCATGCTGTATACACTTCTGTATAGTTTCAAAAGATGTGACGCTCTTTAATGTTCATGTCTTGGCATTTTACTGTTTATGAATATTGCTAAAGTTGATTTATACAATAAAAAGCAGATTCTAAGACCATTCAGTCTGAGTTTGAGATATTAGGGAATGCCAGAGGAATATCTTCCAGCAACTACTGATCTTAGAAATAATTTTATAAAACAAGTCCTGTGGCTGGTGACATAATCTGTTCTCTGCCCACAGTACCCAGGAGGCCTTCATGAGAGGTAAACGCATATCTGTGTACATATGTGTTTATTTGTCTATGTCTAGGGAGTATCTTTATTTTAATCTTACACTCCAATTGATAAATTAAACTTTGAGGAAACTATGTTTTTATGGCACCAGTATCCCATATGCATCATGGAAAAGTAATTTAGTTATGTCTTAATTCCTCACTCATTTCCACTAAAATAAATCCAGAACAGATTCAGAAAACTGATGCTGAGGACAGACAGTGAATCTGTGAGCCTGTGGCTGGAAGCCTAAAATATTATTTTGAATTAACCTATTAACTCATTTGAGATAATACTATCCAGATTTGAGTCTGTGTTTACTCAACTGATTTACTGTCTGTTTTTATTTTTCCCAAATGGGGCTCATTATGTCTCTTTAAAGCAGTGTTTTCCATGTTTTCTACCATTTTTATTTTTCAAGGTACTTTATATCATAACGACTGAGTTATGTGTCATGTCCTACTAATTATGAAACCCAGATTTTACTGTGTGTCCATTTTAGTGGGTTTTTATGTATTTACATATACACACGTGTTTGTTCAGATGCTAAGTAGTATCTGACTCTTTGCAGTCCCGGGAATTGCAGCATACCAGGCTCCTCTGGCCAGCACTATCTCCTGGAGTTTGCTCAAATTCATGTCCGTTGAGTCGGTGATACTATATACATTTTGCATCAACATGGCCTTTTTGAAAGACAGGGATTACATTTTTAGAAGCACTTCACCCTTTAAACGTTTCTATGGGTTTTTGAAGACTTCTGACATAAAAATGCATTTCCTCGTATGACTGAAAATACTTGAACCAGGCCACTCAGCAATTCACCTGGAGTCTTAACTGACCTGCCACAGAAGAAGGAGGTGGTCTTTGCTTCTCTAATAGCAACACAGGGAAGTGAGGCTGGGTGGTCTTGGGTTGGGAGCTTACCCTTGGAACTTGGGGTCTTGATGGAGCCACTTAGCAGTTGCTAGTCCATCTGTTAAAGGAACAACACTCATCTTCTGAGGTCAATGTGAGATTAACTGTCCTGGCTCAAAGCAACAGCATAAGTACTCAGTAAGCACTGCTGCTGCTGCTGCTAAGTTGCTTCAGTCGTGTCCGACTCTGTGCGACCCCATACACAGCAGCTCACCAGGCTCCCCCATCCCTGGGATTCTCCAGGCAAGAACACTGGAGTGGGTTGCCATTTCCTTCTCCAATGCATGAAAGTGAAAAGTGAAAGTGAAGTTGCTCAGTCATGTCCGACTCTTCGCGACCCCATGGACCTCAGCCTACCAGGCTCCTCCGTCCATGGGATTTTCCAGGCAAGAGTGCTGGAGTGGGGTGCCATCGCCTTCTCCACTCAGTAAGCACTAGTGTCTTCCTATTCCACCTAGTTGCGGAGAAGACCATCTGCCATAAATCAGAGCTTTGTAGCATTCTCAGACAAGCTTTGACATCTGCACAGCCTTGCCTGTGCCACCAATTCTAGAAACCTGCCCGAGTGCTACCGGAAAGATCACTGGGATGAACTGTAACTCGTCTCAAGAATCTGACCTTCCAATCAGGAGCAACAGGTGACATTTTTGATTGTTTTACAGAGTCTGATTGCTTACCAAGGTTTTCACAGTGCTCCATCAGCTTTCACAATTACTATGTACAAAGGTCGGGTAGATCCTCACCCCTTTCTTTTCAGTAAGAGAAAACTGAGGCTTGAAGGGGCCAACAACACCAAAGAATGGGTGGAGACTGGACTTTGGAGTTTTCCGACCACGTGGATTTGCTAGTATGTCAAACTCTATGCGATTGCTGCTTTCATAGATAGACTCCTTCAGTTCACCGGCTTTCCCAGTACAATGTTATCTTCCTCAGAAACACTGTAGCAGCAAGTGACATATTAACAAGTGTGACTCCTTTAGTGTGTTGGACTCTGCAAGCCGTGGACTGTAGCCCAACAGTCTCCTCTGTCCATGGAATTCTCCAGTCAAGAATAGTCAGTAGTCATTTCCTTCTCCAGGGATCTTCCCGACCCAGGGATGGAGCCTGGGTCCCCTGCATTACAGGTGGCTTCTTTACTGTCAGCCACCAGGGAAGCCCCCATACTAGCACAAACTACCCTACAAATAGGAGTTCTGATTACTGGAAGGACCAAGGACCAGCAGGCGCCTGGCATCAGGCGGAGACTGATCAGAGAACTCTTTCTCTCATCCTTATCCGGATGCTGCTGGCATTGGCTTCATTTCTGCGTGAGACTCCTCCCAGGGTTCTACAGTGGCTCCAGCTTTCCCCGGTCCTTAGAACAGGGACTTCAGCAACCAGAGAGCTCCTCTCGCCTGCTGTCTTCTGCAGCAGGCCTGGCTTGAGTCTGCAGCTCTGCTCAGACTCAGGCCCAAGACAGTGACATTGATGGATGTTTGGGGGATATGTGATTGACAGCCCAACTATAACAGGGGGCATTTCCAACATTAAAGAGGAGCTCTGACCAAAGAAAAAAGGTGATAAAGTGCTGCTTCTGCCCACTGCATGTAAAATACACATACCTACAAAGAATCGAACATTCTCCCCAACACTGCAGTTCAATTTAATGGGAAAACAAACAAACAAACAAATAAGAGCAGAACATAAAGAATGAGATGCAGAGAAATTAACTAGACAAAGACCAAAATTATTATTTTTTTAGAAAAAGCAACATGACTAATCTGGTTAACGACACATCAGAACGAATTCACTTCTAAAGTTTAAGAAATGTTATTTCTTTGACGTGGATAACATTTTTATCCACAAAGTAAGAAAAATAGTCAAGTTTTATAGATGGTTTTTAAATATCAAAGTTGCCTTTTTCACACAAATACAATGCTTATGATTTCATCTGTCAATGCCTTGCAGTGACATTTGAAAATTAAATAATGTCCATCTAATGGGCCAAAGCCCATGTATAGCTTGAATATTCCTGGCACTTTCAAGGCCCCAAAGTTCAGTGGAGCATAAAACGGAATTGATTTCAGGTCAGAAACAAGCAAACTATTTACATCTACCCTGAAAATCATATTGGCAAAAATAAGTGAGAAAGGCCTTAACACATTGTGGCAAAGCCGCTCTGCTTTCATACACGTTTAAGAACCATCAGCTCATATAAGCAAGGGAAGGCATCAGTGTTCACAAGCATACTTAATATTTAAAATGCTTGATTTCTTTCATTTCTAAGTGAAATATAAAATTAGATGTTCTGTTTTCTTTCCAGGCTTCCCTGGTGGCTCAAATAGTAAAGAATCTGCCTGCAAGGCAGGAAACCTGGGTTTGATCCCTGGGTTAGGACGATCCCCTAGAGAAGGAAACGGCTCCACACTTGATTCAGTTCAGTTGCTCAGTCATGTCTGATTCTTTGTGACCCCATGGACTGAAGCACGCCAGGCTTCCTTGTCCATCACCAACTCCTGAGACTTGCTCAAACTCATGTCCATTGAGTCAGCGATGCCATCCAACCATCTCATCCTCTGTCGTCCCCTTCTCTTCCTGCCCTCAATCTTTCCCAGCATCGGGGTCTTTTCCAATGAGTCAACTCTTCCCATCAGGTGGCCAGAGTATTGGAGTTTCAGCTTCAGCATCAGTCATTCCAATGAATGTTCAGGACTGATTTCCTTTAGGATGGATTGGTTGGATCTCCTGCAGTCCAAGGGGCTCTCAAGAGTCTTCTCCAATACCACAGTTCAAAAGCATCAATTATTCAGTGCTCAGCTTTCTTTATAGTCCAACTCTCACATCCATACATGACTACTGGAAAAACCATAGCTTTGACTAGATAGACCTTTGTCAGCCAAGTAATGTCTCTGCTTTTTAGTATGCTGTCTAGATTGGTTATAGCTTTTCTTCCAAGGAGAAAGCATCTTTTAATTTCATGGCTGTGGTCACCATCTGCAGTGATTTTGGAGCCCCAAAAAACAAAATCTCTCACTGTTTGCACTGTTTCCCCTTCTATTTGCCATGAAGCAATGGGACCAGATGCCTTGATCTTAGCTTTCTGAATGTTGAATTTTAAGCCAGCTTTTTCACTCTCCTCTTTCACTTTCTTGTCTAGGAAATCCCATGGGCAGAGGAGCCTGGTGGGCTAGTCTATGGAGTTGCAAAGAGTCAGACACAACCGAGCAACTAGCACTTCCACTTTTTCACTTTCCTGCCACACCTGAATCAGTTACTGGGCATCACTTGAAAGCATATGATGCCTGTGTAGACGCTGGCATGGACCCATGAGGTCAAGCAGGGCTGGCTCTGTGGTCCTTGCAGGAGACAATTATGCTCTTACTGTTTACAACAACACATTGGTGACACAGCAGAAGAGCAAGGGAGAAAATTCAGTGCCGGAAGGTTTACTCACTTTCGGAGTATTCAAGAGTCACTGATTTGTGCCTTAAAAAACAGCTCTAAAATAACTTTAGAAGTATTTCAGCAGAACCTTTTAACTGAGTTTGCTATTTTCACCACAAAACTTAGGTCATTTCTTTGAGCAATGCCTAATTTATAAACCAAAATTCTTCATTTAAATGCTATGACACCTGATCTAATTAATAGATACACCAGAGGGGGGTAAAAATCTTGAGCATGTCTTCTTTTTCATTTTTCATTAACTTTTCAAAGGATTAACGTAACATCCAATGCTCATTCTTTCTGCACCATATTATTGCTAAGAAGAACTCTTCATTTTAAATTTATTCTAATAAAAATTTGACATCCACATATTTCATAAGGAACAAATTGAAGAATTTTTGGTAGTAAGTAAAGAGAAATTTCCATTAATAAATACAGCTATTTCTCCAATTTCAAATACAAATGGAGAAAACTGTTGGCAATTAGACTTGAAGTTATTTAATCAATTCCTATTTTTGCCAACAAATGAACAAATTTTAAGGAGACTTAAAGAATCGATTTGATTCTTTTTATCATGGCTCCTGAAATCTTGAAAATATTTCAAAGCATTTATTTCACCTCTTTAAACATGGGTATAACTCATTGTCTTATAAACAGTGTAGTTTTTTGAACTTCTATGTAATGCCTTGAGAAATGAGAGAGCCACAAATTATTACAACTACAAGCTATGTCCTAGCATCTCAGGACAGTCTGCAGAGCAGTTGCAAAGAGAATTAAAGGTTAGAAGGGAATTATGAACGACTCAGATTGATTTTCAGTTGACTCAGACTCTCAATAGTATTTAGCCTTTACGTTTACTGATCTTTTATTGAGCATTACTCACACACAAAAGACATCACTTTGCCATGATTTTGTTTTCCCTACTAAAAGACGTTACTTTAAGATAGTGTAGTAAACACCAAAGATCATAGGAAAACATATTTGCAAGAGATATTTTCTGTTTTGAACTATTTTTAATTTAGAAGATTGATAATTTCGACATCCGCAGTAGTAGTGTTTGCTGCTCCAAAAGAACAAGTGGAGAGTTCATTTGACAGATTAAGTTCTGTTTCAGGGTTCAGTTACAAACAAAGAAAGAGAAGAGGAGAAAAGAGGTAACAGAATGATCACGTGTTCCAAAAGAAATCCATCATCCAACTTCTTCTGCAGGATATCAGCTGATGGCATCAAAAGATAAAAGTCTCATTTGCCAATCACATCTCCTAAATAGGAAAACATTTTAAGTGCCAGGCAGAATCTAGTTTATAAATGTTCAGATGTGCTCCAGATTATGTACTCAGGAAATCTAAGCTACGTGTTCTTCTAAGGGAAATCTTAAAAGGAATAATTATCAAAATGATATTATGCTGAATCTTTCCAGACTGTTGCTGTGCTCACAAGATTCTCTGGTGGATCTGTTCCCATTCTCAACTGGCTACTCAAGGCTGGCCATGCCGTTCTCTTTTCCTGGCATTTAAGTTGCCTTAATTGTACTATGACTTTCACTTGCTTTTCATGTCAAATTCAACCTTGAAGAGTCTTCTGGTATTTGTTCTTTCCCCCTTGCTCTTCTGCTGTGTCATCAATGTGCTGCTGTGGACAGTAAGAGCACAGCTGTCTTCCACAAGGACCGCAGAGCCAGCCCTGCTTGCCCTCACAGGTCCGTGTCAGACAATATTTTCTGTTATCAAACCGAATAATAGAAACACGGTTGGTAAGAGGATGATTAATCATATGAAAAGTAGTTCAGAAACACGCAAATGGGGGGAAAAGACTAAAGGTGAACATTACTGTTATCTTCAAATACCTGAAGGATTGTTGAGTGGAAGAGACATTATATTTATCCTGTTAACACCAGACAGGAGGCTGCCGTGTGTGTGCTCAGCTGTGTCTGGCTCTTTGCGACCCTGTGGACTGTGGCCCGCCAGGCCCCTCTGTCCACGGTATTCTCCAGGTAAGAGCACTGGAGTGGGGTGCCATTTCCTCCTCCAGGGGATCTCGCCCCAGGGATCGAACCCACATCTTTTCCATCACCTGCATTGGTGGGCAGATTCTTTACCACCACGCCACCAGGGAAACTAGGTCTTAGCCCAGAAGGATGAAAAAGACCAACAGCGGCAGCTGTCCCAAAAGAGAAAGAACTGTTTGGTAAAGAATTAAGGCTGGTTCTTTATCTGGTAGGAAAACAGAGCAGGAACATCACAATTGGGAAGAAGCTTTTTACTCCTGCATAACCGCTCGGGAATCTTCCGACTCCAGCCTTTGACAAGCTTGTCCTCTGCATTTTCTAACCCACTTACTGGCCACCGAACTCCACCTTCCAATCTGCCCTCATCAGATAGCCAGCTTATGCAACAGAACTTTTTGCTCCTATTCATTCGCCAACAAATTGTCTCTGTTCCAGACAGCATTACCCTCCCCAGCACATGATCATAAGCAGGCTATTTAACTGCTCAGGGCTGTGACTCCCTACCCACCTCAAGGGGTGACTGGAGGAATAAATTAGATCATTGATGTAAAGCATTTAGCACGACTCCTGGCATGTAGTAATTACTAAGTACTGTTTGCTCTTATTACCCATTATTATTGCACCCCAACTCCAGATCACTGTCTCCAAGGGGCAGGCATGCACTAATCAGACCCAGGTTTGGTTGACTCCCTGAAACAATTTCTTTCTCTTAGGCGTGCAATTATTTCCAGCTGTTCTGAATTTGTTGAGAGACTTCTGGATACACCATAGAATTGTAAGGGGTCCACGTAGGAAGATCATACCTGTAAAAGGTAAAGGTCTGCTGAACTTGGTATCGAACTAGGCTCTCCTGCATTGTAGATGGATTCTTTAACAGCTGAGCTTCCAGGGAAGTCTGTCACTCCATCTAGAAGTCTTCAAAGATACAAGATGACTATCTGAGCAAAGAGAACGTCAGGTCTTCTGTGGATTGCCCAATCTCTCTGGCCAGTTTAGACCAGAATCAAATCAGAAAGTGACATAAACACTGAGAGACTCCTACTTTAAAAATAAAAGGAACAACAAACCCAAACCTCAGACATTCAACAAAATAATCAGCCTGTACTCTGTGAAAGTGACAGGGATGTCAAAGACAAAGAAACCGACAAATGTCACAATTCCAAGCTTAATGACTGAACACAATACAGGATCCCAGACTGGATCCTGGAGCAGAAAACAGACGTTACGTGAAAACTTGGTGAAATTCTAGTACAGTCTGTAATTTAGCCAACCAGCATTGTATCTTCATTAATTTCTTGAGTTTGGTCATCGTATTATGGTTATGTAAGGGGTTAACATGGTAGACATCCACACTATCTTTATAAATTTTCTGTGAGTCTAAAACTATTCTAAGAGAAAAAGGATAAAAACAGTAAAATATAAAATAATAAAACAAAAATATTTTAAAATTTTAATAAATGTTCCTTCTGAAAGTTTCCTACACTGGCAATACTAGGTCTATGATTTGCAGCTGTAGGTCAGAGAAGACTACGCCGAGAAAAATAAGTTCTCACCCACAAAACCAAAAGATAGGGTTACAAATCAGTTTAAACCCGCCTCCTCATTAAAATGCTCAACTCCGGCAAAGAAAAAAAAAAGGATAAGCAAACCTGGATGCATGTGAGTGTGCCCGGTCAGTCAGACTGTAGCCCACAAGGCTCCTCCGTCCATGGAAGTTTCCAGGCAAGAATACCAGAGTGAGCTGCCATTCCCTTCTCCAACAGATTTTCAGGAACCACCCCCTCAACCTCCCACCCTTAGTCTCCTGCATTGACAGGCAGATTCATTGCCACTGAGCCACCTGGGAAACCCGGACACAAATATACAAAGATCGATAGTTTCCCAGGAAGAAAGCAATTAGAAAACATAATGGAAGAAAAATTGATTCACAAGAGTAACTCTAATCATGGGCTAACTAACACAGTGCAAAAATTTATAGAAGTTACACAGATTTAACATTGGGGAAGGGGGCAGTCCTTACTCCATGGAGAAAAGTATGTCATGCTTGGAAAGGAATGTTCTGGTTTCGGCCTTGATAAAGGTCAGAAGCTCTCAAGTGGACAGAGGAAGCTATCAAAAGGGGAAAAAAAAAAACAGCTTAATATCTTAGTCTCATTTATTTTGGGGCCTATTTAATTTTTTTATATTGTTGTTCAGTTGATAAGTCGTGTCTAACTCGTTGTGACCCCATGGATTGCAGCACACCAGGCTTTCCTGTCCTTCACTGATTTTTTGTTATTAGCCTCCATTTATTATACATCAAGTACTTAGTCCAAAGCACGCATAATTGTTTCCATGGATACAGCCAGAGATTAAAGTATCCTGCTGCATTACTTTTGTATGTGAAGTTTTCATGGATAAATCTCAACTCTCCCTGTGAGTTTACATCTTTAAAAATAGGAGTAATTTTTACATAGTCTCAGGATGCCTACCCCAGTTCCTATCGTTCTGATTTGCTGATACTGAAATCCTAATATTCTAAATTATTTGCTGAGGAACAATTAGCAATAGACAGGCATTATTTTCCATTTTATAAGAACTTCTATCCTACTGCTCCATTTTTATCCAGTCTCAATATTATAGTATATATAAAGTATTATAGTTTATATAAAAGGGTGGTTAGACTGACTTGATTTGTCTTGATCTTTTCATTTTTAAAAAAGCTCTTCATATGGAGTTTATTATCGTGAAATCTGTTTCACATTATTAAAACCAGCAGGGTAAGACATTGACAATCACAGAATAGTTATAGTTTATTTTACATTATGGTTTAAAATGCCGCCTTAGCCCTTTATCTCTAACATCCTTAAAGATATGAGAGATTTTATATATATTAAAATTCTAAGTACCACTAGTATATATTTTAGTTTTTTCCTTCTTAGATAAATACGTCTGAAATGATCACTTATAGTTTAAATAGCAAACCTTAAATGTTTAGAGATTTATGACTTCATGTTTGGAGATTAAACATGTTTAGAGATTTGTAATGGAAACTCTAGGCATTATAGTGTCTGAATAAAAGGTGTTCAAAAATTATAAGCAAAATATACAAGAAGGAACTTTTTTGTAATTTGTAATTTTTCCATATCTGCTTCATCATCTACCCATTCTAAAAATATACTTATATTATGAAAAGATTAAAGAGTTACGAAGATGTTTACGTAACATAGTTCTTTTCATATCTGAATTATCTCTCCAGCTGGATAGTGATACTGGAGAGTCAAATTGTGGCAGACTTGCTGTAAATATTTTTATTTTGATGATTTATTAAACCTGCTCTACTCTTCATCTAGTCTGAAGCAAGATCCCACAGGGCATGGGTTAAATAGGAAGGGAAATCATCAAAGCATATACAACACTGAAAAAGCAAAAAGTTAGAAGTGAGAGAATTACCCATCAGCAGCTGGGAAAGTCAAGAGGAAACAGGAAAAGGAGAAAAGTGAAACGTTAAGTAAAGAGACGGGGACTTGAAGGCCCTAATCGTTCCCAGGTGAGTGTAGCCAGTCTGTGTCATCATGTACCATTTCCCTGACTCAACAGGAGATACTTAAACCTTCATGCCCTCTACCAAGTGTGTAAAATACACAAGAAAGAAAATCAACACTGTCTTCCAGGACTTAGCTTTCAATATCCTTGATGGTTCAGACGGTAAAGAATCTGCTTGCAATGCAGGAGACTCGGGTTTGATCCCTGGGTGGGGAAGATCCCTGGAGAAGGAAATGGCAACCCACTCCAGTATTCTTGCCTGGAGAATCCCATGGACAGAGGAGCCTGGTGGACTTCAGTCCATGGGGTCACAAAGAGTTGAACACAACTGAGCGACTCACACACACACACACACACACACACACTTGGTTGAGCTAACACTGTCTCCTCTGTATTTGTTGCGGTTTTTGTTGCAGAAGCGGTGTTCTTGTATATGAGTATCTTTTTTAAGTCCTGCTCTTTATATTTATTTATGGCCACACCACGCAGCATGTGGGATCTTAGTTCCCTGACCGGGTATTGAACCTGTGACCCTGCAGTGGAAACTCAATGCCCTAACTCCTGGGCCACCAAGGAAGTCCTGTATATGAACATCTTAGAGCAGTTCAGAAGACAGTCATGTTTCCAGACTGCTCTTCACTTCCAGACAGCAATGCAGCCTGCCCAGGGCTGGGGAGCCTGAGGTGGGAAGGGGGTGAGGTCAGAGTCCAGGTGTGCGCTCAGGGTTCCACAAAGCAGAGGCAGGGGGAATGCCGTGCTGGCTGAGGCCGGGTGGACACCGCCTCCACATGGGATCCTGTGCTCTTCTTGCCCAGCCCATAACCAGCGAGGGCCCTGTCTGAGTAGGGCTGCGTCCCTCACTGGGCCTGGGGGTATGCAAGCCGCCACCTTCCCCAGATGACTTCCCTTCAGGCTTTGAATGCAATTTGACTGTGTCTAGGGCAGACGTGAGGGGAGGTGGAAATGAAGTTTCAAGAGAAGTTCAATTGAAACTGGCGAGAGTCCTTGTTCCAGCAATATTTGGGGGTCTAAATCAAGCAACGTACGCTTAAGCTAGAAGTATCTGACCCTTTCTCACAAAACACATGACCCAGTTACAGTCCAAAAAGACAGGAATGGCCAGAGTACCTACATCACAATCTGACTTAGAAGGAAAACAAATCAAATCGGTGCAGACTGGGGTCGGCTGTAAGGAAACATGGCCTCAGGGGACCTCTCTGATGGTCTAGTGGTTAAGACTCTGCTCTCCCAATGCAGAGAGCTGGGGCTCAATTCCCAGTTGGGAAACTAAGATCCCACATGCCAATTGGTGTGGCCAAAAAATAATAGAAACTAAAAATACATCAATTTTTAAAATTTTCTTTTTAAAGAGCAATAGTTTAAAAAAAAAAAGTGGCCTCAGGACCTGTGAATGTTATTGACCAACTGGTGTCACTCAACAGCTATCAGGGAAAGTAATGTTTTAAAAACAGCAGTGCTGTTTGAGGCAAATGATTACTTAGAGATATAAGGGAAGGAGATGGCATTAAGAAGTTTCCAACCCTTTGTAGGTTAATCAAGACATATTAGCTAAAGTGCAAAAGTCTACATTTCTAAAGAATGATAAGAACTATAGGAGCATAACAAGCAAAAAATCAGATCATAAAAGACACAAATAGCAAACTTAAACATATTATCCATAAAAGACACACAGACAGAGATATATATACATATAAGATACAAATATATATATAAATATACTATGTGGCCTTTAGTTCAGTTCAGTCAGTCAGTCGTGTCTGACTCTTTGAGACCCCATGGACCGCAGCACCCCAGGCCTCCCTGTCCATCACCAACTCCCAGAGTTCACTCAAACTCATGTCCGTTGAGTCGGTGATGCCATCCAACCATCTCATCTTCTGTTGCCCCTTCTCCTCCTGCCTTCAATCTTTCCCAGCATCAGAGTCTTTTCCAATGAGTCAGCTCTTCCCATCAGGTGGCCAAAGTATTGGAGCTCAGCTTCAGCATCAGACCTTCCAATGAACACCCAGGACTGATCTCCTTTAGGATGGACTGGTCAGATCTCCTTTCAGTCCAAGGAACTCTCAAGAGTCTTCTCCAACACCACAATTCAAAAGCATCAATTCTTCAGCTCTCAGCTTTCTGTATAGTCCAACTCTCACTTCCATACATGACCACTGGAAAAACCATAGCTTTGACTAGATGGACCTTTGTTGGCAAAGTGATGTCTCTGCTTTTAATGTAGACACAGTACACAAATATGACATCTTAACCCTCCTGAGTGCCCTGACTTGTCACCTCCGTTGTGGTTTTCAGGGATTAGAAATAAGGTACATGTCTGCTCAGTCATGTCTAACGCTTTTTGGACCCCGTGGACCTAAGCCCTCCAGGTTCCTCTGCCCATGGAATTTTCCAGGCAAGAACACTGGAATGGGTTGCCATTTTCTGCTCCAGGGGCTCTTCCCGACCCAGGGATCCAATCCACATCTCCCGCGTCTCCTGCATTGGCAGGTTGATTCTTTCCCTCTGCACCACCTGGAAAGCCCTGAAATAAGGAGGAAAGTGGAATCAAAACAAGACACATGCGATTCAGCCTGAGTGATGAAACTTCCTCCTGCTCCTCTTCCACGCCTGTTTCTTCCCGCTGTCTCCTTCCCTCCAGCCCACGGCCTCTGCCTCTCTCTAAGCTCCCTAGGAAGCTCCCTGCTTCCCTGAGAAGCAATGTGTTATCACATGTGTCATCAGATGATGTTTCCATGCAAAATAAAGCTTCCCCCCAAAACCTGAGAGTTTGTCTCAGCTCTGTAAAGAATCTGAACTACTCTTCGCCCCCACCCCTTGAATGTCTGTGGGGATGGCTTTAGTTTGTTGTTCATTTTCTGGGATTATAAGGAACAAAATATTTCCTTAAAAATATCTTCCTTTGCCTTATGCTAAAGCAGTCAGATCAACTGCTCTGCAAATGTTTAGGGAAGCTAATCATAGAAATAACATTTTTTTTTCCTTTACCTAATACGCAGCTTTGGTGTAAAACCATGTAGTAACTGATGCTTTACCGGAAGACGCTGAATGGCAGTGGAAAGAATCGGGGGTGGGAGGGAAGGGGTGAGGGAGGGTCAGATATCTTATCAGACCTTCTTCACCTTGCAGGCTGTACCTCTCGGACACCCTCCTTAAGAATTACTTAATTTCTAGAACAGCTCTTCAGCCCGCAAACCCAGAAAACTATTCCACAGGCGGTGGCCCCAGAAAAGTCCCTCTGATCCCCGTCCGGACCTCTGTCTGTCACACCGTCCCCTTTTCATGGGATTCCTGGGGGCTTTGGCCGATAATAAAATGAAACTACAAGTATGAAACTTGGGCTCTTCGTAATATAATTTGTCACAAACATTTTTACCTTTAATCCTTAAAGCCCAAATAGCATCATTTAAAAAATTCCCTTATTGACAGATACCCTTTTAATTATCGTCTGCGGGATAGGAAAAAAAATCAACCAAGTTCAGGCCACGTCTCACCCTGTCTCTTTCTTTTCCCTTTTTGTTCAGCAAGGATCTCATGGCTTTTCCTCCCATTAGCCCATTATCCCTGTCCACCGCGAGGCCGTGTTCCCATCTGTAAGCGACACAATGTGTCGTTGTCCGAAGGCTACCTACATCAGTCTGCTCCAGGGAAAATGAGCTTTCGCCACACACAAGAGCTAAATCTGTGCAGACCTCTGGCTTCAATCACTTGGTTAAGTGTCGTGCAATGAGTGACAATACAGGTTTTTTTATTCTCACTGGGGACAGAATGATGTTTAATTAGGCATTTAAAAGTGACTGTTAACTTATACAGACCTCATCACAAATGGTTTTTCAGCAGGCTCAGTGATCTGAAACACCAATTAGTTTCAATTCACATTTATTATCTGTCCCTCATTAAAGCAGTTAGTTCAGCATCTAAATTCTTTCCTATGCAAGAAAGTGTTGATGTCCTCCTATGAATAAGAAGAACATATATGTTTTGTCCTTTTTCAAACGTCACCCTGTAAAATGTCTTCCCATGTGTCTCTTTTCTAACTCGAGAAGCATGCAGAGCTCTTCTCCGGAAGATGCCCTTCGTTGAGACTGGTGGTCTTGCTCTGAAGCCTCTTTATTTCCAAGGCCTTTGGTGGGCAGGGGGGCGGGGAGGGGTGACCTGTGATGCCTCTCCTGATGCTGGAGCTCCCACGGGCATGGGCAGCTGCGTCTGTCATGACTGCCCTGACTCCTGGGTCGTGCATGGCCTCTCTGAATACCCTTCTCTCAGATGGAGTGGACACTCCATAGCCAGCCTCTCTCACGGGTAAGCTCCCGGCCCACAGAAGCGCGTGTTTTCTGCTCGCTCAAAAGTCCAGCTTTAGGACAACAGAAAGTATGCAGAAGAGTGTGGAAGGAAGTGGATCACATCTTTCCAGAGAAGTAGAACCACTCGAGGTAGACGGATATAGGGACAGATGAATAGAAACATCAATCAATGAGATAGATTTAGAGATAGATGGGTAGATAAGTAGCTAGATGACAGAGATAGAAGAATGTTCGATAGACAGAGTAGACAGGTAGACAGATATAGGGAAGTGGGTAGACAGATAAAGATGGATGTGGATGATGGGTATATAGATGCAGATAGATGATATTGCTGTTGCTGCTCAGATGCTAAGTCGTGTCCGACCCTTCGCGACCCCATGGACTGCAGCATGCTAGGCTTCCAGAGAGGTGACAGAGATAGATAAATAGCAGATATCAGTAGATACATGGATCTAGGCAGGCAGGTAGACAGGTATAGACAGATGACAGACAGATGCCAACAGATACACATCAGCAGACAGATGGATGAGTGTGTGCTGGGTCGCATCAGTTGTGTCTGATCCTGTGTGACCATATGGACTGTAGCCCCCCAGGCTCCTCAGTTCATGGGGTTCTCCAGGCAAGAGTACTGGAGTGGGCTGCCACAGAGAGATAAGACACTGATTTTAATTATGGAGGCTGGAGAACCCAAAATCTATCGATTGGGTCCTCAAGCTAGACATTCAGGGAAGAGCTACTATAACCTTGCGTCTGATTCTGTAAGGCAGCAGGCTGAACATTTAGGCGAGACTTCCATGTTGCTGTCTCGAGAAGAATTCTTTCCTCTTTGGGAAACTGCCGTCTTTTCTCTCGAAGCCTTCAACACAGCCCTGACACTACCGGAGGGAATCAGCTTTACTGAGTCTGCTGGTTTAACTGTTAAACTAAAGACACCTTCACCGGAACACCTAGACAGATGTTTAATCAAACAACTGGGTACCCCCGCCAGTTGACACGTGAACTTGACCATCACAGGAGGAGGTTACTAACTGGAATGCACACGGCGGGCCTGCCGTTCAAACGACCCCGAGGCAACCCTTGGGCCTCTGTTCCCTCACTGGGAACAGCTGCTGTTGTTCAGTCACGAAGTCGTGTCTGAGTCTCTGCAGCCCCATGAACGGTGGCATGCCAGGCCACCATGTTCCTCGTCATCTCCCAGAGTTTACCCGAGTCCAAGTCCATTGAATCGGTGATGGCGTCCAACCGTCCATCACCTGTAATGTGCTTCCCCAAATAAAATAAATGAGAACAACAGGATTTGGGACTGTCTGAAGGATGAGGATCGTTTGGTTAACAAAGCTGGATTCTCTCTTTGAATTGTCACCAATAACGTAGTAAAGAGTCACCCAAGTTTAAATTCAGAAAGTTATCAAACTAGTCACATTTTGTTGTGACTTCAAACAAACACTGTCAGGCAGGGAAGTGCAGGTAGGTTTCAGTTGATTCTGCATTTGGGGAGCTACGGTCTTGAGGTTCAGTATGGAAATACGCCAAACTGGTTTAGTTAACTCAGACCACTCAACAACCCAGCCAGATAGTTCTGTCCCAGGAAGAGAATGTACCCATGCCCCATGGACGTGTAGCTGCAGACTGTGAAGTTACAACAGCAGAAGTCACGGACTCTGTCTGACACCGAATCAGTCACTTGACCTCTCTTGACCTCAATTTCCTTTCTAGAAGATAGGAAATTTGGACAAAATGACTTTAACATTCCTTCCAGTTTCACACTAGGATCTATTAGGATTCATGCTTTCTTCCTAAACGGTTTATATTCATTATGGAGTATTTGATGTTGGTTAAGTCAAATCTGTTCAACTTTTCAATGTATTAAGGCATAGAGGTAATCTGAAGAGTAAAGACTAAAAGAGTTTATTTTCCTGGGCTCCAGGTCACATAGCCTAATAACTATTTATATTAGCTACTGCAATGGAATCAGTTAATACCTCTATTTTTACATTATCTCTTCATACTTTCTCTTCCCAAAAGATCTTATGACTAAATCTTCCTTTAGCCAATTTGGTTTCAGCTGTTTTTCTTTGACAGTCTCTAAGGTGATATTTATTAAGACCCATTCTTTTTCCAATTTAAGGCTCCTCAGCAGATTACTCTACTTTTAGGGATTAATGGTCCGTATTATTACACCTTTTTCATCAGTTTAGATTCATCTTACTATTTTTAACTGCTTGGCCTCTGCTGCTAAACTACAAGGTACATTAGAGTATAACCTTTGATATGGGGCTATTTTCAGAAACAAAACTCAGGATTCATCCATCCCTTGTAAGAGGAGCCACAATGATTGTGAAGTGGATAAATAAGTAAATTAACAAAGAGTAATGAAGAGATGGCTGGAAGGCATCACTGACTCGATGGACATGAGTTTGAGTGAACTCCGGGAGTTGGTGATGGACAGGGAGGCCTGGTGTGCTGCAGTCCATGGGGTTGCAGAGTCGGAGACGACTGGGCGACTGAACTGAACTGAACTGAATGAAGAAATACTCTAAAACTGCAAACCTTCTTATTGATGGTCGTGTACCCTACAGTCCCAGTAGGGCCTGATACAGAGAAGATGTATTAAAAATAGATTTCAGAGATTCAAGAAAGTACATACAAACACTGTTACATTTAAAACGGAGAACCAGCAAGGACCTGCTGTACAGCGCAGGGAACTCTGCTCAGTGTCATGTGGCAGCCTGGATGGGAGGGATGTTTGGGGGAGAAAGGATACGTGTGTATCCTATGGATGGCTGAGTCCCTTCGCTGTCCCCCTGAAACTATCACAACATTGTTCATTAATTGGCTATATCCTAATACAAAGTAAAAAAAAAAAAAGCATGTACAAGAAAAGACGGGAAAAATGTCCAAGTGCCGACAACACAGCCACACCCCCAGCCCTGCTGCCACGTTTCTCTCACTTCGTTCATTCGACAGCACCGCGTGAGCATCTGCCGTGCATCTGGCACTGCGTGAGTCGTTGAGAATAAAGCAGTGAGCAAGGCAGGGTGGAGCCTCACCTCCCCCAGTCCACACCTCCTCACCTCTCTACTCAAAATCGTACAGTGGGGGCAGCCAAGAAAGTTGATGCTTTTACAACAAGGGAAGAAATCTGGGATTTTTTCCTAAAGTAGAATTATTTGGTGTTTGGTAAAATGCTAAAGGAAATCAACCCTGAATATTCATTGGAAGGACTGATGCTGAAGCTGAGGCTCCAGTACTCTGCCACCTGATGCAAAGAGCCGATGCACTGGAAAAGACCCTGATGCTGGGAAAGACTGAGGGCAGGAGAAGGGGACGACAGAGGATGAGATGGTTGGATGGCATCACCAACTCAATGGACATGAGTTTGAGCAAATTCTGGGAGATGCTGCAGGACAGGGAAGCCTGGTGTGCTGCAGTCCATGGGGTCACAAAGAGTCTGACTTGACTTGGCAACTGAACAATAGCAACAACACAAAATGCTCAGTGTATACGTCGGTGACCAAACCACTGTTTCTCTTTCCAGACAAAGAGCAGGAGCCACTTTGCTGGCGTAAGATGCACTGGAGCACTCCTGAACACAGCACCAGCACTGACTGACAGCAGGAAGGAATCTTCGTGGGAAGACCCCCTAGGACTGCCCTCGGGCCGTGAATGGCTCAAGAAGACCAGCTTCCTCCTCGGGCTGTGGCCGTGTCAGCTGGGTGGTGACCTTGTGTGCTGGGCAGCTCCGTGCTGTCCTACAAGTTTGTAACCTTGGCAGTGGGATGTTACATCTTTAGGGCTTGGCATGTAGACATGTTCACTCACAAAGTGCTGGTTTTCTGCCTTTGTTTCACTGTCACGGAGATCGCCACCAAAAAGCATTTTGGGAACAAAATAATTGATCCAAAGCTGTCATCAATACGCCTTCAGAAGACACAGAATTCAAACTAGTCCATTGAAATGGGTATCGAAATGTGCATGAATAAAAGATTCCATAGGAAATGTGGTTGGAATTATTGGCTAGAATCAGGCTTGGGGTTTTCTGTGATTTAAAATTATTTCCACTGCTTAGCAATTGTCCATGGAACCTTTGCTATTTGCTGATGTCGCCTCACACCCTGGGGACCCAAAGATGGACGGAGACATGGCCGCTGCCTCGTGGCTGAGCCTCAGACACGAGTCAAAGGGGGTTTCGCACACTGAGATTAACCCTATGAGCATTTGGTTCTTCCCTTCACCAGAAAAATGCAGGCTCTGCAATTACGACGACATCACTTTTCACTGGTGACTCAGACAGTAAAGCGTCTGCCTACAATGTGGGAGACCTGGGTTCAATCCCTGGGTCAGGAAGATCCCCTGGAGAAGGAAATGGCAAAGCACTCCAGTACTCTTGCCTGGAAAATCCCATGAACAGAGGAGCCTGGGAGGCTACAGTCCATGGGGTCCCCAAGAGTCGGACACGACTGAATGACTTCAGTTTCACCTTTTCACTCTCACTTTGCTTTCACTTTTCACCATTTCTCCTTCCAAAAATATAACTATGTTTATGATGAACATTCATCGGGATGCTTAGCACACAATTTTCATGCTCTGCTACTCACACTGGTGCCAACGTCTCCTTGTGTCTCCTGCCTTGCAGGTGGATTCTTTCCTGTCTGAGCCACCAGGGAAGCTCCCTCCTTATGTGAAAATGGGTGACTCGTGACTGGTGTTAATCAGAATATTAAATTAACCACATCTTAACCAGCATTTCTAATAACAGCATCTAAGCTTGGAGAAGAGATTTGTTAAAAGTTACAGAGCACAGAAGCTTCTCAGCCAAGAGAATCTCCAAGCACATAATTCACAGGCTGCTGTAAGACCCTGGTCAGTCTCAGATTAAGACTGTGGGGCAAATTCTCTCCTAAAGCACGGGGATTCTGGAGCACCCCCAGCTCGGCCAGTAAGTGCACTTTATTTCCCACGGTCACACCCAACAGCCCTCTTCTCCTGATCCCATCAGTCAGGCGAGATGGCTGCTGAACCTCATCTTAGAGACAGTTCCAGAAAAACAATTTTAAGACTCTTGATAAACCTCCTGGAAACTCCACTTAACGACGCAAAATATTAGGTACTTCCCTTTCGCAGGAAAGTAAAAAGGGTAGAAATTCATTGAAACGCTCCATCCCAATGCTTCTTTTCTGTTTTTATCACCATCTGGCTAAACCGATAAATAAGGTTCAAAAGCTGAAGATCTTTCCTATCAGAGGGAAACATCCTGGGTTAAGCTTTATTCGCTATCATTCAAATGTATGGCTTTTGGTCTATTATTCTATTTTCTTGTCAATTATTATAACTTTACAAACAGCCATGGAAATAGCTTTCCTGATAGTCAGGAACATATCAACATCTATAAAGATTAATACTAACATTAGTTCAAATGTTCTTAGCTTCTTCCTTGTCATTAGCAAATAGAAGAAGTTAAGAAAATATATCACTAATCATTAAAATGATCATAGTGCAACAGGTAGCAGATTATGTCAGCAGACAGTGTCATTTATATATTTATTTAGTACATTTGCTTAATCTGTTTCAAAAAGGATTTTAGGTGGCCTCAGTAATTGCCAAAGTATCTTAGTTGGTTGAAAGCAAGTTTTTCACCTGAATTTAGGAACGTGTTGGACAGAAAATTGGATAAATGATACCCAAGGCACTTAGCGCAAATTGCACACCATCCCACACAGTGAAAAGGAGGATAAGTTAGCTGGACAGGAATCAGTGGATGCTAGAAATGGTCTGAGCTCCCTCGGGCTTCTGTAATTACTTTCAATTGGGTAGTTTTCCCGACATCTGAGATTTCTTAAGAAAGGCTCCATAAAGGTTAGCATTACTTGATACCGAGCCAGTGCACTTACTAGCCAAGGAAAGTGGCTGCCACGTGATCCCCGCCCCCGTCCAGAACTGTGGATTCACAGGGACATCTTTCCTCCCCACTTCGTACTTACCTGAAGACGAGCCTTTGGTGACCTCAAAATCAGATGCCCAGTTTTATCAGGCTTCCTGGTCCCTTTGAGTCATAGACCGATGCTGTCTCCCTTATCAAAACTCAAAGAAAAAGGAGTGAGATGGCTTGTCCTAGAACCTATAGAGAAGAGTGAGTAAAAAAGACCATAAACCCGGACTTCCTGTCTCCTATTCTCTCGACAATCAACACGTCCAGGTCTCCATCAGACGTGTTGATGAGGAGCAGACGAGGTGGCACAAACCTTTTTAAATCCTTAGAGAACTCAATGTCTCTCTCCCATGACAGCTTCACGCTTCTTCCTTATCACACGTTTTATGGGCAGATAGCACAAAGAATACGTTTGAGATTTATTTTCTCCCCATTTCCACACCTGCACCTTAAAGATAATAAACAGGCAGGACTTCCCTGGTGGTCCAGGGGTTCAGATTCTACACTTCCAAAGCAGGGGGAGTGGGTTCGATTCCTGGTGGGAGAATTAAGATCCCACATGTTTTGCGGCCAAAATAATAATAATAAAGAATCAGATTTCGCCTTGGACACGCCAGGACTTATCTTTATGCACCTGCTTCTCTTTCTCCTCACTTCTGCTCCTCTTCCAGTTTGGAAAACTGCACCCCTATCGAACCTAATGTTCAAAGTGGGATTGGCTACATCAATCCGGTTCACCCCCATACAGATGTATGTGATATATCGACATCACTGTGCTAGGTCTCCCAGGTATGTTTCCTCTGGAACAAGAGCTCTCATCAGCACTGTGTGCATGAGAGACGCCAGACGTGGTCCTGAGCCGCAGATCAGCACATGTTTAGCTTTCCTTCCACTGTCGATGAAAATCATCATTATGTGCTAACGATGGTGAGCAGACCACTAGGACAGGGGTGAAGAGAGAGGCATGGCAGACATCTTCTCTCTTCAAATTCATAGTCTAGTGCCTTCGTGCTCAGTTGTTCAGTCATGTCCGACTATTTGCTACCCCACAGAGGGCAGCACACAAAGCTTCCCTGTCTTTCCCTGTCTCCCAGAGCCCAGAGTTTGCTCAAGTTCATGTCCATTGAGTCAGTGATGCTATCTAAACATTTCATCTTCTGTCGCCCCCTTCTCCCCCTGCCCTCAATTTTTCCCAGCATCAGAGTTTTTTCCAATGAGTCGGCTCGTCACACCAGGGGCCAAAGCATTGGAGCTTTGGCTTCAGCATCAGTCCTTTCACCGAATATTTAGGGTTGATTTCCTCTAGGATTGACTGACCTCCTTGCAGTCCAAGGGACTCTCAAGAGTCTTCTCCAACACCACACTCAAAAAGCATCAACTCTTTGGTGCTCAGCTGTCTTTATGTCATATTCATACATGACCACTGGAAAAACCAGAGCTTTGACTAGACAGACCTGTGTTGGCAAAGCAATGTCTCTGCTTTCTAATATGCTGTCTAGGTTTGCCATAGTTTTTCTTCCAAGGGGCAAGTGTCTTTTAATTTCATGGTTGCAGTCACCATCTGCAGTGATTTTGGAGCCCCCCGAAATAAAGTCTGTCACTGTTTCCACTGTTACCCCATCTATTTGCCATGAAGCGATGGGACCGGATGCCATGATCTTAGTTTTCTGAATGTTGAGTTTTAAGCCAGCTTTTTCACTCTCCTCTTTCACCTTCATCAAGTTCCTATTTGCTTTCTGCCATTAGGGTGGTGTCATCTGCTTATCTGAGGTTACTGATCGTGTGTTTGAAAAGGGATCAGTAGGTAGAGGAAAAAAGATAGAATGTGCAAGTGACTTCTCTTCGAAGAAAATGTTCTGCAGTGAAATCCAAGAAAGTGCCAGACCCTATTTCAAGTGTTTTGTTTATGAAGACAGATTTGAATGAATCCTAATATATAGGTCAGTTTATGATCAACAGACGAAAGAGAAGCTAGAAAGAGAATGTTCACGTGTGAAGAATGGTGGTGAATTAAAGAAGGCAATGGAAGGAACGAGATCGGGGCACAGGTGAGCAGGTTACCTGTGGAAAGAAACGACACCCATTGGGGCTTAGAGAGGAAGTAGAAGCGATGTGGAGGAATTCTGAGCTGGGGGAGAAGCAAGAGAAAGGAAAGGCAACTTTGATCTTTATGATAAACTGAGAAGTTGTTTATCTTGTGAAATGGTGGGAGGTATGGTTAGAATAGAGGACTTGAAAAAAGTGAAAAAGAAAAGAAAATTGGTGCAGACACTTTGAGGAACCCAACAAAAAACAAACATGAAAATAATCCTAGTGTGGCCTCTTGTTCACATTTTTAAGCTTTTCTTGGTGGGATCAGTATTCTATTTCAGATCAGTCTTAACAGTCAAAACATTCTTGGAATGTTCACTTTCTATCAGGTTTACGCTGAGTCCTAAAATACTTGTTAGGCCATTGCCAGAACCTTCGTGGGAAAAGAACTGTTTCTGACGTAAACTAGCCATTTGCCACTTCCCACATGTTAGGGTAACAGTTGAATTACACATCACAGTCTGGAGACTTCAAACAAAGCTTCCAGGAAGTGAACGGAACCAGAACAAGGAAATGACTGTGACTCTGCACTCCATAAAATAAAGAAATAAAGTGCAATTTATCGCTGGAGAAAAGGAGGAAGCTGAGCTGATAAAATAACCTAAGACACTATGCAAATGATGTGATAAAGCTGGAATGGAGTCGATCATTTTGTACTTACGGTTTAATACCGTTCTCCCGAACGGCCGGGCAATCTAAAGCTGGGGCGGGAGGAAACGTCATTTCACGGCACACGTCTGCCTGGAACTCGGTCACCATGTGCGTAGGTGTCCCAGGTTAGAGTCAAGAGTGTCTGTTGTCACCTCTAAAAAGCCCACTTGATGATTTTTTCACATACGTTTATGGAGCGTATAGACTTGTAAGTGGAGGGAGTTAAACAACTGTGTCTGCCCAGGAACTGGGTTTTGGGTTTTGAAACTATGTAAAATAAACTGTTTTTTCTAACAGATAATTAACATTTCGAAGAGTCTGGTTGCCTGCTCTGTGGGGAGCGGCTGACTCACTGAACCGCAGGGGTATCACCAGCCGCCTTCGCTCCCTCTCACCAGGAGTGGTTTTGTGCGAAGCTGAAGAGGTGGCCTCAAACAAAACTGCAAACTAGGCTGTTTCTCTGGAGTCCTGGGTCTCCGGGTGACCCCGCTTCCCCGCCAGAGATGCTCACTTTCGGGGAACTTCCCTGGTGGTCCTGAGGTTAAGAATCTACCTTCCAACACAGGTGATGTGGGTTCGATCCCTAGTGGTAGAATTAGGATCCTACTTGCCGCTGAGCAACTGGGCCCATGGCTGCCAGCTACTGAGCCTGTGTGCCCTAACTAAGACCCGATGCAGTCAAATAAATAAATATTTTTTAAAAAAGAGTATTTTAGAATCCAAGAGCCAACCAGGCTCCAAGACCCAGCATGCTTCTTGCAGTGGGGCTTCTCCCCTCAGCCTGCCTGGGTGACACTGGAGGAGAATGGCAATCAGAGGAAGCTGCATGCGTGCCTGCTCAGGTACTCAGTGGGGTCCGACTCTTCTCAGCGCTGTGCTTCTCGTATTAACGGGAGCACAGGCTCTAGGGTGCGCCGTCCCAGCCCCTGTGGTGCAGCTCACAGGCTCAGCTGCCCTGCTGCATGTGGAATCTTCCCGGACCAGGGATCGAACCCATGTCCCCTTCACTGGACCCCCAGGAAAGTCCCAGGCAACTCTTTTGTAAGGTTGTAGGGGATCTGGGATGGTCATGAGCCCCTGAAGATCCAGTTTACTTTTATCTGGACACATTCCTTTTGCTTCAGGTATATATGCTGCTGCTGCATCACTCCAGTCGTGTCCGACTCTGTGTGACCCCATAGACAGCAGCCCACCAGGCTCCCCCGTCCCTGGGATTCTCCAGGCAAGAACACTAGAGTGGGTTGCCATTTCCTTCTCCAATGCGTGAAAGTGAAAAGTGAAAGTGAAGTCGCTCAGTCGTGTCCGACTAGTAGCAACCCCACGGACTGTAGCCCACCAGGCTCCTCTGTCCATCCCTATAAAAAGTTGCGGCCCTCAAGTTGAAACTGATGCTCATTAAACTGAAGCAGCATATAGGCTGGAAAACCAAGAAGGGCAAAACCCTCCTGCTGCTCCCCGTGCCCCTTCCCACAGCGGACATCTCTAATCAGTCACTGCACTCTGGCGTTGAGACTGATGTCAGCTTGGAGATCTTTCTCCACACAGGACTCTAGGCATTGTTACTCATACCTGAGAATTAGGATGCAAGTTGAAACCTATCTGTAACCATTGCTTATATTTATTTATTTTTATATTTATTTGTTTGGCTGCACTGGGCCTTAGTTGAGGGACACAGAATGCAGAGTCTTTAGTTGCAGCATGCGAGCTCTAGTTCCCTGACCAGGGAGCAAACCCAAGCCCTCTCTGCATTGGGAGCATGAAGTCTTAGCCACTCGGCCACCAGGGAAGTCCCTCTGTAACACTGCTTTTAAACTGTGGCCAGTTACTCTAAAGACAGTGGTAACCAGTGATGGATTATGTTGTTTGACATACAAGCTACATACAAAAGCATAAAAGTCTCGAGTAGAAAATATTAATATCATCACCGAAGCAAGTGTATCTGGCAAAACTGGGAATCCAGATAAAGCTGATTTCTTTCTTTGGAACCTAAGGCATGGAGCTTTCTTCTCCCAAGGTCACTTAGGTCAAGTGAGTAATTCTGAAACTTCAGAGATTTGGGGGCCTGAGCGTCACTCCTGATGGATCAAGGCTGCCCCCCAGGCACACACTCCTGTGTGCCGTTCCTGGAAATTGAGGAGAAACGCTGCTTTGAAAATGATGGAAGGGCCTTTAGACCGCACACCCCCACCCCACCCGGCCCATGCTGGGAAGGAAGGACTTCCACACTGGTGGGTGTGTGGGTGGCTGAGAAAAGCTAGGGAAATCACCCTGAGGTGAGAGTTTGCTGAGAAAGAAACGTGCCTCAGACTGAGACGGGTGATGGCTGCATCTGTGCATGCCCACGACTTTCCATCCCCTCAAATGTCGGGACAACTCACCAAGCTGCTTCAACAGAGGCAACCCAGGTCACCGGGCATCGGGTTAGTCTGGGGGCCTGGACACGGAAGCAGAAACTCATGGCAGGCCCAGGAATCTGTAGTTAAGTAAAGCCTATATGACCTTGATGCTAAAGTTTGAAAAAGTGAGAACAGTGAAAGTGTTAGTAGCTCAGTCACCTCTGACTCTCTATGACCCCGCGGACTGTAGGCCTTGTTAGTTTAACATCAATTTACATGCTGCATGCCACCCACCCTCCACTGCATACCACCCACGCCCAGCTTGTTAACATGCAGTGGGTGTGCTGTGCGATCTGCATGGCTGCCTTTGCTGTGGGTTCACAGACTACCAGCAAGTGTCTAAAGTGGATCAGAAGACTCGCCATTTCTCCCTGAGAAAGCTCCTTATCCCAGGAGTGCATGGCCCTGAGGGTGTAGAACCATTGTCAGAAAGGGTTAGGGGGTGAGGTAGAAAGTAGAAGTATCATATCGGAGGCTGCTGCCTCAGCTGTGAGATTGAGCCACTGCTGCTGAAGCAGAGAAAGGCAGTGTGGGCAGGGTGAAGCTTCACTGGCCTTGGAGCCAAGTATGTCACCAGCTATCCACCTACCAGGCGACAGGGACGTTTGCCTGTCCCCAGCTTAATACCGTTGGGCTTCCTAGGTGGCTCAGTGATAAAAGAATTGACCTGCCAATGCAGGAGACACTGGTCGATTCCTGGGTTGGGAAGATCCCCTGGAGGAGGGCATGGCAACCCATTCCAATATTCTTGCCTGGAGAATCCCACAGACAGAGGAGTCGGGTGGGTTATAGTCCATGGGGTTGCAGAGTCAGATGCGACTTGGCGACTAAACAACAACGCAGTCATTTTCAACTGGAGGAGATTCCCTTCCCTTCCCTGCCCCTTGCTGGTGAACAGTTTATCCTTACAACTTGGCTTGGGGGGAGGGGAGTGTTACCAGCTTCTAGCGGACAGGAGGCAGAGAAGATATGAAACATCCTATGATCCACAGGACAGACCACACCCCAGCAAAGAACTTCTGGCCGCAGAAAGTGAGTTTTGCTGAGGCTGAGGAATGCCGATGTGGAGAACTGAAATGAGGGTCCCTGAGTGACTGATCCTGCCCAGAACAAACTCTTAACTTAGGACTCACTCAGCGGAGAATATAATTCTTCCAATAAGAGGAAAATGAACCCAATTCTTGCTCTGGACCTAGGGAAAGTGTGTCCGTATGATGTCCTTATCAAATTAGAGAAAACTCTATTTATAAACGCCTCTACAGCCTATTATTTCTGCAAACCAGACAAATAACTTACACCTTTTTATGTGAGCACAATCTCTGTGGCTGCAGCAATCTGTTTAGGAGACGCGGCTAGGAGGGTAGCCTGTCATTCCCCTCGCCACAAAGAAACATCAGAATAAACAAATCATCCTGGGGCCCCCTTGCATACTTGCAGTAAATGATAACAGCAGTTTTTTGTTTTCCATCTTTAAGATCAAAATATTTTAGTGACTTGTGATTCCTACACCTATAAAAATGATGTGCTTAAAATTCTACAGTCTTAAAATATAAATATGAAAAACCTACTTCATTTAAGACACCAAAAAAAAAAAGATTGGTGGAATTTTTTTTTCCTTTCCTGATCAAATAATGAACAAAATCAGCTATAGCACTACACTTTTAAAACATTGTAAGCTGTAGCATTTTACTGTAATGAGTCTCTGGGTTTGCAAAGCAAGCTCAGAAGTTATGACGATCAACTCAGTCCCAGAGGGGAGAGTTTAGCTGTGTAAGCACTGGTTTAGGGAACGAATATTTGCTCAAATCAAAGATTCCGATAGTCACTGGGTTTCCTCAACCCTAAATTCTTCTAAGATGCATAATTGGATATTATGCAGTTAACTGAGAAGGACCTTGGGAGAAAACAAAAACCGAGTTCCTTTTAGATCTTCAGGAACATTAAAAGCTAAGCTTTCAACTCTAGCCAAATGCCATTACCACGAATTTCTTCCAATATATATTGTTTAGTCACAATGCTTTATTCTTGATATTACATGTGGTCCTGAAAGTTCAAACTTATAAACCAAGGCTCCAGGACTTGTAATCCCAGAGACAGACTGTGACCAACTCACAGCGTGGAATACGTTTATGCTATAAAATGCTACTAATGATAACGTCGAACTGAGTGGGATTTGATCAAAGTCTCCACTGAGAGGTTTGTGAAGAAAGGAGGCCTGGGTCAGAGTGGTCGGGTCCCACCAAGTGTTTGCAATAGCAACCGAAGTAGGAACGTGGGTTCTCCTACAATTACAAGAATAGGAGTGTGTTTTCTTGCCTGGAGTTTCCAGTCTTTAGAGGCATTTGGGGTTCTTGTAGGTTGAGAAGGATCCTTTCCTTGGAAACTTCACACCACAGCCTCAAAGTCTCGGATGCTTCCCATCAGTGACAGCTGCGGGGACCAGGTACCAAGGGTTTCACAGGCTGCGTGCGTGTTAAATTGCTCAGTCGTGTCTGACGCTGTGCAACCTTACATTATGGACCGGAGCCCACCAGGCTTCTCTGTGCATGGGATTCTCCCGGCAAGGATACTGGACTGGGTTGCCATGCCCTTCTCCAGGGGATTTTCCCGACCCAGGGATTGAACCCGGGTCTTCTGCATTGCAGAGTCTTTACTATCTGAGCCACAGAGGAAGCCCAACAAAGGCTTCAGAGTTTTCCAAGACAAGTCATTAAAGCGATGGTTGTGACCAACACCTCAAGTCCCCGTTCCTCCTTAAGGCAGTCCCAGCTCTTTTCATCCCATCCTCCTTCCCACGGCCTCACAATACCATCCATCCGCGAGTTCTATGAAGAGAACTGTCCTGTGTTCTTTTTCACCATTTGCCCTCAAGCCCTGCCACTGCTTCCTGCTGACGCTGACACAAGAAGACCTCTGGCTTCTGGTGTGGCTGGGGACCCAGGGGCACTGTCTTTCAAGCTGGATGACTTAAGCAGCCAAGACTTACAGGGTCCCTCCGTGACAAAAATAAAATTCATCTGGCTTTGAAAATTTCGTCTTGATTGGCATGACAGAGAGGAAAGGAGATTTTTTTTTTTCCAAGTGAAAGAGTAGAGACAAAACTTCAGAAACAAATGTGTCAAAGCGTTTCCAGCCAACGTGTTCCTTCAGAATCGCAGCCAGTCAGGGAAAAGCAAAGGTCAGCACCACCCTGGATGCAAGGCTTAAAAAAGTTTTGTTTGGTCCAACTGGCCAGAGGAGTTATGAATGTTTTGAGGTCAGAGTGGTTATGTGATCAAAGTGCTTCAGGAAAATTAATTAGGTGGTGTTATGGGTTGGGACCTGATATGGATGGAAAAGAGTAAAAAAAAAAAAAAATAGGAGCTATTAGAGTGAGGAGGGCCTGAGCTTGGGTGGTAAGAGAAAGGGAAAACGTATTCACAGAGGATCAGCAGTAAGTAACCAGGCACGTGAGGCTCCAGAGACCCGGAAGGCGTCTCAGCGCCACTGTGTCCCCTGGCTCGTCAGGAACGCGACACGTCCTTTTCATATTTGCATCCCCCCCGTCGGTGGTCCCCAGTAAGCGGGCGGTGCTACTGGAGCAGACATCTCCCTGATTCCCCAGGCACCCTGTCCCTCCCTGCCTGAGGCTGCCCCATGCGCTGCTCCTGTTGAGTGTGGTCTAACTGAATGCAACCTTTTAGAAGGGTCTTCCCTGGGTTCTGGAAGCACAAATCTCTTCAGGGCTTTCCCCGATGACTCAGCGGGTGAAGAATCCACCTGCAATGCAGAAGACACAGGAGATGCGTGTTTGACCCCTGGATGGGGAAGCTCCCCTGGAGAAGGGCCTGGCAACCAACTCCAGTATTCTTGCCTGGAGAATCCCATGGACAGAGGAGCCTGGTGGGCTACAGCCCATGGGGTCACAAAGAGTCGGACACCGTTGAGCATGTGGCAATCTTACTTTCTGAAGCAACTGTGAAGACACTACCCTAAGTTATATGAGGAAATTTCAGTCACTCTTTTAGTCAAAAGAGATCAAGATCGATGAACAAGAGATCATGTCTTCGTTTCCAAAAATTCTGAATTACAAAAATGTGTCCAGAAAACTAGTAATTTAAATTTATATATGCATTCCACTCTGCTGTAACTGTGGGAATGGCTATCCACTCTAGTATTCTGGCCTAGAGAATTGCAAGGACTGTACAGTCCGTAGGGTCGTAAAAGAGTTGGACATGACTGAGCGACGTTCACTTTCACTGCTGTATGTGCCATAAACGAATTAAAATAAGTGAAATGAGACAGAGACAGAGGAGGTCTTGGGAGTTAAAGTGTCCTTTGTTAGGAAGGGATTGTTAAGGACTGACTGAAGTTTTTGAGACTCACTGTTGACGTTGTCATTCCTTGAGGGAAGGGAAGAGTTGGTGTTCCAGGTATTCCTGGAAGCAGGGAAGAGGAAGGAAAATAACACTGCCTTGTCTCACTGGACTTACCACTTTCTGGCCTATATATCCATTGGGAAAGTCCCATAGTAGTAACACCTATCGACCTGAGGTAGGGACTGTCATAATTCCATCCTCATTCCTGTAGGTCATTTGAAGAAAAGGTGGTTTAGGGAATAGAGGCATGGTGGTTTTCTTCAGATATTTGATAAAGGTATTAGGCTAGAGAACAAAATGAGGCTTAAGATAAATTAACAAAAGTTTTGTTTTTTTCTCCCTTATTTAGTGTCAAAGCTCTTGGTGGTAAACTTTAACTGAACTGACAGGAGGCTTTTTTCCCCTCTGTTTTGCTGAGAAACATTAGAATGTTGGATTTCAGGTTGTTGCCTCAAACCCCTCTGAAAGAGTTATAAGGTTTATGTTCAGTATTAGTTTTCTAAAATCCATAAAATCCTGGTCCTTGGGTGTGTGATACGGGACTTGTGCTTGACAAGGATGTGCTTCGCTGAGTAGAGAGTAGGACGGCTTTGACCCAGCGTGAAGGAGTTTGATTCTGCTTTCACTGTTTGGCAGGGAGAAACTGCTTCTTACTGACACTGAGTAGGATTTTCTAAAACAAGCTGCTCACAAAAGCTCTCGAGAAAGCTTGAGTACTTGCCTGAAGAATGACACTTACTTATGTTTTAATAGTTTTGATGCATCTAAACTGACATTAGTAAAGATTTTAGGTTGTATTAAAAATTGTCTTTAAAGAATAACTAAAGCACATGATCCATAGGTAAATTTTTTGTCACATTTTATAGTTTTCATTGGAACATTTACAAAGTACACAAAATGATAAAACTACTATACACTGTAGATAGGGCAGAAGTAGATAATCTTCTCACTGTAAGTATCCAGCACCATCTATAATAGAGAAAAAACAGATTAAAATTTTAGTTTAAGACATTTCTGGAGGAATATCTGCTCCTATAATAGGTGATATTGCCTTCACATTTGCCCTTCTTATATTTTAGATATAAGGAACATTTTTGTTTTTTAGAGACATTTAGTAAAATAAATAGCGTGGCTACCATTTCTTGAATATCTATGTTATAACTCTGAATCCGCACAAGAATCCTGTGAAGTTAGGTAGTATTATTCCAACTTCACAGATGAAAATGAAATTTAGAAAGGTTGCCCCAAGTTTTATTCAGTAAGCAACAGAGCTGGGTTTTGCAAGGTCCCAGAAACAATCTCTGTCTTTTGTATTCCTTACTAAGGTTATGAAACTTTTATTATTTCTGACTTTAAGTTTGTAGTTTGGTAGATTCTTTATTACTTAAGCAATACTCATGTTATCCGTAGTACATTTACGGCTTGTTACCTGAAATTTAAGAGCCACATCTGATTTGGCTAGTGTTACTGAACTTGTTGGCAAATCATGGCCCAGAGCCTGTTCATTGATAATATCTTAACCTACGGATGAGTGCTTGCACCCTGTGTTTGTCTTGGTAGCAGGTGTTCTTAAGACTTTAAAGCATTTCAGACACAAATAGAAGTAAGACACTAAATCTGCTGAAGAGGGCACGTAAAATTTCTAACCACTTTCAGAGGCTAAATGCTGCTCTGTCGTACAGTATAAGGACTTATGGTGGTTGCTGTTATTTTCTAAAATATTTGTGAAGTTTTAATAAATATATTGATTTTAAAGTAAAAAAAAAAAAAAAAGACACTACCCTTCCTCAACCCTTTATTCTGAGGGGTTCATGCCAGCTAAATGGGCTTGGTGACGGCGATGTGATTTTATGTTATTGTGTGGTCCAAGCTCTGATTCCTCACCTTTTCACTTTCTGCCCGTGTGATTTGGGACAAGTTTATTTAGTCCTGCTGAGCCTCAGTTTCCCTATTTGAAAAATGGGGTTGATAATAACAACCATGCAAGGACATGATAAGAATTAAATAGCATGTGCGAGCAGTTGGTGTGCTGTAGAATGGCTGTACCTTTAGTTACAAAATAATAATGATAAACGGGTGTTTCGTTGTTACACTGACACATGCAAAAGCAAATATTCTCAACCTGACCACACGGGAGGATCCTCTAACCACAAATAAGTCCTTCTGCCCTGCAACCCATCGGTCCCCAACCTTTTTGGCACCAGGGACCAGTTTTGTGGAGAACAAGTTTTCCAAGGACTGGGGGTAGGACAAAGCATCACTATCCATCATGGGAAGGATTAAGGCGGGGTCTCCAACCTCTGGGATCTAATGCCCGATGATCTGAGGTGGAGCTGATGTAACAGTAAATGTGATGTACTTGAATCATCCCAAAACCCACCCATGAAGACCCAGACACTCACGGGCTCAGTTGATTGAGTGTCACTCTCACCACTAGATCCCAAACTCCTCCAGGCATGAACATGCTCACGAATTGATGGTTTTTCTTTTTTTCTCAAAACCAAGTGAACTGATCTCAAACTGGTTTAATGAAGAGAATTTTAAAATAATGTTGCGTTGTCACTCTTTCTGAACAATTAAGTTAACATTTAGCCTTTGAGTAAGTAAAAACAAAAGAGAGAAAAGAAAAATGTGAATTTACTCTTTCAACATTACAAAACTTTGCTTTTGTTTTTTAAAGTAACTCCTTTCTTCTCAAGCCCTGGGTCAACCTCTCCTCACACTTGGGAGAGTCCTGTATATTATTCTGCAACACCACCGACCCATTTACGAACAGGCCCATTTCTGAAAATAGTCTAACATAAACACATGTCTTTCCTAGAAAATCAGAATTTAAATGAGAAAAGCGAGACTGGTCGCAGGTCTGCAGCTCCCCAGCTAGTCCTTCTCCCCTTCTGCTCCTTTGAGGAAATGAGGTGACTGTAAGGAAACCAGAGTGACCTCACTTTCATGGAGGAAAATGGAGAAAACTCAGGGCGGCAACGCTGTGGGGTTCATTTACATGGGAAGTATGCGGGGCCGTCGGGCCGTGTGTCTGCTGTTGGTCTTGTCTGTATCGGTGAGAAACTTGCAATCTGGGTTCAGTCCTGGATGTAGCTTTTCATCCCTGGCTAAACAGGAAGCTTTCTTCCTCATCGAAGTCTGAAGCTTTTGATCTTCCTAATCTCCTGCTTGTTCACAGTCACTGCATACCCAAGTGAGGGATGTTCACTCGAGTCTATTGAATGTCTTAAAACTCCAGGAAATGTGCTTTTTTAAAATTTCATCCTTCATCCTTAGGGACCAGTGATAGTGACTGAATTCTGAACAGATGTGGGTGATACAGGCGATTCACGCTCATTTTTATGACAGCTTAAATTCTGAATTAAAGATTGAATGGTTCAGAGAACCAGCTTGATATATTAGCATCTGCCCTGCATTTTTACGGTGTCTTTTAACTGCTTTATTCTCAGCAAGTATGTTGACCCCTTCAAACCCGGCCGAGCATTGGTGACAGGTTTCCGAGCAGTCTCTTCAGCCCGCGTCTTTCGATGTGATCACTGGTGGTCTATTTGGTTTTGCTGGAGAAGGAAGTAGCGGTCCACTCCACTATTCTTGCCTGGGAAATCCCAGGGACAGAGGAGCCTGGAGGGCTACAGTCCACGGGGTCGCAAAGAGTCAGACACAATTTAGCGACTAAAGAATAAAACTTGTTTTTGCGGAGAAAAGCTGTGATAGCCATATTCTAACAGCTATGTGTCAGTTTTAATTAAATGCTGAAATTGAATATTAATCCATTTTGTACAGTAGAACAATTAGAAAATACATCATCTCATCCCTCAGAAATAACCAGCCTATGAATATGGGCATCAGTTCAGTTCAGTTCAGTCGCTCAATCGTGTCCGACTCTCCACGACCCCATGAATCACAGCACGCCAAGCCTCCCTGTCCATCACCAACTCCCGGAGTTCACTCAAACTCATGTCCACAGAGTCGGTGATGCCATCCAGCCATCTCATTCTCCGTCGTCCCCTTCTCCTCCCACTCCCACCCCCAACCTTTCCCAGCATCAGAGTCTTTTCCAGTGAGTCAACTTGTCGCATGAGGTGGCCAAAGTATTGCAGTTTCAGCTTTAGCATCAGTCCCTCCAATGAACATCCAGGACTGATCTCCTTTAGAATGGACTGGTTGGATCTCCTTGCAGTATAAGGGACTCTCAAGAGTCTTCTCCAACACCACAGTTCAAAAGCATCAATTCTTCGGCGATCAGCTTTCTTCACAGTCCAACTCTCACATCCATACATGACCACGGGAAAAACCATAGCCTTGACTAGACGGACCTTGGTTGGCAGATCAATGTCTCTGCTTTTTAATATACTATCAAGGTTGGTCATAACTTTCCTTCCAAGGAGCAAGTGTCTTTTAATTTCATGGCTGCAATCAGCATCCGCAGTGATTTTGGAGCCCCCAAAAATAAAGTCTGACACTGTTTCCACTGTTTTTCCATCTATTTCCCATGAAGTGATGGGACCAGATGCCATGATCTTTGTTTTCTGAATGTTGAGCTTCAAGCCAACCTTTTCACTCTCCTCTTTCACTTTCAAGAGGCTTTTGAGTTCCTCTTCACTTTCTGCCATAAGGGTGGTGTCATCTGCATATCTGAGGTTATTAATATTTCTCCCGGCAATCTTGATTCCAGCTTGTGCTTCTTCCAGCCTATTTATTCTAATTGTATCTGTCTGTGTTTCCTCCATGCTTGAGATCATTTTTTTTTTTTTTAGTTTTGACCTTTTTTTCACCCCGAATCTTTAATTTTTTAAAATTTCAGCTTCACTGCATCCTCATTGTGTTACCCAGGATCTTTGTTGTCACACACGGGCTCAGCTGCATGTGGGATCGAAATCACATCCCCTGCATTTGAAGGTGGATTCCTAACCACTGGACCATCAGGCAAGTCCCTTGAGATCGTTCTTTTTCTACAATTTGACAGCCTACTTAGATAAATAAATTTAAATTTATTTTTAATTGGAGGATAATTGCTTTACAACATTGTGTTGGTTTCTGCCACAGTCAATAGGAATCGGCCACAGGTGTATGTATGTCCCCTCTCTCCTGAACCCCCCACCCACCTCCCACTTTTGCTTGGCTTAAAAAATCCTGTCATTAGGTGAGTCCTTAAGCAGTCTTCACTGTTTTAATATGATATTTCCTTGCATGGACATACCCTGTGTTAATTACCCTAAGTGGATGCTTGGGTCATTTCTTACTTATATTAATATTGCATAAATATCACTATTCATACTCTCGATCTGCACTTCTCAATATTTCCCTAGGATAGCATCCTAGACGCATAACTTTAGGATCTGAGGATTTTAAAGGCATTCCTCCTCCACAGTTAAAAATCTGAGTAACTTCTAAGGTTTTGTAAAATGTGGTATTTCACAATTACGAGAGAGAATACATAGTTCTCCCTGGTGAAGATGGTAAAGAATCCTCCTGCCAATACAGGAGACGTGGGTTCAATCCCTGGGTCGGGAAGATCCCCTGGAGGAGGAAATGGCTACCCATTCCAGTATTCTTGCCTGGAGAATTCCATGGACAGAGGAGCCTGGTGGGCTACTGTCTGTGGGGTCACAAAGAGTCGGACTCCACTGAACGACTACCAGTATACAATACAGTATCCACAGCCCTGCGAATCTGACCATGGAAACACTTAGACTGTAATGTAAAATAGTACAAAGTTCTACAGAGGGAGCATCCAGTCTCTGCATGTACATTTCTCTCATCTATGTGTGTCTTTTCATTTTTCTTTGCCATTCTCATCACATGAGCACTTAAAATTTTCTAAAAATTTGAGTTAAATGCATGTGAAAATACAAGCTAAAATATTGTGCATGATATGGAAGAAACTTAAAGTGGTCATCGCTGCAGAGACGAACAGAGGGGAGTGAAAAACAGATTTGGAGCTTTCACTTGCATCTTTCTGTATTATTTGAACTAAGCACGTGTATGATATTCTTCATATTTATATGCTTTACATTGATATTTAAATATCAATGGGATGATCTTCATAGTATTGTATTTATATCTATATTATTTGAACTAAGTGCATGTATTATATTCTTTACATTTATATTCTTTATATTTTTATTCTTTATATTGATATTTAAATATCAATGGGATGATCTTCATAGTGTGACTATAAATTTAGCTTTGTTTTTCTGTTTTATAATTTAAATAAAAGAATTTTTTTGAAAAAATAAAAGTTTCTATCATCCAATTCATAATGAAAGTTATTAGTGGAAAAAGTCAACAAGTCAACAGTTAAACTGTTGGCAATTAAAATCGTATATCCACATACTATCAGATAAAAGTATAAACATAAAATATAAAAAATAAAATCTTCTTAATTAAATGAAATGAAACTAATTTGGCAGGAGAAATTTGCTCTTAGTTGAATGAATGTCCAAGAAATAAAACTCTAAATGTATAACTGGTAAAATTTTTATTTTTTTATATCTGATGTAGCTGAACATTTTCACATCTGTTAGCTTTTATATATCCTCTTTAAAAATCGTTCATAACCTCTGTTATTTATAGATTAGATTTTTGATGTCTTTCCTTATTGATTTACCTTATTTTTCATATAACAAAACTATGAACCATTCATTTGAAATTTTTATTGGGAAGTTTTTTAGCCAGCTTGTTTATGAAGTATTAAAATGCCTGCTTTGCTTCTTGCATCACTGTCACAGCTATTCCTCCTAAAAGTTCCAGGACTTTTAGCCACATTCATTCACTTATTAACAACCCAGAGTCTTTATGGCTTCTCAGGTGGCTCCGTGGTAAAGAATCCACCAGCCAGTGCAGGAGACGCACGAGACACGAATTCAGCCCCTAGGTCGGGAAGATCTCCTGGAGGAAGAAACGGCAATGCACTCCAGTATGCTCGCCTGGGAAATCCCATGGAGAAAGGAACCTGGTGGGCTACAGTCCATGGGGTCGCAAAGGGTCAGACATGACTGAGCGCGCGCACACACAGGATCTTCATTTATCATCTATCTTGACCTATGCAGATCTGCTGTTGTTCAGTCGTGTCTGACTCTTTGTGACCCCATGGACTGTAGCCCGGCAGGCTCCTCTCTCCACATGATTTCCCAGGAAAGAATACTGGAGTGGGTTGCCATGTTCTCCTCCAGAGGATCTTCCCAACCCAGGGATTGAACCCGCATCTCCTGTGTCTCCTGCAGATGTACGGTATCTTTAAGCAGTGGGCATCCGACCTTCCCTCTAGGTTTGGCCACAGTCCATTGCCCAAACGCAACAGAGCATCAAGCCTATCTCAGTTGCTAGGCCTGCCATAACAAGGTTTCATAAACTGGGTGATTTAAACAACAGAAACATCTTGTCTCACAGTTCAGGAGGCTAGAAGTTCGAACTCAAGATGGAGGTGGAGTGGGTTCCTTTTGAGAGTTGTGAGAGACAGCTCTAAACTCCCAGCTGTACCCATCTCCAGGTCTCCTGGAAGGGCAGCCACTTGGCAGGACCTGGAAACACGTGGGAGCTTTACCAGAGGAGGGTTGCGGAGCTGAGGGTTTTCCTTTTCCTGGCCGGGTCATACAGAAAGATAAAGTAGGTGCCGAGTTAAATATGCAGTATCTGCAACAGCATACGAGTTGGAGGAGGGAGAGGGCACATAGAGAAGCAAGAATTACACATGACCCTGGATCCAGAGCAGCCCCGTGAAAGCCAGCAGCCGCTTTAGGGACCACAGCCTTGTCCTGGCGATCAGGGGGAAAGACGATAGCAAAAAAGCTGGCTTGAAACTCAACATTAAAAAAAAAAACTAAGATCATGACATCCCGTCCCATCACTTCATGGCAAATAGAAGGGGAAAGAGTGGAAACAGTGACAGATTTTATTTTCTTGGGCTCCAAAATCGCTGCAGATGTTGGCTGCAGCCATGAAATTAAAAAGATGCTCGTAATAAAAATAATATAAAAATAAAAAGATGCTCGCTCCTTGGAAACAAAGCTATGACAAATCCAGACAGCACATTAAAAAGTAGAGACATCACTTTGCCGACAAAGCTCCATAAGTCAAACGTATGGTTTTACCGATAGTCACGTACGGATGTGAGATATGGACCATAAAGAAGGCTGAGCACTGAAGAATCGAAGCTTTTGAATTGTGTTGTTGGAGAAGATGCTTGAGAGTCCCCTGGACTGCAAGGAGATCCAACCAGTCCATCCTAAAGGAAATCAGTCCTGAATGTTCATTGGAAGGACTGATGCTGGAAACTGAAGCTCCAATACTTTGGCCACCTGATGTGAAGAACCGACTCATTGGAAAAGACCCTGATGCTGGGAAAGATTGAAGGCGGGAGGAGAAGGGGGCGACAGAGGATGTTGTGGACGTGAGTTTGGGCAGGCTCTGGGAGATGGTGAAGGACGGGGAAGCCTGGCGTGCTGCAGTCCATGAGGTCACAAAGAGTCGCATGTGAGTTAAGAGGCTGAACAGCAAATAAGGCAGCAGGAGAAGTGACCAAAGAGGCCCGGCCCACCGCCCTCACGCTGCCGCCATCCACCCTCACAGCGCGCTGGGCTCGTGACCTCTTGCCGTGCTCTTAATAGACCGATTAACTCTGTGGTCTTATTTTCTCCAGTGTCAGAATTTATTTTTCTTTTGCCTTATTAGACACAATAATCATGTCAGAGAGAGATTAAGACACTATAAAAAAACATAAAACTCACCTACAGCTTTTAAGTCACAAGGGAATTTTAAAATCTGGATATTATTTATAGGGATATTAAATTGGGTTGTTTTTAATGCAATTTAAATTGCTGTGGAGACATAAACAACAACACAACCAAGAAAAAAAAAAGATTTTTGGTGAACCTAACAAGCACACTTATGATTTAGGCTTCTAGCCGAAAACTTAATTAACTCTGCTGAAATGTAGCAAAGGCCATGAACCATGAGCTAAAGAAATCAGAAAGAACGGGAAAAACGTTATGCCTACAATAGCGGTAGCAGTTTTACACTGGTGATTTCTGAGTAAGCAAAGCAACAGAATCAGAAAATATATTCGCGTTTAGTGGGCACATATTTTTTTTTTAAGAAATAGAACATTTTCAACTAGAAAAAAGCATACAACAATTCAAAAAGAAAAGGGTTCTAAATGCTCTCATCCAAAGCTCTAATTTTCCCCACAGTCTAGATGAGCTAAAAGCATGAAAACAAGTCTTTTATTAGGGAAGCTAGTGAAGGCAGAAAGAGAGAAAACTGGACAGCGTGGGGAGACTGGTTGGCTGTTCAGTAAGCAGACATGGGAAATAAACAGAAGGGGGGCTTCTCCTGTATAGCAGAAGGAACTCTGCTCAACATTATGTGGCAGCCTGGCTGGGAAGGACGTTTGGGGAAGAATAGATACATGTACACGTATGACCGAGTCCCTTTGCTGTTCACCTGGAACTATCACAACACTGTTTGTCAATCGCCTATCAGTTCAGTCAGTCAGTTCAGTCGCTTAATTGTGTCCGACTCTTTGCGACCCCATGAACCACAGCACGCCAGGCCTCCCTGTCCATCACCAACTCCCAGAGTTCACTCAAACCCATGTCCATTGAGTCGGTGATGCCATCCAGCCATCTCATTCTCTGCCGTCCCCGTCTCCTCCTGCCCCCACTCCCTCCCAGCATCAGACTCTTTTCCAGTGAGTCAACTCGTCACATGAGGTGGCCAAAGTATTGGAGTTTCAGCTTTAGCATCAGTCCTTCCAATGAACACCCAGGACTGATCTTTTTTAGAATGGACTGGTTGGATTTCCTTGCAGTCCAAGGGACTCTCAAGAGTCTTCTCCAGCACCACAGTTCAAAAGCATCAATTCTTCGGCGATCAGCTTTCTTCACAGTCCAACTCTCACATCCATACATGACCACGGGAAAACCCATAGCCTTGACTAGACGGACCTTGGTTGGCAAATCAATCGCCTATACCTCAATACAAAACAAAAAGATTAAAGTTTTTTTTTAAAAAATCAGCTATCATAAAAACCAACATAAAATAAGAAGTTAAAAAAATAAAAGATGTGGTCCCACGAGTTTCCACTGGATAGGATGGGCCATTCATCCAAGATGACTGGTGTCCTTACAAGAAGCCACAAGACCAGCATGGAGGGGACCCCATCACGTGAGGGCAGAGAGGGCTCCATGAGTGAGGACGGACGCAGAGACGGGGTGAGCCCGCTGCTGGCTGAGCAGCACGCTGGACGCTGTGCCGTGGATGCCTGAATGCGGCTTGGGGACATGCTGACTCTGACAGCTCCCCCCAGAGCCGTGAGATAATGCATGTCTGCTGTTTGCAGCCGTCCCGCTGGTGACAGTTTGTTAGAGCAGCCCTGAGACGTGGACGCCATGTCCAGAGGAACGGTGGAGCCAAAGGACAGTTTGCTGAGCACCTGGCTGAGTTCAAGGGGAGAATTTAGAGAGACTCTGCAAGGATGGATGGGTTTCCTCCACTCCAGGTAAATCCAATCTGGAATCACCTCACTTTGAAAAGGGGCCAGAGTTTAATGCTCTCCCTTTATGGCTCTGGGGGTTGGGGGGGCGTGCGGAGGACGGGCTTTTGTTCCCTAGCTCTTCCTATCCAGAGTGGGCTAAAGGTCAGAGAAACTTCTCCAAAAGGCCAAACCAGGGCCCAGCCCAGGCTTGTAGAATTCCTAAGAGCATTTGAAAGCAGACAGAGAAACGTGTGACTCCAACATCTGAAAAGAGACTAGAAAGTCCACCCTCCTCCTTTTCCACCCCACTCCCACCCCAGTGAAGTAGAGGCCTGCTGATTTCAGCTGCCTGCTGTTTACACATAAACTTTATCCCAGAAACACATTTTGGAGTTAGCCAAACTATGAGGATGCCAGGACAGAAACTTAGAAGGCAGAGAGTCAAAAAAAAAGAAAAGGGCTGACTTTTCTAAAAAATACAGAAACTAAGACCAAATAACAAGGATTGTTCTAGAATTCAAAACAGCTTGGGAGAGAGAGTCTTTGCCAACAATGGGAAGCAGTAAAGAGACGGGACAGAGGAAAATTCTAACCCGATGAAGAAAAGACTGTCGAACGGGAAAGAGAAAGCATGTGTGGATTAAGTGTGTGCTTCCCAGGTGGCGCTAGAGGTACACAACCTGCCTGCCTATGCGGGAGACTTAGGAGACACGGGTTCAATCCCTGGGTCGGGAAGATCCCCTGGAGGAGGGCGTGGCCACCCACTCCAGTGATCTTCCCTGGAGAATCCCTTGGATGGAGGAGCCTGGTGGGCTACAGTCCATAGGGTCTCAAACAGTCGGACACGACTGAAGCGACTTAGCACTACTATGCCCAGCGATACCCAGGACGCTCCAAATGGGGTCACGTATTTCATTTTCAGGAGATGAACAGCGCAAACTTGGCTTTACAGATGAGAAACCAGAGACAGGGCTGGCCTGATGTGTCCCAGTCACAGAGTTAATGAATGGAAGAGCTGCGTTTCAATCTCCTGACTGCAAATCTCGCGTTTTCCTTTGTTTTATGGTTCTTGGTTTTGAATTTGTTTCAGAATTACCCAGGCAAGGCAAGAAGAGTGGAATTTGGCAGCCTGATGAAAACACATCAGTGCATGAGATGCAAACTCAGAGGAACCAAACTGAAGACTGTATACACTGGTTTTGTTTTTCTTAAATACAGATGATGAGAAATGAGAGCTTCCAGGAAAACACAGAAAACTTAGTTTTTGCTCAAATATCATTGTTGTAAGGCTAGCGTGCCTAAACCAGGCAATAACATAAGAGGGAAAAAAAATCTGCTGGAGAAAATGACAAGGTTTTTGCCTGCGTTTGAATCTTAAAAATATTTGGCACAATCCTTAAGAATAGTTCAAAGATACTTCCTACCAGCTGTAAGTTAAATATTAGAAGTGAATGTTCTCATTGTGAATACAAACAGAAAGCAAGAACATAAAACTGTCAGTTTCAAAGAAGACCGTATTTCTCGTGCAGCTGGTACCTTCTGAGAGAAGCACGAACCCTGGCCTTTCTTCGTTCTCATATGTGACCCTTGTGTTGGGGGGCCTGTGGCCTGGAGCAGGATGCTCCTTTTCCAGAGGGTCTGAAACCTTCGCTTCACTCAGAGCACGGGGCAAGGGAAGGTCATAAAGACCAAAGTTTGATTCCTCGAGCTGCCACTTGCTGAGGTTTGGTAGCCAACCTCTTTGTCTAGGCACCCTTATCTGCAAAATGAAGACATTACAGAGCTGTCAAAAAAGCTAAATTAGAATGAGAACCTGCTGTCCAGCTCAGGGAGCTCTGCTCAGCGCTCTGCAGTGACCTAAAGAGCAAAGCGTTAGTCGCTCAGTCGTGTCCGACTCTTTGCGATCCCATGAACTGTAGCCCACCAGGCTCCTCTGTCCATGGGATTCTCCAGGCAGGAATACTGGAGTGGGTTTCCATTTCCTTCTCCAGGGGAGCTTCCTGATCCAGGGACCAAACCCGGGTCTCCTGCACTGCAGGCAGATTCTTTACCATCTGAGCCACCAGACCACTGGAATTAAATCCTGCCCCTGGAGTTTATTGGAGGACTTCAGGGGAAGTTTTCAGTTTCTGAGTGAGCCTCTGTTTCCTCTTCTGATGAGGAAAAAGATGGAAACCCTCCGTCACAGGGCAGCAGGAAGATGAAATGAGCGAGCCTGAGGAGCTGGTCCTGTGCTTAGCGTCACTGCCACCCGCTTCTCACTTCCGAGGCATCCTCTGCTGTGGCCCTTTGCTGGCCTCTTCCCTGGGTGACTCTAGCGCTCACCATGGGGTGAGGGTCTCCAGCTTTGATTGCTCCCAGTGACTCCTCCTCATCCTTCTCCTCCCTTTTTACATCAGTGGGAATTAGGACTTTCCCAGGAACCGGTCTGGATGGATCAGAGTCACAGCCGGTTCTTGACATGGCCAGAGCTGAGCAACCAAGGGCCAGTTGTCAAGTTGCCGGGTCCAGAAGAGCAGAGGAAACTCAGGCTCGCCTTGTGCCAAGGTCTCCATCCAACGGGATCTGATCCAGCGGCCCTTTCTGGGCTCCTCACTTGATACTTAAGAATCCTGTGAGATTCGCAAACCAGACACTGTGATTTTCAACTTAGCGAGAGACCTGTAAGTGATTTGTCCAGTGCGAGGCCAAAGGCGGTGGCCAAAGTCAACCACAGGACACACGCCGGGGGATGAGGAGCCAGAGGCACCGCTCAGCCCGGTTCAATCGGTGTGACAAACGCTGAGAACAAAGGCATCATTAGACCCAGTGCAAAAGACACGGGCCCAGAACAGCAGCAACTGAGACGTGTCCCTCCCTGCTCCCAGGAAGAGGGGGCGGACCTCGGGGATTTGGAGAGGGAAGTGGGGGTCCTGGAGCTGGGGTGACCGACCCAGTCCAGGGGCTCAGGGGAAACTGGCAACGTGGTAGAAATGCGCGGGATGGAAGCATTGCCAAGCAGAAAGTGGAAGAGGGAAGCGAAGAGGGTAGTGTGGTCCGCCTCTGCAAAGGGCACAGGAAGGAGCCACACACCCTGAGAAAGCCGCCCTTCTGCTCACTCGGGGGCCGAGGGGGCAGAACCCGAGCTGTTACTACAGAGGTGGAGGCGGGGCCGCTTAGGCCACAGGATAAAAGGATCGATTGCCGTGGAATGTTACTCAGCCATAAAAAGGGATGCATCTGAGTCGGTTCTAATGAGGTGCGTGAACCTAGAACCTACTATACAGAGTGAAGTGAGTCAGAAAGAGAAAGCTAAACACAGTATTCTAACACGTGTACACGAAATCGAGGAAAACGGTGCTGAAGAATGTACTTACAGGGCGACGATGGAGGAGCAGACATAGAGAATAGACTTAGGGACACGGGGAGAAGGAGGAGAGGGTGAGAAGTACAGACAGAGTAACATGGAAGCCTACATCACCATCTGTAAAATAGAGAGCCAAGGGGAATTTGCTGTAGGCTCAGGAAAAAAAAAAAAGATGATCAATGCTTCTTAGCATATGTTTTAAATACCAGCTGTTCATACACAGTCCATGCTGCCCTCTATTCATCTCGCGCTCTCCCCAACCCTTGTCTATAAGTCTGCTCTTGACGCCTGCGTCTCCATCGCTGCTCTACAAACAGGTTGGTCAGCACCACATACACTAACAGCTGTAAAGACATAGCCAATGGGAACTTGCTGTTTGACCCAGGGAACTCAAGCTGGGCTCTGTGATAACCTAGCAGGCTGGGAATGGACAGGAGGTAGGAGGGAGACTCAAGAGGGAGGGGACATATGTACACCTGTGGTTAATTCATGCTGCTGTATTACAGAAATCAAACCAATATTGTAAAGCAATCATCAATCAATTAAAAATAAATATTTTTTTAAAGGGCCAGAAAAGTGCAAAATCAGACTCTAAATGTTGCATTAATTTGCTAATTGCCTTTAGAAAATATTATCTACCAGTGACTTTGAAATACAGTGTGGTCTGCTTTATGCATGCAGGCTTTCATCTTAGGGAATAATCTAGGTCATCTTCTTTAAGCACCACGGTAGGAAATGTATAATTGGTATTTTATTGTTTTATTAGTAAGACTGCTGCCGCTGCTGCTAAGTCGCTTCAGTCGTGTCCGACTCTGTGCAACTCCATAGACGGCAGCCCACCAGGCTCCCCCGTCCCTGGGATTCTCCAGGCAAGAACACTGGAGTGGGTTGCCATTTCCTTCTCCAATGCGTGAAAGTGAAAAGTGAAAGTGAGGTCGCTTAGTCGTGTCCGACTGAGTGACCCCATGGACTGCAGCCTACCAGGCTTCTCCATCCATGGGATTTTCTAGGCAAGAGTACTGGAGTGGCTTGCCATTGCCTTCTCCGTTAGTAAGACTATTCTCCATCAATTGTTTCATTAAATTTTACAGTAAGGGGAAATGCCACAAGCACTGTTTTTCACCACTCTATACCAAGGTTTTAAGTCTCATTTCTCTCGACTATTATTAAAAATATACAAATGATTTTATTCATTAGAAAAACAACTAAAACAGGAAATACACATAAGTTAAAAACATACAGTTATCATCATGCTAAATTTGGAACTATCAATTCCAACCTGATCTCCATTACTCAAATGAATACACTGTGTCAGCTCCTGAAATGCTCTGCTGCATCAGAGTTTAACTGAGTAGATCTTTGAGAGAAAGGTTTGTGTGTGCTGTGTCTTCTCAGTGCGTTTCCCACGCTCCAGGGACCCACACTGGGATGTTTAAGAAACACAGGTTTTGCCGTCTGGTGCAGGGCTCCATTCAGTTGATCCTGGAGGCACCCCTGTCTCCTAGGTGGCCTGGTGGCCTGCAGCTCAGTGATCCTCCAGGAAAGACTTCCTGGGTGGGCTTTGGGGAATGTGGACAGTGGCCTGCAGACCTGCAGGAATTACTGCAGCTTTGACTGTGGCCCCTGCTTTGACCGGTAGCCCCTGGTCAGCAGGCAAGCACCCTAAGGGTACCAGACCCCCCACCAGTCAGAAATCTTCACCCCAAGATTCCACGTGTACTGATACATTTTTCACCATGTTCTTCCCTCTGATTGTTAACTCCATGGAAACAGGGCTATGCTGTGCTCAGTGGTGTCTGACTCTGTGACCCCATGGACCGTAGCCCACACGGCGCCTTTGTTCATTGGATTCTCCAGGCAAAAGTACTGGATGGAGTAAGTTGCCATTTCCTCCTCCAGGGGATCTTCCCGACCCAGGGATGGAACCCACCTCTCCTACACTGGCAGGCGCACTCTTTGCCACTGAGCCAGCTGGGGAGTTGTATGAAAACGGGGACCATGACCGTTGTATTCACCTGTTCTCACAGCCGGAGCAGAGCTCTTGGTACCTCGTGAGAGTGATGCAGTGCGTGCTTGCATCCTTGCCATGCACAAAAATTCAGACGGAAGCCCTGGCCCTGTGGTGTGATGGTATCTGAGGGTGATTAGGTTCAGATGAGGTCGTGAGGATGCCCCCCGCAGTGGGATTAGTGCCCTTATGAAAAGAAGGAGGGACAGGAGACCCCTCTCATTCTCCAGATGCTCTTCCATGGAGGGCCTTGTGAGGGCACAGGGAGGGAGAGGGCATCGCCAGAACCCAGCCTCGCCGCTGGAACAAGACAGACTGGTCGGCCTGAAGGACAGAGATTGATTTCTCACCACCCTGGAGGCTAGAGGTCAGAGGTCAGCCTCTTACTCCCTTGGGGACAGTGTGACCTGAGCTCTAAAGGGAGAGCAAAAGGCCAACTGGACGAGGAGGAGGCGATGAGAAACAGAGGTGCCAAGACTGCCTGGCGAGCACAGCGGCATGGAGAGAGGTCAGGGGAGAGGGTGAGGCTGGGGGCGGGGTGCAGACCCTGCGTGCGTCATCACACGCGGAAAGGACTTGCGTCACCACCCTGGCCCGACCCCCCTGAAGAAGGGCTTCTTGCCCAGAGGAGTCCACAGACAGGGGAGCCTGACAGGTGACAGTTGAAGAGTCGGCCGTGGCCCCGGGACTAACACTTTCACTTTGGGCTTCTCTGGTGGCTCAGTCTGAAGAATCTGCCTGCAGTGCAGGAGAACCCAGTTTGATTCCTGGGTCAGGAAGATCCCCCCTGGAGGAGGGCATGGCAACCCACTGCGGTTTTCTTGCCTGGAGACTCCCCGTGGATGGAGGAGCCTGGCAGGCTGCAGTCCAAGGGGTCGCAAAGAGCTGGAATCAACTGAGCCACTAAGCACAGCACAAGAAAGCTTACCCTGACTTCGCTAACGAAGCAAATTCTCTCATGATTCACTGTTAGGGAACCACCTGCCTCTTTTTAGAAGCGCCCCAGCTGTCACTTGGACATTTATTGTTACCATCGGATTCCGCTAGCTTCTGTCTCTCCCAGTGTACGCTAAGCTCCCTGAGGGCCAGGGCCAGGCTCCCTTGGTCTTGCAGTTGCCACTTGGCTCACTGTGTTGTCTCCAGCATAAGGGGCCATAGCTGACCCAACGAGATCCTCAAACAGCATTTGCTGAATAAATGAACAAAGAAAACTTGTACAAGAATCATGAAAAGGCTGAGGTTCCCTTGTGCCAAGTTCTATGATTAAAAGATGAGAAAATGTGGCTGGGTTCCTTTCTGTGCCTTTGCAAACCTTTTTCCCAGTTTCTCTTCCTGGAATCAGTTAATACCATGAACAAGTTTAAGAGCCGAACTCAGACCCAGCCCTAAACAGAGCGCAGTATTTGTAAACATTTACCCCAGGTCATCGTCCCAAAGAGCCAAGGTTGGCGTGCACTGAAGCCATGTGGAGTGGGCTGCAGGGAGTTTCTTTGTGGGTTTTAATTGAATTGAGGGTTGGAGGTCCCTCCCTACCACAAATAAAAAATGTTTTAAAATCACTAGAAAACTCCCATGTTCGAATCAACTCTCAACTTTCACCCCTCCCTACCACAAAGTTCAAAAGTTGGTAGTTTCTAGAGTTTAACTCCCCAAATTCAATTCTGTCCTAAGCTGGGCTTTTCTACCTATAATGGTGGTTACATAGATCAACCATTCTCTTAAACTCCCCATCCTCGGTTCAGCATTGTGGAACCCATAAACCCACACAAGGAAGCATTAGCAATTCAGAAAGAATGAACTATTTCAATAGGAACGCGTTTCTTCCTCCAGCTTCTGCTAGGAATCGGAAACGCCTCACGTCAGCAAAGCTAGCAAGGCCTGCGCGGCCGTAACCTGCACATCTTTTCAACATATGAGGGTTGTGCGATGTGAAGAAAAGGATGGAACCGTAAAGATCTTTACGGCTCCATGCCCCTAATAATAAGCTCCATGCAGGCAAATATTTTCACCTGGGTTATCCATAGCCTAAAACAGTTCCTGGCACATAACTCGATAAATACTTCTTGAATGATGGAGTGAATGGGTAAGTGAATTGAAAGCTTGGTATAAGTTCCAGACACTGTCCTAAATACTTGACATGGAGCAGCTCCTTTCATCCTGACGACCACTTTATAAGGCGGCCACTGTTGCTCTGTCTGCTTTGGGATGAAGAAACTAGACGGCAAAGGGACTACCTTGTGCAGGGCCATGGAGCTTGATGGTCACTCTTTAAAACACATTTATTGATTTGGCCCTGCAGGGTCTCTGTTGCTGCACTGGGGCTTTCTCTAGTTGCAGCAAGTGGGAGTACTCTTGTTGGGGAGCACAGGCTCTAGGGTGCTGGGGCTCAGTAGTTGTGAGCATGGACTTTAGTTGCCCCACAGCACGTGGGATCTTCCTAGACCAAGGATCGAACCCAAGTCCCTTGCATTGGCACGCCGAGTCTCAACCACTGGACCTCCAGGGAAGTCCTGAGGTCACTTTTAAGAGTGAGGCTGATCCCCTTTCTGGCCAGGCCCTGAAGCCAGTGCTCTTCCAGGTAACGGGCCCTGTTCACACGGCCAACCACACTCTACGCCCGCAGGTTGACGTTTCCATGCCACATGGACACCCAGCTCCATACATCTTCCCTGATTTCTAGGCGTGGAGAACAGCAGCCCAGAACATCCCACCACCCCCCGGTTAAAAGAGAGCCTGTCTACTTATGGATTTTCTCTGCTGGGCTGAGTCACCCACCTGCAAAGCGTTCTATAAGCAGAGCAGGTAACTGGCAGGAGTGACAGCTCCTCAGGCTGAAGGAGAAGCAGCTGCTCTTTGCTGGGGTCGATTTTCCATATTCACTGGCTTCACTAGGCTGTGCCTGTGAAATGAGGACATGCTTCTTTTTAAGGCCTGAATTCTTGTGGTAAAGACCCCGGGGCCTTCCTGCCCACATCCATCCCGACTTCGGGCGTCCGCGCCGTTGTCTCTGCTTTTCAGGACACAGCGTCTCCCAAAGACAAAGCCCTGTGTTACCCCACGTTTCCTTCTAGAAGGAATTCCACCTCTTTCATCTCCCCAGCACAGATGCAACCAAAGTGGACTTTAACAAGAATGTAGAGGAGCTTCAAGGTCAGCAGAGAGATGGCCCCCAGGCCACAGTCACTCCTGGAACCGGGCACTCAGACCCAGGTCCCACTAGACCTCAGCATCCCAGCCCAGCCTGGGACACCCAGCTAGGGGCAGCCACCTCTGTCTCCATCAGTGAATATCTCAGTGGCTCTGAACTGATGCGTCCCAGAGAGAGCTCCCCAAACTTGTCCCACCCTCACCCCGATGAGAACAGCGCAGCTATTTCCTCCAGGGTGGACCCCGGGGCCCACCCTCTACCGTCAAATTCAGAAGGCCTGGACCAAACAGTGAGAGTAATTCACAGAGCAATACTCGAAGTCTGACGAATTCAATTCTAAGTAATACCATGTGTGGGACCTACCAGCCAGATCCCAGAAACTCTGCTGAGTCCAATTCCATTGTCTGCATCCCACACACGGGCAAAAAACACCAGGCCTGCTGGGCTCACACACCAGGGTCCAGGTTTCCTACTTACCATGTAAGTGCTTAGAGAAGAACTCACACACACACACACACACACACACACACACTCCAGGAACTAGCAAGGATCTGCAGACACAGAGCATTGAAGCCACGATTCAAAGGGGAGGAAGAACACTGTATACCATTCTGCAACAACGCAGCCTTGGTCAAGTCTGCAGTTTTCATGACTGGGCAAACTGCGATCCCCCTGGCAAGACACATGGGCCCTCATGTGATGCTGAGCGTTCACGGCTGTCCAGAAATGGCCCACCCGCCCTTCCACACCCACTCTGCTCCCCACCCTCTGTGTTCTCCGACCCCTTGACCTGTTTGGTGTACAAAGGTCACGGAACTCCAGTTGGGCTTGGCCAATGAGGAGTCCAGAGGGAGCCTGGGGAGAAAGAGAGGGTCTTCATCCCCCCAGCTCCCTCCCCATGGGGTCCCCCGAACTGCCTGTGCCCCTTTATCCTTTAAAAGCCATCCTCTCAGCGTGATGCTCAGTTGTGTCCAACTCTTTGTGATCCCATGGACTGTACCCCGCCAGGCTCCTCTGTCCATGAGGTTTTCCAGGCAAGAATACTGGAGTGGGTTGCCATGCCCTCCTCCAGGGCATCTTCCCGACCCAGGGATCAAATGCAGGTCACCTGAATTACAAGTGGATTCTTTACCGTCTGAGCCACCAGGGAAGCCCTGTGATGCTCCCAGGTCCCCGTAACTACCGTCACCTTTGTCCCTCGGGGTATGGGGTGTGGACAGCTCTGTTTCGTCAGCACAGCTTACTGCACTGTCTTTGGGGCTCCCAAACAGTGTGTCTAATGGTCCCTTCATTCCACCCTCCTTCACCCCGACTGGAGCTGCCAGCCGTCTCCAGGGAGGATGCTAGCCGACACAAGGCTTTTCCCGGAATAGAGCCAACGCCTGAAAGAGCTGGATGTATCTGAGCAAAGGAAGAGGCTGCTGGTAGTTCCTGAAAACCCTGCCTGCGTTCAGTGCCCGCAGGGCAGTGCTCCGGCCCCCGTTCTCATTTTCTGTCTCCACCCAATGCTGTCTTCCTCCTGCTGCTGCCGGGCTTTTGTTCCCAAACACAATAAAGAAAAGAGTCTGGAAGGGACCAGCACGAGTCTTGGCACCTATAGGCAAGATATATTATTATGCTTGTTTTCCTATGACCTGGAAAAGCAACATCAGGAGAAGGAGAGGAATGTGCTTATGAGCTGGACAACCTCCATCCCAGCCTTCTGAGGCTGTGGGTCAGGACTGGCTTTAGGCTTCCCTGTTTTATAGGGAACATTGGCTTGCAGGCGTATTTCTTGCCTTTTCTAACCGCTTGCTTTTTAGTTATTATTAAACACGTACCCCTAGACAGAGGTTCCATTGGCATTTTTAGATTTTAATATTTCTCAAATGATTTGGAAATGTCCCTTTGGAGCCGTGTTAAAAGGGCCCTCAAATATTATCATGATAGTACACTCTTAGCCGAGGAATGGGAATTGTCGGCCTCATGAAATACCCTTTTGGGGTCGAGGAGCTGCCTGTTCTCCTGGCGAGACAGTCCAGGGGATCAGATGGGAACAGTGGGGTGATGTGGAGCACAAGTTTGGGGCAGGTGGGGGGCGCTCTAGGCTACCCATGGGTCTGGCGAACTAGAAGCGGATGGGGGGTCAGGCGAGTGGGATCACCGTGCCCTCGGATGGCATGTGGCCTCCCTCTGTCTCTGGGTGGGAAGGGCAAGCTGTGGTAGAGACAGCAGGGAGGGAGAAGCCTTCTGTTTCCCTGCAGGGGGCTTTCTGTTCTCCCGGGAAGGCTAATGCAGGTGAGTGTCCAGAGCGAACAGCGCCTTGGCTTCCCCTGCCCAGAGTCCAGGCCTGCCCCACTGCGGGGTGTTTCTTGGTTAATTTATTTATTCATCTGGCTGTACCATGTCTTAGCTGCGGCATGTGGGATCCAGTTCCCGGACCAGGGATCAAATCCGGGCCCCTGGCCTTGGGAGCGAAGAGTCGTCCGCACTGGACCACCAGGGAAGTCCCTACCCCACTGTTTTTTGTGCTGATTGATTGGGTTGGATCATCAATTTGACCTTGAAAGTTGCTTCCCAGGTGGCGCTAATTATGGTAAAGAAAGTGGCTTCCAATGCAGGAGATGTAAGAGACGTGAGTTCGATTCCTGGGTTGGGAAGATCCCCTGGAGGAGGGCATGGCCACCCACTCCAGTATTCTTGCCTGGAGAATCCCATGGACAGAGGAGCCTGGCGAGCTGCAGGCCATGGGGTCCCAGAGGGTCGGATACAATTGAAGCGACTTAGCAAACACAGAGCAGACACGCGTGTCACTCACACAGTCTTTGCCTACTTAGTTTTCGAGAGACCGGCTTCACCTCCATCATTGATAGGGACCCTCAAACCTCCCGATCCCACCCAACCCTGCATGGAGCAGAAGAGGCATCCTTCATCCCACTGTGACCAGGGTCCCTTCCCAACCCATCAGAGAAGGTAGCGGAGGCGGCAAGAGGTGGGTAGAAATATGAGTATGGAAGGATGGAAAGAGACCCAGGATGCCCATCCCACCAAATGGACTTGGAGAAACGGCCTCGTTTGGAGCAAGAGGACCTACATTCAGCTCTAGGACACTGCTCTTACTTAAACCCCCCAAACTTCTAAGTCCTCGGTAGGGAAACAGAGACGGTGACGTCACTGGGCCGATGAGAAGAGTAACCGAGAAAAGACACGTGCGGGCGTCTGGCACCAGGAGCCTCAAGTGAGGGGCGGACCGTGATCAGTACGATGTTCAGTTCAGTTCAGTCACTCAGTTGTGTCAGACTCTCTGCGACCCCATGAATCACAGCACGCCAGGCCTCCCTGTCCATCACCAATTCTGTACGATGTTAGAGAGAGTGAATTTTCGTCTCATGATTCTTTATGTTCTTATTCCATGGAATGCCTGTCATTTCCTCAATGGGAGTCTGCTGGACGTTTGGTCTCTGGAGGAAAGGACTAGAATAGAGCACCCGGTGTGGACATTGAGGCAGTTTCAGTGGCCAGTGACACGGCTCCAAGGAAGTGTTCCCCAACTGCTCTCCCAAAAGCAAGAGTCTAAAACAGCGTGGAAATGCGCTGGGCAAGATGGGAATAACTGGGAACATGGAGAGGTCCAGAACCACAAAATCCATAAAACCAACGAATGAAACGCAGAAGCCCATTAGCCTAAAGAAAAAGAAACTCTAGTGGAGATTACCAGGCACCTCCTTTCTCTCTCTCTTTTTTTTTTATGATTATTTTTTTATGTGGATCACTGTTAAAGCCTTTAATGAATTTGTTACAATATTGCTTCTGTTCTACCCTTTGGGTTTTTTTTTTTTTTTGGCAGTGAGGCATTTGGGATCTTCGCTTCCTTACCAGGGATCAAACCCACATCCCTGGCACTGGAAGGTGAAGTCTTAACCACTAGAACTGCAGGGAAGCTCCTCAGGCTCCTTCAGTGGTAACAGCAATGACAATCTGTTACTGAAACCCACACTGTACGTCCTATACACGTTTTCTCAAAGCTTCCCGACCACTCTGTAGGTCAGGTCTGAGGATCAGCATCTCACAGAAGAAGAGACTGAGGGTCAGAGAGGACCGGGCCCTGCCCGCCCACAAACCCTCCTCGCTCTCCTCACCGCCTCCCCGCTGAGAGCGGGGTCCTGTCACAGTGGAAAACAGGGCCTGTTTCTTTCCGGGTCGGAGGCATGTAACTGGGAACAATGGGTGGAAATTACAGGAAGACAGATTTCAGCTCGATAGCAGGAAGAACTCTGGAACCCCGGGTCGCTCACCGACAGAAGGCACTGCCTTTGGAGACTCACAGTCTCCCACGACTGGAGAAACTCACGCATTGTTTGGAAGTAGGGGGTGGGGGTTCTGGGTAGGGCAATGGGGCAGCAAAAGCGCCTCTGCATTAGATGACTTTTCGTTTTTTTTTTTGCTTTTGGTTGCACCACATGGCACATGGAATCAGTCTCCTGACTGGGAATCAAACCCCTGCATTGGAAGCCTGGAGTCCTAATCACTGGTCCACCACTAATTCCCCTTGCATTAGATGACTTTTATCGGTCCTCTCCGGTCTTTTCCAACGAGTCAGTTCTTCGCATTAGGTGGCCAAAGTATTGGAACTTCAGTTTCAGCATCAGTCCTTCCAATGAATATTCGGTACTAATTTCCTTTAGGATGGACTGGTTGGATCTCCTTGCAGTCCAAGGGACCCTCGAGAGTCTTCTCCAACACCACAGTTCAAAAGCATCAATTCTTTGGCGTTCAGCCTTCTTTATGGTCCAACTCTCACATCCATACATGACCACTGGAAAAAACCATAGCCTTGACCAGACAGACCTTTGATGGCAAAGCGATGTCTCTGCTTCTTAATATACCATCTAGGATTGTCATAGCACTTCCAAAATGTGTCTAGCCTGTGAAACGACTCCCCAGTTCAGAGGCGAGGGGGCGTCTTCACTTTCCCCATCCTGTTCTTGCACAGTAACTGAGCAGAAGCTCTGATGTGCCAGGGCTCCAGAGAGGATCCCCCGACATCTGCCTCCAGCCCACCCTATGAGCTGAAGTGCTCTCAGTTCACAAGATTTCAACAAGCCCCGAAACCCACCCCACTGTCTCCCGTGTGATCTTAGCTGGGAAGTGTCCTGAGCCCTTACCCTCGAGAGCACTGCTCCCACCTTTCAGACATTAAGACCATGCATTTGGGCGAGGTAATTCAACATCTCACAAAACCTCCAGCAAAACGAAATGAAATATAACATGTGAAACCGAACAACTTTCTTGCACACAAAGCTTTCAAAAGAAAGCCAGCAAGTGTGTTCTAGACATCTCACAAAGTTCATATTGTATTGTGAACCTCTTTAATGAAGCTGTTATTATGCTAGGAGAACGCAATAAAACATCTGAAACCTAAAATTTCTTATTTTTATCACCTCCTGTAAAATTTTCAAAAGGGCCAAAATGATTTGTTTCAAAATGCGTACAGAAATAATTGGATTGAGAGTTTTCATGCCAATTTTCCACTTGAAATGAAATCTAGAGACTGTTACTTCATAAACCACTACAACTATGAGAGCAATATGAAAAGGGTAAAATATTACGAAGAATAAGTAGAATCAGACATAATACACCCTGGGAGGGACACTGATTTACCGTCTCCCGGTGTGGGGTTCAGCACAGGGACCTCGTTTACATCACAAATAACTGGTTTTAACTGAATCCCCTAATTACTTCTGGAAAGAGAAACCCTATATACATGAACTTCTGTGTATGAACACAAAATACTAAAACACTAAAGTGCAAATCCTACATTGCCTAACTTTTAAGCACAATAGTATTCTGGATTGTTCAGAAGAATGCTATCCTCGGTCCCTTAATTTTCTTTTGGCAACACACATCCTTATTCCCTGTTACAAAACTCTGGCAAAAATCGAATCCTTGTGTGCCAAGCCAATACATTTTAGCATACAAATTGAATATAAGAAGTTTATTTCAGATTGTGATTTGTTGTAACAGTCCTGCCAAATGACCAGGAATTAATCATACGCCCAAACGTGTAACTATAACAGGAAGATGTTAGTTATCTCACGATTTCAGATTTAATTTTCAGTTCGCACCTTTTTGAAAGTCATTCTGGAAGATCCGTCGCTTAGGAAACAGACAAACCCTCCTCAATTGCAAATCAAGTTTCTGGTTTGGGGCGCAATCTTTCCCGAAACATTCATCTCTGTCAGCGTATCCAGTGCACTGTCTTTCATGAACAGCTTCCAGAATTAAGTAGAGCAATTCTGTCTACCATCTGGCTCTCTTAGCAAAAAGATTTTTTTTTCCTATGTGAAAGTATAAAACTGATGTGTCCCTTGGTCTAGACATATAATCTTTCCAAGGATATTGTCCATCTCCTCGTCCATTCCCAACGGATGGAATTTGAGATGGACCAGTCATCAGAGGTAAAAGGAATGGAATCTAATTTCACATGTTTACTTAAGTTGTTTTTAAAGGACATAGGGGTTGGAATCAGTTTTTTTAGAGTACCGCCATCCCTGGGAACTGGCCCAATATTTACTTTTTACTATGTGACAATTGAGCACATTTTCAGAAATGCAGAAGAAAACACTGCATAGTGGAGGCAACAGGGGTCTTATTTAGCTGTTGCAGATGTTGGCAGTTAAAACTACAGCTTTCACTGGTTGATCTGCAGTTCGATCCCCTTCCTTCGGTCACAATTCTAACCACATAGGTTTATTATGCTCACATGCTAGATAAAATCATAGTCGGAAAAAAAAAAGGCATAAAAAGCTACTACAACAAGAGTTTGATCTCTCTTTAACTCCTCTTTTAATTCAATGGATTGTCCGCATGTACTGGGTTGGCTGAAAAGCTTGTCCGTGTTTTTCCATGTGATCTTATGGAAAAAGACGAACAATCTTTTTGGCCAGCCCAGTCCAACGTGAGTGTGGGTTTCAGCCACGGAGTGGGTTTTTACTCCATCTTTGTTCCGCCCCACCAGAACAATATTCTGGGCAATGGAAAGCACGGTCAAGGTCACAAGGTACTCTGACTCCTGCTGCTATGAAAATTGTGGTCGTTTTCAAAACACTTAAACCACTAAGAAAGACTTTCTTAGAGAAATCTTGTCTTTGTTCTACAAACAGTAATTGATAAAACCGGCGCCCACTGGGGAGTAAGGAGCAATCTCATCTCTATCGTGCAATCTGGTAGAAACTGAGGACACCCAACTCCAACTAACTCAGCCTAGAATCCTGAAGAACAAGATAGAAATCTGTGGGCTCAATCAAGCCACGGTGAAACACTATCCTTTTAGGAAGAACTGATGTTCAGTCACTAAGTTATGTCTGACTCTCTGCGACCCCATGGACTGCAGCACTCCTGGCTTCCCTGTCCATCACCATCTCCTGGAGCTTGCTCAAACTCATGTCCATCTAGTTGGTGATGCCATCCAACCATCTCATCCTCTGTCGTCCCCTTCTCCTCCTACCTTCAATCTTTCCCAGCATCAGGATGGACTGATAATTAATCAACATGCCTTAAAAGGTCATGGGTGATCCACAGCAAAGATCAGATCAGCTGATGCTCAAAAGCTCAGCTCTGCTGCCCTTCTCCACTGGAGGGCCAACTCCGGCACAAGCGCTAAGGTGCCAGCCTATCGCTTACTCTAGGCAAGTGGCTTCACCTTCCTCTACCTCAGTTCATCTGTGCAGTGAATATTCTAACAGTGCCTTCCACATCATGCTATAAGTAAGATTTAACGCATTAACATGCGTGTGTGTTAGGCTGCTTCATTTGTGTCTCTATGCCACCCCATGGACTGTAGCCTGCCAGGATCAAGAATGCTCCAGGCATGAATACTAGAGTAGGTAGCCATGCCTTTCTGAAGGAGATCTTCCCGACCCAGGGATCGAACCTGGGTCCCTTGAATTGCAGGGCAGATACTTTATCATCTCAGCCACCAGGGAAGCTGCATTAACACTCAGGTAAAGGAAAAAAGAAAGGTCTTTCTCTCAGCCCTTGACCTACACTGCTGACATATGGAAGAGAGAAGTTTTTTTATAAAGACTCAGGAAATGGAAACATTTGAAAGAGGTGCCTGAGGACAGCTGGAGGGAAAGCTACAAGCCTCCCCTGCCCCTCCTAGGCTGCTCCCCGACGCTCTGTCCCCACACTTCATCCTGTTCTCCAGTTTCCCGGCGGCAGGAAAATAGACCCTGCTCCTTACAGAGCCGTTCCCCACCTCTTCCCAGTGGCTCAGAGTGAGGCTTCGAGAGATTTAACAACGGAAGGGGAAAGAGCCAAAGACTAACTGACTCTAATGACATCTCCTGCTTGATAGGAGCCTTTGACTTTAGCTCAAGGTTAAGCTCATCATTTCGGACCACGTGACACTGGATACCATTTTTAACTGCAGAAGGCTCTTCCTAGTCTTCTTCATATCATGCAGCTCACCTCACCTTTTTTTTTAGTTATATTTTAGGACTATAGTTGATTTACAGAGTTTGTTAGTTTCTGCTGTACGGCAAAGAGAATCAGTTATACATATACAAGAATCCACACTTTTTTAGATTCTTTTCCCATATAGGTCATTACAATGTACTGAGTAGAGTTACCTATGTAATACAGTAGGTTCTTATTAGTTATCTATTATATATATATATATGAAAGTGAAAGTCGCTTAGTCCTGTCTGACTCTTTTTGACCCCATGGACTGTATAGTCCATGGAATTCTCCAGGCCAGAATACTAGAGTGGGTTGTCATTCCCTTCCCCAGGGGATCTTCCCGACCCAGGGATCGAACCCCGGGTCTCCCACATTGCGGGAGGATTCTTTCTATGGACAGAGGATCCTGGCACGCTACAGTCTATGGGTCACATCTATTTTATATATAATGGTGTGTATATGTCAATTGCAGTTTATCCCATGCCCCTCTTCAATTTCCCTCTGGTAACCATATGTTTGGTTGCTAAACTTGTGTCTCTATTTTTGACCCCACTTCTTAGGACTATGGTCAGCCCTGGAAATACAGGCATAACCTAGCATTCTAACCCTAGGGTTCTCTTTCAGTAAACTAGTTGATTCCACTCAAAAGGGCAATGTGACCAATATCAGCTTTACAGAACCAACTGCATTCAGATTACAATTAAGATAAAGAGGATCAGCTTAAGTTTATTTTCCATCAATTGTATTGTCATGTATGATAACAGAAAAACACCTAAAAGTCTTGATTATATGAAAAAGTCTGATTTACACAGAAGTAATCTTTGGTGTTTAATTTTTTGTGTCTGTAATCAAACAATAAAGAACAAGTATCTCACAATTTCAGACCAGACTGTCTGTTGTGCTTAAATCAGAAGCTGGACCTCCTCTGAGCGGTAAATGCTAGACTTTCTCTCCTTTCAGCATCTTTTCTCTCTGCCTTGGAGCGGGGCAGCCTGAGCTGCTGTCTCCCAGGCTCCCTCGGGTGATCTACCGAGCCTGACGCTAGGGGGAGCAGAAGGGAAGGCAGTGACCAGGTCTTCGGAGGAGCTGGGTGGGTATGGGGGGAGAGGGGCAGGAGTGAAGGAGGGGGTGAGGAGTGCGGAGTGGGGAGAGGGCTGAGCAGGGGGAGAGGGTGTGGAGTGGGGGAGGGGTGAGCAGGGGGAGAGGGTGAGGAGGGGGTAGGGATGAGCAGGGGGAGGGGTAAGCAGGGGGCGGGGGAACGACTAGGGGAAGGGGGAGCAGGGGGGAGGGGTGAGCAGGGGGAGGGGGAAGGAGTGGGGGAGGGGTAAGCAGGGGAGGGGGAGGGGTGAGCAGGGGAGAGAGGGTGAGCAGGGGGGAGGACTGGGGGAGGGGTGAACAGGGGGAGGGTGGTGAGCAGGGGGGAGGGTGGACTGGGGGAGCAGGGAGCACGGAGCAGGGGGGAGGGGCGGCAATGGCACCTGGGCCCAGGTCTGGGAAGGAGCGGGGGTGCCAGTACGCAGAGGAGCCCCAGCGGGGCCATCAGGGGCTTTTAGGGAATCGGTCATTCGTGTCTTCGGGTTAATGATCAGGTGCCCCGATAAACAAGCAATGGCGGGGGCCTGCAAGGTAAGGCTGTGGGGGTCCAGTTTCTGGGTCGAGGGGGGATCTCTGCTCCTCTCTTCCCGTGCGCCCCAGCGAGGGGTGCAGGGAGATGAAGTCCTGGGCGCCAGATGAGAACCGGGACTTTCCAGGAATTTCCAGCCACGAGGGCCCGGCTCCTATCACGCCTGGTTTCCTCTTGCTGTTGTTTAGTTTTCCTGTTCAATACAGCCTCCCTCCACAGCCTCGGTGAGGGGGCATTGGGGGGGCGGTGCTGGGAGGGGACAGCCCAAGTGTCGCTGCACACAGGCCCGGGCAGCTCTGCAGGAATGAGCGCTGCACCTGCGGTTAAAAAAAGCCGCAGGCCCGTCCCAGTCAGCGTTTCCTGAGCCTCGCGGCAAGAGCTGTCAGTGAAGGAGGCTGTTCATTGTCTGGGTTCCGTCACTGCCAAGAACAGACCTGCTGAAGCCAGCGGGGCTTTTGTCACCGGGGCTCATAGGGGACATTGTTCCAGCTCAGGAGGGTCCGGGGGGGACAAGGGGAGACGGGGAAGGAGCACCCCAGGCCATCGCTGGCCGTCCAGGCAAAGCCGACCCGGGTGACCGAGTCCACGGCAGGAAGAACACGGTCAGTTCTCCTTGTTGGTGGGGGGCACACAGAACTTGTCTCCACGGAGCCTTTTGTTCCACGTTCAAGTCAACACGGAACCCACGAGACGACAGACCCTTGCCAGCCCGGCCGTCACCCTCTGGCTTTATTCCGATTCTTGGCGTAGCGTTGACCACTAGCCGGTACTGACCCATTCACTCAGGCACCCGTTCGTTTCTTTCCCATCCGTGCCTGCATCTCCCCATGCAATGTCAGCTCGGCGAGACAGCCTTGGTCTGCACTGCGGGCCACGGCAGGCCCAGAGCACCTGGACGGGGGACCTGGCCCGCGTTCAGTAACTACTCCTGCGTGAATATGATCGTGTCTCCGAGGGTTCGTCCCCCAGCAGCAGCAGCAGGGACCGTGGTCCGGGGGACGGAAGGAGGGGTCAGAGTCGGAGACTGACACAGGCAGGGAGAAAGGCGCACGGAGCGCGTCCCGGTCCGCTCCCAGAAGGGCTGTGACATCCGTGCTGTGAGGCGGGCCGGGTCTGCAGCAGGCCGGGAGGGCGGTGGGTAAGGCCAGAGTAGGCAGTGGGCAGGGGGAGATTCACATGATGCAAAAGGCGGCCAGTCCAGAGGGACCAGGAGCAAACAGAAGTGCAAACCAGTGGCCAGGAAGCCGAGGGACCAGGCACAGGGTGAGTTCCGACCAGGCAGGGGGTTATTTCAGGCCAGGGCAGCGGATGTCGTGTGCCCCCCACCCTCCCCCAAAGAAAACTGAAAGTGTTAGTCGCTCAATCGTGTCCGACCCTTTGGGACCCCATGGACTGTAGTCCGCCAGGCTCCTCTGTCCGTGGGATTTACCAGGCAAGAATACTGGGGTGCATTGCCATTTCCTCCTCTAGGGGATCTTCCCCCACCCAGGGATCGAACCTGGGTCTCCCTCACTGCAGGCAGATTCTTTACTGTCTGAGCCCCTAAAGACATGTGTGTCCAAGAAGATAAAGCCTGAGAATGGAGTCTGGGGAGCAGCAATGCTTAATGAGGGACGGATGGGCCAAGAGGCGGTAACGGGGGACAGTGGTGGCAGGTACCCCCACGGTCCCCCAGCCTCTGGAAGTGTTGGTGGCTCCAGGCTCTCTGCTGAGCCCTTCACTGGGAACTGGCCCTAGTGATGAAAGCCACCCTGCCCCAGTTCAGAGCCTCCCGTGACTGGTCCATGGAGGGAGGCGACAAGATAGGCGTGGACCCCCTCCTTGGCTTGGCTCTGAACGCCATCTCGGCTCAGGTTCCAGTGGGGCTGTCAGAGGCCTGCCACAACTGCCTCGACAGTTTAGCATCCGCTGCTCGGGATCACGTCTGCTATCCCTCTATAGGCCAAGACGCCAAGGTCACTCCTCAGGAAGCTTGTCTCACACCAATCTTCATCTCCTTCATCTGCTTCCTAGAGAGCCTGCCCCAGGGAGTGGGGGCCTGGAGCTACCCGAGGAAACAGCCTCTGACACGGAATCGGAGAGTGGATCATCCAGCTGCCAACTGGAAACAAAGTCCCGTCCCTGGAGGCCGGGGAGACCCTGACCATCCTTGGTTCTGCTGGAGATGCATCGTTGTTAAAACAAAGACGTTAGTGATGAACTGGGAGGTAAGTACCCTTGAAACCGAATTGGCCATAACAATGGTGAAGTTGGATAATGGCTACAAGGAGATGCATCTGTGTATTCTTTACTTTGTATGTATTTACATTTTTCCCCTAATAAAAGGTCTAAAAAAAAACCAGAAAGAAAGTGGATATCAATGAATCCCATTTAGGCAGCAAACACAGAAAACCAGGAAAGCAAGACTAACCTTTTCCTCATCTCCCAGCAGCATGGTCCGAGGCTTTGAAAATACAGTGGTAAACAAAACAGGCAAAAATTCTTGCCCTTATAAAGATTAGATTCTAGTGGGGGAAATAGACAATAAACAAAATAGTCAGGACAGGAAAACTGTTTTTGAGCACCTTTGTGTTGACCCTGCTTTTTCTCCCCTCCCCTGAGTGCTCAGGTTATAGCTTTGAAAACAACATAACTGGTTCAGGGATCAAGGCAGGGCAATGAAAATATTCTATGAAAGTACGAGGATCACAGATTACACACACGAGTTCTTCCTTGGCCACACTGTTATGTACATAAGCATAAACCCATAAAGCAGAAGTATAGTTCCCTTCTCCTCAAATCTAATAGTACTTTGTTGGTGTTCAGTCACTAAGTTGTGTTTGACACTTTGCGACCCTGTGGACTGCAGCACACCAGGCTCCTCTGTCCTCCACCATCTCCTGAAAGTTGCTTTAATTCATTTCCATTGAGTGGGTGATGCTATCTAACCATCTCATCCTCTGCCGCCCCTTCTCATTTTGCCGTCAATCTTTCCCAGCATCAGGGTTTTTTCCAGTGATTTGGCTCTTTGCATCAGGTGGCCAAAGTATTGGAGCTTCGGCATCGATCCTTCTAATGAATATTCAGAGTTGATATCCTTTAGGATTGACTGGTTTGATCTCCTTGGAGTCCAAGAGACTCTTAAGAATCTTCTCCAGCACCGCAGCTCGAATGTATCAATTCTTTGGCACTTAGCCTTCTTCATGGCCCAACTCTCACATCCGTACATGACTACTAGAAAAAACCATATCTTTGACTATGTGGACCTTTGTCAGCAAAGCGATGTCTCTGTTTTTTAATACGCTGTCTTAAAGGTTTGTCATAGCTTTCCTTCCAAAAACAAGCCTCTTTGGGGAACCAGAGCCAAATATGCATTCCACTGGGTTGAATCTGACCACAGAGCTACAATATGCAAAGTGACTATAGCCGTTCCACACCCACAACCCCCGTCATTCAAGTAGCCTGGGAAGATTGCAGCCTCTTTCTGCAGATATTAAGCAAAAACTCCATCTGAGTCATCAGCTCTGATTGGGCCGTGTATCCTGAACCAACAATTGTCATCGGATGAACACGGTCTAAGGCCTATTCTCCCTTCCCCAGCTGAGGGTGGAGTCCTGCTCAAGGGCTAATCACGCTACATACAGCAGGGTTTGTATTGACAGCTGAGCTGACAGGACAATGGAGCAGTGATTTTTCAATAGGGATGCCACCACTCAGAAGGGAGTTTTGAAAATCTGTGGGAGTATTTCCAATTGTCACAGTTATGAAAGGGAGCTGCTGGCACTGAGGAGGCCAGAGCCTGGGGTGTCAGATCTTCGGCCTGCACATGGTAGTTTGCATTAGAAGCTAGAGGAAAACAACAGAATAGGAAAAACAAGAGATCTCTTCAAGAAAATTAGAGATTCCAAGGGAACATTTCATGCAAAGATGGGCTCGATAAAGGACAGAAATGGTATGGACCTAAGAGAAGCAGAAGATATTAAGAAGAGGTGGCAAGAATACACAGAAGAACTGTACGAAAAAGATCTTCACGACCAAGATAGTCACAATAACGTGATCACTGACCTAGAGCCAGACATCTTGGAATGTGAAGTCAAGTGGGCCTTAGAAAGCATCACTACTAACAAAGCTAGTGGAGGTGATGGAATTCCAGTTGAGCTATTTCAAATCTTGAAAGATGATGCTGTGAAAGTGTTGCACTCAATATGCCAGCAAATTTGGAAAACACAGCAGCGGCAACAGGACTGGAAAAGGTCAGTCTTCATCCCAATCCCAAAGAAAGGCAATGCCAAAGAATGCTCAAACTACTGCACAATTGCACTCATCTCACACGCTAGTAAAGTCATGCTCAAAATTCTCCAAGTCAGGCTTCAGCAATATGTGAACCGTGAACTCCCAGATGTTCAAGCAGGTTTTAGAAAAGGCAGAGGCATCAGAGATCAAATTGCCAACATCCGCTGGATCATGGAGAAAGCAAGAGAGTTCCAGGAAAACATCTATTTCTGCTTCATTGACTATGCCAAAGCCTTTGACTGTGTGGATCACAATAAACTGTGGAACATTCTGAAAGAGATGGGAATACCAGACCACCTGACCTGCCTCTTGAGAAACGTGTATGCAGGTGAGGAAGCAACAGTCAGAACTGTACATGGAACAGCAGACTGGTTCCAAATAGGAAAAGGAGTACGTCAAGGTTGTATATTGTCACCTTGCTTATTTAACTTATATGCAGAGTACATCATGAGAAATGCTGGGCTGGAAGAACCACAAGCTGGAATCAAGATTGCCAGGAGAAATATTAATAACCTCATATATGCAGATGACACTACCCTTATGGCATAAAGTGAAGAGGAACTCAAAAGCCTCTTGATGAAAGTGAAAGAGGAGAGTGAAAAGGTTGGCTTGAAGTTCAACATTCAGAAAACAAAGATCATGGCATCTGCTCATGGGAAATAGATGGAAAAACAGTGGAAACAGTGTCAGACTTTATTTTTGAGGGGGCTCCAAAATCACTGCAGATGCTGATTGCAGCCATGAAATTAAAAGACGCTTACTCCTTGGAAGGAAAGCTATGACCAACCTTGATAGTATATTAAAAAGCAGAGACATTACTTTGCCAACCAAGGTCTGTCTAGTCAAGGCTATGGTTTTTCCCGTGGTCATGTACGGATGTGAGAGTTGGACTGTGAAGAAAGCTGATTGCCAAAGAATTGATGCTTTTGAACTGTGGTGTTGGAGAAGACTCTTGAGAGTCCCTTATACTGCAAGGAGATCCAACCAGTCCATTCTAAAAGAGATCAATCCTGGGTGTTCATTGGAAGGACTGATGCTAAAGCTGAAACTCCAATACTTTGACCACCTCACGCGATGAGTTGACTCACTGGAAAAGAGTCTGATGCTGGGAAAGGTTGGGGGCGGGAGGAGAAGGGGACGACAGAGAATGAGATGGCTGGATGCCATCACCGACTCTGTGGACATGAGTTTGAGTGAACTCCGGGAGTTGGTGATGGACAGGGAGGCCTGGCGTGCTGTGATTCATGGGGTCGCGGAGAGTCGGACATGACTGAGCGACTGAACTGAACTGAACCTTGCATAAGGTCCATGAATCTCGTTAAAAACCATGCCTGGGGCTTCCCTGCTGGCGCAGTAGATAAGAACCTGCCTGCATATGCAGGGACACAGGTTCAGTCCCTGCTCTGGGAAGATCCCACATGCCCCAGAGCTACCAAGTCCGTGTGCCCCAACTACTAAGCCTGAGCTCTAGAGGCCGAACACCACAACTACTATGACCCAGTACTGAAGCCTGCACCCCTCGAGCCTGTACTCCACAAGAGAAGCCTCCGCTGTGAGAAGCCCAAGCACCACAATGGACAGACACCTGCATTACTTGAAACTAGGAAAGCCTTCACACGGCATGAAGACCCAGTGTGGTCAAAAGCAAAAAAATCCAATTTTAAAAAGTAAAAGAAAATTTAAATTAAAATTTAAAACATAGAAATAAAAATTTTAAAAATGGAAAGAAAAGCATGCCTGACTATGTACTGTACAGCAAGCTGGCTTGCAAAGAGATTTGTTTTCCATAAGATGATCGCCACCCTGACCCACATCACAACAAAGAAAATTATTCTGTCCCTACACTTACAAATAATAAACAAAGCTGAGCTCATTGGTAAGATTATCATACTTGCTCATTTTTTTTCACTTTAACAGACTCACTCTGTAACTTGTCTTGACATGTTATCAACTCAGTTCAATAAAGGATATTTCCCTCATCCTCTTATTTTGTAGCCCTGTAAGAAAAAGACCGCAGACTATGAAGCTCCTCTGAGATTTTCCCTCTGGGCCTCAGGGAAGAAGGGGCCACATACAATCAAATATGGAAGCCAGGACATCCTGATTGCCAGCAGAGAAGGAAAAACTGCAGCTCAGTCAAAGGTTAGCACATATTTAACTTAGAATACATGGTATGATCACTTGGCTACTAAAAAGGGATAGTTTTTGTCAACACTGGAGTACTTCTGGTTTTCCTAAAACTTGTTTATAAGCTAGGGCTTCCCTGGTGGCTCAGTGGTAAAGAATCCACCTGCAATGCAGGAGATGCAAGTTCGATCCCTGAGTAGGGCAGACCCCTGGAGAAGGAAATGGCAACCTGCTCCAGTATTCCTGCCTGGAGAATCCCATGGACGGAGGAGTCTGGTGTGGGCTGCGGTCCACCGGTCACAAAGAGTCAGACACGACTTAGCACACAGATACACACACAGAGTTTATAAACTGACATTGGTTTTTAATCAATGTCCACTCACATCTCTGCTCTTTCCCACAACTTTCTGCTCAGAATGACTTCTGATCAGATTTCCCTTACATCCAAATGATTCCCTAGAAGCAGATGCAAGCATCTGACAACTTCATCATGGGGTGTTCATTTCTACTGATGAGTAACTCATTACCCTGAAATGTGGTGGCTTAGAACAACATTTATTATCTCACTTTTTTCTGGGTCAGGAGTCCAGGTAGAGCTCAGCTGGTTCTTCTGCCTCAAGGTCTCTGATAAGCCTGTAATCGAGATGTCTACTGGGGCATTGCCTGGCGGTCCTGTGCTTCCAAAGCAGGGGATGTGAGCTTGGTCCATGGTCAGGGAACTAAGAGCCCACATTCCCCAGGGCAACAATTAGAGAAGTCCTGTGCACCCAACTAAGACCCTAGACAGTCAGATAAATAAATATAAAATAAATAAACAGCTTCAACCACAAGGTTCTTGGACATTCTCAAGTGTCGTTTGCTAAGAGACTGCTTTTGTGAAGACATCTGTGCTAGATTCTCTGTGCATTCTCAAGGAGCTTATCCTTTAGAAGAAGAGAACTTTGTCTTTTCAGTTTATGTCCTGCTTCTGTGGGCTTCCCTGGTAGCTCAGACGGTAAAGAATCTGCTTCCAATGCAGGAAACCTGGGTTCGATCCCTGGGTCAGGAAGATCCCCTGGAAAAGGGAATGGCAGCCCACTCCAGTATTCCTGCTTGGAGAATTCCATGGACAGAGGAGCCTGGTGGGCTACAGTCCATGGGGGTTACGCAGAGTCAGACACAACTTTCACTTTCACTCTCTGTGGAAGCAGAAGTCAGCGTTTACTCAAAGATCCAGCCCTTACCGGGCAGAAGATAACTACTAGTATGATGACAATATGAAGCAAATGGACAGCGTCCCGTCGGAGGACCAAATTACTGCTTCATTCAAAAATATGCATTGGATGTCTTCTGTTGCCAGATCTGTATTAATTATTGGACACTGTGCTAGAGGCTAGTTACAATTTTCATAGCAAGCTATTATCTGAGTGAAACTAGGTCAGGGAGACAGAGGAATTAAGTAGAACATTTAGCTCCGAAAGCACCAGACACACGACAGACCAGAATCTCAGCAAAGGTTAACAATGACAGGAGTCTCCTATTTGACACAATGTGGGCAGTTTTCTTCTCAACACCCAGCAATGAGCACAGAGGAGCTCTCTTGGGTTGGGTTGCTAGGAGTCGAGCCTGAGAAAGGTTATCTGCTCAGGAGGCGTATTCAGAGAGTGACCTTGGGAGAAGGGTCAGGGTTAGTACCGGAAGTGGGACAGAGCAGGAGGAAAAGCCAAGCAAGAATGTGTGACTCCCTTGAGATGAGCCCCCAGGGAGGCTCGGGGTGGAGATACACATGGTCTGTCCTACCTTGAAGCTATCTATGCCCATGTCACTAGGTCAGGGGCCACAGTCCACGTGGGTTTAGCAACACGAATAGCACTCAGACCTTAATGATAGCATCAACCAGTCAGTCCTAAAGGAAATTAGCCCTGAATGTTTATTGGAAGGACCGATGCTGAAGCTGAAACTCCAATACTTTGGCCACCTGATATGAAGAACTGACTCACTGGAAAAGACCCTGATGCTGGGAAAGATTGAGGGCAGGGGGAGAAGGGGGTGACAGAGGATGAGATGGTTGGATGGCATCACCGACTCAACGGACATGAGTTTGAGTGACCTCTGGGAAACGGTGAAGGACAGGGAAGCCTGGCGTGCTGCAGTCCATGGGGTCACAAAGAGTCTGACGCAACTGAGCGACTGAACAACAGCAATGATGGCAGGCTGGGTAGTGAGGCGGAGCACAGACCCACAGAGTCTATTCGAGAGAGAACGAGAAGGGAGGAACCGCACTCAGCGGGTGCAGACAGCTGCTTTGGGAAGCACTACTGTAAATGGGGCAGAAATACGGACTTGCAGCCAAACAAGCACACAGAATCAAGGGGTCTTTTCTTAAAAAAAATATTTATTTGGCTGACCCAGGTCTTTGCTGCAGCACTGGGTATCTTTTTCTGGGATTTTTTTTTTTTCCCCAGTTGTGGCATGTGGGATCTAGTTCCCTGACCAGGAATCGAGCTCTGGCCCTAGTCACTGGACGCCCAGGGAAGTCCCAAGGAGATCTTTTTTAAATGGAAAAAAATGTTTTTCCTTTTTGTTTTTTTTGCTAATGGGGATGATCTAGTAGAGTAGAAACATGATGATGCCAAGAGGAAGGATAGTTTGGAGGGCACTCGCAGGTGGGTCCTTTACCACGGAGCCACCAGGGAAGCCCCGGTTCACCTCTGCGAACAGAGGAAAAGACAGACTATATATAAGGGAGTATATTCGTGTGAACAGGAGGGCACGGACGCCAATGGGAGCCTCCGGAGGTTCTCTTCTGATTGCTTTTAGTTTCCCCTGAGCTAAGGGAGCACAGGAGACTGAGGAGGACAGAAAAGGCGTTGGAGGTTTGAGGCGAGCGAGAAAGTACGTGGGACAAGGACGGGCTTCCCTGGGGGCTCAGCTGGTGAGGAAGCCGCCTGCAACGCAGGAGACCTGGGTTCAATCCCTGGGTTGGGAAGATCCCCTGGAGAAGAGAAATGTTACCCACTCCAGTGTTCTGGCCGGGAGAATTCCATGGACTGCAAAGAGTCGGATATGACTGAGTGACTTTCCCTTTCACTTTTCTTTCAAGCAGCATTACTGATTCAAGTCATTTTCGGTTGATGACTTCAGACTGCCTGAAATCATGACTTCTGCTCTTTCCATACAACAGCATGTCCTTTATTTCTGTTCCATTCCTTTAAAAAAAATATATATGTATATCAAGTTTTTTTTTTTTTTAATGTGGACCATTGTTAAAGTCTTCACTGAATTTGTTATATACTACTTCTGTTGTATTTTTTGGCCACAAGGCGTGTGGGATCTCAGCTCCCCAACCAGGGACTGAGCTGGCACCCCTTCCACTGGAAGGTGAAGTCAAATACTGGGCCACCAGAGAAGTCCCTAAAATGAGTTTTCTATCTTTCTGTTGGGGTTTGGGAAGGGTGTGCTGTGCTGTCGCTTCAGTTGTGTCCAAGTCTTTGTGACCCCATGGACTGCCGCCCTCCAGGCTCCTCTGTCCATGGGATTTCTCAGGCAAGAATACTGGAGAGGGTTGCCATTTCCTTCTCCAGGGGATCTTCCCAGCCCAGGGATTAAACCCAGGTCTCCTGTATTGGCAGGCAGGTTCTTTACCACTAAGCCACCAGAGTAGCCCCTTGGGGAAGGTATGGAGAGTGTTATTTACATGTTCACTGGGGTCGCAAAGAGTCAAATAGGACTTAGCGACTAAGCAACTGTGCTGAAAGGAAAGTCCCTATAGTAAGTTCTAACTGGAAATGAGAAAGGAGACTGGGTAATAGTAATGAAGAAACCTTATTCCCTCTCAATTGGGATAAAGTTTTGCTTTTATTCCAACCTCTAAGTTTTCTAAATAAATGCTCGTGAAGGCACACATGGGCAATCCACCCACACACCCTCCCCCATGCCTGCAGAGCTTCGGCGACCAACCACGGAGGCCCACGTTTAAAATAAAATGACTGTGGACTCCGTGGTGGTGCCCAGCGTGATATACAGCTTGTTTAAGCAAAAATAATAATGACTTTCCCCACAGATATAAATTGACTCTACCCATGCATGACTTTGCATTTTAATCCTATCACTATCGAGTGGACCCAACCTTGATGAAGCCTACTTAAGCCATAGCAAGAAATGTCAGTTATTTAAAAATGAGCTGGAGTCCATACTCATCCAAGCAAATAGGAGAATCATAGACTCAAAGTTCTGAATGGCCTCTCTTTGTTCCGACCTTCAGATATCACGCAGGTGAATCTGTAAAGCGGTGTTGCCTGCCAAATGGCAGGCTTTCAAAGGCCCCTGAAGCTGCCAGTCTTATTCAGATCCTTCCTGCCTTTCTCCCTATCTCCCTCCGCAAACAGACACCCTGTTCAGCAAAACCAGAAACTTTTGATGAGCCAAAAGCATTTGTTTTGGTGGTGCTGCCGATCAGAGAGGTGTAGATTGTTTAAACAAGGCAGGGTTAGCATGAGAAGGAGTCTTGCAGAGATAATTCCCAGGAGGCTGGAGAAAAGATAATCCTTAATTTTTTTTTTTTTGGTAAAAGCAAATGAACTTGAAGAAGAACTTGGATCCTCCAAGTTTAGCCCCAAAGTGGAACTGACCAAGTAGAATGTCTACTAAGACTATTTTATCCTTCTGCCATTGGTCTAGCCTTCTGTCATTGCAGCACGATCTGCTGCAGTGTTGGCACATACAGTTTTTGCTGGGATTCTTTACCAGCTGAGCCACAAGGGAAGCTCAAGAATACTGGAGTGGGTAACCTGTCCCTTCTCCAGGGGATCCTCCCGACCCAGGAATTGAACAGGTATCTCCTGCATTGCAGGCAGATTCTTTACCAGCTGAGCTATAAGGGAAGCCCTGGTAAATAAACAGAATTATTAAAAGAAAATAGTTCCGTAACAATCCTGTTCATGTGTTCCAGAATATTATGTAGTGTTTAAAAAATGTTAAATCTCTTATATTATTGACAGGTCAAAATTGCTAAGACATGTGGTTAAGTCATTTAAAAAAGTACACAAATAATATATTTGATAAATACAGGAAAACATCTAGAGGTATATGCAACAAATACGATAGACGTTATCTCAGTGGAAAAAAATACTGAGGGAGACTGTCTTATCCATGTGAGTGTGCTAAGTTGCTTCAGTCATGTCCGACTCTTTGCAACCCTATGGACTGGGGCCTCCCAGGCTCCTCTGCCCATGGGATTCTCCAGGCAAGAACACTGGAGTGGGTTGCCATGCCCTCCTCCAGGGGATCTGCCCGACCCAGGGATCAAACCCACATCTCTGACATCTCTTGCAGTGGCAGGCAAGTGCTTTACCATTTGAATATTTTCAACAAGAGCATATTTTTACATTATGTGTGTAGAAAAAAGATAAAGCAAATGTGCCAATTACCAACTGATATTTTTTTCTTGTGCACTTATGATAAATTTTCATATTTTACTTACCTTTTAAATGTCCTATTTACATTTCATTTTTTAATTCAAAAATTGTAAATTAATCTTTAGTAATTCCTAACTTTCCTACTGATAATACTATTTTTATTGCAATAGCATACTTATTTTGCTATGATTATCATGTAATAAACATGTAAACAAACAATAAAAATTAACAAAAATTGAACAATGCTATCAATGTTTTTCAACCATTTCTTTACTATATATGAGGTACTTCCATTTGAATATTATACATCTATATCAGTATTCATGGTGATTTCATTCTATTCCATTGGATATATATTATATGGATATATATCATTACCTTATAACCCCCGTCTTTTTGAATATTTATGCTGTATTCCTGTTTTTAACTATTACAAACAATTCCAAAAATTGTTTGAGCTTGATTGGCTTGCATTTTTCGAAAAAAATTTAGTAGTGCAAATTATTGTCCAGAAAAGTTGCACTGTTTCAAACTTGCAGTGAGCAGGAATACATTTTCCTCTACCAGTAAAATAATTGCTGATGTCAGCATTTTAAAAAACTCTTCATTATATGGTAAAAAAAGTAGAATCACTTAATGTTTAAATGTATGAGTCTTTAATTATTAGTGACAATGTTAATATTTGTCTTCCTTCTTTAGTGAAATTCATGCCCTTTCCTTACTGGGATATTCACTTTTGTTATTGACTTATAAGCTCTTTTTATATTTTAAGGCTATTTGGACTTTACAACATGTGTTGAAATCTTTTTTACCAGATCATTTAATTTTAAACATTGTTTTAAAACTTTCATCATCAGTTCAGTTCAGTTCAGTCACTAGTCGTGTCTGACTCTTTGCGACCCCATGAACCACAGCACACCAGGCCTCCCTGTCCATCACCAACTCCTGGAGTTCACTCAAACTCATGTCCACTGAGTCGGTGATGCCATCCAGCCATCTCATTCTCTGTCGTCCCCTTCTCCTCCTGCCTCCAGTCCCTCCCAGCGTCAGAGTCTTTTCCAGTGAGTCAACTCTTCGCATGAGGTGGCCAAAGTATCGGAGTTTCAGCTTCAGCATCAGTCCTTCATAAGACTCGTTTAAATTCTTATTTATTAAAATTTTGAAATATTTTGTCTTACCACTTTTTCCTCAGAGTCACATTTTGACAACCACCCAAAATATACACGTAAGAAAATAAAAATCCTTAAAGCACTATAGTTTCATTTTTTACCTTTGAAATATTTAAAATATGAATAAAAAAGAAAATGTGTCTAGGTGCATAAAACACAAAAACATTAAGACTTTAATTCACCGTATATTTATTGATTTATTTATATACAAACAGGTAGGACATGAAATTTATTTTTTCCCAAGTGGTTAGTTAGCTAATCATCCAGTACCGATAAACAAATATCATTTATTCGCTGCTGTATAATGCCACCTTCATTATATCAACAGAATAAAACTATAAATAAATGTGGGCTTGTTTCTGCATTTTTATTCATTTACTCCTTTCTTCATTCAACCCATCTTGAATGAGCAGACAGTGCGTTCTGGGCACCGCATAGGCACGAAGAACACGGCGTAAATGAGCTGCACAGGAGCCTTGCCTTTGGAAGCCTCTGTTGAAGTCACAGACACACAATGAAGGGACTGTCACCAGCAGGAGGAGCACGAGCAGAAGACAGAGCGACGGAGCAAAAGAGGGGCGGGAGGGGAGTCTGACCAAACGCCGTCAGCGGTGTCCGGGAGGCCTGCGGCCTCAGCACTCCCCAGAGAAGCACAGGGGGCACGAATGATGCAGAGCCCCAGACGCACTGGGAACGTCTGCGGGTGGAGAAGCAGCCAGTGCAAAGGCCCCGGGGCAGGACCGGGGTGGGGAGCGGGGGCCAAGGCAGCTGGGCTGAGATAAACCAGCACAAGTTCAGAGATTTAGAGTGGCAGGGGGCTCTCTGCATCTGTGGGTTAAAGTGAAAGTGAAAGCCGCTCAGTCGTGTGCGACTCTGCGACCCCACGGACTACACAGTCCATGGAATTCTCCAGGCCAGAATACTGGAGTGGGTAGCCTTTCCCTTCTCCAGGGGATCTTCCCAACCCAGAGATGGAACCCAGGTCTCTCGCATTGCGGGCAGATTCTTTACCAGCTGAGCCACAAGGGAAGCTCAAGAATACTGGGGTGGGTAATCTATCCCTTCTCCAGGTGATCTTCCCGACCCAAGAATCTAACCGGGGTCTCCTGCACTGCAGGTGGATTCTTTACCAACTGAGCTACTAGGGAAGCCGCTGTGGATGAAGGTTCTGTATGTAGGAAATGTGCTCTGATTCACATCACTTAAATGAGCACGTTTGTAGCTGTGTGGAAAACGGACCACGTGAGCCAGCGACAGGACTAGATTCAAGCTGTGACGCTGAGCTGGAGCTCACAGGACTTGGTGATTGACTGGACACACAGAGGAAGAGGAATGGCTGGAACAACTGAGGTGGGACGACCTGGAGACGTGTGAAGGTCCTGGAAGGAACATCAGGAATCAGGAGTTTGGTTCTGAACAGGTTCCTGTTGAAATTCTTAGGACCTCTCCAAGTGGAGATATTAAGCAGGTGGCTGGATATACAAGTCTGAACCTCGGGGGAAAAGGTCAGGCTGGAAATACAAGTTTGGGAGGGTCAGTAGCAGGCAGCTGGTGTGCAGGGCCTGTGGGATCTCCAGGGGAGACACGACAATCAGAGGGCCTGGGGGAAGAGACGGAGAACGCAAAGGAATGGCCAGTGGGGGACAGGGTGCGGTGCCCTGAGACAGAGCCAGTTCGGCGTTTTCAAGAGGACAGCAGGATGTGGGTGGTGACTAAGGTCAAGACTGCAAATGGACAGTTGGGTTCTGTGAGTTCAGTGTCATTAGTGACATGGACAAGCGCTCTTGCAGTAGAGGAGTAGGGCTTCCAGCTGAAGAGAGTTCAGGACAGAAGGAGTAAGGGTGAAGCTATTTCTACAAGAAACAGAGGCTGTCTGAGCAGTATGCATAAGCAGGCACTCGCATTTTTGTTTTTCCCACGGAAGTTAATTCAGTGTTCTTGTACACTGACGAAGTAACCCAGCAGAAAGAAGAAATTAACCATCCAGGTGAGGGGGAAAGGCAGGAACAAGAGGGAATAAGGGGCTTTTCCTGGTGGTTCAGACAGTAAAGAATCTGCTTGCAATACAGGAGACCTGAGTTCGATCCCTGGGTCAGGAAGATCCCCTGGAGAAGGGACTGACTACCTACTCCAGCATTCTTGCCTGGGAAATCACATGGACAGAGGAACCTGGTGGGTTACAGTCCATGGGGTTGCAAAGAGTTGGACATGATCTAGCAACTAAGCAACAACCATGGGATTTCTCAGGCAAGAATACCAGAGTGGGTTGCCATTTCCTTCTCCAGGGGATCTTCCCCAACCTATGGATCAATCCCGTGTCTCCTGCATTGCTGGGGGTTTCTTTACCACTGAGCCACCAGGGAAACCCCCAAAGAAGGATGCAAATAAATAAAGACTCTACACAAGGCAAAGAAAGCTGATACTATAAGTTAAAGACTTTTAAAAAATATTCTAAAACTGGAAAGACAACAGAAAATAACGTGACCAATAAACATCAGCTGTAAAATTCAAACTGGAACCTGTAACATTTTCAGTTGGTACAATTACAGGAAGACCTGTAAAACCACAGTTCTGCAGAGGAGCTGGAGACCTACCTAGTACAGCCCTTCATCCTGCAGTTGAGGGCACTGAGGACTAGAGAGCTGCAAAATCTTACTCAAAATCAAACAGAAGCCTGAGAGTATCTTCCACCAAGAATGCAGCACTACTTCCATTACACATTCTTTGAAACATTTATTCGTAAAGGGTATTGTGATGATTTTTAAACACTCCTGCACATTCTGTGGGCCCTCAGGAAGAGGCCTCCTCCCCTGAAATCTGCACCAACCCTGGTGACTCAATGGTTACAAACAGAATACAGCAGAAGTGATGGCACGGCTTTGGAAGTCAAGTGAGAACAGGCGTGGGTAGTTTCTGCCTCTCTTGTTGTCTTGGGTCACTGGCATAGGGAGCACTGAGCTGGCACGAGGCCCCACGGCGTGCCCAGGCCACAGGGAGGAGATGTGGCTGAGTTTCCAGATGATGCTCCTGGCCATTGAATCGGTCCCCTTCTGCTTTCTGCCACTGAACCTTCCCAACTGAGTCCCCAGACAGCCTGGAGCAGAGACAAGCCATTCCCACTGTTGTTGCTGTTCAGTCACTCAGTCATGTCTGAGTCTTAACCAACCCATGGGCTGCAGCACACCAGCCTTCCCTGTCCTTTACCATCTCCAGGAGCGTGCTCAAACTCAATGTCCCTTGGGTCAGTGATGCCACCCAACCCATCTCATCCTCTGTCTCAAGAGGACGAGATGGGTTGGGTGGCATCTCCCACTGGACAGAGAATCTCTGTGCATGATAAAATGGTTCTTTTAGGCCAAAGTTTTGGGGTGGCTTGTTGCAGCAGCATGAGAATGAATACTATTTTTCCTCCACTACTATGGATTTTTAAACGGAGAGCAAAGAGGAAAAATTTATTCCTAGTCTATTTTATCTTCGAGTCCAACTAAAGCCAAAAGGCTGTACTTAATTTGAGAAGAGAAATGAAATAAAACTTGGTTCTGAATTTTAACTTTCTGCCTCACAGAGGAACAAATTATAAGGCTAGCCCAAGAAGTTTTTCTTTTCTAAATGTCACAAGATTTTCAGATGATAAACACTTGCTTAGCAGCACAGTACTCAAGCAAATAGCTCGGCAATTAATCATATGTATACAAGATTTTTTTTTCCCCTGGGGAGAAATTTTTTGTTGTTGTTGAAGAATAGAGCTATACTTTAAAAGTATCTGAAAGCAAAAGCAAACCAGAGGCTTACCTGCTCTTAAGTACAATACGGCTTACATAATTACAATTATTTTCATAATGTAAACATCTTTTTTTTTTTTCTTTCTAATTAAGCCAGGTAAACAAAGCAGGATGGAGAAGGCAATGGCAAGCCACTCCAGTACTATTGCCTAGAAAATCCCATGGATGGAGGAGCCTGGTAGGCTGCAGTCCATGGGGTCGCTAAGGGTTGGACACGACTGAGCAACTTCACTTTCCCTTTTCACTTTCACACATTGGAGAAGGAAATGGCAACCCACTCCAGTGTTCTTGCCTGGAGAATCCCAGGGATGGGGGAGCCTGGTGGGCTTCCGTCTATGGGGTCTCACAGAGTCGGACACGACTGAAGTGACTTAGCAAACAAAGCAGGATGAGGGCTCGGGTTGGTGTCAAGCGTTCTCAGCAGCCCCTGAAACGCCTGATGACAATCCAGCCTGGCAGGTACAGACACATTCAGAGACCTGGAAAACCAAGATACTGTATGAAGTGTTTCTGTTAGTTCCCTATGGCTGCTGTAACCAATTACCTCAAAATTCGTGGTTGAAAACAACAGAACGGACTTCCCTGGTGGCTCAGCGGTAAAGAATCCGCCTGCCAATGAAGGAGACACGGGTTCGATCCCTGACGTGGGCAGACCCCACGTGCAGTGCAGTCACTACGATTATACACCACAACAACGGAACCTGTCCTCCGGAGCCCGGGAGCCACAGCTCCTGAAGCCTGTGTGCCTAGAGCCTGAGTTCTGCAACAGGAGAAGCCACTGCAATGACAAGCCCCACTAAAGAGAAGCCCCCGCTCGCTGCAACTAGAGAAAGCCCATGCAGCAATTAAGGCTCAGCACAGCCAAAAAAAAATTACTAAATAAATAAACCCAGCATTGTGCTGTTGCATCTGTGGAGATTGTTACCTTGAGTGCTGTGCTCAGTCCTGTTCAACTCTTTGGAACCCCAACGTTCCAAACCAGGCTCCTCGGTCCATGCAGTTTCCAGGTCATACGGTAGTGGGTTGCAGGTTTCCTCCTCCAGGGGATCTTCCCAACCCAGGGAGTGAACCCAGGTCTCCTGCGTTGGCAGGTGGATTCTTTACCTTCTGAGCCATCCATGAAACCCATTGTCATGGAGGTTAGAAGTCCTAAATTAAGCGGTTGGAATAGTCATAACCTCTCCGAAGGCTCTAGGGGAGAATCTTTCCCTGCCTTGGAGACAGGCTGGGACTAGGATCCTCTGCCTCAGTGCTGCAGTGGAGGCACCTGGACACACCTCTCCTGGAGTGACAAGATACAAAGAAGCTGTTCAGTTCAGTCGCTCAGTAGTGTCCGACTCTTTGCGACCCCAGGAATCACAGCACGCCAGGCCTCCCTGTCCATCACCAACTCCTGGAGTTCACTCAAACTCACGTCCATCGAGTCGGTGATGCCATCCAGCCATCTCATTCTCTGTCGTCCCCGTCTCCTCCCACCCCCAATCCCTCCCAGCATCAGAGTCTTTTCCAGTGAGTCAACTCGTCGCATGAGATGGCCAAAGTATTGGAGTTTCAGCTTTAGCATCAGTCCTTCCAAGGAACACCCAGGATTGATCTCCTTTAAAATGCTGTAAGGGACTAAAAATAACCACATGCATGCACAGCTGGGCTAAATTCTGGACAAAAAGATACAGAGTTTAAAAAGCCCAGCTGTCACTTCTGCAGAGCCTGGAGCAAAAGCTGGGATGTAAGTTGCTCAGGCATGTCTGACTCTTTGTGACCCTAAGAGCCACCGGGCTCCCCTGTCCATGGGGTTCTCCAGGCGAGAATACTGGAGAGGGTAGCCGTTCCCTTCTCCAGGGGATCTTTCCCACCCAGGGATCGAGCCCAGGTCTCCCGCATTGCAGGCAGATTCTTTACTGTCCGAGCCACCAGGAAGCAAAAGGCAGGAGGTGGGGGGAGAAAGCAGGATACTGCTCATGCCCCGGGCACACAACACAACCAGAGGCGGGGGAGCCAGAAGGGGAACCTGTTACTTGTTCTCATTCCCCTGCTGCAGCAAGGGCCCCAGTAAAGCCTTGCTGGAATTCCTTGTCTGTCCTCTGATCAGTTTCTACTGATTAAGGAGGCCAAGAACCCTGATTGGTAACACTTCTTCCAGCTCCGGAGGGGACCAGCCGTCCTCAGGGTCCCTTAGCTGAGGCTAATCACTGCCGTCTCTGCCTCAGTCTTCACGCGGCCTTGTCCCCCCGTGTCTGTCGCCATCCTCTTCTTGTAAGGACGCTCATCACACTGGATTCAGGGCCCCCTACTCCAGCTTGACTTCACCTTAACTTCATTATATCTGTAAGATGCTATTTTCCAGTAACATCACATTCACCCATAGCGGGTCAGGGTTAGAGCTTGAATATATGTTTGTGGGGGATGCAATTCAACTGGTAACAGTGTCCTACACAGAAATCTAAATAAAGGGCTGTGATTGTGGGGGAGACAGGATAATTATCTGCAGGGATCCCTGGGCCACTTCTTTTGAAGTCAAGTGCTTAGTCATGTCCAACTCTTTGCGACCCGCCAGGCTCCTCTGTCCATGGGCTTCTCCAGGCAAGAGGACTGGAGTGGGTTGCCATTTCCTTCTCCAGGGGATCTTCCCAACCTAGCAATCAAACCCAGGTTTCCTGTATTGTAAGAAGATTCTTTACCGTCTGAGCTACCAGAGAAGCCCTCCACAAACTGAAAGTCAATGCATTTTCTTAGCTCCATCAGAGAACTGAGGTCTTGGGATAAACCAACCCCCTGAAAACTATAGACAGGTGAGGACCAAGAACCCAGGACCACACAGCAGAAGCTCTGGGACCAGGAGCAGGGCTTTCCTGTCTCACAGCACACTGCTAAGACACTGACGGCTGATTAAGCAAGGATCCCCCACATTTTCATGGATTTTATGTCCAGCACCTCCATCAGGTTTTCAGGGGGAAGATGGGAGGAAAGTCCCCTTGTTTGGCTGGGGTTGGGTAGTGGGGAGGTAGTAGCCCTTTCAAAATATGTCATGACTAGAAGTTTAACCAAAGTTTGACTAACACACATTTGCTCCCATGGATCAGTGGAGACAAAATAGTTCAGCTCATTTAAGAGATACAGAACAGAAATTTGGAAGGTCTGTGTCTGGCCTTTTCATAAGTAATCAAGGTACTCCTTTAAGTCTCATTTAGTCTTACAGGGGAGACGGGTTCCTTGCAGTGAACTTTTTCTCCAAACACAAAGTATGAGAAATCTCTTGTCACTCTTTTCCAGGAGTATGGGGTTCAGGTAACAGTCAGCACCATTAACAGTAAGGGCTTCCGAGGACGATCTAAGATTCTTCACTATTTCTTCTCTAACTCTTCTTTTCTTTACGTAGATCTGAGTTTCTGACCCTTATCCATTTCCTTCTCTCTGAAGAACTTTTAAAACTGTTTCTTGCAAGGCAGGTCTACTTTTGCTTCTCTTTTACTTCTGAAGGATAATTGTGCTGGATTGAAAATTCTAGGTCACCTTTTTTTTTTCCTTTCAAAACTCTGAATATGTCATCCCACTGTCTTCTGCTATGCATGGTTTCTGGTATGAAGTCTGATATGATGCTGTGTGTAAGTTCATGGAGTGTGCGATGCTGAAACTCTGATAAAGTGGACAGCTGAAGTGTGTGAGTCCCTCATTGCTCAGTGCATCCCCAAAGACAGTTCCCCGTAATCTGAGTGGCTGTGATCCACTTTTCTTTTCCAGTTTTTTTTTCTTAAACTGTTCTTGATGGAGTGCCTCTAAGAGAAGCATTTGGGTGCTCACGAAAAATGCAGACTCTTGGGTCCAAGCACTCTATGAGAATCTCTGGGGAAAGGACACAGGATTTTATATTAAAAACAAATCTCTAGGTGGTAAAACCATTGCTTCATAGTTACGTATTTTATGTTTCATATAATTATTTAAGAGTGATATTTTATGCTTTCGTATATATTTAGATTTCAATCCATCTTAATTTGCTTTCTGTTATGATGCAAAGGGATTCCTTGGTGGTTCAGATAGTAAAGAATCCGCCTGCCATGTAGGAGACCTAGGTTCGATCCCTAGGTTGGAAAGATCTCCTGGAGGAGAGCATGGCAACACACTCCAGTATTCCTGCCTGGAGAATCCCCATGGACGGAGGAGCCTGGCAGACTACAATCTATGGGGTCACAAACAGTAAGACATGACTGAGTGACTAAGCACGGCACATGATGCAAAAATCTAAATTAAATTAACTGTATTTTTAATGTTTTTACTTTAATTAGCCAGCAGCATTTATTAATAACCCATCTTTTCCCACTAAATTACAGCATCATCCTTATGATAGACTGTGGAGTTTCTCAGTTTTTAAAAAAGACACATCCCTTTATTCTTTTTGTAAAGTATCATGTACTAATCATAAAGAATTTGTGACATGCAGAAAAATAAAGCTGTTTTAAAAACCCAGCTGTCTTAGATTGAATAGTATCCCTCCAAAATTCATGTCAACCTGGATTTGTGAACTTATTTGGAAATGGGATCTTTGCAGATTTAATTACATTAAGATGAGATCATACAAGATTAGGGTGGGTCCTGATTAAAAGAATTAGTACTAACATAAGAAGGGAACCTGGGCTTCCCAGGTGGTACAGTGGTAAAGAATCCACCTGCCAATGCAGGAGACACAAGAGACACGGGTTCAACTCCTGGGTGAGAAAGATCCCCTGGAGAAGGAAATGGCAACCCACTCCAGTATTCCTGCCTGGGAAATTCCATGGACAGAGGAGCCTGGTGGGCTGCAGTCCACGGGGTCACACAGAGTTGGACACGACTGAGCGCACATGAAGAAAGAACAGATGCACAGTGAATGCCATGTGAATCAGAGACCGAGATTGAAAAGCCAAGGAAAGAAAGAATGCAACTGCCAGAAACTGAGACAGAGGCGTGGAATACAGTCTTCCTCTGAGCCTCCGAAAGAACCAACCTTGCCGACTTCTTGACTTTGGACCCCAGAGCCATAATTGTTACTGTTGCTTTGTGCCACCAGTCTGACTGTGGTGCTCTAGGAAACCAATGTATCAACTACCAAGAAATAACTACCTTTAACATCAAATGGCCCTCATTCCAGATGTGTTCAGTTCAGTCGCTCAGTCGCATACGACTCTCTGTGACCCCATGGGCTGCAGCATGCCAGGCTTCCCTGTCCACCAACTCCCAGAGCTTACTCAAACTCATTTCCATCGAGTTGGTGATGCCATCCAACCATCTCATCCTGTGTTGTCCCCTTCTCCTCCTGCCTTCAATCATTTCCAGCATCAGGGTCTTTTCCAATAATTCAGTTCTTCGCATCAGGTGGCCACAGTATTGGAGCTTCAGCATCAGTCCTTCCAATGAATATTCAGAGCTGATCTTCCTTTAGGATGGACTGGTTGGACCTCCTTGCAGTCCAAGGGACTCTCAAGAGTCTTCTCCAACACCACAGTTCAAAGCATCAATTCTTTGGCACTCAACTTTCTTTATGGTATAACTCTCACATCCATACATGACTACTGTAAACACAACTTTGACTAGATGGACCTTTGTCAGCAAAGTAATACAGCATTTAGCATGATGAACTCTGCACTGAAGTTAAATAAGCAGGGTGACAATATACAGCCTTGACATACTCCTTTCCCAGTTTGGAACCAATCCATTGTTCCATGTCTGGTTCTAATTGTTGCTTCTGGATCTGCATACAGATTTCTTAGGAGGTAGGTAAAGTGGATTGGTATTCCCAGCTGTTTAAGAATTTTTCAGTTTGTTATGATCCACACAGTCAAAGGCTTTAGCATAGTCAATAAAGCAGAAGTAAATGTATTTTTGGAACTCTCTTGCTTTTTCTATGATCCAGTGGATGTTGGCAATTTGATCTCTGGATCCTCTGCCTTTTCTAAATCCAGCTTGAACATCTGCAAGTTCTTGTTTCATGGACCATTGAACTCTTGCTTGGAGAATTATAAGTAAGCATGAAGTGTAGTGTTAAAGTGTTAGTTGCTCAGTCATGTCCAACTTTTTGTGACCCCAGGGACTGTAGCCTGCCAGGCTCCTCTGTCCATGGGATTTCCCAGGCAAGAATACTGGAGTGGGTTGCCATTTCCAACTCAAAGGGATCTTCCTAACCTGGGGATTGAACCCTGGTCTTCTGCACTGCAGGTGGATTCTTTACCATCTGAGCCATCAGGCAAGCCCATAATATGTATACACATATTATACATGTAATAGATTGAGAGAAATATTTCCAGTACAGGTAATTCTGTACACTCTATATTATTAAATATTATTTTACTTGAATCTATCTTAAAAAAAAAGAAAAAACTGGATTTGTACTGTTAGTCTGCTGATGGTTTTTCCTATTTCTGTGCTAACAGCTTGGTGTTTAATTATTATTATTATTACTTCTTTTTGTAGGGCTTTCTTGATCATTCACAACTGTGTGATCCTCTACACAAAATTTAAAATTAGTTACTTTTAAGTCACCCTGGAGAGAATTTGGGATTCTGATGTCAATTATGCTAATTTTAAAATATGACTTGGGAAGAATTGGCCTATTTTTGGTACTGACTTCTCATCCAGAGATCTGGCATTCTTTCTCATTTACTCAAGTCTTGCTTTCACCAAGAGTAATGGATTTATTTCATCACCAGGATCTTGTAACTTCTCAAACTTTATTCCTAATTACTTTACAGTTTTTGATGCCATTGCGGATAAAATAATTTCCTTTTTAATAGGTTATTACTTGTTCAAAAGGAAAACTGCTAATTTTCCCTCTGCTTATCTCTCTCGAGTTTTAAGCCTCTTACTAAACTCAGTTTTGATGGAGACATCTGAGTTTTTGCACTTGGCCTCTGAAGCGCTGCATTAACCCCTGGCTTTCCCGTATCCCAGCCGCCTCGCCAGCCAGTGAGCTGCACAACCGCGTCATAAAGTAGGGTGTCTCCAGGGCACAGCACCAGCGAGCTCAGCTCAAAGGAAAGTGGTCTGTACCCACGGTCACTGACACCACCTTGGCCTGCTTGACGAAATTAGCTCCTAAGAAATAACGCCGTCAGTCAGCTCGTACTGAGGCACCTTTCACCTGCGCCAAAACCGGACAAGCCCACGATCACATTAGCAGCTTACCAGGAAGCAACAGTGCTCTGGAGCAGAGGCCAGGGAGTCGGCCTCCCGCGCGTCGGGCCGGCGGAAAGAGCCGAGCGCGCTCGGAGGCTGCGGCCACGCCCTCCGCAGGGAGCGTCAGGGGCGGGGCTCGCGCGCCGGCGCGCTGCGCGCGGGGCATTGTGGGAGGGGCGGCCGGTGCGGCCGTGGCTGCCATCTTAGCAACTCCTGGCGTTGCGGCCTTGTCGCTGGAGGCGGCCTTCGCGGCGGCCCTCGGCCTCAGGGAGAGACGAGAGAGCCAGCTCGCTCACCAGCTTTTCTTCCCTCGGCCTCGACAGGCCTGCCGGCCCGCGTCCGGAGGCGGAGGCACGGGTAGCCCGGCACGTGCAGGGCCCGAAACCAGCGGTTAGTCACAGCGTCGCCCGGAAGGATGGGCCGGTCTCGGAGCCGGAGCTCGTCCCGCTCCAAGCACACCAAGAGCAGCAAGCACAACAAGAAGCGGAGCCGGTCCCGGTCGCGCTCTCGGGACAAGGAGCGCGTGCGGAAGCGCTCCAAGTCCCGGGAAAGTAAACGGAACCGGCGGCGGGAGTCGCGGTCCCGCTCGCGCTCCACCAACACGGCCGTGTCCCGGCGCGAGCGGGACCGGGAGCGCGCCTCGTCCCCGCCCGACCGCATCGACATCTTCGGGCGCACGGTGAGCAAGCGCAGCAGCCTGGACGAGAAGCAGAAGCGAGAGGAGGAGGAGAAGAAGGCAGAGTTCGAGCGGCAGCGGAAAATGTGAGCTTCCGCGCGGGGAACGGTGAGGGGAGTGGGGGTGACGGGGGGAGTGGTGGGGGGTGACGGGGGGAGTGGTGAGGGGAGACGGGGAGAGGGAGGTGATGAGGAGAGAAGGTGACGGGGGAGAGGGGGTGAGGGGGGAGAGGGGGTGACGGAGGGGTGAGGGGAGACGGGGAGAGGGAGGTGGTGAAGAGAGACGGGGTGACGGGGCGACTGGGGTGAGGAGAGAGGGGGTGAGAGGAGTGGGGGTGACGGGGGAGGGGTGAGGGGAGACGGGGTGGTGAGGGGAGACGGGGAGAGGGAGGTGGTGAAGAGAGACGGGGTGATGGGGCGACGGGGGTGAGGAGAGGGGGGAGAGGGGGTGACGGGGGAGGGGTGAGGAGAGACGAGGGGGTGACGGGGGAGGGGTGAGGAGAGACGGGGTGGTGAGGGGAGGAGGGGTGACGGAGGGGTGAGGGGAGAGGGAGGTGGTGAGGAGAGCCGGGGTGACGGGGGAAGGGGGTCAGTGAGAGGTGACGGGCGAGTGAGGGGCGGCGAGGAGACAGGCGATGGCCGGGGCCGGGGTGGGGGGAGGTGAAGGCGGTGAGAAGCGTCGCCGGAGCCGGGCCCCGAAAGGCGGGGGGTCGGGACCTAGTCGCGAGTTGGTTGGGAAGGAAGACGGCGGGCACCGGCCTGGGAGGGCTTGGAGGGGAGAACGCGTTTTGGCGCGAGAGGAGGCGGCGACGGCGCGAGTCCCGGAAGTGGGGGGTGCAGTTCCGAGCGGGCACGGAGCCGCGTCGGCCCCCGGGGCTGACGAGGGATGCGGGCCTCCATCGCGCAGGAGACGTAGGCCCCGAATTCTCGGGGTAAAGGAAAACACTCCGAAACCAGGCGTTGAACTTCCGCGTGTTCCTCCTGCTGAGTGATGTCGTGGTTGCTTTTCTCTTCTTGAGCCTCCTCTCTTTTTTTTTTTTTGAGGTATAAAAAGCAAAATGCACGAAGCTTAAGGACAGTACGATAGGTCTTGACGCGTGCATTCACCTGTGTAGCCACCATCCCGAGCAAAGGCGACGCCCTCCTTTTGCTGTGCTGTGCTTAGTCGCTCAGTAGTGTCCGATTCTGAGACCCCGTGGACTCTAGCCCGCCCGGCTCCTCTGTCCATGGGGGTTCTCCAGGCAAGAATACTGGAGTGGGCTGCCATGCTCTCCTCCAGGGGGTCTTCCCGACACAGGGACCGAACCCGTGTCTTCCACATTGCAGGCGAATTCTTTACGGTCTGAGCCACCAGGGAATTGTACTGTTTATTCGTTTTGCTGTGTAGTTCTCTGTGGCACATTTTGGCGCAAGCCTGTTGTTTCCCCTTGTGGGGTACTTGCTGTTGAGAAGACAGAATTGCTTTTACTTTTGCATTGATCCCATGTAGAAGAGGCATCTCTCGAGTTATCTTTTGATCTAAGACTAGGTGCACATAGTTCCAAGCTAATGAAATGACTTGGGATAATATGGTCTAATCTTGAAATTTTGGTTTTAAAGTGTAGGATTCTGTTTCGGTTCAAGATGCTCTGATGCTCTGAGTGTTCTTTCCCACCCAGAGTTCGACTTGCTGACTCTACCTGGTTAGCCAGCCGTCTTCCGTAGCTCTTGAGTACATGTTCGGAACGTGCCCCTGCGGCACGGCAGTTACTGAATGTTGAGCTTTCCCGAGCCAAGTTCTTCTTGTGCACTATTGGTGCACGGTTTTCACTCTCTCTGCAGTGTGGCTTGTTTCTAAAAGCAAATCATTCAGAGGTCGGGGAATGGAAAAGTAATACTACCGTGGAAGCATTACCTGAAGAGTCCCTTTGCTGTGTTCCTTTAAAACATGGCAGTGCTTTCATTTTTCCTTAGAAGTGTCAGTGATTGTATGAATACCAAGTACATGTAATTGTGTCGGAGGACATTGCGCTTACATAGAATCTAGTTTTGTAAAGTTGTAGCTCTCAAATAACTTATCAACATATGAGTATTTAAAAAAAATGAAGACATCTCTGAGATAATATTTACATGTGAAACCAAAGGATGCCTCCAAAGAGAAATGGTTTGACATTCACTAGAAAGCTCACTACTTACAGGAAGAGTATGTATGGGAGGAATAGTTAGAAGGGTTTAGGAAACTTCACACGGATAGCAGAGAAGAAATCCAGAGATGAAATGAGAAAATAGAGCAGTTATGTAGTTCCAAGTTGAGGAGGAGGAAGCACACTTCCATTAGCATGTATGAAGGGAGGAGGGGGCAGAACTAGCATCCATCTTACACGGAATTCCTGTGTGTCTTGCCGTTAGACTCTTTGTGACCCATGGACACTAGCCCACCGGCTCCTTTGTCGCATGAAATTCTCCAGGCGAGAATACTGGATGGATAGCCATTTCTTTTCCAGGGGATCTTCCTGACCGAGGGATTGAACCTGTGTATCTTGCAGTAGGCACTGCTTAATATGGTCTGATCATGCAGAGGAGACAATTGAAAGTTCTAGGTCAGCCGTAGGAATGGGCAGAAGTAGTTGTCTATCTACAAATTGTGTTGGTTAGCTCATTCAGCTAATACTTACAGAGCATTTGAGAAGTGCCAAGCACTATGCCAAGAGCTGTTATTCTGAAAGATGATTGACCTCCAGGATCTCAGTCTAGCTTGAAGATGGGTAGGTAGGTAGTAATACAGTGTGCTAAATTCCATGATAGTGATGTGACTGTCTTTTAATTTCATGGCTGCAATCAGCATCTGCAGTGATTTTGGAGCCCAAAAAAATAAAGTCTGACACTGTTTCCACTGTTTTTCCATCTATTTCCCATATAAAGATGCTTACTCCTTGGAAGGAAAGTTATGACCAACCTTGATAGTATATTAGAAAGCAGAGACATGACTTTGTCAACAAAGGTCCGTCTAGTCAAGGCTGTGGTTTTTCCCTTGGTCGTGTATGGATGTGAGAGTTGGACTATGAAGAAAGCTGATCGCCGAAGAATTGATGCTTTTGAACTGTGGTGTTGGAGAAGACTCTTGAGAGTCCCTTGTACCGCAAGGAGATCCAACCAGTCCGTTCTAAAGGAGATCAATCCTGGGTGTTCATTGGAAGGACTGATGCTAAAGCTGAAATTGCAATACTTTGGCCACTTCATGCGACGAGTTGACTCAGTGGAAAAGACTGATGCTGGGAAAGGTTGGGGGCGGGAGGAGAAGGGGACGACAGAGAATGAGATGGCTGGATGGCATCACCGACTCTGTGGACATGAGTTTGAGTGAACTCCGGGAGTTGATGATGGACAGGGAGGCCTGGCGTGCTGTGATTCATGGGGTCGTGAAGAGTCGGACACGGCTGAGCGACTGAACTGAACTGAACTGATGTGACTGTGAAAAGGAGGCATCCTGGACAGCTCAACACCTTAGTTCTCTTGAGGAATGAGTGGCAGATAAAGATTGGAGACTGTCAGACTCGCCATAGGAGGATACATGCATACCCAGGGAAGGAGTCTTCCCACCCCTGCCAGAATAAAGGGAGAGGAGCAGATGGTTTTAATGTGGAGTAAAGAGATGAATATGGATTTGAACATGAAATTCCATAAGTACGAAAGTCATGGAGTGACTGGAAAGGTGGATAACAGGCTGGGAATCATGGGAAGGATCTTGTAGGCTGAGTTATGGAGCTTGGATTTCATCATGGAAACCAGAAGGGTTTAAAGCAGGCAAATGGTGTGGGGTTGTTGGTTTGTTTGTTTTTAAACAGATCGACTGCTGTGTAGGATAAATTATAGTAAATACACATAGGAGTAGTGAAGGAGCAGTTGTTGAAATGGACAAAAGGGGCAGATTTAAGAAACAGAGCAAATAAAATTCGATGTGAAACGTAAGGGAAGTAAAGCATTATTCTAGGCTCTATTGTGGCCATTGCACCTCAGCTACCAGATCGTTAAGTCATGACACTGTGGGTCAGACTCAGGTAAAATGTCAGAAGCCTGGTGGATGGTGGAGGGGGAAAAAGGGAGTTTCCACTTGGCACTTCCAATGTAGGCACTAGATTTTAGATATAATGAGTTTATCCAAGCTTGATAGTGGGGGACTGAAACCTGAGAACCTTTGAGCTTAGATAGAGTGACCCAGGGAGAGTGTGGGGATGAGCGAGGGTCACAGGGATGTCTGTGTTTACCATTGGACAGAAAGAAAGGGCATGGTTGGGCAGTGAGTAAAGAAGGAGCAGAAGACACATTTGTCGCGTGTACCTTCTTCTTGTGAGAGGTCCAGTGTGAGTTGGAGAGAGACAACAAAATTAAAATTGATTGGGCTTTAGCAATTAGAAAGTCTCAGTAAGACTGGAAACCAGGCTGTTTTGCCATTTACACTTCTGAGACCTTGAATAAACTACCTACCTTTGAGCTTGATTTCTTAGCTGTAAAGTGGAAATACGTGTCTTGTTTATTTCGAAGGTTAGAAGTAGTGCATTTGGGGTACCTAGGTGATATTTGTCATGTATGCAGTGAGACTCAATAATGTTGTATTTGTAACTTACATACATGCAACCAGATTGAACCTGATGAATTTAAGAAGTGATCTTACAAATCATAATCTTAATACAATAAAAGGCAGACCTTAAAATTAAGAAATTCTTTTTCCCAATTTTGAGACTGATAAGTCATTCAGTGTTGCGCTCTCTCTCCGCTTCTGCATCCTTATCATTTTTCATGTTTTATTTTGAGATGCTTTATGCCTGTTGTAATAACTGTTGGGGAAAGAGTGACTGAAAATGACTTGTAACAAATCAGAATAATAGTGGCGTAGTAACCTTAGTGTTCAACTGCATGACGTCTTGAGCGCCTTCTAGAGTATCTGAAATGAACTGGGGCCTATCTAGTGATTCTGAGAATACTTGGGAGCTTATTGTGAGAGCAAATTCAGTGTGTTGGAACTGCATATCAGGGAGGGTAGGGCTTTGAGAAGAAATTTAGGGAGAAAGATCAGGCTGATGTTGAAAAGAATTTTGTCAATTTTTAACGTATTTTGTAGGTAAATTTTTGTGCATACCTGTGCCTTCCACATTTGTCTGGAGAAACAGTGCAGAGTAGTAGGTCATTACCTGTGGAGTAGATAGGTTGGGGGTCACCCCTCAGTCACCTGCTGTGCCTCAGAAGCCATCAGAGATGTACATGATGCTGTGGTGTATAAAGCTTTGGGCAGAGAAGTCAATACTGAGTAAATACTGTTTGCTAATATTATGAAGCAGTTCCTAGAATTATAGCTTCTTGCATTGAGTATGTACATTTTAAAGACTTAAAAATAATGTTGCTCAATACTCTGTGCAAAGTCCCACTCGAATTAATGGTGCTGTGTTGCTGGGCTTTTGCTGTTTGTTCTAGTGGTTGCCATTTTAAGGTTGATTGTGATCAGTGTTTTTAAAAGACCTGAGACAATAGAGAAAACTTGGTTTTGATTGACCCCTTTCATCAGTGTCACAGGTTCTTAACAAGGGGATGAATTTACCACAGGACTTTGAGGAAAAAGTAGAGAAAAGAATGACACTCTTATGACCAAAGTTTAACGAATGGGTATGCAGTGATTGTAGTGAAAGGTTTCATAAGATACTAATGATGAAATTGGGTTTTTTTTTTTTCTTTTCCTGAGAAAGTTTAGTGCCTCTTTTGAAAGTCAGCCTAACAGCTGCCTTATCAGTGATTATGATAATAAATTTGTCATCAGTAAAAATGAACTCAATTTTTTTTAAGAGCTATCCACCCATCCCACCCACCTTCAGCTGAGTGGTACAGGCAGGCTATGTTGTTCTAGGTTTTTTTCAGTTTTATACCATGTATCTTTGCTTTTGTGGGAAGACAGACAAAGAAGGGGATCCAGACACAAGAAAGGTGGAGTAAAGGGATACAGAGTCACGGTCAGGAGTCCAGGCTATGTAGTGCACAGTGGGTGGTTCAGTAGAGGCTTGTCCTGTCTCTCAGGTGCTTATTCCCCTGTGCTTGTGTCATTGAGTTTCTGGATTCACGTGTGTGGGGGAAGGGGAATTAAACAGTATTGGGCTTTTAACTTTTTCAGAACTGGATCTAGAAATTGATTAGTTTTTTCTGATTGCTGAAGTAGCAGTTTTAACCTTACCAAGAATAACAGTGATTATATCGTTGATAATCCTTGTAGGGGGCAGCTCTGCACTGGTGCCCCGACCTTGCCTGTCTCCTGGCAGGGCACAGCAGCAAGGCCTAATTACAGTCCGGGGTGGGGGTGCCTGTTCCTCCAGGAACAGAGATAAGCAGCCTTGTGAGAAAGTCCACTGGGCCATTTCCCATCTCCTGGTTTCAGTTAAGCTTGGCAGTTTCCGCTTGCCCTCCCCTCCAGACTGTGAAACTGCTGAGATGTAGTTATAGAGTTGACTCCTTAGCAGCAGCTACCTTTTGCCTACACTGCTTGTCGCCATGTGTGGCCTGACACTTAGCCCCTCTGGTTTGGTGTCCATCAGTGGGAGCAGAGACCCAGGGAACCAATACCATGCTGGTGTGGCTTTTGCTGTAAGTAATAACACTGAATTTATTTATGCTCATTTTGTGCTTACTGACCAAATCTGTGGAAATGTGGCCCCATCAGCCATTGTGCTGTATTGCTGTCATTTAGGGACTGTATGCTTGTCAGAAACACTAAGTATATATCAGATCTCTTCCACCTTTACCAAACTCCTTAGCAGCTTTTCCACTAATAACCTAACTCAAAGCCTTATTCCATTCTTTTCCCTCTTTACTACTTTGTGTGGAAAGTTTTAGTTGGAACTTGGTTTATAGTGTCCTTCTTTTAAGAGTTGAATTGTACCATTTTTGAAATTTAAAAATGAAATTTCTTCTAGACTTACACATTTATTAATTTTATAAGAACCAACTAACAAAAGAACGTGTGCAGGGTGTGTGAATACTTTTAAAACTTGGTGTTCTAAAAGCTTTCCAGTTTACCGAAATGGAGTGCTGTAATCCTCACACATCATACAGGTTCAACAGTTGTTAGCCTTGCTTGTTTCTTTTCATGTTTGTCTTTCTCTTTGGATGAAGTAGAGAAACAGCATGGTTATATTTGAAATGTAGTTTTGATTTGTATTGAAGTCACTGCCTGATTTCCTTTAGATATTCTGACCACTCATTTTTAGTGCTGAAGTAGATATCTGTTCTATTTTACTGAGGTGCTGTAGATGAAGGCTTATTGGAACTGCCTTAATACTATATTTTATTGAAACTTAAAAGAGGAAAAAGAGTACATGTTAGGCTTTCATGTTTTTCCTCCCAATTATAATCACCAATAATGTAATGTTGGGAAGAGATAGTTAAGAGACAAGCAACAGAATCTTCATAATGGTTATTTCAGATATCTGGACCCTAATAGAAATTAAGCTTTCTCAAGAAGCTACTATGTCCCTGGCAGAAATACATAGATATTATAAATGAAGAAACAGATATGAATCGGAATGTTAGATATGCTGGTGTTAGTATGGTATCACTGAATAAATAACAGGAGGTAAGAATGAAAAGCACCTTAGTGGAAATTGAATCACCCCCCGAAATAGTTGACTTGAAGTGGATTAGGATATTTAAAGGTCACTTAGAAACTATAGTCTTAACAGATAAATTGAATAACTTCATACATACATAGGAGTCATCAAAAGATAGAAAGTTTACAGATTTTGTTTAATTTTGTCGTTAAACAAAATTAAAATTTTGTTTAATTTTGAGAAAATTGAAGCATTAATAGATTGACCTCTTAGGATTTAGGTATACTTTCAGAGTCTTTTGCGTTCATTTCAGCACAGATTGTCTCTAATAATGCTGTTGAATAGAAACATAACATGAGCCAGATTAAAAAGAAACTAGTGAAATTAATTTTAGTATATTCTGTATCTTTATTTTTTTCTTTTTACTAATCTTCAGTTCAAACTGGATGCGTGTGACTAGTGGCTGTCATTGGAGATCACTGGTATAAAATGTGCAAGGTTTCCACCATGGTGCCTTGATAAATGTCAGTGTCTTCAGCACCGAATTTCGCCTTGAGTAAATAAGTTCATGTATCATATCTAAATGGGATTAGAATAATTAAGCAATATCATGCTTCATTGAACTTTTTCGTAGAAGTGATGATAAAAATGCATTTCATCCACTTCCCCATATCTGGAGAAGGAAATGGCAACCCACTGCAGTATTCTTACCTGGAGAATTCCACGGACAGAGGAGCCTGGTGGGCTACAGTCCCTGGGGCTGCAAAGAGTCACAACTGAGAGACCAGCACTCCCCATATCTGGTAGAGAGTTGAACTGACAGTCAATTAAGGAAAGAGCAGGTTCATTAAAGGGTAAAAGTTGTGAAGCTAAATAAGTCTGTTTTGTCTAAAAGCTGAAGTACTGTTGCTTTCGCATGTGAATCTCTTTGAATCTGTATTTATTCTCACCTTGCTTTTAGTGGGGGAGGAGGAATCAATTTAGCTGGTCTGAATTGCTTGCTGCATAAGTTTTTCCTAACTTTTCTGTAACTCATTGCTTAGATTAAATGGATTGGCAGATGAGCAAATCATATATTTAATAGTTTGTCCTTTCATTATAAAGCTGATAATGAAAGTAGATTTCCAGTTTCAGATTTATTCTGAGGTTCCTAAAGCTAAGGCATTAAGCTCTTTGTATATACTAGTCTTTTTGTATTTACTTTAGAAAGTGACAGAAGAAAAAACCATGCTCTTATATTTATTTGAATTTTGGTATCATTTAACCTCTTGGTTTCTATCTTTTCCTTGAATGTTACATGAGAATGAGTTGTAAACCTATAGAAATATATAATCGGACTCTGTTTTACAGACTTAGAACTAGTTCTGTTTCAACTCTTGGTTTATTATATTATCAAAATCACTTTTCCCACTTTGTTTGCTAGTCGGCAGCAGGAAATAGAAGAAAAACTCATCGAGGAAGAAACAGCGCGAAGAGTGGAAGAACTGGTGGCCAAAAGGGTAGAGGAAGAATTGGAGAAAAGGAAGGATGAAATTGAGCGAGAAGTTCTCCGAAGGGTGGAGGAAGCCAAGCGCATCATGGAAAAGCAGTTGCTCGAAGAACTCGAGCGACAGAGACAAGCTGAGCTTGCAGCACAAAAAGCCAGAGAGGTAACGCTCGGTCGTTGGGAAAGTAGAGACAGTCCATGGCAAAACTTTCAGTGTCGGTGTGCCTCCTGCTCAGTTCAGAAAGAGATGGAATACAGACTCATTCCTTTCTCGTCTAAACTTAACATTGCTGTGAAAGTTAATTTTTTAGCCTATTCAGATGTGCTGACTGATACTTAAAAGTTATTTCCATAAAACTATCCAAGGATACTTTTTGATTGAATGGAACTGGCTTACATATTTGAGAAGTGTTTGAAACTTTTGCCATGGCTGCAGGACTTACATTCTTCTTTGGGAGGGTGGGGGGGACAGGGAGTGGTAAAGGGGAAGGTTGATAATCCACCTGTGGCTGTGTGTTCTTCTTTTCTGTTCATCACTCTTACTGCCTAGACTGTGAGAGGCTTTGCCTTCAGTCAGATTAAAAAGAGCAGGGCCTAACATTGAGTGACAGCACCTGCTTTTGATAAATAGGTTTTCTTGTTCTTCTTTTTTTCTTTCTTTTATTCCTTGCCCCCTACCCCAAATCCTGCTTCAACACAATGGACTAATTCTAGCATTCTGATCATAAGGCCCTCCATTTTCCTAATGTGTTTCGAGGATCTTTTTAGGAAAAATGTCCAGATTATTCATCCACTTTTTTAGGATCTACTAACAACTCCTTTTTTCCTCTAGAGAGTTATGAAGGAACAGGTTGTCCTTGTCTGGAGTCAAGCTAAACACACGATTTGTTTTATCAGCAGCCGGAGCAGAAGTTGAAAATGTCTTTCTGTGAGACAGTAATTTGCTACTGAAGCTTTATGGCTTGTTTGCACTGATTACTCCAGGATCCTAAAACTTGCTGAAAGTCACTGAAACACTCGAGGCAAATTACTTTACAGCACTGAGTGTCCCTCAACGTAGTTGCATAATAACTGAATTCCATTGATGTATGCCATAGGAAAACCCATAGTTCTATTTTGTTGAACTTCAATGTTTTACTCAAAATAACGTGATTAATTGTCGTTTTTAATCTTGGCATTATTGTGGACAAGTTGACCTTATATTAAATCTCTGTTTTCCAGTAAGCGTAGTTTTTCAAATGCATTTTCCCTCGTGCTGTCTTTAACTAGATATACATGTCTATATTTAGTGGATGTCACAGCCTCTGCAATTGAGTATATGAAATTTTGATTAGTGCTTTTCATGATGAAGATACTATTGGAGTAATGGTGCTGTCTTGTAGCGAGTTATTAATCATAGGAAGATTTTTTTCTCTTCGTTTGCTTTTTGTTTCATATTAACAAAATTTTTTTTTTACACGGACACAACCCTCTTGACAGTCTTCCCAAATATTAAAATCATTTGAATATGTATGCTGTGATCTCAACACTGCCCAAACCATCAAGCAGTCTTCATATAGTTTGCATTATAAAATCTCATTAAATTCTCCAAGAAAAAATAAATTACAGAACTTTATTTCCTGACCATGCACCCCCTGGATTCCTGATTTTCAGTTCAGATTGTAGATGACAAGATAAGCTGCCTTTAGAAATTGTCAACAATTCTGAATGTTAAGTCCATTTTCCCCATGGAAGAAGCCCTTAGTTCCATGAAGTATGGATTACCATTTGTATTTTTCACTAACAGTAAATGTATTTTTCTTATTAATTGTTTGCCTTAGGAATGATGAATTACATTTTTTGTTCCTTCTTACCATAAACATCTGCATTCCTCAGCTCAGCCTTCCTTGTATGTTGTTTCTTTATAAATGGTTGAGCTGCTGATGCAGGTTTTGCCAAGCTAACAGTACAAATCATTTTAAAGAGGAAGCTGGCGCGTATGGCAGCCGAGGAGCACACTCTGCAGGACACTGGACAAGACAGTAAATATTCAACTTTTAATGCTGATTAAAGGAGTATAGGTAAAGAATACGTAGGTATACATAATTGGTGAGACAAATATTCACTTTATTTATCTTTTATATATTATTTTTTAATTTGGTAAATACTATCCAGTTTTGTAGTTGTCCTTGTTGATTTGTGTGATGTTAAAGTATTAGTAGTAACTGCCAGGAAACTGTCATTAGGGAGGGTGTAGTCGGTTGCTGTTTGGACTGGGAGGGATGATTGAAATTTAGTGCTAGAAACAAATGTTAGTGGCTGCACAGTTTATCATTTGTCAGACAGAAGGTAGCTATACAGCTGCCCTGTTAAGTCAGTTCAAAAAAGTTCAGAGGAAGATTAGTAAGTATTTATCAATTAAAAAAAAAAAACATTTTGTCTTTCTAACATCTTAACATGTCCTCCCCTTTAGGAGGAAGAACGTGCAAAACGTGAGGAGCTAGAGCGAATACTAGAAGAGAATAACCGAAAAATTGCAGAAGCACAAGCCAAACTGGTATGTATAAAGCACACGTGAAAAACCGTTCAGAGTTCTCAGGACTGTGCTAAGGAATTGGAGGCAGGAGTAGGGATAGTTCACTAGATTTTAGCTACTATCTCTAGAGGAATCTCTTTGGGGCAAGCCAGAAATTCTGGTTCATCTGGAGAAAATTCCAGAATTCACAGTAGTTTGGAACAGATTTTCTAGGGGAAATTGAACTATCCCTAATTTTTTTCTATCCTAACCTCATTCACATTTCTTCTCTACCTAAAACACAAAACCAGAAGTCTGAAGGTACTTACACCCACTAATATGCAATATTTCACTTGGCATAAGTTGCTGTTATCAACTACTAGACAGAATAAGTAGACAGTATTTGATAAAGTGTACCAGGTTAGAAAGTGTTTTGTGTTTTTCAAGTTTATAATCTAACAAGGAACAGAGACTTAAATAATGACATTATGAAATAGGCTTATGAAAGGAGATACAGTTTTTACATTTCAGTTATGTCAGCGTAAGAATACTAGAGTAAACTTTCTGAATCGAAAAGCTAATACACATAACTACTGTTTTTCTTTCCCATTCTGTATTTTAGTACTCCAGTTTTTTGTGTTTGCAGCATATAATAGCATTTAAAAGTAGATAAAGTTTTTGTTGTAGTAGGATTTTCCCACTTAAAAGTGTGAATGTATTTTGAAGCATACTCAGTATGATGAAAAAGAAAGCTAGAATTAAAGGAGTATAGATATAAATAAATCAAAAACAAGGATAGTCAGACATTAAAGCTTTCTTACACAGATGGCATACAGGAATTCTCTTCAAAGTAAGACTATAAATCAAAGATAGAACATATACTTAATGATGAATGGGCGTTAGTGGTGGTTCCTGCCCAGGAATGAAAACATGGCCCAAGGGGGACTTTTGATTGTAGACAAGTTTTGCATAGTTAGAAATGGTTGTGAACAGTATAGCCATGGGAAAACATTTGCCACTAAGTTACACTGTAGACTAGGGGGAAAGCAAGATGTAGGTTCCATTTAAGTGGTTTAGAAAAAACAAATTCTGTGACTGTGTTTATAAAGGCACAGAAAAAGATCTGGGAGTGTCTAAGCAATTTGAGTTTGAGCAAACTCCGAGAGATAGTGAAGGACAAGGAAGCCTGGCATGCTGCAGTTTGGGGTCGAAGAGTGGGACAAAGCAGTTAGAGGTGGATCCTTATGACCGGGTTGGGGGAGTGAGGGAAGACTGCGAATACTTGTTTATAAAGAATAAGAATGTGAAAGGTAAACCACCAGCAGTTGGTTCTAGAGCATGATCTTTTACGAGATATGTTCCCCACGTAAGAGCCAAACTCGAAATACTCTGAAGAACTTAATATCACTGTCCTGGTTAAAGTGAAAGCCATAAAAAAGGGGAAGACATTAAAGTCTGCTTAGGTAGAAAAGGCGCCATGAATGCGAAGGGGATGAGAAGTCAGTACGATGTATCACTGTGCTGATGAACAAGTGTGTGATTTTATTTTAATAATTCCACATAAGGACATCTCAGTACAAATAGAGAGTGTTAGTTGGAAGTGTGTCTCTTAGTTTTGCAAGTTGAGCTTTGAATGGTACATGCAGTATGGTTTGTAAGGCATGGATATTTGCAGAAGACAGGAGCAGTATAGTTTGGGTTGAAACACTGAAGCAAAATTACCCAACAGGTGAGGTGGGATTCCTTTTAGAACATGGTGTAAGAGGTTGGATAGTAAATGGGTTTGGGTTGTGGATGGCCTGAAACACTGGATGGTGACTCTGGAACTGTGTATATGCTGCCCAAGTCCTGATCCCCCTGACCTGGGCTGTCTGGGTGCCTAGGGACACCTCGGCCTCCGGTGTTCCTCTGGGAGTGTTTACCCACATGAACCATAAATTTAGAGCCTTCTGTTTGTCATTACTGGGAAAAGATGAGCACACATACTCTGGAGCAGCTTTTCAAGTGGTAGTAAAACTGGCCAGATTTTGTTTTTGTCTTCTAATCCTGGTTTGCCTCAGACCCCTACTTTTGCAAAACACAGTTAAGATGCATTATTAGAAAAATGAGATCAGAGGGCTGTAGGAGTTGCTGAAATGCTTACCGGCTTCTCTTCTGTGGGTCAGTGACAGTTTGCATGGTCTTTGGTCCCTGGACCATACTTAGACCAGCGCTGCTCCAGGGCAGTATTAATAGATGGTGTAATGATGCTACTGTTAGCTGCATGTTGCCAATGAAACTTGGGTGAAAAGAAAGGTATTGTACAGGGAAAGAAGCTTGAATTTGAGGAAAGTTGGTAAGAATTTGGACATAATTAGTCCATTTGCTTCTTGGGTTCAGTAAAGTTGCAAGTATAAGTTACTGTTCATGTTGGAAAAGATTAATTTTTATTTGGTTCTTTTGGTGAACATTTCCTTGCAGGGAAAGTAGAGTATCCTTTGTGTAGGAAGAGACAAAATGTATATTTTGCAAAACATATATTGCTGTTTCTTTAATTTTTGTTTCCTCTCCTCTTCCTCTGAACTTTGAGTACAGTTTTTTAATCTTTATACATGTTTACTAAGAAATGGGATTACCTGGTGGCTCAGTGGTAAGGAACTCGCCTGCTAACGCGGGAAACACAGGTTCAATCCCTGGGTCAGGAAGATCCTGGAGAAGGAAATGGCAACCCACTCAATATTCTTGCCTGGGAAATCCATCAGGGATAGAGGAGGCTGGCAGACTACAGTCCACGGGGCCACAAAGAATCAGACATTACTAGGGCATTCTACGTGGAATAAATTGAAAATCTTGTTAAAATTGTAGATATAATGTATAAAGAGCAATATGGAGATAAAAAGAGTCAAGTCTCTTAAAGACTTTAATGTATTAATTGTGGAGACAAGGACAGTTTCAAGAAAAGTCAACTAATAACTATGGCACTGCTTGGTAAGGGGTATGCAGTATGTGAGACAGCTGACATAATTGCCCTGAGAACCCTCCTGGAAGAGAGGCCCCTGATCTGGACCCTGATGGACAGTTAGGGTGCGGATGAGAGTGTGAGGGAATGAAGTGGCACGCGAGGGCCTGGAGGGAAGTGGAACTGGAGAAACAGCAGGAGCTGGGGGCTCTCTGGGAAGCACGGGGAGAGCGGTAACAGCTGTGGTAGTAAAACCACTTTGTGTGTAGCAGCTGTGTGGTGAGTGATGGGAGAGACTCCTGAAAACAAACCCCTCCTTAGTAGGGAGACAAAGAAACGGCCCTCTCTTTGCTTTTCTCTGATACTATATGCCACGAAGGTCTCTTCCTCCTGTCAAGGCCCAGTGCTGGCAGGGATGTCACAGGGACCCTTTGTGCAGAGTGCTGTCCTGGGAGTGGAAATGGGCAGGACCATTTTCAGTTCAGTTCAGTTGCTCAGTCCTTTCCGACTCTTCACGACCCCATGGATTGTATCCCACCAGGCTCCTCTGTCCATGGGCTTCTCCAGGCAAGAACTGGAGTGGGTTGCCATTTCCTTCTCCAGGGATCTTCCCGACCCAGGGATAGAACCTGTGTAATACAGGGAAAGTAGCTACATACACAACTTACATATATACTATGATTTTCCTAATTTGAAATGAACATTTGCACATTTAATAGAAAAATATGCCAAAGTACTGAGAATAGATATCTCTGATTGGTAGGCTTGTAAGTGATTTTATACTTTTCTCCAATTTCTACATTTTCCATAAGTAATACATGTCACCATTGTGATCATGTAAGAGTAACTAGTAAAGAAAGTAAACTTAGGCCACACTTAGACTGACTTTTAAGTAGGTCCTCGTGACGAAACCAGAGAGATAGACCCCAGTAATGTCTGTAATAAGGAACACATGAGCTAAGCGGCTGGGCTCTCATATGTGATAATCATGTTAAGTGGTCTAGACCAAGAGTAATTCTGCTTATTTCAATTCCAAGTTATCAAGATTACTTGACTTTATCTGTTCATAAGGAGACAAGAAAATATTAACTGACATAAACACTTGATTTATAAAATCAAATGAAGATTAATCAAAATGTGAATTGACTTGGCTTTTTGGCACATTGGGTCGAGTTCTTGGGTTAGTATTGTCTATGCACAACTATCATCAAATATTTGCAAGGCTGTTAGCACGATGAGATGGAGAAATTTAATTTTCTTCAGTGTTAATACTTAAAACTGTGCGAAAGTCTTCTTTGCACAGTTTTTTAATGATGTGTCTGGGAAGAGCCCAGATACTGTTCTGAAATGTATATAAATCTTACTTACTCAGAAAGGGAAACAAACTAAATTAAGGTGATAGGTGTTGGCATGGAATAAAATGTTCTAGGTGGTTATGTCAGTAGGAAAAATGGCCCTCAAACAGTTCCCTGAAATTGTAGATCGATCGTATGTTTCCTCTCTTTAATGTTCAGTTCAGTCGTGTCCTACTCTTCGCGACCCCATGAATCACAGCATGCCAGGCCTCCCTGTCCATCACCAAATCCCGGAGTTCACTCAGACTCATGTCCATCGAGTCGGTGATGCCATCCAGCCATCTCATTCTCTGTCGTCCCCTTCTCCTCCTGCCCCCAATCCTTTTCCCCTTTTTCCCTTATCGGATAGGGAAATTTCCCATGTTCATTGTGCTACGTGACAGTTGGTATCTCACCAGTTTGAGAGACTTAAAAAATAGTACCATTGTTTATATAAAATGTGTCCATATTCTTAGTTTAAAAGTAAACTAGATCTTACACTGCAGTTAGGAGAGACTCTAAAAAAGAGTTTTTGGAAAGATGCAGGAAAGCCCGTTTTTTTTAAAGTGTGTGTATATGTATGTTGTTGAAGTGCAGTTGATTTTCAGTGTTTCAGGTGCTCAGCAAGATGCTTCAGTTATACACATATATTATTTTTGAAGTTACTTTCCAAGTATAAGATATTGACTATAGTTCCCTATGTTATACACTAAAGCTTTGTTGCTGGTCACATATCTATTTTCTAGTTAGAAATTTAGCATTCTGTTCATACTAAGACAAGTGGAATAACAGTGTCGTGATTTTTTAGGCAAAAACTCAGAAGTTTTCTAAAATATGTATTATGCATACCATGCATGTGTACAAAAGCTTTTCAGCTATACTTGATAAAGCCTTGAAAAAGAACACAAGAGAAGAGAGGTGGAGAAATTGGAGAACAGACTAAATGAAATGGGAGTGCTGAGCATGAAACAGAAAAAATGAAACAAACTGGATAAAAGTGAAAGATCATCATATAGTCCAGTTGTTTAAATGTGACTGCTCGTTAGAAACATATCTCTATGTTTCATCACTTTAAATATATCATGCCATTCCCTTCTGGCCTGTAGAGTTTCTGTTGAGAAATCAGCTGATAGCCTGATGGGAGTTCCCTTGTATGTTTTTTGTCATTTTTCCCTTGTTGCTTTTAGTATTTTATCTCTGTCTTTAGTTTTTGTCAGTTTGATCACTGTGTGTCTGGTGTGAGACACCTCCTTGAGTTTATCTTAGGTCCTTTCTCTCTCCCTTCTCCTTCTGGGACCCTTGTAGTGCAAATGTTGGTGCGTTTAATTGTCCTCGGGTTGTCCAGAGGTCTTGTAGTCTGCCTTCATTTCTTTTCATTCTTTTCCTGTGTTCTGTTCGGCAGCAGTGATTTCCACCATTCTGTCCTCCTTTACCATTCTTCTGCCTCAGTTAACTCTGCTGTTAATTCTTTCTAGTGTATTATTCATCTCCGTTCTTCAGTTCTTCTGGTCTTTGGTAAACATTTCTTGCGTCTTCTCAATCTTTGTCTCCATTCTTTTTCTGAGATCCTGGATCATCTTCACTGTCATCATTCTGAATTCTTTGTCTGGAAGGTTGCCTGTGTCCACTTCATTAGTTGTTTTTCTGGGACTTTATCTTGTCCCTTCATCTGGGACATAACTTTCTTCTCTGTCATCATGATTAACTTTCTGTTATACAGTTTTTGTTTTAGCCACTGTGAGACTGTGCTTCTTCTTGCTGCTTCTGTCTACCTTCTGATGGAGGAGGCTAAGGGGCTTGTGTAAGCTTCCTAATGGGAGGAATGGGTGGTGGGAAAAACTGGGTCTTGCTCTGGTGGGCAGGACCTTGCTCAGTAAAGCCTTTATCTGATTATCTGCTGCTGGGTGTGTGTCAGGGGGAGGTGACCCAACCCTGGGGTCTCCAGGGCTCTGTGGTAGGGTTAATGGCAAACTCCCAGAGGGTTTACGCTATCGGGGACCTTCCAGTGCCCTGTCCCTGTGGTGAGCCCCTGGCGACCCGTGCCTCCACGGCAGGCCCTCCCACACTGGCAGGTAGTTTTGGTTCAGTCTCCTGTGGGGTCACTGCTGCTCTTTTCTAGGTCTCGGTGTGTGCAGAATTTTGTTTGTGCTCTCTGGGACTGGAGTCTTGTTTCCCTCAGTCTCCCGGGAGGCCTGTGATCAAATCCTGTTGGCTCCCAAGGCCAGATTCCCTGGGGATCCCCAGTCCCTTTGTCAGATCCCAGGCTGGGAAGCCTGATGTGGTTCAGAACCTTCACAACAGTGGGGGATCTTTTTTGGTGTTATTGTTCTCCGGTCTGTGGATCACCCACCTGGCAAGTACGGGGTTTGATTTTATCGTGATTGCGCCCCTCCTGCCATCTCACTGCGGCGTCTTTGTCTTTGGACATGGGGTGTCTTTTTTTGGTGGGTTCCAGTGTCCTGTCAATGGTTGTTCTGCAGCTAGTTAAAGTTTTGTTGCTCTCACAGGAGATGAGTGCACGTCCTTCTACTATGCCATCTTGAACCAGAAGCACTTTTTAATGTTTGTATAGTAGACTGAAAAATACCTCCAGCCCCCTAAAAAACGATATCCATGTTCTAATCCCCAAAACTTGGGAATGTTACCTTATATGACAGATACACAGTTTTACAGATACAAGTTCAGGTCTTGGGGTGGAAAGTCTATCCTGGATTATTACTATGCCCTGAATGCCTTCAGGCATTCACCAACTCATCACCAACTTCATAGATGGGAGTTTGAGTAAACTCTGAGAGTTGGTGATGGAGAGGGAGGCCTGGTGTGCCGCAGTCCATGGGGTCAGACACGACTGAGCAACTGAACTGAACTGAATGCCTTCACATGTGTACTTTCAAGAGGGAGCTAGAAGAGGTTTACCACAGAACACAGGAGATGGCCAGAGGAGAGAGGTTGAAAGATACGAGCCTTGCAGACACTAGTGCTGTGGTCAGAATGCAAGAAGGCGTCGCAGCCCCCAGGAGCGGGAAGAAGCTCGCCGTGGACTCCCCTAGAGCTTCCCGAGGGAGCACAGCCTGGACATCTCGATATGGGCCCAGTGATGCTGATTTTGGATTTCCAGCCCTCTGATGAACTTTGTGTTGTTTTGAGCCTACCTAGTTTATGGCAAGCCACTCCAGTACTCTTGCCTAGAAAATCCCATGGATGGAGGAGCCTGGTAGGCTGCAGTCCATGGGATCGCTATGAGTCGGACATGACTGAGCGACTTCACTTTCACTTTTCACTTTCACACATTGGAGAAGGAAATGGCAACCCACTCCAGTGTTCTTGCCTGGAGAATCCCAGGGACAGGGGAGCCTGGTAGGCTGCCGTCTATGGGATCGCACAGAGTCGGACACGACTGAAGTGACTTAGCAGCAGTTTGTGCTAACTTGTTACCTAAAAATGTGGGCATATTTTTGTAATTGGACCGTGGATAGAGGCTGGAAGAATTTTGAGGCACGTGATAGAAAATGCCTGGACTGCTTTTGAGAGACTCTAGGTAGGAATATGGACTTTCTAAAGTGCCTCTGTTTAGGGGTGGGAAGAAAATAAATAACGTGTTAATGGAAATTGGAGGCAAGGAATTCCTTATGGACATCTTGCTAATGCTGAAAAGGTGACGCGTGTGACTCACAGGTTACCTCAGCCATGTTAGCAGAAGCCAGGAGTAGATGAGATTATCCATGAAGGACCCACGGAAGAGCCTGTTGGCTCATGGCCAGATGTGCCTGGGAGATGAGCAGAAACACTGCCAACACGAACTGAGAGAGAAGACGCCATGGCAGGAGGCTTCAGACTGCACAGCAGATGAGACAGTGGCACGGAGTCAGGACGGAGCTGGGAGATCTGGCGGGAGGAGGGTGGCCCTGGAGCGTCAGCACCTTGATTCTGCCTGTGATCACTGCCTGCTGGATACATTTCTGTTTTAAGCTGTCCAGTTTGTAGTAATATGTTACAGTGGCTACCGGAAACTAACAGTTGGAAAGAGAATGGAGCATTTGTAATAGAGCTGAGTGTATGTAAGTTGACTAGTAACGACATGTTTATACATTTTAAGAGATGGGAAAACATGCTATGGCATCAAAGTTAAAGGTCAGTTTAAAAATCTTAATTTGAGATGGAATGGTGGGCAAGTTAGAATTTTCAGGAATTGAGAGGCTTGTTCCCACATGATAAGGTAGAAAACTGCTTTAATTATGTTGATGTATTCTGGGCAACAATTTTTTAAAAACTGTGAACATTAAATGTATTGACATTGTGCGGTGTGGTGTGAAGGACAGAGGCTATAGAAACAAGAAAGCCACTGAGGTCAGTGAAAAGGTGGGCACTTGATAAGGTGGAAATAGAAATAGTAAAGAGAGAATAGCTGAACTTGGTGAGTGATGTGGGTGTGCAGAGGGAGGAAGAAGAGGAAAGGGAAGAGAAGGAAGTCTGCTGTAGGAACCAGGAAGGCCCGGTGTGATCACGCTAAGAGCCAGGGGTCACCAGGCATTGAAGGGAAAAAATCACAAAAGGAATGCTTATTGAACAAGACAAGCAAAAGAACTGAGTAAAAGAATTTAGGGCACAGAATTAAAAGAAGTGCATCTAGAAGAGTACAGTTTCTTTTATGTGAAATTTTAAGACATGAATGACAGAATCCTGAAAGTCAGCTCTCTTTTTTGGCAGTAACGTCGAACAGTCTCTCCAAACATCTGGAAGGCAGTGGTTTCTGTACCCAGTGTTTCATACCATGCTCAATTACCAGGCAGTTCTTGAAGCACTTGTTTGTACTTTAGGTAAAATGAGGAGAGAGGAGATGTTATCTCGAGTATGTTTGTTATAAAGGTAGCAAAGGGGAATTAACCTGAGGAGAAAGGGGACTAGAGGGAGCGTGGTTCCGCCTTCTCTGTAGATGAGTGGCTACTGGTACAGTGATGGCATATATCCTCAGAAGGTGTCCGTCAGCGTGCCTGACTTGCCGTGGGCACCTGGGGGGAAGAGGGTGTTACTTTTTCCAAGCCAACCCCCCTGCTTTGTTTTTGGCCTTGTACATGAATAACATAAAGTAGTTTGCTAAGGGTCAAAACTAATTACATCAGATTTTCTTTTTAATATTTTTTACTCATTTTTTTTTTATCTAAAATGGGACCTGTATTTTACATGTTAATGGAGGAAAGGGTGTGTTAAAATTGCAAGATGGCAGAGTGAAACATATGCTTTGGAACGTTAAAATGCAGAAATTCACATTTCCAAGTTAGGGGCATGATTCCTAATGGTAATATTTTTTTATTTTCTCCCATCATTCCTGTTATCACTCCTGATACATATTTTGTAAAAATTCATATGTATTCCAAGTAGACAGTGATGGTTTTCAGTATCAGTATTTGCTAAAGAAACTGCTGCTAAGAACCTTGATCCAGAATTGCAGACAGTGCAAGGACAATGCTTAGAAAAGAGTTAATTTTTAAAAAGGTACTAGAGCCTCTGGGTAAAGAGGGACAGGGAAACAGAAGATCCTGGGAGAGGGCCTAGGTAGACCCTTCTATTATGGCAGTATACGCTGCTTTTGTGTATTTCATCTCAGCAATTCTTTTGAATGGGGTGAGGGTTGAAAACCTTTTTGAGACCAAGCAGGGCCCTGGGTGCAGTGCCCGGGAACCCTGGCCCACGTCATCGGTGTTGACCTTTCTCTTCTGCCTCCATGGTGTAAGAGAACTTGGTGCTGCCCATTGGTATGAGCGCTCCTGTGTGTGCCTGCCCCTCATTTGGAATACTGCTTTCTTGTGCGTGTTGGAAGCGAAGAGGGGAGAGGAATAGTGTATACTTGCCAGCAAACTGGATCGTGAGAAACAGGGCAGCAGGTCAGTTAGCTGAGAGGCCTGCAAGGCTTCAGAGGAACACCTTTCCAGTCAGCTGTGGAGTCCCACCACACGCTGATGCTCAGGCAGGTTTCCGTCTCTTGAAATCCACTGCATTCAAATGAGAGAAGACTGGTTTTTCTCAACTAACCTTTTTTTAATATAACATTTACTTTATTGTCTAGGTTTATCAATTTACCAACATACTCGTTAACTTGCAATTGAAAAGGACTTTGTAATTTTATCAGTTCAACATAGTTTTCTTATTTTAGAGCTAAAATAATGGTTTTTCTTCTTTGGTAACTGTACTTAGGTTTCATTTTTTCTTTGGCTTAAAGGATAGTTTCTAGCATTTATAAAGTATTGTACTTTACAGTGTGCTCTCATAATTATCTTATTTCATCTTGTAATTACCATATGATATAATTACTCGGTGATCATTTCATTGTTATTGTCATTGCTATTAGAGTCATTCTTTATATATAAGGGTCAAAAAAAATTAAGATTTCCCCAAGATTATTGAAGTAGTGAATCTTAAAAACCAACTTTTATGCATGTCAAATTCTTCTGTGTTTTACAAAAGCTTGGAATGTTTTACAAATAGGGAGCCTTCCCTAATATATTAAAATTGTTAAAAAACTTATTTCAGGTCACATTTTGGAATACATGTTCTTTACACAAAGACACTTATTTCTGCACCATTTGAAAATGTGTGTTTCATTACTGTTTATTTTTTTCTTACAGTTTTGTTGAGATATAATTGACTTACAGCACTGTATAGGTTAGTGTATAGCCTAAACATTTGACTTACGAAATGATTACCATGATAAGTTTAGGGAAAACCCATCTTTTTTTTTTTTTTGCCAAAAGGTATGCTTAGTTTAAAGCCGTAATAGAGCAAAACTGTGAGTGTGTGTGCACAGAAAAAGGAAGGATGTGCTTCAGGTGCGGCGACGGCCCCATGCTTTGCCAGCACTGGGATAGCACTTCAGTGGTTAGTGTCATCCCAGCTCAATTATGCTTCCCCGCTGCATAGACACTGTCATCTCCTGTATTTGTAGACTTTATGAAAATGAACCTTTTCTTTTTCTTCACTCAAATCTGAAGTTAATTTCAGTACAGTTGGAATAGATTTTTCTGTCTGTGAAGGAAGTTGCTTTTTAAATCTCGTTTAATTTTTTTGATTAGGTAAGAGCACACGATTCTGGATTTAACAGCTAGACAGTATTTTCTTTTATAGGGTTTTTCCAGTCTTTTATAAGTCATGTTGCAATAAATTTGTTCAATTTTGCATGTTTGCAAGTATATTTATAGAATAAAACTGGTAGAAAATGAAATTGCTGGATATAAAAGTGCTGTGAAAATGTAGTTTGGGGTAGATAGTGCCAAAGTGCTTTTCATAAATTTCTCAAGTGGGTTGTTGAGGTTGTGATATAAAATCCTTCAGTCCCCAGGGCTCTTTCTAATATGCTTTCCTTGAGGCTGAGTTGGAACTTCAGGGATGTCTGTGTTGCTGCGTTTCCGAAGCGTAGGCGCGCACCCAGAGTCTTTGCCACACCTTGATTCAGCTCATGTGCCGTGCCCTGACCGTCTAGAAAGCAGTTTCAGGAGAATAACGGAGGTGAAAGCAATGAATTTTTGACTTTGGAAATAAAAAGGCATTCAGATGACGCAGTGAATATTTTACGATCAAGGTCAAATAGGGAAAAAAGGACAACTCAGTGATAACTGAGATTCAGAAGTCAAGGGTTAGAGCAGGTTTTCTAAACCTTGGCACTGTTAAACTTCGGAGTTAGACACTTGTTTGTTGTGGGGGCTGTCCTGTGCCTTGTTGGGTGTTTGGCAGTCTGTTCTCTCCCCATGAGATGCCAGCAGCCACCCCCCAGTCGTGATGACTCAAGTCACCACCACACACTGCCTGATGTCCCCTGGGGGAGAGTGGACTGGAGTTGCACCTAGTTGAGAGTTTAAGGAAGTGGATATGGTATCTTTAGAGAGAAGAGCGAGTTGAGGAGGAAGGAGCTGGTGAGAATGGCCTGAATTTTCTTGGTGCAGAGAGGAAATCATCTGTAGAGAACACAGGAAGTTGGTTGCTTGAGACTGAAGGAGTTGAAGGCATTGTAGGAATTAATTTTATTAGTGTCTATTGAAATTAGCCAGGGAAGCCCAAGAATACTGGGTAGCCTATCCCTTCTCTAGGGGATCTTCCTGACACAGGAGATACACCTTCATTAAAGGTTTAAAGATAAACCTGGTTAATTTTCTTGAAATTGGACTGCAAGGAGATGAAACCAGTCCATCCTAAAGGAAATCAGTCCTGACTATTCATTGGGAGGACTGATGCTGAAGCTGAAACTACCAATACTCGGGCCAACTGATGAGAAGAACTGACTCGTTGAAAAAGCCCCTGATGCTGGGAGAGACTGAGGGCGGGAGACGGGGACAACAGAGGGTGAGATGTCTGGATGGCATCACCGACTCGATGGACATGAGTTTGAGCAAGCTCCGGGAGTTGGTGAAGGACAGGGAGGCCTTGCATGCTGCAGTCCATGGGATTGCAAAGAGTCAGATGTGACTGAGCGACTGAACTGATGGAAATTAGCGTTTTATAGTCAGCCAAATCAGAAAGGTTTCGTTATTTTTCTCTCCAGAAAAAAGTTTATTATTCTTTGGTTGTCAATATGACAGTATGATGTAGCACCATTGAGGATTTTTGTATGCGTTTCTGATGACAAATTTAGTTAAACAAATTGGTAGATTACTCCCTAGAATTCATGCCTCGATTGGTAATTGACAGTCTGGTTACTAAAATGATAGATAAAAATAGGTAATAGGACAGAATGTATACTGAGCTCAAGGCATGATTATAGAAACTTCGTTTCATCTTCACAACATTCACGTGCTTTCCTAACAATTTGTTCATATATTTTTCATAAAAAACAATATCGGAAAATGTTGGAATAATTTCTAAGGAGTTCTTTTTGACTTCCTCAATATTTTTCCCTGATACCGTCTATGTCATCTTAGGCAAGGTTTTTTTAAACATATACTTTGTATACCCCTTTTGATTAATTTGTCAGAATATTACAAATAAAACATAAGATTCTAATGTTTTACTTTTAACTTACAGGCTGAAGAACAGTTGAGAATTGTTGAAGAACAAAGAAAGATTCATGAGGAAAGGATGAAACTAGAACAAGAGCGACAGCGTCAACAAAAAGAAGAACAAAAAATTATCCTGGGCAAGGGGAAGTCCAGGCCGAAACTGTCCTTCTCGTTAAAGACCCAGGATTAGACTGCAAACTCTGAACTTTTTACAAAGAAATATGGAAAAACTTTGTATGGTAGCTTCATGTTGAAGTGGTTTTTTTGTTTTGTTTTTGTTTTTTTAATTTGGAAAATCTGGAAAGTTAGCTTGTTTTAATAGGGGCTATGCTCTACAGTTCCTCCCCCCCTCCCCCCCCCCCGCCCAACCCCCTCTTAATGTCCATTAAGTCAGATCCTTATCAGATCACTGTTACCTTCTAAAAAGCGATCTATTTTTCACCTGTTAGACTCCGGGTTAGTGGTCTGAGAAACAGATCACTACTTTGTAAACTATGGATGGTCTGATAAGGTTTTTACTGACCCACTGACTTTAGAGTTACACTCTGTTTACTACATCATAATGCTGGTTTTGCTGACTTTTTATTTTTTTATATATTTATAAAAAAAGAAAAAGTTGGTGATTGCGTTGGAAGCCCCAGGGCGTCCCTGGGCCTTGGTGGCGCGCTGTTACCCAGTGTCTCACGACACCGCAGCTCTTAAGTGTTCCTGACACAGGTAAGGAAACAGCTGGTCCGCTCTGGTACAGAATGCACGCACAGTTCAGTGTTGTCTCTGCTCACCTGGTTTTTATTTCATTGACAGACTCAAACCAGCATTCCCCACTGTGTAAATAAATGATTTTGCTGAATAAAGTAAAGTCTTAAATTCATACGTTGAAGCAATTTTTTTTAAAGTTCTGTTAAGTCTTAAAGAGGGTGGTTTACTTTTTGATGTCAACAATCGAGAAATCCTAGGACTATGCTATATATTTCTTCTAGCTTATAGTTTTAACATAGGATTTATACGTACTTTAAATATACTTGAGAATTAGTATTTAATAGGCTATTTTTACAAATACCTAATTTATGCTGACACAAGAAATTATGGCAGCAGTATTACCTTTAAGAAAGATTAAGCACCCAGAAAAAGATTTAAATTCTTGATCCTGCACCTCTATTTTAGGATAATAAGTATTATCACCACAAATTATACTTAATAAAGACTAGAAAAATGCTTCTAAAAATGTACAGTATCTTAAATTATTTTCACAGTGGGCCATCAGAAAGAACTTAGCTCTGTTCTTTTACAAAAGGCTAATAAGGTGGTCAGTGGAGAAGGAAATGGCAAACCACTCCAGTGTTCTTGCCTGGAGAATCCCAGGGCCGGGGGACCCTGGTGGGCTGATGTCTGTGGGGTCGCGCAGAGTCGGACACGACTGAAGCGACTTGGCAGCAGCAGCAGCAGCAAGGTGGTCAGATCACCCTCATTGGAGGGTACCTGCATGTTTATTTTTGGGAAAACACGTTTCATTGTTTTTGCATGTGGTATCTTATAAATGACTTTTATACACTAGAATCTGCCTCATTTATCTTTACATATGTTTAAGTCAGCTGACATTAAAACATTTATTCAAGAAAAGGAGATGGATATAAAAATGCTGCGTGAGATACATAGATATGTCATCAAAGTAGAGAAACCTTCCAATATTTTTGAGACAGTTTGACCAGTCTTTTAAAAGTGAAAACATAAGTTAACGAGATGACTAAATGCTAGATTATTTTGTGTGTGCATGCTTTAGTTTGAGCTCTTCATGAGTCTAATTGTGGTAAGGAACAATAAACTAGGTTTAAATGTCTTTAAAGATAGAATTTTAAATAGGCATGAACTATAGTGAGAACTGACTTTTAGTAAACATGGTACCTTCTCCTCTAATAAAACATCCACTTTATTTCCTAAAGGATTTAGGTTGCTTATGAATCCTTTTTTTAATCTCTAAGTTAGCTCTGATTATTTTATGATTCTTAACACATTTTTTTTAATGTCACTCTTTTTTGGGGGGGGGTGCATTGTTCCTAAGTTGTGTATTCAAGTTTTTGGAAATGTTTATTTAAAAATTGTTTTGCTATACAAGTGTTCTAAACATTGTATCTAAGAGAGTAGCCTGGACTTTAGAATATATGAAATCAGCTTATGCGTGCCTTTTTTAATTTTTAAAAAATTTCTTCCTGCCTCTTGGTGTGACATCACAGTGAGTTGCTTAGTAACGTATTGCAGTATCCCTTTGCTGTTGGAGACTCCCATCCAATAATGAAACTGTCCCTGCTCCAGGCTGCAGGAGAGAGGGTGGAATTGTTAATAAAGTACCCAGTCTTCTCTGCAACAGCAATGTGTAGTCCTTTGCTTTCGTTTCCACTGCTTTTGTGTACGTATTATAAAATTCTAATTCTTTCCCACACTGTTAGCACTTCAGATGTTCCTTAATTTATTAAGTATGCTTTTCTTCATAATTTGTTTTTAAAGTTATAAATTCTTACTGCATTACAGAATTAACTAATGACTTTGTTTATTTTTATTACAATATTTAAAATATGTAGTTATTGCCATTTGTGGAGTTTGCAGAATGAAATCAGTTGTATAAACTAAACCTTTAAATTAGCTATGTGTGAGGACTCTTTAATGCTTGCAAAGAGGGGAAGGGGTTTGTAGTTAAAGGTACACTGCTCCAATTTCTCTTGTGAACACAGCAAATTAGGCTCTCCCTGTCCTCCGTTAATTTCTGAGTCAGTTTTACTACTATTGTCCATAGCTTTTCTCTGTAGCCACCAGTACTTTAAGAATTTGCAAATAATTTAGTTTACACAAAAAAAAATTGCAAAAGAAAATTTGTACTAATTTTTAAATTTTCTGAGGTAAAATAAGCATAGAATCCTGGCCAGTTGAGGTGTATATATTGTTTCCAAAGCTTTGTTTTGTATCAGAGTTCTCAACTAAAGTTTCTCCAAAGACGTTAATAAAACCAGAGCTTCTGTCATCTGTTGTCCCAGTTTTCTGCTCCTTTACACCCAGAGCCATCCATCTGTTTTGTCTGTTGACCATGAGAAATTCTAAAACCAGGGCATCAATTTTTGAGACTCCATCCAGAAGGCTGGTGAGCACTCAGGCACCAGAGTGGGACTGACCAGCGAAAGGGCCGGAACCAGTGACGATACAGGCTCTGGCAGGAGTGTGAAGGCCAGGCAGCAGGCCCACTCTCATTGGTGGAATTGCCACTTGTGGAGGTGTTAATTCTTCACCAGCACCTTTGTCGTTCATAAACCTTTTTTGTTTACCCTTGTGCTTTGAGTGTTGCTATTTTCTTTTTTTTTTTTTAAAGAGTTTGGTCCGGTGCCACAGAGTTGCCAGTGGAGCAGTAATTTGTTTTATACTGTATGTTTTGCACTGTATGTTTTATAGCAGATAGCCGTAATTGGTTTTCAAATGGTTCAGTCACATTGCCTGATGCATTTACTGTGTTATCTAATTACTAGAATGAATGACTCGCAGCTAGGAGGCAATGGAATGGGGGATACAGACAACCCAATAACACTTAAAAGTTGGTGTGTGATTAAACGTCATGGGACGTTGTTTTATAAGATTGCCCCTTTCCTGAGCCTCCAGTGGTTGACCAGGGGATGCTAGAACAGTTTCACTTCTTATTTATCTTTCCACGTCTGAAGCCAGTAAGTTTCAGAGTAAAAGAAATCAATGTTCAAGTAGTTTTCACTGCCACTCAAGCAAAGGGGTGGGTGTGTGTGTTTAGTAGCGTCAGTAATCTTGTAAGATTGCTGTAACTGCTGATTACTAAGCCCGGTTTACTAGGGTTAGAATAAAATGGGTTCTTTGTATACATTTGGGTAATGATTGTTGCCTTCCTCATTTTCCAGGCTTTCACGATGGATTAAATTAATGACAACATGAATTAAAGGAATATATAATTCCAGTTGGTTCTAGGTACTATGAAATCTCTTACCGCAAAGTGAGATACAGGAGCAAAAATGGTTTGATGGAGACTGCTGGTCAGTAATACTCCTTACATGTTGAGAGCAGAATTTATTATAATACACGGGATGTCTGTATCTTATCAGTGCACAAAGTAGGAATCTCAGCATGTTCAGTCACTAAGTCGTGTCCAGTTCTTCCGACCCCACGAACCATAACCTACCAGGCACTTAGGTCCTCCACTCTCTCCCGGGAGTTTGCTCGAATCGTGTGCGTTGAGTCTGCGATGCCGTCTTAACCGTCTCGTCCTTACTCCCTGCCGCGTTTGCCTTCAGGGTCTCAGCGTCAGAGTCTACCAGTGAGTCAGCTCTTCGGATCAGGTGGCCAAAGTATTGAAGCTTCAGCATCAGTCCTTCCAATGAATATTCAGGATTGATTTCCTTTAGGGTTGACTGGTTTGATCTAAAGTGAAGTCTTGTGCCAGGTTCCCCAGGTAGTGGGAGCCATACCTGCATTCTTTCCATGTACAGTGCTTTTGCATTAATAAAAGCAGTGAAAATTTGAGCTAGAGATTTATTTACTATGTGTTTGCCCAGTCGTGTCCAACTCTTGGTGACATGGACTGTAGCCTGCCAGGCTCCTCCAGGCTCCATGGCATTTCCCAGGCAAGAATACTGGAATGGGCTGCCATTTCCTCCAGGGGATCTTCCTGACCCAGCGATCAAACTCACTTCTCTTGCATATCCTGCTTTGGCAGGTGGATTCTTTACCACTAGAAAGTCAACTTGGAAGCCATCTGTAGTAGAAAGGAATGGTATTTTGGTTCCTTAAAGAATAAGTTAGGATCTATATGGTATGAGTTGTCATGAAACTTCCCAAAGGGAAAAAATTACTGTTTTGACCAAGAACCCTATGTAATGACTAATAATTTTTTCCTGCCAAATAAATAAGTAGACACTTAACTTAGCATGCTGCAATGTGTAATATGAATTTTATAAGCTGATGGGGCAGGAATGTGTGGCAAAGGTGGTTTAAGAGTTTTGAGAGTTCTTACCTGGGAATAGACCAAGCAAAGTGTCACTCGGGGGAAGAGCACTTACAGATTCAGTAACTTGTATGAGGTGAACTGCATGTAGTGCAGTAGAGGCTTCCAGCTACGTTGGAAAATGCATGGCTTTGAGAGGACATCATGAGAGACGCTGGGCTGAGGGAGGCACAAGCTGGAATCAAGACTGAGAGGACATCATGAGAGACGCTGGGCTGGGGGAGGCACAAGCTGGAATCAAGACTGCCGGGAGAAATATCAATAATCTCAGATATGCAGATGACACCACCCTCATGGCAGAAAGTGAAGAGGAACTCAGAAGCCTCTTGATGAAAGAGGAGAGTGAAAAAGTTGCCTTAAAGCTCAACATTCAGAAAACAAAGATCATGGCATCTGGTCCCATCACTTCATGGGAAATAGATGGGGAAACGGTGGAAACAGTGTCAGACTTTATTTTTCTGGGCTCCAAAATCACTGCTGATGGTGACTGAAGCCATGAAATTACTTACTCCAAGACGCTTACTCCTTGGAAGGAAAGTTATGACCAACCTAAATAGCATATTAAAAAGCAGAGATATTACTGTGCCAAGAAAGGTCCGTCTAGTCAAGGCTATGGTTTTTCCAGTGGTCATGTATGGATGTGAGAGTTGGACTGTGAAGAAAGCTGACTGCCAAAGAATTGATGCGGTGTTGGAGAAGACTCTTGAGAGTCCCTTGGACTGCAAGGAGGTCCAACCAGCCCATCCTAAAGGAGATCAATCCTGGGTGTTCATTGGAAGGCCTGATGCTAAAGCTGAAACTCCAATACTTTGGCCACCTCATGCAAAGAGTTGACTCATTGGAAAAGACCCTGATGCTGGGAGGGATTGAGGGCAGGAGGAGAAGGGGACGACAGAGGATGATGGTTGGATGGCATCACCGACTCGATGGACGTGAGTTTGAGTTAACTCCGGGAGTTGGTGATGGACAGGGAGGCCTGGTGTGCTGTGATTCATGGGGTCACAAAGAGTCGGACATGACTGAGCAACTGAACTGACAACATTTAATCAACAAGAATCAAATGTCAGCAGTTTTTCTGTAATGTTAAACTTAGATTTCTTTATAGTTTTTTGAAAGTTAAAGATGTCTTTCAAAGTAAGTCTTGGAATACTGTACAAGGAGTATGTAAGAAAACTAAGTTCTAAAGACCAAAGTTTGAGTATGAACCCCAAAGGGGTAGGAACATGACTGGTAAGGTACACTTACTTGCACAAAATTCATTGCCCTCTTATTTTTAAAACTACAACTATCAAACTTTTATATTGACCACTTTGTTCTATGTTTATTCAAATTTATATCCATCAACTTTTATACTTGGTTATGTCTCTGAAATCCCTCAAAGTTCGATAATACTTTAAAAAATTTCTTCCTTAACACTGGAAGTAGTTGAAGTAATATTTTTTGCTGAAATAAAATCTCATTTTTAGATGTAGGGTTAAATATGTGCCGGTAGAATTACAGGTTTTCAAAAATAACCACGTTTCTCCCACAATTGTAAAATGAAGTCCAAATACAAAGAGCTATTAAACTGACCCATACAGGCAGATGGGACTGGTTTTTTTCCCTTGTGTGAGTGAGTGAAATCGCTCAGTCGTGTCCGACTCTGCAACCCCATGGACTGTAGGAGCCTACCATGCCCCTCTGTCCATGGGATTTTCCAGTCAAGAGTACTGGAGTGGGTTGCCATTGCCTTCTCCAGAGGATCTTTCCTTGCACGATATACATACAATAGATACAAATGACTTGTAATGCTTTTAATTATTGAAATTAAAGAGCAGTGGTGTTGCTACTGCTGGTACTTTTCACATAGTTTCTACAGTTATTTTATATTTACTGTAAGTTAATACATATTCACGCAAAAGTTATGTAATAGAAATCTTTTTGTGTAACTATTTTTTGGTCAAGTACACACTTTATTTTTTAAAAGGAAGCCATTTAAACATGTACATTTACATTTTCCTCAAGGTAAAATGCTCTGGATGTGAGAATATCTGATTGACTAAAAATGGAAGCCAGGGTTATTTTCAGACAATGCAAATTTCCTTTATTTCCTCTGGTTTACTTGGAGAGAGGATGTAGGCGCTAAGAGGTCACAACTTAAATTTGACAATGTAAGTTTGCTAAATGTGAAACAGCTACTGAGACACTCGGTTTTAGCACTTGTTAAAGGGTTATAAGCTAGCTTTATATTAAGTTTCAAATGAATCCCTTAAATGTTTAGCTTATTTAAAAAAAAAAAAAAAACACTCTTGCTTTTGTGAAATATACTGCCGGTTCGCTCTCGGTTTTTCAGTCCTCAGGATGACTTCCAGTCGGTTTGCTGTCTTTGAGACTTTAAAATATTTTCGCGGGTTGGAGTCTTTCATTGAAAACTAGCAAATGCAGAGAAGACAGTTTTCTTCTTGTAAAGAGTTGTTTGGAATAATATGAATGTATTGGGTACCTCGCCCGCCTTGGTATTTTCAGCCTTAACAAAGTAGCCTTCACAAAAGTTGTAGTATTTCCAGTTGAAATGTACATTCTTAATGTCCAAATACCGAATACTGAATGCACCATAAAACTTTTCCAAAGTTATTACAAAGAAGAGGGAAAGGGAAACTCAAAACTATCTAAACGAGTTTTTTTTTTTTTTTTTTACCATATAATTCTGTTTTAAATTTAGTGGATAATCCGTCTTAAAAATTTAGAATTCGTAGCAATAGTAGTGACCGGTTCTTTGCGTTTAAAACATTAAGGGAACCCTGGTGTAGAAAGGAATTTTTTAAAGCATGCTGTGGGTAGGTATACAACATACATTTTTCAAAGCGAATCTTTGGAATCGTGTGCACAGCGCCTCGTCCCCGCCGCGCTCCCGCCGCGCTTCCTCACTCGGGCCACCTCGCCCGCGGCCCCTCTGCGCGGCGGGGCGCGCGCGCGGATACCGGCCTCCGAGGGGCCCGCTCCGGCCGCGGATGCGCAGACCGGCCGCTAGTGGGCGCTGTGGGTCCGCGGAAGCGGCGGCGCGGCGCGCCCCGGCAGCTCCGGGGCCCGCGCTCCGCCGGGACTCGGAGAGAATTCCCGCCGCCCCTCCGCTTCGGCGCTGTGTGTCCCCGTCACCCCCGAAATTCGCGGTCACCTTGGGGAGGCGTGAGCGTGTCCCGATCAAGGAGACGGTCCGGCGGCGCGCGCGGGGAGAGGCGCTGCCTTCGCGAGGCCAGGGCCCCGGGGCTCGGCCGCCCCGCCGGATCCCCGGCAGACGCGCTCTGCCTCTCCCGGCCCCCGCGCACCGGGATCGGGCGCCCCGGCCAGCGTTCGGCGCAGAAATCAGGTGTGCGAAGCGCCACCGACAGCCCCTGGAGAGGGGGTGGCTAGGGGCTGCGCGAGGGGCCGCGAGCCCCTCTCTGCAGACTTGGTGGGGGGTTCCCCGCCTTTTAAGGAGGAAGACCCTCGGGAAACCCACCGCCTTCCCCTCCGCAGGGAAAAGGGGCGCTCTCGCCGTGGTGCCTCTGCCGAACTTTAGGGCGCTTGCTGGGCCCTGAGATCGCGGCTGCCGGGCGCTGCCGGGCGCGGGGACAGGTGGCCCGCGCTGCCCCCGCTCCTGCTCGCCCGCCGGGCCGAGCGTCTCCAGGCCGCCGCTCCGGGGGCGCCAGGGGCTCGCGCGCGGGCCGGTCCCCCTCTGCCCCGGCTCCCCTGCGCTGCTGCGCTCGCGCCGCCCGCCCGGGGCCGGGGGCGGGGCTCACCTGTCAGCTGGCACCGCCCACTGTCGGGTGGAGGAGGTGGAGTGGCGACTGACGGACAGGCAGGCCCCCCAACCGGCTGGCGAGGGCCGCGCGGCGGGCCAATGGGCGGCGCGGCGCGGGGCGGGGCTCCGCGTTTATAGCGCTCTGACAGCGCACCGGAGGAGCGGACTCTGCTCGGCGGGGACAGCGGCGCCGGCCGGAGCGAGGAGCCGCGCGCGGAGCTGGTCCCGGCGCCCTCCCCTCGCACAAAGGGCCCCCCTCACCCCGCAGCCCCGCGCGCGCGTTTTGGCGCCCGCGGCGAGGACCGAGCTCCCGCTCCTGCCTGCCCCGCGGGCTGGGATCAGTGAGGACTGTGGAGGCTCCCCGTGCGCCCGGAGGCGCCCCTCGCCGCTCGCGCCCCGCGCGCGCTCCGGGACATGGAACAGCGCCGAAGCGGTGCCCGCGCGCTCGGGCCGCTGCCGGGCCCCCTGGATCTATAGTTCGAGGCGGCCCCGCTCTGGGCGCCGCGCCCGCCGCCGCGTCGTCTCTCCGCCTTTGTGTCCCGGCCGCGCGCCCTCCCCGCTTCCCGGCGCCCGGCACCCTGGAGCCGCACGGGAGCCGGCTGTCCGAGCTGCGTCCGGCGCGGCGCCCCGGAGCCCCGAGCCCGCCGCGCCGCCGCACCCCGCGCGTGCGCTCCCGCCCCGCGCTCTGAGGGCCCCAGCGGAGAGCGCCCCTGGGCCTCGGCGACCGCTGGAGCTGCTGATCGGCGCGCCCCGGAGCTGCCTGCGGTCTCCCCCGTGTCTGCCCGGAGGATTGGGGTTCCCGGCCCGCACTTCGTTCCTCCGGCGCCAGGAGCCCGCGGAGCTGGGAGCAGCTTGGCCATGGCCGCGAGGAGGGACTCCTTGTGGAAGTACTGCTGGGGAGTTTTGATGGTTTTATGCAGAACTGCGATTTCCAGATCGATAGTTTTAGAACCCATCTATTGGAATTCCTCGAACTCCAAGTAAGTAGCGTCCACGATGCCCCTCGTTCGCCGCCCCGGGGTCCACCACTCCGCGCAGCCCCGAAGGGAGCATGGGTCGGGCCGCCGAGCCTCGGAGTCTTGTTTCTGGATCCTTGATCCCTCGCGCCCCCTAGTCCCCCACCCCCGCCGCCTTTCGCTTTGTGATGACTCCGCTCGGCCTTGCAGCCAGAGCGCCGGCCCTGAGGGGCGCCCTCCTCGTCCTCTTCGTCCTGTGAACAGGCTCCCGGGCTCTAAAAAAGCCCCTGTTGACTTGGGTGTCACGTCCGGAGAGGTGTCCGATGGCGATCCCTGACCCTGACTTCTCCAGGGCGGAGAACGAGGCCACAAACAGGGCCGGCTGGCGCGCCGAGGCTGGTGGGCTCCGGAGACGCGAGGATGCCGCGCTCCGGAGTAGCGGCGGGGCGCCGGCCGGGCCCGCTGAGCGGGCGGGGCAAGCAGGCCGGGGGGCAACGGAGCGCTCTCCAGAGAAGAGAGCCGGGGGTCCCTGGGCCGCCCCGAGCTCGCGCGCCTGGGCGCCGCGCCGCCTGCCAGGGTGCGCGGGGAGGTCGCCCGCCCGGGAGAACTCGGGCGTTGAGCCCTTCCCTCCCCGCCCGGGAGACCGGCCTTCGGCTGCTCCCGGGGAACCGTCTGCAGGTCGGCCTCTCCCTTCGTTTCTAAACCGATTGCCCAGACTCTGTGGTCCCGAAAGCTAACTTGATTTTAAAGATGCTTTGCGCAAAAGCTTCATTAAGGCCTTGCCCAGTTGCCACACAGCTCCTGAAGCCTTCGCGCTTGGGGAGCCTGGGCGGGAATGGGAGCCTTGGGTCAGATTTGCTGTATCGAAAGGTGCAGCCCGAAGAAGCCAGGCCTGGCGGAGATGAAGTTTCAGTGTGAGCAGCCCGAGTGCGTTTAGCATTTAGAAAAGGCGATCCGTCTCGAAATATACAAATGTGGTATGTACACATATGTGGCCGCGACTGGTAATTAGTCAGCTGTGCACTCAGTATTGCATTGTTACCTCACTCTCGGGAGGCGTTTCGAATCCTAGCCAAAATTAATTTACAGAACCATGGGATTTTTTAACCTTGGGAAACTTGGGGGGAAAGTCTGAAGACATTGGTTTTTCCCGGAGTCAGCATTTGAGATCAGAAGCGAAATCAATGACCTAATAAGAAGTTGAGCTGAGTTGGCCGTGGATTTAGGAATAAAGGGATGGGGGTGGGGGTGGGGTTGGTTGATTTGAAGATCACATCTCAATCAGAGAATTATATCCACGCTTTTTAAAGTGGTGAATTTCAGATTCACCAACATGCTAACCAAGAATTCCCTGGTAAAGAGCGAAAAAACGTCACGGCTATAAAACGGATGAAACCGAGATTCTTGCACGAGGCTGGATGGCTTTTTCCCAACGCTGCTCCCGTGTATAATAAAAGTTACTCAGCGCAATGTCTTTCCCTGTAGCCTGATCTTTATGGACTTCTGTTTCCCTTTCCCCGCCTTAGTGTAAGATCCTGCAGTCGCTGAGAAAGTGCTGGCAGTGACAGCTGGCCTCCGCTCCCGCAGCGTGAGGCGCCGGGCGGCGCGGGAGAACGCGGGGCTGGGAGCCTCGGCCCGGGCACCGGGGACCCGGGGAACCGGGAGCCGGGCCAGGGTGGCGGGCCCCGTGCAGCCGGCCCAGGGCGGCCGGCGCTCACTTCCTGCCTACAGGGGTCACTCTTCCCTGCGCTGTCGCCGAGCTGGCCCTCGCCTCCTCCCCGGGGCTGCCTTGTACTTTCACTCACCGACTGGTTTCGGGGGGCTGGTTTTTGGGTTTGGGTTCCACTCCCCTCCTCCTCCCAATAAGATTTAATTTTTACATTCCTGTCTTTAAAGAAATTCCCATTAACCCCTTCAGGTTTCAGCTCAGTAAAAGTCACCTTTTTGCATTATTAACCACTGGTTTGCAGGATTTGTAAATAGCTACTTGGAAACAATAAAAGTAGCGCAGTAATTATTTCAGCCTACGGTTTCCTCCTGAATATCTTGTTCCTCTAAGATGCTGGGGGAAGGGGTGACTGATACTCACTAGCCTGATTTGAGGATCAGGCTGCTCTTCTGAGCTGGGCTCGGATTTAGAGCCCTCCTGGAGGCCTGGTTGTGGAGAAGCCTGCCTCCCTGCACCGATTGTGTTGCTATTGGTGTGATGTCTCCGGCCCCCAAGAGGAGAATTTCTTTGACAATCCTCACGATAATGGCTGGCCTAGAGAAGGGGATCGTTTGTCCCCTGGCAAAAGTCAACTAAGTTATGCAGCTGAATGCTAGCTTGAGAAATCAGAAGGATTTCTTTCTGGGGGAATGCTATAAAAGAGCCTTTTCTAAGTTTGAGAATGAATTTTTTTTTAAAGGTGCCAAGGAGTTGCTCTGTTTGTTGGGGGAGGTTTTCTGTCAGTAAATATGATGTGGCAGGAGAGTACTCAACTGCATTGAAGTTGCCCATCAGTTTGTCCAAGTGTAGAACAATTCACTTGTGATGGAGCGGCCATCAGTAATTAGGTTTGTTTCACTCGGAGGTCAGCATTTTTAGCAGGTGGTGGACAGAGGGAGCACACAGCAGCTGTTTGGAGATACAGTCCAGAAAATCCTTTGTAAATTCACCGTCTCCATAACTACTTCAATCACAGTGTCTGCTTCTCTCACCCCCAGAGAGTTTTGAAGAAGTTTTACTGACTGAAAAGTTAGCCACTGCATCCATAGGTTCAAGGAAGAGTTGTGTCAACTGTGGCCATTTCGGTTGTGTAGCTATGTTTTTTTTTTTTAGCTCTGTAGAGAAAAGCAGAGCCTGGCTTTCATTGCTAATTAACGTTTCAGTAGAATAATTTTTTCCAATCATGAAGTTTTTGCCAAGAAAAAAAAGGTTTACTATATATATATATATATATATATATATATATATAAAATTAACTTCACTTTAGAGTGAGCAAGTCTGTATTGGTATGGAATTCTGGAGTGAATTACACTAGCTTTGTTGAATTTGGAGCATTCATTTCTTCTGTCTAGGAGTGCTGTTCCCTAGTATATGCCTCATATACTAGTTAACTAAGCGTTTTGCTTTTCTCAGGTCATTTTTTCCCCACATAATGGTGAATTCCTGATATTGATTGACTTGATACAAAAGAATGGCTGGATAATGTCCAGATAACCTATAATACTTAGGCTCCACCACAGTCAGGCTCTGAATAAATACAGACCTGTCAGAGATTGATAAAATAAACTACAATGGATAGTGCTGTTTAAACAGTCCATTCAATACCATATATAAGCCGGCCGGCCTTCCATTGTGTCTGAAATTCTTATTTTTGTAGGTAAACAAGTGCACATTCAGCAAGGATTCAATAGCCCCTTGAACTATGCTCCGCAGTTTGCGTTTGGGTTAATCTTGTCGGTTTTAATATAGAGAGGGGGAGAAAAGAAGCACAAAGCACCAGGGGTGGAATTGTTAGTGCTTTCAGATCCACAGCCGTCACATTTTGTCAGGATGATAAACTGTAGGTAATGGACTGTCGCTGTTGCACAGGACGACCGAGCCGGGGCGAGCACAAAGCCGGGGCGGCCTCGAGACCTCACTGCAGGCTTGGGATCCTTCTCTTCAGACCAGTAGAGAATTGACTTGGGAATCTTGTGTCCAGGGACTGCACTTTTTAACCTCAGCCATTACAGCCTCGAGCTTCAGAAAGGGAGCTGGAGGTTAAGATGATTCCTTAAGCACTTGGTTCAAAATCTTTCACAAAGGGTAGCTCTTGACACTTGTCCTAGGAGGCAAAGACTTGCAAATGACTCCCGCATCCCGAAATGTGCCGGGCTGAAGCCAGGGGACAGGTAAATGAGCCATCGAGCCCCGTACCAGCTGAGAACTGCTGATGAGCTTGATTCCTCCATACGGAGTCAGCTGAAGAGTCAGTGGTATATTCAGAATCATTTTCGTAAAACCTTTTATCTGGAAATGCACCGAGAGGAATCCACTGGTTGGTGGGTCAGCATGATGATTACCTGCAGAGGGACTTTGCTACCTGGCCCTGCACTGAAATAATTCAAGCAGTGCCGGGGGTGGCTGAGAGTGAACCACCCCCCACCAGCCGGCTTCGTCTCCAGCGCGGGCACCTAATGGGAAGCGATTCGAGATCCCAGCGCGACTGCAGTGACGTGTCACAGGGATGGGAGTGGCAGGGGGAAGGAAATACAGACTTGAGACCCTCATCAGCAAAGAAAGAAAAAAGAACAAGCAGGCTGTCTCTTGAGCATTCCATGAAAACTTTATTCTTCAACTCTCCCACTGCAAATGAGACGAAAAGGAGGGCTCTTCTGAGGAAAATAGTCATCGAAACGGTACTGGGGGCCCTCCTAGTCTCTGGCTGCTGCCATAAAAACCTGTTTTTCAGGTCACTTTTCATGTATCTACATAGATTTACTTAGGAGCTCGCTCTTGGTGCAGTAGAGCCTTAAATGGGGAGTGTTCAACTGCTTAAAATATTTTCGTTAACATATGCAGACTAGGAGCTGCTAGTCAGGAATTAGGTCTTTCGGGAAAGAGCTCCCCCCACTTGTATCTTTTTATTTTTTTTGAGGGGAGGAATTAGAATGGGGCTGGGAGAGAGGAGGAGAAGAAAAGGCAAGAGGGAAGGGTAGGGTAGGGAAGGGACAGAGTTCCGAACAGCTTGGAAAAACTCCTGTGGCTTCATTGTCTCTCTAAAGCCAAAGAACACAAAGACATAGGCAATTCAGCCCTTCTCCCATGATGGAAAATGTAGACCGTGGACATGGCTCTCCTGTTTGACTTGTTTAATTCTCATTTTAAATTCAGTACTATACGAGCCGTGTGAACTCTGAAGATTTCTTTAGTAATCCATTTTGTAGTTCCGAATCAAAAACAAAGTGAAAGGGTCTGACACAATTTGCTTTTATTTTTAGGCAAATCAGCCCTGGTCGTAGTTAATAAGGGGATTACAACCCAGACTGCGTCTTTGCAGATGTAATGTAAATCAAGGGCAGGGTAAAAAGACACGGATCCCTTTTGATTGAAGTATGGTAAAAAGGCATAGAGAAGCTAGCAGCGGTAATCTGATTGTATGGCAATAAAACCACCATTTTCTGTCTTTCAGATAAAAATAATGTGGTAAATCCATGCAGTTCATAAGATGTAAAGGCAGATAAAGGGTGAAGCCATGACAACATACAGATTAGCTGGATGTGAGGAATGACAGGTCTCTGAAAAGAGGGTAGAAAGGAAGCCCCTTGCTTCAGGCTGTTGGCTATTATGTGGGAGCCATACAGACTTGGAAACCCGGATTAGAAGGTATGAAAGCCCCCCTTGTGGCCCAGGATGGTTGAAGCCGGGAAGAAAAGATGGCTCAGTTCTTGCTCATTGGTGGTGGATAATATAGCCAAGGTAGGTTCCCATTGACCGCCTTTTCCAGAGGTGGAGGTTGCGGCTGATTAAAACCTCGGCTCACTGCAGTGAGTTCAGGCCTGCAAGCTTTTCCTTTTTAACTCCTGGCCTAACAGCGGCCGCCATAATGTAGGATTAGCTGCCCTTGGCGGTACCTGCCTTCATCTCTTTGGGCTCCAGGCAGGGACCTGCTGGGGATGAACAGAGCCCAGAGGGGCTAGGAAGGGCCGCAGGGACCTGAAAAGAAAACACAGACCTTTTGATTTCAGCCATCGTTCAGCCCCAGCCCGGGGAATAGCTGAGCTAAACATTTATATATCACCCCCCACCCCCCTGCCTCTGCCAAGGAGTTCCTGTCTGAGTTTTGTCTTTCCCACCCCCAGGGGAAAAAAAAATGTATAATTAAGCAAAATCACAGGGGGGATTGCATTTTCACTTGGATAGGTAGTAATCCGATATGCCCCTACCGGTGGATATGACATTTCACTCCTAACCGTGAGTTGAGTTGAATGGGACAGGCCCCCATTGGGGAAACTGTAGGACTGTAAAAGTGTGATTGCTGCCAACTTGAAACTTAAAAACAGAAGAGACTTGCTGCCCTGTGCCCTGAACAGCCCTGTCCATAGGCCGGGCTTGTCTTGGAGGTCCACACTTTGCATTTTAGTCATTAACCAAAGTCGGCCTTTGAAGCTGTGATTGGGTTCCAGGCAGAGTGGCATCGACAAGTTAGGTCAGGCCAGAAAGGAGATTTTTGCTTTTTCTGCCTCCTATTTGACATCTTAGAAAAGTCTCAGCATTTCTTTAGGAAGTCTGAACTCTTAAGAGGCTGAGAAAATGGAAAGCTACAAGCCCCCCAGGGTGATGACTTGCCGGAGTGGGTGGAGGGCATTTGGGGGCCGTCCTCGGAAAAACAGCGTGGTGAATTTTTAGACGAACGCATCCTGTGTCTGAAGCTCTTCACTAAATCGAAATTATTCTCTTTTAGACCCATCTCATGGATTTTGTTCCTAATTCTCAGAAAGCCAACTCGATGGTATGGGGCGATGGCCTTCTGACACTTGTTGCCTATTTCTCTGGTCACTGCAGTGTAGCTTTCACCACTTCAAAACATGTGAGAGAGGGCCCAGAGACCTGCCCTCCGCAGGGCCTGCTACTCTACCTTCCTCTCCAGTGCAGTTCAGAAATCATATCAAACGGCCCAGTGCGTTTGCCCAGGTTCATCTAAAAGAAGGGGCACCCCCTCATTTACAAGCTGGTCACATCCCAGCACCTTGCATTCTGCATCTGACAATGAGCACTAATGGTCCATTCAGCGAAAGTATTTGCTTGTTAGCAGGGAACAGGGCATGATAAATGTCCAGCAAGCTTGCGGCCTCCTTCAGCCTTTCAGACACAGGCTGGTGCATATTTATGGCAGGCAAGTGACAAAAGGAGCCGATGAATTGCCCTGGCCTCCAGCTTTCTATGAGGAACCAGGGTTAAAGTGATTAAAGAAATGATGCAGGCAAGTCCTGCCACTTGTTTACGAACCAGCATCCAACCCACAGCTTTGCATCCTACCTTTCAGAGCCCCTTGCAGGAGCGTTAGGGATCAGGATGTTTGGATCTGGTGGCCCCATGGAAAGAGAAGGTGATCCCTTATGACCTCTTCTGCACGCACGCTGAATGCCAGGTGCACCGATTTCTGTGGCTCCCGCGGAGAAGCGGCAGAGGGTCTTTACTCCCCTTTTCATGTATAAATATCAGATATGTAATTCTAGTCCAGGGCATTTTGTGGCTGGTGAGTGCAGCCGTGCTGGTTTCAAAGAAAACACCATAGTAGGAGAAAGTGCCATGAAAGGCAAACAGGTTGTTTCTGCCCTTAGTAATTCCCCCAACAAAATACGAAGACAAAATTGACAGTGGTGAAGTGTTAATAGTTCGCTCTTTCCATGCTCGAGAGCACAGGTAGGTGAATGTTCTAACTGCTTGGTAATGGGCAGGCATTCAGAAGACCATGAATGAACCATGCTCTGAAAGCTTCATCTTCTCGGTGTTTTCTGTATGAAACTCGAAAACCATCCAGATTTTTCTTCTCAGTTTACTTTTGGTGGCACCCAGTTTTAATTACAGTCCTTGGATCCTTCTGCAAGTATTAATGTGCATGTGTGCTGAATCGCTTCAGTTATGTCTGAATCCTTGCAACCCTCTGGACTGTAGCCCGCCAGGCTCCTCTGTCCATGGGATTCTCCAGGCAGGAATCCTGGAGTGGGTTGCCATGGCCTCCTCTGGGGGCTCTTCCTGAGCCAGGAATCGAACCTGTGTCTCCTGCATTGGTAGGTAGGTTCCTTACCACTGGCACCATCTGGGAAGCCCACAGGTATTCCTCGGTGCTAGTTAAGCCTCTCTTGCTTCTGAGACAGAACTCTTTGCTTTTCACGTCCTAAGTATTCCTGCGTTCCACCCGAGTGGTGATGGGTGCTACCCACCCAACCCTGCGCACCTCAGTAGCTCTGAGCTGCAGAGCTGATGTCTGAAATGGCCCTTCAAGCCTCTCTGCAGCGTCTTCTGTACCAGCTGATGAACCTGAGGGCCAGCGTGGTGCTCTCACCTAAGGAAGCATGTCTGAATCTCGGTCCTTGCTTTTTCTACCTGTTACATGGGCACACTGTGGCCTGGAACTCTTGTCCCGAATGGGAACTGTCTGATGAGTGCGTGGGGCCAGCTGCTTATGTTCAAGGCCAACTCAGAGTGCCTCTGCCTGTGGAAGCGAGAAGAGGTCAGTTTTCACTTAGATCTGTTGCTGTTGTTTGGTCGCTTAGTCGTGTCCAGCTCTTTTGTGACCCCATGGACTGTAGCCCTCCAGGCTCCTCTGTCCATGGGATTTCCCAGGCAAGAACACTGGAGTGGGTTGCCATTATCTTGCTCCAGGGGATCTTCCCAACCCAGGGACTGAACCCGTGTCTCCTGCTTTGGCACGCGAATTCTTTACCAATCAGCCACTATTAGCTTACCAGAACTATATTTGGGATACATTATTTTTTGCAATAAATATAGTGTATTTTCATCTCTATTCTTTTATATTCAGTACAAATATATGCATACTCAGTGTTAGGAATATCATCTAATGTGTAATGCCCTTCTCTGATGTTAAATACATGACCTTTAAACAATAAGTATTTTAATCTTGCAAACTCCAATCAGCAGAAAATAAATGTCTAATTGTATGGGGGAAATAATTAAAAATAAGATTGACCTTCTCTATGATTGCATATTGTTTTTTTTTTTAATTAATTTTTATTGGAGTATTGTTCCCTGGGTTGGGAAGATCCCTTGGAGAAAGAAATGGCAACCCACTCCAGTACTCTTGCCTGGAGAATTCCATGGACAGAGGAGCCTAGTGGGCTACAGTCCATGGGGTCACTAAGGGTCAGACACGACTTGGTAACTGACACTTTCACTCCACATTCATAGTTGGCTTTACAATGTTGTGTTCATTTCTGCTGTGCAGCAAAGTGAACCAAGTGTATGTGTACACATAAGCCCTCTTTCTTGGACTTCCTTCCCATTTAGGTCACTACAGAGCATCGAGTAGAATTCCCTGTGCTGTACAGTAGGTTCTTGGGATACATTTTCAGTAAAAACAGGCTCTCTTAAGCCCTGCACCCCACTTTGTCTATGGGAAAATGGATCTTCATGAGAAATGGACTGTCCTTAAATGTCACCGTTTCCCCTGAAATGACTGCTCTATCGATGGCGTAGATCAAACACAGTTTCTTTAAATCTTGCCCCTGTAATCCGACAGCACTTTAGTTAAATACCCAGGGCATAGAAAGAACATGATACACGGCACTGTCATGATTCATGTGCAAGTCTTAATCCCCCACCACCCAGCCTATCCCTAAAAGGCAGGGAGCAGAATTCTTTCATGTCATCAATCTCTACCAGCGAGCATTGACATCCAATAAGTATTAGTTGAAAGAGCAGTCACAACCCAGAGGTCTGTTTCTGGCTGCCCCTGTTAACAAATCACCTGATCCTGGAGCGCTCCCTCCAGCCCAGTGGCTCTACAACCATCAGAATCATCTGGAAGACTTGTTAAAACAGGCTGGCCGCCCACCCCCAGAGTTCCGGATCCCTGAGGGCTGCGTGGGACTTGAAATTCACATTTCTAACAAGCTCTCAGCTGATGCCACACCTTAAGAACGGCTGCCCTCTTTCCAACTTTTTTTTTGGAAAACGGCTCGAGATTAGATCACCATCCTCTGAAAGGCTGATAAAGATCGCTGAAGAAAGCCCTGGATCGCTGAAGAAATCGGAGGCCCTTGTCTCCCAGCTCTTGGCCTCTGTTTTTGCCTGGTTGATCACTGATCATTGATTTGTTGGATGAGCATTTGTGAACGGTGAGGTTTGTTAACGCTGGGCTCTGAGAATACAGAAAAGAGAAGTCTCTACCCTCAAGAAACTTAAACCTCAAGAGAGTAAGGGTATCCCATGGGGAAGGCAAGGAAGGTCCGTGCAGTGCTGCGTGGTCGGGGTGGCCGTGGGCACAGAGGAAGGAAGGGATTGGCGTTCCTCTCACCGGCGGGGAAACTGAGTCAGGAGAGACAACAGTATCGCTAAGCAAAGTCCCGGGAGATCGCCGGAACAGGACCACAGTTAGCAAACCAAAGGAACACATTTCAGCCAAGGGTGGCCACTGTCGACACCGTATGTCTTTAATAATCTGCCTCATTTCCTATGTCTTGGTGAAGCTTGAAGACAGATTCCCTCAAGTGAACAAATAGAGCCTGTGGGACAACTAACCCAGCGATTCTAGTCCCCTTCTCTCAGGGGAACTAGCGGTACCTATTGGTTTTCAAAAGGTCTGTGCTGGTAATGGAAAGGTCAGGTGATTCAATGTAGCAAAGTGAGCCAGGCCAGGGCTATTTTAGTTCGCTTAAGAGGATGGGCCTTGGAATCTGGCTGTAGGAGCCCACTCCCAGGTTAGTCATTTTTTCACTGTGTAGCTTTGGGAGCAAAACCCCCTGTGTTTCTCACTGGCCGCATTTCTAAAATGGGGGACAATAATCTAACAGGACTGAAGAAGAAGCGTGCTGGAACGGTGGTCGGGATCGAAGACTGTAGTTCTGGACTTGGCACAACGAACCAATACATGTCCGCTCCTGCTGTTGAAAGTTAATTGAGCATCTACTGTGTGCCTGGCTGTCTGGTTCAGTTTGCCTTCTACATACCGAAGCCAAGGAAATGAAAAGAAAATGTTAATAAGGATTAGGACGTGGCGCCTGCCCCTTTTAAAGTCCCTGTTTAGCTGCCTGTGTTCCACTCATCTCGCACAGCTCGCTGCTCCGTGAGGCGCCTTTTTAGTTCCCTTCTGCTACCACACTGGATGCGCTCTCCTCTGCTTTCTACCCTGGGGCTGTGTTGTAGCATTTATAACCCTGAATTCACTCAGCTTCTCCACCACGGCTGGGGGAGGGCTGGATCCTGGGCAAACCCCTGTATGGGCAGGGCATGGGAAGCCATTGGGTTGTTGAATGAACACTCGCAGGCAGCCGGGTAGCCTTTTGGCACTAATGTGCCATGCTGTTGCTTATTTAGCAGTCTCCTCACCTGGTGGGCACAGTCTGTTTCATTGAACGACAGTTGCCTGCAGCAAACGCTGGGGGCCAGTGGCTGTTCTGACTGCCCCACAAATACTGACTCGTTCAGACTTCGTAATGACCACTTTAGGGAGGAGCTGTCATGACCCCCGTGACAGCGATGGGGAAACCAAGGCGGAGCCTGGCTCATCATCTTGCCTCAAGTCGTACAGCTCATAGGTGCTACAGTCCATATTTGAACCTGAGTGTTCCGAATCCAGGATCCTTCCTCTAAATTCTCCAGCTCTCTTTCTCAGACTCACTGGTCTCTGCTGTTTCAGATCGAAGTACAGACCCCCTGTGTTCAGCTACCTGAGTGGGAACACCACAGGGAGGAAAAGCAGAAGGACACTGCTCCACTGGTGCGTGGAGTGGTTAGAAATCACATAACCCAATGAAGCCTAAGTGTGCTTAAAGCAGTACCCACAAGATGGGTTGAAAGAAGGTTTGGGGTGTCACTCTTTGCCTGTCCATCGATTTACAGACTTTCCTGTGATGGACATCCGATTCTAAATGGATCCTTTAAATCTTTGATAACAAGGTTTTACCCAGTGGAAGCTAGACAGTTACAAAAGTCCATCATATTAATAATGCATTTATTGAGTATTACTCCTCTGACTATTAACATTTTCCTTTTAAAAATGGGAGCATTTGATTGTGTCTTTGCTGGGAGAAGACAAGGTCAGGTTTGCGTGGAGAGTTCTGTGGGGTTCTAGGCTGTACGCATGTCAAACTCAGGAGATAGGATGACATCTTTTTTAGAGTCTAGTCACAATTAAATGCCATTTTATTTTGGATTTGGGGATCTGAGCCAGCTTCCATCTTGTCAGAGCTGAGAAGACTCAAATCAAGTCCAGGCCTATTTCTACAGCAAACTGGGCTCCTGGCTTCCTGCCTGTGGATTCATTCAGTGTAGCCCATCTGGCTTTTGATGTTCGGCGAGTTTGGAGCAGTTTGTTTCAGGAAGCCAGGCGGGGAGGATCAGTGGGCCTGGGATGCTCTTGACTCCCGAGCAGATCCTCCCCAACCCCGTTGCATCCCCTCAGGGCTCAGGGTCTGCTCACCTGCAGCCCCGGCGTGGGTTGGGGAGCTTGGTGAGGGGCTCCTGCACCTCCAGCCCTCATTCCTGCCTGAGTTCAGGGCCTCCTCTTATCTCATCGTGGTCCAGTTCCCCTCCTGGAGTTCAGTGGCAGCCTGGGAAACTCAGGGTGCTGAATTCCCCTTGTGTTTGCTTTTCGGTCCGGCTCATCCCAGGTTGCTGGTGGCGACTGAGCAGGAAATATCTGGTCCACAAAGTTACGGTGGCGTGCCATCCACATTTTTTCCCTAATGTACACACCGTGGGGGTGATCTGCAAGGGAATCAGTCACCCAGTCTGGTTTTCCTCCTTTCTGATGATCATGGCGCAGACCTGACTTCAGGAGCTGCTTGCTTTCTCTTCCTATCTTCTGCCCCTGCTCCCTGTGTTGGGGCCTAGCGAGGGAGGTGCAGGGGAATAGTCAGCCTCACCGCCCACAGCAGACCCCTCCCTGACCCTCTCTGGAGCGAGGAAGGAGGAAGCATCCAGAAGGCAACCGTGTAGGTGGCTGCGAAGGGCTGGCTTGCAGACTTCTAAATTGTGTTGGTAGCTGATGCTTGCCTGGCAAGGGGATTCTCTGCTCATGGCAAGGGAGACTGGGAATCTCGCCTCTTTCTTAAACCTTACTTCTGAAAATGCTCTTTCTACAATTACACAGACACTCACTGAGCCCTCATTCGACGCAGGGCAAACTAGGGTGGGGGCCCCGGGGTCCAGTGGTGAATAATCCTGGGGTCACACTCTAGCCTGGAGAGCGGGTGTCCCACCCCCGTGGCGTGTGCTTTCTTTCAAGGCTGTTTTCCCCACCAAAGGGGAGAGGTTTTGTTCACACGTAAAACGTGGCTGGATGGCCTCTCTCAATAGGCACAAGTCTTTGAAGTTAAAAAAAAAGGTGTGTTGATGGAAATGAAAGGGGTGCTCACGGGCCGTCGATGGTGGTGTTGCGCTGAGGTCTCAGGTCCATCTCCTTAAGATGCCAGCCCGTTTCTGGACAGTGTCCTTCTGCTTTTCCTCCCTGTGGTGTTCCCACTCAGGTAACTGAACACTGGGGGTCTGAACTTCGATCTGAAACAGCAGAGACCTGGCTGGAAATGCCCTTTGAATGGCTTTCTGTAGGAAAGCCGGTTTTCTGGGTTTTCTTTCTGGGCCCACAGCTGTGAATAGAGAGTCCCACCTTCCTTTATAGACTCTTGCTAAGAGCGTACTTTGGAACAAGACCGTACAGGTGCAAACAAATTACACTTGGGAAAGAAGCTTGCTTGCTCCGGCTCTCGCCTGTGAGGGTTATGAAATTCCTGTTTCGATAATGGGGCCGCGTGGTCAGGCCAGCCCAGCAGAGGTTGGCCTGGGTGATTCACCCCCCCACCAGCTGCTTTCCCAGGCACATCCCAGCATTTCCAGCCCTCCCTGTTTCACCCCCCAACCCCCAACCCTTTTGCCCCAGCTAGCTACAAAATTCATGGCATGATTTTTTTTTTTTTTTGGAAAGTTTTGAGGGAGGAGATGTTTGGCTCACTTCCATAAATAAAGACCTTGATTTTTTTTGTGTGTGTTTTGAGCCCAGTGGTTGATTTTTGTTTTTAATTCCACGCTGGAGATTAATTAGCCTCTGTGAGCCTGGGAAAAGGAAACCATGATCTCTGCCCTTTCCACTCTTAAATTCTAACTTAACCAATAAAGATATATCTAGTCCAACCTCAGCTCGTTAAAGGCGAGCCTTCTGTGAATTGGAGGGTTTTGTTATGGAGAAAATTATGGTAGGGATCAAAAAATTAAGTACCTACTTGTGTTATTTTCCTGAAAGAAAGTTTAAAGCTTGAGCATCTTCTTTTTGAGCACTGGAGACTGAAACTCACTTTCAGCCACCAGTGTTTTGAGCATTATATCACAAATAACAAACAAGATTAACATCAAAGGGAGTCAGCTTTCGCCCCATTGTGCAGCCTTGGAGGCTGTGAAATTTGATATTATTTTGACTTGTACGGTAATTGTAGAATGACAGAGGGAAATGGATTAAGTTGAAATGAAAGGATACACTGCCGTGCACACACAGACTGCCAAATGCAGGTTGAGGTCCTTGGGCCAACAATGGGGGCCTGGAGCTGTGTCCTTGCAGATCAGGATTTTATAAATAAAACTTTGCTTCAGTCACCGCAGTTTGCGGCGTGGGTGAGGAGTCCGCCTCCCGTTGGAGAGGCGCAGAACTGGATCGGGTTCCTGTGTGAGTTTCAGTGCTTCTGTCTGTCCTTTCCTTGAAAAGACGCTGCCTGTCCGCGGTGTGAAGTTTGAGGTGTACTCTCCACCCCCACCCCACCCCACCCCCACCAGCTCTTGGATTAAGACCGCTGTAATGGTCCAAATTGTAGAGCCAGCTTTTATGTACCTTTCTTTTCCTTGAATAAATCAGTTTCATGTTGCAGATGATATTTGTTTCTAGAAAAGTGTGAAAGAAGGGACACTTGTGAAAACAGACAGTTGTCCCAGCACCCGTACACACTGGAATCAAAAGCTGCAAATGCCAATTAAAGCTTCCAGTGACTACCTTATTTCTTAGAGCTTCCAAGCCACTGAGAAGACAGTGAGTGGTGCGTTTACTTGAAGTTTTAAGGTAATTACTTGTTCCTGCAAGGTGGGGTCTGGTAACCTAATTCTGTATCAGCCTGACACCCTATAGCGACACCCCGCTATCTCTCTGGTTTCAGAGTAAGTGTGCTCACACTTGTTCTGATATTAGAGTGCAAAAGGGGGCAGTAAAGTGCTGTCCACAAAAACAGCACAATGGTTTCCCCGAGTATTTCTTATGGTTGATATTGCCTAAGTCTTTCTTGGGCCCTGCTTTTATTCATTTATGACAAACTCTTCTGTTTGGGGCGTTTGGAGTTGATTGTATTAAGCCATAGCAGCAATCTAGCATTAAACGGAAGTAAGGCAGGCCTGAAAATCCTGCCTGTTTATGAAATGTGCCATCAAATTCACAAACTCATGAGTTTAAGTCATTTTAGGCGAGGGGGATTTATGTCCCCAAGTGCACTGAGCGTTTCTGGAAGGAATCTCGGGGTTCTGCGTTAATGCTCTTCTAGCTCCACCTCTGGAAAGCCCCAAGTGCATGGAGAGGTCACGGGGTCAAGGGTTTGGGCTCATCTCTAGCATCCAGTACGTTTTTTTTTCAGGAGGGAGCTAGGAAGGTGTGCCATGGCGAACAAAGCAGTGGTGGGCTTGTCCCTATTCAGAATTTCAGAGACAGCAATTTATACACCGAGCTCCTCTTCTTCCTGCAGCCTCTGACATTTAATTAAAAATAAAAGCATTTTCTGAGAAAAATGCATGTTTTCCAAAACATGGTAAACTCAGAGTGTACTTAATACAGAACTCTGGCTTGTGAATGAGCCTATTCTGTCGTATGATTTGGGGTGTGCCAACTGCTAAGGTAATAAAAACTTGTTCCTAAAGCTGGGACTCAAGCGTGCCTGAAATGTTAGCCAACTCCCAGATCTGTGCAGTTGAATGATTAAGCAGAAACTGTATCCCATAGTTTTCATCTATTTGAATAAACTACTTGTATGTGACTACATATGGCTTTTGTAGACTCAAGAACTGCTTCGTTAAATAGACCGCAGTTCAGAGAACGATAATTTTATTTAGTTGCATTCTCAGGAAATGCATCCCCGCAAAGTGTAAAAGTCTACAGGCCTTGAAAATCTTGTTTTAGACTGGAGTCATGAAAGACTGCTCCAGAATGTAGTAGTTTGTTCTTGAAACTGGACCTTGATGCATAATGTTCTAATCAGATTAAAAAAGCATTTGATATTTATTGCAGAGAATTCTGAAAAAACACAGAAAGCTGACAGTCACCCCAAGTCCACAATCCAGTAGCTCAAAGCAGCCTCAGATAAAGGCCCTGCATTTGACCATCGGTGTCTGTGTTCTCTGTCTGGTCAGCAAAATGAGCAGCGCGACACACTGTGTGTGTGTGTGTAAGTGTGTGTGTGAGTGTGTGTGTGAGTGTGTGTGTGTGTGAATGTGTGTGTGTGTGTGAGTGAGTGACTGTGTATGTGTGTGCGTTTTCAACTGAACTTAGCCATTTACTTAAATAATCATATACTTTAATGATGTACTGTTTTTCAAATCTTTTTATTTTGTGTTGGGGTATACCCCAATTAACAATTAACACCGTTGTGATAGCGTTAGGTCAACAGTGAAGGGGTTGAGCTGTACTTACATTAAATACATGAATCCATTCTCCCCCAACTCCCACCCAGGCTGCCACCTGACACTGAGCAGAGCTCCCTGTGCTCTACAGTAGGTCCTTGTTGGTTGTCCATTTTGAATACGGCAGTGTGCACATGTGCATCTAATGATGTAATTCTGAAACGAAAGGAAAAATAAAATCAGTCACACACATGGGCTTCCCAGGTGGCTCAGGCAGTAAAGAATCTACCCACACTGCAGGAGACCTGGGTTGGATCCCTGGGCTGGGAAAGTCCCCTGGAGCAGGCCATGGCAACCTACTCCGGTATTCTTGGCCTGGAGAATCCCATGGACAGAGGAGCCTGATGGGCTACAGTCCATGGGGTCGTGATGGTCAGACATGATCGAGTGACTAACAGACACACACGGCAGAGTCAGGTCTGTTCACTCAGATGCGGAAACTGCTTTTGCCCTGTGTTTTGTTCTGGAGGTAGAAGAGTGTCACCTGTCGTCCCTTTCCCCCAGTCTGCACATTGGCAGGGTTTGCATGGGTCCTGATGACGTGCTCCTGTTTCTCTGGCGGACGGTACCTGCTGCACACATGTGGAAATATTAGATACTCAGAGAAATGCTGAAATTGTACGTGTACAGCAGTCCCCAGAGAGGACTCTGGGTCAGAGCTGACACGCTTTAAAACAAGAAGCGCAGTGGTCGTGCCTGTCTGGAGGGCGTTTGCCTGCCCGGTCATTTGCGTGGACCCAGAAGCTGGTCGTTCTTGTCTGCATCCTTTCATTCCCGTGTCTTCTGCTCTGGGTCAGCGGGATATTTTTGCGTTTGCCAGCAGTGTATCAATTTGCCCTTATTACTGCGGGCATTCGATGTGATCTCTGGTCATCTGCCTCGGCGTGCTGTTGCCTGAGGAGAGCAAGCGCTCCTTATCTCAAGTCTTCTCAGACTCTTTGAGCATCAAGGGGGCCACGGTGATTTGGCTGTCCTTGTAGGTTCAGCCTACATATTTTTGGCAACCTCAAAAGTGTGAGAAGTCCTTGCACGTTTGTCCTGAGGGGCAGTAAAGAATATGCTATGATTGGGTCATGAATGGAGGAGCGGGAAGGGGAGAAAAGAGAAGCAAGGAAAATGGGGTGTCCGTGAGGGGTTGGGCAGAATCACTGGGGCCCCGTAACCAGCCAGCCCCCAGCATCTCAGCTCCTGGCTCCCGTGGACCTCGCTGTTCCATCGGGCCTGGTTCGGGAGTCAGGCAGGCACCACTGCCCCATCTGGTGACGCTGTGACACCTGGGAGTGCGATGCTAGTCGACAGGAGGGTCCAGACTGGAGAGCGTAGCGTGTGATACTCCGATCTGTTGTGACCCCGAAACTCCTCTAAGTGGCAGGTTTAGGCTTGAAATGCATTATGCATGGTTTTTAAACAAGCATGGCATCCTAGTGTGGATTAAAACATTAAGGAAACTTGTGTCACCAGGGAACTATATTCAATATCCTACGACACAACTTACGGAAAAAATATGAAAAAGGATGTATTGTGTCTGTACCACTGAATCCCTGTGCTGCACAGCAGGAGTTGTTGTTTAGACATCTGTCTGACTCTTCAGGACCCCATGGATTGTAGCCTGTCATGGGATTTCCCAGGCAAGAATACTGGAGTCAGTTGCCATTTCCTTCTTCAGGGGAATCTTCCCAATCCAGGGATCGAACTTGTGTTTCCTGCACTGCAGGTGGATTCTTTACCCCTGAGCCACCTGGGAAGGAAGGCACAGCAGAAATCAGCACATGTTAATCAGCTCTACTCCCATAAAATAAATTAAAAAAAAAAATGTTGTGTCGCATAATGGTTGCATTATTTTAAAAGTTTCCACAGTGATGAATATGGAGTTGAAATATCTAATTGAGATTATTAGAGATCTAATTTAGATTATTAAACATTAAAGTCTAATTTAGGTTATTAGATTGATTCAGAATATTCCCCATGGAAGTGTTAAGAGTCTAGTTTGGTGAATAACTTTTTAAAAACTTGGATTCAGGTTGATAGGTAATCAGAAGATAAAAACAGATCCTAGTAGCAAAGCATTTCATATCAGGGACTTTCGGGGCGGTCCAGTGGTTAAGACTGCGCTTCCACAGCAGCAGGGACAGGTTCAATCCATGGCCAGGGAACTAGGATCCCGCAAGTTGTGTGGTGCGACCAAAATAATCATCATCATAATAAATTTCAGGTAGGGAAACTTCAGAAACCCTCCTCAGAGTTTCCATTTTATTCCCCATTATACTGTCCCTGGGCTTGGCTCAGAGTCATCGTACCTTATTGTCTTGCTTGGAGTGATTCATTGGGAAAAACTGAAAAAACCAAAGGAGTTCCCTGTTTGCTCGGCTCACCCCACTCCTGTGCCTTCCCACGGAAGCCCTCCAGGGAGAGACCCAGAAGCACAGCCCCAACACTCCTGGCAGCCGTCCTGACCGCGAGCTCCCCCGATGGGGGAAGATGGGCCTCGCCCGCCCAGGAGGGCAGCAGGCTGGCTCACTCTGACTCTGAGCCCCTGGCCCCGAAGGGGATCTGACCCACTGTGTCTCCTCTACAGGACACGAGACAGTGTGTGTTCTTTGTTCTGTTTTCTGTCAAAGCCAGCAGATATTGTTGACCAAGACCTCTAACCACTTTTTTTTTTTTTTTCTTTTTGGATGTGGTTGAACAACAACAACCTCAGCTCTGTGGTATGGGTTACAAACATGGGGATTTTCCCCTGGGCTTCTTTGGCTACAGAGGTGGACATTATCTCATCATACAGAAGGAAATCTGCACTTGATATTCACTAGGCAGGGTCACTAGGCTTCTCTGGCAGCTCGGTGGTAATGAACCTGCCGACCAATGCCGGAGATGAAGGTTCGATCCCTGAGTAGGGAAGATTCCTGGGTCAGGAAGATTCCCAGAGAAGGAAAAGGCAGCTCAGTCCAGTATTCCTGTCTGGGAAGTCCCATGGACAGAGGAGCCTGGCAGGCTGCAGTCCATGGGGTCATGAAAGAGTCAGATACAACTTAACGACTAAACAACAACAGGCAGAGTCAGTTTAGTAATTTAAAATTAGCCAGTTGTCCCCACCCTAATTATTCTTTTAAAAAAATTCCCAAGTCAACAATAAGACAAGTGTCTTACTATTACCAAATGTTCAGGGCACAGACGTGCTGTGCAGTCTGACTTGTTAACATTTCTGAGCAACCTTGAGGTGATAAAATACAAATATAAGTGACCTGGCTTCAAAAATAGAACTCTGTGGTCACTGCCTTGGCTTTAACCTGTGGGACACATCGTTTTCCATTTGGAAATGAAACTACCAGGACAGCCACCCGTTTTCTTCCCACATACAGTCTCCAATTCTCACGAACTGTCCACATCACTCTGTAACATTACACTGGAAACACAAGTTGCACGTCTGGTCCGTTTCTCCCTCACCCTTTGGTCCTCGGCTCCCTGGACATGGCTTGAAACGGACACGAAGATGGATCCATCAGTCTGCTACGGACCCTGGCCTCTGACGCCTGGGCAGAGGCATGCAAGTGCATTGACGTTCTTTCTCTTGATTTGCCTTTAACTGCGTGGCTTTTCTATGAAAAGCTCAATTGAGAAAAAGCTTTGTGTCCCCAAACCTGATTTACGCTTTAAGGCAATGCAGCCAGAGCTGAGAAGTGTGCAGGCGGGGGCTTTTCCTGTCACGTCTCGCGTGTGGCATGCGTGTCTTCGTCTGGTCTGTGTGTCAGGTCCGTGGGCGGGGACAGAATGGAGACCGTGGTGGAGGGTGATTTGATCGGTGCTCACTTACCAAAGAGTCAACCCTCAAGAGCAGCCTCGCTTCTGGGGGTGGCGCAGGGCTTTGCGTTGTAACCAGGAAAGGGTCACAGAAAACTGCCGATATCCATGACTCTGGGGAGAACGAGTCAGAATTCCATCTGCAGTGCCCCTGACTGTCCAAAAGCGCATCCTGCCGGGGTGGTTCCGCTCGGTTCTCAGCACCACCACCCTCCCGCCCACCTCCCCCAGCCCCATCCCAACTCCAGCTCATCCTTTCTTCAGAATCCCTTCCGTGCCTGCGATCTGCAGCTAGTTCTGGCACTAGATTTGACTTTAATTGTGTGTCCTAGCCGCCGCTCGTTCTTTAAGCGTCTACCAGATGTCAGCACTTGGACATTCTGTGTTGAGTCAGCCATGCCTGGGACCCGCCTGCCCTCAGGAAGCCAGATTGTAAAGTCCCGACATCCGGGTCCTACTTGCCTGTCATCCTAGCGTCTCTGATGGAGATGCGAGCACCTTGCTTGTACCCTCCCTTGCCTCCGCTTGCTCCATGTTGCCTTAGAGACAGTGAAGGTGTTTGGATAGACCCGAAGGGTATCCTGCCTGCTTAGTAAGTAAGCCAGAGACAGGTACAGTTTGTGATCCTTTACGTGCGGAATCTAAAAAACAAACTAGTGATTGTAAACAAAAAGAAAAGTTCTCAGATATAGAGAACAAACCAGTGGTTATTAATTGAGGGGGGCGGGCGGAGGAAGGTGGGAGGAGCAGAGTTAAGAGCGAGAAACCACTGTGTATAAAATAAACAAGCTCCAAGGGTGTAAGGAAAGTTATGACCAGCCTAGATAGCATATTAAAAGCAGAGACATCACTCTGCCAACAAAGGTCCGTCTAGTCAAGGCTATGGTTTTTCCCGTGGTCATGTATGGATGTGAGAGTTGGACTGTGAAGAAAGCTGAGCGCCGAAGAATTGATGCTTTTGAACTGTTGTGTTGGAGAAGACTCTTGAGAGTCCCTTGAACTGCAAGGAGATCCAACCAGTCCATTGTAAAGGAGATCAATCCTGGGTGTTCATTGGAAGGACTGATGCTAAAGCTGAAGCTCCAATACTTTGGCCACCTCATGTGATGAGTTGACTCACTGGAAAAGACTCTGATGCTCGGAGGGATTGGGGGCGGGAGGAGAAGGGGACGACAGAGAATGAGATGGCTGGATGGCATCACCGACTCTGTGGACATGAGTTTGAGTGAACTCCGGGAGTTGGTGATGGACAGGGAGGCCTGGCGTGCTGTGATTCATGGGGTCGCAAAGAGTCAGACACGATTGAGCGACTGAATTGAACTGAACTGAACTTAAGGGTGTATTGTACAGCACAGGGAATATAATTAATATTTCATAATAACTGTAAATGCAGTAGAACCATACACATTTTGAATCACAATGTAGTACACCTGAAACTAATATAATATTATAAATCCACTATATCTCAATTAAAAAAAACACAACAACCGTGAAGTCTCCTAGGAGGCAAAGGAATTTCTGGGCTCAATGCACTTAGTGGTAACGTGTGCAGGACATTCAGCCCAAATCATTTGTCTACTGAGAAACCATAATCTCATCAATTAAAGAAACGAGTGTGCTAATCGCTGGTACATCTATTCCTATATACCTATATAAGTTTAAAAAAATCAACCTGTAAAGTGCTCAAGTGTCAGGTCCTGTTGTATGGATTTAAAGAAGGAATATATATATATTTTTAGGAACCCTTGAAACTGCTTTTCAGAGTGAAGGAGCAAATCCTTGCCTGACTTTTTGCCACAGTGTCTTCTGAAAAGTGAACTGGTGCTTTTGCGAGCATTAGGGATAGTGGGTTTTATCAGGATTTACTTTTTGTGGGTGCATCCAATACGCTTATTGCAATTGAGATTCCTCCCTCTCAGAAAGCATCCCCTGGGTTAACTCCTCCCCAGACATGGCTCCCTGTCATTGACCATTTCAGCTTTTTGTGTGATTAGAACTTTCTTCCCAGGTGGCACTAGTGGTAAAGAACCCGCCTGCCAGTGCAGGAGAAGTAAGAGACGAGGGCTCGATCCCTGGGTAAGGAAGATCCTCTGGAGAAGGAAAAGGCAACCCACTCCCGCATTCTTGCCCAGAGAATCCCATGGACAGAGGAGCCTGACAGGCTACATGGGATCGCAAAGAGTCGGACAGGGCTGAAACGACTTAGCCAATATAATCAGTACCGTCTGAGAATCTGGTCTGAAACATGGAGATCCTTGTAGCTAAACCAGTTCATGCGTCCTCTGTTCTTGACTTCACCCCATCAGCTCCAGCAGAAACTGGAACTTGGGTTTGGTGAGTGAAGAGAGCATCACGAGGAGGTGCTCGCAGGGGCAGAGAGGGAACCAACAGCAAGTCTTCGGTGACGCAGGAAAAAATCATCTTCGTGAGGGAAACAGGATCTGGGTAGCAACTTGAACAAGGAAAGAGCTTGGTGAGCCAAGCCTGAGACGGAGGCGTGATGTGGGAGAGCACGGAGACGTGCAGAGATGAAACAGCTTTCGGGTGGGGATGGGCCTGATGTCTTAAAGGAACTGAGTAGATGGACAAGAGCATGGGTCCGTCTGTCTCAGGATCCTGAGGTCCGGAGCCTGGTGGTCCAGGGTGAAGGTCGCTCAGTGTGGAGGTCAGAGCTGAAAGGAGGCAGGTCCGGGCATCCAGGCTACAGATTTCACTCCAGTTAACACAGGTGCCCACGCTGTGCTGGTTGCTCTTGGAGCAGGTTTAGGGGAGGAGGTGTTTGGAGAGGGGCGGGAAACCCCAGGCAGGAGTCCACCCTTGGTTCTCAGATGCAGTGAAGATTTCCTAAGCAGGTCCAGGGATAAGACATGAGAAAACTGATGTGTCAGGAAGGTGAGCAGCGTTAACACTCTATGTCTCAATTATATGGACCATCAGTCTCCTTGCCCCCGCTTCCCAACCGTTGCAGAATCACTTAGAAAAGACTGAAAAAGCCTTAGACATCCAGATTCTGTCCTTCAGTCTGCACCAGAAACCAGAGCCGGGTTTTAGCCACAGAAAAGATGGAGACCACTGACCTCGGGGTGGAGAGAGAGCTGGAGGCCCGCAGCCCCCGGAGTCCATTTTCCCAAGCAGCTCTCCAGAAAACTGCAGAAGTGTCCCAGAAGTTCCCCGAGGGGCTCCTACGCAGCAGTGATCTACATTCGTCAGCGGTTCTAGAGAATTCTTCAAGGGTGCACAGCATGGTTGTCTGAGACTTGTCATTCATTCCGAGTTCTGCTTCAAGGAAAGATTTTTGTCAGCTGGTTCTCATCCACTTTTCTTTCTTTTCTAACTTAAAAAAAAGTGTCATATATTCCTGCTTTAGGCATCTCAGTTAATGTAAGAAAGAAAGGGGGCCACCCTCTCTTTGCGATTGTAAAAAGGCACATTCCGGAGAAAAGTGACAAGCCATTGTGTGCAACTTGCATTTTTTTTTTTCCTGCCACAAAGAATATTGTTTTTTTCACATAAATCTGCTGTCTAGTTTTTGTTATGTTCTGTGATGCTTTATAATCAACCTCACGCATGTTTCGGAAAAATTCATGCCAGTCATTAGCACACATCGTCACCTGTTCCTTCAGTGTCGATTTGAAACTGGGGACGCCCCGCCCCTCCTGGCTTCTCTCGTCTTTCTCTCAGTGAATTACGACCCACTCAGGGTCATGGCTGGTGGCCTTCCCTGGTTCGATAAACACTGGATCAGACGTGATGCTTTGCTCTCAGACTTTACTACTTGAATGAGCCTGCAGGCTTGGCTCCTTCGGAAGGAATGAGATGGGTTTCCTAAGTCTGCTTTTAGTGTTAGATTTGTAGAAGGATGTTCACTGAGAAGCTCTTTGCTCCCCATAGGAAAGATCTTTCAGCAGCAGGGCTGGGAAGAAAGAATCGGGGGGAGGGAGGCTGTTAGCCGTAAGCATTGTGGGGATAGTGTATCAGGAGTTTTGGGTTCTGAAGATCTGCTTCTAAGAATTAATTGAAGCACATATATCTCAAGGGAGGGGGAAAATGGTTTGTGGGGCCAGGACAGTAGACGCTGTCCTCCTGAGCTGGGGACTTTGCATCTTGCAGCTGAATCAATACTCCAACTAATTATTTCTGGTTAACTTTTTATGGGTTTGTAAGACGTTTCTTTTGTTCAGGGTAATAAAGGAGCCATTGTTTGATCAGTGACTAATTATGATAAGTAATTTGAAACATTCTTGATGAAACTTGTCTGTTAATTAGCACCAACAGCAAATGGAAACTGACAGGACAACAGAGCCTCAGTGCATCCACCGTCCCCTGGAGTTGAGGCGGTCTTTCTGTGGCGGGCCCGGTACGCGGAGGCTGCCAGTGGTTAAAGAACAGCAAACAGGTGGGGAGGGCTGACTCACCGTCAGGGAGACGGCATTGTGGACTTTCGCAAAGGGGCGCCGAGGCATTACCCATGAGGGGCTGGGGAAGGGGCGTCGGCTGGGTGACCTGATCCTACTGGGTAAAGACGGGAGTGTGGCTTCTTTCTATTTCTGTCTTTTTTTTCCCTTAAAGCCTAGTTCCTAAATGCATGCATCCCGTGCTGATCTGAACTCAGGTTGCTGCTGTTCCGTCACTCAGCGGTGTCCCACTCTGTGCACGCCAGGCCTCCCTATCCATCACCATCTCCCGGAGTTCACTCAAACTCATGTCCATCAAGTCGGTGATGCCCTCCAGCCATCTCATCCTCTGTCGCCCCCTTCTCCTCCTGCCCTCACTCTTTCCCAGCATCAGGGTCTTCTCCAGTGAGTCTGCTCTCTGTATCAGGTGGCCAAAGTACTGGAGCTTCAGCTTCAGTCCTTCCAATGATATTCATGGTTGATCTCCTTTAGGATGGACTGGTTGGATCTCCTTGCAGTCCACAGGACTCTCAAGAACCTTCTCCAGCACCACAGTTTGAAAACATCAATTCTTCGGCACTCACCCTTCTTTATGGTCCAACTCTCACATCCGGACATGACTACTGGAAAAGCTATAGCTTTGACTATACGGACTTTTGTCAGCAAAGTGAACTCAGATACTGTTGATCAATAAAAAGTGTGGAACTATGAAATTGCAGTTTGGAATTCTTGATGTTGTCTGACTATATTGTCATTATCATTAACATGGTTAATTTTTTAAATAAACTCAATGGTACCTTTTCTTTTATGCTTTTAGATTTCTACCTGGACAAGGACTGGTACTATACCCACAGATAGGAGACAAATTGGATATTATTTGCCCCAAGGTGGACTCTAAAACTGTCGGCCAGTATGAGTATTATAAAGTTTATATGGTGGACAAAGAGCAAGCAGACAGATGCACTATTAAGAAGGAAAATACCCCTCTTCTCAACTGTGCCAGACCAGATCAAGATGTCAAGTTCACCATCAAGTTCCAAGAATTCAGCCCCAACCTCTGGGGTCTAGAATTTCAGAAGAACAGAGATTATTACATTATATGTAAGTATAATTCTACTCGTTTATTTTATAGAAATTAGGATAAGCTAAATAGGTTTGTATCCATTTTTTTTCCTTAAAATTATTACTGTGGCAAATAATTTGGTGGGAATCTTTGCTGAAAATTGTCCATTTTTTTTTTAAAAAGAAGCCTTAATTGAATGAAGGACCCTGTACTAGTAGTACTCATTAATATAAATACCTAAAGAGAAAGAGCCTCCTTGAGTTTTTGTAGCATTGAAATAAGTGGATATATTTGAATATACTCAGCATCTCTACTGACAAAACCATTTTTAAGAAACATTGGTGAGATTTTGATAGGTGAATCTTGTGCGATGACTTTTATCTTCATCCATCCATCCATCCATCCATCCATTCAGTATTTACTCTGTGCCAGAAACTGTGCAGCAGTGGTAGGGGTTTAGCAGTGAGCAAGATGGTAAAATGGTACCCACTCCTCAGGGAATGTGTTGGTCAAAGGATGGGAGTTCCAGGCAACCACTATCATACACGGGCAGGCTGAAACCAGATTTGGAAGAATAAGAATAAAGTTAGGTTTGTTCGATGAATTTCTTTTTTTTCTCCCCGTATAATTAATTTGACACATCCCGTGTACCTTTTGGGTTCTATCTGAGCTACTGCTGTTCACTCCTGAGGCTGTGAAATCCAGTGAGGCAGGCTGTGCCTACTGGGTACAGGAGTTAGGGTTGTTCCAGGCCCAGGGTATGTCAGAGCCCAGTCTGGGCGCCTAGCACAGCTGTTCACATCAGGAAGCAGCGCAGTTGTTTTCCTCTGTTTCTTTGGGAGTCTCCACTCACTCGTCATGGTGGGCTCCAGTTTGTCAGGGGTGCTGAGCTGGTGTCTATTGGGAGACTGTCTCTGGGGGATCAGGCTGAAACTCTCTTGGCTGCTCTTGAGAAATTGTAAAATCAGCAATTCATTGATTACGTATTAAGTACTCAATAACGTATTGTTTTCCGTTTTTTTTTTATTACAGTCATTAGCAATTAAAACAAAGACAGTCATAACCGTCTAATCCTTGTCCTTTGCTGTGAACTTGACATGCCACAGCCACGGAAAGTCTATTTTTAAACCAGCGTGATGTACAGAGTGGCTTAGGGAGAATAAGTGACAAAGAAAAAGGGAAAGGGGTGAATTATAGATTTAAAAGCAGAGTGATCATACAATGAAAGGAAAAGTGTTTTTGAGGGATGGGACAAGCAGATGGGGTGGTAATATGTATGAAATAAGAGGGAAATCTTTGAAAATATAGAATAGTCATTAGGTAAAATAAATGAAAATCTTAAGCTTTTGGAAGTCCAACAGTGTCTTTTAAAAAAAAAAAAGAAGACTTTTTAAAATAAGACTTCTTGTTGTTGTTTAGTCACTAAGTCGTGTCTGACTCTTGTGAGACCCCATGAGCTATAGCTCGCCAGGCTCCTCTGTCCATGGAATTTCCCAGGCAGGAATATTGGAGTGGGTTGCTGCTTCTTTCTCTCAGGGATCCTCCTGACCTAGGGATGGAACCTGGGTCTCCTATACTGCAGGAGACTGTACTTTACCACTGAGCCTCCAGGGAAGCCTGACAATGTATATTACATGAGTTTAACTCCAAATCTTTGCATCCAGCTAGGAGGCACCTTCATAACTAAAAGTATTAGTCCAGTCAGCGTCGTTCCTGTATCCTGGTCTCTTTCCATGGGTAGCAAGAAGAGAAGTGACCTTGGGAGCAGTTGTTCATAACCGCCAGAGAGGAGCAGTCCCAGTTGCCAGGGGACTGAATGGGAGCTGGTGTTGAGCCATTCCCCACGTGAGCTGATGTCAGGAGCCTCGAGGCTCGGGTTCTAGTCCTGCTGCCTAAGCTTAATGAGAAACTTCCTTATTTCTTTGAATGTTTATTTCTTCTGTAGGAAACGGCTTTTATTATTATTATTGTTCTTATTCTGGCTAACGGTGGAAGTCTCCAGTTCCAAACCATTTGTGGTTGGCTGTATATATCTGGTCTAGCATCTCTTGTCAGGGTGGCTCTTCTCCAATTGAATGGACAGGATCCACTGCAAACTCTTTAAAGACACTGATTTGTAGTATTGACAGGTTTATAATACAGGCATCAAACTTTTTTTAAGTTTTAGAAGTCAATATTAACTTTTAATTGGGAGTGTATTTTTAAACCTACCAAGTATCCGCTGACTTCCTCTAAGAAAGGACATGGCAATGATGTTCATCCTAATTAGTTTTTCTCCTAGATGATTATTTGCTTTGATGTGGGGCAAAATGATATATACGGGTTTTCCTCATGTTGGGAACTGACTTTTTCAGGTGACCTGGTCAATCAATAACCTTGGGTTTAATTTGCATAATAAAATCTCCTAATCTAAATCTTCCAAAAGTGAGGCTATTGCAACCATTTGGTCTGTTTTTCATTACATTCTGATTCTTAATTGCCTCAAAGACAAACATTTTATATAAGCTACAGTTTTTTTTTTTATCATGTCTTTACATTTTTTAAAAAAGTTTATAAAATAACTATCTGTTCTGAAGTGACCCATTGTCAAAGGAAACTTAGTCTCAGAAAAACACTCCAGTGAATACTAGGCAAGCATTCCTAACTGTGTCCTCAGCCCTATTGTGTCAAATTTATGCTTCGTGTCCAATTTCTTTTTAGAAGTAATAACCCAGAAGAATTTGCTTGCTTCCAAATATCAAATTGGGAGTCACTGTCACTGATTTCTTTGGAAATGTTTAATACCTCACTTGCATTATCTCTGGGGCTTCCCTGGTGACTCAGATGGTAAAGAATCTGCCTGCAATGCAGAAAACTGGGATTCGATCCCTGGGTCGGGAAGATCCCCTGAAAAAAAGAATGGCAACCCACTCCAGTATTCTTGCCTGGGAAACCGTGTGGACAGAGGAGTCTGGTGGGCTACAGTCTATGGGGTCAAAAAGAGTCGGACACGACTGAACGACTAACACTTTCACTTTGTATTATCTCTGCCTTCCACAGCAGAGATTCAGCTTTTGTGGGCTTCTTAACCAGGATGTTTCTAGACCTAAGCACGGTATGGGCTGCATAGTTGGTGCTTAAGAGTTATTTATTTATGTATTTGTTTTTAGTTTTTATCAATAGCTATTCATGAAAAGAGAAGAATAAATAAACAAATAGCTGAAGGAATCGAACAGTTAAAAAAAGGGGGGCATTAATAACTCAGGGCTGAGTGAATCAACAGTTTTGATGTGGAGGCCCTTTGCAGCATTAACCCTCACGAGGGTCCCTTGGGTTGGTCAGCCAGCCTCAGCGTAAAATCTTGCAAAATACCTGCAAAGAGGTTTTCATCACACTACCAAAAACCTGTGAGTTAGAGACGGTGACCATGAATGCCCTTGTGTGGATAATTTTTAAGTGAACCATGCCCGCAGCCCGGCTGTTAGGAAGAACACCGCCCGCCCAGGGCACCTCCCAGTTTACGCTTGTGTGGTTGGTACATTCTTTTACCACAAATCCATAGCCAAGATGTGAATTTGTGGAACAGTTTAAAAGACATCATTTCTAACAATTGTTTGATTGATTAAATGCTGTTCTGTAACTCCACCCTGCTGTGTTCACAGTGGTCCTTCGGAAAGCCACCCCTCGGGAAAGTCTTCCTTGAGAAACGCTGAATGAATTTGAATGAGTCACCATTTCATAGGCCCATCATGGGTTTCATTCTCCAAAGCAAATTTTTTTTAAAATGTTATCAGAGCATATAAAATTGGAAAGCTTCTCAGTCAGCTTTGCTATTTTTTAGGCATAAACTCCACTTCTGAGCAAAATTGCAAAATAAATTAAAATGTTTGCACACAAATATAAGGAAACACCATTCTTAAAGAATCAAAACAGAACGGCAGATTCCATTCCTGTATTTTTGTGGAGTGTTTTCCTTTTTCCTGTTGGTTTTTGGTTTCCTTATTTCTGGGAGTAAGTGTAGCAAGTGGCTCTAAATATACTGAATAGAGGCTTCCCTGGTGGTCCAGGGGTTAGATTTAGTGGAGGGGGTGCAGGTTCTATCCCTGGTCGGGGAACTAAGATCCTACATGCCGAGTGGTGTGGCCAAAAGATTAAAAAATATATATGCATAAATGAAAAATAAAATATGCTGAATGTACTATAAGCCCTTTCCCTAGCAAAATGGTTATGGGAAGTTTCAGATGTCCTTCTGCACATAGATTTATTTTAGAAAATATGTGTGGTCTCCGCAGTTGACTATGGGCTTTAGTTGATGAGTTATTTACATGATAAAGGTGGCAAAAGCTGTATTTCCATCACAGAACATCATCAAGCTCAAGAATATGACAGTATGAGCCTGTCACTTATCTGACTTTGGGGTAGGGATTTATGTCTGATACCTGGCATAGAATTGCTTTGCATATAAACTCAAGAATTAAACACATTTTAATTTTTAACTTATAACTGTTGGCTTCATAGACTGGCGTGCAGTAGTCCGTGGGGTCTCAAAGAGTTGGACACGACTGAGCGACTGAACTGAACCGAATGGCTTCATCATAGAATCCTCATCGACTCTTTGCGACCCCATTGACTATAGCCCGCCAGGCTCCTCTGTCCATGGGATTCTCCAGGCAAGGATACTGGAGTGTGTTTCCATTTTCTTCTCCTGGGGGATCCTCCCGATCCAGGGATTGAGCCTGTGTCTCCTGCCTTGGCAGACGGATTCTTGACCACTGAGCCACCTGGCAAAACCCAATTGGGCGCTTGGAGTCAGGCACAGCTGGGTTCTTGAATGCCCTTCAACAAGGAACTGAACCAGTCCCTGCCTCAGGCCCCAATCTGTCAGCTGGGGCTGATGTGCCTTTAAGTGGGGTGCTGTATGTGAAGTGCTTACCATGGCAGGCCCCCAAGTAAGCACAACTGGGGTCTCTTTGGGGAGAGGCAGAGGGTGGAGGGATGTGAGAGGCAGGAGATTAAAGGCAAGCCTGTGCACTCCTGCAAGCTGGCAGGCGGGGAGGATGCGCTCCAAAAGTGTCATTTATTTGAAAAACCATCCACAAAAAGAAACTCCGGAGACTTTACAAGTTTCAGTAATGCTATGTAACTTAATTATAAGACCTTCCCTCTTTTCTGTCTTCTTGGAGTGTTATAAAAGTTCTTTTGTCCTTGGGCTTTCCTTACTGAGAAACATGCATTTATGGATCTTTTTGTCGGAGGAATTGCCCAAGCTTGTTGGCAGATCCCCTGTAAGACCCGAAAGAGACAGCCTGGGCGGAGTCTTCCACATGTATAATCATCTCCCACTTAGCATCTGACCAGCCTTGCCAGGTCCGTTTCTCTGTTCCCTGTTACACAAAGGAGATGCTGCGTTTTTATTGATCATTTCCACAGCATCCCAACGTGGTATACATGTTCTTCTAGAGAAAATGTAGGCGTCACGGTTGCCTCGTCACTGAGATGAGCTGAGACTGTACTTCCTTTCACTGGTCTGACCATGAGAAGCATCATTTCTGTTATTTTTAGCGTAACATAAAATCCTTTTATGACCGTATTGGAGACTCTTGCGGAGTACATCCGTAAGACTCCTTGTTCAATTTAATATGAATAAAGCTTAAATTCTTTATAATTTCAGGAATAAAATCTCAACGTCTGCTTCACTGAAGCTTGTGCTGGGAAATGCCTGGCTTGCAGGTCTGATGGAGTCATGGCCATTGGGGTATTTATCCCGTATCTCTTGGGGTTTAGGAGGATTAGGCTATTGTAGGTTGAGACTCTGTTCATGTTCAATGGCGTCACCTAGGCGGTAGTGACAGCTTATCTTATTTAAAGCTAGACAGAGATTGTCCTGTGAGCACCATTCCTTTTTCCCAAAATAACCTATGAACGGACAAGATGACTCTGGTCCTTAAAGCAATGGGGAGAGACTAAAAGTCTCTCATGTAAAATAAGAGTACATGAGGAGTGAAGGCAATTCCTTGGAAAAAAAGAATTATTTAGGAATTACTCAGAATAAAACTGCCTTTACTGTTTCATAAAATACATCTTAATTTCCCTAGCACCTGTATTTATAGCTTTTGCAAAGTTTACTTAGACTTGTAAATAATTGAACAGTCTTGGAGACTTTTTGGAAGCATGAGGACGCGTTTCTTTCTTAATAGCCTTTAAATATTTATCATGAAAATCAAAATTTAAAGCAAAATAAAGTACTTCAAGAAATAGCCAGGAGGCATTAGACAGACTTGAAAAGATTACTTGGCAAGAACTTATTTATATCATTCTTAAGAGTCCCGTGTTTGTTCCTAACAGATTGAAATCTCGGACTCTGGGTGTTTGATCACTTACAAGAAAGTGTTATGGCCTCACATACTCTGTGTCACTGTGCAGTTTCAAAACACAGGTGACAGAGGAATTTTTATCACCGTGAGAAAGCAGAAACTTAGGACGTGTGAGTAGTTGAGTACGGTTCACACAGCCATGCCGTGTCAGGGGCAGAACTGAGACGAGGGTTTGGGACCCTTAGACCAGCATCATTAGATGATGGCGGTGCTCCTTGGGGTTGACAGGCACATACGTGTGCACGGATGAAGAGGGAAGATAGTCTGCAGCCAGAGCATACTACATGCTGGGGCGCGCATGTCACATACATAGTGAGAGAGCACGAACATCCATACATACACAGCAGAGAGCGCATATATACATGCAAAATGCATGCTGAGCAGTCGCAGCCATGAGTGTCCAGACACCCAAGCATGGATACTCACCATGGATACCCAGAGAACTCTGTGCTTGGATCAGATGTGTTGGACCAGAGGTGCTGGCCTGTGTTGTGTAAATGTCTAACTACCCTCAGGCTTCCCTGGTGGCTCAGATGGTAAAGAATCTGCCTGCAATGCAGGAGACCCGGGTTCCATCCCTGGGTTGGGAAGATCCTTGGAGAAGGGAATGGCTACCTACCCCAGTATTTTTGCCTGGAGAATCCCCATAGACAGAGGAGCCTGGTGGGCCACAGTCCATGAGGTCCCGAAGAGTCAGACACAATTGAGCGACTAAGTGTGATCACAACGATGGCTGACTTCAATCATATGCCCTGAAATTGACCTACGAAAATTCTGTAGAGCAGTAGGAAGGTAGAAAGGGCCATTGGTTAACAGTGGTTGTAGTGGCAATTTGTCAGATCTTCCAAATTTTCATTTTTCTTTTTAGAGCTGCTATCAATCAATTCCATTTCTCTGGTAAGATGGAGCTTTGTGTTTCATCAAGTACAGTTGATCCTTGAACAGCATGGGTTGAACTGCTTAGATCTACTTACGTGCAGATTTTTTCAGTAATAAATATTCCAGCACCTTAGGATCTGCTGTTGGTTGAATTCAAGGATATGGAAGAACCACCATAAACTAGACTCAGAGATTCCCAACTGCTTGGGGGTTGGGGCCTCTAACCTTCATGTTGTTCAAGGGTGCCGTGTACTTTGCCTGTCAGTGAGAAGTGGCTAATAGTAAAATTAAAAATAATAAAAAATCTCTCAAGTGTACGAAAGAGGTAATAAGAGACTTCAAAGTTTCTTGGCCAAGTACAAGCACACAGTT